>NC_042625.1:86521651-87869151 GCF_901001135.1 Rhinatrema bivittatum
CTTCACTTTCGATGCATATCCAGCATAGCTCTCTGCTTCAACGGCAGGGGAGAAGAAAAAAACTGATACCTCACGCATATCCAGCATAGCTCCCTGCTTCAACGGCAGGGAGAAGATAAACAACCAATAAGGGCTGTATAACATAATCTGGGTAAAAACAAATAAGCATGGGTGTAGCTTGCTTATTGCGGCGGTTACTACCCCTACTACCTCTAACTAATCAAGCTAGATATTTCACTTGGATGCAGCTCCATCACCGCTCTCTACATAATGGCGGGGGGGTGGAAGGGAATTAGAACAAAGAGCTAAGAGAAACAGATAAGTATGGGAGAAGAAATGAGGGAAGCTTGCTGGGCAGACTGGATGGGCCATTTGGTCTTCTTCTGCCATCGTTTCTATGTTTCTATGTATAAGTTATTTAAATACAGTTAAACCCCATTCCAGAGAGACTTAACCATTTGCTGTCTGGTGCACTATAACCTTTGTGGACAACTTTATTAATGCAGCCTCCGGCTGAACATTACACTCCACATCCTGGGACCTTTAATCCTGGACCTGCTGCTAGAGGGCGCTCCTTCCAAAGCCATGGGCCTTCTTCATGCAGCCCCACCAAGCCTGCTTAAAGATGCCATTCGAGGTTTGTCATGGTTGCTGCAGGCTCCGAGCCAGAGCCAGGGCCATGGCCAGATAAAACAGCGCTCCGGGCAAGGGCTGCTCTCACTGAGTGCCGACCTTTTGGACTCACATGCTCGCAGACTTACAGATGGACTCAAAAAGGAGGTGTCATACCCTCTCCCGCATGGCTTGGCATTCAGGGTGGTGGCCCTGCTCAGAGCCAATTGACTCAGTTTCTGTTTTGGAGGCCTAGCCTGGGTTTTTTGGCTACCAAGTCTCCCCCCAGGATGCATTTTGGCACCTTACCTAGAAGAAGCAGGACTGCATGCACCACAGGACATTGGGGGCTTACTTTTGCCACCACCCAGTCCTGGTTTTGACCCATTGCATGCAGGGAGCTGCTACTTAAGGGAATCAGACCCACCTCTCCCTGCATGCAATGGGGAAACATTAGGATTAGATCTCTCCCTCTCCGGGTTGCGCTCTCCAGGGAGCACCTGGGTCACTGGGCAGCTTCTGCTCAGATCTTACTGGCACGGCTTGGATTTAATCTGCCCAGTAGAGCCTTGCCAGGACGTGATTTGCACCTCCTTCGCTAACAGGGCAGCTCTCAGGAAAATGCAGTGGAGCTGCTCAGAACCCCCCCCCCCAATTTTAGAAAACTCTTCAGCCACAACCCTCTCCCATTCTAATTTAAGTGAATGGATGTGAAAGAGGTGGCAGTGCTGCTGTACTGATTGATCCTTGTGAGAACCACAGGCAGGCAATGTTCTGATAGGAGCAAAGCATAACCATAGCATAAGCCATGGAAGCCTTAGGGAGAAAGCTGGGTGCAGCCAGAAAGTGCCTGCGTTTTTATTCCAATCGGTGTGAAAATAGTAACAAATAAAGTATATTCGTAAGTCAAAAGGCAAGGAAACCTAGGAATAAGACCAAGAGCAGAAACAAGCAGGCTGATATTTCAGGGAATATGTATTTCAGCAAAGAAGATATTGCATAAATAAACAAATAAAATCGTGCTTGTTTGGCTACTGTCGGGGCAGAAAAATCAATAAAACAGGATGCAGTAGCCATCTCAATCAACCAGTACCTTATCCGGCTAACTCAGCCAGGATATTCAGCGGCGCGGCCATATCGCTATCTGCCTCGTGCACCTTCGTTAGCGAGCGTCACAGTGACCCCGGGAACTGGAGGTTGCCTACCTTCGCTTACAGCGCTTACAGACCCAAGTTATTTTCACAATATTGTTTTCAATTATTATTTTAAAATCACAACCACTTAAGTTTGTTTCCAAGTTGTGCAATGCCAAATACCAGCAACAGCCGAAAGAGTGAAATGTGTTTTAAGTAATCAGGATACAGCCACCCCCAGCTCGGAAATCAGTGCCTAAATCGTATCCTTACGGTTATGAGGCGCACGCAGAGCAGGGGGAGTGACGCTGCCCCTTTAAGGGCGGAGCTCTCTGTCGCAGGTCTCAGGTCCCTGTGGGCAGGGTTGTTGGACTTTCTCCCCTCCCCTTTCTCCGCCTCTACCCCCACCAATCAACCAATCAGCGGAAAACTGTTTCCGCGGGAAATCCGAATTTCGCGGCTCGCAGTTTGGCGCTAAAAAAAAAAAAAAAAAAAAAAGGCAAGCGGATCTGGCAGCTAGAAAGAGAAAGGAACTGCTGCCGAAGGGCAGGTTTTGCAGCCATCGAGCCGAAATCCGGACCCATCCCATCGGAACCGAGCCACGTTTTGGGCCAATAACTCGGGGGACGCTGAACTCAAAGCCTCCCGGATCAGCTCGGGTCAGAATTGCGGGGCTTTCTGGGTGGCATTAAGAGGAAAATCTTTATGAAACGGAGAGGGGGGAGGCCCCGGAGCGACATTTAGGTATTTATAAATTTGATGCAAAGAAGACCTCTGCCAAAGTCCAAAGAATTCATTTTTAATCTTTTTTTGGTGCCTTTGAACTTGGCCAACCTTTTAAAAATTAATTGCAAGAGAAATACGATTGCCCACCCTGCAGAGCCAGCTTGCAAAGTGTGTATGTTTGTTTTTTTTTTAATATATTAATTCCTCCGCGATTGCAATAAATAGCTCCCTAAATTTTGCGGTTGGCCCGTAAGTAGCTGCTCTTCCTTTTGTCCTTGCCCTTCAGTTCGGACTGTCCGGAGACCGGTGACCTGGAGATTAAGATACAGGAGAAAAAAAAAAAAAAAAAGTACTGCGATGATAAAGGTGCCCAAGGGAGTATCTCCGGCTCCTGGGAGGGGCGCCCAGTCGCAGCAGCAGCAGCACATGAAGAGACTTCTACCCCTGCTGGGCTCGGCAGGCACCGTGGCCACTAGTCTCGCCAGCCCCCAGATGATGCGGACCGGGCCGACCGCCTACTTCACCCAGATCTACCCCCAGCCGGCTGCCCCCAGGGGCAGCTGTCTCTACGCCACCCCCTATGGAGCCGACCCTAAAGCCCTGCGATCGGCCACCCTGGGGAGGCTGCCGGTAATTACACCCATTCTTCTACCTTTCTCTTTCCTGTTTGTTTGGTTCCTCTTCCCTTTGAAGCCGGGGGAGAGGAGCTCGGGGTTTTACTGCTGTAAGACAGGGTGAGGGTGGGGCGAGGGATCTGTTAACTCAAGCCTATAAACTCTAAGGAGAAAAGTGACACTCAGTTTTATTATGCGGCGCATCTATATATATATATATATTTTTTTTTTTAAATTAAAGCATTTGATTACGGTAGGACCTCCCCCCTTTTTTTCCCATTGCTTTATTTGATGGAGGAGGGGGGTGGGGGCATGAAAAATCTTGAATTACTCTAAACCGTTAGGCCTTTATGCAAGAAAAAGAAAAGTCTGTTAATATAGTTTTATTTTAGTTGCTCTTGTTCTGTGAATTCGGGCTATTCTTACAGGTTTCCCCGGCCATCCTTATTGCCATGCGCCGAAAGAAGACACAGCAAAGCCATCTTAGAGGGAAGCAGGTAAACACCTTCAGGCTTGTGGCCATATGTGTGATGATGGGGGGAATTTCTCCCACGTTTTGCCTAGGGGGAGAACACAAAACATCTGGCCACTGGGCTTCTCCTTTGGGTAGGATGCATCCGATTAAGGCCACAGTTTGTGGTGGATGAGTCCACGGTTTCCACTGGATAAGATGGGGGGAGGGGGTGTGTGTGTTATATATTTTTATATATATCTTTTGCACTTTTCTGGATTTTTTTCCCAACCATTAGTAAAATAAAGCAGCCAGATGTAAATAGGACCCAGGGTAGTAACTGCTGTTCTGTGCAGGTTACCCCCTGTCTTCTGTTAAGGGTAGTAATAACCCCCACTACCCGTATCAGAGGGCATGGGGGTAACCTGCAAGGGGTGGCAGTTATAACCATGGGCAGCTTGCTGGGTAGCCTGGATGGGCCGTTTGGCCTTTCTCTGCCATCATTGCTACAGTGAAGGTAAGGGGAAAGCAGATTTTGAGGAACTGCGCTCGCAGCTGTGGTTGTGTCACCTCCGGGGCTTTGCGGAAACTCTCCTCCAGTGACTGAGCTCCCATGAGGGAGGGAAGGACCTGGTCCCCTGGGCCTCGTACCAGCTTTGCATCTGCTTTCTCTGGGCTGTAACTGAAATGGGTTGATCCTCTGGGCAGCCTAAGCCGGCCGAAGGGCTGGCGCCTGGCCCACGCTCGCGGGGAAGCTTCCACGGCTGCCACGCTGCAGGACAGAGACCCTGCTAGACAGGTGGTGCTGCAAAAAAAATCCCCAAAACACTGAAACTTTTTTTTTTTATTAGCCTGTTCCTCCTGGTGTGGCTTCTGATCTGTTCTGTATAGTGAGGGAGAAACTGGACAGCGAGCCATGACTGCTGCTGTGCTGTAGAACATGGCAGAAGGATGGGCGGAGGAGCGCTGGGGCGACTCCTGCAGAATTAGCAGGGAGTGGGATGGGATGAGAGACGCGCGTCTTCTCAGTCTTCCTGCTTTAACTTCTCTTGAGGGTCTGCACTGGGGGTTTCACCAGGGTCTTCCGTGTAGCTTTAATGCTTTCCCTGTGTGGCATGCTGTGCGTTTTTTCCGAAGGGGGCCACGACTCAACCGGTCAGATGTTGGTTGGAATTCAGGATCTCATTAACCTTTCTGCTCCATCTTCCTCTGAGGCCTGTGCCTGATGAGCGACTTTATCCTTCAGTCTTTCAGGCAATAACTTGCCACAGCTCTGCCCTGTAAGCCCTCTGGGGCAGTGCGGCAGAAATGCTGTGGTCGCCATAAAACCTCACGTTGCCACTTGAGGGATTTCTGCTCAGAAATGCGATCATTGAGTCTCTTGCTGGTAGGGGGGGGGGGGGGATGTGACGAGAAACGGCATTGGAAGGGGGGGGGGGGATTCGACCGGCCAGTCCAGGCTCCTTCCATCCTGCAGTGGTAGGAAAGTCAGGTGCATGCATTCCGTGGTCCCCCGCCGTTACCCAGACCTCGGCGAGGTAACGGTGTGGCCTGGTATCTGCTGAGCCCCATCAGATCAGTTTGTGGTAGAGGAGCAGAGGGTCCGCCCCCCCCCTGTCCTCATTTCACAGGTACACAGTGATAGGAAAACGCACATACACACAAATGTTCCTCAGCTGGACCATTGCTCCAGTTTCCTCAATAACTCGGGGGGGGGCGGGCCCCCCACTCCTGACCAGCCACACATGCAGCAGCCAAATCTGAAAGCTGCGTGCAGCAGGAGTAGGACGGGAAACTTGCATGGTGGGGACCTTATGTTCTGTGCCTGGACTGCCTCCAACTTCGGAGGATCCTGGATCGAAGCCTAGTTTGGTGGAAAGGAAGCTTCAGACAAGGGGTCATTGTGACAGGATGGTTGGGGGCAGACGGGAGTAATGCAAGGAAGTAGATATAGAGATAGAGATAGATATATAGAGAGAGAGATATAGCTTTTTTTTTTTTCTTCACAGAAGTGGGTTGCTGGCGATGGGGACAAAAATAGTATTGGAATTCAAGAAATCCTGGGACAAGCCCAGAGGGCCTTCGGGGATGAGGAAGCTGTGAAGTGTGGGGGGGGGGGGAGGGGCTGTAGTACTGCAGTGAGAAGGGGGAGCAGGGGAGGACAGGATGGACCTGGTCTCTTCTGACTTCCTATCTTATTTCTTTGTGCTCCACCTGGAGCTTCTGAGGCCAGGCTATCCTTGCGTTAGCGGCTTAAAATCGGGCAACAGCACGGGAAGGATCTTCCCTGGTGGGTAGAGATGGGGGGGCTGACGTTATCTAGTCTGCGAGCGGATCCCACCGTTCCCTACCTTCCCCACCGGCTCACGTCGGAGGCCCTTCCTTTCCTGATGCCGGCCGGGTTCCCAGGGGTTTTCCAGCGTCGCGAGCGCCCCCCCCCCCCCCCCCCGGTCTCCCTACGTCCAAGCATCGCCTGTCCCGGAGGTTAAGGTCTGCGCCAGTCGGGAGCGGCTGTGCTGCTTCTCCACATGTAGGAAGGTTTGCTTTGTGTGCCTGCAGCACCGGCTCGGCCTCTCCCTTCTGACACAGAGCTCTCTGGTGGCCTTAACGTGGTGGCGAGGCCAGAAACTTACCAGAATACCACACTGGGGGATCGGATCGCAGCCTTCCTCCTGGCCTGCGGCGGTGCAGGCCCAAGGTGGCAGGGTACCTCCTGTCGGCCTGTTTTTTGTTCTTCGTCCATCTGCATGGTAGAAATTCCCTGCCCCATGGATGGGAATAAAAATGTGGGCAGAGTTGGGAGGGGATGGGGTGGGCCACAGCTGGATGTTGCAAATGGAGCCTTTGGTCTGATTCTGCCCCCCTGAGCCCAGATGTGGTGATCCCCTGGGGAGTTGGGATGTCTGAATGGGGAGGCTCCGTACCCTGCCACCCTTCACAATAATTAATCAGAAGCTGAAAGGATAAGGTGGACTCACTGACTGGCTTCAGAAACAGCTGAGAGCTGTAAGGTGGTGAATCTCTGCCGTGAGCGCCACCTCCGCAGCAGCCCCAGCTAGCCCAGGATCTGAATCCGCATCCTTCCTGCTGAGCGGCCGGGCCAGCGCTCCCTGGAACTTGTCTGACACAGAATCTTTAGTGCACGACTGCTGCCGGCACCCAGAACCCCATTTTTGTTAGAGGAAGGGTATTGGCCGGCGTTGCCCACCGGCTATTAATCTTGGAGTGGGGAGGGGGAGAGGCCTCTTCCTTCTCTACTCTGTTGCCTCAGACCAGCACGACTGGTGAGATTCTTCAGCGGTTCGCACTACCTCTCCCTGGGTAGCTTTGCTGCCGGCAGCTCAGTGGGAGAAGAGAGGAAACCTGTATCCCAGATTTATAAATACGTGTGTGACATTTGCATGAGGTTCTGATGAGGAACAGCACAGCAGCACCTGCCTTCACTGACAGTACAGCCGGAATGGTTCAATGGAAGCCATGTTTAGAAAAACTAAGTCTGGGGGTGGGGTTACTTGGATCCTTCAGGACTGCTTTTGAGAGAAGCAAGCTATGCAAAGCGGCTGCTATCTTGGAGCACATTCATGCAAATAACAGCTGAGGAATATTTATTGTGGATATCCTGAAAACCAGACCTGCTGTCTCCCTCGTATTAAAAAAAATAAATAAATAAAACCCCCAAGCTTTTTCTTTTGTGGCTGGTTTTAAGAATAGGGCTGTGGATGCCTTTTAGTCACACTTCTGGTTTTGAACTAGAAGTCCGGCCCTCTGTGTGTGTGCTGTACCCTGCTAGATCCCTGGCACACCCTCTCTGCCAGGCAGAGTCTGCATTGGGGAGGAGGAGGCCTGTCCCCTGGGCACAGAATGGGGAATAGCTTTTAATAAATGGAGCCCCCCCCCCCCCCAGCAGCTGGCTGGTAACTTTGTGGTGGTGGTTTGGGGGTGCTGGTGCTACTCTCCAGACCTCAGGACGTCCCAGGGACTGGCCCAGTCACTGACAGCAGATCCCCTGGGGTGGGATAGAGCCGATGGCTCTGAGCTGATAAGACAGATGTGTTCTGGTCCTGGGTTGATTGGTTTCTGTAGTTAGTGTCTTTTGATGTCTGATGTCAGAATAGCAACGCTATAGTTTTTCCTTTAACAGAACACACAAGTGGCATCACTCTTATCTTAATAAGAGGACTTCATAAAGTATTAACGTATTTTTGTCTTGAGGGGAATTTAAAAACAACAAAAAACCCCAGACCCGTTTTCCTAAAAGATTAGCTTTGCTTTTTCTTCCCCATCCTTGGGCGGTCTGTTACTTCGGGACTGTGACTTGTGTGTTAAAGTTATTATGAGCTCTTACAAGGTTTGTGTAAGATGGCAGACGTGATGGTGCTCTAGCGGTCTGCGTTGAGGGTCTGTGCCCACTCGGCCTGCACTACCTATGTGGGAGCTTGTGGGGTCTGACTCTTAGGGTCCCGCACTGGTTGCCTGCCTTTTTGCCACGAGGAGCCTCTGAGAATGCAGCTAGGCCGAGGATCTCGTAAGAGGAGCCAGCATTGTGTGCTATGTGTTCTCCACTTTAAAAGCTTTGTACTAGTTTTGTTGATATCTCCCATGAGGGGAGTGGGGGGGGGGGTCAATTAGGCAGAGGAGAAATGACAGGAGGTCAAGAAGTGGTGGAGGCACTGGTGCTGGGTGTGTTCTGTGATGGGGGCCGCGTGAGGGAAGTCTGGTGCGTCTGCCTTTAGGTTGTGGCAGCTTGAACTGCATTTTGTCTTTAGTAAAAGTCTCTCTCTGGTATGGTCTCGCTGCCAGGGACTGGCGTTCCCTGCCTTGTCCCACCGTGCCAGTGCTGCCTCTGGGGATCCTTCTCTCTTGGCTGTGTGAGGCTCCTTGGTTGGTCTCTGTGGGCTGAGGGTAGCGTGAGGTTGGCTTTTGTTTCCTCTGTAATGCAGCTTTCTGCTTCAGATGGGTTAGCCAGCTGTCGTGTGGCTGATCCTGCCCTGGTGAGGGGTGGGGTTTGCTTGCTGCCCTTGGCATTCAGCCCTGAGGAGGGGATTCTCCCAGGGTCTCCTTTTTATTTTATTTTTTTCCCGCCATCTCCACAGCCTGAGGAACTGCAGATCTCTCGCTCCGGTCCCTGGGACTGGAGACGCACGTGTGCTGGAGAAACGTTAGGCGGGGGGCACACAGAGTTGCCAGCTGTTTCTATATTTTCTCTGGCCCTTCCCTTAGTCTTCAGTGGCTGCTGGCCGCCCTGCCACGCGCGCCCTGCGAATGCCAGCAGGAATAAGGAGCCGGGCTTCATCGTGCCACCGTGTGATTAGAAGCTCCCTCTTCTCCTCCGCTCTGGGTTTCCGCGCCTCGGCCCTGGTTGGTTCTGCGTCCAAGCACAGTGCACCCTGGCAGGGCGCGGGACAGCAGAGCATTTACTGAGTGCTGGGGGGGGGGGGGGGGGGGCTGGAAGGAATTCTGCTGCACCCAGGGCGTGCAGTGAAAGTACTGCCCTGCCCCCGGGGTCCTGGCGTATTGTCTGCGATGGAATCAAATAATTAGCAGCCGGGTCTGTCTGGCAGGCTGCAACTGCACCGATGACCTGACTTGAAGTCCTGGTGGAAGCGCAGACGTCGGGCCTGCTCCTTGCCCCTCGTGGTGGTAGGAGTCCCTTGGGAAGGACCACGGGACCCTCGGAGGCCGGGCGCTTGCTGTTGGTGACTTTGCATTCCTGTGGGAACTTGTGGTTGGAAATGGAGCGGGGGGAGGGGAGGTGAACTGAAAAGGGGATGTCTTGGGCTCAGCTACCTAGAAGAGCGGCGTGCAGTGGAGGAAGACGAAAGCTCGGATGGGGCGCGATATCGTACAAGCTGCCCTGCTCTATGGCTGGAGCCTGGGGGTGAATCCTTGGCGTTGTGCAGGGGGTGACTGGGCAGACTGGAGGAGCTACTTGGTCTCCTGCCATTGTCTGCTCTGGGGACGCGCCGGATGCCTCTGGATCCAGCAGAGTGCGCCTGTGAGTCTGGCAGGCGGGAGGAGAGAGGGCGGGGAGGCTGTGGATAGCCACCTGTTCCTGGCCTCTGGAGGCAAGTCTCCCTGACAGATGCTTGGGGGGAGGGGTGGGGGTGGCTTGTTACGCTGCAGGCTTCCCCAGGCTCCCCGTTCCCACCTGGATCGGGGAGACGAGCAGACGCGCTGTGCTGAGGGAGGGCTCTGGTGGGGGCTGGGGATGTATTACCAGCCGACTCCATGTCACGCAGGACAGACTGGGACGGTCCCGGTTTTACCCCAGGGCACTCTCGGGAGGGGTACTGCCTGCTTTGCTGTGGGAAATCTGAGTTGCAGTTCTCTGCGTGCGGTGGGGCAAACCAGGACTGGCTCAGCCTGCCCTGGGTGCCAGTACCTGCCTTATCTGCTTCCCTTGTGGCTACTGACCCTGGCACAGCCTGTTGGCCCTGCTTTTTATGCACCCTTGGAGCAGGCAGGCCGGAAATGGGGAGTCTTGGCATCAGGGAGGGCAGATCTGGTATGAAAACCAGCCTGGGTCTGGCTGCTTCCCAGTGGGTGCAGTTAACCCCTGGCATCCTGAGGTGGGATTGGAGGGGGCGATGGGATTCGATGCCGAGCTGTGCGTGGCAGGGGCGTGCTGGAGGGAATTTGGGCGAAGCTGGCAGAGCTGTGGTGTCTCTCTGCATATATAAAATTCATGCATGGTCGGGGGAGAGGAGCTCTCTTGGTAGGTGCCAGGGTTCTGGTTTTGGTGGAGCATTATTTTGGCACTCCGAAGCATATCCTGCATTTGGTTGCCGGGCGTTTTTTTTTTTTTTTTTTGTGCCTGCTCTGTGAGTTGTGTGAGAGCTCTTACAGGATAAGAGGTCTTCGGAAGCCCCCTCGCCCCCTTGGGTTCTGATGACCCATGAAATTTGCCCAGTGCAGCCTGTGCAGGGGTGGAAATCTTGGTTTTGACCCATCCCCCAGACAATGCAGAAACGCAACTGAAAGAAGCGAGACCGAGTCTGCCCTCGTCTCACTCTGCAATCCCCTTTTTCTTTTCTTGAAGGCCAAGCGGAAGTTGGACCTGGAGGGGACGGACCAGCAATGCACGCCTGAGTTCCGGACGCCGAAAGGGAAGGGGAGACCAGCGTCCAGGGTCTCCAGCCCCAAAAGTAAGTGGTGGAGGAGGATCGTGTGCGCATGACGTGGGAGACGCTGAGCTGCTACGAGCCAGAGTCCCCTTGATGTGTATTTATCTTAAGGTCCTTTCCTTTGCTCATCTGCCCACTTACCACGCTCCTGCCCTCCAGCATTCTCTCCTATCCAGGTACTGAGAGCCCCCTCCTCCCCCACCACTTGTGCCAATTCACCCCCTTCCTGCCCTCCAGCACCCGCTGCGATTGATGTGGTAATAGACGGCTGAGGCCGCCGAACTTTCTCTTGCGAGCTGCCTAAATTTTTGCCCCCCTCCTCTCCAGCCCCCAGGTCCCCTGGCGAGAAGACGCGGTACGACACCTCGCTGGGGCTGCTCACCAAGAAGTTCATCCATCTCCTGAGCGAATCGGAGGACGGGGTGCTGGACCTGAACAGGGCTGCAGAGGTTCTGGAGGTGCAGAAGCGCCGGATCTATGACATCACCAACGTCTTGGAAGGGATCCAACTTATCCGGAAGAAATCGAAAAACAACATCCAGTGGATGTGAGTGGCGTGCGCTGGCGCTCTGCGGGGCTTGGCCCCTCCCACTCCCCTTCCTTAAGTCTGGCGTTCAGGATATCCGGCAGCGATCCTCAGCTATGTCTGAGTGCAGCAGATCGGGGTCCGGTTAATTTGCATGACGCGGTGCTGCTGAAAACCGTGGCTTGTCTGGAGTTGCCCACCCTTGGTCCAGAAAGCTGTAAAGCCTGTGGGTGGGTGGGGGGGGGGTATGGGATGAAATGTGTGAATGACCCAGTCTTACTGATAAGTTTTATTTAAATGTCTAATATTTGCCCGTGTGAACCCGCAATTGATGTCGCGCTGCCTGGCTCCCGACGTTAGGTCAGGTTGGGCTGCTAGCAGGGAGCCCATGGGTATATGAGGTTGGGGAGTGTGCAAACACATCTGGGTGGAGGGAGGTAACTCACCAATAGCGTTTAAATGGTCAAATGTTTACATTAAAGTAGTTTAAACGGTTAATTTTGTGAGCAATATTTACATCCTGGGGGAGGATGCTGTGATGGTCCAGTTTTAGGTTCATTAGATGCTATTGTGCGGTCCAGACTGTCCCACAGCTTTACATACTGGGATCCAGCGGGGGTGGGGCCGCTTCTAGCACCCAGGACCCTCTTTGGCGAGTCAAATCTTAAAGTAATGAACTCTAAAGCTATCGGAGGCGAGCCACAGCCAGTTTGCTCTCTGTTCCTTAGCCCTGTGAACCATTTTGATGTCTAAGATCATCTGATGGGGGGGGGTAGGGACCCTGTTCTGTGGAAAACGCTCCCCCTGGAGCTTTGTCAGAAAACGATTTCTAAAATTATTTCTAAAATCGCAGTCTCTTGCCACCAGGAGGAAGGGGGAGGCTGCTGCTGTTAATATCATCCAAGCGGATTTGGGTGACCCGAGGCCCTGGATCCTAGGGTCCCGCTGCAGGTCACGACCTCTATAGCGCCCTCTCCCTCTCTTCACGCTGATTTTCCCTATGTTCAGTGGCTTTACCATTCTCCCAAAAGAGGAATATGGTCGCCAAGACGTTAGAATTGTTTTTCACGTGAGCCTGCGCTTTTAGGTTTATAAGCATTGGACAAGGCAGAGGTAGGGCCATGAATCGATTTTTAATTGGCCATGGGTGGAGATGGACGCTAGGCTCGCTGGATGCTGGCCTGATCCGGCCTGGTATTTCTTGCGTCTGTGCTGGTGGTGTTTGTTTGATTCCTGCGCTGCTTCGCCGGCGGCTGGGAGGGGCAGCTCCCTGCCTTCTGACCTGTTGTGTTTGGCAAAACCCTGAGGCTCCATGATATACGGGAGGGCGAGGCAGCTTGCACGATGGGAACGGGCTCGTGTGGGTGGTGTGGACGGGCAGGCGGGAGCCCCTGGGGTCGGCACATCAGCTTCGAGCCTGGGAGAAACTGTAGGAGGGGGGGGGGGCGCGGTGCTGAGGTCAGGCTGGGACAGGGTGGGGGGGGGGGGAGAGAGAAAAGGGGGTTAGCTGGTGTGGAAAGATGGGCGGGGCAACTTTCAGCCCGAAGGTCAGCTTCAAACCCCCCCCCCCCCCCCCCCCCCATTTATAAACCCGAGTGCGAGTGGTTGGTCTGAAGCCTTTTTCCCACCCCCGTCCTTTTTGATTGCCTTAGAGCTTTATCTTGGGAGGGGCGGGGGATACAGGAGAAGGGGCCAGAGCCCTGAGAATCGTAGCTAATTCTGCACCTCAAAACCTGTAGAGACGAGAAGGGGCAGACTGAGGCTGAAAGGGTTTGATTTGAATACGGGCGATAAACCGCGACCTGACGTCGTTTGCAGCTGTTCTTGCCTGCAGAATTGATTTTGAAAAAACCCATCTGCTTATGGTCTGACGCTGGGGCAGAGGATGCGACAGGGGATTGCGTTCCTTCTGGGGCTGCCAACCAGCTGCCTGTAGGAAAGGAGGCCTGGCCCATCCCAGACTCTTATCCCAGGCCCTCTCACCAGTTGCAGTTACGGTTTTTCTCCGAGAGAGGCTGGGCTGGAAGAGAACAGCCGGGGGTAGAAGCAGGGCTGGAGCGGCCTGGCTCACAGGACACGGAGCTTGGTTCCCAGATCTGTCCTGCTGACTCCACGGCGAATCCACATGAGAGAGATCTGCAGCTGCCTGGGCCTTCAGCGTGTGGGGATTTTCCTGCGTATCCATTGCAGATCCAGAAAACCCGCCTGGCTGAGGGGCCTCCAGGGAAAGGTTTGGCCAGCGCTCGCTGTAGTACGGGAGGGGGGGGGGCTTGGCTGCTGCTTGTGCCTGGGTTTACACTCCCGCAGGGTAGGCCTGTGTCTGGGGCAGAAACCTGCCTGTATTCGCCACCTTCCTGCAGGCCTCCAATCCCATCCTATCACTGCCTCCCCCCCCCCCAAATCTCAGTGCTCCAATGCTGGTGCTGTTATCACAAGGAAGTGAGCAGGAATTGGATCTTGTGCTTGGAGAGGGGGCAGGGAAGCTTCAGTACCGGTCAGCGCGGGGCCAAGGAAGCTTAAGAGGAACACCAGCAGTGGAGCCATGAGGTTGAGATTGCGGGGGGGGGGGGGCATAATTTAAGTTGGAGGAAGGGTGTGGAGAGAGAAATTGCTGGGGGTTGCAGGGGCTGTGGAGGAGGTACAGGGCCAGAAGAAAATAACTGGAGTGGGGGTGGCAGAAGCCCTGCTTAGTGCCTAGGGGGGTGACAGAAAAAGAAGTCTGTCACCACATAATGGGGGCTGTCCTTCTGTCAAACCAATGCCTTGCGATCCTGCCCCCAGTCGAGCTGGTGGTGTTTTTTCCATTTTGGCTTGGACCAGCTGTTTTATTTTATGTTTAATTGTCTCTGGCCAGGGGCACAGGCATTTTCCATGACTCCAGGGCGGTCTCGCAGCAGCAGTCCCTGCAGGATGAGCTGGTGGACTTATCCAAGAAGGAGCGGACGCTGGAAGAGCTGATCCAGACCTGCACGCAGCAGCTGAAGGACCTGACTGAGGACGAGGATAACCAGAGATATCCTTCCAGTGCCCCCGGGCAGCTGAAAATAAAACGTTAACCTGGTGGCTTCCCGCTCTTCACCTTGAGCTCCTTAAACTGGCCTGCAGGCTCTCCACAATAAAGAATTCAGTAGCTGTTTATGTGCGTTTTGGTCCAAGATGCCTGGTTTTAACCAGCATGTTTTGGTTCACTCTAAAAACCAGATCTGGCTGGGGATTTTAAGGGCTGATTGGGGAAAGAGGGCCCGAGATGTAGTTCTAGGCTGGGCCCGTTCATGAACGAGGCTGTCCGTCTCCTTCATGAAAACTTTTTTCTTTTATAAAGCAAAGCAGACCTGTTGCTGTAATTGTTTCTGGGGGGTGGAAGTGTGTACACTGCTCTGTACAAGGAAGCTACTTCCTGCCATGATCCTGGGCTCAGCCTATGCTGTATCTTATTATTTAGTGCAGCAGGTCAGACCAAGCATCCATCAAGCCCAGTATCCTTTTTCCAACAATGGCCAATCCAGATTACAAGTACCTGGTAAGTGCCAAAACATTAAATAGATCCCAGGCTACTAATGCTGGTAACAAGCAGTGGCGATTCCCTTTTGATTAATAGCAATATGGACTTATTCTCCAGGAAACTTATCCAAATCTTTTTGAAACCAACTACACTAACTGCCTTAACCACATTCTTTGGCAATGAATTCCAGAGCTTAACTGTGTGCAGAGTGTGAGAGAATTTTCTCAGATTTGTTTTAAATGTGCTACTTGCTAACATCATGGAGGGCCCCCTTGGCCATTTTATTATCTGAAAGAATAAATAACTGATTCATATTTACCTGTTCAAGGCCTTTCATGATTTTCTATACCTTTATCATATCCCTCCTCAGCTGTCTCTTCTCCAAGCTGAGTAGCAGTAACCTCTACCTTTTCCTCATAGAGGAGCTGTTCCATCCCCTTTATCATTTTGGTCGCCCTATCTGCACCTTCTCCAGTACAACTGTATCTTTTTTTGAGATGCGGCGACTAGAATTGTACACAGTATTCAAGGTGTGGTCTCACCATGGAGCGATACAGAGGCATTATGACATTTTCTGTTTTATTAACCATGCCCTTCCTAATAATTCCCAACATTCTGTTTGCTTTTTTGACTGCTGCAGCCCACTGAGCCGACGATTTCAATGTGTTATCCGCTCTGAATCCTAGATCTTTTTCCTGGGTGGTAGCTCCTAATATGGAACCTAACATCGTGTAACTACAGCAGGGGTTACTTTTCCCTAAGTGCATCACCTTGCACTTGTCCACATTAAATTTCAGCCCCCAGTGTTTCAGTCTAGCAACGTTCTCCTGAAATTTATCACAATCCGCTTGTGATTTAACTCCTCTGAATAATTACGTTCTTATGTTTTTGTCACTGGTCCTGGTTGTCCCTTAACTCCTCCCCACGTTAGCGTACGTCACCTACCAAGACATTCGCTCCATCAATAACTTCAAAGATCAGACGGTGATTGCTATCAAAGCCCCCCCAGAAACCCGGCTCGAAGTGCCTGACCTCAACGAGGTGAGAGGGACAGAAGGGGGACTTGGGGGGTGGTGAGGGATGTGCGTGCCACTTCAGGTGGACCTGGGTCTGCCAGGGTGGTGCCTGAGCAGGGGGCATCCCTGGATCCTCTGCTTGTGAAACAGGATGCTAAAGTGTGAGCTTCATCTCGGCCCTGCCTGGCTGTGCTCTGAGCCTCTAGGCCTGGAATGTGCTTTTAATGTCCTTCCTTCCTTTCCAGGAGACCCTACAGATCTACTTGAAGAGCACCAATGGGCCCATCGAGGTGTATCTGTGTCCTGAGGAGATCTCCGAGGACAGCAGTAACCGCTCCAAGGTGGCCAGGGGGCCCCATCAAGGCGCCGTCCTCCAAGAAAGCTGCTCCCCTCTTTCTCCTCAACCAAAGAGTACGTGTGATGGGGGAAGGTTTAGGGCACTGTAGCGGGGTCTCCCTGCAGGCTGCCTTTGGGCTGTAATGACAGGCCTGGGGCCGGCAGTGGACCCCACCGGTCCATTCCTCGTCCATTCGTCTGCAGAGTAGGGGGCAGTGGCTGTGACACCCAGGATTGCTGCCTCTCACCCTCCCTCCATAAAACCTGTTTACAATCTGCAGAAAGTGGAAGAGTGTGAACCTTTCTTCTGGTTTCACTGGGCACACTGATTGCTAGCCCTGGGCACACTGATTGCTAGCCCTGGGCACACTGATTGTTAGCCCTGGGCACACTGATTGCTAGCCCTGGGCACACTGATTGCTAGCCCTGGGCACACTGATTGCTAGCCACTTCTACTGTGGCTGACAACATGCCCGCCCGCCCTCCCTCTAAAAGGAAATCCTGTTGTAAGCCGGCTCAAGCTGTGGGTCTTTCACAGTCCCACAGGGGGGTGAGGAGCCTTGCTGTCTGTGTGTGTGGCACTTTTTCAGCTGGCTCAGCGGAGGGAGGCTGATGAAATGGGGTCTGTGCGTTCTCTTCTCCACAATCTCAGCTGCTCCTGGTCTGGCTCCTATCTGGTAGTCTGAGTGATGGAAATGGGCCGCTGAGGCTCTCTGGAGAGCTACACGATAGAAACTGGCCCCTTTTGCCTTCAGGGGCTAGCTGTCTGCCCTGAGTGGACAGTTGTGCTTGGGATACATCTGCCAGGATGGGGTCAGCTGTTCTGCCCAGCCTGCAGTGGCATCGGGCACTGCTCTCCTGGCTGAGGTGCTAAAGCGACGCAACGTTCAACACGAGAAGAGTGATTTCAGGGAAGGCGTATTGCTGACTCGTACGGCACCTGCTGCTTTCTTGGGCTTAAGTGGTTTGTGAATTTTTGTGTATATATATATATTTTTTTCTTGGGTGCATTAAAATATCGGTGCCACGGTTAGGGGTGGTGGGATTAAGGAGAAGCCTCAGGCTGTCCTTATCATGTGAATCGCTCTTGAAATCACTTTGGGTGTGAACTGTACAAAGTACAGGATATCATGGTGGCAGATAGAAACCACACTGGGAATGGTGGTTCCATGCTGGTTTATTATTAGAGAAGGCAGAATCATAGAAATTACCTGCAATGCACTGTAAGTCAGGGCTGAATAAACCAATAACACTCACTGTTAGGCCATAGCTTAATCCAGTCCACCTAATGTCGACCATGAATTTTAAGGTTGACTTTTTGTAAACTGTGGTGATCTTCTTTTGGAACGGCAGTATCTAAAATGCCTAAATAAACAAGCAATTGCTCTTCATAGACAAACACCGCAACTACTTGAAATGCACCTTCTACTTCTGGGGCCTAATAGAGAGCTGCAGGCCTTCCACGTAAGGTGATATGTGTATAAATAGGGAAAAGAGCCCACGGCCCTTCTACCAGGATACCACACTGGCACGTGGCTTCCTAGCTCTCCAAATGGCAGGGAAGCCTTCCAGCTGTCCCAGCCTCCCTTCTAGTTCAGATCCTGCAGGGCGGGACCTTACACCAGGCTAGCAGTCGTCTGAGTGTGGATATCTTGGCGTCATTCAGTGGCTCTACACATAGCTGCTAGCACCTGGAGCACTTAAATCCAGCTAACATGAATGGAGGGAGCCTCTATTTTTTTTGGGTGATGTCATTGATAACCAACAGTCCGTTCTAATCCCTGAAACCATTCTTCTCAGTTTTACTGTTGAGTACCATTGCTTGAAGGAATCGTGAGCAGAGCAAGAATGAAGTGTAAAATGTTGCCACTTCATTGGATAATAATGGGGTGATGTCATCAGTGACATTCACACAAACAAAATGGTGCCCTCTATGAGGGTGTACATTCGTTTCAGCTGTTTTCGTGGTACGCATGGATAAAAATGAATAATATGTGCCCGACTCATTATTAAATATACACACATACTCTCTGTTTTCCTGTGTGTACTAGAAAGTGGGCAAGGTGCACACATACCGCCAAAATGGAGTTAAAAAATAGACATCCCTACTCTCCATTTTGGTCAGCTGCTATAGCAAGGAGCTGATTTTCAGAGACTGGCAGCGGGGGTAGGATAACCATGTACGTTTACCCCGTTATCGTTGCTGCGCTTAGCTAAATGTGTGGCTGAATATCTGGCTAAGTACGCGCTCTGCATTTGAGCGGGTAGAGTTAGGCCTGTTATGTGTGCGGCCAGGGTTACCTGGCTCAATGACAGTTGGTTACCGTTAAATATTGCACCAACGGCTAAATTTGAAAACCCGTGCCAGTAACAACTGCGGCCCGGCTGCCTTTGTAGGGCTTGAGGTTTTAACCGCAGAAATTTTGGAAGAGAGGCTTAGTCTTAATTGGGTTTTAGCTGGGTAAATCTTGAAACTGGAATTTTAGCGGGTTCTGAGGCGATGTCTTTATTGATCCGATAATAAAAAAGGCACGTGAGCTTCCAAGATCAAACACCTCCCTTCTTCAGACCCACACCTTGAATATGACTTCAGTTTTTTTTAATGGTAAAACAGTATCACTGCTGCCTGCCTTGGGTCTCGAGTTTACAGTTGTGACTCGATCATAAGCTGTTTTCAAGTTTCAGAGTTGTGTTAATCCAATCGGAGGTCTGCGTGATACCACACAGCCGTCATCCTCTGCTCTGTGCTTTATAACCGAAATGTGGTGATGACTAAACCTACCTGGATCTGGTGTGGGAGATCTGCCGTGTAACCATTGATAAGATTGTGGGGGGGGGGGGTGTTCCTCACCTCGGGTCCCTACAGCCAGTTCAGGATCTCCACAATGACCATGCAGGCATATTTGGGCCATAGGACCAGCTTGAGAGGCTCCACCCTATTGCTTTCATTGCCTTGGGCAGGTCACTTCATTCTCTGTGGCCTGAGCTATGAATTTAGACCGTAAACTCCTCTGGAGCTAGGAGCAGGCCTACAGTACCTGAATGTAATCTGCTTTGAAGTGCCTGAAATAAGTAAAATTCTTTTTTTTTTCCTCTTTGCCCCCAGCTGAGCCCGTGAAGACGGAGTTGGCCTCTCCTCTCCTGGATGTGGAGGAGCGGATTCTGGACCTGCCCCACCACCTCCTGCAGCAGACGGAGGACCAGCTCCCCTCCACCTCCTATGAGGTGGGGGACACGCCCTTCATCAGCTTTTCCCCGCCCCTCGACCAGGACGACTACCTGTGGGGACTGGACAGTGGGGAGGGGGTCAGCAATCTCTTTGATTCCTATGACCTGGGGGACCTTCTGAAAAACTAGTGGCTTCTCCATGCCCCTGGAGCTCATTCATTATGGTGCTAATATGGAGGGAGGGAGGGGGGAACACGAGCGTCACTCAAGACCAAAGTGTTGAAATTGCTCTTAAAAGATCTTGGGAGGAGGTTTCATTCCCTGACTCTGACCCATGAAACTACAGAACCCGAAATAACATGGCCTTCGTCGTTCTCCTCCTCTTCCTCTCCTGCCCCGTGACTGCCACCCTCCTCCCCCGTATGTTTCAGTGTTACGCCTGGGATCGCTGTCCGACTTGGCCAAACCCAATGGAGTCTTACTTTTGCCCCATTGCATCTTGGGTATGACAGCTCCGGTTTCTCTTAACTCCGTCAGGATTGCAATGGGGGGGTACTCAGGACTGGAGGAGCTTCATTAGATTGACCCGGCTTGTGTGCTAACCCTAATGAGGCACTTGCACAGGGACGGCTCCCGGTAACGACGGCTCCAGTTGCAGGCTACGTCCGCAGCACTCGGCTCGCCCATGGAAGAAACGTTTTCTGTGCTGGTTTGGGATTGCTGGACATGGTGGCGGGTTCTGGTGGGGCTTCCTGCCCTTCAAGCCTTGGAGATGGGGAGATGTTCAACTTCCAGCTGTGATCTTGCTGCAGCAGAGGTGGGTTCTGGGCCGAACCTTACTGGCCCCTCCACCAGCTGCACCACTGGGCAGGAAGGAGCCTGCCGTGTCTGCCTCTGACCTCTCCGCGGGTGGAACTTGAATTCCAAGCTGCAGAAGTTTTAGGATCTTTCAGTAACTGTTTTTCTTCTGGTTTGATGAAGAATTGGCCCATGACGGGACAGTGAGCGGTGCCGTGACAGCGGAGGGCGCTGTCTGTCCCAGTGCTTACCTGGGCTGAGAGCAGGCCCTAGATTGGAGGCCATGGACTCTGTGAGGAAGGGGCGGAGGCAGTTTTGGAGTTTACAGCTTTGGTAAGCAGGGCCCATCTCGTTTTCTTCCTCCTGCTGTGCCAGTGCTGCCCAGGGTTCCCAGTGCACCTTTATAACTGGCACCATCGTAAAGCACTTAATTGGACTTAATAGGGAAGTTGGATGATGTCCTGTAGTTGCGGCCGGGCCCCTGGCTCCCTTCTGCAGCCGGGAGGTAATTTTTCTTTAAAACTGCCCAGACAAAGGTGTGGCGCTTGTCCATAAGTCTTAGGGGGTTAAACAGCGCCACTTGTGGCTGTAGCGGCGTCGCCTTGTGGCATCTGAGTGTGGACCGTGCCCTCCTCTCTCTCTCTCTCCCCCCTGCAGGGACTCCTGGGTTCGAATTGCGCCCTCTCTTTGTCACATATTGTGGTTTGGTTTTTTTTCTCAAGATAGCACTGATGGGGGTGGGGAGGATAAAGAAAAATTAGAAATGAGTATTCTTAAACAGACTCCCCCCTCCAACACACACACAAAAAGTGAAACTAATAAGGCAAGCCCTGTTCACTGGGATGGAAGTGATTCGGCCTTTCGAATGGTGCCGGACCTTACTGTAACCCTTCCAGATAAAGGAGCTTTCTGATTGGCTGAGCAGCCCTCCAGCCCTGTCTGCTTTCTGATACCAAAATGACTGGTGTGAGGTCCTGTCTTCCCCCTCCCCAGACAGCTATCCTTCATCTGTGGAGGGGAGGGCAGTGCGGTGACCTAGTCTAGTCCGTCCCTGTGCTGAGAGAGAACCAGTGGAGGAGGAAGAGAGCGTGGCTGCTTCCCTCCACCCTGAGTGCAACTGCCCTGCAGGTTGCACACCGAAACCAGCAGGGCCAGCTTACACCGCAGCAGGGGCCGCATGCAGAGGGCAGGCGGGAGGCCAGAAACAAAACCACCGTGTGCCCCCGTTCTCCACCCTGTTCCTGCCAAAGGGCACTGAAGGATGCTGGGAAGAGAGGCCCTTAGCAGGTTTGCTGCTTTCCCGTATGTGTGCATTGGGGGGGGGGGGGGGGGGCTCTGAAAGGCAGGGTCCCTTCCTCATCGTTACACCCGTGGGGTGTAGCCCTCTGCCCTTCTCCTGGGCGTGAGGTGGCTGAATTCTGGGCCAGCGATCAGTAACGCCGCTCGGTGGCACCGGGGGCCAGTTAGAAGCTGATTGGTTTTCGGCGGCTGTGATATCTCCAGGAAGGACTGGATCTACCCCTGGCATTGCCCTGTTGCATGTGAGGACCTGCATTTCTGATTTCCCCTAAGACAAGCAGGAGCTACACCTCCATGGAGTAAAACCAGTAAAGGATCTGCCTGCCGGGGGGGGGGGGGGGGGGGTAGAGCTAATCGGGGCCTGTTCCAAATGGAAAAACACCTGGATAGGAAGTGGTGAATGAAGGTGCTGAAATAACCCATTGATCTGCTGGCTCTCATCAAGCACTCATCAGCTTTATAGGCTTTGGTTCCGAGGTGGATTTTTTTTTTTTTTAGTTTTCAGGCACCAGTATGGGGCCTAAGGCAGTCATTATTTACTTATTCCTCCAGCTGATTGATCTTATTCTTAAGTTTCTTTGTTAAAAGATTTCTTACAGTTTATAACGCTCAGGATGGGTTCTTTCTGTGGCTGGTGACATTGGGATGCACCCTAGCACTTCGTTCTCTCCTTCCCTCTGCGCGGAGGGTAGCAAAGTGCTTTCACAAGCAACATCCAGTTAGGATGTGAAATAAAATCTTGCTAACTTGCTGCTTGTTGCAAGCTAGGGTCACCTAAAGCCGTCTTGTCACAGGCTACTCCAGTGCATGCAGGGAGATGTAGATTTCCCTTGTAAGAAAGGCCCAAACTACACATCCCTGCATGCAGTGGGGCAAAGCCTGTTCCTTATGACACAGAGCCAGAGGGCAGCCCTAAATGTAGGTAAAAGCAGGACTAGCTTAGCCCGGGATAAGTGATGGGAAGTTTTTCAGTAATCCAGTTGTGTCTTCTTTGTTATTCCTTGCAAAGACTCTGATGTAATAAGATGTGAGTCCAAAAAAAGTGTGGGCTGAGCTTCACACATTTCCTTTACTCGCGTGCTAAAAAAAAGGATAACTAGTGATGCACCAAGCTGATGGTCTGCTAATACCGTGGGAGTTTGGAAGAAAATGCACCAACGTTGCAGTATGCGGACGAAAACATGCTTAGCACACGCAAACCTTAAATTTGTGCAGTGCTGTGCAGAAAAGCTGATCTGTGCCCCTAAAAGTTGTGCTCACTGAACATGAGCTAGGATCACCCAAAATATTAATGCTCAGTACCACAAACTCCATGTTCAGCCCCATTAAATAACACTAGCCCCAGGACCTTTACGTCTCCTCTGACTGGGAGTTAAATTTCCAGCACTAAGAAAACTTGAGTTAAGCCTGCGCACTTCCCTGCATTGGGCGGTAATAGCTAATTGCCTTGATTAGCAGGGGCTTGGCATGGAGACACACTAATTTGTGTGCATGCCTTTTGTGTGCTATCGCCTTGTCGCGTCGGGAATAAAGTGTGTGCACAACTTCACAGCTTATTACATCGGAGCCAAAGCTTTTAGCAATTAAAAAAAAAAAATTTCACTAATTAATGTTTGCCCCTTTTGAGCGGTCATCTTGTGTGGAGGTCACAGAGTAGCCACATGCAGATGACCTGACCCCTGACCTGTCCAAGGGGACACTTCGATGCTTTGATCTGTGGTGTGTGTAGTCACAGCATTACCTCATTTCCGTAGCTTGTACTGTAAGCTCTTAGCAAAATCAGCCAGAGTGGTCGAGGTTGGGCCGAAAGGTATTTTTTTGTTACAGTATTACCTCTTTGGCTTCTCCTCCTCCTCACCATCCTTGAGCTTCCCAGTGCAGGAAACCTGGGGTCCTTTTATCCTTTAAAGATTTTCTACAATGTAAAAAGTAGAGTTAAACAAAGCTGCTAACGGAGAGGCACTCTGAGCTGTCTGCCGCATGCAACCTACAGGAAAACTGGGCCCGCAGACATTTGTGTGATTGCTTGAAAAATGTTTACAAAAAGGGGCTAACTATTAACCCCAGTGCCTGTTTGATTCCCATCCTTGCTCCTTTCGGGAGTCTGTCAAAACATAACCTTACGCATTCGGCCCTGGACATTGCCTCAAGTTTTGACGAGACAAGGTAATGCTACTGCTCTCGCCGGAGAGAAACCGAACATTTCTCCCCCAGTTCCTTGTTCTTGGGTAGGAAAGTGGTGGGGATTGATTGGGTGACCTGTGTCCCTTCCCTATCCCCAGAAGAGTCTAAAGGGCAATGCTGTGCTTTGTATCCTAATCTCCAGCTAGCAGAATTCTCCAGGAATTGTGGAATTACTAAATGAAACAATATATTTTGATAAAACAAGACAGAGAGTCATTCTACCTGGGGACATGAAATGCTTTTTGTTTGCTTCCTTACTGCTGAATCATAGTCTCACCAGCTGCTTCTCCAGTGTTGGGGAGGGAAGACGTCAGGACCTGGAGCTTGATCGGGCACAGATACCAGACAGCTTCCCATCTCTCTTATTTCACATGCATTTTACCATTTATGCTGTCATTAGCTTGTGAGTTTGAAACATAGAAATGACGGCAGAAGAAGACCAAACGGCCCATCCAGTCTGCCCAGCAAGCTTCACACATCTTTTCTCTCATACTTATCTGTTTCTCTTAGCTCTTGGTTCTATTTCCCTTCCACCCCCACCATTAACGTAGAGAGCAGTGATGGAGCTGCATCCAAGTGAAATATCTAGCTTGATTAGTTAGGGGTAGTAGGGGTAGTAACCACCGCAATAAGCAAGCTACACCCATGCTTGTTTTATCCAGACAATTTATACAGCCCTTATTGGTTGTTTTTCTTCTCCCCTGCCGTTGAAGCAGGGAGCTGTGCTGGATATGCGTGAAGTATCAGTTTTTTTTTGACTCACCCGGAAGGGAGACTTGAACAAACTCAGCTACGTTTAAACTGCCTTTCTGAATACCAATTCAGGAAAATAATTTGGCACATTTTGTTTTTGTACATAAATTATTTTGAGTTTGAAATGGTGCATATGTTTTGTATACCGGGATAATATCAGCATTATGTATATTTCAACTTTGTTTTGTTTGTGATTTAATTTGTTTGGAAGCTGTGCAGAGAGATGCCTAAGAAGTTTAAACTTGAGCTATGACCAGACCTGGAAACCTTTTTGGCGCTGGTGACTCTGATATTCAGTGAGGAGTGGACACCTTTACACATTTGTCTCTCTATTTACCCATGCCCAGTTCTCTCCTCCTCTCTGGGCATGGGCACATAGGGCTCCTGCCTGAGGCCAGTGCCCCAAATCTTAACTGCTCTACTCCAGCCCATCCCAGGCAGCATGCAGGGATCAGGAGGTTGGATTGGAATAGAGCAGAGCAAAGAAGAGCTGGTCTGCTCCCTA
The DNA here is from genome assembly GCF_901001135.1 of Rhinatrema bivittatum. Lineage (NCBI taxonomy): Eukaryota > Metazoa > Chordata > Amphibia > Gymnophiona > Rhinatrematidae > Rhinatrema > Rhinatrema bivittatum. The sequence continues at coordinate 86,546,399 of NC_042625.1, forward strand.
ATCCAGCTCCTCCTCTCCTTTCCAGGAGGCCTACAGGGATGGCATGCAGGGATCAGGAGGTTGGATTGGAATAGAGCAGAGCAAAGAAGAGCTGCTCTGCTCCCTAATCCAGCCCCTCCTTTCCTTTCCAGGAGGCCTACAGGGATGGCATGCAGGGATCAGGAGGTTGGATTGGAATAGAGCAGAGCAAAGAAGAGCTGCTCTGCTCCCTAATCCAGCCCCTCCTCTCCTTTCCAGGAGGCCTACAGGGATGGCATGCAGGGATCAGGAGGTTGGATTGGAATAGAGCAGAGCAAAGAAGAGCTGCTCTGCTCCCTAATCCAGTCCCTCCTCTCCTTTCCAGGAGGCCTGCAGGGATGGGAGCAGCCAGCATCCGGATCTCCCAGCCCTTTCCAGAGACCCAGACTGGAGATTTCATTAGAAATCCCCGGATGGCAGCTTGTTCCCAGCAAACATGCTTAGGTGGCAGAAAACTGCAAATGGGAAACTATATTGGGTTTGTTCTTTTTTTTTAAATTGTGAAAGATTTATAAGCAAATGTGCAGCTGCTTTTAAAACTGTAAAATTGTACATAAATACTGCACTATTTATAACAGAAATGGTATTTTACACTGTGTTGATGTATTTAAGTTTTAATTTTATGTTTTCTTTGAATGAAGTTGGGGATTGGCTTTGTGGGGTAAAATATTTCTTGAAAACCTGAGGCACTTGAGGATTTTTTTCTTCTTTTGTCAGCAAAAGAAAAAAAAGAATTAAATGTTTTTTCTGTGCAATCCGTACGTGTGAGTGGAGTTGAAATGTGAGCATTCAGAATCTTGTATTAATTTTCAGCTCCATCTTTTGTCAGCCGAAATGGTTTCTCAGGAAATGAAGCATAGGGAAGGACCAAGAAAGAAAAAGGCTGCAGTGCCAGGGTCGCAGGACCCTGAAGGAAAAGCAGAGGTTCCAATCCCAGCTCGGCTGGGACCTCGGGGGTGCAGAAGAAGCAGCGTTTGCCTTCTCCCAAGGCCCAGGGCAAGCCGGGACGTATTCTGCTTTCCCTATTGCATTCCCTAAGAAAAGCAAGACTGGAAGGACTTCCATGCAGTGGAATAAAACCAGGACTGGATCAACCCGTCCTGAAAATCTAGAGCCAGTTGGCAACCCAATATTCAAAGTGTGTCTCACCATGGAGCGATACAGAGGCTTGATGACATTATATTATTTTCCATTCCCTTCCGAATCATTCCTAACATTCTGTTTGCTTTTTTGACTGCTGCAGCCACCTGAGCCGACTATTTTAAAGTATTATCCACTTTGATGCCTAGACCTTTTTCCTGGGTGGTAGCTCCTAATATGGAACCTAACATCGTGTAACTACAGCAAGGGTTGTTTTTCCCTATATGCAACACCTTGCACTTTATCTGCCAATCTTCCAGTATCTCAAGGTCCTCATTAATTTATAACAATCTGCTTGTGATTTAACTACTCTGAATAACTTTGTGTCATCTGCAAATTTGATCACCTCACTCATATCCCTTTCCAGATCATTAACAAATATATTGAAAACTAAGCACCGGTCCAAATACAGATCCCTGAGGCACTCCACTATTTACCTTTTTCCACTGTGAAAACTGACCATTTAGTCCTACTCTCTGTTTCCTGTCTTTTAACCAATTTGCAATTCACAAAAGGACATAATCTCCTATCCCATGATTTTTTAGTTTTCTTAGAAGCCTCTCATGAGGACTTTTTCAAATGCTTTCTGAAAATTCAAATGCACTACATCTACTGGTTTACATTTATCCACATGTTTATTTACCACTTCAAAAAAATGTAGCAGATTTATGAAGCAAGACTTCCCTTATATATATCCATGCTGGCTGTGTTCCATTTAATCATGTCTAGCTATATGTTCTGTGATTTTATTCTTTATAATAGTTTCCTCAATTTTTCCCAGCAGTGAAGTCAGGATCTCACTGATCTGTAGTTTCCCAGATCACCTCTGGAGCTCTTTTTAAATATCAGGGTTACATTGGACACCTTCCAGTCTTTAGGTACAATGGATGAGTTTAATTATAGGTTAAAATTATTTGTAATAGGTCTGAAATTTCATTTTTTTTTAGTTCTTTCAGAACCCTGGGGTGTATACCATCTGGTCCAGGTGATTTGCTACTCTTCAGTTTGGCCTACTACATCTTCCAGGTTCATCATGATTTGAGTCAGTTCATCTGAATTGTCACCTTTGAAAACTGTGTCTGAAACAGGTATCTCCCCAAAATCTCCCTCAGTAAACAAAAGCCAGGGCTGGTGCAAGGGTATTAGGCACCCTAGGCAAACCTTACAGTCTGGCGCCCCCTCCCCATGCACAATTTTAAATTATGCATTTATAACATATTTTACATGAAAAATGACATTCTGAGGTAAAATTAATATACAAGGTGTTGTGATAATTTCATGCACTGTTGTGATGCCATCAAGAAAACTTTGCATCTTGGAATTCATATGGCATCATACTGTGACACTTTCCCTGGGTCCGTACACCGTCTGCTTGCATCCGTTCCCGGGTCCAAACCTTGACTTTAAACGTATTTATCTTAAAAGTCCCCAGGTGGGATTTGAACCCTCACCACCTGGATGGAAGGCAGATGCCTTCCCCACTGAGCCAGCAACTCACTTTCCAACCACTGGCTTCAGAAGTCCCTCTCAAAGTCCATAGTTCAAGAGTCCGGCCCCACTGGGCCTAACTGCCACCTCCCTCCGTACCTCTGGGACCTCAACCCTTCCCCAGAGGTACAGCCACCCACCGGCAGTCCTTCACACGGTCAGGGAATGTCCAGCCTCGAAGTCTCCCAGAGCAGACAGGAAATCCGATCCTTCCTCCTCGGTCTCTCGCAGGAGACTGAGGCTGCTCTACTAGGGAGTCCTTTTTATCCTGTGGAAACTCCTCTTCCTCTGCCAGCTGATTGGCTCCAGGGAAGTCCCACCCTTAACCTCCCACACCTGTGGTTCTTCTGTCCTTGTAACATCCGGGGGAAGGAACCAAGGGACGTCTCTTGCCTGGTGTTGCTGTATTTTCCTTCCCCCCTCCCTTGAATCTTTAGTTCCTAGCTTTATTCTTCCTATCTAGTCTAGCATAGTGACCCCGTCACACATACCTATTGTGATATATTTCGGCATGGTCCTCCCATATTAACACAGTAATATTTGCCAACACTCAAAGAATAACAACCCCACCTATGAAAAAGAATACCACAAATATTACACCAGAATCTAAAATATCAATACACCTCCTATCAGGAAAACAGAACAGATCCCTACAGAGAAACCACATGCTAAAAGAATGCTTCATCTCAGTCTTTGCATGCAGAACACAAACCCTCACCAAATACAGAATAAAGCCACATAAAGTATAAATAGAAATGTGCAGACAAAAATTGAACTGTAAAACGCATCACGCCAGACTCTATACAGTGTAACAATGGAAAAACAAAAATTTCACCATTGCTCATGAAACAAATCAAGATATATAAATCATCATAATTATAAAATCATACAAATAAAATAATTTCAAAACAGCTGATGACTAGAATATCCAATAATTAAAGACTCATGCACATTTTGAAAGCTTTACCAAACACCAATAAAATATTTCAAACAGCAGACACATCACATACTACCCAATAATTAAAATGGTAGTCAATCAAAAGCCACCTTTACTTACCCTCTCCAGCAGTTCTACTCCTTTCCCTTGCAGGCCACACCAGAAGCAGCAGTAGCTGCTGAAGCTGTCCTCACAGTTCTCTTCCTTAGGGACCACAACCAGTCTCCTCTCTCTCACACACACACACACACCAGTCACACCCTCAGGACCAGTTTCTGTCTCACACACCAATCATCTCCCCAACCAGTCTCTCTCTCAAACACACACAAGCACACACATACCAGTCAGCTCCCTGATCAGTCTCTCACACATACACATGTCACCTCTCTGGCCAGTCTCTCTCAATCACAAAATGCTCTCTCTTACTTACACACAGGCTTTCAATCACACACATGCTCTCTCTATTTCACTTACACACAAGCTCTCAATCACACACATGTTCTATCTCACAGCCACAAGCCAGCCAAAAACATGCTCCATCTCTCTCGCACACACACAAGCACCCTCCCTGACTCACATATACACCACACACATACAGACGTACCCTTCCTGACTCACATATACACCACACATACAGAAGCACCCTTCCTGACTCACATATACACCACACACATACAGAAGCACCCTTCCTGACTCACATATACACCACACACATACAGAAGCACCCTCCCTGACTCACATATACACCACACACAGACAGAAGCACCCTCCCTGACTCACATATACACATTACACTCTCACAGAAGCACCTTGCTTTCAAGACTTGCAGCATGATTTTTCACTTTTACTAAAAGTGAAAGTGATGCTCCCAACCGTTAAATAAGAAAACCACATTCCTATCAGAAGGTGAAATGATACCCTTCCTTCAGGTTATGTCCTCCCAAGGGACAGCCACCCACACCGTACAGCTTCTCTTGTTTTACGCTTTCAGGCGATAAAGCAAGTGTCTTTCTTCAAACTTTCAGTCGTATGATTATTCATGTGGGAGATATGGAACAGAAAGACATCCTTAGCTTCCCTTTTAAATGGGAAGATTCCAGTCTTAGTCATTTAAAAATATACATTTTCTAAAGGCTTTAAAAAAAAAAAGCAAAACAGTTTCAGATTGGAACTATTCTAGTCTTCATGCTTAAATTATGCTTCAAAACAAACAAACCAAACCCTACCTGGCATCAGTATCTTAAATTTGTGATTTTGCTGAGATGAACATTTTAAATACTTTAATTTTTTTTTTTTTTGCTTTAGTGTTTGTCTCTACCCACTTTAAGTTAAATTTTTATTTTCCAGAAGAGGGATGCTTAAAATTCAGTAATTTCATCTTTCATCCACTTTTCAAAAGTTGCGCTACCAGCACAAAAGTTGAGGTATATGTATTAGCACACTTCATTTTTTTAAACTGGCAGATTCCTTTCTCACATACACACAAGCGCCGTTCCTTTCTCACATCACATACACAGAAGCGCCGTTCCTTTCTCACATACACAGAAGCTCCATTCCTTTCTCACATCACATACACAGAAGCTCCATTCCTTTCTCACATACACACAAGCGCCGTTCCTTTCTCACATCACATACACAGAAGCTCCATTCCTTTCTCACATACACAGAAGCGCCGTTCCTTTCTCACATACACACAAGCGCCGTTCCTTTCTCACATCACATACACACAAGCGCCGTTCCTTTCTCACATCACATACACACAAGCGCCGTTCCTTTCTCACATCACATACACACAAGCGACGTTCCTTTCTCACATCACATACACACAAGCGCCGTTCCTTTCTCACATCACATACACACAAGCGCCGTTCCTTTCTCACATCACATACACAGAAGCTCCATTCCTTTCTCACATCACATACACACAAGCGCCGTTCCTTTCTCACATACACCCACAGAAAGAAGATCAGTGCAGCCGGAGACTTCAGCCACGTGATCAGCTAGACCGGCCCAACCGGGGTGAAGCCCAATCCGCCCCTGACGCCGGTGGCCTTCAGCCCCTACCATGTGACAGGGGCTACCGGTGCCATTGGTTGGCCCCTGTCACATGGTAGAGGCTAAAGGTCACTGGTGCCATTTTGGTTAGTGGCAGCCGAGGCCCCGGGAGCAGCAGATCACTCCCGGGTCCTCCGCTGGACCACCAGGGGGGCGTCGGGAGGGTGGCACTGGGGGGGGGGGGGAGGCAGGGTGAGTTGGGGGCTGGCAGAATTTTGAAAGGGGCACTTTTTGCCCTTTCAAAATTCTGCCGCCTGCCGCGGCGCCCCCTAAGTCTTGGCGCTCTAGGCACAGGCCTAGCTCGCTTAGTGGTTCCTCCGGCCCTGACTGAAGCAAAGAATTTATTTAGTCTTTCCACAATGGCCTTATCTTCCCTATGTGCCCCTTTAACCCCTCGGTCATCTAATACGAAGCATTATGTGAATTAACAGGAAGGCTGCTTACTCTGTAAAACCTTTGCTAGAAATAATTTTGTGGGTTTGACAGTTGCTTGCTTTTGATTTTTTAATATCGCTACCCTTAGCATGAGGTTTGGGGTAACCTGCACGGAGCGGCAGTTACCTCCGTAAGAAACTTGCTGGGCAGCCTGGATGGCCCATTTGGGTCTTTTTCTGCCGCCGTTACTATCTTACTGTGTAAAGGTGAATGAATGCCCATGATGCTGGATCTAGCCCTGCGAGCCCAAAGGATCAGGAGCACAGGGCTGTGTCAGAAAAAGGAAAATGCCCGCGAGAGTTTAACTAGAATGTCTTTCTTTTTTCGTTGCTCCTTTTAAAAGGCCCCCATGACCCTACAAAGGCTCCAGGTTTCTGCAGGACCTGAATGGCTGCCAGGGCCGGAGCGGGCAGGAATTAGGCCCCTGCCAGCTAAGAAAAGTAGGCCCCTGATGTGATACTTAATAAGAGAAATCGTTTTCTAAATTTCCCAAATAATTTTTGTTTATTTAAGAAGGCTTTACGAGCTTTTTTTGTTAGCAAATTCTTCAATTACAATTGGAATTTTTATTTATACATGTTAGAAATAGATATATTTAGCGCTTTTTTTTTTTTTTTAATTTTGCCCAACAAAAGTAAGCCCCCTTGATCATTGAAGGCCCGAGCCAAATGGCCATGCTGGCACCCCCCTCTCTCCTGGAGTCAGCGGCGGATTCACGATGTCGGACCGGCCCGGGTATTCGCCGCCCAGGCCGGCCCAGGGCACATCACGTGGTCTGCCGAGCGCGGCTCTGTCACGGCTGCGCCCGGCAGACCACGTGACTGGAGCGATTGGCTCACCAGGGGATGCCCGATTTCCGCCCACCCCCCCCGATAGGCCAATCCGCCCCTGCCTGGAGTGATGGCTACTGGCCCTGCACTGTATCGTGTAAAGCTACCCACTGAGTAGCCTGACTGCTAGTCAAGTCTGTCTCCTGGCTGGTTTAGTGTTCAGATCTTCATCTAAGCATGATCTTCTTTGGGGTGGTTTGAGTTGCAATGAATCGGGGTTTAAGCTCTGCTGTTTGCTTCCCACAAGTTTGGGATGTCCTCCCACGTTCAGTAAAGGTGAGGACTCCGGGAAGCCCCTCTGGCTGCTGTTTTTTTCTTCTGCTGCAGGCAGATAATTTCTGTCGATCCCGTGCAGCTGAGTGCGCAGACGGCGCATGGCACACACGCAGCAATGCTACTGATGGGGGGGGGGGGGAGTCCAGACTCTGGCAGCAGGCGAGGCTGGGCCTCAGGACCATGGCACCTGCCTATGGGCGCCATGCTGCTGGCAGGGAGCTTAGGCCCTCACCAGCCAGAGATGTGTAACTGCTGGGAGGAGAATACAATAATGAGCGAGAAGAGGGAGGAAACCTGGAGAATAGGAGAGCCCCTGCCACCCGCTCAGTCATCTACACTCGCCCAAGCTCTTGCAGGGCAGCATGGAACCGACAGCCACACGAATGAGATGCCACGGAGATGTAGACAGGGCCCCTTTAGTACATGGGGATACTGTGAAGGAGGGGGGGGGGGGGGGGGTAGGAGCTCGAAGAGGAGAAAATGGGAGCCCGAGTTCACACCCTGCCATTTAGATTTCAGCTGTTTTTTTTTGTGATGGACTTTCCTGCTGGTTTGTATATCATTTAACATTTTTAATTCCACAATTGCAAGACTAAACAAAGCCAGCCACATTGTAAAATGGGGCAGAATTTGCAGATACTTCTGGCTCTCCCTACATAAAATGTGCAAGCCTTTGCAGGATAAATGCACCTTGTTCGGCGTCTCTCACCTCCCGCTGTCCCTCATACCCAGAATGCGGTTTATTTTTTGGCTCTGGCAGTTTCGTTCTTTTTTATGCTGCCAAGTCAATTGGAGCCAAGGCTCGAATCTGGCAACTTGAGCGTTCCTTCACAACTACCTGGGGATTTTCTCTCTATTTTATATCCTGGCCTCCCGCGCCCCAGCCACCTCCAAACTCACTTAGCCCGGTGGCAGTCTTGCAATGGAGCCACTACTGCCACCCTGCAATCATGGGCCACCAGGTGGTGCTGTTGCACGATGACTGGGGATGCTGGCTGACCTAGTGCACAGCAGCTCTGCATCCAGAGCTGAACACTGGCCCTCCACGTGGCAGGGTCGGCTTGAGTTTTTGAAGCCCTCCTTAATACCTTGCTGCCTTAATCCTAATGTCTGTGAGTGGGATGTGAGGAGCGAGGGGTCCAGGGAATGGACAGTAATAAGGCTGAATCTCTTGGCCATGGAATTTTCATGTGCCAAGTCTGGCTTCCTTCGGCTTTGTGTTGGTTTCTATCGCCATCCTGTGGCAATAAAGGTGTAATGCAAGATACTTTTTGTCATGATTTTGATGTGGGAACAGATTACATTCTTGTGCTGCTTGATGTTTCAGCAGCTGTTGACACTCAGGAGGATCATGGCGTAATGTTGGCTTTCCAAGACCGGTATTGCAGGGACTGTCTGCTTGGTTTCAGCAAGAGCCATCACTTTTGTTACATCATTTAACATCTGAGCCCAATCGACAAGTTCCTTTCTGGGTTACGGCTGCAGATGACACTCAGTGCTTTTTTCTGTTTCATCTGCTATCAATGGTGCAATGGCTTACAATGTAGACAAAACGGAAATCCTTATAATTAGCAATGTTCTGCCTTAGCCTTTCCTCCTAGTTTTTCATTTGAAGGATGCACCATCCCAGTTTCAGGCAAGCTTTTGAGTCTTGGAGTGATATTTGACTCTGGGTGAAGGCTGTAGTGTGGCACATTTCGGGTTTTTTTTAAGCTCCGCATACGTTGGAAGATTGATTGGTTACCTATTGAATGGAGAGTCAGATTCAATGTTTTGACCTTAATTCACAAATCTTTGAGAAGTGAGGCACCTATGTTTAAAGATTTACAGGCCTGGGAGAAGCTTAAGCTCCTTTGCTCAATGTTTACTTGATGTCCTACAGTCTGCTCAGTAAAACTGGCAGAAGCGAGGGCTAGGTTGGCTGGGGTAGCTGGGTCTCATCTTTTGGAACCAGCTACCCGATACCTGCCTTAAAGAGTCATGCATTTAGATTCTCAGGCATTTAATCAGACTTCATGGACACTGTTAATATCTGGTCCTTGAACCTAGCGTGCAATTTGATGTTCAGTACTTTACTAGGCTAAGAAGACGTAGTGGTATTGTTTATCATGCATACGTCATAAGAACATAAGAACATGCCATGCTGGGTCAGACTAAGGGTCCATCAAGCCCAGCATCCTGTTTCCAACAGAGGACAATCCAGGCTACAAGTACCTGGCAAGTACCCTTTGTGTACGTGTAGTGGTTCTTAATCCAGAACATTTGGACCCCTCACCCCTAGCTAGTCTGGTTTTTCAGTATTTCCATAATGAATATGCACAAAAGATTTGCATGTATTCCCTCAATTTTATGTAAATCTGTCTTATCTATTTGCATTGTGGATATCCTGAAAACCAGACCTGCTGGGTGTGCCCTGAGGACTGGATTGAGAACCTGATCAGCATAAGGAGCAGTAGCATTTTTATTTTTTTTTAACAAGAATTAATATGAAGTAATTTTTAATTATTCATATTTTTTTACCCTTTTTTTTTTTTTAAATGTATTTCATTAATTAAGAGTACTAGTAAACTGACTATGCTTTGCGAGCAGAAAACTGGTGGAAAGTGTGACATTAGAGACGGCTACCATTCACTGATTAACAAAGTCTGATGTTCTCCACCTCACCCGCAGGACTTGCCTCCACACAAAGTTTGCCAGAGCTAGCTCCATCCATTTCAAAATTCAAAAGGGGGCAAAATACACAAACCTTCATCCATGCCTGAGGAAGCTTCCAACTTTGCCGTCCTCTCACCCCCTCCACCAAATTACCTAACTGCTTGGAAAAATCTAATGCCCCCCAATGCCAACCTCCACACAAAGTCCAGCCCTTCTGTTGTAAAGGGGGGGAACACCCACAGATATTTGAGCATCTGATAAGCCTCCTCTCCACTGAAGGCATCTTGTCCCTTCCCACGCCATGTGCCTGGGTTTGCAGGTAGCGAGCTGGAGGGCATGGCTTTTGCTTCAGGTCTCCGGGCCTGATGCCTGATCCGCTTCACTGAGCAGCACTGCCTTTCTGCTGAGGTTGACCAAACGCCTGGTCCCCACTGCAGATTCCCTGCTGCCACTATTCCTCTGCAGCTGGAGACCAGGCTTCTGCCTAGTAAATATGCCCACCAGTACCTGGTGGATCCCCAACATTCACTGCTGTGCTTGGCTGCCTCTGTTCCCCCCTCCCTCAGGTGCCATGTGCACTCGGTTGAGGTTTCAGTCCCCAGTGCATGTCAATCCATGGGTCCTTAACGTTTGCACATAGGATGGGAGGTTAAATCCCACCCTCACCACCCTCCCAGGAAGGACTGAATAGGAACTTCAGTGGAATTGGAGTGAGGCTGGATGATGCTTGTTGGACTCCTGGGTAACACATACAGGGCCAATACAGTAAGGCGCGCTCAGCTGATCGCACTGTTTTACCTGCGGTTGGACCCATGTCCACTACCCCTTATACATTCAACCCCCCCCCCTGAAACTAATAGCACTCATCACATGCAAATGGATATTAATGAGGCTATTAGTTATTCACCCGGGATACAGAAAAAAATGTGTCCCCATGGGCAGGCATTCATTTCTGAGCAGCCCAAAAAAGTGTACAGAAAAGCAGAAAATACTGCTTTTCTGTTCATCCTCTGACTTAATATCATAAGTTGGAGGAACCAAAATGTTAAAAAAAAAAAGTTTTTTTAAATATGCCGGCAGGTCAGGTTAGGAAAACAGATGCTCAGTTTTATGAGCGTCTGTTTTCCTAACCCGTGACTATGCACAAGTTAGGAAAACGGACATTGCTAAGGAGGTGCTAGGGGTGCGCTGTTGTCCCTAGCACCTCCTTTTTAGCAGGACCACTCATTTAAATACGGTATCGCGTGCCCGGGTGAGATGGCGGGGCGCATGTTAGGAAAGCAGGCGTTCAACACTGAGCTCCCGTTTTCCGCACGCTTTATTGTATCGGCCTGAAAGTAAGGTAAAAATAAACAAAGGCAAACAGTAGCTCTGTTGCCTTATGCTGCAGCCCTAGGTAAGGGCAGGTCTCTGAGAAGCAGTGTAATTTGCACCCGCTCCCTCTGACAGGGGAGGCACAGCTGATGAAAGCTGAATCATGCATTTAAACCCGGTCTATCTCTGCTTCTTGGTTTGCCTTCTCTGCCTCCCTCCTTCTCCTGGGCCCCTTCCTGATTTCACATCAGATAGGAGGGACTGAAGGATAAGAAAATGTCCTCTAGGGGTGTGAAGGGACAGAGAAACGAGGTTTCTGGGTTCCTGTGTAACAGAAAACAAAGCAGATGATGTTGCGACTTGAGTATTAAGCTGTAGTGTTTTTATAGTGCTATAAGTGTGCACGGTCATTCACAAGGTTAGTGCCCCTTTGCCTAAGATCCGACTCATTAGATGCAGGGTCTTGATCAAGGCCAGCCCAGGACCTGGCGGATCTAGGCTCTCCGGATTGGTGATTTTTTTTAGTTGGAGTTTGGTGGCAATTTCAGGGTTTGTTTGTCTTTTCTGGAAAAGAAAAATGAAGCAGTTCCAAAATGTGTAATGGTTAAAAGCTCATGATGAATGCAAAGGGTCAGTTGTGGCCTGTTCTCGAGGGGAAGGGGAGCCGTGCTGGGTTAGACCACATGTACTACTGAGCCCAGCAGCCGGTGTTCTGGCGGTGGCTTGCCTGGGGTCGCATGCAGGCACCCGGAGATCTAATCTCCGTCCGGATGTCTTGCTTTGAGGATTTAGGTTTAGTTGTGCTTAGGCACTGGTGCTGTTGCCGCTGCCCACCCCACCCTGCTTTCCTCTGAAGCTCAGACATGGCAGGGGAGGAAGCTTAAGGTAACATCTTGTGGGGGTGCAGCCCTCGCATTGCAACCTCCGCCAGCCGCTGAAAGCTGCAGAGGCTGGGCTGATACCACCCAGAACCTCCCTGGGCTCGTGTGGTGGACCTGGAATTATCCCATCTCACAGGGCAGCTCTGGGATGTCCCTCAGAGCTTTGCTGTTGTTAACTTTGGTTACTGTGTAGCAATCAACTCTGAAAACCTTAGTTACATTGTAATTGATCTGCTACCCTGCTATGTGTGAAGGGGAAGCTGGGCCAGACGTGACCTAAGCCTTAAAGGAGCGGATACGTCAATCCCATTGCATCTTTGCACTTGTAGTTCTGCCTTTCTTTAAAATAAATAAATCCTACAGAACTTAGAGAGAGGGGACCAATAAGTCCCGAAATGGCTTGGGAGATAAAACAGGACTGGCTCAGCCTTTGAACCCTGAACTTGGAAACAGTGAGGCCAATATTTGGCAGGCTGTTTAGTGTTAGCCGGATAACTTGTCTGGTAAATTCAGCGCGATAAACCTCCCGCTCAGTGACTTTGGGGGTGCATTCTTCTAGAGGCCACAAGATGGCAGTATCCTATTATTAGACTGGACTATACTGACACCTCATCGTCACTGCTGGTACTGCAGCTTCTCACGTTTTCCTGGGCAAACATGAGAATATTATTATAATAAATTCATCCTGAATGTTTGCTGGTAATACTGAACAAATATTTGCAATTGGCAAGCATTTATTTCTGCTTATTACTGAAAGGTGATGAGAGTAGTGGTAAGATGGAAGAGAGGCAGGCCACACATGTGCCCGGCAGCAGCTGAGCTGCGCTGCAGCTACAGTCAGTGATTCGGGAGCACAGAGATGGTGTTGGCCAGCCTTCCCGCACTGCATCAGCAACCGCTCCACGTGCTAACGACAAGGCAGGCTGCAAATATGGCACCCGAGGCTGCTTTTCATTAGAAATAGTCACATGACTGGAAATGTTTTGTGGGTTTCAATTAGTTAATATTATTTGGGGTTCAATGGCTGGGTTATTTTTAAGAAGGAAAGTGGTCTAAAGTTTTTGAAATGGAGTTTAGAATTCTAGTTTTGATCATGAAAATCACTTCTGAGCACTTTTCTGGTCTGCAGGAGATCTTTCCAGCCTGCCTCTGGCTCCCACCTCCACAATCTTGCAGAAATTATAGTGAGAAATTGCCTTAAATCTGTTAATCAATCAGGAAGGCATTCCAAGGAAACCTCACATAGCTGCTTCTGAGTCAGTCACGAAGAAAACCCACAGAAATAACAAATTTTACTTGTATAAATACAGAAAAATCCCAGAAATGATGAAACCATGTCCTTCCCAGGGCTTATTCAATGTGGTGCCTTGTTAAAGGAACAGAGACATGCTAACTGAGAGGGAACGATCAATAACAAGATGGGCCTCTTTTCTAGGGGTTTCTGTAATATATCTAAATGAAAAACTACAGACAAAAAGAACTCCATGAATCCACCAAATAAAATATCCAAAGATTTACCGGGGATGAGCAATAAGGCAGCGATGAACAGAAATAAGCTAATAATATCCTTTTTAATTATATATATATATATATATATATATAGTATTTTTTCCTGTAATATATCTGCCATAAAACAACACTGACTTTGTAAAAGGACTGAGTGTTCCTGGGGACTCAGTGATGCTTAGCACTTTGGATAGCTGCAGGTATAACATGTTTTAAATAAATAATAAAAGGCCTGGAGTCTGGAAGTGCTAAACTCAGCACAAATGACCCCTTCCCTGGACTCAGTGAAGGCATCTACTCCATACTGGAAGTGCCCAAGCACCCACAAGAACTGGACGCTTATGGCAGAGACTCTGCAGAAAGGTTGAGTGTTCCTATGAAAAGTTGTACTTGTAGGAACGATGTTGCCTGCGCCTTAAGGGAAAAAGCCCGAGCATGGGCCCCGGCTAGAGACAAAAAACTTCAATAGGCTTCTGTCAAGCAAACCGGAGGGGGGGATGCGGTTTGCTTTGCAGGGAGCAAGGCAGCCCAGTTGCCTCTGATACCTGATTCATTTCCTTAACCTTAATGGCTCCCAGATTCGGTGTCACTCCTGCCTTGGGGAGGGCTCTGTCTCTGTGTGCACTCGGCAAAGAGGGGATTCTGGATACCTGCCAGTGACAAGTATTGCTCCAGGCGGGGGATGGTAGCAGAGTTTCTGAATCCAGATGCAAATAAAAGTTAAGGGAGAAAGAAGACCTGCTGGGATCATATTACATGCACGGACAAAGGACATCGCTGCATTAATTCAGCCATGCACACTATTCTCTTGGAAATAAATCAATGGATATATTTAAAGTTGCTGCGTGACTTCCTTCTCATGTCTGACTACCCCAGTTGCTGTTTTACCAACCTTTTTTTTTTAATTTTTCTTTACTAACTTGACATTGCAGTGGTAAAATGGAATACAAAGCCCAGACTGTGTTATTTCCAGAGCTAAGAGCCAGAAAGCAGTGTAGTAGTTCCTGAACCTTATCATCTAAGATAATTATTTTAAAAAAAGTAGAATAAAATTCTGACAAGGGTTCCATACCAGCTAGGGCTGTTAGAATCAGAGCTGAATGGGTTAAGCTTCGGGCTCTGTCTCCAGCACTGCAAGTCTGCACAGGAGTCCTGCCTCCCAGACACATTCACTGTAGCCCTTTCCAAAGAAGCTGAAATTTAAAATGACTTAATACGACTTTCCCTCTCTCCTCCTCCGGCTTCCATTTCGGGTCAGAGAGAGGGTTGCCAACGCATCCCAGGTCAACCAAACAGGCTGATCCAGTCTTGGGTTTGCCCTATTACAATGCACTGTTTTTTTGATTTTGATTCTCAGACCGAAGCATGTTCAGAAGGAAGCCCTGGGGCAAACTGACTGCTCTCCCTTTGCGGGTTTTTTTTATTTATTTAAATATATTCTATTTACCAAGTCATGGTTGCTGTCTTTTCAGTTTTCCAGAATCTGCGGTCATCTGCAGAGGGCGCAGCATTCATTTCATAGGTGGGGTCCAGCCAGCTGCATTACCTCTTTGAGCAATGTGTGGGAAGGGCCTGCAGGGAGTTTGTCCTGTTCTGTCCAAGCATCATCTGCAGGTTGGAAGGTTTCACCTGAAGGGTGGGAAGCTCTAGGACAAGATCCTGTGTATATAAAGGGAGGCAGAGCTAAATGACCATGGGAAGGTCCATGGGGAAATCACCACAGGCCAGATTGCTGCTACTGCTGCTGAGGTTGATCAAGTGATGGTCTCCCATAACCACGCTGGCTCCACCAGGCTGACCTGCAACTACCTGCCTAAGCAGGTGACCCCCATCATGAACACAGAGACATTTTTGCTCCATTCTTGGTCTGGCCCCCATCAAGGGACTGACTGACCGAAAGAGGACACAAGATAGAAAAGAAAAGGTAATTCAGGTGAGGAATGAGGTGCATTGACAGAGCTGGGTTGGGGGAAGAGGAACTGTCCTCACTACTCAGGTAACAGGGTGTGCATTAGATCACTGATACATGTAAAGCACAGAGAGCTGAAGAACAGATCTGCCTCAGAGCCCCGTGCAGGTGTCACATTGATACATGTAAAGCATGAATACAGCATGGACAGCTGAAAAGCAATCATCATCAGAGCCCCATGCAGGTGTCACATTGATACATGTAAAGCATGAATACAGCATGAATAGCTGAAAAGCAAGATCAGCATCAGAACCCCATGCAGGTGTCACACTGATACATATAAAGCATGAATACAGCATGGACAGCTGAAGAGTAGATCTGCATCAGAGCCCCGTGCAGGTGTCACATTGATACATGTAAAGCATGAATACAGCATGAATAGCTGAAAAGCAGATCAGCATCAGAGCCCCGTGCAGGTGTCACATTGATACATGTAAAGCATGAATACAGCATGGACAGCTGAAAAGCAAATCATCATCAGAGCCCCATGCAGGTGTCACATTGATACATGTAAAGGCATGAATACAGCATGAATAGCTGAAAAGCAGATCAGCATCAGAGCCCCGTGCAGGTGTCACACTGATACATGTAAAGCATGAATACAGCATGGACAGCTGAAGAGCAGATCAGCATCAGAGCCCCATGCAGGTGTCACACTGATACATGTAGAGCATGAATACAGCTCAGAGAGCTGAAGAGTAGATCTGCATCAGAGCCCCATGCAGGTGTCACATTGATACATGTAAAGCATGAATACAGCATGGACAGCTGAAGAGCAGATCAGCATCAGAGCCCCATGCAGGTGTCACACTGATACATGTATTATGTAAAGCATGAATACAGCATGGACAGCTGAAGAGCAGATCAGCATCAGAGCCCCATGCAGGTGTCACATTGATACATGTAAAGCATGAATACAGCATGGACAGCTGAAAAGCAAATCATCATCAGAGCCCCATGCAGGTGTCACATTGATACATGTAAAGCATGAATACAGCATGAATAGCTGAAAAGCAGATCAGCATCAGAGCCCCGTGCAGGTGTCACATTGATACATGTAAAGCATGAATACAGCATGGACAGCTGAAGAGCAGATCAGCATCAGAGCCCCATGCAGGTGTCACACTGATACATGTATTATGTAAAGCATAAATACAGCATGGACAGCTGAAGAGTAGATCTGCATCAGAGCCCATACAGGTGTCACATTGATACATGTAAAGCATGAATACAGCATGGACAGCTGAAGAGCAGATCAGCATCAGAGCCCCATGCAGGTGTCACACTGATACATGTATTATGTAAAGCATAAATACAGCATGGACAGCTGAAGAGTAGATCTGCATCAGAGCCCCATACAGGTGTCACATTGATACATGTAAAGCATGAATACAGCATGGACAGCTGAAGAGCAGATCAGCATCAGAGCCCCATGCAGGGTGTCACATTGATACATGTAAAGCATGAATACAGCATGGACAGCTGAAGAGCAGATCAGCATCAGAGCCCCATGCAGGTGTCACATTGATACATGTAAAGCATGAATACAGCATGGACAGCTGAAGAGCAGATCAGCATCAGAGCTCCATGCAGGTGTCACACTGATACATGTAAAGCATGAATACAGCATGGACAGCTGAAGAGCAGATCAGCATCAGAGCCCCATGCAGGTGTCACATTGATACATGTAAAGCATGAATACAGCATGGACAGCTGAAAAGCAATCATCATCAGAGCCCCATGCAGGTGTCACATTGATACATGTAAAACACGAATACAGCACGGACAGCTGAAGTATGGATTTGCATCAGAGCTCCATGCAGGCAACTGACAGATTTTTTTTTTTTTTGGATCCAGTAGTTTCCTCTTCCAGCTCAGACAGAAGCAGGGCTAGGTTATCTGGTATCATGAGCCTTCTATGTGGGGACTTTTTGCCTATTTTACATCCTTTGTTCAGTGGCCATGCATTCATGGGCCCTGAATCTTTCCAACAAGAGTCACTCTTGATAGATGACCAAGACTTCCTCGTTCCCCTTATTCCCCCACCCCCACCAAGGAGCTGTGAATGGCAGCATCTCCAGCCCCAGCCCCAGGCAGCAGAAGACCTGACTCAGGGATTGGACAAGGACCTCCCACAATGAGCCATGAAAAGTGTAAATACAGGGCATAGAAAAACAGGATGGACATAATAAAAAGGCGCATACCTAGTATTATAATAAAAATGCAGGGAATAAACTATTTTACAACACCAAAGAAAGGAGACTCAGGATTAAGACCGCTAGTGGCAGGAATCAGACCCACTGCTGCTTTAAAGGGCTGGCAATTGCTGGCAGGAGGAGTGAATAATTAAATCGCTGCCTGTTTTCTGGTAATAAAGGCTCACACCACATCCCGGGCTTGGCGAAGGTCCCACGCTACTCCACAGTGGGTTTTAGTTCACTCGCACCAGGATGAACTTTGATTTCATTCATCAGATTTTACCTTTGTTTTCTTTTGCTCTTGGTCCATATGAAGCATCTCCAGAACCTTTGCACTGTTCTTGATTGATTTTTGTAGCAGCACAAACTTTCCCCTACTAGCGGAGTGGGGCGGGGGCTGTGGATGGTAGAACATTGACATTTATAGAAAGCAGAAAGGGAGAGTAGTGCTCAGCGGGGCCCAGACTATTACTCCCTGAGGTGGGGGGGGGGGGGGGGGGGCAACCTTGTAGGCCTCAGGAATTTTATAGCAAAACTGCCAAGTGAGCTGCAGAGAGGCTTTAGGACTGGTTTTGTTGTTTTCCTTCCCAACCTTCCTCCTGTCTCCCCTCCCCATCCTGAGGTATTCTGGTACCCTCTGGGTTTGATGTCACATGGAGGAAGCAAGACTAGAAATCTCACAGTGAATTAAGATATAAGTTCAAATGCCAGGTCTGACCTAGAGTCTGTCTCCAGAAACAGAGCTATTAGGCCAGTCACTCTGTCTCTTTGCCCTGTCTGAGGAATACTTTCCTATGACAATCTTTTAGGATACAGACCTTTGAAAAATCTTTTTCATCTGTCCAGGTGGTCATTGGTTTGCTGTGACAGCCAGCGTTCAGCATTTTAAATAAATTGTTCAGTAATAACTTTTAATCAGATTTATAGGGCTGCGAAAAGACCTTATCCAGTTCCAGGCATAGGTGATCTTACAGGTTTTAAAAATGCTTGGACATTGCAAGTTCAAAAGTCCAACAAAATATAATGGTGAGGTACAAAATTAGTACTATTACTGCTTTGTTTTTATATTGTGTGGAGTGATGCAGTGAATTAGAAGGGATAGAAACATCTGGGGGGTGGTCTTTATTTCCTGCACCATGTGATGCAGTAAGATAGAAGGGATAGAAACATCTGGGGGTGGTCTTTATTTCCTGCACCATGTGATGCAGTGAGATAGAAGGGATAGAAACATCTGGGGGTGGTCTTTATTTCCTGCACCATGTGATGCAGTGAGATAGAAGGGATAGAAACATCTGGGGGCGGTCTTTATTTCCTGCACCATGTGATGCAGTGAGATAGAAGGGATAGAAACATCTGGGGGTGGTCTTTATTTCCTGCACCATGTGATACAGTGAGATAGAAGGGATAGAAACATCTGGGGATGGTCTTTATTTCCTGCACCATGTGATGCAGTGAGATAGAAGGGATAGAAACACCCGGGGATGATTTTTAATCCCTGCACCATATGACACAGCGAGAGAAAAGGGATAGAAACGCTTGGAATTCTGCATTTGGTGTTTTGGACAAAACAGTGGAGAAATCACACTTTTCCTAAGTTTGGTTTCATGGAAAAAAAAAAAAAAAAGCTGTTCCTTTATTATAACAGAAATGCTTTGATCCCCATGAACATTGAGCTTTCAGACTTTGCTAGACAGGGTGAAATCTCCCCAATGCCCCTTAGTGTTCTCCACCATGTCAGCATGAGAACTGCTCCGGTCCTGGTTTTCAAACTCCCATCTTCAATGCATTCTGCAGGATAACAAAGGACTAGAGTGGACTGGAGCAGCTAGGAAAAAGCCCTAGACCAGAACAAAATCTCATGTTCACATGGCGTCAGGCTGGCAGTAGTACTCTTTACTAGATTTTGTTGAATATTTACAAATAATCCAAGGGAATCGTGCAGAGACAATTAAAGATCCACACTTTTTTTTTTTTGATAATTGTAATAAATATTTAAAATATAAAAATGTGTTTACTACGTGCAGAATTGCTCTCTCCTCTGCTTGTAGAATATTTACAGCCATTTCTATGGCTGCTCATTTGTACTGCAGTTTCATATGGTACTGCTCAGCCAGCTTCCTCTAAATCCTGAGAGAAGGCTGAAGGTGTCTGTCATCACGAAATGTTCTGGAATTCCCCTGCCGATGATCACAAAAGCTACCAGCATGCCTAGAGATGGGCGTTCTGAATCCAGGACTGCCCCAGGCTTTCCCTAATAACTGGCAGTGTTTAAAATATATTTTGCAGCCCCTAAAAGAGCCTCAAGGGGATAGGGGCTTGGGGGCGGGGTGAGAAGGGGCATTATAGGACCTGTTACAACATCCCGATGCTATCAATGTGTCAAGGAAACGCTCCTCTGAGCCAAGGAATGACTCAGAAACTGCATCCCAGGCCAGAATAAACCAGAAAGGATTACTGTGATGGCTCAGCAGTGCACAGATGTATTATGTACATCCTCATGTGAGGGGGGAGGAGAGATTCTATAGAATGCCAGTTCCATCCATCATCGCTACCATTCTGCTTTCCTCACCTCCCTCTTCCTTAAGTTCTGTTAAATGTTGCTGTCGAATGATAGAGGTTCCAAGAGTATTCTTTTGGTAGAAGACAATTATCTTGTGCTGCTTGAATAAGAGAATTGCAGCATAAGAAGTACCTCCCAAATCTTTGCCTAGATGGGAAGGGCTGAAGCCACAGTGTCTTTAGCTGTGGGCCATGATCAGAATCAAAGGAGGAGTGGAAATGCCCTTTCCTTGTGTGGGAGACCTGCAAGGGGTCCTGGGAGCTGCAGGGAGGGTGCCAGAGGGATGTCAGGGGCCCTCTTGCCTCCAAGTCAGTACTGACTATACCCTGCTGGGTGTTACAGGGCATAATGCTGGGTGTAGGGTGTGCCAACTAACCAAGGTCTTAGTCTACTCTGTGGTCATTAAAGATCTCAGGGCATTTTTTAACACAAGTAAAATATTAATTCCTATGTCCTGGTTCTTCTCTCTCATTCTACCTCTACATTCTGCCACCTGAAGAAACTTCTCTTTTAGAAAGAACCTAATTAGATTCAGAAACACCCCCTCCCCCAAGCCCAGTTGACCAATCTGTGTATCCCTTATTAAATTCTTCTTCAACACTTCTAAACTAAGCTAATTTTAATGGGCATTTATATTCCACTGTCACCAAGAATATCCAAGTTCTAGGTGGATTTCAGCAGAAAACCAAACCAACATCAGAATATTACCGTATCAATGCAATAAAATAAGAAAAGCCAAAAAGAATATCACAAAAACAATATACATCAATAAAGTGATCCTGATACATACAAAACAGGCGTATCCAAAATGTAATAAAATATAAAACACCAGTATAAATATCAAACCATCATTAAAGAGGAAAAAATGAAGGATAATCCTTCTGAAACAAAATACCAAATCCTATCAAAATCAGGTAATATCATGATAACAGGAATAGTGTCTCATCGTCCAATCACCCTTTCATAAGGGAACCAAAATATCCTGAAGCTGGCTAAAAAGCTGGATCTTAAGACTCTTGTGAAAAGAAGGGTAATTCATTTTGAGTCTAAATTCAGTTGACAAACCATTCCAGAATGGAGGTGCTTTACCAGAAAAAGCTGGGTTGAATGCATTGTATAAATGTGTCATTGTTATTACGCATCTCTGAATTTCATACACTCCTGCAGGCATGTTATAAACATGCCTCAGGGCTGATGAAGGTGGCCTGGTGGCCTCTCCCCCAGCCTCGGCAGTTTGAGGCAACATTGTATGTCAGGGAGGCTCGTTAGCCACAGAAGGACCTTCAGGACCATGAATGTAAGGATTTTTTTTTATTTGGAAATTTGGATGATAGCACAGACTACAGCAAACACTTACATTTTATTAAGGTTAAAGAAAGAATACATTTGATTGAATGTTTCATTGAGGGTTGGTTCCCTGCTGAAATAGTTCGTGGAGGGAATAAGCCTTCTTACATCTGAGGGGAGAGAAAGACACATCTTGTTCTCCTTGATGCTGTCTCTATTGGATGAATGCCTTGAAGCAACACACTATTAAAAATTAATTTTTAAAATAACTTAGCTGGCAGTTAACTTAAAATAACTCTGATCTCAGTTTACATGGAGGAAAACATCTCTTTAAAGCTTGTGAAAGCTCCTTCTATCTAGCCATTGTGAATCTAAGTCAGTTGGACCTCATCAGAACGCCAGGCAGGTGTCACACTGATACCTACCTGTGCAGCCTTAACTCAGCATGGACAGCTGGAAAGGGGGCTCAGAGAAAGTGGGTTGTTGTTTTTAATATTAGGTAGGATCATATTTCATAAAGCTGCAGAAACATTAAAAATGTTATATACAAGTCAACATAACACAAGAAAGCAAACTTCTATAAATAAGTCCAGAGAGCAGGCAATAAAATCAGGACACAGTCTGGGTTGTAATTAGGTTCTTTCTAAGAGGGGACATTTCTTCAAGTGGCTGAATGTACAGACCTGCATTGGAGACCTGCCAGGACATGGGGATTAACATCCTACGCGGGCAAAAAAAAAAAAAAATGTCCTGATATCTTTAATGGCCACAGAGTAGAGTGGGACCTCAGTTTAAAGTGCCATTCCAGCTTTGCCCCCTTGAATTTTCATCCATCACCATTTCTCAAATGCAGCCATCATGGATGAAGGAGTTGGCTAAAGTTGGCTAAAGTTAACTATGTATTTTATTTTAGGGAAACAATTGTCTGAGGTGACCAAAAATTGGCTTGTGAGAATTATTAGAAAAGGGGCTGATAAAATAGAGGCACCTGCACTGGGAACTTCTTCTCTCTAACCATACCAAAGGTAGCGTTTCAGGAATGAGCCCTTGGAGCTGGAGGTGCATTCTGGCACCTCCGTGCAGGCTGTTTACAAATTGGACAAGTCGCTTCGTCTGCACGCACAATTTAATAGGGAGAGTGAAAGCAGGTAGCACATGAAGAGGTTTGACTATGCAGGGCTCAGCAGAAGGTCATAAGTTTGCTCTGCCCCTGATTTGGTGGCACTGCAAGTTGTAGGCAGTGCTGTAGAGAACACTTATAAGGGACAGTTCCTGCTCCCTAGAGCCAAGTACTAAGCAGGCTCCTTGTAGATACAAGATGGGAGAAACCTCTTGGTACATCTGGTCCTTGTTTACCCCTGCCTCGACTTACACTCTTGTCACATATATGGACGTTTCTGCGCTGTCCAGTTGTCACTGATGTGCTGCCATCCAAGCCACTCTTGTGTTTATTCTTCTGAAGCGTGCCTGACTCAGAACTGAAATACCCTCATAAACCTTTACCCCTGAGTTTTTGATCCGGTAAGATGTCAGATGCTAAGGGTTGGACACAGGTAGCCCTGGGCCAGAAGATGTCTAAGGGGCACTGAGTAGAGGCATTGGTAGTCCTAATAAATTCTCTCTCAGTCCATACAGCAACCAGTACCCTCGATATTGAGTGGGGCGAGCACTGGGCTGCTGGGAGTGCCTAAGACGTGCCATGCTGGAGCAGACCAAAGTCCATCATGCCCAGTATCCTGTCGCGGACAGTGTCCCATCACATAAAGCAGATCCAGTTCCTTGTTGCTCACACCTAACAACAAGTTCTGGGTTTCCATTGAGGACCGCCTGATTCATCAAGGTCTTCTTTCAAAGACCAGAATGGCAGAACAGTCTTAGTGAGTCAGTCCCCAAGGGTGCAAGAGCAAAAATCAAACTATGCTCACTGCTCTCACATGGCTGTACAATACATTATTATATTTTTGCTCTTGTGGTTCTGAAGTAATCTTGTCACTAGTTTACAGGTAGGGGGGCTAAGTCAATATCTACAGAAATAGCCACATACAAAGGCAGATGTATTGTATACCACTGGCTGCCCTTAGGTACGCAGACAGCCGACCACACCCATCCCCCCCCCCCCCCCAATATGCTGTTTAAAACCCTGTGGATCCTTTCTATGTGCATGGTCCAAAAAAACACAATGCTTCTGTGGTCCAATGGGCCCTCATGCTTTAGGAAACGAGAAGAAAGAACAGCGACTGAAGTAGCACAGTGTCATGACCAACGATGGCACAGGCAAGGTGACTACCCAGAGGCACTTTCCTACTCTGCCTATTGGTAAATTGGCCCCTGGCCCCTCGACTGGCCCATGGGAGAAGGGAGAAAGTGTAACATAAACTGCAGCGATGTGCAAAAACAAAAATCAAAACATAGTTGCAAAAACAATTAGTCCATTAACAATCCTAAAGGCCATAAATGACCTCACCCCCGGAGAGCCTACAAAACACAGATCTTTCACCCTTCTCTTTCTATAGCTAGAATTATGATTTTCCACCTAATGCAAGATTAACAGCCAGCAAACATGAAACAATAAGGTTTGACTAAAGACAATGCAGACAAACCCTAAGAATGCCTGAAAACTTTAAAAACTTCCAGCCATCCTAGAATTATAAAACAAAGGGGCTGATATTAAAAAACAAAAAACAAAAGCTGAGCCCCTAAATTTAGGGCCTCTAAATTAAGCTCCTAAAATTTTCACTGAAAATTCACATAAATTTAGGACCCTAAACATTAGGTTCCTATATTTTCAGCTGAAAATTCACATAAATTTAGGACCCTAAACATTAAGTTCCTATATTTTCAGCTGAAAATTCACATACATTTAGGACCCTAAACATTAGGTTCCTATATTTTCAGCTGAAAATTCACATAAATTTAGGACCCTAAACATTAAGTTCCTGGTATTTTCAGCTGAAAATTCACATACATTTAGGACCCTAAACATAGGTTCCTATATTTTCAGCTGAAAATCTAGGCTCCTAATTTAGAATCCTAAATTTAGGAGCTCTGCTTTTTTTTCTTCTTAATATTGGCCCTCTTGTTCATAATTCTAGGATGGCTGGGAAGTTTTTTAAAGTTTTCAGGCATTCTTAGGGTTTGTCTGCCTTGTCTTTAGTCAACCTTATTGTTTCATGTTTGCTGTCTGTAATCTGCTTAGAACAAGATCTTGCATTAGGTGGCAAATCATAATTTTAGCTTAGGCTTCTAAATTAGGTGCCTAGTTCTGAAAATTAGTGTTAAGCGCATAACTTTTTCCCTGCCCTAACTCCGCCCCTGTAACCACCCACTTTTAGGCTCCTAAACTTAGGGGCTTAATACTAGGGCCCTGGTAAGTTTTCAAAATGACTAATTTAGG
The DNA here is from genome assembly GCF_901001135.1 of Rhinatrema bivittatum. NCBI lineage: Eukaryota > Metazoa > Chordata > Amphibia > Gymnophiona > Rhinatrematidae > Rhinatrema > Rhinatrema bivittatum. The sequence continues at coordinate 86,571,342 of NC_042625.1, forward strand.
AGCCTAACTACAGAAGTGGGGATCCTAAACTCTTTGAAATGAATACCATTCATAATTAAAAATAACGAACTAATTAAAAAAAAATCAAAGCAAAACATCCAACTACCACCTTACAGTTACTTCCGAAACTTGGCGCCAGCTTCCCAGGGAGGCAGCGAGACCGGGCGCGGGGTGGTGCCCGCACCGGCTGCGCTGCGGCTTGCGCTGTGCCTTTAAGAGGCTCCCGGAGCTCCCCCGCCACGTGACCAGCATGAAACGCCTGAGCAGGGCTGAGGGGAGCCAGAGCGGAGCGGGAGCCGGGAGGCGGCGGCGCCGGGCTCCCCGTCCGATCGAGCGCCATGCCCGAGCGCATCAGCCTCGCCGAGTCCTGGTCGCCACCTCGGAGGACCTGCACTCCCCGGCAGCCTCCGCCTTCACCTCCAAGATGCAGAGGTGCAGGGGTGGCCGTGGCTGTCCTGGAAGAGGTGAGGGGAGTGCGAGGAAGACTTGGCTTTCCTTTGTCTTAGGGGGGGGGAGGGCGTCGGAACAGTTCCGCATTCTTGGCGGGGGAGCCCCGTAACCCTTGCACCGTCCTTTGCCTGGCAGAGTCACTTTGGCAAAACTTCATCGGCTACAACATCCAAAAGAGAAGAGTTTCGCCTCTCGGCCTTTTTTTTTTTTTTTACTTTTTTTTCTGCATTCTTTTTCCTTTTTTCGTTTATTTTATTTTTTCTTTCGATATCGCGCTCTTCTCTTTGGGGGCTTTAGTGATGAGAGTGATCTTGTTATTCCTGTCCCTCTGGTGGAACTGGCATCCTGCCCTGCCAGTGCAGTGCGGTAAGGGATTAGCACAGCAGGGGCCCTGCCAGTGATCACTCAGCATGGCAGCACTCAAGGATGGACTGCATTATTTAAAGCTTTTTTTTTTTTTTTTAAATCACTTATCATTTGAGTGTCTCCTCCATTCAGATTTCGGATTTTTTTGCCTCCAGGATCACAACTGCTGCCCTCTCTCTCGGGGCTTACCCTCTGCAAGGAAGCGCCCCCGGGCAGATTTTTTTTTATCCCTGGTTAACAGCCCCAAGAGTTTCATAGAAAGTGTGGGACCCGCAAATTTACAAAGCTTTTCAGGCTTCTTTGTAAATATTCGACTTTCCACATTTTTTTTCATTTTAATTCAGCTTTGTTCATTTAATCTTTGTATTTACTTTTCTATAATTTTCTTTCCCTGTTAGATTAATATGTTGATCGGGGTTCTAGTTCTAAACCGAGAATATTAGGGTCCCCCGTCCCCAAATTATTAGGTATTCTGGCTGATGGGTAAAACAAAGCAACTTTATTCCATTCCTCCGAGTTAGGAGGGTTTAAAAGCTTTGGAAAGTTACTGCCCCCTTTAGACTGGGGGAAGGGGACGGATGTCCCAGTACTGAGCCTATTGGAGTCCCCTGCAGGTGTCATAAAAGTGCAGGCAGGAGATTTACGTTTTTAAAGATAAGAGTCAGGAGGGCAATAAAAAGCACAGTAAATACATAAGGAAGGAAAGGAATGAGAAATAAGTCAGGACAAGCCGATCCTGGCAGACCTCTGCCTGGTGCTGGGATGTGCCCCCCTCTCCTCTTTCCCTTGGCAAAGTTAAGCTGGGAGCCCAACCTTGGGACTCGGGTGCCTCTCTTTCTTGAAGACCAATTTAGTATTTTGCCATGGCCCAGAGGAGCTGTTGCTTTTAAAAGCAAGAAATTAAAGCCCAAGCTATGCAAAAGCAAAGTCCACGTTTTTCCTAGTGTGTGTGTGTATATATAATTTGCAAATATCTAATTACTAACTTTAGTTTGCTAGAACCAGCCAAAGTCACCCCTTCCCTCTAAAGTTTAATTCTTTGCAGTACTTCTCCTAGGTGTCAAGTTCTGCTGTAAATAAACTCTGTGGCCAGGAGCTTTGGCTCCTGGGAGTGCTGTAGACTCACCTTGACAATCTGCTGCACAGATGCAATATTTGCTTTGAGCAGAAATGCTTTAATTGCTGATCAAAGAAAAAAAGTGGCAGGCCTATCACCTTTCCAGATTAACTGTTAGGGGGACTCCAGCAGCTGATCCTCTGCAGGCAGACGGCTGGCGCATAATTCTGGACCCTGAACTTGTAGGTATGCCTTTCATCCAATCTGGAGCACAATGTGCTTTGCTCAGCAGTGGCGGGGCGCAGCCACCTCTGGAGTGGAAGTTCTGGGTATCCGGTGTGATGCCTGATCTGTTCGACAGCCCCCCCTCAACTGGAGATGAAAGAAATGCAGTGCTGTTCTTTCCCAGATTGCAATGGGTTTAACCCGAGGTACAGTGAGATAAAAGCCATAGACTGGATCAAGTTTGCAGAGTGAGGAGGGGGAGGATAGGATTGAACTGCTTCCCTTAAGAGAGCCTGGGCATAAGCACAGAGGATCTCCAGTCGGGAGGGTGTGAGGGGTGAAGTCTGAGGCTGGGTGGGCTCTACCCAGATCTACTCCACCTCATTGTCTCCCTTTCTGAACTTTCTGTCTGGTAGATTTCTGTTCCAGCCGCTCTGCTTTGCTGATCTTCGGTGGTGGTCTGTGGCTGGGGTGGGGAGGGCTCCAGGGGTCATATCGGAGGAGAGTCAGCCAGTTCCTGAACTGAAGGAAAGCATTTTAATGGGATTTGGTGACTGCAAGGGTTGTATTTTGGGTTCCCTGTTTCCAGTGCTGCGCCCTAGTGCTTGAAGTCTGCAGAGGTTTTCAGTTTAAAATCACCCTCTTCCTTGGAACATGTGATTGAATATTCATTGTGGATATCTTGAAACCAGGGCTGTTCACTGCCCTCTCAGGTAAAACGAAAGTGTCCTTAACAAAGATCTGGCTGGGCCATTCAGTGCCAAATGTTTATCAGATGTGATCTGCAAGGAAATGCGAGTTCCAATCTCGACTCGGGCACAGAATGGTGCTGGACCTCTAGTGGAGTGGCTCCTGTCTCCAGCAGGTCTCGCTTTCTGGAACTCTAAAATGAATATTGATGAGACTCTTATTTGAAGAGTGTCGGCTGTGGAGTTAATTTTGCTTATCTTGATAACCAGACCTGGCTGTGGTTCCTGAGGGACTGGAGTGTGACAGTCTTACTTTGTAGAGACAAGAAGGCCTCCTACCTCTTTTGTGACAGCTGGTGGCCAACCCAAGTGGTATTTGAAGGTGCTCCGGTTGGGTCCGCAGCTTTTTCTGGGGCTTGCATGAATAGTGCTTGACTTAAGGAGGAAGGAAGATGAAAAACTGAGGACCACAAGTCTTGGCTCCATAGATATATCCCACAAGCCCCACCCATGCTCCTCTAACTCTACCCTGTCCCATGACCTAGACATTTGGATTTGGTCCCAACACCTTCCTTTTCCAGACTCTAGAGGTCTTGCCATGGCAGTGGTAGGGTTTGTAGAGATGGGCAGACCGTATGGTCCTTTTGTGCAGTAATGTTTCTATGTGCTTCTATGTGGGAGAGGGTCAGGCTAGCTAGATGCTGATCTTTGGAGTTGGGTTCCGATCCAACGAGAACCGGTGGGACAGGAAATGAAGGGTTAAGGCCTACTACAGAAGTAAACTTGTACCTGTGAGAGACAACTGTCCTAGTCTGCCTGGGCAGACAGAAGAATAAGCTTGGGTGAGGGGAGAGAGCCCTGGTTGTTTGCAGGAAATTCCAGGTTTACACAACAAGCTGTCTTAGCTCATGGCTGCTTTTCTCCCCTTACAGATGTGCAAAGGAATTTCACACATCAGGATAGGACTGTTCCATTTAGTACAAAAATACTTCCACTCTATTGTTTGCTGCCTGGATGAAGCTTGCAACCGTTTCCTATTTGCCGTGTAAATTTGGGATAAATGGAAAACACATTCCACCAGTGTGATTGTTTAAAAATAAAGAGACGATCACCTATGTTCGCTTGCCTGTTAGTGGACAGCACTGCATGAATTTGGAAGGCTCTTGAGCACTTTGTTAAGCTTTTATGATAAAACAATCTCTGTGTGAATCTGAGATCCAGGTACTGTTTTGCACAGCCTGCCAGACTGCTTGCGTTCCTATGTTAGAGGTCATTGGGAGGAGTTGGAGATTGGAAATATTGAAAACAGGACAGTGAGGCACCACCACATCAGTACCATGGGCAGAAGGTGTTAAAGGCTCCCCATATGGAGTAGTGGATCCAATGTCTTGGATTAAATCCTAATGGAATGAATCAATAGAGGAATATATTTCAGTTCTCCTGCTGTTCCTTCCTGTTTTAAAAATTGTGTTTAAAGATTAGCATGGATACGTTGCAGATTGAGTGTCCTGTCAGGCTGGAAGAAGTGAATCCGTGGTGGTTGATCCTTGCACTGGCTGAGGTATAGGTGAATGCCCCGTGTAGTTTCATAGAGTTGTGGTCTGCTGAGCAAAAAGGTGCATGGTGCATGCTAGGGATAGGCATTCAGGAGAAATGAAATGAGATGAAATTTCCTATTTCGTTTCAGATTGTTTTCAAAGTGGAACGAGTTAAGTTAAATGAAGAAAGTCACCGGGTTGGGCCTAGGCCGAGCCCGAAGCCAGGACCTGACCTAGGGAGTAGGCTGAGATGCAAAGCAGGGGTCCTGGCCTACGCCCGAGCGCGACTCGGGTGCCTCACCTAGGCATAGGCTGCGACTTGACGAATGGGCTGTGGCCTATGGCTGCGTGGGACGCCGGGGTCTCGGTCTAGCCCTGGCTCAGGAAATTTCCCGACGACCACCCCCCCCCCCCCACAATACTTATGAAATCCGACACCACATCCTGGCCTCGGCCTGGACCCAGACTCAACCCAGGGGCCCAGCCTGGAGGCTGAATCCTGAAGCCAAGGCCTCGGAAGTCTTTTATTTTATTTTATTTTTTTTCTTCACCAAAATTTCCGCAGTTTGCTTGGGAGGCACTGGATGTAGTTTGGCACATCTTTCCCAGTAGAGAGGGCCATTTTTGATGTACGTTGGGCCTGGGACCGGGTCCAGGCATCAGAACCTGGCCTGTGGGCCGGGCTGCGGCATTGGGTGCAGGCTTCCGGGCCGAGGTCGCAGTGATGCACCACGGCTTAGGCGTGTGCAAGGCCGAGGTGCCCTAACGCCTAGGACCAGACCTAAAGCCTTGGCCTTGTGCAGGTTTAGACCAAGGTAGATCACTGTGGTCTGGCCCTAGGTCCCTCACAAGGCCCCACCCGGGGCGGGGAGGATCTTGGCCTCAGCATTTTTCCGGGTGAGAGGGATGGGTGGGGGGCATGGGAAGCCCTGGAAGGCCCCTTTTTTTTTTTTTTTTTTCAATCTTTATTTTAACTTTTTTTTTTTTTTTTTTAAACTAAAGAAACAAAATAAGCATTACTCTAAACTTAATTTCATGGGGGGAAAAATCCCCCCCCCCAAAACAAAACGAAAAAAACTAAATTTCCCCCCCTTCCCACCCCTAATGGCTGCTGACATCTGCTTGCTTTTCATCGGCTGTGCAACCTTTTTGACGGGTAGCAAAACTTGCTTAGCGCCATTGAGGAGGGGGACGACCGTGGGAAAATTAGCGCCGGGCAGCACTATGAAGAAATCGTCCTTTTTATATTAAAGACAGCAGAAGCGGGGCAGTTCTGAAAGCCACCTACCCGGCCAAAAAGAGCTGACAGTCGAGCAGTTAAAATCCTAGCTGGCTTGCCTAGCAGGTGCCCTTTGGGGTGGGCGTAAAATAACGCACGCGCCTGTTGGACTTTCTTTCTTGGCCGGCAGGCGCAGAATTCCGCAGCTGCTTCTGGAGCAACGGACTTTGCACTCGCTAATGTTGAAAGGGAAACGAGCAGAGTTGTTTCCCTGGCTGCCGTGTACCTGGGCTGAAAGTGTTCCTGTGTGCGCTGCAAACAAGGCCCCCTCCCTAAAGAACAGAAGCCATGGTTGCTTCCCAGGGGGGGAAGGGAGAGACTGTTAATAGGGGAGTTTGCGGCCAGATCCGCAGTGCTGGACATTGTCTTCCTTCCCCCCCGCAGAGTGGCTAAAAGGTTCAGGTTCATTCACTTTTGCAGGACACGGAGGCCCCCTGTGTGTTTGTATATTTAATGCACATCGGTGAATGCTGCTTGCTCTGTTTTTTGGAAGTGCTGCAGGTTACATGGGAGAGTCCTCTTTACTGCCGTCCACCCAGAACATCCCCCTAGAGTTTGAAGCTGAGCGCTCTTTCCCCTCCTTTTTTTTTCTTTTCTTATCACGTGTAAGCAGTAAGTATTATAAAACACCATTTCTTGTGTGCTTGGAAGTCCTGTGGGGAGGCCTAATAAGGCACAGGGCATGGCCGTCCGGGCAGGTCTTCCTGACCTAAGGACCTGACAGAACTGCAGTTTGAAAATCCTTTTTCTCTCCTGGCTGTTAATGTAACTGTAACTATATTTATTTATAAGCCATTAGATCCAAAGGTGCATGTTTTATCTGCATAGTGAAATCACAAAAATTAAAAGGGAAAACAAACCATTACTCAGTTCACTATTTATTATTCCGATCCAGTTTTACCTAACTGTATCAAGTTGTTATCCTGTTTCACTGTATATCAATTCGTTCCTGTGTTACCAAAATATTACCAAAGTGTTACTGTGCATCAATCCGTTCCAGTGTTACCAAAATGTATTAAGTTGTTATCTTGTAAACCAAAGTGAAGGCTTCCCGCTATACTTCGGTATATAAAAACCTCGAAATAAATAAATAAATAAACCATTGGCATTAGACAGAACAAGGCCCATCAGCTGTTCTGGTGCCGACGTTTAAATCGCAACCTTGCACCGATGCCCAGATTTACTTCCTGCAATTGACCACCGGATCAATTAACGACCTACATCAGCATCGCCTCACAGCTCCATTGCAAGCCTTTTGTTGGCCTGCATCGCTGATAGGTTAAGAACATAAGAAAATGCCATACTGGGTCAGACCAAGGGTCCATCAAGCCCAGCATCCTGTTTCCAACAGTGGCCAATCCAGGCCATAAGAACCTGGCAAGTACCCAAACACTAAGTCTATTCCATGTTACTGATGCTAGTAATAGCAGTGGCTATTTCTAAGTCAGCTTAATTAATAGCAGGTAATGGACTTCTCCTCCAAGAACTTATCCAATCCTTTTTTAAACACAGCTACACTAACTGCACTAGCCACATCCTCTGGCAACAAATTCCAGAGTTTAATTGTGCGTTGAGTGAAAAAGAACTTTCTCCGATTAGTTTTAAATGTGCCCCATGCTAACTTCGTGGAGTGCCCCCTAGTCTTTCTATTATCTGAAAGAGTAAATAACAGTCACATCTATGCGTTCTAGACCTCTCATGATTTTAAACACCTCTATCATATCCCCCCTCAGCCTTGCGGCCTTTTCTTTTATTTTGTTGGTATAAGCTGATATAGCAAATGAGTTAGAAACAAGGTGTTTCATGCCGGTAGGTTCTCTAGGACGGGTGTGGAGCTTGGGGAGGAGAAGGGTTTCAGTACTGGAATAGTAGTAGGTGCTGCAGGGCAGGAATGAGGTGCACTGTAGAACTTCCTCAAGGAGATCAGTGGTTTTTTTTTTTTTATTTTTCAATTTAAACTTTTATCTAGCAACAGAACAAAGTGACAACCAGGCGCAGGCGAACATTAATATTTCAACACTCAATCAGATCACAAATCAGCAATCTTAACATTATCCTTCTTATACGTTTCCCAGCCTGCTTGCCCTCCCCAGTGCCTGTCCTCATGAATATTCTTATCTCTGGCTACCAAGAACTCTCTTGCAAAATTCCCACTTAGCATCAGGTTACTTTGTTTCATTTCGCCCATCTCTTTTCAGATTTCAGTGAGAGGTCTCTCTAAATCTCTGGCCTAGCCATATAATATGCTCTTCCTAATCCGGCACACAGCTGAGCCTCAGAAGGAGTGGAAATTTGTCTCCAGCAATGCACCAGTTCGAATTTGGCTGCAATCACTATTTGTCCCAGTTAAGGGCTGCATGTGAGGATCTACGTTTGGCCCTGGTAAATTTAATAATAAGAATTAAAGATGTGCATTCATTTAAAATCAATGCGTAAAACACTACTAATAAGGGCAGTTTGTTTCATTTAGGGGGCTGTGAAACGAATCGAGGGCCCCCCCCCCCCCCCGAATGAAACAAACCCTATTCGTTGCATTAGTTTTTAAATGAATGCATCAGGCTTAGGACATAGACTGAGGCCCAAAACAGAGGCTGTGGCCTAGGCCCGAGCGTGATGCCAGGGCCTTGGCTGAGATCCAAGCCCCCCCCCCCCCCCCCCCCCGAATAAAACCACTTACCTGATCCGTTGGGTATCTGTGAAAGCGGGAAGGCTGGATCCTGATGCCTTGGTCTCGACCCGGACCTAGGTCCGACGCTGGGGCTTGATGCCGGGATTTTAGACCAGGTCGAAGCCCAGGCACAGGCCCAACATCACTGCCTGGCCCAGAGGTCCGGTCCCGACGCCAGGGCCTCAGCCCAGAGCCAGGCCCAGGCCTCGGAGCATCTCTGACGCTGTCCTCTTCTTTCCGCTGGGGTCGAGTTGGAGTTAATTAACTGCGGTGTGACCCCAGCCATCATTTGCCACTGTATTTCTCATAAACCCAATCTTCCTCTAGGCTGTTTCGACTCAGAAGAAATTGCAAAGCAAAACTGAAAGAGATTATTCTCAAAAGTTCTGCCTCCTGATCTGATCTGAGCCAGTTTGATTAGTTGCTGCCCCCAGCAATGTTCCTACTTCTGGCGCTGAGCGGTTCAAGTTTATGCTTTTGTTGTACAGCAGCACTTTGTTCTGTTTTTCTTTCCTTTTTCATTTGTTGACCTGTAAAATCTGATTAACAAGAACACTTCTTCACCTGGGTTTTGCAGGCGTGGAGAGATAAAATGAGCTGCCTAAAGATCACACAGAGTCAGCGACTCAGACCCAGGGAGATGCAGCGACTGGTCCTGAGGTCACATAGAGGGTCAGTGAGTAAGGTACAGGGAGATGCAGCGACTGGTCCCAAGGTCACATAGAGGGTCAGTGAGTGAGGTACAGGGAGATGCAGCGACTGGTCCCGAGGTCACATAGAGGGTCAATGAGCGAGCTACAGGGAGATGCAGCGACCGGTCCCAAGGTCACACAGAGGGTCAGTGAGTGAGGTACAGGGAGATGCAGTGACTTGTCCCAAGGTCACATAGAGGGTCCGTGAGTGAGGTACAGGGAAGTGCAGCGACTGGTCCCAAGGTCACATAGGGGGTCAATGGGTGAGGTACAGGGAGATGCAGTGACTGGACCCTAGGTCACATAGAGGGTCAATGGGTGAGGTACAGGGAGATGCAGCGACTGGACCCAAGGTTACACAGAGGGTCAATGGGTGAGCTACAGAGAGATGCAGCGACTGGACCCAAGGTCACACAGAGGGTCAATGAGTAAGGTACAGGGAGATGCAGCGACTGGACCCAAGGTCACACAGAGGGTCAATGAGTAAGGTACAGGGAGATGCAGCGACTGGTCCCGAGGTCACATAGTTGTAGAAGGAGTCCTGAACTTATGTCCCAGGATCTCTGAATCGCAGTTCAAATACTCTTATCTACTTGCCCCCTCCTTCTCTGTTTTCCTTGAGGATCTAGGGTACAATTTGCCTTCAGAAAAAGAAAATCTTCTCATTAAGAAGTTATGGTCTGAGGACGTGGGCTCTTCTCCTGGAATCTGTTAGTCTGTACGGTTTGTTGGTTTTGCTACCTCAGACTAACATGGCCTGTCTGATAGGCCGCAGACATTTTAACCCTTTCGCCTCCTGGTTAGCCTGGCAATAATGCAAAGCATTAGTGATTTGATGCTTCCATGGCAGACGATGCCCTGCACATTGAGGCATTATTCTTCTTATAGCACCTTATGCATTCCTCGTTCCCCGCCCCCAGGGCTGTGCGCACAAGAGGAATCAGCATCATTTTGTAGACCAAGGAAACATTTGCAGCCAGGTCTCAGGACCTCAGCTCTCACCCAGAGGGCGGAGTTCTGGGGAGAAAATTGGGTTCTTTCCAGAACTTCCAACGAGGCGAGGCTTGTGGTCTGGAGAGCCCTTGCATGGATCAGAGATCACCTGGTGTTTTTTGATTGATTTCCTGAGGGTGATTTTGGCTTTGCTCAGTCCGGCCAGGGTTTCAGACTTGGTAGGTCCCGCATTGTGATTTCAGAGCACAGTTGTGTGGATCCCCAGGGAGCCCTAATCACTTTCTTTCTGTTCCTTGCAGTGTCTGGAAGTGACCAAGCTGTTCTGCAGAGGATCAAGAAGTATGTGAAGGCAGTAAATGTATCTGGCCTGGGTAAGTTATTAGCCTGAAGCTGAGGGAGGCACAGACAGAGAACACACACAAACAGGAGGGGGGAGAGAGAGCCACATTGCAAGGGGAGACGGGCCCAGTGAACACGCACAAACAGGAGGTGGGGGGGGGGAGAGAGAGCCACAGTGCAAGGAGAGACGGGCCTAGTGAACACACACAAACAGGAGGTGGGGGGGGGGGGGGGAGAGAGAGCCACAGTGCAAGGAGAGACGGGCCTAGTGAACTCACACAAACAGGAGGGGGGAGAGTGAGCCACAGTGCAAGGAGAGACGGGCCTAGTGAACACACACAAACAGGAGGGGGGAGAGAGCCACAGTGCAAGGGGAGACGGGCCCAGTGAACACACACAAACAGGAGGGGGGGGGAGAGAGCCACAGTGCAAGGGGAGAGGGGCCCAGTGTGAGCACACAAACGGCAGAGCGAGAGAGAGATTAGGGGAGGCCTGCATGGAGAGACTGAGAGAGAGGAGGGGAGTGGGGAAAGACATTGAGTCCAGAGAAAGGAGAAGCAGGACAGAGGCTGGCAGAGTGAGAAGATCACACTTATGGGAATTGGATGCGGATGTGGTGATTACTGCCACAAGCGTTGACGGGGCACGGGACTATAAATGGTGAAGCTAAGGTAGTGTTTCTCACTCTTTGATGCCAAGGACCTCCTAAGCTGGCGTAGATCCGCTGACTTGTAGAGTTGAAGGAGACTCCTCCAGAGTAGGGGGGGGAGGGTGTGTGTGGAGGGGGAGGGTGTGTGTGGAGGGGGAGGATGTAGGTACATGCAACTATTTTCCTGTTCCCCCCCCCCCCCCCAACGTTTTAATTACAAGAATTGACACAGGTGCTGTGCTTCTTGCACCCTCAGCAGGGGAGGGCAAAATATCAGCTGCTCTCATTCCAGTGTAGCCCAGGGGCTGAAAACACTTGCATTGGTGGCAGGAGTGGGAGGGTAGATGCTGCCCCTTTAAGAGGCCCAGTGCTTCCGGCAGCCTTGGTGGCTGCATAACCATCAATCCATTGGGTGGCTTTGTTTTATTTATAGAGCAAGAGTTGGGGGCAGTCTGGGGCTCAGCTGAACCCACAGCCTGCAGGCCCGATCAGCTGTTCAGAGCCGGAGCTTGCCGGCAGTCTGTCCCCATACTGGGAAGCAGCAGCCGCGTGCAGAGCTGTGGGGTCCAGAGTGAAGCTGCTACCAGGACATTTTAGGGCAGTAGAGAATGTTTCATGGGTGAACGGGCAGGGGGGGGGGTCGGTACTTGTGCAGCTGCAGCATGGGCCTGCTTCCTCCTACAATGACTGCCACGCCGCGGACTGGCAAAGATGATGGCCGTCCTACGGACCAAGGATTGAAAAACACTGCTAAGCCAAGGCCACGGGTCTGACGGGTAATAGCGACCAATGAGAGCAGAGCTCGGACGGTCATTGGTTCTGCTTTCCGGAAGCCCTTCCTGGCTGAAAGCCACGAACGTTTAAAATAAAGTGTGTGGGGGAAGAGCCTGCTAATATTCTGACGGCTCCGTCCCTCTCCTCCCGGGCTGCACTGATCACATCCTCTGGGCTCCTTTGCTTCTCTCTGCCTTCACTGACTGCGTCCTTCAGGGCTATTTTCTGCTTTGCTTTCCCAGCACATGTTGAAAATGAAGATCAATACAGCGAGGCCCTGGAGCTCCTTGGCAAGAATCACCTGTCGCAGAACAATCACGAGCTGTCCACAGGGTTTCTGAACCTTGCTGTCTTCACCAGGGAAGTGACCGCTCTCTTTAAGAACCTGGTGAGCATCTGCAAGTCACTCTGCTGACCTTGAGGCTACCCTACTGACCTGAGCAACTGTGAGATAAGGGTAGTCCTTTATCATTTTACATGCCCCTGCCTTTAATACTTCATTTTGAGAAATCTCGGGTTTCTTTCTGGCTGGAAGGAAGATTTTAGGCTTTTGTGTTTCATTGTCCCTTTGTACCAGTGTCCATCCATCCAACCCTGCATTCTTATTATCTATGGCTTTCTCAGTTTCACTTTTTGTTCCGGTGCCTGCCTCTTTCAGTCTAAGGATTGTTCTGTAATCCTGTACCATTTGCTGGTATGTGCTGTGTAAATCTCTCTCTGCTTTAGGTTAGTTAGCATGTTTTTTTCTTCACCGTTTGTCTGATGCTTTTTCATTCCTTGGCAAACCTGGTGACTTTTTAGATGTTTGGTTGGGTTTCTTATTCCTGGTCTAATGGTTATGCATTCCCCTGTCCCTGTATTTAATTATCAGGGAAGGAAATATTCAAATTTCACAGCACAAATATGCACCCTGGTTACACCAGTTATCAAATTGGATTTATTAGGCACGTAAGTCTGCTTTGAAAATTCTCCCGTGAAATCTACCCTACACATGTGCATAAACATTTTCCTGAAAATTTCCACGCACATGGTTGATTTTTACAAAGAGTGTGCTTAGTCCAGGTAAACCTGCATGCAAATGTGACGTATACATGTGAGCTTACACTCATGTCGGGTGGGAAGTTTTGTGAAAGGCTGCATCGGCACATTAAGGCAGTGTTTTACCCACAGAAGTCCCTTTGATAATTTCCTCTCTCGGCTTAGTGGGTGTCTAGAGTGGTCAGCCAGCTCCATTTTTTCTGGACAGATTGATCTCATCATGGTTTTGCACTCGATGGGGCATGGATTTGTAGTTCGTGCTTTTCTTAAGAAACTCAATAGAAATCTGTCAAAAATTGGCCTGTATGGGGAGAGAGCTGATGAGCGGTCACGCAGCTGGTTTCCTGCCACTGCCTGCCTTATTCTTAGGGACCCTTAATCAGTTTTTACTTAATCTTGACTTGGAAAAATGAGTTTTCTACTGATTTATTTTTTTTTTTTATTTTAGTCATTTTTTATCTTAGTCATTTTTTCATTAATTTTTTTTTAAATTATAACCTTGAAATTCCCCCCAAAAAAATTAAAATAAAAGCAAAGGATCCTACTTATTCTTCTCTCTCCTCCTTGCTTCCTCTTTCCTTGTCTCTCCTTCTTTTGTTGAATACAAGTTGCACTATGGGTGCAATTTTTCACTAATATTTCCTGATTATTTTCAGTTGTTTAAATTTCTCTCTTGGTGTCACTTTTATTTTGCACTAATGATTTGATTGCATTTTGATTTATGTTTTTTCTCGCTTAGAGTACTTTTGGTAATTTAGGAGAGTAATACATGTGGCAGAGTAGGTTGGCACACCCCCAGGTAGAGGTAGAAAAGAACCTGTGGGGTTAGGCAGGGGGGCGCTACCCCCTTGGAATAACTGCGCAGTGGAACTTGGTGACTGCATCTGGCCGTTCAGTGGTGGCTCCAAACATGGGATCTGTTTACCTACCTGCGTGGCCAGGCAACTAGGTTTCACTTGAGAAAAGCTCTCCATCGGTGCATTTCTTTTGCGTCTAGGTGCAGAACCTGAACAATATTGTCTCTTTCCCGCTGGACAGCCTTCTGAAGGCCGAAATCAAAGATGGCGACTGGTGAGTTCTCCCGTCTTCCGCCTTTCCTCTCCTAGGCAGAGACGAGTTACTGTAATGGCGGCTGGGTTTTCTTCTCAAAACCTACCTTATGGGCTTAGTCCTGGTTCCTCTTTGTTTTTGTTTAAAAGCCATTTGCATCCATTTTTTGTTTCTGATATTAAAGGTGGGCAGAGCAGGACATTGCAGATCCTTTTATTTTCCTCCAGTTCCTTCACTTTCTATTCCTTATTGATTTCATCATCACATTGTGCAAAGTGAAAATAAGAAGCAGGCCATGGATGGAATGATCAAACAAGTGCAAAGTATTAGAATAGGTTTTACTGCAGGTAAAGATCAGGAGTGAGGTGCATTGGCAGAGTGTCTGTGTGGGGTCTCAGTAATGAGACAGCAGGGAGTGCTAAAGGGCAGGAGTGAGGTGCATTGGCAGAGTGTCTGTGTGGGGTCTCAGTAATGAGACAGCAGGGAGTGCTAAAGGGCAGGAGTGAGGTGCATTGGCAGAGTGTCTGTGTGGGGTCTCAGTAATGAGATAGCAGGAGTGCTAAAGGGCAGGAGTGAGGTGCATTGGCAGAGTCTGTGGGGTCTCAGTAATGAGATAGCAGGAGTGCTAAAGGGCAGGAGTGAGGTGCATTGGCAGAGTGTCTGTGTGGGGTCTCAGTAATGAGACAGCAGGGAGTGCTAAAGGGCAGGAGTGAGGTGCATTGGCAGAGTGTCTGTGTGGGGTCTCAGTAATGAGATAGCAGGAGTGCTAAAGGGCAGGAGTGAGGTGCATTGGCAGAGTGTCTGTGTGGGGTCTCAGTAATGAGACAGCAGGGAGTGCTAAAGGGCAGGAGTGAGGTGCATTGGCAGAGTGTCTGTGTGGGGTCTCAGTAATGAGATAGCAGGAGTGCTAAAGGGCAGGAGTGAGGTGCATTGGCAGAGTCTGTGGGGTCTCAGTAATGAGATAGCAGGAGTGCTAAAGGGCAGGAGTGAGGGTGCATTGGCAGAGTGTCTGTGTGGGGTCTCAGTAATGAGACAGCAGGGAGTGCTAAAGGGCAGGAGTGAGGTGCATTGGCAGAGTGTCTGTGTGGGGTCTCAGTAATGAGATAGCAGGAGTGCTAAAGGGCAGGAGTGAGGTGCATTGGCAGAGTGTCTGTGTGGGGTCTCAGTAATGAGATAGCAGGAGTGCTAAAGGGCAGGAGTGAGGTGCATTGGCAGAGTGTCTGTGTGGGGTCTCAGTAATGAGATAGCAGGAGTGCTAAAGGGCAGGAGTGAGGTGCATTGCTTATGTTTTGGCAGAGAAGAAGCAACAGTGCCTGATTACAAAGTGTTATCAGTTTTAATACTGGCCAGTTTCAGCAGCATAACTGTTTTTTTTTTTTATTTCTTTCTGCTCTCTGTGATTCAGGATTGCAGGAGGCAGATTGAGAAGGCTTGGAAGGAATATGAGACCAAAGTGTAAGATGTCCCCTTTTTTTTTTTTTTTTTTTTTTTAATGTGGGAAATTCTCTTTAACATTTGAAATTTGACAATTTTCTGTCCAGATGGAGCTGGCCAAATTACTAACAACTCTCCAGATGTGGAATGTATTCTGCTCTCTGGCTCTCCTTATTGGTGCCAGGCTGGCCAAAATCCTTATAGGGTTTGAGAGGATTTTGGAGGGGGCCAGGACTTGAGGCTTCTACAGTTCCGTCTGCTCCCAGCAGGAGGTGCTGGAGGGCTCTGGCTGCCATGGAGCACGGAGTTCCTCTTGATGTGGAGTCTCCTGGTAGGACTGCCTATTAAACGGATTATACAAGGTGCTGGGACTTGGGAAGTCCCTGGCGGAGAAACAGGATCATTTGTGTTTTGAGTTTCTGCAATCTGTCCTACAGGGCTAAAATTGAAAAGGAGAAAAAGGAGCGGGCTAAGGTGTCTGGGGTCATCCGGGCAGAGATTCCTCCAGCAGAGATTGCCGAGGATATGGAGAAGGAGCGGCGAATGTTCCAGCTCCAGATGTGTGAGGTAAGGATCCGTAGAGAGAGAGCGCATGGATTAACACCCCCCCCCCCCCCCGGGTCCCTTTGCTCAAGTGACTGCAGCAAATTGTTGCTGGGGGGAGAGTATGTGGATGACAGAAGCTCTGAGAAGGAAGATGCTTCTATATCAGGTCATTTGTATTGTCCTCTAAACATTTCAATTATTGAAAGCAAATGGGGAGTGCTGGGTCTGTCCAAGAAAAATACAGTTTTATGTGAAAGGAAAACCTGCAATGTAGTTGGGTGGCCAAGCTTCCTTTTTAAAGGCTACCAGTTACTTAGAGATGTAGGTGTTTCTGCTTGCAGAGGTCCCTGTCCAGCTGCGTTGTGCTCTTTTCACTAGCAGAACATTAATTTAATGCACAACTTTTTATTTTTCCTTCCAAGCTAATTTCTTTATATTTCTCGTTTGTGAATCTTGAAATAACCGTATTTCTCCGTCACCCTCCAGTTAAAGGAGGAACCCGATGATGAGGTTGGTAGGTTTATGGTGAGAGGGAAGAGGTGTGAGGAAAGAGACAAGTGGATAGTTAGTTCTTGTCTGCGTAGGAGAGAGAGGGGAGGGGAGGATGATTGCTGTGTTGCTCCCAAGTCAAACTTCTACTTAAGATGCAGGCATTTTCAGATTTTAAAATATTCTGTGAGCCACCTGGAACTTTGCATGTGTTTTCACAAAACAAAAGGCATCCCTGTGGCGCCTCGCCCCCTAACGTGTACCAGTAGAGTTCTGATAAGGAGGTCTCGCGTTACAATAGCGCGGCAGTCTTAGAAAAAGACTTTGCTGGAAGGAGGAATCTAGGAATGCTCTCCAGCTGAGGTGGGAGCGGGGCACATGGCCTGCCTACTGAGCAGGGGTGGTGGAGCTTTCCTCTGGGGGGTGGGGGCTGGTGCTCATGAAGCCGGGCAAAGGTAACTTACTTTGCTTGTTGTGGTTGCGAGTCCTTACAATGCTTGAGGCTGGGGCACCCGGCCAGAGTGTGAGTCAGAGAATTCAATGGCTGATCTGTTAGAGAGAAGCCAGGCCTGCACATGGAAACACTCAGTGCATTTGCGGCTTGGCCAGCGAGTTATTGCCTGGGGTTTGGTACGGGGGGGGGGGGGGGGGGTGAGGGAGTTCCTTATTGCAGTGTGAAATGGAAAAAATGCGAGCATTTGTTTTGTGCATATGTCTGTGTGTGTTTGTGTATAATTTATTTATCGAGTTTTATATACTGTCATTCGGTTTCGCCATCATAACGGTTTACAAAAATACAAAGCTTACAAGGTTAAGGAGGATAACAAGGGTTTCAAAAAGGTTCAAAATCTTGTTAACCTAGGGATATCATATAGAAGTTGGTTGTTCAGTTTTTTATGTTTCAATTCTTTGTTATAATACATCGTTGTGTTGAGTTTCATTTTTCTTCAGGTTAGATTGGAGGGGGTTGGCGTTGTGGTGTTCATTGGGTGAGTTGGTATGCTTTGGTGAACATCCATGTTTTTAGATCTTTTTTTTTTTTTGAAGGTTTTTAGGTTTTCTTGAGTTCTGAGTTCGATTGGGAGGGAGTTCCAGAGTTTTGGGCTACCTAGGGAGATTGCTCTCTTTTGGGTTGAGGTGAGTTGTTTGGAACGAGTAGGTGGTGTCTTTAGGAGTCCTTTATTTGCTGTTCTGAGGTTTCTGTTTGGGGTATGTAGTTTTATGGATTTTATTTTTTTAATTTTATTGATTTCTGATTTAGTAGTTTTAGAAACTAGAAGGAAAAGTAGTGGTATCTGATTATGTCTGGGTGAGGTTCTGCTGATTCCTCTTGTTGAAATCACGCCTCTCTACCCACTTCTTGTCATGAAGATGACAGCCGCAAAAAGAGGTAGTTGCCCCACTAGTAAGCGGGCAATTACCTAATGTTTAAAAGCTCTAGAGAAACTATAAGGACTACAAATAGCAAAAGATTTTCCATTGACTGGAAATGGTTCCATCTGGTGTTCCTGCAGTCCTTCACACCTGGCATCTTCCAACTCTTCTCTTACCTGTTGTTCTTGGTGGCCTTCATGGATGCTCTTCTAAAGCATCGCTCTCCTCTTTGTTGCCAGTTCCTGCTGAAAGCCAATGAGAGTCAGCTGAAGCAAGGTCCTGACTTCCTACAGAGCCTTATCAAGTTCTTTCATGCGCAGCACAAGTAGGTAAAATGCAAAGCACTTCCTGTCTGCTTCTGATGTCACTTCCTACAGTGTCTTGGGAATTTTCTTGATCCGATGATTGAGGAAGAGTTTTTTGATAACCTGCGTAGATTTCTTTTGTGCTTCAAATGCTGGTGACACCTGTCAATGCAGGAATCGTGGGGACAAATGCAGGAGATTTTGTCAAAATACTGGAGACTTGGGGGGGCGATTTAGGAGTAAAGGGTACAAGAGACAGAGGCTGGAACTCTGAAATAGATTTGTACATATACAGGTGAATTTTATTAACCCACATACAAGGCAATTTTCAGCTGGTCCTTGACTAAAACTTAGCTGGTTTGTTGACGTCTTTAATTTTTAATTTCCCACCTATGCTGTTCTTAGGGAGCTCAATATTCAGTGGGTCATTTAGTGAACAAGTTATTCAGCTAATGTTAACCAGATGACTTACCCTGTATATTCAGCAGAATAAGCGTCTCGCTGAAATTACTTGTTTTAAAGTTATACGGCTTCATGAATCCGTATATCTCCGGTTAGATTTTAAAGTTAGCCAGCCTTATGTGGCTGGATAACCTGCTACTTATCCAGATATCTTTAAAAAAAAAAAAAAAAAAAAAAAAAAAAAAAAAATCTGGGTAAGTAGTGCTGTATCAGAAAAATAAAATAAAAGGGCCTGCGTCTCCCATCCACTTGTAAATTGCAGTATCTAGGCCAGCGCTCCTCAGATCTAGAGCTGGCCGAGTCGCTCTCGGCTACAGGCTCGCCAATAGGTTGCACATCCTTCAGAGACAGGGTGAGCCAGCTCTGGGTTCAACTCCCGCCCTCCATTAGATCTCTGGACTTGTAATTCCAAATTACGCCACGCACCGAGCTAAAGCCCGGATCGGATCGGCCCTGCCCCATTTGGAGCTGTTTGGTAATCCGTCTCTACTACCTAGAATGCACCATGAGAAAAGAATTGGCCCCGGGTTCTGATATTTTGGAACCTTTTTGATGACTTTCAAAATTCCCCATTTTGTCAGCATTTGAGAAGTGGGGGTCCTTAGAAACGTGGGTGGGGGTGGGTGGGGAGGGCTCAGCTTTCACGCATGATGTTCTCGAGTTGCCACCCCCCCCCCCCCCCACTGCAGGGTAATCCAATATCTCTGTGGTCCCAGAGCCCTGAGGAATGCTGGTGCCCCATGCTCGGAGCAGCTGGCAGGTAGGGCTTGCCTTTATTTTCCTCCCTCTGCACCAGGTTAATCAAGTAGCGACCACAGCGGATTCACGCTGGGCCCCAAAGGTCAATGCAGCGTCCCTCTCCTCCCCCACACCTTTTAGAAGCAGGGAGCTGTTTTACCTGTGTGTGTCTCCCCTCAGAGGCAGGGAGCTGTTTTACCTGTGTGTGTGTGTCTCTCCCCTCAGAGGCAGGGAACTGTTTTACCTGTGTGTGTGTCTCTCCCCTCAGAGGCAGGGAGCTGTTTTACCTGTGTGTGTGTGTGTCTCTCCCCTCAGAGGCAGGGAACTGTTTTACCTGTGTTTGTGTGTGTGTCTCTCCCCTCAGAGGCAGGGAGCTGTTTTACCTGTGTGTGTGTGTGTGTGTGTCTCTCCCCTCAGAGGCAGGGAGCTGTTTTACCTGTGTGTGTGTGTGTGTGTGTCTCTCCCCTCAGAGGCAGGGAGCTGTTTTACCTGTGTTTGTGTGTGTGTCTCTCCCCTCAGAGGCAGGGAGCTGTTTTACCTGTGTGTGTGTCTCTCCCCTCAGAGGCAGGGAACTGTTTTACCTGTGTGTGTGTCTCTCCCCTCAGAGGCAGGGAACTGTTTTACCTGTGTGTGTGTCTCTCCCCTCAGAGGCAGGGAACTGTTTTACCTGTGTGTGTGTCTCTCCCCTCAGAGGCAGGGAGCTGTTTTACCTGTGTGTGTGTGTCTCTCCCCTCAGAGGCAGGGAGCTGTTTTACCTGTGTGTGTGTGTGTGTCTCTCCCCTCAGAGGCAGGGAGCTGTTTTACCTGTGTGTGTGTCTCTCCCCTCAGAGGCAGGGAGCTGTTTTACCTGTGTGTGTGTGTGTGTGTCTCCCCTCAGAGGCAGGGAGCTGTTTTACCTGTGTGTGTGTGTGTGTCTCTCCCCTCAGAGGCAGGGAGCTGTTTTACCTGTGTGTGTGTGTGTGTCTCTCCCCTCAGAGGCAGGGAGCTGTTTTACCTGTGTGTGTGTGTGTGTCTCTCCCCTCAGAGGCAGGGAGCTGTTTTACCTGTGTGTGTGTGTCTCTCCCTCAGAGGCAGGGAGCTGTTTTACCTGTGTGTGTGTGTGTGTCTCTCCCCTCAGAGGCAGGGAGCTGTTTTACCTGTGTGTGTGTGTGTCTCTCCCCTCAGAGGCAGGGAGCTGTTTTACCTGTGTGTGTGTGTGTCTCTCTCCCCTCAGAGGCAGGGAGCTGTTTTACCTGTGTGTGTGTGTGTGTCTCTCCCCTCAGAGGCAGGGAGCTGTTTTACCTGTGTGTGTGTGTGTGTGTCTCCCCTCAGAGGCAGGGAGCTGTTTTACCTGTGTGTGTGTGTGTGTCTCTCCCCTCAGAGGCAGGGAGCTGTTTTACCTGTGTGTGTGTGTGTGTCTCTCCCCTCAGAGGCAGGGAGCTGTTTTACCTGTGTGTGTGTGTGTGTGTGTGTGTGTGCCTCTCCCCTCAGAGGCAGGGAGCTGTTTTACCTGTGTGTCTCTCCCCTCAGGGGCAGGGAGCCTCTTGCTCAGCAGCAGGAGGTCTCCTTGCTTGATGGGAAAAGGTGAGAGCTGCACTCATCTTATCTCTTAAGGAGCTCAAGGCATCACTTGGAAATGATTTAACTTTCATTTATTCATTTTTGCCCTCCTCTTCCAAAACAACGTTGAAAGCAGCAAACAACCTATAACAGCATAAGTTAAAATAATTCTTAAAACCAAATAATATCCATTAAGAGTGTGTAAACAGCTAAAATGTTTCCTGCGCTGGATTGCAGTCCCTGTGTGCAGAAGTGATGCGCTCTCTCTCCTTCTCTCTTCTCCGGTTCCTTTCCTTCTTGCCTTTGCAACTAGTTTTTTCCAGGATGGGTGGAAGGCTGCTCAGACACTGCACCCGTTCATCGAGAAGCTGGCCTCTTCTCTCCATGCCGTAAGTCTCCCCCGGCTCCATCATCCCTCCCCCTCCCCCATCCCTTCCTTCCTTATCCCGAGGCTGGCCAGTATGGGCTCAGCTGAAAGCCTCTCGTCGCTCCTGACCGAGCATGGTTGGCGGTTTCTCTTGCAGTTGCACCAGGCCCAGGAAGAGGAGGTGAAGCAGCTGACCCAGATCCGGGACTCCCTGCGAGGGCTCCTGCAAGTGGAGAGTAAGGAGGTGAGAGGTCGGATCCTGACAGCACAAGAGGAAGGGATTGAATGTAATGCATTCAGATGACTGAGATAAAGCCCAGGCACTGTGCAGGATCCCTCTCCTACCCCGACAAGACACCCCAGTCCTGACATGTAGCATTCCTTAGAAACGAGACACAGCTCTGCCCATGCACCTCATTCCTGCTGTGCAGCATCCAGTGCCGAGGCCCACATACCACACTGCTAATGCACCTCAGTCTTGTCCTGCTAATCCAGGAACGAGACCACCACCCACAGCTCTGCCCATGCACCTCCCGTGCTGACTTCCCGTCGAGCAGGCACGTCATTGGTGCTGCAGGACGATGTCAGAGTGGCAATGTTTGATCCCGTGGCTCCTCCCGAGTCCCTCCAGCTCACTGTATTTATGGCTAAAGCCAAGTTCCAGTGCTGTCTGCAGAAATCTCGTGTCGCCCACCTCTGCTGCGTGCCAGGAGTGGGAAACTCTTCTCCTGTGTTTCCTGTGAATGTAGGAATGCCTGAGCAGGAAGAACTCTGGCAGCAGCTACAGCATCCACCAGCACCAAGGGAACAAGCAGTACGGCACTGAGAAGTCGGGCTTCCTGTACAAGAAGAGTGACGGGTGAGGAGCTGGTTGATCTTGTACTAAGAGGTACGGGGCTTGTCCTGGTTAGAACCCAGGATTCCAGCCCTGCCTTCAGAGGCCACAGCTGACCTAAGGACAAGGATGGGCTAGTAAAGGCATAAGACCAAAGCTGATGGGGGTGGGGGGGGGGGGTGTCCTACTAGCTCAGCCAGGGGAGCTATTCCTGCAGCTGAATGGCAGGATCTCTAGAACTTAGGCTGGCTCTCATCCCGAGGGGCTGCATCACAGCAGAGGGTCTTGGGGGGTGTGGGTAGGGGAGAGTGAAGATTCTGCAGAGCTTCCCGTTGGGTCTGAAAGTTGCTGACTAGTTCTCTCGTGTTCTCTCCTCTCTCTCGTTTTCTCTCTCTCTCGTTTTCTCTCTCTCTCTCTCCTTCTCTCGTTTTCTCTCTCTCTCTCTCGTGTTCTCTCTCGTTCTTTCTCTCTCTCTCGTCTAGAATACGTAAGGCATGGCAGAAGAGAAAATGTGGTGTCAAGTATGGCTTCCTGACGATATCGCACAGCACAGTGAGTATTGGAGGCAGGTGCCCCTGGCTGGCTTGCTGTGGGCTGAGGCTCTTCTCTAGGCTAGAAACCCTCCCCTCAGCTCATGGAAGGTGGAATGAGTGAGGTTCGCTGTGACAGTAGCCTGAAGGGGGAACTGCAAATCTTCTACGTGATAAATGCTGTCCAGCGAAACTCAAGCGTAAACGGGAGACTTGATTCTGCATCTCTGGCATATTTATGGCCATTTAAACATTAACCGAAACCTCCCCAGATTATCCACCAACCTCAAAAACTCGACCACAGAAAATATGGCAACCATTCTCCAAACATGGCAAAAATATGCTGCTTATAAATATTAGGGATGTGCATTTGTTTATAGCACACAGGTAAAAGCGGAGAGTATGCGTGTACTATAAAGTCCGCAAGGTATGCACATCCCTCGTAAATGCCCAAAATAATCTCCCATATTTATATAATCTTTGCCCCTTGTCGTTTTTAGCAGTTTTTATATATTTAAAATGTTTCAATTGCAATGTCCCACATTTTTGTTCACGTTCTGCCAAGTCCCAAAGGCCCTTAAACAGGGACCTCGTTAGTTGAAAGCAGTCGTCGTGTTCACGCACATCTCACACTGGAAGTTTTGTGCAATTTGAGAGAGGACATCGCATGCGTCATGATGAACGCAAAAGGGGAGAAAGCCCGGGTTGTATTTTTACTGTAGAGCAGAGGGTGAGTCTGCTGCATGCGGTCAAGCTGGGGTTGGAGAAAAACCTCCGGTAACCAGGCTGTCTGCTCACTTTCCCTCCCTCCCCATTGCAGGCCCATGGCCACTGAGCTCCAGCTCTCCCCCTCCCTTCACCACAACTCTGGGAGCCTCTGGGCATGGCTCGGACCTTTTTTTTTTGAGTTCTGGTACGATTTTTGCCTCCATTAAGAGGCTTTTCATGTACAAAGATGATTTGCCAGTTGTTAATTGGGGGGAGGATGCAACATTCCATCAAAATAAGTTGGTGTGGATCCGCCTTCCCTAAGTGCAAACTGAAAGCCTGTAACCGCAGATCCTTGTCCGATTTCACTGTCCCTCTGTACTCGCCTGTTCCTTTCCCTCCCTCCCCCCACAGATAAACCGCCCGCCTGTGAAGCTGAACCTGCTGACCTGCCAGGTGAGGCCCAGCCCGGACGAGAAGAAATGCTTCGACCTCGTGACACGTAAGTTCCTGCTGCCATGCGCAGGGCCCGGTCGGAGCTGGCCATCTGCATGGCTCTGGCTGCTGAGGGTGCAGGTAGCCCCCGGACCCTTTTGACAGCCAAAGTTGGCAGCGTCCGTGATTTTTTTTTCATAGGCTCATTCACACCTGCCTTTTTTCCTTCTCCTCTTAGATAACAGGACCTATCACTTCCAGGCCGAGGATGACCAAGAATCTATTGCGTGAGTGTCACTTGTGGCCCTGCTGTGGCGTCCAACAATCCAGTGTTCCTGTGACACCCCCCCCCCCCCCCCCCGGTCTTGCCCCTGGCAATTGTGCTTTCTCTGTGTCCGCAGCTGGGTGTCCGTCCTGCAGAACAGCAAGGATGAATCCCTGAGCAATGCTTTCAAGGGGGAGCTGAGCAGCGGGGACGGAGGCGGCATGGACAGCAGCCTGCAGGAGCTCACCAAGACCATCATTGCGGAGGTCAAAAACGTGGCCGGAAACAGGCAGTGCTGTGACTGCGGGGCCCCAGGTAGGCAAAGAATATCGGACGAGGCCTCTAGGGGGTGGGAGACGCCCCCCCCCCCCAAGGAAACAGCAGGGGCTGGTCAGCCAATCAAATCATGCGACCCCCCCCCCCCCCCCCCTCAACATTCCGAGGCCTCTTATAGAAATTAACATG
Organism: Rhinatrema bivittatum; assembly: GCF_901001135.1. NCBI lineage: Eukaryota > Metazoa > Chordata > Amphibia > Gymnophiona > Rhinatrematidae > Rhinatrema > Rhinatrema bivittatum. The sequence goes on from NC_042625.1 coordinate 86,595,602, forward strand.
CCTCGTGAGGCGTGCTGCTGTAAGGGAGCGCTCTCCGAGGACGCATTAATATTAATGAACAAGAGCTTCGTTAGTACAGGAGAGCAATCGCGCTTTTATTATCTCGGGCAAGCTCTCTGGCTATGTGCTCGTCGATTTGGTTGCAGGCGGAGGTCACCCCAACCTGTTAGAATCTCCCTCTGCGCACAGCGTCTCCTCCTCTGCCATGACGTTTTCCATCGGAATAGCGCCAGAGGGCACCGGGTATTGGAAAAGTTACAATTTCAGCGCTGTGTGTGCCGAGAGGGAGCAAGGCAAGAATTCCTCCATTAAAGAGACCTGAAATGTATGAAAGATGGGGGGTGGGAGAGGAAGCAAAACCTGCAGATAATTGGTGGAACGTGAGCACATCTGGTGGGGAACATTTAGTTCTGGCTTGGGAGGTTTATGTTCTGCTGGGCGACAGGGCAGGAGGTATCTTAAGTTCCACTGAGATGGGTTTGGGCTGCAGGAGTTCCTTGTTTGCTGCTCCCACACTGAGCTCTCCAGGATTATAATTCTGCCTGCAGACCTCGGAGGATTTAAACCCAACGCTGAGCTTTAGTGAGGAGGCAGTTCCCATAGCTAAGTAGTAGGTTTCCGTTCCTTTTTTGGTTTTGTCTGTAATCTGGGAGGGAGGGCGTTACTGGTGGATGAGTGGTGCACGCTGGGGTAGGATTGCTCCTGGCTTAGCTGAAAGTTTGGGGGATGGGGGGGACAGACCTTGGGGGAAAAAAAAACAGTTCCGGGCTGAGTAGAAAGGGGTCAAGGATCCAGGTCAGGCTATTGATATTTGTATCTCTGCCTTCCAGACCCCACCTGGCTGTCTACCAACCTGGGGATCCTGACCTGCATTGAGTGCTCGGGGATCCATCGGGAGCTGGGCGTGCACTACTCCCGCATCCAGTCCCTCACGCTGGATGTACTGAGCACGTCTGAACTGCTGGTACGTGGCTCTGACTCCCTGCTCCACCTCTCACCCCTCTGGGTGGGGGGTATTGGGGAGGGAAAGTACATGGGGTGGTTTTTAAATTTCCAAATGACCGTGTTAGCTTTTGATTTTCTGCTATTGTAAGGGCGCAGGTAAAAGGATGCATCGGGGATTACTGATGGAGACGATGGGGGGGCAAGGAGAGAGTGAGAGGAGGAGGCCTCGCTCACACTGGAGTCCATCCCCTATAACCAATCAATTTCTTTAGACAAGTCTTGCAAACCCTGCTGCACGCGGCCGAAGGCACAGAGATGTAACCGTTCCAGACAGAGGCCCGGCCCACAAGTGCAGTCAAATTTGTTAGATGTTTAGAAACAAATATGCACATGCAGGGTACAACACATCCATAAAAACACAAATAGTCAAAATAAGTCCGACTTAAAAGCACGACCGCGTTGCCGTAATATGTACTATAAAATCTTTTCACATTGCAAATCAAAGTCAAGAGGAAGCAATCAATAAGCTATTTGTACTTTCTTCTGCCCATAACCAAAACCAGATCGTTACTTTAGCTTTTGGGATTCAAGCTAAGAGAAAAGGTTTTCAATGTCTCCTAAAGGGACAGAGTACAAGCCTGAAACGTTGCACGGTCTGGGACGGTAGGAGCAATCCGCAGGGCGGGTGCTACGGCGGTTAAGCCAGACATCGTTCAGAAAGGGCCTGGCATGGGAGCAGTCGTGTGGCCCTGGAGGAGGTGGCTGCTTCTGTGAGGGGTGCCTGCCACGCAAGGGGTGGAAATACTTTAAGGATATGGGGCACGCAGAGGGGGGTGTCAGTTGCTTTGCTGGCATATGGTGATGACTAGAGTTGCGTCTTGGGAGGGGTAGGGGGGTTGTAGGCCCCTATCGGTGCACGTTTAGTAAAAAAAAACAAAACACAAAAAACCCATTAGCACAAATTCTAGAATGTAGTTAAATCACTGAGGTCCAAATTCAAAAGACATAGGTGGGTAAAAATTGCCTGGTTCTTTAAAAATATCCCCCTTTGTCTGCACAACTATTCGTGAGTACATAGCTATCCAGATAAAAAGTGGGATGGGCTGAAAGTGTGGCGTAGGTGGGCTAACATAGTTTCATTCCATAGAAATAACCAGCCTAAAGTTAGCCAGATAAGTACACCCAGATATTCAACGGAAAAACGTACCCGAGGAAGTGTTATTGAATATTCTGTTAAGTTATCAGCATAAAACTTTATCCGGTTAACTTGCCTGCTTGCCGGCTCGTTCAGTATCAACCTCCAAGTCTTTATACGAGTGTTGCCTCTGTAGGTGCATTGCTGTACAGAGTTAAATCCTACCTGCTCCAGCCAGCAGCGTAGTTGTAACCCTTATGTGGTTATACAATGGATGTGCTCAGGATGGACTGAGGACAGGGGAATCGAGAGCCCCTGATCCCAACTGGCCCGTTTCCCCCTCAGATGCAGCCTAACCCCAATTGCTGCAGCAGCCTGAGAGTAAATGGGGCATCTCCGTAAGCTTTAGCCCATGCCTTGATTTCAGATCAGCTTAGTATTTGTGCTGCTATCAGGGCCTCTGGGTTTTGGGCAGTAGACGAGCTTTCCTGGGATATTTCAGGAGCCTCGCGTCTCCTGCTAGCGTGCCGAGCCGCGAGTGTTGTATCACTGCCCTGAAACTTACTCCCCTCTCTGCTGACTCCTGGTGTCGGTCGTTCTCCCCCTCCCCCCTCCTATACACAGCTGGCAGTGAATATCGGAAATGCAAAGTTTAATGACATCCTGGAGGCGGCCCTTCCTGCTCAGAATAGTGAAAAGCCTTCGTCCAGCAGCAACATGTGAGTATGTGCAGGGGGAGACATTGGGCATGGCTGCATGTGTCCGAGCTGCGGGGCTGAGCACCGGAAGGGAGGGTGTTGGAGTTGGTTCTCTGGATGTCTGCTTTCTCCCCATCTTTGATGGAGAAGGCTGGGAGTAACATCCTCCAGAGCTGCTTCTGGGCTCACTGCATCTGTAACCTAAGCCAGATCTGGTTCCCCCGCCACCCCCCATCCCCAGTATTGCTCTGTGTTAAGTCTTCCTTCTTGCACATTGTAATTCATTGAGGTGAATGGGATCTGAACTCCTTTTGCCTGAGAGGGGACAGCACATGGAGTCCTATGCATGCAGAACAGGCAAAGTGAATACAGAAAATCCACATGGGTTAAAGTGTTACCCAGAGAAACCACTTCCCAACTCCCGCATGGGATATTGACGGGGGAGAAAGCCGAAGTGGTAGAAGGGGTGTGTGTGTGTGTGTGTGTGTGTGTGTGTGTGGATTGGGAGACAGTAGGAAAGGACAGAAGTAAGCGGTATGGGGAGCAGAGGGGAATGAGTTGTTCTGTCCTGCAGGACTGCACGGAAGGAGTACATCGTATCTAAGTATGTGGACCGCAAGTATGTAGAGAAGGAGAGCCGGACTGAATCTCAGCGGGTTTCGGAAGCCGTCCAGAACCGCGACCTGCTGGCTTTGTTACAGGCCTTCGCGGAGGGCTGGGATCTGACAAAACCAGTACCAACCCAAGATGGGCAGGTAAGTTCTGCACAAGGACACCAAACACTTAATGTGAGCGGGGAATGGTCCCTAGCCCTCAGCAGATTAAAGCGGGAGCATGTGTGGGCCGTTGAGGACTGCAGGTCGGGGGGGATGCTGATGTGCTCAGGCACATGCCTGTCCTAATACGTCAGAGGTGCACCTCATCTCGGCAGGTAAGGCGGCAGTACACCTAAGCAGATAGGCTTTATTCTGAGAACCTATAACAACCAGAACTGGTTAGAGCTTTCCAATAACCCTTCCCTTAGCTGAATCTTTCATGTTTTCCCATGCTTGAAGCTGCTTTTCCAGAAAGTTGAGTTTCTGGGCTTGACTCCCTCCTCTGTAGGGCTCGTGCTGCTTCTGGCTTCTGCCCTCCTAATCCTGTGCTGCAGAGCTGACACACGCCACTGCAGATGAGAATATTAAAAAGTATCTGGCACTGTTCCATCTTGTTTCAAAACATTATCGCGGGAAGGCCAACCACAAAACTGGAGGCCTTGGCTGTCTGGCGAGGAGTGGATGGCCGGCTCCTTTAGAAGGGAGCCTCCCTCTGGGTCTGGCCAGATAATGGAGCATTGTCCACTGTCCAATTCTTAAGTGCCATTCCTTCCTACACGTTTCAGTTCTCTCACCCCCGCCGTCTCTGAAGGGCTTGCAAATGTTGGCACGCGATGCCACTGTGTGGCACATCAGAGGAAGCAACAACATGAAAAGCGGTGTGTGGCTGCCACTGTAATAGTTCAGTTGCCGTTCACTGTAGTGTATGTCTCCATCTTCTGCTGGCGCGCTGGCTGGATGAGAGCAGAGGGAGCTGCTCTCTTGAGAAGACCTGGCCAGGTGTTGGAGGTCTGAGAGCACCCTCTCTTCCCAAGTAGTACAAATATTCAGGTGTGCTTTCCTTTCTGAGGTCCTATGGAGCTATAACCTGAGACTTGTCCTGTCTATGTCTTGATTGGAGATGCTGAAATGCTTCTATAAAAGCTTTGGACGAGATACGACGTGCCGCTTTGGCTCAGCGAGGGTCAATTACTCTTTGTGTTTCCGTAGGATCAGGGTGAGACTGCCTTGCACCTGGCTGTGCGCCTGGCTGACAGGTCCTCTTTGCCCCTGGTCGACTTTATCATCCAAAATGGGTAGGTGAGCTGGAGCGGCGCGGGAAGGTTGTTGGAGATCCACGCGCAGCATTTTTCTCAGCTTTGTGGTCACGTTGGAAGGCAGAACTTGGTGAAGTCGACACCTTGGTTTGGTCGTCTTGGTGGCAGGGCAGGCAGTTACCTGGGTTTCCCTTTTTTTTTTTTTTCGCCACAGGGGGATCCTGGATAGGCAAACGCTGGCTGGGAACACGGCCCTCCACTACGGCGTTCTGTACGATAGCCCCAACTGCCTGAAGCTTCTGCTGAAGGGCAAGGCAGACGTTAACCTAGGTGAGTAAAGCTTTTGGTCTGCAAGGCATGGGGGGGGGACCTGGAGGCTGGGCCGCGGCCTTGGTGCTAGGCAGGACACAGCCAGCGCGGTGAGGGAGGTGGGGGGCTGCCTTGAAACCGTAGCAACCGATTTCCGCAGCATAGGGGTTGAGGTGCATTGCCGAGCCAGTGCAAAGAAGCTTGCGCTGCTGCCTGTTCCGAGGGGCAGTGCCCACTGCCTGCGCTCCTGTTCCTGGGGGGTAATGAGGAAGGTTTCCGTTCGCCTGGCAGCTGACCCTAGTGGATCTGTGTAGCCTCTGCTCTGCTTCTCTGCCTAGTGAATGCAGCGGGCGAGACGGCTCTGGACATCGCAAAGAGGAAGAAACGCACAGAGTGTGAGGTGCTGGTAAGGGCGAGCCTTCTCTCTTTTCTCTCACTGAGCAAAGTCAGTATCTCTTTCCGTCAGAGGATGTGCCGTTCCTTGCTCAGGTACATGTTTGGGGGAGAGATGCATGAGGCCCTTGAGAAGGGAAGGAGTCTGCAAGAGGGGGGAGCGAAGCGTTTAATTTCTAGCTGCGTGGGATGATTGGCTGCTATCCCTCGGGTAACTTTAAGATCATGAGAGGTCTTGAACGAGTAGATGTGACTCGGTTATTTACACTTTCAAATAATAGGACTAGGGGGCATTCCATGAAGTTAGCAAGTAGCACATTTAAGACTAATCAGAGAAAATTCTTTTTCACTCAATGCACAATAAAGCTCTGGAATTTGTTGCCAGAGGATGTGGTTAGTGCAGTTAGTGTAGATGGGTTAAAAAAAGGTTTGGATAAGTTCTTGGAGGAGAAGTCCATTAACGGCTATTAATCAAGTTTACTTAGGGAATAGCCACTGCTATTAATTGCATCAGTGGCATGGGATCTTCTAGGTGTTTGGGTAATTGCCAGGTTCTTGTGGCCTGGTTTGGCCTCTGTTGGTCACAGGATGCTGGGCTTGATGGACCCTTGGTCTGACCCAGTATGGCAATTTCTTATGTTCTTATGAATGCGAGAGAGCCACAGCCCATAAAATTGTGTTACCCCCCTCTTCGGTGCGCCCTGTGGGGACCCTTGGCTGTTTGTAGAGGGAGGGGCTTGTGTCGGGACTTGGGAAGCTGAGGTGGAAGGTCATCTCTCACCAAAGCCCATCTCCTCTCTGGTATGGTTTTGGGTTTCAGCTGGAGCAGGCCCAGGCAGGGAAGTTCAACATACAGGTCCACGTTGACTACGACTGGGATACGCAAGCTGAAGACGCATACGACAGCGAGGAAGACCTGGACCAGAGGGTAAAGCCTCTCTCTTTAGGGCAGCCTGAGTTTTTGAAACCCTTACCTGGGGTAGCGGGTGGGGTGGGCTAGGGGCCGTGCCACGTTTGCGGCGTGTCGGCACTGCTCCCCTCTCTCAGCCCCGCTGCTCTTTGTCCCAGCGCAGTAATGTGTGTGTGTGGCGTAGCGTGCGATTGATATAAATGTCATGTCACTTTGCCCTTATCTCGTGCCCATTATCTTTCCATCTTAATACACTTTACATTTGTCCTTTATGGTCGGAACTCTTTTTTTTGTTTTTTGTTTGTTTTGTTTCCCTTGACATCCTGCCTGCCACCTTTCCTGCATCTGATGAATGACTCCCTCTTCTAGCAGGTGAGCCCCTCGCAGAGGTGCTTCAAGCCCACCTTCTCCCCACAGGCTGCAGGCAAACCTGCCCTGCCCCCGCAGCACCGATGGAGCTGCACAGGAATTAGCAACCAGACCTACGAGACCATTCTGGTGCCATCCCGGCCCACCCCGCAGCGGTCCCGGAGCGAGGAAAAGCCCCCTCCACTCCCCCTGAAGAACCTAGCAAGAGGTAAGTCCACTGGAAGCAGGGAGTCCAGGTCCCACTCTTGGGGAAGGGGGGTGGTGGGGAGGTAGCCCCCCATCTCTAGTCCACCTCAGAGAATTTCTTCCACTCCTGACACATCCACTCAAGAAACGGCTGAGCTGTAAATGGGGGGGATTTGGGTGTTGGGCTAAACTTGCCTGCTGCCTTAGTGCCTTACTGGCTATCTTGAATATTTGGTGTTTGCTTTTTCCATGGGTTTGGGATCAAACTAGCAAAACTAAGAAAAACATTCTTTTGGCAGCTTAGTGTCTCTGCTCACCTAGAATCTTTGCAATTTTAGAAGTGGCCCCCAGGAAAGGTTTATCAAATCCCTGCTACCTTCTTGGTTATTTATTTAACATTTTTATATACCAGGATTCATGTAAAAAAATTACATATCATATTATACTCCTGCACTTTTGCATACAGGGCTGGCCGTTCTTAGAATTTTAGTGGCCAGTTTTTAAAGCCACTTGCCTGGGTAAGTTGGCCGCCTCTGTCCTGCTAAAAGCATGTGTGTGTACCCTTTCGGGGGGAGGTCCCCTCCCCTACCTGCACAGACGCAGGCGCCTTCAGCGTGCGCAGAAAGAAAGGAGCGCGGTAGTTTCCCTTTGCAAAGGACCCACGGTGGCAGTACCTGTGCTCTTTGCAGCTAAGCGGGCTAAACACAGACCCTCCCCTTAATCCTTTAATGAAAAGAAGGTTGATTACACTGGGCAACAATGAAAGTGTTACTGACCTAAAAAGGTCCTACTCTATAATATCTTGATGTGCTGAACACGAATATGACCATGAAAAGTTTTTATTGGCTCTCGTTTTGAAGATATTTAATATAGTTCACTTTCTATGTTTAGGCATGTAAATTTATCCAGGACTGTAAATAAGCCTAGAATGATGTAATATTGCATCATATTGCATAATACCATCATGCACACATCATCCAGAGTTTATTACATCATTTTCTGATGCAATGCAGTTCTACTGCCATGCTGCTGCTGAGTAAGCTGACGTCAGCAGTGTACTATATGAAGCCCAGTCAGAAAGGGTGAGCATTTGAAATATTCATGCTGGCTGACTACTGCTGGACACTCCGCAGAGATGCTCCCGAGCAGGTGTACAAGAGACAAGCAAAGAAATCTACGACGTAGTCTATGACTTCATTTTTCAAATGGTATTAACCGTAGGTCTCCTACTATTGGCATACAGTTCAAGATGTAATTATATTATTGCATATTACAAAAAAACTAGAGCCAATTTTGCATTTTCACAGTCACATTCGTGTTTAGCACATGGAAATGTATAAGAATTGACTAATTTCATTTCCGTAACATGACTTTTGTGTGAATTTGTTGCCCAGTGTTATATTGTGCATTACTTGCTATTTACAAATAGTTTAATTTTTCTTTCTATTTACATGTTTCTGCTTTTTTTTCACAACAGTATCCCTGCAGTTTGGAGGGAGGGTGATGGGCAGTGACTCGGGGGTTCAAAGTTCCTAACATTTTCTTATATTGCATTTACCCCTTTATATTTTATCAAGCAATTACTTTGCTTTCCCGTAGCATTGGTTGCAGGTAATGTCCTATCTCTGAATGCTGCGGTCTTCGTAAGGAAGAAACCACACAGCAGTATTTTAATAGCCACATTTCCTAGCATGTAGCCAGATGGGCTCAGGACCAATGGGTTTATGCTCCCCTGCCAGCAGATGGAGACAGTCAGATTTCAAAGCTGACGTCACCCTGGATACATCCCCTGCAGTGACCTCAGCCCTTCGGTATTTCTCCGCCTCCAGCAGATGCGCATTTATTTATTTTTCTATACCGGTGTTCGATTTTACACATCACATCGGTTTACATTCAACCAAAAACTGCAGGAAATCGGGCGTTTCCTTTGTCTAATACATTGAACAATTGTAACAAGGGATATGAATGGAATATGGAAATGGTTAACGAGAGAGAGAGGAACATTAATGGAGGTCAAAGTGAAAGGAACTCTTATCATATTGTAGTCAGGCGTAGGATTTACATTTTATAGTTAGGACAAGGTGGAAGAGCTTCTGTTTTACAGTGGTCATGCCCAGAAATAATATCTTTTCATTGGAGTTTCAGGGAAAGCATATGCTTTCCCTCTGGGAATTGTACCTTTGGAAGAAGAAATTCTACTTTTTAAATTGGGGAAAAGATTGAGCCCTGCTCTCCTGTGGTGATACCTAAAGGTCCCTCCCCCAGTGGAGGTGATTTCCAAGGTCCCTCGGAGGTGTGCCTTGGTCCGATAGCTGGTTACCGGCAAGGGCTTTGCTGTGCAAGAAGCCGAGCGCAACGGTGATGGCCAAAGCCCTCTCCCTCCGCAGCCGGAGACCATCTCTGTACTCAGCAGGTAAGCGTTGAGCCCAGATAAGTTAAAAAAAAAAAAAAAAAAAATTTTACCTCTCAATTCAGAGACATTTGGAGGGATTTTGGTAAGGCTTCCTCCAGTCTCCTTGCTTGGTGCGCCCGGACCATTGTCGTTCTTGAACTCGTTGGGGCAAGGGGAAATGGGCTTCCGAGCGGGTTGAGCGGCCTCCGGGTGGGCTAGGCCCCACTTTAGGCTTGGTAAGCCATGGCGGTACCATCTTGCGCGCGCCATATTGCTCTCCATAGAATGTCGGTATGTGCAGAGCGCGTAACGTCCTGTACGTACATACGCACACAACCTACTAAGCGCAGAATACAGGTAAAGCTGGCACATGGGCTGTGCATGCGCCTCGCCGCTTCCCGCCTAGGCGCCTGAAATCTGTGCGCATAAAACTTTAAGCTTGAGCCGACAGAACACCCACAGTTACTGCTGCCAATGGCTCCGGCAGCCAAGAAATATAAACGCCTTTCTCTCTGCGCTGCTTGACATATTAGAGCTGCATAGTCTGACCTGGATTCCAACTTATGTCAGCACTGTGAGGAAGCCCAGGGAGAGTTGGCCTCCCCTGACGTTGCTAAGCCCAGCTTCTCCCATTCAGAGGATGGGTCAGCCACAGCCTTAACTGGAAGTACCCCAGATCGGAGTACCCCAGGGACTGGGTCATCCATGGGAGAGGGAAATTCAGCGGCACCTTCCACAGTACCTTCTGGGCTAGGCATGGACCCGGCCACCTTCTCTTGGGTGGAATTTTTTCAGGGCCTTCAGGCCTTCGTACAGGCGCAGTCTGCCATCTCACTTGCTCTTGTCTGGATGGAACCTCAGCCGATAAGCCCTCCCTCTCCCAGTCCTATCGGCAGACCCTTGGTGAGGCATGCCTCGCCTCACCAAGGGTATCCCTGGCAGACTTAAGACTATTCGATTCGCCTCCACTTACCAATGGGAGTATGCTCTCGGCTCCTGTGGCGGCTACAGGAAGCTCATCTGATCAGGGGTGTACCCCGCCCTCTCCAAACTGGCTGGTCCTCATAGTGGAGGAGTAGCCTAGTGGTTGGAGCAGTGGGCTATGAACCAGGAGACCAGGGTTCGAGTCCTGATGTCGCTCCTTCTGACCTTGGGCAAGTCGCTTTACCCTCTATTGCCTCAGGTACAAACTTAGATTGTAAACCCTCTGGGGATAGGGAAATACCTACCTGAATGTAATCCACTTTGAAGTGCTGAAAAAAGTGCGAAAAGCGGAATGTAAATCTAAGTAAATTAAATTACAATTAAACAGATGCAAGCCTCCGGGGCTGGGGAACTTGCTGTCAGGAACTGACTGCCCAGGGACGTTGGACCGAGGAAGAAGCCCTCTGGAACATCAACCGCCTGGAAGCCCGGGCAGTCAGATTGTTGTTTCTACAATTCAGTCAGACTACAGGGTCCTGTAATGTTGGACATCAACCACCAGGGTGGAACTAAGAGCCAGCAAGTGTCATGGGAGATAGATCCCCTTATGGAATGGGCGGAAATAATATCTGCAGATGGATCTCGGCCTCCCACATTGCAGAAAAAGACAACGTGAGAGCGGACTTTCTAAGCAGGGAGAATCTGGATCCAGGAGAGTAGGCATTGATAGTAGATCGTTGATACTGATAGACCGGAGACCCAACGATCTACTATTGACCTGCTGGCCGCATCTCATAAGAACATAAGAAAATGCCATACTGGGTCAGACCAAGGGTCCATCAAGCCCAGCATCCTGTTTCCAACAGTGGCCAATCCAGGCCATAAGAACCTGGCAAGTACCCAAAAACTAAGTCTATTCCATGTAACCATTGCTAATGGCAGTGGCTATTCTCTAGGTGAACTTAATAGCAAGTAATGGACTTCTCCTCCAAGAACTTATCCAATCCTTTTTTTAAACACATCTCACAATGCAAAGGTTCCCCAATTCTTCAGTCGCAGAAGAGATCAGTGGTCCCTGGGGATAGACGCGCTCGTTCAGACCTGGCTGGAAACAGAGTTGCTATACGCCTTCCATCTGTGGCCCCTGCTGGCAGGGTCATTCGCAGAATCGAACACCACAGGGGATTAGTCCTACTAGTAGCTCCAGATTGGCTCAGGCGCACATGGTATGCAGACATGTGGAGAACCCTCTCTGTGCTTCCCATTGCACAGGGACTGGTCCTTCACGAGGATCCGACTCGATTCTATCTTACGGTCTGGCCCTTGAAAGGGCTCACCTGATGAAGCGAGGATATTCTGCAGCAGTAATTGTCACCTTACTCTGCGCTTGGACGTTCTCTAAGTCCCTAGTGGTTTGTGTAGGTCTGGAGAGTATTTGAGGCCTGGTGCGAGGAATGCAGTGTCCCGTCCCCTCCCCTCGGGTGGTCAAAATCCCACTAATTCTGGAATTTTTGCAGGATGGCTTGAATAAATGTTTGGCCCTTAAGTCCTTGAAGGTCCAGATAGCGGTGCTCTCCTGTTTCAGGGGCGAGGTGAACGGAACCTGCCTGTCGGCTCATCCGGACGTGGCCCATTTTCTGAAAGGGGTGAAGCACTCCTATGGTAGTGGCCGGTTCCCTTGTAGAATCTTAACCTAGTATTGGAGTTTTTGGCAGGGTCCTCCTTTTGGCCGCTGTGTGGTCTTTCCTTGCATTTATTAATCCTGAAAACGGTGTTCCTGGTGGCTATATGCTGGGCTCGTCGCATCTCTGAACCGCAGGCATTGTCGTGTTGGGAACCGTTCCTCCGGATGACTCCAGGAGCGTTACAGCTTTGTACTGTTCCATCCTTCTTGCCCAAGGAAGTCTCGGAGTTTCATTTGAATCAGTCCATTTCGTTGCTATCCTTAGATAAGCACAAGGATGCGGAAGAATGCCACCTTCTCTGTCATTTGAATGTCAGTAGAAACTTGGTGGGATATCTGGAAGTTTCGGAACAGATCCGAAAGACAGACTGCCTGTTTGTCCTTCACAGTGGAAGGAAGCAGGGTGAACCAGCTTCGCGGGAGACCATAGCTCGCTGGATTAAGGAGGTGCTCACGGGTGCCTATGTGGAGGCAGGAAAGCCATTACCTTCTCAGGTTAAAGCTCATTCCTCTAGGGCTCAGGTGGTCTCATGGGCGGAAGCTAGACTGCTGTCTCCCTTCGATATCTGCCGAGAGGCGATGTAGTCCTCCTTGTACGCCTTCTCCAGGTTCTATTGCCTGGATGTACAGGCCCAAGAAGATTCAGGCTTTGCAAGGGCAGTATTAATCAGACTGCGGGCAGCCTTCCGCCCCGATTGGGAATAGCATTTGTACATCCCATTGGTCTGAGTCCATCTGGCTGCACGCTAGGAAATGGAGAAATTACTTGCCTGATAATTTTGTTTTCCTTAGTGTAGACAGATGGACTCAGCATCCCACCCACGGCTGCCCAAGAACTGTGCCAAGGATTCGCCCGTGGAGTGGATATCGATTCCAAGAGATTATGGGTAAGCCGTCATCCAGTCCCTAGATCAGGGCATCTGTATTCTTACTGGGGTTCAATGTTTGGTTGAGTACAGTTATGGTTATCCAGTTTTAATCAAGTTTTTTCAATAGTATGTCCACAGTGGCTTTTGAAGAGAACTTAACCGGTGTATTATGCAGTGCCATTGAATATACCTTGTTATCTTAAAAGTTGGCCAGATAGGTGTATCCAACTAACTTTAGACCTGCCTATAGCACAGCCAGAGTTAACAGGCGAACTCCGCTCCACCCCAGAATGCCTACTGCCCATCCCAGAAATGCCCCTGACCTGTCTGGCTAAATTCTAGCCAGATCTCTTTATCTGGCAAGAATTTAGCCACATAAGACACCAATATTGCAGCTAACCAGTACTAAGGTGGAGTTGCAGAAATCCACTGGTTAGAATTTATCTACCCCTTGGGATCCTGCCAGGTTCTTATGGCCTGGATTGGCCACTGTTGGAAACAGAATACTAGGCTTGATGGACCTTTTTGGTCTGCTCCAGTATGGGAAATGTTATGTTCTTATGTTCTTACCGAAGGGCCCAGGTCACTGCAGGGGTGTATCTAGGGTGACATTGGCTTTGAAATCTGACTCCGTCGCCATCTGCTGGCAGGGGAGCATAAACCTATTGGTCCTGAGTCCATCTGTCTACACTAAGGAAAACGAAATTATCAGGTAAGTAACTTCTCCATTAGGCCTGGAGAAGACTGTGGCCTTTTTGTGGACTGTTATAACTTTATGTGGACTAATTCAAGAATTATCCCCAGATGGTTTTGGATCGTGACCTTGGGAGGGAGACCACGTACTCCCTCGTCGCCTCTGAAGAAAGAGACCTGTGAGGTCTCTAAAACTCATGGACAGTGCCACCTGTGAATTATTTTTGTCTTGGCCTGGTGAAAGGCGCCACAGCCTGCAGAAACTAAAGAACAGCCGACTATATAATCTCTTTCTAGGTCGATCAGAGGTGTTGCACCAAGCCTTGGACACACAGTCTCTTGGTATCCCAGAGGGCCCTGTCCTGCCTCACTTATCCACGTCCAGTGCCCCTGGCACTCTGGAGGGGGCCACTCAGCGGCAGGCACCTGCTTCCAGGAACCCCACAGAAGCCCGCGGCACAGCCTTCTGGGAAACGCGATCTGAGACAGAGGCTGGCCTCCAGCGTCGAGGATCCGAACCCAGTCAGGTGCTGAATCCGACCAGCTCTGTGACCCTGGAACAGGTGCACTCCTCTCCTGTCCCGTTCAGGTAGGAAACGTCCAAGGGATGAAAAGGTGGTTTGATTTCTGTCTAGAACTTTAGAAAGTTCCAGAGCAGTACCTGCGGAACCCTGGGCTACAGAGAATGCTCTGGTTGGATCTGATTGGTTAGATCGGCAGATATCGACAGGAGTGTGTGTCCGCTGCTCGATGATGGAGCAGGGAGGAGAGTGGAGTGGGGCTCCATGGGATGTACAGAAGGTCACCCTCCACCCCACTACAGTGATATTAATAAGCAAAAACCACGAAGTAGCCGAAGCATAGAAAAGCAATCTACGATTAAGTAGTGGTAGGAAAGACTTTTTTTTTTTTTTTTTTACTGTTCAGTTACTACATCTGTCAGCTGTTCATATAAAAAGAAACAGGGGAGGGGGCAGAGTAGTGAGGGTTAAACTGACAGAACAGGGTTAAAAACAATCAGCACCTCAGCTCATCTTGGTCTGGAGAGTTGTGAAATTCCGAAATCCCTCTAAAGATTGTTCCCTTTACTTTAAATGGTGACCCTTGCCCACAGCTTTCGCTTTCAAAGCCATGATTGGGCTACCAGAGCACCTGTAGCCAGGGCTAATGGCCATGTGGGGTGAAACATCTGCAAGGTTTTCTCCTTTCAGCTCTGAAGGGACCAGGTCGTACCGGCGGATAAACAGGAAGTCCACCAGCCCCAGCCTCTCGCCATCCAGTCCCGGAAGCCCTGGCAGCCTTACCTTTGGCAGGCCACAGACTCCACTGCAAAACAACCCTCTGGTACCCCTGGCCAGGAAGCCGGCACTGGTAAGATTCACCCAGAGTCGCTTCTTGACTCATTGATGACTGCATTCTAAGTTGGTTTTGAACTCATTTTATAGGCACTGAGAACAGAAAGCTGCCTCTTCTGGTCTCTTCTGCTGCTCTGCTACACCTTTTTTCAGTGTTAGGATGCACCAGCCTAAAGCCTGAGGCAGTTCTCTGTGAATCTGTAGTGATCCCTTCCAACCCCACCCCTCTCGTGTAGATTTGCATGATTAGGGAAGGCCATAGGAGAGCAGGAGGGAGGATTTGAGGAGGAAGAGTTGGAGTGATGGGGTCGGGTTGGGAAGATATAATACAAGGCAGAGTTGAAAATTAATTGAGAATGGCATAGAGAGGGTGGGAGGGATATTTAAAATTGACCTCTTAAGCGAGTCACTCATGTGAAAAGGCCCATATATGTGAGTATCTGGGCCGAGCGCATGCAGCTCTAATTTTAAAACTGTAAAATGATGTGCATATGTGTGCAAGCAACAGAACGCGCAAAGAAAAGGGGAAGATTTACCTGGCTAAATCCAGCGAATGCAGTGCGCGTCGGGCTCTTACCTGCACATATTTACTTCTGCTCTTGTTCAGATGTAAGTCAGAATAAAACTCTTTATAGCCGTAAACTGGGGGTGGGGGTGCAGGATGAAGAACCAGAAGGGTCTGGATGGCCTAGACATAGACTGGGCAAACTGGACTAAGTGGTCAAATTTGGTTCTTTCCTTCGCGCCCGCATGTTTTAAAATGTTTGTTTGTAAAAGCCAACAAGTCCTAAGGAAACATACATGAATAACGTTTCCTTGCAGAATTACTTAAATGTAGGCGTGCACATACACGTGCTAGGCATATTTTATATGATGCAAGTGCACGTGAGCTCGCGCCCGCCTGCGTGCACGAATGGATGCGTACATGCTCGTGTTAAAGTTGCCATCCCTATGTTCATCTAATGGAAGGTAGGGATGTGCATTTGTTTTATCTCTTGTGGCGGGGTATGCACTCACTGAGATGGAAGAAACAAAATCACATTCCTACTGGAAGGGCCCTCAAGAAGTCCTTTGCTATAAATAAGGTTGGAAGGGAACTTGATCACCTAGGACAGGGTTGAGAAGGGACATTGATAGCTCAACTGGAATCTTAGAAAGGTTGGACAAGAAGGGACCTTGAGATGTCACCTGGGCCATTCTGCTGCCACTAGGCAAGATCTTTTGAAACCAAACCAGCTCAGTCAAGTGTTTTGTCTAATCTTCTCTTAACGCCTTCGTTGATGGAGATTCACCACCTGCCTGCGTAGCTTGTGTCCGTTCTCGATTACCTTCACCCTTAGGAAGTTCTTCCTTATTTCTAACTTAAGCCTCATCTCTTGAGAAATTTAAACTCCTTGTTCTCAGTGGGAGATGCAGAAGGCGGGATCTTCATGCTCTGTGTCCCCCTCTCTTTGAATTCTGCTACCAGGTCACCCCCTTTCCACACTAACTAACCCAATGCCTTCAGTCTTTCTGCTGAGGTCCTAGGATGCTGACCAGTTTTTAATCCTTTCTATTGCTCCCCCCTCCCCACCAGATTTGCTTCATGGCCTGCTTGAGGTGGTGGGTGGGGGGGGAGGGTAGTCTAGCCTAGCTAGGAGCCACCCAGCTTTCAAGTGTGGTGGTGATCTTGTCCGAATTCCTTTCAGCAGCCAAAGGTGGCAGTGAGGCAGAGGAGGGCGCGGGCTCTTGTGAACTGCAGAGGAGAGCGTCCCACCCAGCTCACGTTTTCCAGGGGAGAAGTGATCGTACTGACCGGGGAAGAGGATTCCCACTGCTGGGTGAGTCCTGGAACTATCATACAGAGGAGAGCAGGGGCCTTCCATGGTCTTCATCTCGGTAACGTTTTATTTACAATTAGCTCAAGGTGAAGTATCTCACCTGTCTCCAGAAAAGTTAACAATCACAGGTTGTACCTGAGGCAGTAGAGGGTGAAGGTCACCAGGAGCGGCCGTGGGATTTGAATCCTGAGTCTCAGTCTGTTGCTCTAACCGCCAGGCTACTCCTTCATGATTTGGATGGGTAAAGTTCTCTAGGCTGGTCAGTTGCCGCTCTGCTTACCCCCTTCCTTCATGTTTGAATTCTGTCACGCTGATGGTTAATATCAGCCTTGACAATGGGCCATGCCAGGCCTCTCTTTCTTCACATTTCCTCTGTGTGTAAGGGTGCGAGGATGCCCAAACAAAAGATATTTCCTTTGGGTGTAGAACTGCAGGAACCTCTTGAACTAGGTTTGTTTGTTTTGTTAAAAATCCTTGTAACTCATAAGCAGGGGTCTAGTTTCTACCTCTGGTCCTCAAGGGCCACAGCTGGGCCTGGTTTTTAGGATGTCCATGATATCGTGGGCCAAGAACCAGGTTAACTGGTGTAGCCTGATTATCGGGAAAACACAGGCCTTTCTACTTTAGCACATCTGTCCTTCCAGGCCCTTCCTGCTGCTCTGGAAAGCAGGCTGAGTCCTCTTCTTCCTTAGCTCAGCTTCGGATCTGGCTTGATGCCCTGCTTCCTCACTCCTCTCTTGTCTTGCAGGTGGGCTACATCGAGGGCGATACATCCCGAAAAGGTACATTTCATGCTGACTCCGTCCAGCTCCTGCACGACTGACGCCTGGATGCTGAGCGGATGCCATGCTTTACCCTGTCCTTCCCCCGTATATCATGGCGATGCTGGGGTGGGGATCGGCACACACCTGCTGGAATCGGGCAGTGCCACTCTCCTGTGCCATGCTCTCTGTAGGGAAACAGCTGGAGTGTGGAGTTTACCCAGAGCCACATCAAGCTTGGACCCTCTAAATACACACACGTGTGCTGTGTGACTGAAAAGGACAAAGTTCACATTTCCGCTTGTTCCTGCATCAAGCCATGTATTTTCTCCTCCAAGCTGCTGGATACCTGAGGTGGGACTGGCCCATAATGAGGGGTGGGACATAGACTGGAAGTGCCCCCTACTGACCCCCATCCATTTCTGCAGGGCCATGGAGCTGCCTCCAGCCAGTGGACTTCGGGCAGGAGCAGAATCCTGCGGCGGTTTTTTGAGTGGGGCATTAAAGCTCAGGCACTGACTACACATCTGCCTGCCCTCTTGCACCAGAAAAATCTATAGGGGGAGGAGAGGCGAGGGGATTGGGACTCTGCTTCTAAGGGCTTTTGCCACTGCGTCCTACCCCCAAATTCTCTTCAGAGTGAAAGCTCTAGGGCCTGTTACTCTTAGGATGAGGGCAGAGCAAATACCAAACTTGTGCGCAGAGGAGCGTGGTTGCTGTGTTAGTCCACTTGAACAGATAGAAATAAGGGTCAGTGAACAAACCTGTGCACGTGACTACTTTACTATATCTCTGATTAGCTTTGCCTTCATCAGGGCTGTAGAGCAAACAGTGCCGTTATAGTGGTCTGTATTATTTAAACCCAATCTAAGTCTGCCGTTTCCTCACCGAGCCTGGTGAAGGAAACTTAACTCTTAACCCCTCGTCCTAGATACATTGAGTTAATCAGCTTGGCGTAGAGAGAGCCTAGGGAAGCAATGATAAAGATCTATAAAATCAAGATTCACTCCTTTACTCTTTCAAAAAATAAGAGGGCACTGCGAGAAGTTAGTAAATAGCACATTTAAAAGTAGAGAAAACATTTTTCCCTCACCACATGATTAAGTTCTGGAATTCATTGCTGGAGATTTTGGGGGGGGGAAGCTGTTGGTTCAGCTGCATTTAAAAATGGTTTGGACAAGTGCCTGGACGAAAAATGCATAAACCGCTTCTTAACAAGGTAGACTTGAGGAAAGCTCTGGCCTAGGCCGGGGTGGGAGCAGCAGAAAATCCGGCTCCGGCCAGGCCCATGGTTGGAGAGGGGGTGCTGGGCTTGATGGACCTTTGCTCTGACCCAGTTTGGCAGTTCTTATGTTCAGTCTAAAGGTCTCACCAACAGGGTGGGTGTTGATCCCGCTGCCTCCCACCTGTGCAAAGCCATGAGGAGTAACTTTTATGCCACAAAACCTAAATCCTGTCCACTCCCCTCTTACTGACATTGAATAGTTGAATTTTAGGGCCTGGTCAGGGTGAAGGTAAAGGCCTTTTTGGTTTTTTTTGTTTTGTTTGTTTTTTAGTGCCTAAAATGCTGGTCTGCCACTCCTAAAGATTACTGCCTTTGTTCAGCTGTGACTCCAAAAGCTCTTTCATTAGGGGAACCAGAGTGAAAAAGGTCAATGAACCAAAAACAAACAAACAAAAAAAGGTAATATTTTTTTTAAGTGGACTAGTGCTGCAGCACCACTGCTTTACCTTGAGGCACTAGCAAACCCTGATGCCCTCTAATGCACAACTGGATTTCAGTTCATTTCAAGATGATTTTTGAAACAAGGGAAAGAGCTCTGACCTGATGCCTAGCGCAGGTATAAGTACCGGCAGGGCAAGCTTCAGCCACCTGCTGCTGTAGCCCATGGCGGGTGGCAAGGTGCCCCCTGCTGCTTTACGCTGGACCCTTTCAGCAGACCCCACCCATGCATCCATGTTTTGATGAGATGACTTGGTGATAGGGAAGGCTTTTCAATAGGAGCTGAACTAAGGACCCCCCCCCCCCCCCATTTCATATGAGCCAGCAGGAGAGCCCCTTTACCAGGGTCTGGCTCCATGCTGATTGGGGGGGGGGGGGTAGGTAAAGCACAGATATGCCCCTCCCCCTCTCCATACACATGGCACAGGTGCAAAACTGCCATAGCCCGCGTGTTGCCCTTCCTTGCTGGAAGATCATAGCCATGATCCCTTGTGCTAAGAGAGAAAACACCAGAAGTGGCTTCAGCGCTGCGTGAGGCCACAGCGAGCGATGACCACAAAAATCTGAAGCTGTGTATTTACATTCTCGGTCATCTGCCTCCCTCGCCCAAGCCCATCTGATGCATTCTGTCCTTCTTTTGCTTATTATCAGGGACTCGGCTCCACCACCCTCTCAGTAAATAGAAGCCAGGTGCTTGCTCTAAGGGGGGGGGGGGGGGGATGGGTGACTTGGCAACGCCTTTCCTAGTGTAAGAAGGCCACAAGCGAGTCAAACCCCTTCTTTAAATCCGACAAAAAGACAGAAGGGAATGTGCACCCACTATGAAGTTGGGAGGGAGCTTTTGCCACAAGGAGCGGCTGAATTTAAGCACAAGTTGGAAACTTGTGAGCGGTAGCACCAACCTTACCGTCCGGTTGTACTCCTTTTATATTTACAGTTCTAATGAAATCCTTTAATCTTTCTCTAAAGACAGCATCTCTCTCCCCTAATTCACCGCGTCTTGGCGTCCAGCATGTGTCCAATCTATGCACAGCCACTGGAAACTTAGATTCATTTACCCTTCCTGAAACAGAGCAGGGGCTGGCTGTGTGGTTTTTTTTGCCGTGTGCTTCCCTCAGGGCCTGCCCTGTTCCCTCTGGATGCCTTGGAGTGGTGCTGACTTTCCTGCCATCTCGAGCTGGAAACCTTCTAGTTCTCGAGACTTACCACAGTCTCTTGGGGAGGGAGTCTTTATTTCGGTTTGGAGGATCACTTGCATCCATTGGCAGGTGCATCCTTTAGTGCCAGAGGCTCTGCCTCATGGGTTGGGGATGTGAATCCTTCGCTGGTAGCGAGATTGTCCACGACGGAGAGAGGGGGGGGGACCGTTTCCCTGGAAAAAGCTGCGTATTCCCCCCCCCATGGCCGGAGAGTTCTCTTACTGAGGCAGGTTGCACTGGGCGCTGGGGACTCGAGGAAGGACGACGGCCTCAAAGCATGGAGGATGGTCTCTGAAAGGTGGGAATGGGGGAGCTCTGTGTTCCTTAAAGTAAAGGCGTCTGAATGTTTCCACTGTCGCTGCCCGTGGGAGCACAATCTGGGCGGACAGCTCGCTTTAGGGGCCTGTTTACTAAATGGCATTAATGTGCACATTTAACACACTTTTGATAAATTGGCCCTTTGTCGTCTTTATTTGCACGATTTAGTGTGAAGGCATCAGGTACTTTGCTTGTTGCTGCTTTTTTATTTTCAAATCCTGGAATTAATGTTTTAAGACTGTACTTTGGTTTTTATCAGTGCTTGTGACTGTAGACTGTTTGTTTTTTTTAAAACTGGTTTAATGCCTTTTAAACACAGTCCTCTTCTCCAAGTAGTTGCTTTTCAGTATTTAATAATGTTTTTTTTTTTAAATGAGTATTTGCAAGTTGTGTAAATTGTCTACTTTATGAATACATCTCGGGGACCATAAATGTATGGGGGTTTTTTTTCAGTCTGTAGTGGTCATCTGTTATGTAGATTTTATAAATATGGACATCTTTTCCACTCTCCCATCTTCTCCCAAACTCATCCCCTCACCTAAAATAAAAGTGAAAAAGTCCCTGCACACGTTGCCTGCCTGCTGCCCCTTCACTCACGGGGAAGGGGGAAACTCCTGCTGTCCTCAGCTGCTTGCATGGTCAGGAGCTCCAGACTGAATATGCATGAAATAGATCTTAAGCATCTTCACCGATGAGAGCGTGAGAAGCAGCCTGCCGTGGAGTTCTTGAGCCATTAATCTCCTAGAGGTCCCAAGCTAGGGGGCTGATGCAATATAAGTCGTGGAAAGTGGGCACTGAAATGTCAGCACCCACTTTTCTAATGTGTGCATGGTGCCCGCAAGGGAGGTGCGTTGCCTGTGTGACCTTAGCGCCTCCTTGCTAATGGGACTCTGCTGCGGCTGCCGCTTCTGAAGACTGAAACTCAGCCTCCGTTTTCGTTACTGGCAGGGGGCAGGTTATGAAAACCGATGCAGAGTTTACTGGCGTCGGTCTTCTTAACGTGGTGGTCTGCCATGTTCCTTTTTTTTTTTTTTTTTTTTTTAAGTAAAAAAAAAAAAGTATAGAAAAAACTGCTTTTCTGTACTTCTTTTACCTTTAATGCCTGCTCCAGGCAGCCGATAATAGCTGAGCGATAACTGTGTGTATGAGATACACATTTTATTTTTTTGCATGTGGTGTGAATGAGTAATAGGTTCATTCACATGCATTTGCTGAGCACTATTACATTCACTCCACGTCTGAAGTGGGTTAAATAGGCGCTAATCCCCCTATTGCAGTAGGGGGTGGATTAGTGCCTATTTAACCCATGTGGGAGTGCGGGTTATACAGTGTGCTCGGCCCCTAGGTGTGGAGCCGTGATGGTACTCGCTGCTGGTCTCTGGCTCCCCCTTGTGCTTAATCCAGGTCCTGATGTCCCCAATATGAAGCAAGGCTGAGAGGTGAGATGGGAGCTGGGCTTCTCTGAAAACATGTATTTATGATGATGGAATTGCCTCCTTGGTACCATCTTTCAAAGTACTGCTTGTTCTCCCTCCTCTTCCCCTGTGCAAATGGATTACAATCCAACATTCTCCCATGCCCTAGAGGTAATCTAATATGTCCTGCAATCACCAGGGAGGCACTGGGTGCATTCTCTCGAGGGGGGATGAAACTGGGTCAATCTGGCTCTAAAGTGTGAATGAATTGAGCAAGATTCAGGTTTGTTTAAGGGAAAGAGGGTAACTCTTCTCCCTCTGGCAGAAAAATCAGAGCTGGGATTTCCCCCTCCGCAATGGCATAGAGTGTTATAGAGAGACAGAGCCACCCAGCCTCTCACATGGGTGAGACAGACACACTCACTCTTACAGAAAGATAGTGACTGCCAGAGCCACACTCCCTCACCGAGAGAATAATCAGATTCAGTGTCTCTCACTAAACCCTACTGTGTACCTGTGGCATAATCTCTAAACTAAATCTCAGCCAGGGGCTACCACTATTGAACTATAAGAGGAAGGAAAAAAGAAATTCATATTGGCTCCCACTCTTACTCTAAGCACGAGGGCTGATGAGGCGGTGCCGCTAGTGCTGAATCTTCAGCTGCAGATAAAATCCCTGGTGCAGCTATAAGCCATGGACAGCCGTGAACCCACAGCAGCTACTGACAAAATTAAAAGGATTATCTATGACTAAGTGGACCTCTGAAGACAGAGAGGAGATGAGGTACTGATATTTTTATGCCAGAAACCCCATTTTTACATCTCTGGGCTACACAGAGAGAGCGAGCGCCTGCCAAAAAAACCCAAAAAAATGGAAGAAAGATCAATTATATTGAAGGCAAAGTTGCAAAAGGCAGTGGATAAAAATCTTAGATTTTATTTGACCAGATCATAGCGCATAAACACTTAAGTAACATCTTAAAACAACTGAAAGATAAAACTGAAAAAGAAGCAATATAGACAGAAACCAAAAGGAAGAAAAGAACACCACAGCAACTGTACCAGAGACCAGTGCAAAGCAGGCTGGGAAGAAGAGGAAAACAATTCGAGGCACCCAAACCAGTAAGAACCAGCAGGGCGGGGCTGCGATGGCAGGAGGATTAAAGAATATCACAGTAAGGAAGCCAAAACCCAGTGCAAAACAAGGCAGTGCCAAGAGTGAGAAGGAGAAGAATGAGGTACCCCAGCAAATAAGGACCAGAGGAGCAGGGGTGACTGAGCAGCTGGGGGGGGGGGGGGGGAGGCAGCTGGAGGGGCGTCCCTGGGGATGGGGCTGCGTTGCAGGAGGGTAGAGTGGGACAGGCCAGGAGGCAGAGTGAAGAAAGGAAAGGGGAGATTGAAGAATTGGCGGTTGAATTGCTCGTCTACATGGAGCGGGATAGATTACTGAAAGTAAATTTAACACCCAACGTTAGAAGCAAGATAAGTGACATTAATGGGACCATAATCCGTAGTAAGGAGCCATCTATTGATATTATGGATATAAATCAGATACAATTTTGTGCAGCAAAAATGATTACTGAGAGAATTTTGCCAACAAGAATGCAAGGCCAGAAGACCAGGAGAAGGATGACAAATCCTCCTTGGAAACGCAAGTAGAAGAGAAAATTAAATCACTGTGGGCAGAGGTAGATGCACACTTCAAAGGATCGAGGGCATTGAAAATACTGAGGAAAATCCAAAAAATAAAACTAAGATATGCTGCATTAACAGAAGAAGATCTTAAATTTATACTATTTAGTATTAAATTGAAAATAACAGCAGAAGCTGCAAAGATATTAAGAAAACAGAAAGGAGAAGCACCAAAACTAAACATTGAAGAAGAAACCAAAGCAATTCTGTAGGGTACAGAGAAGCAGAATGGTCGTCCAGCATACAGGGGAATACAGAGCACAAGACCGAAGCAGACTGGTCATCCAGTATACAGGGGAATATAGAGCACAAGACCGAAGCAGACTGGTCATCCAGCATACAGGGGAATATAGAGCACAAGACCGAAGCAGAATGGTCGTCCAGCATATAGGGGAATATAGAGCACAAGACCGAAGCAGAATGGTCGTCCAGCATACAGGGGAATACAGAGCACAAGAGAGAGAAGCAGAATGGTCATCTAGCATACAGGGGAATTTAGAACAGGCAAACAAAACAATTGAATGGCCTGAAGTTACATCAATTGAGCTCCAGCTTGGAAGTGCCCTGGCCCTGATGGAGAACCCAACTTTTGGCTCAAATATTTGACCTCTCTTCATCAAGATCTGGCTAATTGTAAAAAGCCACAATAGCTAAGAACAGGAACAATTCTTTCTCCTGTCCAAGGGAGAGCCAAATACTATACCCAAAACTGATCAAGCAATAACCTGCTTTCCTACAGTCGGTTCAGACAGAATAAATCAGCACATTGCTTCTGATAAAATCTTAGCACTAGAACAGAAAGGTAACAAAAGAGGAGCCTCTGGAAACAAAGCTCAGCTGATGCCACTAGGGCCAGCTGTATGCACAGTTGAAACTTTAGTGTAGCGTGCATTGATTTTAAGAAAGTCTTTGACAGCATCCCACACTCTTAGATAATAAAGTGCCTTGAAATATACAAACTGAATCCTGTACAGATAAAGTACATCAAGTTCACCAGGAAAAGGTGGCAGACTACATCCACGTGATTTATGAAGACTGATAATGTGTCTTCCTTAATACTAAGGTACAGCGAGGCATAGTTCAGGGAGATTCTCTGTCACCACTTTTGTTTTTTCTGGTATTAAACCCGCTGAGTACTCCCATTGACTCTTTAGCCTTAATCCTAGAGCGACCAATCCTCCACGGAAGATTATCTCATTTTACTATTTGTTGATGATCTGAAACTCTGCTCAGTCAGCAGAACAACTTTGTGTGATAAAGTTTCTCAGATGACAGCACGGTTATATTTGGCTTGGACAAATGTACTAAGGCAGCTTTCCTTAAAGGAAAATTAAGCAAAACTGAAACCATCTCCCTGACTGAAGGCTGCAATATAGGGGAGCTGGAGCAGAAGGTGTATAAAAATACCTAGGAATACAGGAAGGTGGAAAAATTCAGCGCAAAGTATTGAGAGAAAAGACCAGTAAAGAATACGATAGCAGAGTGAAACTGATATGGAAGAGTTCCTTAACCACACGAAATAAGATCCAAGCTATTAACCAACTTGCACTTCCTGTATTATCATTCAGTGTTGGAATAGTAGACTGGCCTCATAAATAGCTCCAAGAACTGGATGTTAAAAGAAAAGAATCTGCTTGCCTCTCGGGTAATTTCTAAGAGCCAGTGCGTACAAAGATCATGCATCCCTGGAGCTGAAGGTGGTACGGCTCTTACTGAAACTGATTACCCCTACAGCGCTCCCATGATAGGCATTCAGGTGAGCAAATGCTAAAAGAGGGCAGAGATACAGAACTGCGCAACCATCCTCAGTCTCGCTCCTTAAGCCAGGACAATTGTTCCGCCCAACAGAGGGAATGACTGAAGCTCCACCAGTAGGCAATGGTAAAGAAGCTACAGAAACTTAGCCAAGCATGGGA
Source organism: Rhinatrema bivittatum (assembly GCF_901001135.1). Classification (NCBI taxonomy): domain Eukaryota; kingdom Metazoa; phylum Chordata; class Amphibia; order Gymnophiona; family Rhinatrematidae; genus Rhinatrema; species Rhinatrema bivittatum. The sequence continues at coordinate 86,621,160 of NC_042625.1, forward strand.
AGAGACTCTTTAACAAATCAAACCAGCAAACAAGGAAGGAGCGGTGGCAGTATCCTAAGTACAGGGGGCAGTACAGAGGATTTGACACAGCAGTGCTGGAGGAGAGGTGAATTCAGACCTCTGGATGAGAGATTGGTAAGTGCAACGCAGGACAGTGGACTACGGCCGAGATGGTTCACAGCCGATATTGAAAAAACCTGTAAAACAGACAAATACAGATTCTGTGGAACAGAACTGGAAATGGCTCCACATCTCATCGCTGGGTCAGCAGGCCTGCATGCAGAGAGGTGCGCACAGCAAGGCAGCACTGCTTATTCATCCAAAGCGGTGTAAACATTACCACAGGCCAGGTTTTCAGGAGCTCTACAATGAATATGCATGAGATAGGTGTGCATGCACTGCCTCCGTCGTATACAAATCTATCTCATTGCATATTCATTGTGGATATCCTGAAAAGCGGGCCTGTTAGTGGCCCTCGAGCACTGGAGTTCACCATCACTGCATTATAACAGCGCCGTATCTCATCAAGAGTGGGAGCAGGACCCTACTGGAATAGAGGAGAATGAGGACGTTGTGATCACCTGCGCTGTTCCACTTCCCGCTGACCGGCACGTCGATGCATGAAAACCAGATCCCGTGGTGAAGGAGAAGAGTATAAAAACAGCATTGCTCATGGAAGGGTAAATACCCAATACCCAGTCTGTGGATTGTTTGGCGAGAGTAAAAATCCTTAGAGAGAGACAGGATGGAGGCAGGCCAGAGAAGGGCGCCCACAATGGTGTGGGGGGTCTGTATGGGAAGACTTAGGAGGAGCTGATGAGGGTGTGTGCTCCCTGGGAGAGAGGAGGTGCAGGGGGGCGATGTGAGACAGACCTTCAGGCCCCTGAACCTTTTCTGTTGGAAAGGAAACAATAGATCTAGGTCCCATGAAATGTAACGCCAGCGGGGAGGACTCAGAACAAACGCCAGGAAATATTTCTTCAGGGAGAGGGTGGTGGAAGCCTGAACTGCCCATCTGGAGGAGGTGGTGAGGACGAAAGCGTACATTAATTCAAAAGGGCATGGGCTAAACATTGTGAATCCCTGAAGGCTTGAGGCTGGTAATGAAGAAAAGGGTGCATGGGGGAGGGAACCTGCAGGGAGCAGCGGATACTTGGGGGGGGGGGGGGGGGGGAACCTGCAGGGAGGGGCAGGGATGCTTGCTGGACAGACGGGATGGACCATTTGCTCTTTTCCTGCAGACAATACTGTGCTACTAGGAATGGCACCAAGCGATGCAAGCAGAGGCAAAGAGCACGTGGCAGAAGGATACAGAACTAGTGCCCATAATGTGGGGGGGTGGCAGGGGGCGTCTGTCCCTGCTACGATGCAAGCAGTAAGCAGGTTCAGTGCCGGCCGGGTCTGCGCAATCCAAGCCCCTTCGGAGTCGCTGCCAGGAAGCCCCCTCCCGGGAGCGCTCACAGCTGGCAGGGGCCGCGTTAGCACGGGTGCGCGCCCCACCCCCTCCCGCTGGAGCTTGGCCGATCGTGCGCGCTATCTATAGCCGGCGCCTCCCCCTCCGCGCTTCCCAGGGCCGGGCGGGCAGAAGTTAGTGGCTGCGTGGAAGTGGCCCGCCCCTTCTCTACTTTTCTCGCTGTCTCTCGCTTTCCCCCCCTTTTTTTCGCTTCCGCCTTCCAGGCTGTCAGCAGCTGGAAGTGAAGAGGAGGGCAGCGAAGCGACCCCCTTACTTCTGCTTCTTCCCCCCCCCCCACCCCCGGGCCCAAGTTGCAAGAACAGAAAAGCGTGCACGGAGGATCCCGAGCGAGGAGAGCGGCCATGGGGAGGGAGGAGGACCTGCTCAGGATCGCCAAGAAGCTGGATAAGATGGTGTCCAGGTCCCAGAAGAACCTGGTGAGGAACGACTAAAGCTGCTTTTGGGCAAGAGAAACCTGCCTTGGGCGGAGGGCCCGGTTCTTGCTCGCCTCCAGATGTGCCCAGCTGTTGGTGATCGCTCGGTGCGCGCGGGGCACCCACACCTCGGCACTGATTTTGCTGCGGCTGCACCCGTGGAGGCAGTGTGTGTGTGTGTGTGTGTGTGTGTGAGTGTGTGAGGGCTGTGAGAGGCTGCCTGTGTGTGAGGGCTGTGAGAGGCTGTGTGTGTGTGTGAGTGTGTGAGGGCTGTGAGAGGCTGCCTGTGTGTGAGGGCTGTGAGAGTGCCTGTGTGTGTGTGTGTGTGTGTGTGTGTGTGAGTGAGGACTGTGAGAGGCTGCCTGTGTGTGAGGGCTGTGAGAGGCTGCCTGTGTGTGAGGGCTGTGAGCGGCTCTGTCTGTGTGTGTGTGTGTGTGTGTGTGTGTGTGAGGGCTGTGAGAGGCTGCCTGTGTGTGAGGGCTGTGAGAGGCTCTGTCTGTGTGTGTGTGAGTGTGTGAGGGCTGTGAGAGGCTGCCTGTGTGTGAGGGCTGTGAGAGGCTCTGTCTGTGTGTGTGTCTGTGTGTGTCTGTGTGTGTGTGTGTGTGTGTGTGAGGGCTGTGAGAGGCTCTGTCTGTGTGTCTGTGTGTGTGTCTGTGTGTGTGTGTGTCTGTGTGTGTCTCTGTGTGTGTGTGTGTGTGTCTGTGTGTCTGTGTGTGTGTGTGTGTGTGTGTGAGGGCTGTGAGAGGCTCTGTCTGTGTCTGTGTCTGTGTGTGTGTGTGTGTGTGTGTGTAGGGCGAGCTGGCCTGCTTGTGTGTGCACACAACAGGTGCTTGGCATGACCTTAGGATGCAGGGAAACCTGATCGGCAGAGCTATTCCTGACTCTTTCACTGCCTCCGGGGAGGGAGAGTGCGAGGGATGGGGAGGGGGCTTGCAGTCCCAGTTTAGGGAGGATGGGGTAACCGGATAAACATGAGTCTCTCCTATAGAGAAAGGGGGAAACTTTGCAAAGTCAGTTTGTCAACGTCCCGGCAAAAAAGGAGCCGTTCATAGTGCAAAGCGACTGCTTCTTAACCCTCCCGAGATTACTCCCTATTAAATTAGAGATTGGGAGGGAGGGGGTGCCCATAAATACCTGTTCAGGGGGGGGGAGGGGGGGGGTGTTGCCAGAACAGGAGCCAGACAACTCAGCTAGCAGCCTTGCTTTCAGTTTTCTTTATATATACAGCAGCCGAAGGAGGGGAGGTTCCGGCCTTGGATCCTCTCATTGGGTTTTTCCTCGTTAATCTTTAACCTTGGCTGAGGACTTTGCCAGAGCAGGATAGATTCAGATAAAATAACCAAGGCTGCACCTAGGAGCTTTACTGCACTTGGGAAGAGCTCGCTCCTCTACAGCTCCGAGTTATGTTTCTCTTTTTTTTGTCAGAAACCGGCTTCCAAATATTACTCTGATTTCCTATACAGCTGGGGAGGGGAGGGGGTCTTCGGCGTAGGGGGCCTTGTCCAAGAAGATTGTACATGAAAACTGGCTTCTGAATGTCACTGGTGGGCTCTATAAAGTGCCCGGTACAGATCTGATTTGCATCACTGACATTTTGACGAATATAAAACACCTTTGAAATCCCAAGAAAAGAAAGTGGTGCTGCCCTTGGTTCGTGATCCCTTCCACCCAGTACAACAATGGCTGCTCAGGGTGGTTTTTAGCAGGGGCTCAAATCATTCAGCACCGGCTGACAGCACAGAAAGGAAAAGACATCTTGGGGGGGGGAGAGGGTCCTGGGTGTTGTTTTGGATGCAAAACGTCAGAAAATGAAGCAACAAATGTTGTTGTCATTTTCCTTAGAACAAGACTCAGAAGTGTATATCCCACGAACACTAGTATAAAAAGTACACCCCCCACGACTCTATGCACGAACAATTTCTGTAATAGTTGTCATTTTCCTGTCATTTTTTAAATCACAATTCCTGATGGATTGCATTCTTTAGTTGCCAACAACTTCCAGGGCCTTAGTGCAAGGGCTGAGCCAGTCCCGGATTTGCCCCCAACAACATCTACCTGCTTGCAGCCCTGACTGTCCTAGAGCAATTGGAGCAACAAGTCCGTAGATGAGATAGGGTAAAACCAGGACTGGCTTAGACTGACCCTTATGACCCGGAGTGACTGCAATAGATGCATTCAACGAGTCTATGAACTACTGCGCGAGATGCACATTAGGGTAAGAAACCCAGGTGATCAACCCAAGTGTCTGCCACCGACACTCGGCAGGCTTTCTAACAGCTGTTCCAATAATATTCTGCGGGAAAACAGGAGCCAGAGGGCATTGGGCTAGGTAGGAGCTGGAAAGCCAGAAGGAGATCCGGCTCTCATGATGACACAGAGTGAAGTTAGCAACACGGCAAAGGGGTTGGTCGTCGAGTCTCAGTGGAGTTTCCAAAACCATGGAAACGCTTCCAGAATTTGGCCTGCAAAAAATAAGTTAGTGGAAGATTAGAAGAGCATTTGTTTGGTTAAAACCCCCCCCCCCCCCAAAACAAAACAAATTGTGTTAAAAGATGCTGATGGTGAATTATTCTATTGCTGGCATCGGCTGCAAAAAATCTGCAGATTTCATTGAGTGAGCCAGGGCTAGCTTTGGGAAGCCTGCCGAGGAGGCTCTTTGAGTTTCTGGAAGAAACAGCGCTATGCCAGCCGGGTCTCTGTGATATGCCAGCCCAGGTCTCTGTGATATGCCAGCCGGGTCTCTGTGATATGCCAGCCCAGGTCTCTGTGATATGCCAGCCGGGTCTCTGTGATATGCCAGCCCAGGTCTCTGTGATATGCCAGCCTGCCTTGCATGGATGGTGCTGAGGGTAAGAGAGGAGTTTGGCATTGGCGCAGCCTCGGAGGAGTCCCTGACTCTGAAGCAGATCGCCGCGCGGTTTGCACAATGAGCAGGGAGATGAGCGGGTTTGGAAATCCGGGGGCCGGAAGCTCCATGCTCTGGCGCACAGGCCTCAGCAACCAATCGGAGAACTAGAAATCGGGAATCCAGAATGGCTTTCCATCAGGGCCGAGAGCTTTTCAGCTGCAAAGTGCTTCATGGTGCATGGTGGGGGGGTTGCGAGCGAATAATAGCAGTTTCCAATGTGTGCTGGCTCTGGAGAGTCTTTCACGTGTTCCCTGGGCTGCCTGCTTCCTCCGTCAGTGCCACTGGTTGGCCAGCAGCGGCAGCCGCTGTAGCCGTCCTGCCTCCCTTTCCCAGGCCTGTGCATGCGTCACTCACCTCCGCGGGGTGCCCGACTGGACGTGGATGTCCGTCCCTCTCCGAGGCACTGCAGCCTAAGCTGTGGGGTAGGACTGTTCTCCTTTAAAGGGTAGGAAGGTTTGCTTCTTCTGGGATGCTCTGCATGGAGCAGAGTCCACCTCTCCCCAGCGAGCCTGCTCCCTCCTATGCACTTCTATTTCCTAGTCAGCAAGAGAGGCTGAACTGCGGCCAGGCCAGTGTTATTATTAGAGCTGAGCCCCCTGCTTTATCTCGAGTTACGGCAGGTAGTCAAAGACAGAGGCTGCTTTCTCATGGCAATGTGCAATCGCTGGCTATCACAGACCCCAGACCTGGCAGGGATGAGTTCAAGTCCAACAAGGCATGTTTTTATGTCATTTTTATTTATTGGCGTTTTAACTTGCAGCTGTAAGCTTTCTGGGCATTGAAGTCCTGCTTTGTTTCAAGCCCCACTGCAGGACTACAACTCTCAAAATGCACATTATAGAAACAGGAGATGCCCTCAGAAGGTCTCTGATAGTACAGATATTGTGGGCATTCATTTGAGGGGAGAGAGTGAGAGAGATTGAATTAGTGGCTGATGGGTTTGGAACTGGGTGGATAAACTTTCAGTTCTGACTTTAATTCCATAAATTCAGTGGCATTCAGATGGAGAATTGCAAGGGGCTGACCCAAGCAGTAGCATTCTGTATTTTGACATGGGGGATCTGGGTTCAAATTGCCATCCAGTGAGGCCACTTTTGCCTGGGTGGGCATAGTCCCAGGGAGGGAAGATGGCCACCAGTCTCCTCACACCAGCAGTGCTAAGGGTGTGTTTGGGAGGAGGCACCTCCTCTAGCTCTGGTGCCAGCAAGGGCTTTCTGTACCGGCCAGGGAAGATGGTCTAAAGGGAGGGGGAGGGGCACGCAAAGGCCACTGAGAATATAAAAGGAGGAAGTCAAAATAAAGACAGGATTTCAAGTAATCTTGGAGTTCTATAATGCAGGGGTGGGCAACTCCAGTCCTTGAAGGCCACCAACCAGTTTGGTTTTCAGGATATCCCTAATGAATATGCATGAGAGAGATTTACAAGCACCGAGCACCAGTGGTATGCAAATCTCTTGTGTATAGGCATTAGGAATATTCTGAAAACGCAACCGGTTGGTGGCCCTTGAATACTGCAGTTGCCCATACCTGAAATAATAGGTAATAATAGATTACCCCAGTGGTTCCTAGAGCTGCACTATTGATCTATCTGCTAGTCTGGTTCACAGGCTATCTACAATGAATATGCATGAGAGAGATTTGCATGTTCATTGTGGATATCCTGAAAACCAGACCTGTTTGCAGCCCTTGCTGGGAAGCTCTGGCTTACTGAATAGACTCCTCCCCTAAGAGCATTACTTCCTCTGTCTGTCACTGACCCTTTTCTCTCTTGTGTAACAGGAAGGAGCCCTTGATTTGCTAAAGGAACTTAACAGCTATTCAATGACCATTCAGTTACTGCAGGTAAGAGGGGAGCTGGCAGGTGGGAGAATGGGTGGGGCTGAGAGGGGAAGGCAATGCCAGCATGGGGAGCAGTTTATTGAAGAATGTATATAGTGGTGGGCATAGATAAATATGTATTATTTTCCCAGACCAGGGGAAAGGGTTGATTGGTGGGTGTGGTACTAACTACATCATTTAACAGTAGGGATTATTTGAACACATGCTTCTGTATCAAAAATGAGTTGCTTAAGAACGTCCTTCCTCACTGTAAGATCCTTACGGGCAAAGTGGTTGCTTACATTGTTAATGCACACGCCTGGTTCCATTTAAATTTGTGAAAGGCACAAGGGTAAGGACATTTAATATTACATGAATAAAGATTAACCTGTAAACGGGTTAGGCCATGCATATTCATGTTGATTGTAGACACACAGAATATGACAACAGGTAAAGACCTCCAGGCTCATCTGTTCTGCCCACTTTTCCTCCCTGTTTCGATCCTGCAGTAGCGGACTTCTCATGATCTCTGTCTTCACCTTCATTTCCTCTCAGACTAAGGATCCTCTGCGCTTATTCCTGGTCTCTGCTGCGAAGTTGTTTCGTGCGTCCACCACCATCTCTGTGAAGAAATATCCCCTGGTTACTCTCTAGCTTGTCCACTTTGAGACTTGTGTCATGACCCTGCTTGTTCTAATCTAGACCTTCTTTCCCCACTGGGCGAGGCTTGACTCCAGGTCATGAGGGACAGGTTGACCCTGTACTGGTTTCGCCCCATAGCATCTCTGAACTCGCAGCTCCAATTCCTAAAAAAAAAAAAAAAAAAAAAGACAGGAACAACAAGTGCTTGGATGATGTGAGACAAAGCCAGGAAGGGTGTGGCCTAACTTTGATGATGAAGAGCCATCTGGAAACCAGCTGGATTTACTGTATTTTTAGGAAATGGATATTTGGGTTACAGTGACTGGCGAGCCTTGAATATTAACAGAATAAGTTTTGGTTAGAAGGAGTGTTGCCAACAGGTTGATCTAGTCCATGCATGTAACATACATGAAACATAGTAATGATGGCAGAAAAAGACCAAGTGGCCCATCCAGTCTGCCCAGCAAGCTTCTTTTGATAGTAACTGCTGCTCTGTGCAGGTTACCCCTATGCATTCTGTTAAGGGTAATAATTGCCGCTCCGTGCAGGTTACCACCAAGCCTTATGTTAAGAATGATGAGTTAAAACTCTGGCTGGATCAGCTTGTCGGTACGAAATGGAGCCACCTACTAGAAATGGGCTCTCAAGATAAAACTAGAGTTTCCAGCCCTTTCCCTTGTAGGCTTGTTATTCTTTCAGCCTCCTGAGCATCGTATGAAGCTTTCATCCAGTTCAGAATTACCCTTATTGAGATCTGTGGGATTAATTGAAGCCCTCTTGCCTTCCCCCTTTTCCCATGTCAACTCATTGGGGGTGGGGATGGAAGATGTGATATGTACTTCATACATCCACCTATTTTTCTCGAAAGAAAAAGGTCTTTTTTGTTTGCAGAGCACAAGGATCGGGGTAACTGTCAATGCTGTGCGCAAACATTGTTCCGATGAGGAGGTGGTGGCAATGGCCAAAATCCTAATCAAGAACTGGAAACGTCTTTTGGGTGAGAGAAACCGTGGACATGAAATGTAAACTCCTTGCTCCCCCTGAGACTTATCACCACCATGCCCTGTCTTTGGAGCTGGAGTCCACCTCCTTTTCTAGGAGGGTCCATCTTTAAAAAAAAAAAAATCAGGGTTGTGGAAAACTTTGGACCATGCCTGGTAGGAATGAGGGCAAGATAGAAAGTAACAGCTGAAATGCCTTGGTCTGGCTGGAATTAGTTTCTGGCCTGCAATATTGTACATTTTTACCCCAGGATTTGGGGAGCGTTCCTTAAACTGTAGGAGAGCTGGCCAACCTAAGTCCATAGCTACTCTAAATGCTGACCTTTCATAAAAGAAATAAAGCAAAGTTCCAAAGCAATCCCAGAATCCTGCATGAGATTTTCACCATCTTTGCTTTGTGTTTAAAACTCCCATGCCAATGCATTCTGGGACATGTAGTACCTTGGGTATAGTAATTGAATTAGAGACTTGCTCATTGAGCGGGGCAGTTCAAGTAAGGCAGGATGTTTCCATTGCAGTTGGTTAGACTAAGGCACAGGGAGATGAAGTGACTTTCCCAAAGTCAGAAAAAAAAGAGTAGAAAACCAGGAGTAAAACCCCCAAAGTGAGAAGTGTTACCTGCCATACTGTTACCTCCCATACTCTGTTGTTACCTATCTATTGTTACCATACTGTTATCATCTACTACCATACTGTTACCTATACTGTTACCTATGGGAGTTATACTGTTACCTATGGGAGTTACCTATATACTGTTACCTATACTGTTAGCTATACTGTTACTATACTGTATATACTGTTACCTATACTGTTACCTATGGGAGTTACCTATGTTACCTATATACTGTTACCTATACTGTTACCTATACTGCTACCATACTGTTACCTATCTATTGTTACCATACTGTTACCTATGGGAGGTAACCTATCTGTTACCTCCCATACTCTATTGTATATAGTACTTTATCTTCGTTCTCCCTCTCTTTTTTTCCTACTCCCAGTTAAGGCATCCTTGTTATAATGTAACTTTATGCTCCTTTTTAAAATGTCTCTTGTTGATTGGTTGGTTATAGTTACTGCTTAGTTCGATGTAAACCGAGTTGATTTGATTTGTATCAAGAAAGTCGGTATATAAAAGCCTTTAATAAATAAATAAATAAGTGCAGTAAGTTGGCAAAGGTAGCAGAGAGTAGATGGAAAAGCCAAGATTAGAACCCAGTCATGCTTTTACCTCTAGAGCTCTGCACCTTCTTAGACTCACCAGAGCAGCGCAGTGTCCAATAGGACTTGGACTGCTGATGCTCCCTTCTGGTGGTCTGCTTAGGCAACCTGGCGAGGTTTTCCTCGCCCATGTGTTCTTATTTTGATCAGCAGCATGAAATAGTTAAGAAGCTGCATCGATGCTCTGCCACTCCCTGCTGGAGCTGTTTCTGTGAAGAGCTCAGACACACCTGAGGGAGTCCCCAGACATATCTGGGCTTGTTGGCTAGAAGCTGTAGCTTAGATTACAAAAGCCTGGTAGCTAGAAATCAAAGGCTCCAGCCGCTCTTGTCTCACACCTTGAACCAGTGCTGCAGGAATGGAAGTAAAGAACCCACCTGGAATCCTGCAGATGCAAATTTTAATTAAGACCTGAAGCTTCACTGGAGCTAGGAGCCTCCCCTGTAGACCCCCTCCCCCTCTGAATGCAACACCCAGGCCCTGATTCACTAAGGCTTTTCTCCCAGTCTATGGCCATGGGAAAAATGCTTAAAATGAGGCCCTTAGTTTGGGAAATCCTCTCTCAAACGAAAGTAAACCGTCATCATGGAATCCCAAGACCTGAACCAGAAGCCCTTACATGCCATGGGGCAAAATCGAGGGCTGGCTTAGGCGGTCCCTGGATGACCTGGCGTCATTCGGTAATCGTCGGCAGCGAGCATTTATGGCCTTAGTCCATAAATAGGAATGTTTTGATTGGTTTCCTTCATGATTGCCCCTTCTATATGATCCTTCCAGAGAGGGCGGAGGTAGACCGAGCATGCGATTGTGATTTAAGGTTTGCAGTTAGACTACTGTTAAGTTACTTTTTTTCTTTCACTGTTTTCAAATTCTGGAAGCAAGGTTGGGGGGAATGATGGCCTCGCACTATGTTTCTTTTAGATTCTTCCGTGCCCCAGAAAGAAGAGAAGGAAAAAGAAAGACAGACAGAGAAGAAAGAGAAGGAGAGGAGGATTGAACTTTCTGGGTGGAAGCCTGTAGAGGAATCCAAAGAGGTGTGCAGGAGATCAGCCCAGAAATGCAAGGAGAGGTATGGACTGCTTTGGGTGAAGTGGCAAGAGGAGGAGGTTGGCTCGTGGCTGCAGGGTTGTCAGATGATGCAGTCAGCCGTGGGATGCCAAGTGCCGTTTCTGGGGTTTTAGGCCTAAAATTGCAGCAGTGCTCGTTGTGCATCGGTGCCCAGATGCCTGCTGAGTCGTATGTATCCTTGTTGTGAAGCTGGGACAGGGCCGAGAGGGAGGTTGCACTGTGTGTCACACACGTGTGGATGGCTGAGCGCTCTGTCACCTGTTAGGTTATTTTCAGTATAAGCCTTCAGAGGTTTACAGAGACATTTTGAGCCACTTCTGAAATACGGGACCACGTCAGTCCATCTCAGGCAGCACAAATTTAGTTTTTCTATGTTTGAGGCCTGTGTGTTGGGTACTGGGCTCTTCTACTCCAGAAGAAGCTTCCAGACCACCTTTCATCTCTTAAATTGTAAGTAATTACAAAAAAAAAAAAAAAAAAAAAAAGATTTACTCTAGTTGGTTTTCCCTCTCTTGCTCTGATCATTGCTTGTCTGCCTTTCCCTCTTTGTCCTGCACAAATGACTGCCTCTGTTCTTTCTCTCCTCTCCAAGAGACTTCCCCAGTCTTAAAGCTTTCAAGTTGTGTCCCCCTTCTAAGAAGCATTCGTCTGACCTTAAGCAGGACAGGTAAATAGTCTACAGCCTCCTCATCCAGAGCTGGAGAGAGCAGGCTGAACTTTGCTATCAAGGTCCCCAGGTCCCTAGCAATTAGGTGAGCGTCCTCAAAGTCATTTTCAGGTTCAGTGGGGGAGGGGAATCATCATCCCTTATCTTTGAGATTAAAGTTGAACTCCAGTGTCTGTGGCCTGAGGTCCAGGTCTACAGGGTTAAAACAGTTTGTGTCTCTCTCCGACCTACCGAGCTAGCACATTGCTGTGACTTCCAGTCTCACTTATAATAAGATTTAGTAGATGAAAAAAATGTTTAGGAGGTCAATGCCACTAAAGTCTGTGGAGGTAAAGCGAGGAGTATCACTTTCAGAATGACATGGGCTGTGGTCTCTAATGCCGTTTTTGGGTTCTTCTACCCCACCCCAGGGATCTGTTCTGGGACCACTGCTTTTTAATACATTTATAAATGACCTGGAAATGGGAACAACAAGTGAAGTGATCAGATTAGCCGATGACACAAAATTATTCAAAGTTGTTAAATCACAAGAGGATTGTGAGAAATTGCAAGAAGACCCTGCAACACTGGGAGACTGGGCATGCAAATGGCAAATGAAATTTAATGTGGACAAGTACAAAGAGATGCACTTAGAGAAGAATAAACCAAATTATAGCTGCACAATGCCAAGGTTCCACATTAGCAATCACCATTCAGGAAAAGGATCTAGGTGTCATTGTTGAAAATACTTTGAAATCTTCTGCTCAGTGTGCAGCAGCAGTCAAGAATGCTAGGGATTATTAGGAAATGAATGGAGAATAAAGCAGGATATCATGATGCCTCTGTATTGTGCCATGGTGCGACCTCATCTTGAGTATATTGTGTGCAGTTCTGGTCACCACATCCCAAAAAAGACACAGCAGAATTAGAAAAGGTACAGAGAAGGGAGACCAAGATGATAAAGAGGATGAAACGGCTCCCCTATGAGGAAAGGCTAAAGAGGTTAGGGCTGTTCAGCTCAGAAGACATGATAGAGGTCTATAAAATATTGAGTGGGGTGGAAAGGCGAATAGGGAGCAGTTATTTTTACTTTACAATAGTACTTGGAGTAGTGGGCAATCCATGAAGCTAATGGGTAGCACTTTTAAGCTGATCAGAGAGAAAGTATTTCTTTCCTGTAGGTGTTCCTGTAGTTCTCTTTTAGCACAAGAAAGCAGGACTACAAGTTCCAAACTGCTCTGTAATAAACCAGCTGACAGAGCCAGTTGAAGACCATCCAGCCCAAGTCACAGGTGACGCGAGTGTTCAGGATGCAGTTCGGAGATTTGTCGGTTTCCATAGTCCTTTGCCTGTAGATCTTTCATTGCTGGGGTTACGGGGAGGAGAGCTAGAATTGAAAATGCAGTGACCTGATTGAACACTTGTCACCTTTTGATGCGGTTGCAGCGTGCTCTGTGTGCACAGCTGGCTGCAGCTGTAACACCCATGGAGACCCGCTGGTTCCCAGGTTCCAATCCTGGCTTGGCCAACTCAGCCATTCAGTTTGACCAATTGACCACTTATTATTAACCAGTTGGCCATGTGCTTGTAAAACGCTTTGGACAAGAGCACTGGTTAAGTAAGTCAGTTCTTGTGATGAAAATATACCTCCCTCTGAAGATGATTCGCTTGGCTGTTCTACTCTTACAGGAAACTCTCTGTCCCTGCAACCAAGTCCGACTCCCACATGACGCTGACAAAGAGTCATTCCCTGGACTCTAGATCTGACAGGTAATTCAGGGGTGCAGGCAGGATTAATTTTGAAAGGGTGGGCAAAAGGAGGAATGCTTACGCACTTCCTAAATTACATCACGATTTGGTAACTCTGCAACTGGTGAAGCTCAGACAAGAGCAGAAGTCCCGTGAGGTCTACGGACAGAGAACAGCACCAAAGGAAGCCAGCTGCTGGCCTAAGCGGTTGGGGACGGTAAGGAATGCAGGTGTCTGACTTTGGAGTTGCGCACATGTGCTTCAGATATTTGAACATTCACTCCCTTTTATGTGCAGTTTCTCTTTGAAAATACGCTTAAGGTCCATGTGTATAAAAGTAGGTGTATACCTTGCTGCGAAGCAGATTGCTGAAACTGTACTCTAAGTAGAGATGTGCATTCGTTGGGACATTTGTTTCATTCATTTTGGGGGTACGTGCATACCTCACGGATTTATGGTACGCTTATAACTCATTAATAAAATACTCGCTTACCATAAATTGGCGAGGTTTGCGCATACCTATGAAACGAATGGCCCAACAAATGCACGTCCCTACTCCTAAGTGTTCCAGATGCCCCCTTCTTCTGTCAGGGGCTGTTATCTGGTATGAGGGGCTTGACAGAGTTTTCTTAGCGGCCGAGTCACAGATTTGAGGTCTGCAAGTCAAGTGACACTCATCTGTGTTTTTGTCATTGTCTTTCATAGAAGAGACTCGACTGATTCTAATCCCTTTCCAGCTGTTGCCAAAAGGAGCAAGGCAGAGAGGTACAGTCTCGTGCGTCTGAGTGAGGCCTGCTACTGGCTTAAGTCTCTGACTTGGGAAGAGTTTAACTTCTTTAGTACCAAGCCAGGCCTGTGTCCAAAAAGGCCAACATTTTGCCTTGTTCCTCTCTCAGAAGCTTCTCTGTCTTCCCTTTTCCTTTCTCTTTTGATATTTCTGTCCTTTCTCCTTTACTACTTCTCTTTCATTTTGTCTGCTCCTGCTTCTCTTCCTCCCCTCTACATTTTCCTTCATCCCTTTATTTTCTCTCCTTCCCTCTTTTTTTTTCTTATCATCCAGGTTTTCCTTTCTCTCTCATCTTTTCCCTTCTAGGAGGGACTCCTCAGACTCCAGGTCTTCCAGCTGCATCTCATCCCCCTCCTCTTCCTCGCCTGTGAAGAGACAATCCACAGAAAGGTGACCAGAACTGCATTGCTTTCCCTCTTTTGAATTTGCATTGGGCCAGGACTGCAGCCTGTGGGCTGGGTAGGGAGGATCCTCTTCTGGAACCAGAGGTTCCCGGGTCCGGTTGTACTGCCATTTCTCAGGTTACTAAGTGCGGGCTTTGCTCAGTAAGTCCGGTTTCTGTCACTGATCATATCCTGATGTCTTAGTCTTATCGCCCCTCACCCAGTTCTACTTCTTCCAGAGCTCTTGGGAATATCAGATTATTATTCTAGTCCATGACACCCTCATCACAAATGACCAGGGTGCTCAAGGTTCATTTTCAAGTACCTGTGGAAGGAATGAGGGACAGAAAGCATAATCTGGTCCTGGAATACTCTATTCAAAAAAATGTATAAAATCCATACTAATATATCAAATCTGGGTGCTCATGGCTACAGCACTGCAGCCTTTCATGTGCCCAGGGTATATAAAGTAAGCAATCCAGCTTTATGGAAAATAGCAAACCAAAAAGAAATGCAATCTATAGCTTTAATCCAGTGTTTAGGTTCTCCTTTGGATCTTCATCAAGGGGGCTCAGCATTAAAATGGTGACCTGCAACGTAGGTGAGGACTGAAGTGTGTAGCTTTCAGTATTTCTCTTCTCTTGGCACTTTCTAAAACCTGAAATCCCCCCTGGGCTCGACAGAAGCACAGGAAGCTAGTTATTAGTGACTGAAAAGACAGTGCCACGGGCCTGCATGGTCGATGATGCTGGACTTGCCTTTTCCTGTTGACTTCCCAGGAGACACTCCACAAGCTCCAACCCAGCAGCATCGCCTGCAGGATCCCGGAAGAACTCCAGCGATGAGAGAGAGGAGAGGTAGGATGGAATTTCAGATTTCTTCTTCAGGCAGGTGCATGTCTGATGGGAGGGGTTAGAATGATTGAGGGGTGTTAGAGGGGAAGATTGGATTCCTCTCCAGAAGGTACAGAGAGATCTTTCTCTCATTTGGGCATAGGGCTTTAGAGGGATGGAGACTGGTGCAGAGTTCTGGTGGGGTTAAGGATGTGGAGCACCCCTTCCTGTGAGATGGCAGAGACCCTGGAGCTTGGCTCTAACCGGTGTAGGGTATAAGTGAAATAGTAGGTTTGAGAGATTTGAAGGCAGTCCCATCGATGTCATTGTTGAAGAAAAAGTCCCTTGTGTGCAGGATAGAGGGAACCTTTCATTTAGCCAGGGGCCACCAAATCTCATCGTGGGGAGCCACAAACTGGTCTAGATTTCAGGTTTTCCACAGGTCACAAACATGAGATAAGATTTGCAGACGGTTAAGAGAAGACGCACGTCTTATCTCGTGCCTATTCCCAGTGCAAATCCTGAAAACTCAACTGGTTTTCAGCCCTTGAGGACTGGATTTGGGGACCCCCTGATGTAGTATAATAGGGAGGTCTCGTCTCAGTGTAGGACAGAGAGAATGTTAGGAGGGTAGGCAGAAAAACCGAATTTATTGCACAGGTTGACATCAATTCCTTCAATTTTCTTTAGACCAAATGACATCAAGTCAAAAGCTGAGGCAGCAAAGACTCCCAGTAGCCCGTCCTCGCCGTCCTTCTCTCCAACCATTTGCTTCCTGTCCGCCTGCCACCTCACAGGGGACTCCATCCGTGATAAGTGCATTGAGATGTTATCGGCAGCCCTGAAGCACGGAGGTAAGAGTTCACGGGACAGGTGACGAGGCCTGGGAACAGCATACGAGAGCTGGGCCTGGCATGAGTTTTGGCGAAAGTACAGACCCTGACATCCCTGTCACATCATTTGCATTGTTTGCAGCATTCAGACCCAAGGGAGAAGGAGAAGCAGCAGAATAATGCTTTGTTTTGGAGGATTTTAAACTGTTTTGGAAGTAAAAATGTTTCATGATATTTATGATAAGGCAATCCGAGGGAGACGTAGACAGTGTTTCCGGAAGAGCTGTACTGACCCAGGACTCAGTCACTTCTTACAGTGCTCATTGTTCGTTTAATCTGTTTAAAAAAAAAGTTATTACTTTTGCATTGTAAGATGCTTGTAAACTGAAGTGCTGCACCTAGGGGATTCACTCAGCACTGAAAATTCATTGACATGACCAGGAATACCAACATGGGAAAGGGATGAAAGATAGTGAGGGGGAAAGGGGAGGAATAGCTGAGGTAGTCAGGGAAGGGGATGAGCAGTGAGGGTCATCCAGTAGACCACATCCCAACCACTGGAGGGAGAAGCTGGGGGCTGCCAGCAGACCCCATCTCACCAGCAGCCAAAGTGGAATGGAGGCCATCTTATCCCAATCTGATGGAGACCAAAGTGAAGAGGTGGGCCCAAGGCTGTTGGGGGAGCAAGTGGAAGAAAAGAAGATGAAGCATGAGTGTGTGTTTGTGTGTATTTGAGAGGGAGCATGTATGTGTGTGTGTGTGTGTGTGTGTATGAGATAAGGAGTGCATGTGTGTGTGTATATATGAGACAGAAGGAAAATGTGAGAGAGGTAGTATGAATATGTGGAAGTGTGAGAGCGAGAAAGAGCATCTGTCTATGTGTGAGCACGCGCGTGGGAGACGACTGTGTGCATCTGAGAGAGGAAGCATGAGTGTGTGACCATGAGTATCTATGAGAGAAAGAAAGTGTGTGTGCACATATGAGAGAGAGAGGAGAAAATGTGTGTGCATATATGAGAGAGAGGAGAAAGTGTGTGTGCCCTCCATCTTTCAATAATCCACAACAATCTCAGGGCGACTGGAAATCAAAGGTTCTCAGGTATGAAGAGCAGGATATTTTATTTTTATCCTTATTAGTTTTTATTTTTGAGTGTTATTTGATGTCTGCTCTTTTGAAATATTTTACTGGTGTTTGGGAAATTTAAAAAACAATGTATGTGAGTTTATAATTATTGGATGTTTATTCTTCAGCTGTCTTGAAATATTTATTTTCATTATTAACATGGCTTTACTATTATGATTGATGTTTTACATTTTTTGATTTTATTGTTTTATGACGAATGGTGATGTTCTGTTGCACTGTATACAGAGTGTGCCTTGTTGCAGTTTCCAGTTCAATTTTTGTCTGCAAATTTTTATTTATACTTTGTGATCTCTTTTTATTCTGTGATGGACTTATTTAGTGATGGACTGTCTGTATTCTGCATGTGTGACTGAGATGAGGTATTCTGCTAGCATGTATCTCCTGTGTAGGGATGTATTGCAGCCTGGCTTGTTCTGTTTTCCTAATAGGAGGTGTATTGGTATTTTAGGACCTAGTGTAATATTTGCAGCATTACTTTTTCATAGGTAAGATTGTTATTGTTTGAGTGCAGGCAGTTAGTGCTGATTTGGTATGGGAGGTTTACTCAAGGCTTTTCTGAGGGTCAAGCCCACATCCAAACTGCATTGCAATAGGGCTAATACCATATGGGTATTTTTGCAGGGTTTTCTGGTTGGCACCACAGCACTGCATGTAAATATAATATGCAGATTGTTGTAAGTGATATTTTTACCTCAGAAGACTATACTCAGAATGTTCTTTTTCATGTAAAATCTGTTACTTTAAATGCATCATTTTTAATTGTGCATGATTGCGTGTGTGGGTGGGTTTTTAAAACTCGCCATGGCATCTTGCAGTGGCCATGGGTTCCAGAGGAGAGGGGGTGGACCTGGGTATGGAGGGATGTCAGATTTTAAAGTTTAGATTACTGGAGGGAGATGAATGAACTGGGGGCTGTGGGGAGGGGGGCAGGGCAGCAAAAAAGCTGGCACCGGCCCTGCCTGACCATCTGGCTGGGCAGACAGGATGGACCACGTTGGTCTTTATCTGCCATCATTTACATGCTTTGATTCTCTCTTCACTTGCAATTTCTACCCTCATTCCACACTTTTATGTTTCAGATGATTACAAACAGTTTGGAAGCAATTGTGACCAGGTGGCCTCCGAAATCGAAGATCATATCCTTGCAGATGGCAATGAGGATAGTTTTATCCTGTGTGCCGGTGTTATTCATTTAGTTATTTGAACGGGGCTGTAAACCGGGGATCCATACAACACGTTACCTATGGGTGTCATGAATCCCTGCCCTAAAGGGCTTACAAATTTAAGTAGGCCCCAGGCTCAGAGAGATAAACGTATCCAGTGACAGTGGCAGAAGCAGGATCTGAACTCGGATCTACTGTCCCTAACAACTTGGTCACCCACTCTACCAGATGCCTCTTGCTTATCACCAACACCATGGATGAAGGAATGGGGTAGAACTGGGTCCCATGGGAATCCTGATGCCGCCAGGGCTTGTACACATTCCACTGACCTATCCCTGTTGTGCTGCTGAGGTAGCATTGCCGTGGGTATATGGGGCTTCTGGCCCTAAGTTTAATCTCCATTTTCAAGACCCGATAGCCTCACAGTAAGCCCTGCTGTGTCTGCGTAGCAGAGGTGGTGTGCTCAGACCCAGTGAGGGAGGAAAGATGGCTCCCGTTATTGCGGCCGCCCTCCAGTCTTTGAGCCACTGGAAAAGCTGCCCCTTCCCTAGCCCCCAGGCCGGCGAGAGTTCCCAGAGCCGCCCCCGGGCTTGCCGAGTTGGGGGAGGGTGTAGAATGGAAGAGATCAAAGATAAATGGCAACCGAAAAGGGAAAGGATGTATCCATGCGTTTTTTTTTCAATTGATGCCACGCTGTAAAATTTGGTGGCTTTTGAAAAGAGGTGAGGCAAAATACCGGAACTTTATTCACGTAAAAACAGTGTTTCCGTCTGCTTCAAGAACATTTTTGGAATATTTTTTTATTTTAAAGCCCAGCAGTTTCCTTCTGTTCCTATGGGCTTCCAAAACATTTTCTGTTTGTGCTGCTGTGGTTAGAAGAATGCCATAAAGAACCATAGCACCGTCATATTAGCCCACCTGTCCACCCACATCATGCTATAGGGTTTCCTACAAGTACTCACATTAACCAGAGGGGGTCAGGTTTCCAAAATGCTCAGTGTAGGAGCTACGCTTTCAGCTGAAAATTCACCCAGATTTAGACACCTAAAACGCAGAAGCCTAAATTTATCTTTGTCTCAATATAGGATGCTAAATTAGGGGCCTGCTGCTGACAGTCCCCACCCTACCCTACCCCAGTCATCACCCAAGGGTACGAGCTACCTGTGTTGGGAGGGTTAAGCCCTTCAGTTTTCAATGGAGCCCGGTTTAGACTCCTATCTCTCTGCGTTAGGCTCCTACACCATTTGAAAACTGACCCTTTAAAATGCCCGTTTGTTAATTATTGTGCAGGTCACAGTCAATCTGTCAGTTTGAGCCCCAATTTTTGCACATTGCTTTCGAGCGCCATACGTCTTGACCGATGATTTCACGACCTCTGATTTGGCTCTGCAGGCAGGGCGGTTTCATTCTTCCAGCGCTGGCTGAGCCTTGTTGCTTCCTCCCCTGGGGTTTTCTTCTCGTGCTCTGCTTCTCGGCCGCCCTCGATGCGACTGTTCTAGCCGAACCAATCAAATCACCCGAGATCCCGCCCGACGTGCGCCCGCAGCCCGGGGCTGTTCTTCCTTGACGGTGTCACATATCTACCAGGAGCTGAAGGCCACGGACATGAAGTATCGGAACAGGGTCCGGAGCCGGATCAGCAACCTGAAGGATCCCAAGAACCCCAACCTGCGGAAGAACGTGCTGTGCGGCAGCATCTCCGCCGAGAGGATCGCCAGGATGACGTCCGAGGTAACGGCGGACGGGGCAGGAAGTGAAGGTCTTCTGAGGTGTGGTAAGGAGAGCGGTGCAGACGTTAGGAAGGGGACACTTGTTTTGTTATTCCTGTCTTTGTCACAGTGAAGGAGGCACTTTGAAACTTCCCGTGGTACCGAACTGCACGTGGCTGCTTGGGTCCGTTCTGCGCAGCACATTTGAAAATGCCGCCCTGTGCACGCGCTTCTCCTCCGCTGCACCAGCAGCTCCTCCTCTCAATGTGGCTTAAAAGTTTGCGTGTTATGGGAGAATGTGCGAACTTTTTATCCGCGTTGAGAGAGGACAAATTTCAGATGCCGGTAAATCACTCTGATTGCGATCCAAACATCTCATCTTTGATGTTGGATCGTAGATCATGAATTGTCAGGTTTGCTTCCTATTCTGGGAGTGCGGAAAAAAAGTGGAAACATTTTTAAAGGAACTGAACCCAGACCCTAGTGAGGCTGATTTTTCAAAGGGCTTGGGGCCTAATTTATGGAGTTAGGCCCCTAAATTGGCCCTTTTAAAACATTTGCTAGGGCTGAGTTCCTAAATTTAGGGTCCTAGATTCACTGGGTCCATAAATTTAGGATCTTAAAAAGTGGGTAGCTGCATGGTACCGTTAGGATGGGGAAAAATGAGGCTTAGCGCTGATTTGCAGTACTAGGGACCTAAGTCTAGGCAAATGGATTGTAGGCCTCGATTTTAGGCTCCTAAGTACATAAATAAGTCCCTAAGTTAGGGGCCAAAACTTAGAAGCTCAGCTTTTTTTTTTTTTTAATATCGACCCCCAGTGTTCCAAGCTCGCGTTGATCTGGGAAGTCCTCGGGTTGTCTGGCAACCGACCCCCCCCCCCCCCACCGCTTGCATCGGGCATGGCCTATGCTTTTAAAGCCTGAGGCAGGGCATCACTTCTCAGTCTTTTGGCTAAGATCCAAATGCAGGGTCTGCCCTGTGAGTTGAGGATGGTCCCTTCTTGGCCTACAGCTGAAATAGAGAACCTCTCCAGTATTGGGGGGAGGGGGGGGAAGAGAGGGGATAACGCCCTGCCACCTGACCCTACGGGGATAGGATGATGATATGACCATTATCAAAGGATTATACGTTCTGCTAAAACAAAAAAAAAAGAAAACATAATAAAGGCTTAGATCTTTACGGCAAGCCCATGCCAGTTGTGAACCATTCCTTCAAAATATGAAAACAGAACAAGTAACGCTGCAGTATTTGCTTTGGTCTTCTGCCAGAATGATTCCAGTGTTGACTGTGGACCTGTTCTCTTCAGGAAATGGCCAGCGATGAGCTGAAGGAGCTACGGAATGCCATGACACAGGAAGCCATCCGGGAACATCAGATGGCCAAAACGGGGGGCACCCAGACGGATTTCTTCCAGTGTAATAAGTGCAAAAAGAAGAACTGCACCTACAACCAGGTGAGTGACTGTGAGCACTAGGAGAGGAGGTGGGAATGGGAGTGGCTGTGGGCACTGTGTGAGGAGACTGTGGATAGAATTAGGTGAGAATTAGTGTCATATCTATGCCTGCGGTGCCCCAGTACAGTACTGAGATTTTGCCATTGGTGCCATGGCTGACTTGTATCTTGCAAAAATATCGAAAGACTGCAGAGCGGGTGTGAAGGGCACGTGAAGGTATTTGAATGGGGACATAGAATGACACCAAGGCTGAGTCTGCCATTCCAGCTGGAGCCCCTGGGGCCTGATCTTTCCAGTGTTTTGTCTGCAAGCCGTGGACTCTATCGCTGGGCCGAAAGGGCGCCTTCACCAGCGGAAGATGCCCATCTCTGACATCCTAGTGGTTCATTCTTCTGTCACCCTATTACCCTTTCTCCAGGTTCAGACTCGCAGTGCCGATGAGCCAATGACGACCTTTGTACTCTGCAACGAATGTGGGAACCGCTGGAAGGTCAGTGTCTCCCCACTGCTGCACTTTTAAGCTAGTTTTGTGCATTGATAGAGAGCTGCGTTTGAAAACCAAATGTACACACAAGAGTGCCAAATGTGCCTCCTGACTGATTATAGCTCGCATCTTTTCCTGGAAGACATACATTAGTAAAAATAAATTCAAACTCAGGCCTATTAATATTGGCACAGTGTCACTGGATCTTGGGCCTTTTTTTTCTGCAGGCTGTGTGCTGCCTTTTAATTGGGCCATCCTAAGAATGAACCGACAATGATGTCCTGCCCATCTGAAGGAGGAACACACATGGTCTATTAAGCTTTCAGTTGTTCTTAGTTTGGTCCGATAAAATGTATTGGAGCCTGCAAAGGAGTTGATTGCTTTCTAGGACACAGGTGGTTGTGCTGTTTTTAGTAGACACCAAATGTGCGAAGATTTTGAAAGTAGGGCTGGAATTGTTTGATTTTTCTTTTGGCCTGGGCGTTTCCTCTTCCTTTGCCTCCTCTTTGGAGTTGCAGCTCAGTTGGAACCACCCTAATCTCAGGCTATGGCGCCATGAGCCTTCATTTGCAGCCCTATATTGTATCCTTTCTTGACTCACCAGGCTGTCGCAGCAAACGTCCTGGGCCCACAGCCACAACATTGTGGCTCCCTTCTGAACTTGGCTAATGTAGAGCCTAAGTCTGGCCACTAGGTGATGCCGTTGTGCGATAGCTGGGTCTGCCTTCCCCCCGCGGGCTGTGAACGCTTGCCTCAGCAGCATCCCCAGCCCAGAGAGCAGAAGCTAGACCCAATGGGAATCAAAGCCAAGTCTCCCTCAAAGCAGTGCACAGCACTGCACTCAGCCACCAGGCTTGCCCTGAAAGGATGTCGAGCAGAATTCAGGGGTACACTCAAAGAGTGGTAGTCAAGTTATTCTTTGTCTTCTTACCACTGAGACAGTTTAAGAGAAATATATACCATTCTCTATAACATCTATCTCTTTTTTTTTTCAATTTTCAGTTCTGCTAATGCGATTCTTGTCCCGTGCAATGATGTGCTCGTTTACCCCACGTCCTGACCCTGGAGTGCCCAGTGGGAGACACAGAGTGAACAGTGTCCAGCAATGCCAAACTCATGATGAAATCCAACTATGTCTTTAGTGGACAACGAAAAATACTCAACTTCCCCTTCTTGATCTCGATGGAAGTCTTGGTACCCTCTACATGCTTTTTTTTTTTTTGTTTTTAGCGTTTCCCATTCTTGGGACAAATGCCTGCCAGGAGGAATAATTTGGAAAAGCATTGCTAGCATCACACCTGCTGGTTTTTTAAAATACAAATTCAAACGACTCCATTAGGACTTGTGGTTGTAGGCAGAGGCCGCTTTTACCGCACTATGTGAGCGGTCATCGATGTCAAAGGTTTTTTGACACCATAGCCTCAACTAAATGGGGTCAAAGCAGCTTGTGGGGGGAGGGGGAGGTCATAATTCCTCTGCTGTTCCTAGAGGTGTTTTCCACCACCCCTCTTATCCCCCACCTGTAGCATACTTTCTTTTTATTTGGGTTAATCATTTGTATGTTTTTAATTTACTCTTTCGTCACTGTCTACACTTGGCCACCAACTGGAAATGTAAGAAGTCTTGGAGCCCCCATCCATTACCATTCGCTTCAGAAGAAGAAGCAGGACTGGAACTTAAGAATGGGCCAGCTGGGGTTCTGGCCTCTCCTATTTAGTATGGGACCTTTCTGTTGTTTTTAGCAAAGTGCCAGCACAGTTTACAGTTTGTAATGAATCCCATGCGCTGCACAGTGTGAGCAGGTGGCCAGTAATGGCCATAAAATCTTAGCATGACCTAGCATGGCATCAGATTTTATGAACAAGAAATCAAATGACCTCTGAGCTTATAAGAAGGATTTCTGCCAGCCTGGCCTCTTCTGTTCTGTACTGAAAGTAATTCTGGTATCACACCCACCTCTGATCCAGTCGTGAATGTGACTCCACTTCAGACTCCCTACTGCTTACATTCACATGAGAAGATGATCAGAGAGCGAGCCCCCGCATTTATCCTGGAGGAAGGGAGGTAGTTTTGCTCCAGGACTTCTCGATTGTAACTGATGCCGGAGTAAACGCACTTGGCCCGAGTTTTGGTGTCAACGCCACAGGATTTAAGTTTGGATATGAATGGAAACCGCACCATGTTAATTCCAGCCATGGTTCTACAGTGCAGCTGGAAGAAGGAGCGAAACCAGATGAACAGATCTAGCAATGTGAATGCTGGCATCACTAAGCCAGGAGTAGAAGGGTTTGTGTATGAAAACAGCAGAAGTGTGATACCAATACCCTACCTTGAACAAACCAAATCTATACCCGTGCTGGACATTGCCTTAAACACTTGGAAAGGCGAAATATAAATGTGATAAATACATAAGTAGCAATCTAAACTTAGAGGGGTGCTTTCAAAGCCAAGCAGGCTTGCCATGATCCACATTGAGTGAGTGTGACTTACTAAGCTTTATCCTCTAAGACACAGAATGGGAGAAAACCTTTGTGAATAGGGATGTGCATTCGTTACATTCGTTTCAGCGGTATCCGCATATCTCAAAGACTTTAGAGTGCACGGGTAAAAACGGATAGTATGCGTGTATTTGTAATAACGAGTTTATACGCATACTATCCGTTTTTACCTGTGTGCTATAAAGTCTGCTTGGTACTGGGTACCACTGAAACAGATGTAATGAATGCACATCCCTCTTTATGAAACCATTGCTTGACCTGTGGAATGAAATCCTAACTGGATACGCTTTCTTCCATTCTTTGAAGGGGAGCGATTTTGTTATCGTTTTGTAGGTGATGTAGGATGTCTATCGTCCTGTATCTTGTCCATTTTTGTTTTCTTCTTCAGTCCTCTCTCTGCTCTCCTTCCTCCCCACCTCAGTAGGTTTGCATGCAAGTTCCCACGCTTAATCTAACACCCAGTTTCTCTCCCCACCTTGCTTGCTCTCTTATAATAATCTAAACAACTCCGAGAACCAGAGAGGCTGTTCCCCAGTTTTTCTTATCTGTGCAGCCAGCCATGGGATAGCGATTGTCCCCTGATCCTTGCAGCCCAATGCGAACGAAGGTGGCACCATAAGTGAACTCTTTTTCGAGAGGTAAAACATCACCTGTGCTGATGACAAGCTGACTGAGCTGCATGGGAGATGGGATGGCAGTGCCCTGTGTTGATGGATTCTGCAGTCTTGTAGAATAGAAGAAGGCATCCTAGTGAGAGTAGGTAGAGAGGGGAGGGTGAAGGGACTCAGATATGCTACTTTTAAAATGTATATTGGCGAAGGGCCATTGAAGTGCCAGATCTGTGTGTGTAGCTGAAACATACATCAGACGTAGAGATTCTAGGTCTGTGTGTAGATGAATTTTTACATTTTCTCTTGGATGTTAAGTTGGAACCCTGTATAAAGGCCAGAAGTGTGTAATGGAATTGCTTGCTTGTTTTGTTTTAAATGTTTGCAGGATGGTGGCGGCGGCCATAGAATTGCCAGCTATCGACATGCTTGTTTTGTCCAATTGCCTCTCCCACCCTTGTAGTTCTCAGAAAAACAGGAGCAGAGTAATGAGGTAAAGGCAAGATTGGCTCGGCCTGTCCTGAATAGACGGACTGTGCTGATAATCCTCGTTGCCTGATGTTTAATCTGAAAAAGGCAAAAAATAGAGACGTTCCGGCTGATGGAAACAAACCGTTCTCAGCGGGTGGCGCTGGAGCCAGCAGGGGTCCGCTTCAGTCTGGCTGTTTTTGAAAACTCCCAAAGCATGCTGGGATTTGTGGTCCTGCTTTTCTGATGACCAAACCTTTACTTATAGCCATGTTTCTGGGCCCTAGGCTTTGGTCTGCTCTGAGACCACTTAGGGAAGCCAAGGTGAATATCACTCAGGACATGGTCATAGGATTACTGCAAGGCTTAGAGAAGAAGGGAGAGGGAATTAACCCTTTGCCCCCCCAGCATCTCTTTTTTTATTGAAAAGTTATTTTGTTTTTATTACTAAAAGCACTGTACACCTGCAAAGCCAGCTTTCTTCAGCAGGGCTTCAGTAACATTTCTTTCTATGTTTTTAATAAAGGAATTCATGCAATGTGCTCAAAACCAACGGCGGTGGCTGTCTCTTTAGGGAGAGCTCCAACCAAAAGACAGTGTTGCAGATTTATTTTTTTTTGTTTGCTGTGGCATGAAGCTGTTTTCCACAAAAGTAATTTAAAGTGAAACTACATGCGGTAAAATAATTTCCTGCAAAAGCCAGGTGTGTTTTATGGAATACCTCAGCCTTCAGAGCCGGGGCTGCTCCGGCTTGTGTTTTGGGACTGGACTTGTTTGTTGCTATTTTCTCGCTGGCATACGCCTGCAGGGCTTTTTTTGGGCGTATGCTGGCAAGTGCCAGACTTTTGTTTTTTATTTTATACAGATTTCTTGATTTGGCTGCAGCTGCGGGACTTCCCCAGGTGCCAGGGGCTGCAAAGTCTCAGCGGAACAGCAGAGTGCAGCGGCTGACGTGGCAAAAAGGCGTGAAGTGCGGCGGGCAGCCCCCTCCCAGCCTCACCCATTTTCCAGATTTCTATGTGGTTTTTTTATTATGTACACCGGCTGCCGCAGAGGGAGCCATTTTGTTTCCTAGTGCTACCACAGGTCGTGGGCCTCTTCAGTCTACGTCCCGCTGAAGTCATGGCCCTCTCTACCATGCCTCAGGTTCTGCTGTGCATTTACCAATCAAAGGGCAAAACCTGAACAAGGACCCCCCCCCCCCCCCGTCTGCTCTTTCAATGGCTAAGTCAGGGGTAGTGGAATGCCTTTTTGGTTGGGGGGGGGGGCAACTGAGCTCTGCCCCTAGTCCAAACCCCCAACTCCATCCCCAGCTCCCACTGCCAATTTCTCACTTCAACTTTACACTTAGACCTTCTTTCTCACACACATTCTTTGTGGGCATTTAGAAGATCACTAGCAGTAAACCTGAGAAACTGAAATCAACCTACTGTAGCCTGGCCTATTTATTTTATTTATTTATTTAATTTCTTTTACTATACCGATGCTCAAGACTAGGTCTTATCGTACCGGTTTACAATGTAACTGAGGGGAAACCAATTAACATCAAGGTAGAAAGTAAAGTTACATTAAACAGGGAGCGTAAAACCTGGGCAATGGAAGACAGTACAGAATTTAAACTAAGAAACAATTAGAGAGAGATAAATATATAATCAAGAGTGAAATTCCTAGGAGTGAAATTCATGTTTGTCATGGTATGGGCAAGACCCACACAATATAAACCATGTATATACTCTGCATCCAGAGACACCCCCACCCACCTCACTCCAGTAATGGGTGCAGAGCATTTCCCCTGCAACAACTCATCATACCAAATTCCCTCAGGAACTCTTCCACTCAATCTCTGTGTAAGTTGACATCACTATTGACACCTAAACAAGACTCTGTTACTAAATTGGAACAGCCTCCATGAATTGCAACGGGCTCTAGAACACCAGAACACCTCCTTAGACTGGGAATCAGAACAAACTGGACCTCTACAGCTCCCTATGCAGAAAACACACCCTAGCAGAATACCTCACCTCAGTCACATGTGCAGAATAACCCTAACCAAATACAACATAAGTGATCACAAATTAGAATAAAAATGTGCAGACAGAAAGTGAGATGGTAACCCCAGGAAGCCAGACTTGGCTTGCAACACAACACCAGAGCCCTCTCCTCCTACACTAAGCTAGGCCCCAGTCGCTGTTCTAGGTGGGTGTGGGGGCTTTTATGTTAAATACCACCCCTCCCCCATAAGCATAATGCAGGGGACGCTGCAGTCCTAACCTAATACCAACCTCCCACAAGAATAACTGTGCAGATTCAAGAAGTCCCAACATAATACCCGACTGCTGAGCCCCCTCCAAAAAAAGGCTCAGTTATTGTCTGTCTTCTCTCCCCCCCCTCCACTTTTCTCTGGCCCCAAGCCCCCTCTCCACCCTTCAGCACCCCACCCCCCTCTCCACCCTTCAGCCCCTCTATCCCACTCCTTGCTATCACCCCCGGCCCCATTCTCTTCCCCTTCCTTTTTTCCTCCATGCCCCCTTCCTCTCTCCCCCGACCTTTGTTCTTGCTTCAGCTCCCTCCCCCCAATCTCTCACTTCAGCTTCCTCTTCCCTTCCCTCCCTCCCTTTTCTCTCATCTGCCTCATGCCTCCCTCCTCTCTGCCCTGCTCCCTGGCTCTCCTCCTCCTCATCTGCCCAACATCCAGCTCATCTCTGTGGCTCCAGTCTGGAGCAGGCACGGTGATACTCGAGGGGCACTGGCGGCAGCAGCAGAATTCAAGCTAATTTGGAGCTGTTGAGCAGGTCCTCCCTGTTGTGGTCGCCCCCTTCTGAGCAGCTTGCTCGCCAGTGGAAGTTATGGGTCTTATAACTTCTGCCACAAGGAAGCTGTTCAGAAGGAGGACGATCACAGAGAAAAGCCTTCCTCAGAATAGGCAGGACTAGGGTTGGGGGAGGAGTTGCCTTGTGTTTCATGATTTATGCAGCGATCAAGAGTTGCTTTTTTTTTTTTTTTTACAAAGAACCACTCCTGCCCAAAGCAGGGTTGGGGGGGGGGGGGGCGGAGCAGGTCATGGCCCTTGTGGCCCACCCCATTTTGACACCTATGGCCAAAGTTATGCCAAAGTGAGATACGATGCTCTGATGAAATCACTAGGAAACAAAATGGTGGCCTCCATGCTGTGAGCAAGATAATTAAAATCTAACGAAAGGTGTTGAAAGCGGCTGATAATTGGGAGCGGAGACTGCTGGAGTTTTGTGTAAGCTGTGGCTGCCTCCATTGCTTGTTCTGACCTGCAGTTATGGACACACGATCAAGGTCCTATCCTGGGATGAGTTCTGAGAGTCTTTGGAATCCCTGAACACTGCTATAATAGAATAAATCCACCCATGCAAATTCCCATTGGTTCTCTGGGGCCGGCCATGATGAGCCTTTATACTTAATTTCCAGTGCCCACTTAGCCATTGACCAGACCCAACACCTCAGAGAATTGTTGCTCTGTTCCTGCTCAAGGTACTGTCCCTGACATACAGAAATGTAACTGGGACCTGTGCATAATGCATGATTATCCTTGGCTCAGCCTGAACCTTAACAGCTGCCCTCACCGCGTGCCCTCAGTTGACACGAGTATAGCTTAAGTAGAAGGAGCATCTCTCCTTTCAGAGTGAAATACACAATGCTGCCTTGCTAAAATGATCAAGTCCATGAGAATGTAGATTAGTAAAGGGTCTCTCGATTGTGCAGAAAACTACTGGAGGATGAAGTTAGTGGTGAGAAGCTGTATGGAACGGGGAATTGTACCCAAACAGCAAGCAACAAGGGCCTTGATTTTGGTGGCCTGGGGAACTGATAAGTATGGGGATGACTTGTATGCTGTGGCAGAAACTTCCATGAGCTTGCTGGGCAGACTGGATGGACCGTTGGTCCTTTTCTGCTGTCATGTCTATGTTTCTATATATTGTGTTTTTCTGCATGGTTGTATACGGGTGTTGTATGTATGTCTGTGTGCAGAATTATTCAGCGATACTTTATGAAAACGTATCTTCTAAGGTATGCGGTGTGTTTTTCTACATCGTAAACATGTAAAATCTTGTTAATTCACAGGAAGTTGGTTTATGAGAAAAAATAAGTTGTGGAATGTTGATGGAAAGTTAACTTTGTTTATGGTCCAGTGGATTCCTGCTGCTCTTTTTGGCTTCCAGGTCAATCAGAGTGCCCCCTCTCCCCCATCTGCGGCTGGGAAGCCATGAATCTTCTTTTGGCAGCTGTCTGGAGACCCCCCCCCCCCTTTCTATGCAGCCCAACTATTATAATGATTAGGCTAGGGGCCAAAGACTATAGCTGTCTTCTGAAGCTGGAATGATTTCTAGCTATTCAGCGCTACCATCCTACGATGGCCGCAGACTCCCTCTATCCCCGCCCCCTCCCCAACCCTGGTTGGCCTGCGATGCAGAGGCTGGGCACAGGATTTGAACCTGGATCTTCCGCATGACACCACATCAAGTCAGCCTACAAAACGTTAACCAATTAAATTCCAGCTTGGCTTCCTGGTTCATCCCAGAGAAGTGTCTAATAAGCTACTGTAAGTGGTAAAAACATCTGGATCCCCATTCCATCCCTTCTATACCACATCTGCCTTCCAACAAGACTTTAAACTGCAGTAGAGAATGGACTAGTGAGTGCACCATGTTACTGATCCAAATAGTTTATTTCATACATTGTTATCAAAAGTTGCTGTCCAGAAATGCACAAATATGGTATCCAGGAATATTCGCCTGTCCTGTACCAAATCTCACAGGTTTCAGAGCAGGGAATGTGAGGTATAACCTGGTAGCCGGGTATGCAAAGTCACTAGCCAGTCAGGAACTTGTGAGGATGTGATGTGCATTTGCCATGCCAGCAAACCGGGGCTTGCATTTTGGCACTGCGGCATTTTTTAAAATTTTTTTGTAAACAATTCTCTGTGTCCCTCTCACTGATCTCAGGGACTTCTCTTTGCCTGAAGATCAGCCATGCATACAAGCTTGGGAAAGAAAAAAAGGTCCAACAGAGCAGGAAATGTCTCTCTCTGCTGATCCCAATGCGTGCAGACGATAGTTGGGTCTCTGTAGCTGTGGTCTCCCGAGGAGTGAGCCTGTCCCTTTACCGTTACGTATCGCACGCCAGCATGGACAGCCTCTGCACCAGAGACTTGTACAATGGAGAGTTCAGGAACCTGGGGTAGGAATCGCGATGCATCAGGGCGTAGACCTGTCCTTGAGCCTCATCAAACATGTGAGCATTTGGGGCGGCCAGGGACCTGTTGATCGTTTCTCGCACAGTGGCATCAATGCTGACCTGAGGGTGGCAAGAGAGCATGGTTATCATTTAATTTCTCTGCAGCACCAGCATGGCACTTAGTGCTATGGAAGATAAATATCACCGAGCAGTGGGGCCATAACGAATAAGACATATGTTATGGTTGCTAGAGGGGTGGGAGTTCCTGAAGAGCTTATAGTTTTCTCTGCAGGCCTAGCATCTGCTTGGCTTCCTTTTCCTGTGGATTCTCACCACATTTGCACGTGGCTGGCATAATTTGTCAGCACTCTGAATGCGGTTGCAAAAGGGGACGAACCCCCAGAGGTGGCATCATGTCGAGAAAGAAGCGGGGGGTGCATGGGCTGTTGAAGAGAAAAGAACATGGTGGGTAGGAAAGAGAGAAGCAGGAAGAGAGAATGCCATCAAGCATTGCAAAGCCAGGGAAGTATCTGCATTTCTTACGAGTTGTGACTTTGCTAAAAGATCCAAAAAAGGGATGTCTGAAAGTTAAAACACAATTCCTGTTATTTTTTAAAATGCAAAAGAGTGGGCCAACCTAGGTTGAACCCTGGTCATGCAGAGGGCCCGGGTTCAAACCCCTGGGTCATCCAGGGCTGGGGATGCTGTAGAGGCAGCGCTCACAGCCCTGGGGAGTGTGTGTAGAGGGAGGGAGTCCAAATCATTGCCCAAGGGTGACCGGATCTAGGTCCATGATAGCATGGCTAGAGGAGCCCCTATTGTGTGGCCCTCCCCC
Source organism: Rhinatrema bivittatum (assembly GCF_901001135.1). Lineage (NCBI taxonomy): Eukaryota > Metazoa > Chordata > Amphibia > Gymnophiona > Rhinatrematidae > Rhinatrema > Rhinatrema bivittatum. Next base: position 86,652,504 of record NC_042625.1, read on the forward strand.
TGGCCAAGGATGGTCACTGCAGTGACTGGGATCAGTAATGTGGGAGGGAATATATAAAATGGGGGATTCCAACCCCCCCCCCCCCTCACTGGGGTGGTGGATTCCAGCTCCAGTTTCAATTGAGCTGGAGATGCAAGGAAGCAGAAGAAAACTGCCAAGCCAGAAAACTGGGGTTACCACTTGGCTGCCTGCCACCTAGAGTGGCTGAGCCACTCTTGCTTTTACCTCCCACGCAGTTTGTAGCTCCAGTTTTTGTAAGCAAAGCTGGGCTGGCTTAGTCTCTCCACATGAGCTGGAGGGGTAACCCTAGCTGTGGGGGATGTCACATGCAGGATAAGCCAGGGAAGGCCAGGAGGCACACCAGGGGATCTGGTGGTCTGACTGACTGCCTGGGATGGGATTATGCACCCACCTCCTTGGGAGACAGAATGGAGATGTAGTCCAGGTAGATCTTCTTGGCGCTCTGGGTGACATGGGGCATGCACTGCTCGCTCTTCAGTTCCTCGCAGGCCAGCCAGAAGAGCATGTTCTCGTCGCTGTGCTCTGTCCGCAGGAACTGGGCAAAGACACTGCGGCCTGCTGGGCTCGCCAGCAGGAGGTCGAAGTTGCGGGTCCAGGAGGAGATTTCGTCCAGGGTGAGGCTGTGGAGAGACAGAGGGCTGACCCATCCACATCAACGCTACAATATACGTTGCAGAAGAGTTATTCTCCAGGGTGGGGAGGGGGATGGCCCCCTTTCTGTCCATAGCATAAGGGATGGGGAGTCTCAGGTGGACATTAAAATGTGGATATTTTTTTAAATACTCACACTCCTTCAGGAATATGGTGCAAAGAGCTGATTTTTTTTTTTCATATTCACCATGTAGTGAATTTCTGTTGGTTTACGATGCACAACTATCCCAATAGCACATTCTAATATATTCATTCAAACATATATATTGTCCTTTAAGATGACATAGATGGGAGCTGAGATGCATGCAGACCAGTGGGCAGTCACAGTAATGGGCAACTCAGGGAGGGAAGATCGTAGGGCTCTAACTGGGAGAAACCCCTGGCATTCCTTGCTCCTTCCCATCCCCATCCCAAAGAGCAGAAGAGCGGGCTTGGCCAAGCTCTGAGCAAGCCAAGGTGACTTGGGGAGTCCCGTGGACTCAATGTGTGCCAAGAAATTGCACGATGCACAACACAGATAAAACAGAGAGGGGCGAGGAGGGAGGTTCAGACAAACCTCTCTTCTGGTTTCTGAGGGCTTTCCAATCTTGAGATACTGGAAGCTCTCCTGCTCAGACGATCCTTTGCTCGGTTTCTCACAGCTCGGCTCCTAAAACAGACCAGCACTGAATTAGCTTTGGTTGTAGTTCAGGGTTCCTGCCTGAACAGTGATCATGGGACCAGATGAATTATCCCTAGTCTACAACTCCGGGGCTGCTGCCAGTGGCACTCCCAGAACCAGCGGGAATGGCAGGATTTGAACCCTGGCTTCCCTGGTTCTCAGCCCATGCTTACTAATTGTCAGGCTCCTCCTCCACTCCTAGCAAACCTGCTCTCTTCACTTTCTCATCCTGTGGTAGCAGTGCTGGTTCTGAGGTTCACTACTCCGAAATCAAGTCTCCTGCATCACAGTACTGCCGCCTGCCCTGAGATTTACTGAGCAGCTCCATGCCATCCAGAGAGGCTGAGCCAGTCCTGCTGGGAAGCCATTACAGGTCTGGGCTTGTAGTTTCTGCTTTCAGAGAAACTGGAAGTAATGGAGGGGGTGAGTTCAGGACGGCTCAGTTTCTTCTGGTGGGTGGTGTCCAGTCAGTAATCCGGTCTGCTGCATGTGTTTCTATTATTTGGGATTGGAGACTGCTAAACACTTTACAGGTTGCTCCTCAGCCACAGGGCTCCACTTATCATTTGAGAGCTCGAGGGGCAGCACAACTCCAACTTCCTGGGTGCTGCGATCTAGCATCTAGCTCTGATCCTAGCAAGAATGAGCGCTTTACCATGAGCAGCAGCACCAGAGGAAGCAGCCGGTCTTTGGGCAGTGGTGGCACGCTGTCCTGCTTCTGGATGTGCTGTCTGTCAGCGATAGGCGTCTCTGGAGCTCTGACTGGTCAGACTCCATGAGCTAGAAGGAGACAAAGTTCAGCCAAGGTTAGAATCGTGCCGGGGTCACTTAGCCATGGAAAATTGACTGCTGTGCGGGGTGTAAAGAGAAAGGTATATGAGTATATAGCCCAGGAAATTCAGATTAAGACAAAGGCCTTGTTTCCAGGTTGGTTCTGGAGGAGCAGAGAATTATAGTGACTTGCCCAAGGTCGCACAGAGGTCAGTGGCAGGGGTGAGGCTTGAATTCATGTCCCAGGATTTCTCCTGAACCATTGTCCTATGCTGTACCCTTCTTCTCCCCATGTAGATTAGTTTCATGCCATTCCAGGTGGCAGCAAAGTCCTGGTCTAGGTGTAATAAAGAGATATGCAAACCTTTGACCACACCGTTGTAATCTCATGGTAGCTATTATCTTAGGAACGCTCAACCGCTCTACAGAGCCACGGCTACAGTCCTTGACCTTTATTGCTGGTGTGTTTCAGAAACCCTTAACCTACCTACATTGCGGAAATGTCTCCTATAGCCAGGCCCTCTAACGCTGTCTCATGGGCACCAATTGCCCTGTAATGCTGTGTTCTAGGGACCTGTAGGGCAGTCACTGCATTCCTGCATCCCGGAGAGCATCACTGCGCTGCTGTATCCTGGGAAGTGACCCTGTACTGTTGCACTGTGATGTTCCAGTGGACAGAAATGTCAAAACTTATCACAAAGAACAGTCCTTGTCTTCACGGCACCAGCTCTGCATGCAAAAAAATGAACTCTCTCTCCAGATTCTAACACAAATAAAGAAATTGGTGTTCTGACCCCACAGAGAGCTTTGTTCATTAAACACAACACAGCCTCCCTCCCAGAACAACAGTATTCCTTTCCATCAACAGCCAGGGCTAACACATTGAACCTGACTGCTTTATAAGCATAGCTATGTATTTTATATTAAAGAGCAGAGAGAACCTCCCCCTTATTCTCGTTCTCACAGTGGTTTAGCTGGAGCCCAGCTGTAGGAACTGGTTCTGTTCACTTCCCCCATGTGCCACCGGGGGGAGCTGTACTATAGCCAACAAGGCTATAGTACAACCAGTCTGAGATAGTATAAACTTCACTTAAGAGAAAACTGACTTTCACCCCTCATGCTATCCATAATGGGAACACCCAGGCTACAATTAAGGCTCAGTTATTTGAGTCAAAGTCCATGAAAATACCACAGGAAATATCTTGCCACCCTTTGGCTCTCCTGTGGCTCCAGGCTACGTTGGGTAGGTTGCCCAGACTTCTGTGACAAAATATCTCCACCAGGATTAGAACCAAAAGCTCCGTCAATAAGCCCATGGGATGCCTTCTGTTTGGTTAAACTGAGGAATCCATGTTATATTTCCCCAGCTGTGGTTGTTATCTCTCATTGCCTGAAGGTGGTTCTTACGCGCCAATTGCCCGGATGCATTGAAGTAAAGAACATTGGAACAGGTATGTTCTGCCCCTTAGTGAGATGGCAAATGGTCAATGTCTCCTATGATTTCCCCCCTCCTTCCCAGCAGTGGGAGCTTGTTACAGTTGCCCACTTCTGATCAACCAAAAGAATGGTACAGGAACCCCTTACTAAGGTGCCCAGAGCACTAGCCTGGGATGACTGCACGATTCCAGACCTCATGGTGCCAAAAACAGAGCCCTGCCATGTTGTAGTGTGTCAAACAGAGATCAATAACGTGAGCATACCTCACTAGAGTGCGTCAACTGCACAATGCTACCATGACCATGGCACAGGATAGTGCATCAGATACAGAGCATTACCGCTGGCATAACTCACCATAGTGCTTCAACTATAGAGCATTACCACAGGGATACCACACTATAGTGCACTGTTTCCCGAGCTTTACCATAGGTATACCACACTATACTGCATCAAACACAGAGCTTCACCATGGGGGTACCAGACTACACTAGAGTGTTCCAAATTCATCACCATACTATTACCAGAGTTGTGCTTTGGGGAATACACCCTGCAAACAATGGCTCCTTTTATAGCACTGGTCCCTCATATAACCAAACTATGGGTCTCTCTCTAGTCATACATTTATCCATACACTCTAGGCATTACATATTAGTAAAAAGGCCTTGCTCTCTGCCCACTCCCTCTTCCCCCTCACTCCTCCTCTTGCAGCTGCTAGGGCACTGCGCAATGCAATCCCTTCACCACCCCCCTGCACCCCTCCCCAGGAAACCTACCTGTGTATCCTGCACCTGGGAGAACCGTGACAGAGAGCTCCTCCAATCTCCACGATGAAGCAAGCAAAGTACTGGTTTTTTTTTTCCTGAGCGTGATTCTGTGTCGCTTTCTTCTGCATGCTTCTCTCTCTCTCTCTCTCTCTCTCTCTCTCACACACACACACACACACACACTCTCTCTCTCGCTCTTCTCCCTCTCTGGCCGCGAGATGGCAGTCTATCACTACTCAACTGTGGCTGCAGGGAAGTAGAGGAATCGCTCGCCTGCACTTCTAGGCAGTCTCAGCCTTTGCCAGAGGAAGAAACAGAGCGGCCGTCTGTTTCCCTGCCCCCCCCCCCCCCAGTCGTTCCCAAAACCTCTTCACTGGGGAACACATAAGCATGGGGGTGCCTTGCTGATGCGGTTCTTACTACCCTTAACCAATAAACCTGACACTGCTCTCTGCTTCCACAGCAAGGGGTAAAGTGATATTTGATTCAAATAGCAACCTAGGAGAGTCCTGACTTTTACGGTCTGGGAAACAGGGGGGTAACCTGCATGGTGCGGCAGATACCACCATAAGCTTGCTGGGCAGACTGGATGGATCATTTGCTCCTTTTCTGCCATCACTTCTGAGTTTCTGTGTTTTTGTTTTCTCCCCATGGTTGGACCTGTATAAGTTTAAAATTCAAGAGGGCCCCGGAGAAGCGTAGAGGATCCTGAGGAAGTGAAGGGAATGCTAGAAATGGACTAGTGGCCTATGGCACTGAACGAAGAAGAAAACTGGACAGACTGGATGGGCTTTATGCAAAATCTACAATCCTGCAGTCAGGTCAGTCTGCCCGGCCACAACCACAGAATTAACAGTTGTGCAGATCTTCCAGATCACATTGTGTGGCATGCCCTTTGGTTGGAGCAAATGCAAACACATAAAGTGAAAGCTCTAGCGTAAAACTGTAACATGCTGGAAAAAAACTGATGGCTGAGTGGAAAGAGTTCAGCAGAAAAATGGTGTAGACATCACCACACATGCGCCGGCTCCGATGGCGGCTTGTGCATGTTGACTGGGTGTAGGAATGCTCATTTGCAGGAGTTAAAAGAAAAACTCAGGATTTGGGTTGTGAAACAATACAGACATGATTTTACATTGTTTTATTGATTAATCTCAATTACTAGCTCTCTTCTGTTACACTGTGCATTGGTGACTAACTGTAACTTATGTCTTGCCAATGAAAAAAATAATTCAACAATCGATTAATATTTTGACCATGTCAGTTAATAGTACAGTAAGAGCTAGAGGTCCCAGTGAAAATGCAGACAACCATGCAGCTGGGTCGGTCTGGCAGGATGCAAATACTACAATAATGACAGGACGTCCTGCTGGAGCTGCAGCTGCTCGCAGACAGGCCGATACAGTAAAAATCGCGGCGCGCGCACAGGCCACTCTCATGTGCGCGCGATTCAGTAAATAAAATTATTCAAATTAGGGCCCACGGTAAAAAGAGGCGCTAGGGACACTAGCGCATCCCTAGTGCCTCTTTTTTGACAAGAGTGGGGTCTGTCAGCGAGTTTGACAGCCGATGCTCAATTTTGCCGGCGTCGGTTCTCAAACCCGCTGACAGCCACGGGTTTGGAAACTGGACGCCGGCAAAATTAGACATCCGGTTTTCAACCCAAGAGCTGCGGGCCGATTTTACATTTTAAAATTTTTTTAATAATTTTTAACTTTTGGGTCCTCCGACTTAATATCGCCATGATATTAAGTCGGAGGGTGCACAGAAAAGCAATTTTTATTGCTTTTCTGTGCACTTTCCTCGTGCCGAAATTAACGCCTACCTTTGGGTAGGCGCTAATTTTTGAAAGTAAAATGTGTGGCTTGGCTGAACATTTTACTTACTGAATCGCGCGGGAATAACTAATAGGGCCATCAACATGCATTTGCATGTTGGGGGCGCTATTAGTTTTGGGGGGGTTGGACGTGCGTTTTCGACGCGCTATTACCCCTTACTGAATAAGGGGTAAAGCTAGCATGTCGAAAACGTGCTTCTTTCTTTGGCAGTATGAGCTGCTGCAGCACAGCGTGTCTTTCTTTGGCAGTATGAGCTGCTTCAGCACGGCGCTTCTTTCTCTGGCAGTATGAGCTGCTCCAGCACAGCGAGTCTTTCTTTGGCAGTATGAGCTGCTTCAGCATGGCGCTTCTTTCTCTGGCAGTTATGAGCTGCTCCAGCACAGCACTTCTTTCTTTGGCAGTATGAGCTGCTCCAGCACAGCGATTCTTTCTTTGACAGTATGAGCTGCTCCAGCACAGCGCTTCTTTCTTTGGCAGTATGAGCTGCTCCAGCATGGCGCATCTTTCTTTGGCAGTATGAGCTGCTGCAGCACAGTGCTTCTTTCTTTGGCAGTATGAGCTGCTTCAGCATGGCGCATCTTTGTTTGGCAGTATGAGCTGCTGCAGCACAGCGCTTCTTTCTTTGGCAGTATGAGCGTTTCTTTCTTTGGCAGTATTAGCTGCTCCAGCACGGTGCTTCTTTCTTTGGCAGTATAAGCACTTCTTTCTTTGGCAGTATGAGCTGCTGCAGCACAGTGCTTCTTTCTTTGGCAGTATGAGCTGCTCCAGCACAGCGCTTCTTTCTTTGGCAGTATGAGCTGCTGCAGCACAGCGATTCTTTCTTTGGCAGTATGAGCACTTCTTTCTTTGGTGGTATGAGCGCTTCTTTCTTTGGCAGTATGAGCTGCTCCAGCACAGCGCGTCTTTCTTTGGCAGTATGAGCTGCTTCAGCATGGTGCTTCTTTCTCTGGCAGTATGAGCTGCTGCAGCACAGCACTTCTTTCTTTGGCAGTATGAGCTGCTTCAGCATGGTGCTTCTTTCTCTGGCAGTGTGAGCTGCTGCAGCACAGCACTTCTTTCTTTGGCAATATGAGTGCGTCTTTCTTTGGCAGCATGAGCTGCTTCAGCACAGCACTTCTTTCTTTGGCAGTATGAGCTGCTGCAGCACAGTGCTTCTTTCTTTGGCAGTATGAGCGCTTCTTTCTTTGGCAGCATGAGCTGCTTCAGCATGGTGCTTCTTTCTCTGGCAGTATGAGCTGCTGCAGCACAGCACTTCTTTCTTTGGCAGTATGAGCTGCTTCAGCATGGTGCTTCTTTCTCTGGCAGTATGAGCTGCTGCAGCACAGCACTTCTTCCTTTGGCAGTATGAGCTGCTTCAGCATGGTGCTTCTTTCTCTGGCAGTATGAGCTGCTGCAGCACAGCACTTCTTTCTTTGGCAGTATGAGCTGCTTCAGCATGGTGCTTCTTTCTTTGGCAGTATGAGCTGCTTCTTTCTTTGGTAGTATGAGCGCTTCTTTCTTTGGCAGTATGAGCGCTTCTTTCTCTGGCAGTATGAGCTGCTGCAGCACAGTGCTTCTTTCTTTGGCAGTATGAGCGCTTCTTTCTTTGGTAGTATGAGCGCTTCTTTCTTTGGCAGTATGAGCTGCTCCAGCACAGTGCTTCTTTCTTTGGCAGTATGAGCTGCTGCAGCACAGCGCGTCTTTCTTTGGCAGTATGAGCGCTTCTTTCTTTGGCAGTATGAGCTGCTCCAGCACAGCGCGTCTTTCTTTGGCAGTATGAGCACTTCTTTCTTTGGCAGTATGAGCGCTTCTTTCTTTGGCAGTATGAGCTGCTGCAGCACAGTGCTTCTTTCTTTGGCAGTATGAGTGCTTCTTTCTTTGGCAGTATGAGCGCTTCTTTCTTTGGCAGTATGAGCTGCTGCAGCACAGTGCTTCTTTCTTTGGCAGTATGAGCTGCTCCAGCACGGCGCTTCTTTCTTTGGCAGTATGAGCTGCTCCAGCACAGCGCGTCTTTCTTTGGCAGTATGAGCACTTCTTTCTATGACAGTATGAGCGCTTCTTTCTTTGGCAGTATGAGCTGCTCCAGCACGGCGCTTCTTTCTTTGGCAGTATGAGCACTTCTTTCTTTGGCAGTATGAGCGCTTCTTTCTTTGGCAGTATGAGCTGCTGCAGCACAGTGCTTCTTTCTTTGGCAGTATGAGCGCTTCTTTCTTTGGCAGTATGAGCTGCTTCAGCACGGCGCTTCTTTCTTTGGCAGTATGAGCTGCTCCAGCACAGCGCGTCTTTCTTTGGCAGTATGAGCACTTCTTTCTATGGCAGTATGAGCTGCTCCAGCACAGCGCGTCTTTCTTTGGCAGTATGAGCACTTCTTTCTATGACAGTATGAGCGCTTCTTTCTTTGGCAGTATGAGCTGCTTCAGCACGGCGCTTCTTTCTTTGGCAGCAGCTCATACTTTCAAAGAAAGAAGTGCTCATACTGCCAAAGAAAGAAGCGCTGTGCTGCAGCAGCTCATACTGCCAAAGAAAGAAGCGCTCATACTGCCAAAGAAAGAAGTGCCGTGCTGGAACAGCTCATACTGCCAAAGAAAGAAGCACTCATACTGCCAAAGAAAGAAGCACTGTGCTGGAGCAGCTCATACTGCCAAAGAAAGAAGCGCTCATACTGCCAAAGAAAGAAGCAGTCATACTGCCAAAGAAAGACGCGCTGTGCTGGAGCAGCTCATACTGCCAAAGAAAGAAGCGCTCATACTGCCAAAGAAAGATGCACTGTGCTGCAGCAGCTCATACTGCCAAAGAAAGAAGCACTCATACTGCCAAAGAAAGATGCACTGTGCTGCAGCAGCTCATACTGCCAAAGAAAGAAGCACTCATACTGCCAAAGAAAGATGCACTGTGCTGCAGCAGCTCATACTGCCAAAGAAAGAAGCGCTCATACTGCCAAAGAAAGAAGTGCCGTGCTGGAACAGCTCATACTGCCAAAGAAAGAAGCACTCATACTGCCAAAGAAAGAAGCACTGTGCTGGAGCAGCTCATACTGCCAAAGAAAGAAGCGCTCATACTGCCAAAGAAAGACGCGCTGTGCTGGAACAGCTCATACTGCCAAAGAAAGATGTGCTGTGCTGCAGCAGCTCATACTGCCAAAGAAAGAAGCGCTGTGCTGGAGCAGCTCATACTGCCAAAGAAAGAAGCGCTCATACTGCCAAAGAAAGAAACGCCGTGCTGGAGTTTGGGGGGTAAATAACTGAAGTTTTGCCTAGGGTGTCAAATAGTTGTGCACTGGCCCTGTCTTGACTCACAATGTCTATGGAGCCCTATTACTGCCATGAATGCCAGCAAATGGAGATTTTCCTTCTGCTGTTGGAGCCTGCCAGTGCCAGTCCTGGTGCTGACAGATGTATTTCCTGATGGTAGGAGTTGAAGTCAAGTGGGCAGTAGTCTGTCCATGGAATGGTGCTATCTGTCTGGTGACCTCCTGTTAGCCTCACTGTCATGGTTGTCTCCTGTCTGCTTTAACCATGGCAGAGTAAAAACAGCGTTCATAATAGCAGAGTTGGATGTCTGTCTGCTTGCTGAGGACCAGAAAGGAAACAGGCATCACGGCCTGGCTTTGCTGAGTAAACACATTGCACATTCACAAATGGGATAAGATCCAGCCCCAGGGAGAGGCACGGCTTCTGGCTTGCTGTTGCCCTGAGGGTCACTATGGATTTGCCTTCCACCTTGCTTTTCATTTAATATCTTATTTTCCAGGCTCAGTTGTACCAAAAAAAATACCATTGATTTCTAGAAATTATTGCTTAGCGGATCAGGCTAGTGCCTTGTTCCTTTCTTCTTGTCTCCTTATTTTTCTGTTAGGTTGTGGCGTTGCATGTTTGATGAGGGGAGGGAACTGGTAGGAAAAAAAATAAACACGATTTCCTCTTGTTTTGCATTTATCTTAAGCAGCTTTTTATAAACCGTTGTTCCAAAAGAAGATCACAACGGTTTACAAAAGCAACATTCACATTCTAGGTCAACACAACATCTAAAACATATTAACTAGTACTAGAGGGCTAAGATAGTCATTTGTGATACATGCGTTCCATTTGAATAGTCAGAGAGATATCTTGATACACTTTATATCTTTCATTATTCTTCTAACATTATCTCTGTTTTTGATATTGAAGTTCTTTGCATATTGACATTTTATGTTAGATCATGTGCATTTTTGAAGAGCCAGGTTTTCAGCTCACGTTTGAAACTCTTTCTTTCTGTTTATCGGACGGACATAACGTCTCTGGTAGAGAATTCCACAACATGAGGCCCGCTAAGGAAAACATTAGGTCTCTTATTTGGGTTAGTTGTGTACTCCTCGTTGTAGGCAGTTTGCATCTGCCTCTTGCAAGCCCTTTGAAAAAATGGCACCGATTGTGGGGGCCAGCGGGTGCCCTAATGTTGCACGGCTGCATGTTGGAAATGATTTGGCCGTTTGGCTCTTGGACCTCCATGGAAACTCCTCGGACCTCCAGTAGCTGGTGGGGGAGGCTCCCTGCCTCCCAGATTTCCCTCCAGAGAGACCCCTTTTTGCTCTAGACTCCCACGGATCCTCATTTCTCCCCTCTCCAACACCCAGACTGGATCCTAAAGTTTGCCCACCCCTGCTCCAGGGTGGTAGAGGAATCCAGGGGTTGAGGTTGTGCTTGGTTTATGCTCTGAGCCTGGAAAGGGTGGGCACTGGCCTGACGGCATCTCAGCTAGGACGAGGCTGAAGAAACTGGTTAAGTACAACTATTTGTTTCCTTGGGTCCTGTGCATAAGACTTGTGGGTGAGAGGTTTCTCAGCAGGCAGGGCAAGTGAAGTCAGCTACGGTGCTCCAAGGTAGTTAAGGTTTTCTTTTGGTACAAATATCTGTGTATTTAAAGGGCCACTGCCCATCTTGAATAACCAGTTAGATTTGTTTTACGAGTATACATCTGGTTTCATTACAAGAGATGATGCCCGAGAGAAGCAGAAGGGTTACCTCTTGTTGAGAAAAAGAAGTGTAGTCGCTGCCTGGTGAAAGTTACGGACGGAGGCGTTGTGCATGCAAATTATTATTCATTTTATGCCAGCAAGCTACCGGGTTACTAAGAAGAGGAAAGAGAGGGCGCGTGAGCTGGAAAGAGGGAGTGTGGGAGAGGGAAAGAAGGAGAGAAAAATGGAAAGGTTGCAGGGGGAGGGGAGAGAGATGGAGGAAGGGAAGGATGGAGGAACGAGCAGGAACTGACAGGAGCTCATTTCTTCAGCTCCTGCTCCTGGCTTGGAAGGAAATGTTTTGACAGGTACAGAAAGAAGTAGGATGAAAGAGTGAAGGCAGTGAAATGTGACATTTCAAGTGGGGAAAGAAATGGTGACGGAGTAAATGATTTATCTGAGGGTTTTTCAAATCTTTCAGTTTGGCTCGGCCCGGCAGCGCAGTCACAGGGGGGAGCACCTGGAGTTCCGTCGCGAATAGAGGAATCGGGACTTCCCCAAGCTATCCTGGGGACCCCACAGCCGCTCAGTGAATATGTCTGTCTCCCATGCTTGCAGATTTACCTCAGGCATATTTATTGCAGATATCCTGAAAATCCAGCTGGCTCTGGATTTCCCAGGACAGGTCTGAGAAGCCCTGGGGAAGAGGATGAGGGAGCTATGGCCAGTTCATCACCAGAGGTCATTAACCTCCAGTCCCCATGGTCACCGTTCTGCTCGGGTTTTCAGGATCTCCCTAATCCACATGCATGAGAGAGATTTTCAGACAATGGCAGCAGCCGTGCATGGTCATCTCTTTCATGCATATTCACTAGGGAGATCCTGAAAACCCGAGCGGATCAGTGCCCCGTGGGGACTGGAGGCTGCTGACTTCAGACATCACCAGAATCCTTTTCTAAAATTCTCAATTCTTTATTAGTACTTATTTATTAAAACTTGATTGCTCATCCCATTTGGTTCTTTCTTAAATTGTAACTACTTTGTGGGTAATTGTGAATGGGACTTCTGCAGGCAGAACAGTGCCAACATGGCCTTTTCCAAACTTCCATGCCCGATGTGTGGTAAACCTACGCTCCGGTGTATCTGTTCACACGTAGGTCCATCCGGACTGAGCAGAGGCGTTCTCAGGGGTGCAATTGGGGAGGGGTCTGGATTTTAAAAAGTATGCATGCACATTTTCACAAAAAAGTTGTGGGACATTTTAGCACTTTGTGCAGACAGGTTTGGTAGAATAATTTTTGAAGCTGATTTGTGTGCATAAGTCTGCTTTGGAAACTGGTGTAACTTGTTCTTCTGTATTTGCTGACTTTTTTGTGCCCTGAAATGTATTATGTTGACATTGAATGTACAAAGACTCAGGCCAATAGTTTTCTGAATCTGGGAGACCAGGGAGGAGAGAGGCTGGGGAAGAGGAGAGAGAGTGAAGCTCAGGGTTTAGGGTGAGATCTGCTCCACAGGGGAAGAGGAAATCTCTCTTTGAGAGAGCTGAATCTCATTTTCTGGGGCTGCAGTAGTTTGATGGTGCGGTTACTTATAGCAACAAAGAAAATTTGGTAACCCTCTGGGCACTGCAGCCACCTGATGTCTTATCCCAGTGCCTCCTGCTTCCATTCCTCATAGTCTTGTTTTTTCTTCACTTTTGCTTTTATTGAAAATAATTGACAAGTGTACAATACAACAGTGGATCAAAAACATAAAATCACATTAGAAAGAGATGTGTTTTCCGTATCTTACAACTTACGGAGACAGACTGAAAAATGTAACAAGGTTCCAAGAATCACAGCTGTATTAAATTATACTCTTGTGATGTGCATCTTACAAAAGTACAAACTGTATGAACTTACAAATAATACATCACTTAAATAAAAAATCCAAACTCCTAGAATGATTATTTCTACTCTGATGTGCCATCAGATTGAATTCCTTGTGCTGCCAGAGACCAGGGTATTGTTATCTTCTCATTTGACATTATCTGCCCTAAGGAATCTTTCTGGGCAGACTGGATGGGCCATTTGTGTCTTTTATTGATGTCATGTCATTTAGTATATTAATGCATTTTTGACAAGCACTCCATGCATGTTGGCCTGGCACTTGCTTTCCAGTTTCTATCTATTCCAATTCTTGCTACCATAAGCAACTGTAATAAATATGAAGACCTCCCCTCCTTCTCAGGACCCCAAAAAGAAACTACACATGGTCCAAATCTGTTGCCGGACCCATTATTTCTCTGCTTTTATCTCGTGCTCCTCCCCAGAATTTCCGAATCTCTTGACATTTCCACCACATGCAGAAGAAGTCGCCATTAATGCCACATCCGCTCCAACACACCGCTGATCCTTTTGCTCCCATATTACGCAGCCTCTGAGTGGTCAAGTACCACCTGCACATGATCTTGTACTGCACCTGTCCACATACAATAAAAGAGCATTTTAAATTCCGTCTGTGCTTGGTCTTCCACTGCGTAGGATCCAAAGGGGTAGCAAACCAGGAATTCCATGCGGCGATGCACCCTACAATCCCAAACATCCCAGTTAATATTCTACGTTTTGCAAAGTAACATTTTAAGTATAATGTTTATGAACAAACACATTTCCAGCTGATGGGGGCTTCTTAATATGTTTCCTGAATTGCTAGGTCTCATGGTAAAAGAAAGTCAATTGAAATAGCAGAAAAAGAGAGTTTTAGCATCCATTTTAACTTTCAGCTGCTGCAGAAATAGAAAGATATTATCAGCAAATAGAGGCTTCCATTACTTTATACTCTTTCCTTTTACTCTGCTGTTCCAGCTCACAAACCCTGCTCTAGTAAAGAGGATAATGCCCCTGAATGTTTACTTTCTTTCTCACTGCTCTCTGGGAGTAGGTATCAAGGGCTTGATAAATCAAAGGGTGAATCAGAAACCACTTATTGCTTGTATAAACAGTCTGATCAGCACTAAGCAAGGACTCAAAAAGGGAATACAGAACCATTAATTGTTGTGTGCCCTCGGGGTTATCAAATTGGAATTACATCGCTTTGTCTAGCTGCCTTATGATTAGGACAATCGAAAAGAAATCCCACAGTAAACCAATCTCAACAGTAATGGTTGCTTGGTATGTTGGGTTTGTCGGACCTCAATATCAGGAGTCTGGTGACGTGAAACGCATAAGACTCTTTAGGATTAATGGTCCTTTTAATTAATTTTTTTAATGTTTTGTTTTTTTAATATAAGTAATAGTGTCCATAAACCCCGTATGGACCAAATAACTTTTTGGGTGAAGGACCTTCATCTATGGTGGTGCCATAGAATAAAGAACATAACTGGGGACCCCCTGAAGCAGAGCAGAATTTGAAACACTGCTGTGTTGGGTCTTTTTGTACAACATTGTGCAGCTAAGTTGACTTTTGGGAGTTTTTTTTTTTTTTGGCATCATACCAGGTTTATGGACAAGTGTTTTAAATAAATTTAAATAAACAGAGGCATTAAAATAGCTTATAGTCATTCAGAACTTGTAATTAGTATAGCATTGGGATCCAGCATAGGAAAACCCATTTGTGACTGGTTTCAAGACCCAGTTGTGTATAACACAGTCCTTTCTTGGGGGTTCAGGAAGTCAGGCCAAAAAGGCTGCCTTGGCTTTCTCCCTGAACTTAAGGTAGCCTGACCCCAGGCCCAGGGTTAGTGGTCGTTTGTTCCAAACGTTTGCTGTGTAACAGCTGCAAGCACGAGTCTCATGCAGGGCAATGTGGCAGCGGTCAGAAGAGGAGAGGAAGGAAGAGCCAGTTTGGAAATGTGAGCTCCCTTGTGAGTTTCCTTGTGAATTGTGTCCGAGAGCTTTGACCTTTGCTTTAACCTTAATATGAGTAGATGAATCCCACACATCCATGCAGATCAGAATTCAGAGATTAACATAGGGCATGCACTGAATCTCCTTTTAGGTTTATAATATTGTTGGCGCTGCTGTAGCTCTCAAATAGTAAACCCTGTCTTCTGATTTGCAGCAGCCCAGTACACTGGGACCATTTTATTCCTATTAAGCACAGGCTAATTTATAGCAAATTGCTTTTTTTTTTTTTAATCTATTCATTTGATAGGGGTTAAAGGTATTCCCTATAAACCAAAAACATCAACAAACATAACAGAGGAGTGATCGACCCTAGAAGACTCTTAGCAAGCTTCAGGTCCCCATTTCTCATTTGCCTTGTCTTTGTCTCTCTGCAGGTGGCTGCTAGTAGTGGCACTTGCTTGTGGATCATGCTGTGTGTTCGTCCTGCTGACTAATCTATCTTTTTCTCTTTATACAAGAGTTTATAATGATTCTACAAACAGTTTTTGGTTGAATGCCAGCCAAGTTGACTCATTGTTAATTGATGATCTTGTCGCCTGCGATTCTGCCTTAGAGGTGCAGCTAACTGGCAGGTACCAGACCTCGTGTGGGATTATGGACTGAGCATGGGACATGTAGGGCTGGGGAGGATGAAAGGCGACCGACATGAGTCAGACTTTTTCTAAAGGATACAGTGCCACGAAAAGGAAAATTTGGAAGTGTCGAAAGAATGGCAGGAGGAGAGGAGAAAAGGGTGGAGACGTGGGGGAAGGACATAGTGAGAGAGGGAGACTTGGTGGGCCAACAGCTGGTCCTCATCTGCCACCATCCTCCATGAGAGGCACAGATGGAGAGAGACGGGCTAGATCAATCGATGCGATAGATATAGGGGGCTACATTCCCAAAAGGCGCCTGACAAAGAACTTCGGTACCTTTCAAACTGCAAAAAAAAACCCCCAACCTGTTTTTCAGACACAAAGTATCTGCATAGTTTGTGTTTAAAGATCAAAGTGTGTGTTATGTAGATGAAAAGTGTGCATGCAAATTAAGCTGATAGGTGAGCTGTTTCCTACCAGGCTTCTGAAATGCCCCTCAGACCGCCTCTATTTTTAATGCAGCCAAACGCACGCGTGTTGTGAAAGAGCACGCATGTCTACCCTTAAGTAACCGGAAGTAACCAGTCTACCCCTGCGACTTCTTTGTAGGCACATGGATCCCGACCAAGCCTTTGAAATTTACATCTATAGACACCCGATTAGCTCTCTAGATACAGCGGAGAGGGACTTGTTACATCGTAACCTCTCATAAAGGCGCCATACTAGCTCCACAAGCAGAGAGCTTCATCCACCAAAATTATTTCTGTGTTCTGAAGGACAGAGTCAAAACCCCAAAACTGTAACTTTTGCAAAAGCAGATATTATCTGTGGACTGAAGGAGGAGGATACCTGTTCTTTATTGTGACCTGCCTTGATGTACGTGGGATTGCAAGACACTAAGAATCACAAATAAATGAATAAATAAGACAGAAAGCTGTACAGGAGACAGAGCCATCATAGATGTTTCACCAACAGCCTCCTGTCCACCACCGGATGTGCAGACAAACACTCTGAAGGAGACTTCAGAAGTCGGCCGAGCGGGTAAGATAACCAGGAAAATTCATCTGATTACCAGCCATGGCTGAATATCGGACTCAGTTTAGCCGGTGAATATCGGACTGGCTAGATTTCCCAGACTTAGTGCTGGATTTTCTAACTTCGCGGAGCTCCCTGAATTTGGCGGTAACGGGGGGTGGGGAAGCGGGGGGCGGGCCTGCAAAAGCCGGCAGCCATCGCACCATTGCGGTGTTATCGCTGTTGGATTTCGCACCCAATAGCGCCACCGTGAAAGGTGGCGCTATTGGGCGCGCTACTGGCGGTGATAACGTGGCTTACCTTATCGCCGCCAGCGAAGTCTTCGCACCGTCCGCCCTGACGCCACCCCCAACTCTGCCCCTTTTCACGTGCGATTCGGTAGGAAAATGACCCCCTTAGCCGGTTAGCAGTGAAAATCAGCACCAACCAGCTAAGTACACTTTACGAAATAAAAAAAGGAGGCCCTGCGATGCCACCCTCCCTCCCTCTCCCCATGCCCCCCACCCAGTGGAACCCCCTCCCTCCTCCTGGCCAGCCGCTGCCTCCCTCCCGTACCCAACTTGAAAATACTCCCCCTCCCACCCCACACTTCCTGACTTCTAGCCTGTACCCCCTCAGGACCCCCAACTTACAGGCCGATACAATACAGTGCGCTCCGGCAGAGCGCACTGTTAACCCGCGATTGGACGCGCGTTTTTGACACGCTTGCTTTACCCCTTATTCAGTAAGGGGTAATAGCGCGTCGAAAACGCGTGTCTACCCCCCCCCCCAACCTAATAGCGCCCGCAACATGCAAATGCATGTTGATGGCCCTATTAGGTATTCCCGTGCGATTCAGTAAGTAAAATGTGCAGCCAAGCTGCACATTTTACTTTCAGAAATTAACGCCTACCCAAAGGTAGGCGTTAATTTCTGCCGGTGCTGGGGAAGTGCACAGAAAAGCAGTAAAAACTGCTTTTCTGTGCTCCCTCTGACTTAATATCATGGCGATATTAAGTCGGAGGTCCCGAAAGTAAAAAAAAAAAAAAAAATTTAAATGGGCCCGCGGCTCGCGGGTTGAAAACTGGATGCTCAATTTTGCTGGCGTCCGGTTTCCGAACCCGTATCTGTCAGCGGGCTCGAGAACCGATGCTGGCAAAATTGAGCGTCGGCTGTCAAACCCGCTGACAGCCGCCGCTCCTGTCCAAAAAGAGGCGCTAGGGATGTGCTAGTGTCCCTAGCACCTCTTTTTGCCGCGGACCCTAATTTAAATACATTTATTTACTGTATCACTTGCACAGGAGAGTGTCCTGTGCGCGCGCTGGGAGAGCATGCGCTCGCCTGCTCTCCCGCGATTTTTCTGTATCGGCCCGTTAGTGAAGGACACATTTATATATTTGTATTTATTGAAAATGGCTTTCTGTACCACTCAAGAGCATCAGTTTTATTTCCCAGAAAATGTGCATTCATGAGCAGAACCCATTAGTAAAACTGGGGAAGAGAAGAAAGGTCAGCCTGGTGGAGAGAGCAGGATCAGTGAGGTGAGGAAAATCATTTCCTTTCCCTATAGGGACTGATCCAGAGAGGCAGGGCTGCAGTGACAGTTTAGTCAGGCCCCATCTTATAAATCCTCCCTACAAAGCAATCCGGGAGCTCCTCCATATGAGAAACCAGATTTATTTTCTAATATGCACCTTGCTTCTCTCTCACTTCTTCCCTCCTTCTCTTTTTACTGTTGGTTTACCCTGTTTTCAGCTCATTCCCCCAGTCTGATCTTCAATTGTTTAATACTTAGAAGATGTACCACTGAAGATCTGCTCTTCAGCTGTCTGTGCTGTATTCATGCTTTGCGTATATCAGCGTGACGACTGTACGAGACTCTGATGAAGATCTGCCCTTCACCTCTCCATGCTGTATTCGTGCTTTACGTGTATCAGCGTGATGACTGTATAGGGGTTCCGATGATCTGCTCTTGTCTTCAGCTGTCCATGTTGTATTCATGTTTTAGTATATCAGTGTGACGACTGTATAGGGGTTCTGATGTTCTAGTCTTGTCTTCAGCTGTCTGTGCTGTATTCATGTTTTAGTATATCAGTGTGAGGACTGTATGGGGGTTCTGATGAAGATCTGCTCTTGTCTTCAGCTGTCCATGCTGTATTCATGCTTCACGTGTATCAGGGTGAAGACTGTATGGGGGTTCTGATGAAGATCTGCTCTTGTCTTCAGCTGTCCATGCTGTATTCATGCTTTACGTGTATCAGGGTGAGGACTGTATGGGGGTTCCGATGATCTGCTCTTGTCTTCAGCTGTCCATGCTGTATTCATGCTTTACGTGTATCGGGGTAAGGACTCTATGGGAGTTCTGATGAAGATCTAAGCAGCCTGTCAGCACAGCAGTCCTCTAATTTATGTAGTTTCATCATATTGCGAGCAGCTAAATAGAAAGGGCTTGCAGAAATTAATTAACAAAGAGAGCAATAAAGAGGGTACTTAATGGTTTTGTTTGTTTTAACTGACAACTGAATAATCTAATTTCTTTTCCCCGGTACTACTGCTGCAAGAATGAACCAGCAGGCTCTCCCCCAGCCCTCCAGCCTAATGAAGGCAAACCACTCTTTCTTGCCTAGGTGCACTTTTAGAAGTGTCACTCACTATCCCTGAGGAAATGAAACAGCAAAAGACTAATAACCCAACACACTCACAGATGGACACACAACAACCCATCACTCATGCCAACTGGTGTCCTTAATTAGCATTCCAGTCCCTGGAGCCATGACCGAGTGGTGGGGGAGGGGGAGGGGGCAGACCCTGGGTTCTGGAGGGCTCCTTTGCTTATTTAATTAAACTAAACATTCTTTCTCTTGTAGGCTGAGGGGCCAGTGCTCGGGGTGTCTCTCTTGTGTGCTGCCGTCTAACAAGCCCCGGCACCAGCCCCAGCCTGGCTTCCCTCCTCAGCTGCGAGCTGATGAAAATCCAGCTGTTTCTTGACAAACTCCATCCGTTCCAGGGCACCACTAATGATCTGATGACAGCTGCAGGCTCTGCTCCTTGAAGGGGCTTAGGTAGATGCGCCATAAAAATCTCATGTAATGGAGGCGAAATTTTATTTCATGCTGCAGAGAAAGCCTTTGGTATTCCTCTCTCGCTCCATATATTTTGCTTTGCTAATTTCTTTTTGTTTTCACAGCCTGGGATTTTTCTATTGTGGGCATAAATTGGGGCCTGACCCAAATCGATCCCTTGAAGCCCAGCGTCTCGCTCCTATGACTTTAAGGAGTTTTACTGTTCTGCCATCAAGGGGCATGAGCTGGGATGAACAAAAAAAAAAGTCCCATTTGTCCTTATAACAACAGCTCTAAAGCCACAGGCATGCCTGATTTTCTAGAAAACCTAATGTATAAAATGAGCAGATTCTTAGACCAAATATCTAAAAAGGGATCGCATATGTATTCATTCGGGATACGCTGAAAACCTAGGTGACATGTGCAGTGGGATTAAAGTGTTTGATGGCTCCTGGCCTCTTCCAGAAATGCAGCAGCCTCCAGTGGAATTATGATAAACCCTGGCACCATTCATTTTTCCAATTCAGGGTAAGTGAGCGGTGACCTCCGGAGCCCTTTGTATTGGGACGGCAGGTTCTTCACTCTCTTCCCTTCATTCACCGCAGGTTCATGAGCATTTTTACTTAGCAATATCAGAGCTCAGGTGCAACATCGGGCAATGATAGGAAGAGCAGCAGTCGGAGTGACCTTGACATTCCTCCTTGACGTCTACGGTTGTTGATCAAGGACACATTTTCTTGCTTTGCTCAAGAAACAAGCAGAAGATAGAAGAAGGGGAAACAAGAGAGAGTATGGAGGACGAGAATAGAGGAAAAGGCTGAAAAGTAGAGATGCATGCAATAGGAAGGGTAGGGCAAGAGGAGTAGAAGAGATTATGGAGAGTAAAGGAAGGAGGAAAAATAAAGAAGCAAGGGAGACGGGAAAAATGGTGTGGAAAAGAACCTGAGAGGGAGAGGGAACATTGGGTGGGAGGAGCTTCTTGGATAAGTCAAACCATTATAAACCAACGATTTACAGTTGTACCTGATGCTACAATTAATTAGCGCTGTGCAGGGAATAAAATTTGTTTAGTTTAGTGCATGCTAAACAAAATGAAACAAAACAAATACTTTTAATGACCATAGATTTAATTTCAAAGTAAAAGAGGCAGGAGCTGTAATTGCTCACCAGTGAAAACCGGTTTCAGAAGTCTTAGTTTTCTTTGCCATGAAGCTTTAAAATACTGAAAGGCAAAGCACAGCCTGGCCAATTCTTCATGATTTGGAAGACCATCTGGGCCAGGGAGGAAAATGTTGACATATTTTTTTAGCTTGGAAAAGATGTGGAGCCAAATCCCCAAAATATTAGGAGCTCATAAGAAAGATTTGGCAAGAACCTAAAGTCCAGAAAATTCAAAGCTGAGCATCCAGAATGTGTTAAGTAAATTTCATCAAAATATCAGGAGAACGTTTAGCATTCATGGTCCTCCGACACAGACTGTTTCGTAAACTGCGTTGGGAGAGACCAAATCTTGGTAGTGGCATTCAAAGCACGTATTGAACAGGGCATTGATACTTTTTTTTTAGACCAAAACCAGAAAACCAAAGATAATAAACCAAAACCTGTTTCTAAAAATGCTTTGATCCCAAGCAGATATAGTTTAGGGCTCCCAACTCCTAAAGAACAGCAACCTATTAGTGTCCAGGGAAGTGAGATTATGCTAACACTGATAAGATTTGTAAAAGACCCTGGCCTAATCTGCTCTAATGAACCTTATCTGCAGTCAGGAAATATGAGAGGGTGGTGGATGCCTGGAATGCCCTTCTGGAAGAGGTGGTGAAGATGAAAACAGTAAACGAATACAAAAAGGCATAAGAAACTTGCTGGGCAGACTGGATGGGCTATTTGGTCTTTTCCTGCCATCATTACTATGTACTATATATATATATGTTATTATGTTATTATGTTACTCCCTGCTGTTCCAGTACTGAGACCCACACAAAGCTCTATCAATATATCTTTATCTTGCAACACCTGATTATTATCCTAACACTGGGATGCCCAGGGCCGACGCGTCCATTAGGCGAACGTCCGTGGTCACCTAAGGTGCCGAGCCGTAGGAGGTGCTGAAGAGCAGCCACGTGGTGCCACAAGCGGGGCCTATCCCGCTCGCAGCAAAGAGACATAGAGACCGTGTGCTTCTCAGCGCGCTGCTCGCAGCCCTGAGCACACAGTCAGCGCCGAAACAGGCGGGGGGGGGGGGGGGGGGGGGGTGCGACTGGGGGAGGGGGTGTGACCGGGGGGGGGGGGGGGGGGGGAACAGCACAAGGGTCGCCTAGGGCACTCAATACCCTTGCACCAGCCCTGGGGATGCCATACAGCTCCTGTTGGTACACCCACAAGGAACCCATCATCACCCCTCATGATATGAATTCATGATAGTTCAGCTTAAAGAGGGGGAGGGGAGGACATTAAGAGATATTTCTTTACATGGTGATTGGCGGAACATGGAATAGCCTCCCAGTGGCGGTGCAAGCAAGAATTCAATCAAGCCTGGTATAGTCAGTGAATCCTGATACAAAAAAGTGACGGGAAAGTCATGCGATTGATAACAGGAAATAGGATCTCATGGTCCTTATCCGCTGAGGGATTCTGTTTCTCTGTTTCGGTCACACATGCAGGAGAGAGAAACATTCATAGGACCTTTGGGCTTTCGTGCTAAGTCTATATGAAGAAAAATAACCTCAGTTTATAAGCTGTTAACTCATTTAGTTAATTAATTTGCTGCCAGTTTAGTCTTTATAATTCAATTTGTTTCTCGACTCACCCACTCAAGCCTGAATATATATTGAATTGTGTCAGGTTTCTGAGAACAGGATTTGGATGGGTCTGGACTGCCTGGAGAGCTCCGAGAGGATGCATTGGCAGCACAGACTTTGCCCCAATCTTCTGTGCAGGTGGTTTTCTTTTCCAATTCTTTCATTCTGTTTGCATTTTATTTTTGTTTCTATTACAGTCAGTGAGCACCTGAAGGTTTACCTTTTAGGTATGTAAATATCGTTATCATATCCTCCCAATCCCTCCTTTCTGGTAGAGTACATGTATCCTAAAGCAGAGAAAGGCAGCTCGGTCCTCCAGTGCCCCAAGCCAGGCAGGTTTCCAACATAGCCACAATGAATATTCCTGAGATGCCTTTGCGTGCACCACCTCCTTTGCAAGCAAATACATCTCCTGGAGGTCTGGTGTTGCCTATCCCTTTCTAAAGTCTCGCCTCAGAGGGGCTTATGGTGCAGACTCTGCAGCTTTTTGGAGCCCTGTCTAATGTATCCAGAATTGGGCACAATACTCCAGATAAAGTTTCATAACGACCTGTTACAAAGGCTTTATGAGTTCCCTTTTCTTTTTCACCTGGTAATGTCTCTCACTGGAATTCCTCACCACTGCCTTTTAGTATTTCACAAGAATACCTGCAATCATGTTTGGGGCGCATGCAGTCATGCAAGTAGGCTGGTGCCGTCAGATACCATTAAGACATAGAGTACCAGTATGCCCCACTGGAAAACATAGACATTGCCATGGGGTGGGGATTCCCCCCTAAAAATGTAACCCCTTCTAAGTGCCTCTGTCTCTCACCTCCCCACCTCCAATGGCCCAGCTCTAGACGGCAGGAGAGTGGAGCTGGTGCCTGGAGAGGAGGGGGGGGGGGGGGGGCTCAGTGCTTCTCTAACCTGCATTTCTTGGGCCAGTGCCTCTCCAGCCTGTGCAGTTTGTGGGGAATAATATCTCCAAACAGGTTAATTTTGCATATACCTTGACAGGAATAAATCTTGCTCCTAAAGCAGGGTAGACTGAGTTAGATCTCGCTATCAAATTTACTGTTAATGCTCTTCTTACTACACGCATCATGGCAAAGACTGCTTCCTTCTGGAGTTCATAGGTTGTAATATGCACAGGGCAACACATCTGGAAGCCCCTAAAAGTTCTTTTAAATCATGCCAGTTGCACCCAATACAATTTACAGGGTTGTGACTCCAATTTACAGCTGTTTGAAGCATGCAGTGCTCCATAGAAATATATGCAGCATTTGAAACTAAACCATACAGAGAGGAGAGGCGCTGGCAGCAGCAGGAGTGGGTGGGTTACAGAAGAGCCAGCCCCCCCCTTTCCCAACCGGCCACTGGCTCCACTCTCCTATCTGCCAGCACTGGATCAGGTAAGTAGGGCAAGCAGGTCCAGACTCCCGAAGGTGAGCACATCTGGTAATCCTGTAGAGTACCATGACCTAGGCACTACATAATATGCAAAAAGTGACCTACGGCAGCTGTGATCCCAGTGCTATAGGCATCCATAGGGGTCAATGCAATATCATGTGTGAAAATGTGCATCCAAACTGGGCACCTGTTTTTCAACGCATGCACATCTACCTCTCCTGGGCACCAGATGCAATAATCAGATGAGCTGCCGCGCCAGAAAGGAGGTGCTAGGGATAAACGATGTGTCCCTAGTGCATCCTTGGCAATGGGCACACAGGAGATGTGGCTGTGTGTGGGTTAGGAAAATGGATGCTCAATATGAGCATCCATTTTATCCTGCAACAGCTAATTTACTAGCACAATACACATGCACACCATCATGGCCGGAGCATGTATATTGTGGGGTATATTATGCACCCTGACATTTTTTTTTCCCTTCAAGCCCTTTTATTTTTCCCCAGAAAAGCAGTATTTTTAGCTTTTTAGGTGAGCCCTTGACACATGGCAAGACTTAACGCCAGCTCCAGGGCTGGCATTACATTTTCCGAATTAAAAAGTGCGCGCCGGACGCACAGCAATTTATGGCATTGGGATAATAGCTAATAGCCTCATCTACATGTCATTTACATGTGATGAGTGCTATTATCGACATGCTTGTTTGGATGTGCATTTTGGACACTCTAATCCCATTACTGCATCAGGAGTTATTCTAATGCGTCCAAAACGCGTGTCCAACTGCACGTCAAGCTGTGAGCTAGGCTGAGCTCGCTATATTACATCGGCCCCATCGCGTGTGCCAGACAAAAGGGACCACTCACAGCAGGTGGGATATCAGCCCCCAAAGCCCCTGCTTCTCTGTCACTTTGCTTTGTGGAGGAACCAGTAACAGGAATAGAAGCGCATTCAGTATTTCAGCAGCAGCTTGACTGCTTGCCCGGTGGCTAACCAACACCCCATTCCTCAGACAGTGAAGAAGTGTATATGGTTGAAAACATTCAAATCAGAGACCTGTAATTCATTTATAGGCTCCCATTCGGCTCCTACAGATACACATTAATGTATCAACAATTCATGAAGCCATGGGAATTTTCATTTTTGCAAATCCCCAGAATAATTTATAGGTGGGTGAGAGGCAGCATTCAGAACTAATTGGCGATTCAGAGCCCCTTTATCATCGGATTATTTTTTTCACTACGATGGATGTGGTGTGCGCTGCAGATCCTTTCTTCCTCTCCAGGCTGCTGGGCACCTCCGGGTTCCTCATGCCTTGTCTGACTGCTTCAGTCCTTGCTCGCAGTCTCCCTGCGTGGGGCACATGGAGCAGAGATGAGACAGGAGCACACCTATGGTATTGAGGTGCTTTCTAGACAGGGTTCCTTGGTGATAAAAGTTGCTCAGTGCCTGGCTGATTGGGGCTCTCTGGCTCATGTCTGCTAGGGGTAGGCATGGAAAAATAAAAAAGTCATCTCATTTTTTTTTTTTTTTGTCATCTGTATGAGGGACCGGTGCTGCTTAACTTATTCATTAATGATCTGGAAAAAGGAGCAATGAGCAAGGTGATTAAATTTGCAGATGACACAAAAATATTCAAAGTTACTAAAACGCAATTAGACTCTGTGAGGAATTGCAGAAGAACCTTGCCAGACTGGGGAACTGGGCATCAAAATGGCAGAAGAAATGTAATTTTATTTATATTCTGCTTTTCAGTTATTTCAAAACAGATTATATTCAGGTACTATAAGTATTTCCCTCTCCCCAGAGGGCTCATAATCTAAGTTTTGTACCTCAGGCAGTGAAGTAACGTGCCTAAAGAGCGGCAGTGGGATTTAAAGCTACTTTTCCTATACAGCCTAGTACTTTAACCACTAAGCTACTCCTCCTTGTTAATGTGGACATGTGCAAAGTGATGCACATAGAGAAAAATAATCCTAATTACACTTACACAATGCTGGTTTCTGAATTATGAGTCCAACTCTGGAAAAGGATCTTGGTGTCATTGTGGATAATACACTGAAATTTTCAGCTCCGTGTGCAGTGGCGATTAAAAAAACCCGAATAGAATGCAAAGAACTTTTCAGAAAGGAATAAAGAAAAAAACTGAGAATATCATAATGCCTGCATATAGATCTATAGTGCTACCTCACCTTGAGCACTATGTTCAGTTCTGGCTGCCCTATTTAAAAAAAAAAAAAAAATACCACAGAACTAGAAAAGGTACAGAGAAGGGCAACGAAAATGATAACTGGATGGAAAGGCTTCTTCTGAAGAAGAAAGGCTAAACAGACTACAGGTAGCTCTGCTTGAAGAGGGGATATGATGGAGGTTTATAAAATCATGAGTGGGGTGGAACAGATACACAGAGAACAGTTATTAACACTTCCAGGTAGTACTAACATTAGGGGCAGATAGCGGATAGAAGGCAAATTAGTGAAAGTATTTCTTTTTTTTTTTAAGCAGCACACAATTTATCTATGGAATTTGTTGCTGGAGGACGTGGTCAAGGCATCTTGTATTCCTGAGTTTAAAAAGGGTTTAGAGAAGATCCGGGAGGAAAAGTCCACAAACAATTATTATCCAGGTGAATGCGGATCAAGCAGGGAGTAAGCGGCAAGAACTGGATCTGCCCTATGGGATCTGCTGGGCACTTTCTAAGGATCCGGATTGGCCACTATCGGAGACAGGATGCTGGACTCGATGGACCTTCGGTCTGACCTAGCATGACATACTTTTATCTTCTCCTTCTTTTCCTCTCTCCAATCCCTCATCCCCCTCTTTCCCTCCCTCTCTCTCTCTATATATATTTTGCAGTCCTTTATCGCAAGAATTTCCACTCCCCAGCACCAATCTTTGGCCCAGAGCAATAACAAGCCCCTTCTCTAGCTTACGGCCCAGGACTCTAATGCTTCAAAGGGGCCATCAGGCCAGGCCCTTTGCACTGATGAGAGAGAAGCTGCCCCCTCCCTGTCTCCTGCCCCCAGTTAGGGGAAGCTTACACAGGCATACGGAATGCATTCCTATAGGTAACCCCGCAGCAGGGACCCACCTCCTCACCATTAAAACCAGCAGAATAGTTACTCTTTAATTATTTGATTTCTATTCCACTTTTCAGGTACTGTAGATATTTCCCTATTCCCAGAGGGCCCACACTCTAATCAGATTGCATTGTCCGTGAGCACCCAGCGCTGTAGCAAACACCTCGCCTGTTTTGGATCTGGTGATGCTGCACTCTTCTGGGTTTTTTTTTTCGCTCTGAACTTCCTTCGTTTCTATCCAGTTCACTTTTTTTTTTTTTTTTGCTTAATTGTTAGCTTTGTTCTCCATCTCGTTAGGTACCGTACTGATTTCACTTATTGGCCGTTTTGCAGGATTTTTAAAGTCTTTTTTGTAAGGTGCCCTGGGTAGAATGTCATTTACATTCCAAAATAAGACTGGTTCCACAGTCCCTGTCCCATAGAACTTATGGTCTACGCTTGACCACAAGAATGTTAAATTGGGGTTCTCAGGGTTGACCAACTGGACATCATGTGCTCTTCCCACCTTCCACGTCTTTCTCATCAGTAGCAAGGAAGATCTCCCACTAACCTAAAGCTCTACCCTGAGATGCTAAGGGCAAAAGTCCCACTGACCACTCCTAGCAATAGGGCCTTTCCCCAGCATTTCTGCATGCCCCAGAGGCCGGGAGCTTCTCGGGTTCATCACCCCAGCACAGCTGCCCAAGTCCAGACCTGACTCTCCAGACCCCAAAAGACAGGGAGCTGCTCCTCCTCTTACCAGCCCTGGCGATGGCTGGATGGCTCGCTCACAGACTTTGCTGAGCCATGAATTAAAAAAAAAAATAAATAAAAATCAGTAGATCTGAATGAAAGTCCCAGCACATGCAGAGATATTACAGGCGGCTGCGTGGTCATTTTCTCTCTCTCTTTCTCTTTTTCTTTCAGCCACAACATGAAAGCCAAAGCTTTCATTTCAATATTAAATCAACGGCTGTCATGATGGATGACGCCGCTCCCCTCCCTCTCTCCTGCTTGGGAAGTATTAAAAAAAGATTAGATTTGTCAGTGGGTGATATACAGAACTTAATTTCCAGCAGAGGAGCAGGGGCTGAGCTGGATGGGGCGTGGGCAGGTTCTCGCAGCTGGCTGCTCCGGTATATTTCGTCTCCGTACCCCAGGCTTGCTCTTTAAAGGGACAGCGGAAGATTTGGCACCGAAGGGTCTTATTTGTCCTGATTGCAGGAAAGCATGGAATAAATACAGGGGATCTCTAAGGAGGCGATGGGAGTTATAAAGCTACATGTATTGGACAGATGGGCAGACTGGATGGGCCATGCGGTCTTTTTCTGCCGTCGTGTTTCTATTTCCTCCATGATATCACTTTAGTGTTTGCGCACTTGCATCACAGATTTATTTTTTTTTTACCGTTTTTTTTTCATTCTTTTCGGTATAAATATGAAGGAGCTCAATCCCTGACATGCCGCATTGCAAAACCCAGCCTTCATTCACAGATCTGGAGTGGAGGTGAGCAGAGGGCTCTGTGTCATCAGCTGACCCAGTCCTGGTCTCTTCCCCGCCCCCAATGCACACATGGACTTGTAGTTCTGCTTTCTGTAAGCCAGGTCTTCCCTAACCTGTCCTGGAATCCCCTCAGCCACCTGGGTTTTCGGATATCCACAATGAATATGCATGAGATACATTTACAGAAACTGCAAGTTCTGTATAAGAGGGGGCTACCTGGCCACCTTATGTTAGTCCAAATCAGCAGGATGGGCCAACTGTGCTGCATCAATTTGCATACTTTTGTTAGTGCACTGCAGAGGAAGATGAATATTTTTAAAGTTACCATTCACGGCAATTAAAGCCTGTGGCCTCTTTCTTCATGTATTTATCACAAGGCAGCGAGGAGGTGTGCAGAATTCATTGACTCGCAGGAATCTGTCAGGAGCTATGGTGTAGATGCTTCTGTCATGGCCTCTAGAATTGATCTGAAGGCCCCACCTCGATTCACATTGGCCGCCTTAGCTGGGATTTGGACTGGTGGCCGAGAGATAAAAGGCTCTGCACTGCTGTGACCAGTCCCCTCCTCATGACGTCATCATTGCACAATGAGTCGGCAGCTTGCTGATGACACCATGAGCATGGAAGAGGAAACCTACAGGGGGTGAAGGAATCATTCTAACAAGGGAGACAGAGGAGATGGATGGACCGTTTGGTCTTCTTCTGCCGTTATTTCTTTGTTTCTATCTGACATGCAAGGGACAGACCAGACCAGACCAGACCAGGCCATGTACAAGAATTTCATTTCCGCTGTGTTAATTCGGACCCCCTGACCCTTATTCCCGTACGCTCAGGCAATGCAGCCTGTCTCCCTTTCTACCTCCTGGGTATCATTCCCCATGCAATGAGGACAGGTGGCCTCTTCTCTTCCAGGTCTGCCTCTTGCCACAGCCGCAGGTCTGAGGTCTGGTAGAGTGTCCCCGTTTCACCGGGTCACCTCTTGACCTGCAGACTTGGGTAAGGGGGTGAGTTAGGTCTTCCGGGTGATCCATTCCTCCTCCACCCCTGTAGGAAGCTCCTCAGTCACTCTAATACCCACGTTATTCCCAAATGCGAGGTCTCAAAGTCACGCCTGCCACCTCTCCTCACAAGCAGTCACAGGTGCCATGTTAATTGCCGCCGTTGTTTCGCGGAAGGTCCGGTGTGATTTCAGCCCTTATGTTTTTGCTACTGCGTGACTGGGTGTCCTCTGTTTAATGCTTCCTCTCCGTTTCCCTGCACAGGGCTTCCCGCACCTGACCTGGTGAGTCCATAGCCAGTTGGATTTATGGGATATCCACAAGGGAAATTCATGAGTGTGTGTGCGAAAGAAAATTCATCCATTCCCTCCGCTCCCCCTCCCCTCCCCCCCACTTTGCATTGTGTCTGTCAATGTTATCCTCAAGCCCTGCCAAAAAATCAGCTCTGGCTATGCCATTGCCTCAGCCCATATTTTATTTTCAGTCAATTAAGAAGATTTACAATCAATGAAACCTTGACTGGGACTGTGCTAGCATGCGCTGCCTCTCGAGATGGGAGACTAGTTTAGGTAATCCTGCTATTAAAGAGAATGACTTGTAAGATAGGACGAGAGACGAAAGAAAGAAAAGAAGCTGCCATGGGTGGAGGGAATATGTGTAAGACTGAAACCTGGAGTGTGTGTGTGTGTCTGTACTTGGGAAGCTGTTGTAGCATACATGAACAGATCTGAGCACTTTTAAGAAAGAAGAAAGAGAAGACATGACAGCAAGGCCCTCCCAGGCCCCCACTGATCTCTGGCTTTAATCCTTGCTAAGAATCCTCTGAGCCTGCCCCAGGCTCTACAAGAGAAAACTAATTGCAGCCTTGCCTTGG
This sequence comes from Rhinatrema bivittatum, assembly GCF_901001135.1. Taxonomy (NCBI): domain Eukaryota; kingdom Metazoa; phylum Chordata; class Amphibia; order Gymnophiona; family Rhinatrematidae; genus Rhinatrema; species Rhinatrema bivittatum. The sequence goes on from NC_042625.1 coordinate 86,682,715, forward strand.
AGAAAGGGAAACGCAGGAGGGAAGATACAGAAAAAGTGTCTTTTTGGGGGGTGAGTCTCCCTGCTAAGGAGGAATAGCTGGAAATAGGGTTCCCACCTCACCCAGGCCAACCCAAACTGACTGATCCAGTCCTGGGTTTGCCCCAGGGCATGCCTAAATATATAATCCCACGTGTCTTAGGGAGAGGGAAATGACAACTCCATGCAGGTCATGGGGCAAAACCAGGACTGGATCACTCTGTAAGGATTGACTGGGATGAGCTGGCAACCTTAGTCACAGATATGTCAGGAGCCTCCCGCCCCCACCCCCCCAAATCTCAAGCAACACTGCCCCACGAATGCAGTCTCACACAGGACATCCCATATTACAGCTAATTTCCCCGTTCTGGAGGGCAGAGAGAGGGTCCATGGGAAAAGAGCTTGCGTTTTTTTTATTTTCTCTTCACTTCTGTTCTTCATCACAGCCTAAATGGATTTAGCTCGCTAAAACAGCAGAAGCAAAATATGTTTTTTTTTAATTGAGTCGTTTCAGATGGGAAACGATACGAAACCAAACCACAAATGCTGTCGTCGTTTCCCGGTTTTAAAGCAACCCCGCACCCGTAACCGCAAGCCTCAGATCCTTTCCGCATGCAGAAATCTGGGCTCCTTCTGTGCCTGCCCTTCTCCCTGGCCTGGATTTTACTTTTAACGTTAGTAAGTTTTATTTTAGGATGTCCCAATCCAGCCCTCCCGCTGAGGCCTCTCTGTCGGGCACATGGTACTACGTAAGCCTGATATCACAGGCCCGGCACTTGAAAACCCCAGAGAGGGAGGACTCTGCCTTGCAGTTAAATCCGTTCGCTTTCTCTTGCCAGCAGGGTCCGGAGCATCCCCGCCGCTTGTTTGGAGAAAAAGAGTTTCTTTGCAGTTTCTATTGCCTGCTCTTGCAGTGTTAGGAGCCTGGAAGGCCTAGATTTAGGCCCAGGCGACCGCCTCGGGTGCCAACCTTTTCCTAGGCACCGGAGCATCACCGCCACCCCCGGCTGCCAAGTCCTGACCCGCAGCTGTGGTGCAGCAGGAAGTGGAGGCAGGGAGTTCAGTGTGGGGGCTTCCTTGCAGCCCGCGCCTGCTGACCAGCACTGCCGCGCCCTGTGCCCCTTGCTTGGGTTTCCATGGTAACAGGAATCCCATGTGCGAGGAGGGGGGGGCGGGGCCCCGCCACACCAGTCAGGTCACAGTAGCTGCAGGCCTTGCTGCACCAAATTTCCTGTCTCCACTTCCTGCTGCTGCTGCGGCCTTGGGCGCTGCAACGGAGAAGTGAGGGAGATGCTGCAAAAGGGGAGGCATTTGGACAGGGGAAATTGGGGGCGGGATCATCCCCTTTCCCTGCAGGAGGGGGAAATGGACAACCCCCCACACCAATTGCCTATAGGGGTATGCAACTGAAATCTATTTGCTATGCTTAGCCATGAAAATCTTGGCACCTTATATTTTCCAACCCACTCTATGATTACTGCAGAGTTTCTTTTTGTAGTGCCTGTTGTCCTGGGCTTTTCCAGGCTCTCTGCTGCCTTCCTTTCCTTCCTCTCCTCCTTGTGTTGCTGTGTGCTGCTGCTTCAGGCCGTTTCGGCTGTGTTCCACCACCAGAGGGCATCTGTGCGTGCACTGACTGCAAAGCTCTTTGATCTTCAAAAAGCGGCATCTTCCACTTGGGTGATGGCCAATGAAAGCAGAGCAGTAAGAGGCAGGGCCTCGTGATGAGGCACTTTGGGGTTTGGTTGCACAATATTCTATAAAGAATAAAGAGTAAATAGTCATCCTTGAACTCTAAGCTAGCGGGCTCACTGATAGGTCAAGTAGCCATGTTGGTCCTGGAGAAACTGGAGTCTTTGACATCCGAAAGGATCTTTGTGCTCTCAGAAACTCATCTTTGGATTATTCTTACATTGGACCAATAAAAGATTTCTCCTGACCTGGTCGCCATATATTAGTTCCTTGCCATATAAGGCCAAGAAGTGTTTTATTAGCTTCAGTGTAACTTAATTTCGCTTGTGAACTTTCAAAATGTCTTTGCTGTGCAAAGGCGAATGTAGTTTATGCAGCCTGCTTATTTCTCCTTGTTTTCCTTGAATAGGAAGAGCGGGTGGGGGAGATTTGGGCTAGACAAACTTGGATTATTAGCTCCTTGTTGACAGTTGCTTGCACTAATGATTGTTGTTTATATTTGTGGAGTTATCTACTATTTATTTCAATGGAGCAGCACATATCCCAGTTTAATTTACAATAATAAGGTTTACACATTAAAATAATATCCCCCACCTCCTCTGAGGAATGCTCCATCAATGAAATACTTGCTTTCAAGCTCGTATTTTTTTTTTGTATTAAATTCCTAAAGCTGCTTCTCTGAATGCCTGAGAGCAGCCATGCTCACAACACTATCACAAGCTATCTCACATGGGAAGATGATCTGATTGGTTCAGTCTGTAATGTTTGTTATGACCTCATGGTCCTTCTGTCCACCTAACACATAGGGTAAGTCTTTGCCAACTGGCTCCATTTTTTTTTTTTTTTTAGAACAGGTTGATCCAGTCCTGGTTTCACCCCCAGTGCATCCATAAACTTACATGCAATGGGGTAAAACTAGGACTGGATCAATCTGTCCTGAAAACAAAAATGGAGTCAATTGGTAACCCTACAAACATTTACCTAGATACATAGAATGTAGAACATGATGGCAGATAAAGACCATATGGCCCATCCAGTTTCCCATATGCATCGCCTGCTCAGCTTTACAGACCTCTTTCTCTCCCGGAAAGATCCTCCATGCTTGTGCCATGCTTTTTGCTGAATGCTGCTACTGTTCTTGTGTTTATAACAGCTCCATGCATCCACCACCTTTTCTGTAAATAAAGATTTCCTTTCACCTTCATCCCATGACCCTTAGATCTAGAGCCTCCTTTCCATTGATAGAGGCCTGCCTCCTGTGCATTTATTCCTTGGAGGTATTTAAATGTCTCAATCTTATCTCCTTTATCCCTCCTTTCCTCCAGGGAGTGCATATTTAGATAGTTAATGCCGTACACATATGCTTTGTGATGACCATTTTAGTAGCTGCCCTTTCGTTTTACGTCCTTTTCAAGGTGCGGTCACCAGAATTGTACAAATAAGGTCTTACCAGACACTTAAACAGAGGCAACAGGGTAAACACAGTGGAAGGTGTGGAAAACATGAGGAGAGATCAAATGAAGCTTGAGGAATGGCAGCTAAGATTTAATGCTAACAAATGCAAGGTCATGCAAAAAACCCAAAGGAGCAGTAGAGTATAGGGGGGTAAGTTCTTCTGTGCACAAAACAAGAGAGGGATCTTATCTGATGATCATAAGGTGGCCAAACAGGTACATAAGTTGAGGGGGGGAAAAACCAGCTGGATGCTTGGGTACAGAAGGAGAGGAATAGAGAGCAGGAAATATTGCCTCCTATAAGTCTCTGGTAAGACCTCGTTTGTACAATTCTGGTCTGATTCCTCAGCATCCTGAACTGTTCTACCAACAGCACCTTACCCAGTCTCTCATGATTTAACCTTTCCACTCCTACTATCTAGTCTTGATCATTCACTGTGCCAGTCCTGACACCTTTGTGTCTCTCCACCTCCTTTATCCACTTCTGTCCATCTAGCAGAGTACGGGCCGAGACCTCCTTTGAAATGCAGAACCACAGCAAAGAACAACAAGTGCCAATAAAACCTGATTGATTTATTTTGAGTACTGTATGCAAGATGACAGATTCACATGCAAGATTCAAGGGCTGATACTCTCTCTATATCCAACACTTGCAAGCCTGGCTGAGCTGTAATAAACCCTTTTGATCAATGGGACAGGGAAAGCGAGGGGGAGCAGACAGCAGCATTATAAATGGTCACCGAAGTTCTGTTCAAGGAAATTGGAAGCAAGGAGAAGGGCCCCATAGAAAGTAATTTTCGTGTAAATCTGCCTCGTTTAGTCATGATGCAGGGATTTGCAGCATTATCTCCCTGGTAGGAACTCAGGTCCTCGAATTGTTACCAATTTGTATGTAAATTTGTCTGCTTTCCTCGCCTAGTAGCTCATTGGAGTCACTGAGGGAATCTGCTGCCGTACCTCTGTCGCACCTGGGGTCCCTTTTCCTTCTGTCACAGAACACGAAGGCTCATCCAGTCTGCATCTCCCATTCAGCTGTGCAGTCCCTTCTTCTCTCTCTCGTAGATCCCCTGTGCTCGTCCCACGATTTCTTACATTCTGATATCTTCCTTATATCCACCCACAACCTCTGCATGGAGGCCGTTGCATGCATCCACCACACTCTCTGCAAAGAAATATTTCCTTAGATTAGTCCTCACTCTGTTCCCTTTCACCCTCATCTCATGACCCACCCCCCCCCTCATTCCAGAGCCTCCTGTGTATTTAATACCTTGGAGATGTTTAAATGTTTGCTTTCCTCTCTCCCAGAAACGCCTGCTGGATTTTGTTTAATGTTCAGGATTTGTCAAATCTACAGCATTCTGAGGAGCAGTGGAATCTAAGAGAGCAGTTACCTGGATAAAATCAGGGAGGGGGAAGGGAGCTGAAAATTGTCTTCCCCTTCTGTGAGAGGGTGGGGGGGGGAGAATGGATCTGGCAGAAAGATGAAATCCCTGCATGTGATTTATGGCGTGGACTTTGCACCGTTAGAAATCAGGTGCAAAGTCCAAAGTACTGAAGTACCTGAAGTGCTGGCTGGCCCCACATTTTGATAGGGAAGCTCCACGAGGAGTTTCTCTTTGAAAATGTTCTTGCGGTTTCAAAGGCCAAGGGGGCTTAAAAATTACCCTCAAAACGTGCATGAGGCTGGACTCTTGGTGGTCCCTCTCTGCAGAGTTGGTGGACGGTTGCTGAACCCCCCTGTGGGTGGTATACAGAGGCAAGGCAGCACGCTAGGTCTTGGCTTGGCCATGTCATCACAAGATACAGGTGTCGTCTTCTTTTTAACTCCCAGCTCCTTGCGCCGCGGGAAATGCTTGAATCAATCAGCCATGTCTTTGCCATGAGGGAACTGATCCTCTCAACAGGCCCTTCTATCTTCTTCTCCACTGGCTTCAACTAGACTGACCTGCATGAGGCTTTGAGCATTCAGCTGCCTCGTCCTCAAACTGTGGAACAGAATGCCTCTAGTGCTATACCTGGAAACTTGTTATCTTACCTTGTGCAAAAAAAAAAAAAAAAAAAAATCAAAGCTGTCTCCTCGGCAGACACTCTTCCCAAACCTTGTGACCAGGAGTTCCCCAAGGTTTCACCCACTGTGGGGCCTTTTCTACCCAACTGGTTCTTAATACATCTCACAGCTTCTGGTGTTTAACTTACTTCTTATCTCTGCATATGCATTATTTTATACCTAATGTACCTCGTATCTGATATATGCATTCTTATGTCCTCAATGTTTTTTTTCTCTTTCTATGTAATCTGCCTTGTGCCTACCCTTAGGAAAAAGGCTGAATATTATATGTTTATGAATAGGTACAGAGAAGGGCAATCAAAATGATAAAAGGGATGGAACAGCTCCCCTATGAGGAAAGGCTGAAGAGGTTAGGGCTGTTCAGCTTGGAGAAGAGACGGCTGAGGGGGGATATGATAGAGGCCTTTAAGATCATGAGAGGTCTTGAATGAGTATATGTGACTCGGTTATTTACACTTTCGAATAATAGAAGGACTAGGGGGCATTCCATGAAGTTAGCAAGTAGCACATTTAAGACTAATCGGAGAAAATTCTTTTTCACTCAACGCACAATAAAGCTATGGAATTTGTTGCCAAAGGATGTTGTTAGTGCAGTTAGTGTAGCTGGGTTCAAAAAAGGTTTGGATAAGTTCTTGGAGGAGAAGTCCTTTAACGGCTGTTAATCAATTTTACTTAGGGAATAGCCACTGCTATTAATTGCATCAGTAGTATGGGATCTTCTTAGTGTTTGGGTAATTGCCAGGTTCTTGTGGCCTGGTTTGGCCTCTGTTGGAAACAGAAGGCTGGGCTTGATGGACCCTTGGTCTGACCCAGCATGGCAATTTCTTATGCTCTTATGTTCTTAATAAATACATAAAATTAGAATTGGACTAGAATCTGATGATGGCATTGAGGATGACAGATGCAGTAGATACAAAGACCTCCTCTAGATTTTCAAGTTAAAATGTACAATGCATTCATGTAGCTCAGTGTATTCCCAGGCATATGCACCACCTTCATCACTGACCTCTTCTCAAATGTTCATCAGTTGCTGCCATTCTGCTAAACTCTGACCTCGAAGGTCTGATGGAAGACTCAGTAATCAGGAAATTATACTTTCTCAGCTAAACATACCAGCTTAGTCAGCAATGGGCTTAGTGTTAAAAATGTTGCCAGTGTCAGTGATTGATTGCCCCCCATCCCCACTGGAGGCTCCATGGATCCTCCTGCCCCTACCTTCTTATTAGAAACCTTCTGACCCCCAGCTTCGCTGCTGTGGTGCACCAGACACATCCTCTACAGTGCGATCTATGGTGGAAATCTTCCTTCATTTGCCAATGATGACCAAATGTGCACAGGTTATCTTATCTTTACACTTACAACCCATATCTTTGGTCCAAAAGGATCACCAAAAGCAGCTTGCAACATATCAAAATGCAATTCCTAAATATAGCTTAAGTACAATGAATAAAAAAACAGCTGCACTGCCCCTCCAATATCTAGAGCTTGGAGGTACCTCATTCTCTCAATGATAACTGGGCTTTCCTTCTTCACTCCTTAACCCGTCTTCCCTCAGTAAAATCTCAAAATATGATCAATTTCCCACTTACAAACACACACACACACACACACACACACACACACACACTTTCTCTCTCTCTCTCTCACACACACACACACACATACACTCTCACACACATACTCTTACACTAACACATACATATACGTACACACACACACACACATACATATAACACATGCATACATATAACACATGCATAATACAGTCATATAAACACAAAAACATACACTCTCTCTCTTTCACACACACACACTCTTTCTCTCTCTCTCACACACACACATACGCTAACACTAACACATACATATACATACACACATATAACACATGCATACATATAACACATGCATACATACACTCATATAAAAACAAAAACATACACTCTCTCTCTCACACACACACACACACACTAACACTAATACTAATACATACAAACTCTCTCAGTACATTTTCAAAATAAGCATATCTGGGCTTGAAAGCGAATAATGAACAAAATGGATACCCAGCAGCCTTTTGATTCACTCTCTCTGTTGAAGGATTGCATAACTGATTATGGATTTGATGGAAAATGAGGGGGGTGCTATTGCTGTTAGAAGGAAAAAAAATAGGAAGATTTCTCTTTTTTTCTGAAAGACATTTTGTATTTTTACAGTTCTAAGTTTCTGTTGCCAGTGGTAACTGGTTCTCATGACCATTTTGCGGTGCTGGTTACGGCTGGCAGCGGGCTGTGCCAGAGCTGGTACGTGATCCACTGCCTTTCCAGAACATGACAGCACCATGCTGAGGTATGAGGGAGTCACACCTGGGGATGTAACCTGTGCACCAGCTCATGCGCCACCTTCCTATTGCTCTGTCTCTCTCTCTCCCCCCATCACCTGATAACTGAATAATTCATTCAGCCACAGATGGTAGAGTGGTCCTGTGACCCCCCCCCCCCCGGCTCTTAGAATCCCTTTTCATTCCTATAGAGAAATGGGGCCAGATTAGTTGAAATGTCGGGGAGGTCAGAGCACATTGTGATGTCATCAAGCATTTTTAAAGCTGCCCTGCCATTGGTTAATGTCTTATCTCCAATGGGGAATGAGCATCATTAGAGTGTAATTTTACTGGAGTCCACATAGCTGGTGAAGTCTGCATGAACATTGTGCGAGTGGACTTTCCGGAGGATTCTCCAAGCGAACTTACGCAGGTAAGCTTGCTGTGAAAGTCCTCACTGGTAACTGGCCGAAGAGGCGCACACATTCACTCGCTTGATGTTAAGAATATCCTCATTAAGAGCAGCACACATAACCCAAGTTCTCCTTTAAATATTTGCAGTCCCAACATCATATTTGATGAATTCTCACTTTAATCCCTGCCTGTAACCACCTATATTAAATCTCCTCAGTCATGCCTTTGCTGCCACAACTCAAAAAACTCTTAATTGTCTTTTGTTGCGGGTTCTGTCTGTCAATCTTGAATACATTGTAAGCTCCAAGGGCTTGTAAGCTCCATTATTTCTCTCTATACAGTACTGTGTGTATATCTGATATGCATTATTCAAATGATTACAATTAATAATAACAATCAGATGTCCCTTTACTGAAAATTGTTGGCAGTCTTAATCCCATTCTTACTCACAGCTACCTGTGTGAGCACCCATGCCACCCACAACAACTTAGAATAGAGAGATTGACAGCAATTCCATATTATAAGGAACAGATTGAGCCCATCCTTGCTTTGCCCCACAGCATGTTGGGAAATGTAGTTGTTGCTTTTTCTAGAGGCAATTAGGACTAAACCTCCCTGCCTGCAGCGTGAGGTAAAACCAGCTCTGGACTGGCCTGTCCCTTATGCCATGAAATTTGTGGCTGTCTGGCTAGTTTCACTGGTGACCAGAGGTGGCTGCACGCCAAAGTGGTGCTGAAAGGCAGTGGTTGTAAAGCAAGTAGAGATCTGCATGGAAGGTGTCACAGAAGTGCAAACGAGGCCATTGTTACCAAAGTTAAACACCTCCATAGAAACGCAAAAGCGCTGATGTGCCAGTAGATGGGGGTCTCCCTTGCTGAAAACAATCATCTCTTATTTGCTCATAGACTCGTGCGGCTAATGGGCTGCTGGACGGCAAAGCAGCAGTCAGTTGGCCTTGGAAGAAAAAGACACAGCTAGGCCCGGCGCTACCGGGTGTGTAAACTGTACAATTGCACAGGGCAGCACACCTGGTGGGGTAGCATTGGGAGCAGGGGGAGGCCTGTGCTGCTGCTGGTGGACCCAATCCCACCTTTGGCAGAAGGAGGTCCGTGGTGCCACCGGTAGACCTGATCCCACCAGCGGCAGAAGCAGGAGGCCACAGCAGAGGAAGCCCATCTGGCAGCTCCTCCTCCGGTGCTGCCTGGAATGAGTGGGTGTGTGAATGGGAGGCTGCTTAGGATGAGTGTGTATGTATGTGTGTGTGAGTATGTGTGTGAATGGGAAGCTGCCTGGGATGGGTGTGTGTGTGTGTGTGTGTGAATGGGAGGCTGCTTAGGATGTGTGTGTGTGTGTGTGAATGGGAGGCTGCTTAGGATGGGGTGTGTGTATGTGTATGTGTGAACGGGAAGCTGTCTGGGATGAGTGTGTGTGTGTGTGTGTGAGAATGGGAGGCTGCTTAGGATGGGGGTGTGTGTGTGTGTGTGTGTGAATGGGAAGCTGCCTGGGATGGGTGTGTGTGTGTATGTGAATGGGAGGTTGCTTAGGATGTGTGTGTGTGTGTGTGTGTGTGTGAATGAGAGGCTGCTTAAGATGGAGGTGTATGTATGTGTGTGTGTGTGAATGGGAGGCTGCCTGAGATGGGTGTGTGTGTGTGTGAATGGGAGGCTGCTTAGGATGTGTGTGTGTGTGAATGGGAAGCTGCCTGGGATGGATATGTGTGTGTGTCTGTGAATGGGAGGCTGCTTAGGATGGGTGTGTGTGTGTGTGTGTGTGTGACTGGGGGGCTGCTTAGGATGGAGGTGTATGTATGTGTGTATGTGTGAATGGGAGGCTGCCTGAGATGGGTGTGTGTGTGTGTGTGTGTGTGAATGGGAGGCTGCCTGGGATGGGTGTGTGTGTGTGTGTGTGTGTGAATGGGAGGCTGCTTAGGATGGGCATGTATGTGTGTGAATGGGAGCCTGCCTGGGATGGGGTATGTGTGTAAATAGGAGCCTACCTGGGATTGGTGTGTGTGTGTATGTGTGTGTGTGTGTGTGCGCGTATACATTTGTGCATGGGAGCCTTCCTGGGATGAGCAGGGTGTGTGTGAGTGTGAGCATAGGAGCCTGCCTGGGATTAGGGTGGGTGCGAATGGGAGTCTGCCTGGAGGTGTGTGCGTGTAAATGGGAGCTTGACTGGGGTGGGTGTGTGTGTGTGAGAGAGAGAAAATGGGGGGTGCAGATGGATTCCAACCTGCCAGCAGCTGAAATGAAGATAAGGGCCTGAAGCTGCTGGTAGATCCCAACCAAAGAAGAGCTGAAGACGCCTGTGGGTTTGTCCGAGAGGGAGCGTATGTGTGTATGAGCTTGTGTGCGTGTATATAAGAAAGAGAGGAGAAAGTTTGTGCATCCCACTCCCACTACTCCACAACATTTCCAGGGTGACTGGAAATCAAAAGTTCCCAGGAATGGAGAGTGTGAATTTTTAAAATCCTTTTTAGTTTTATTTTTCAGGTGTTATTTGCTCTGTTTGCTGTTTTGAAATGCTGTTTAAAAAAAAACAACTTGTATATGAGTTTATAATTATTTGATCTTTTATTCATTAGCTTTTTATGAAATATTATTATTAGTATGTTTTTAGTATTATGATTATGTGTTTATTTTTTCTTGATTTTATTGTTTGATGTTTGAGGAATGCTGAAGGTTCTGTTTTTCCATTGTTGCACTGCATAGAGAGTCTGGCTTCTTGCGTTTTTCAGTTCAGTTTTTGTCTGCACGTTTGTATTTCTGCTTTACGGTTGCTCTATTCTATTTTTGGTGAGGGTCTGTTTATGTTCTGCATGTGGGACTGAGGTGAGGCTTTCTCCTAATAGGAAGTATTTTAGTGTTTTAGGGTTTTCAGAGGGTCATGCACACACCCAACCCACATCACAATAGGCCTAATACCTTATGGGTTCCAGATGTCTCTTCTGCAGGGATTTCTGGTTGGCATCACAGCAGTGCATGTAAATGTAATGTAAGGGATATTTTTCATGTAAAATATAAATGCATAACTCTGTGTGTGTGGAATGGGGCGGGATGGGGGTGAGTTGGGTAAGGTATAAGGTTCACCTGGGACACATAATACCCTTGCACCAGTTTTTAAAGTTTATATCACTGAGGGAGTTGGGCTTTTTTTTTGGTGGGCCCGGGACAGAGAATGAATGAACAGGGGCCGGGAGGGAGGCAACACAGTAATCATTCGCACATGGAGGCAAAAAACCTAGCACCGGCTCTGGACACAGCAGAGGGAGGAAGGAGTTTAAAATGATTGGACTGCTTGTTTGTGTGCACGCAAACCATTTTTGTTTCGGTTTGCATTTTGTTTGTTTCATGTCTTTTAGAAACATATTTTGCTTAGTTTTATGTCTTTAATATGCACTATTTGCAAATAACCTACATAAAACAACAAATGACAAAGAACCCCCAAAAGTCTGTTCATTTTTTTCTGTTTTGTTTTGAAAACAATGCCAAATGACATAGGACATGCTGTTGGCATTTCAAAACAAGGACCCCCTAGTATTTCTTCTCTGGAGTGAGTCAAGCACTGAGACCGTTCCTTTACGTCAGTCAAATAAGCAGAAAATACAAAAAAGATAGACAGCCAGTATTTTTGGGTTCAGGTAGACTGGAATCACAGCCCTTGAGGATTCAAGTGTTCATCTCTGTGGTAAGGTCGTGTGCAGTCATTATAGCTGCCATACTCCAAAGTAGATGTAGCTGATTGCAAACAGCATACTGAGATGACTGCCTGTCAGGGGCCTTTGTGCATGGACACAAATGGCTGCATCACCATGTAATTCTTGTCTTATCACCATGAAGTCTGTTCAGACAGAGCAGGTGTTGCAAAGTGGACAGGAGACAGCTCCTTCTGGATCTGAGCCAGTGATCTGCTACCAATGTCTCATGAAGGGTCCCAGCTCTGTTCTGATCAGTAAGACACTTAGGAGTTGCCACCTCACCCCACAGTCAACCAAACAGGCTGACCCGGGCCTGGTTTTGCCCCCATTGCATGTATGGAGTTTTTATGATTTTTTTTCCCATTGAAAATCAGAACTAAAGTTCCATGCATGCACTGGGGCAAAAGAAGGGCAGGATCAGCCGGTTCGGTTGGCTTGAGGTGAGGAGGTGGCAAGATGCTAGAGCAGGTTTTCAGGATATTTGTAATGAATAGGCATGAGACAGATTTGCATGCACACTACCTCAATTGTATGAAAATTGATCTCTTGCATATTTATTAGGGTCTAACTGGTATGTGGTCCTGGAGGATGAGTTAGACACCCCCGTTCTAGAGGTCATACTCAGATATCCAGGCATGGCAAGACAGTCCTAAAAGCACAGGGTTTGACTGTCTTATTTTTCTGTTCTGACATATTGCTGGCTCTACCAGCTAACCTTTTGAACAAGATAATTGCTTTTCAATCCCCATTCCACTGGCCAGCTGTTTGCATCGTTATAACAACAGCAATTGCACTGAGATGTTTGCTGTTAGTGGTCATGTTCACAGTAGTTAATGACTAGACCTGGCTGCACAACCTCCAGCAGAATGGCTATAAACACTGAACGTAGAGCGAAGATTGCAGAAAAAGATACTTTACGTTAAATAATATAAAATTCCTAATCAGTAGCTTTATAAAAAAACATTTTCAAATTTTTTTTTTTTACTTTTTATTTATGCAATTTTCATATTACAAAATTCAAGAAAATTTTTGAAAATGAAGACAGAATTAGACACAACAAACAAAATATAGGAAATCAGGAAAGAAATTTAAGGCATGTCAATTCCAATCCAAGTCCACAATAATGGAGATTTAGACACAAGTCAAGCATAATAATGAAAAAAAAAACAAAACAAAGGAACACTTGCAGGGGATCTTACTAATTCTGGACTTACTACTGCCCATCTAGAAAGTTAAATAACTATGGGCCTAGAAGACGAATCTCCCTGTGGAATTTGCTCACTTAAAAAAATGAGGTAATTGAGCAGGCTGAAAGAAAATATAAGCTACATCTCTGTACTTAACGTAACATTTGAAAGGTTATTTTAGGAAGAAAAATGCTCCTAATTGAAGGTCTGTAGGTCTCATTATAAGAAACTGCTGCCTCTTTTTCGGTGTTTGTCTGGCCACATCCAAAAAGACTAACTCTAGAGTTCAGGAAAGCCTCAGTGTGATGTCTAAAAAAACCCCAACTTCAATATCCAATCTCTCCACAGCTCTAACACTAACACAAAGGAGACAATCAGTGTTGCGGGGTGGCCGCTTCTCTATCAGATGTTTTAAGTATAGCTGAGATATTAGCCAATTTCGTTGAAGGCAAAACTGGAGAACCCAACAACCACATATTTTTCCCTCTTAAACGAAGGCAGACTGGCGGAACAGCTTCAATACCTCCCAAAAAATAACTTTTCACCATGCACTTAGGTGGATTAAGAGGTATCTTGAGAAAGTGAATAAATCTCAAATACCTTCCTCTCATAGAATTCTTGAGATTTTCCATCTTTTTAGAAAGTAACTCATTTTCTTTAGTAATAGATTCTTGCAATGGTTTAATATGGTCAACTTCCTGTTTAAGTATATCAGTTTGTTGTCCCATGTTAGTTTTAAGAGAATTTTAAGGCTTGCACTTGGCTCTCAAGGTCAGAGCATTTTGTAACCAGCGGATTCAATGGAGGATCCCAGTCCTTCTGTAGAACTCCAAATTTGACTCCAAGGTAAGCCGAGTTGTCTTACCAGTGAGAAGTGCCCTGAGGGGAGATATAGCTTCAGCAATAAGTTTAGAAGAGTAAGGCAATCCTCCTTCAATGGCCCATTGGCTGCTCAAGGCAGAAAACTCCTGGACCTCTGGAGATGTCTGAACTGGCAATCGCAGCCGCACTACTTGACTCTGCGTTCTCTGCAAGGAGAGTAGCTGCATCAGCGTCATAAGCCTGTGTTGGAGTCATTTTTTGATACTTTTTGCTGAGGATGTATATAGAGAATAGGCCATATGGATTCAGAGTTTTCACCCAGACACAGGCTAGTTTGAAGGCCACAGGCCAACCTCTGAGTGAAGTCCTTACTTTTTGTACTTCGGCACTTACAGTAAGTCTTACACTGTGAAATGTTTACGAACAGGCAAGAGTCTGTTTATTTAGTTATACACTAAGTCTATGATGAGAAAACTAGCAAATAACTTATACTAAAGCCTGAGAGAGAGAATCAAGGCCACACAGCTGTGTCTGAAATCTGACAAGAACTCAGAGGGAGGGAACGCTGTTGCTTTCACAAACCTTTGTAGTGTATAAGAGGAGACAGCAAGAAAGAGAGGGTAGAGAGAGATCCCTGAACATGAGAGTACAGCTGCTCCTTTGGAAATGTAAGCTTTTGATATCTATGTAGCAATTGTTATTATCTACCATTACTTTTTCTGTATGATCTGATTTTATTTGTTTTATCCTCCTATTGCTCAAATAAACTTACTTTCTTACCTGGAACCTTACCTGATGTACTGAATCCAAGTTTGTGTGTGGCTCTTTGTGTTGGGGATAAGCTCCTGGGTTCAAACCCCCAGGTATAATCCCAGTAATTGTGTGTGGCCATTTGTGTAGGGGATAAACCCCTAGGTTCAAGCCCCCAGGTATAATCCCAATAATTGTGTGAGGCCATTTGTGTAGGGGATAAACCCCTAGGTTCAAGCCCCCAGGTATAATCCCAATAATTGTGTGTGTTTATATGAGATTAATCCCCCAGGTCAGAGTCCCTGGGCAGGATACCAGTGTGTGCACCGTCTAAACCCGTAACTGCCTGCGACACGTCCAAACATGGGGGTCAGGTTCCAGGCTGCCGCAGGATTCACAGGAGGAGTCCTGTCGATCAGGGAAAGAGATGTTAATGAATCTGGAGGTGAAGTGAGTACAACTTCTTCTCAGATAGACCCCAGCGATTCAACTCCTGACTTTGAAATCTCCTGAACAACTGTGGGCATCCATCGGGCCAACAAAGAGGGGAGTCTGGAGGGACAGCAGAGACAATCCTCTCCTTGGCCTTTCTCTTCCGACCAGCATGAGGCATACTCCACCGAAGTACAAAAATTCAGGAATTCAAAGGAAATCCTCACCATGCTGAAAAATGCTACAGCACCATCTTAGATCTCCATGAGGGCTCAATTTATTTTACTTTTTAACAGCATTGTACTTTTTCCTTTCTTGAAACCAGAACGGAGAAAACTGGTTGTCAGGAACAGGTGAGTTAATCCTGTTGCTTCTTTTATTAACACCAGATACAAAGCATTTTGGGAATATTTCAATATAAAAACCTTAACCTAGAGCCACATGGTCACATCTGGGAACCAGAAATTACTCCAGGGCCCTCAGTCTCTGGTCCTTGAGGGCCACAAGCAGATCTAGTTCTCTGGATCTCAGCAATAACTGTCCATGAGATGTATTTGAATTACAGTTACCTTTGATCTAAGAAACTGTTAGGCGTGCCATCCACGGCTGACCCGTGGCACGGCCCCCTTACCTTCTACAGTGACTCCAGACTCTGGTTCCTCCTTGCTGGCGGCGGTGGGCCGTCAGCTCCATCCTTGGGCCTCCCCCGGTGCCTCCGGCTCTGCCACAGTCCCCGGCATTCCCGGTCCTGCTTCCACTTCTCGTCGGGCCTCTCCGCGTGGCCCATGGAGAGACGCTGCTACTCGCGTCAACTCCACCTCGGCCCAAGGGTCCACCTCCGACGCAACAGAAACGGATTAATTTGCTTGATTTGGTTCCCTTGACAAACAGCCCTCGGGTGCTCTGGACTGGAACTATTTCTTTAACCAATTAAACACACTAGAAGTGAAACCCAAACTCCACTCCTTGAGAACTCCAAGCAACACTTGCTTTTCAAGATAACACCCAATGAATATGCATGAAGTCTATTTGCGTACTGAAGAAGTTCTGGTTTTTGATTAATTTGCATATTTTGATTACCCTGAACCCCAGACCTGTTTATGACACGTGGGTCCATCAGATCACTAAGTTCAGGTTTAATGAAAGAATAAGTGGGATCCAAGAGTTTCCACAAACTTTCCATTTCATCTGTGGCGTGCTTGCTCCAGCAAGACTTTTCTTAAGCAAAGGTATTTTATGCCCAGTAAATAGTCGATGTTTGCTCTTTATTCTACCACAAAGCAGTCCTTGGTTTTCCCTCGCCGTCCTGGTTTTCAGGACATCCCTAATGAATATGCATGAGGTGCTCACACCAATCACTTCTTAGACCCAGGCATGCACATCTCTCTCATGCATATTCATTAGGGATGCCCTAAAAATGAGACCAGCGAGCAAGTTCCCACGGAAGCAAGTTGACACAGATAAAAGGTGCTAACTGCTCCTCTGAGGCGGTGACCTTTTTTGAAAAGCAATACAAGACATTCACAAAAGCATTAGCTGTCGTTTTTCTTAATGGTACTGTAGTAGAAAAAGACTGAAATACCATATATTCAGGATTTGTACCCATTTAAGCATTTTATGTACTATGCATTTACCAGCCAGTGAACAAAATGACAATTAAATAAAATTCTTAACTAGGTTGAAAGGAAAGCATAAATCAAACTGCCATCAAACAGGCTTTGGGAGTGGGGATTAAATTAATTGAGAAGCAAGGTTCTAATGAGACACTAAGTTATAGGCAAGGGCTGCTGGTCCTAGAGATCAGAATATGACCTTCACTACAATGCTTGCTTAGAGCCTGCACGTTCTAATTGAAAAACATGATTGTTTCTACTGCATGAATAAAGGAAGCGAGAGAGAGAAATGGGAACCATGAAGGGTGTTAACAACCAGTCCTCCAAGTAAATCCATTGAATTCAATTTATGGAGTTGGTTTAGCGTATCGTTGTTTTCAGGCCAGACATAATACCTCCCCCGACTCCTTCTCCCATATCGCAGCTCAGGTGTTCAAATGAAAAAAGACTTCCTAAATAAAACTTGATAGGGTCAGAGGCAATGCTGTTCTTTATTTAGTGCTGGCCATTGCCGGGAGAGCATTCTGAGGACCTTGTGGCATTTTTCAGGCTCCCAGGCTCTGCAAAATGGAATTAAACTTATAAGACAATCTGATTTAAAAAAAAAAAAACAACCCCAAAAAACAATTGCTAGTGCAGCCTGCAGCTCGAGCCAGGCCTCCACCTTAACACGTGAACCAAAATGTTGTGTGCGTGCATATGGGTACTGTGTGTATGCAGACCTAGACTCGAGATGAACTCATATGGTAGAGCGTTGGCCCTGGGATATCATGTCACCAGAAACGAAAAACTAACGACTTTAAGTAAAATATAAACTTACTAGTGTATAATTCTGCCTGGTAACTGAGTCCTAAGGTCAGGCAGTATGATCTTGTGTCCAGAGAGCAGTGTGAGGGCAAGGGAGAGCGTAAGCTCTGCAGGAAAAGAGCAACCAACAGCTCAGCAAGCAGCAGTGAGCTTGAAGCAAATGCTCCAGGCGCCGGGGTAAAAGCAGAACAACTCAGAGTAGCTGGATCAGGAAGGTGAAACAGATGCTGGAAAATGGGGAACTAGTTACAGGTTTTTAATAACCCAGTAACTGGAAAAGTACAAGAGGTCAGATGATGCTTGTCGGAAGGGCCAGATATATATGAATAAAGCTTCAGTATATTGATCTATTTGTGGTCTTGAGTATTGGTTGTAGCGGGGATAAGCACACACTAGTCACTGTTGGAGGGGATCAATATTTTTCCATTATTTAGAAAATGTGGTAGGAACAAGAAGGCCAATGCCACGTTGACTGTGGCCTGCTGTATGACTGGGCAATGATTCCTTTCTTAACTCAACCCTGAAGATTTACTGCAGACAAAACTGTGACCAAGTGTCGCATGAATTGTGGTTCAGTCTACGGGTTCTCAGTCCAGTCCTCGGGACACAGCTAGCCAGTCAGGTTTTCAATCACAATGAGTAAGCATGAGATGGAGGCAGTGCATGCAGATCTCTCTCATGCATATTCATTGCACATATCCCAAAAACCTGACGGGCTAGCTGTTCCCGAGCACTGGGCTGAGAGCCACCAGCTCAGCTGAGAGTTCCTATAGCCCCCTAAGTTGCCTTCTCTTCTTTTGTATTGGAAGGAAACTAGTGACTGCAATAATTCCGCATATGTAAGAAATGGTGACCCACAGCACTGGAAGGGGCTCTGTGATGTTTCAGGAGGGTGGAATCTTGTGGCTCTGGACTAGTGGCAAATGGTCCCAAGTAGCTTTTTGTCTATTGTCAACAGAGAATTGTGCTTTGGGTGCAAAAGAGCTATAGCTGAATCAAAAAATACAGTGAGCATGTTGCAAAGCTAGTGAAGTTTTCCTTCCCCTGAATGTTCTTTCAGTAATGACCTGAACTCAGGCAAACAAAGCCATGGCCAGAACTGAGCAGAATTAAAAACTCCTTTGAAACTCATTACAAACGCTGCATGAAATATTGAACACGGCAGCTCAGGGGAGGACTGTTCACTTTCCGTATTAAAATAATTTCTCCTCACAGTGAGAGGAGGAGGAGGAGGCGGGATAGGGATTAACGCAGTCCTCTGGAATACGTTGGCTTGCGTTCAGTGCAAGTGACAGGGAGGGAGGCTGGGGAATGGGAGGTGGGGAGAGATTAAGGAGGGGGCAGTTGGGTTCGATATCGGAGAGGTGTTTTTAATTATACGAAGCATTATTCTGACAACCTCCTGCGATGGCTAAATATTTGCTCCTGCTGATTTATGGCTCTTCCAGCAGGAGGTATAACTTTACAGCAGTTCTTTCTGTATCTGGGGGTCCCTTGGAAAACAGTAACACATGGCATAGGAATGTGATCTTGCAAGGATTGGCTCTGCAGTCTGAAGCTGCTGGAAGATGGAGGGAGGGTCAGTGACTTAGAAGTGGCTGGGTCATGGTGGGGTGGGGAGTGGGGTTCTTGAATATATGATAATAAAATGCTCCTAAGAGTTCACTTCAGGGGATGTAGGTTTCAATTAGGATAGGATGATCACATCTGCTCTACATTTAAAGAAGTAGTTACAGGTTTTTTTTTCTGACTTGTCTTAGCAGCAGGATGAAGTGAGAAGAGGGGGCTGTCGAGGTGGGGAAGGGGGAGGGGAGATATTGACGTGCAGGAAGTAAAGCAAAGACCTTGGGGGTGATCATTTCTGATGATCCCAAAGTAGCAAAGCAGTGTGACAAGATGGTGACCAGAAGAAGAGAAATGCAGGGCTGCATAGGGAGAGGCAAGTGATAAGTAGAAGAAAGACGGTGGTAATGGCTCTGAACAGGTCTTTCCTAAGATCTTGTCTGGAGTAGTGGGTCCAGTTCTGGAGGCCAGGAGGATATACACAGGGTGGAGGTGGTCCAAAGAAGGACAACCAGAATTGTGCAGAGTCTGCACCAGAAGTCTTATGAGCTGAGAATTAAATATTTAAATAGGAATACCTGGAGGAGAGGAGAGACAGGAGGGATATGATGGAGATATTCAAATACTTAAAAAGTATAAAGAACGCCCACGAAGGAGTAGAAAGGAAATTCTAGAACAAGATGTCATATGACGTTCAGAATGGGAAGACTCAGGAGTACTGGCGTGTTTCTTCATACATGTAATAATCTCCCAGGGGCGCTGGTGTAGACGAAAATAGTAACAGAATTCGAGAGGCTTCCTAGCTGTGAAGGTGTGAAGGGGAAGTCACAGCTCAAATGGGGCAACAGGAATTAAATTGGGCAGACTAGATGGGCAATACGGTGCTTATCTGTTATTGTATTCTCTGTTCCTATGGAGATGAGTAATGAGGCCAAAGCAGGTCCAGATCTCCTACTTGCGCAGATCAGGGAGTTGCTCCTATAGCTCAGCAGTCGATTCTCTGGTTTAGAACCAAAAAGAAGGGGTCTCCAGACTTCTGTACAGTGGGACTACTGTGAATGTCAATCCTAGAAAATAATTCTAAGGCATATCACTGGGAGCTTTATGAGATGCACCTCATTGCCATTACAGGTGCCCAGAAACCCCACTGAATGCACTTTTGAAAGGGAGCTGCCCCAGTGCAAGCTAGTTTCAGCTCAGTGCTTTTTTTTTTTTTTTGGCAGATATAGTAATTTAAAGAAGAAACACTTTAGAAAAACACTTCACATCTTGGCATGACTGTGTGTGCTCAGGAAGGGTAATGACTAGAATGTTTAAGAGACTTAGAAAGCCAGCACTTTCTGTATTGTGCATATGAGCAGGAGCTTCTGCGGTGGCACAGCAAAGGCTTAGTACTGGGGTAATAAGGGATGTTGCAGAGCAGGACTGAGGTGCATTGGCAGGCCTGTATGTGCAGGGTGCTACAGGACAGGATTGAATGTACTGAAAGAGCTGCGTGTTTAGAGCAGTGTTTCTCAAGCTGGTCATCCACTGCATGCAAATCTCTCTCATGCATATTCATTGTGGATATTCTGAGAACCAAACTGGCTAAGGGGTACTTCAAGATTAGCTTGAGAAACACTAGTATAGGAGATATAACACCTACTCCTGGGGGAATTCTGTACAAAAACATTTAAAATTTTGCACACAAAAACTTAAAATTCTGCAAAATTCTGCAAACTTTATATTAGTCAAAATAACACAATTTACATGACAGTCTTTAAGTAATTACATTTTAAATTAATACAGAAAAATAGTTATTACTTAAAGATGCAGAATTTCTCATAAAACTGAGTACTGGGCTGCTGTCTCACCGAGGCTGCAGCACTGTGCACTCTGACACGGGAGACTGGAATTTGAATCTTCTGTCTGATAGGGTAGGCGGTATTGGCTATACCATGGATTTAACATGCTCAATCCTGGGAAGGAAGGAAGATGACCGACACTACTGGGGTGACCCAGGCTGGCCAAAGGAATAGTGTTGAGGAGGTATTGGAATAAAGTATCTCTCATCCTCCTGGCTGATGAGGGCACATACAGTACCAAAGCTCGCCATCTGGGTTGGAGGGCGTATCTAATTCGGAGGTATTTCTGATGCTATTTGTCACCCCCATGCCCAAATGTTCCTCATGGGAGCAGAATTCCCTTTTTCTTGACACATTGGTTACTAGTGACCATTGAAAGTTGGCATGATCCTTTGAATAATCCTTGTAATATCCTATTTGTGTGGTTTCACCAGTGTGAGGATACAAATATGGCTTCCAAACGTCACTGTATAGAACTAAGACCTTCATTTGCCTGCCCCATAAATCTAAGCTCACATCTGCTTAGTTTTAGTTCGTTGATTCAAATCAACAGTTTTAAAACTCACTGAGCTGCAAAAGTGGTTTATGGAGCTCAGGAATGATGATTCCCTGAGCTTTCATCACATAATTAGCTGAAATACTCAGACAAGTGCCAAGATACTGTCTGATGCCATCAATCCAAGAATGAATGCAACCAACCCAAGCTTAATAAATCATATCAAGCATCCGAAGAGGAACCTTGAAATCTCACATTAGCATCCCAAAGATCTCATTCCTACAAAGTGACTTGAATGACTAGAGGGTCACTTTTAAGGATCTGGGGTCTGTTTAGCCTGTGTGTAAGAAGAAGGCAAGATGTCATCGGCTGCCTTCAAAGTCAAGGATAGCAAAGGCAGGAAGACTGCTGCATATAAAATTTGCTTTAATGAAGCTGCTGTTTATCTTTGAAGATCTGCAATGAAAGCTGATTTTGCTTTTTTCTTCTCCAGCAAAACTTATGTTTTTCTCTGTTGAAAATACATGCCTCTACCCCCCAAAACGTCCCAAAGCGCAAAGTTAACCGTTTGTTCTGGTTTAAGGATTCTCTGTTTTTGGCTCAGTGGATATGGGAATATCCAGATTTATGTAAAATATAAAATTACATAAGTTAGATGTGAAACGTTTTTGGCAGTGCAGAGGCACAGGCTTTGAGAGTAGAGTTATAGGTTTGATTTCCTTGTAAATGTTTAGTGACATGATAATGAACATTATGAGGTGAATTTTAAGATCCGCATGTAGGTGCACATGTGCGCGCGTTTGCAGGCTCCCACATAAGGACGTGGCGATTTTATATCATATGCACGTAGATGCACATACACTTGCGCCTGTTATAAAATTGGCTGTACGCATGTACATGTGCGCACATGTTTATACTGATGGGTGCATGTGCCCGCAAAGGCTGCCTTGCTCGCATAAGTGGGGGGAGTTTAGTAGATATGCGGGCCAACGCAATTATCTGATTCTCCAGTTCACCCCAGTAAAAGAGAGGACTTCCTAAACCCTCTATCTAACTTGCCTCCCTTTTACCCCAGTAACCCCAGCCATTAAAACCCTGCTGACTAGCCTAGTGTTTTGTTATTTTATTACTTACACGCCATTCATAGCAGAAGTAAAGTTACACAGTAGGGGACATCGGCACGTGCTTGTGCATGTAAATGCATACGTGCATACTTTATGTAAAAGACTCAGCCCGCCCACTCCCTGCCCATGCCCCGCCCCTTATAAAACTATTACATTTGTGTGTGTACCAGGAGATATACGCGAACTCGTGTGGTTTTTAAAATCCGCGCGGCGCACACCGGGTCGAGTCACGTGCGTATTTCCTGGCTTTGGCAAGCTTAGCGCTTTTAAAATCTGCTAGTACGTTTTTTTCAGTTTTCCAAATAGAAATTTCTTTTGAATGCAAAAAGGATTTCTGCCTCAAGTGATGGATCTTTAGATCTGGTGGCCAAGGAGATGAGCCGCCCTCTTCTCAGGTTATCATGTTAGTTTTCTTCTTTGCTCCTGCTTCAAGAGTTTACTATTGATTCCCCCATTTAGGGTTCTGCATTGAGTGTAAAGTTTAAGCATTTTTTTTAAAATATGAATGTTTTCCTCTCAGTTTCCAAAATGAGTTGTATTTTTAAAAATAAATTAATAATACAAAAAGAATGTTAGGAATGATTTTGAAAGGAATGGAGAAAAAAAACCTGTAAATATCATAATGTCTTTGTATCAGTCCATGGTGCAACCACATCTTGAGTAATGTGTGCAGTTCTGGTCGCCTCATCTCAAAAAACAACAACAAAATAAAACACCAGAACTATGGAAGGTACAGAGAAGGGCATCTAAAAATGATAAAAATGATAAAAATCTAAAAACGAGAAGGGCATCTGAAGTGATAAAGGAGATGGAAAGCATAAACAGAATAGGGATCTTCAGGTTGAAGATGAGGTGACTGAGAGGGGATATAATTATAAAACCATGAACGGGGTGGAAATAGGGGATGGCTATTTACTCTTTTCAAGAGTACTAAAACCAGGGACTGCTCCATGAAACTAACAGATAGCTGATTTAAAAGTAGAGAAAATACTTTTTCACTCAGTGCACAATAAAGCTGTAGAATTATTGATGGAGGATGTGGTCAAGGTATTTAACACAGCGGAGTTTAAAAGTCAAAGAGATATGAAGAAAGGTTGCTGGAATAGGAGGAAGGTGGATATCGATGAGTTTAATACTGAATTGAATAATTATGTAAGGCAAGATGATTTATTTGGAGGCTGTTGATGCTTTGGTATAACATTGGCTGGATGATTTAGTTCCATAAAAGTGGCATCCTGTGAGAAAGCAATCAGCACGTGGTATACTGAAGAACTGAGGGTACTGCGTAAGGAGGTGTGACAATTACAAAGGAGAGTTAAGGCTAATGGGGCGGATTTTAAAAAGCATTTACATGCATAAATCTGGGTTTTACGCATGTAAATGCACTTTACTCGAGTAAGTGGGCTTTTGAAAATTGCTACAATATATGCCATTGAATCGTCCATAGGATTTATTCGCATAAGTGCACTTTACGTGAGTAAATGGCTTTTGAAAATTGCTACAATAGTAGTTACATTTATGCACGTAACTCCTTTGAAAATTACCCCCAATATGTATAAGAATCTTATAGTAACAGAGAAAAGAAAGTCAGCAGAATGTCCAGCAAAAGAGGTTTTTAAAATAGTAAATTCATGGTTGCGAAGGCGGAAATTGGATGATGAGGAGGGGATGCTTGATAGTATATCTTTTTCAAAATTTTTTGACGAAAAAATTAGAAAGTTGTTAGGGAATTTACTGGAAGTAAAGAAGAATAGGGAGGTTGGGCAGGTGGAATATATGGTGGAAGAGAGACAGTTGTACTCATTCAGATTGATGAATGGAGTTGAGGTTCAGAGAGTATTAGCTGAATTGCGGCCATCGGGGAATTCTTGGGAACCCTATCCCATCTATTTGATTAAGTGCCTATGTTACAGTAATATGAGTTGGATATTGGCATAGCAAATATGTCTTTACAAACTGGAAAGTTTCCAACAGAGTTGAAGACCTTGATCATGAGGCCTATTTTGAAGGAGCCACACTCTGATGTTATATTATGTGAAAATTGTAGGCCAATTTCAAACTAGCCCTTTTTTAGGTAAATTAATTGAAAAAAATTGTTTTAAATTAATTTACATATTTTTTGACGTGATAGATGGTTTTTCTGATATACAGTCTGTGTGTAGGCCAGGATATAATACCAAAGGGGTGTTGCTCTAGTTGACCGATGACCTTCACTTGCACTTAGATTATGGTCATGGTCAGTCATCCGTTATCCTAACCTGCGGACAGCCACTTCTCCCGGGTGCCTGATGCCAAGGAGGCAGGCACTAGGAATGCACAATTTCCCCTAGTGCCTCCTTTTTAATACAACGGCTCATTAGCAAACTCATGATTGAATGCCCACTTTCCTAATGCGCCCATCCACCTCCCAGAGAGGTGGATGGGCGCATTAGGAAAGTGGGCATTCAATCATGAGTGCCTGTTTTTCATGTGCCCATATTGCATTGACCTGAATCCGATGGAGCGCACTGTTAACCCGCCATTGGACGCGCGTTTTCGACGCGCTAGCATTACCCCTTATTCAGTAAGGGGCCGAAAATGCGCGTTCAATCCTCCGAACCTAATAGCGCCCTCAACATGCAAATGCATGTTGATGGTCCTATTAGGTATTCCCGCGCAATTCAGAAAACAAAATGTGCAGCCCAAGCCGCAAATTTTGCTTTCAGAAATTAGCGCCTACCCAAAGGTAGGCGCTAATTTCTTCGGGCACCGGGAAAGTGCACAGAAAAGCAGTAGAAAAAACCTGCTTTTCTGTGCACCCTCCGACTTAATATCATGGCCCCGAAGGGTAAAAAAAGTAGAAAAAAAAAATTTGAAGTCGGCCCGCGGCTGTCGGGTCGAAAACCGGGCGCTCAATTTTGCCGGCATCCGGTTTGAGCCTGTAGCTGTCAGCGGGCTCGAGAACCGATGCCGGCAAAATTGAGCCTCGGCTGTCAAACCCGCTGACAGCCGCTGCTCCGGTCCAAAAGGAGGCGCTAGGGACGCGCTAGTGTCCTTAGCGCCTCCTTTTGCCCGTTTCTACCGCACCACCTAATTTAAATACAGAATTGCGCACACAGGAGAGTGTTGATTTAGAAAACAGTTTTTTAGTAGAAATATATGGTACCCAGGTTCTGAGATGGGCATTTTTGCAGTTAAAGGCACTATGTCAATTGATACCTTTTTTAGACTTTGCATCTTTGTGTATGGTAGCATTGTCTATAATTACGAGTTCATTATATTATTGTAATATTTTATTGTTAGGAGCACCTAAGCTGATAGTTCAGAAATTGCAGTTGAGTGGTGTACCTAAAATATTTGGCATCCAGGGCGGATACTTCCTTTGGCAACCCCCATATATAATTTTAAAATTTCCTAAACATTGATAAAATATTTCAAAACAGCAGAACTCCCAATAATTAAAACTAATACGGATTTTTAAAAATCTCCCGCTCTCTGGGGTAGATTTTAAAAAGCATTTACTCAAGCAAAACTGGTTTTTGCTCGAGTAAATACACTTTACTCAAGTAAGTGGGCTTTTCAAAATTGCTGCAATATATGCCATTGAATTGTCCATAGGATTTACTCAAGTAAGTGCACTTTACTCGAGTAAATAGCTTTTGAAAATTGCTACGATAGTATGTCACATTTACATGCGTAACTCCTTTGAAAATGACCCCCCTCTATATCTGTCATCCTAAGATTGTTGTAGACTGGGGGCATGCATGCACACACAATATGCTCCGTCTCTCTCTCTCTCTCACACACACATACACGCTTGGTGAGAGACAGAGGGAGCATAGTGTGAGACACACACACACACTCACACATACACACACACACGCACACACACACATACTTCCTCTGTGTCTTTCTCATACAAACTAACACACATACATGCTTCTTCTATGTGTCTCTCATTCACACATTAACACGCACACATACACACACTTCCTCTGTGTGTGTCTCTCTCACACTAACACACACACATGCAGACAAAAACTGAACTGGAAACAACAAGCCAGATTCTGTATGCAGTGCAGCAATAGAAAAGCAGAACATCACTGATCCTTAAAACAATACAATCAACAAATATAAATCAATCAGAACAGTAAAACCATACTTTAAAAATATACAGATCAAAGCAGCTGATAAATAGAATTACAAAACACTAATAAAACATTTCAAAACAGCAGACACATCACATCCAATAATTAAAATTAACAAGGATAAAAAAAATCTCCTGCTTTCCATACCTGGGAACTTTAGATCTCTAGTCATCCTGAGATTGTCGTGGATTGGAGGAGAACGCACAAACCTTAACCTCTCTCACACACTTATATACCGGTACACACGCGCAGGCACAGGCAGGCACTCTCTCATACATGCGCAGGCATAGGCACTCTCTCTCACAGAAACCCACACAAGCACTCACAGGCCCAATTATACACACAGACACAAACACACACACACACACACACACACACAGGCACCCACACACACAGGCAGCCTCTTATTCACATACACAGGCACCTTCTCATGCATACACACACACCCTCACACATACACATACCCTCAAAAGTCCTCTCACACACACAGACACACCTTCTCATGCACACAGACACACACACAGGCACCCTCTTATACACATACACAGGCAAACACACATTCACTCTTATATACACTCACCCTCTCATATACACACATACACAGGCACCCTCTCATACACATACACAGGCAAACACACATTCACTCTTATATACACTCACCCTCTCATATACACACATACACAGGCATCCTCTCATACACATACACAGGCAAACACACATTCACTCTTATATACACTCACCCTCTCATATACACACATACACAGGCACCCTCTCATACACATACACAGGCAAACACACATTCACTCTTATATACACTCACCCTCTCATATACACACATACACAGGCACCCTCTCATACACATACACAGGCAAACACACATTCACTCTTATATACACTCACCCTCTCATATACACACATACACAGGCACCCTCTCATACACATACACAGGCAAACACACATTCACTCTTATATACACTCACCCTCTCATATACACACATACACAGGCACCCTCTCATACACATACACAGGCAAACACACATTCACTCTTATATACACTCACCCTCTCATATACACACATACACAGGTATATACACTCACCCTCTCATATACACACATACACAGGCATCCTCTCATACACATACACAGGCAAACACACATTCACTCTTATATACACTCACCCTCTCATATACACACATACACAGGCACCCTCTCATACACATACACAGGCAAACACACATTCACTCTTATATACACTCACCCTCTCATATACACACATACACAGGCACCCTCTCATACACATACACAGGCAAACACACATTCACTCTTATATACACTCACCCTCTCATATACACACATACACAGGCCATCACTCTGACAGGGCCAGTCTCTCGCCCTCTCACACACATTTTGGATCTCTTCTTCAGCCACTGGCTGCACTGCCGGGCCTCTCCTTTGGCACCGCAGGGCCCCTTAATCTGCCGCCAACGCCAGGGAAATGCCGGTGGCACTGCAGAGTTTCTTCTTCTGTTGCAGGACCTTGCTTTTGCCGACGGGGAGTGAGAACCCCACCAGCACTTCATTTCTCCCGTCACTATGGGACCTGCCTAATGCTGACGGCAATGGTACCCCTCCCTCTGTTGTTACTTAGGTTGGTCTGCCCCTTCTCCTCCCCCCCCCCCCCTTAGTACGACACTGGGTGCTACAGAATAATGCAAGGGTACTTTATGGAAAAAATTGCTATGAGCGTGCTAAGCCTTTGTTAATTGCATTACAATGGATACCGGGAGCGTAATGTGTAAAATTTAAACTATTGGTAACTGTGTTTAAATGTATGTGGGGCAAGGGATCTGAATATTTATGTAACAAGTTAAAATGTTATGTGCCAGGGAGAGAATTGGGATCTTCTTGTGGTCATCAATTAGAAATTGTGAATGTGGTTAAAAGCCAGCAAATGGCATCAGAACTCTGGAATTGTTGAAGATTTAAAGGGCCTGCAGCGGGAATGCCACCGCACCTCCCGAAGATGTCATCTCCAGCAAGCCCTATAAAAGATCTCTTCACTCAGTTCCTTGTTGCCCTCACAAAGGTCTTCTAGCACTTTCAAGGTCTTCCATGTTGCCTGTTCCATGTTCCTGGTCTCTCATCAGTTCCTGGTTTCTGTCTTCAGTGTCTTGCACCTGAATCCAAGTCCTAGCTAAATCCCCCCCACCTTTGTTAAGAAAATTACGCCTGCGTGAGGCAGGCGTAACTTGCGTGTGCCGGCGGGCTGCTGGCATGCCATTCCCCGGCCCAGGGGCTGGTTCGGAGGCCTCGGCCACGCCCCCAGAATGCCCCCGGGCCAGCACCATGATCACGGCCCCGCCCCCGCGTGCCATGCCGCCCCGACACGCCACCAGCACGCCCCCAAGCAAAGCCCCGGAACTTACGTGCGTCCCAGGGCTTTGCGCACACTGGCGGCCTATGCAACATAGGCCGCCGGCACGCAAGTCTCCTGCTCGCGTAAATCTGGCTGGATTTACGCGCGCAGGGCTTTTAAAATCTGCCCCGTAATGTATATGTGCAGATTGTACTATATTGTTTAACTGAACTTTAATATTTTGTTTTATTATTATTATTATTATTATTATTATTATTATTATAAGTTTTGATTGGAAACTGTCCTGGTGGCTTCAGCTGATTTGTATAGTATAAAAAATGTTTAAATAAATAAATAAAAGGGATTTGGACAAGTTCCTGGAGGAAAAGTCCATAAACCGTTAATAGTCAGGTCGATCTGAGAAAGCCACTACTTATCCCTGGGAAATGTGTTATAAACTACACTGGGTGTGTGCACATGTGTGCCTAATTCTAAGTAGAGTTGCACCTAGCTGCATAAATCCCGATTCTACCACATACGTTGGGGCATTTTAAAAAGGGCATGCATCCACGCCATTGCAAGTTTCACCAGTTCACCAGTTCGCCCATTTAACAGCTGGTTCCTCCAAACCCCCCTGGTTTGAGAGTCTGCAGTCCCCCCAGTTACTCCAGTCTCATTAAACATCTCTTGGCTATGCCCAAAATGCCAAGCCCTGCCCAGAGCACGCCCAGACTGCACCCCTTTTTGAAAACTTTTCAGATGTGCATGCAGTGGGAGGTATATGTGTATCTGGGTGCTTTTTAAAATTCGGTGAGCGCACGCAAGTCCAACTTGTGCACGCATCTCCTGGTTTTGGCGTGCACTGGGCTTTTAAAATTCACCTTCATTTTTATTTGTTTGGAAGTTTATCTGAGGGCTCACTCACACACTGGCATGTTCTGTCATCCTCTCTCTTCCCTTTGTATGCACATCATTAATACTGAGGGAGCTACTTCAGCTGACAAGAACTCAAGAACTCACTGGTGACTTTTTGGGCAGATGGAAATCAACAGAATCAAGCAAGCACTTCTCGGTTGAGAGATGGAGCGACAAGTAGCAGTGAGTGTCCTGCATCCAGGGGAGCCATCTGCTGTTTGTAAATGTATGCGGCCTGTCAGGAAGGCGTGCTGGATCTGTTACCTGTGCTAATGAATCTCTTTCCAGAAGCCTCCTGGGGTTGGGAGATGATTAGTAAGAAATGAATATTATAATTTATATGTGGAGAAGTGGTAAACTTGACTTCATCACTCCTGCCTTGGGCTTCAGGGATTTTTTCCCCCTATCTCTCTTGATGGATTGACTCAGTGTACCTGTGATGATTATTATCAGTTTGATAGATGTCAGATATCTGATCTAATGCAAGAATAAAAGATGGGTTACACAGAAATTCGGTGACTTGAAAGAACAGAAGACCTGTGGTCCAAGTCTTTCCCTTTGTGATATATAAGAGAACTTGTGCACTCAGGATAACATGCATTTATAGCACCTCTTAACTTAGGAAATGATTGATGGTCCCAGGACCATATTTCGTACATTCAGCTCATTCTATCCCTCTTTCTCTTCACTAGGGACATATTTCTTTTGTCTTGTTACAATTATCAATGCATAACTTCTGTGTTTCTATTGTTTCTTTAAGCATGGCAGGTTCTTCCTGCTCCTTTGAGCTGTCTACTCAACTTCTGTCTATTTTAACTAAGTCTTGTGGTACAACTTTTCATTGGTCAAACTTAAGATAATAATAGTTTGTGCAGCAAACGTCCCTTGCCTGTTCTCCCCCCTCCCCCCCCCCCTCCGTATTGTTCTATTCAGCAAATTCAAGATCTTCCACTACAGCTGAAAAATTATCTTACATTTGAATGCCATAATCACTAACTTGTATTTATTTAGTAATTCTTATTTCACTACTAATGCCACAACAAGACTGTCTTGCCATTGCAGGGTTGGGGATGGGGAGCAGTTCAGTGATTATTCGCAGAGAAGCAGCAAAGCAGGGAGTAATGTCCCTGAGGCTTAGCTCTCCGTGTACACCTCAGCCTGTGCAATTTCCTCCTTATCTGTAGCACCTGCAGCAGTTTATTTCTTTTATATACCGTGGTTCCAAATAGAGATCACAACGGTTTACAACATAACCTACATATAATGGCATGACTTAAACAATGACTAAATGTACTCACATAACATACATAATATACACGTCCTGCTACTGACGCCCGCCACCATGCCACAACAGCTTCACCCCATTCTCTGCAGCACATCTTCCTATTCCATTACTGCGACTCCCACCCCTTCTACACAACGCTGCTCCCGTTTTCAACTTGAATATTTCTAAAACGTATTTGCGTGCTCGGAGTCTATTCTGATTGTTGTTTTCACGGTTGGGTTTTTCTCAGACATATTCGTAGCCCTGGAGGACCGAAGCCGGCTGACGGACAGGCGATTGTAACCGCAGGCACTTGTCCATGGTCCTGAACAGGGCTCGCTCAATCAGGCGTGAGCCTTTCTGGAGCTGAAGGGGCGATGCAGGCGCCGTTGCTAATGGGTGAGATTATCTTTGCAGCATGCTAATTACATCCTCATGGTAAGACCCTGGAAGCAGGGCACGTCCCTTTTTTCATAAATATGTTTATTTGGCCAAAATAGCTTCATTTGATGGAGTCACGTGCAACCCTGATGATAAATTACAGATCTGCTTTCATCCCTTTTTAGAAAGCTAAATGGCAGAAGAATGGAATGATAACGTTTGTATCCTAGCGAGTCTGGCAGATGGGAAACATTTTTTTATGAGCAATAAACCAGTGGAATTAATTTAGTGATTTCATACCTATAGGGAATTGCTCTTCTGTCTCCTGCCCATAGGATTATTTCAGGTATTGGCTCTCTGGAATGGATTTAAAGTTCTGACATTCCTGGGTTTTGCTGGCCTTCACCTCTTCGAGGAACTGGTACTAAAATGTTCTGCTCACTTGGTTACAGGCTTTCCTCCTGTGGAAAATGCATTTCTGTCTTTGCATCCCAGAAAACCCAAGCAAGCAAGAAATAATGACAATAGGGCATGTGCAAATATCTCCTTGCATTGGGGGGAAAACTCCCGGTAGGGCGGGGGCAAAGGTTGAGTGTTGATGGTGAGGTGGCACATGGAGAGGCATAGACTGAGCTGTCAGGGAGTTTCTGCCCACTTGGCCAAAGCAGAGAAGTAGTTCAGGGTACTAAAGGGTCTAGCTCTGCTGTGAGTTTCCTATAAAACGATCAGAAGGAAGGGAGGGACTCCCTGTGACATGACCAGATCAGTTGGATTCCCCATGTGATAGATTGGAGGATCCCAGTGAATGAATCTTTTTTGTTCATTTCAGAGAACTGGGGGGGTGAGGAGGGAGGGAGAATGAGATCCCCCATCAAATACCTGGCAGGAAAGGGTGAGGGACACCCATCAGCTGGCTAATGTACAGTACCTGAATGTAATCCACTTTGAAGTGCTAAAAAACATAATAATAAAATAAATAAATGTCTAATGAACCACATTATCTGTAAGGTTTGGGTTGGATTGAAGTTTACTATTCAGAGGCTTTGCCTGACACCACAAGCTTTAACTCCAGGTTGCTAAGACATTGCGGTGTGTCTATAACAGGCTGGGAAAGCTGCCAAGATCCTCATTTGAACATTAAAGATGCAGAGAGAATACCTTGATGGGCCCCCTGTAAATTTCAGCATCACTGATTTCCATGTCAGGCAGGAGGACAATGGCACAAATTGCAGAAGCTCTGCCTGGGTAGGTAACCTTTTTTTTTTTTTTTGCATTTTCTTTACGATGACATCTTATCTTGTAAGACGTGGTGGACTCCTCGGTGTGGTGAGAAAAGGGGCAAAACCCAAGTTACCAAAATGCTGTCACAGACACCTTAGCCATTCTGTGCGCATTTGACAATAGTTTATTATCTAAAAATTAAACCTGCTCTGTGTCCTTGAACTGAGATCCTGATTACTCTGCTATGAAAAATAACATTAAAAAAACAAAATGTTGCATGGCAATAGAATGCAAAGCTCAAGATGTGTTCTTGCTGTAAATTGTGTCCTCATTCAATTAACTGGCATCACTGAGGAATGACTATCCCCTGGTCTTACATCAGGCACAGAAAGAACACAGCACGGGCTTTGCACTCTGTTTCTACTGTGCAGTAGCTGCATGTCAAAAAGGGACTTTACATAGCAAAGCTAGGGGAGATGAGCTGAAGGAAACAAAAGTCATGGGCTTTATGCAGCAGTGGCCATGCCAGAGAGATGCAAATTAAGCTGAATCAATTCTGCTAGCCTTCATTTGAAAGTGTTATGGGATCCGTAGTCCTGAGTTCTGGGGAGGTCTGGCAGCTAACCCTGTGCCGCCTCCTCTAAGCTCCTCACAGATGATTAAAACAACTTGCCAAGCTCTGCTGTTGCCACGGCAACCAATGGCAATCGCAAGCCTCTCCAGAGTCCGTGGGGTGTGCTATACAATTTGCTCCAGTCTGGGCAGCTTGGGAAGCGGGCAAGGTATGCGCTGAACTTGACGATCCCTGTTATGGCCTTGCAGCCACCCCATGAAAGCATGGACCCACAGCCGGGTGCCATGCCGGTTGGGTGCTGGCTCCAGGATCGTGGTGCGATTCCAGAAGCAAGGCACAGGGAAAGATTTAGGCAGACAGGAGAGCTGGGGGACAGGCAATAAAAAAACTATATATCGTGTATGTTTAAAATTTGGCATTGTTAATTACATGTTTGTACAAAATTACAATTACAGCGCTGATATCATAAATGAACAAATGTAAGTTAGCAGAAATAAGAAAGCAACACATATATGAACTTGTATCTGATGCAGTGAGCTGCCTCTCTTGTTGCCTATAGCAACCTAATTGATGCCATAATATATCATCATTATTATTTTCTTCTTAAATATTGTTGGTAATTTCTGCAAAATTGCACAGAGTAAACCTACAGTTGATGAGTCAACACGGGGATCCAATGAGCGGTTGATAGAAGTCATGCAGTAGGTGCTGGAGGTCCCTATGCCAAAGGTCATATGCAAAGTTAAAAGGGGGAATCGTGACCCTTTATGTAGAGGAAAAAATAAAAGCCCAGGGCATACAGAGAGGGACTGCCCTAGAGTTGGGAGGTTGGTATGGTCTATAGCCTTCCGGCACAGCAAGAAACTGAGCAGAAGTCATAACCAACAACTGACCAGGTGGGCGTGGCTGCTGGCAGATGTGGAGTGCAGCTGGTACCAGTGGTGAGATCTTGAAAGGCATCCTTCGGGAATTTGGTAATAGAACCCAAACTTGAGGAGATGGTACTGGACCTGGTACAGCCAGCAGAGAAGAAAAGCAATAAACCTGTAAAGCTGCCAGGACCCACCTTTAATGACCGCAGAAGAGAGAAATGGAATTAACCCCTTGCCTTCCCTATGAAGCCTCAGTGATTAAAGCAGAGTGAAGCAGTGAGGAAGGGGAGGGGAAGGTCAGGGGAGGGAGGCCTAAGAAAAGATCAGGAATGTGGGCGAAACCTTTGCACAGAGCTTAGCAGTTAGGAATGTGTGTTCCTGACATGAATGGAAGGGCGCAATCCTGAATCAATGTTTGTCAGCTTTCTAATTATTTCTGTGCACTCATTGGACAGTGCTAGTCAATTTCTCTTTCTTCCATATCGATAAATTACACTGGTAACAGGGAAAATACCCTGATATACCAAAGAAACTACACAGCACTGATAACCAAGGAGCAGCGCCGTCTACCAATGAAGCTCACACTGCACTAACACTGGAGCTGGGACAGTTTTCAAACTGAGCACGTTGGGTGCCTTTTACCCATGGTGTACTTTCCCTTTAGAACTTCTGGCAGGTAGAAATCACAAATGGTCACTTCCTCCTGGTTTTTTTTCCCCCTGTGGGCAATTACGCTGATGAACAATAACTTGCACAGATTTTGAAAACGCAATCTGTGCCTGCTGTCTTCTTCCTGCTACCTAAACACTGCCAGGCCTGGGACTGCCTCCTTCTAAGACAACTAAACGTACCGGTGCCAGGGAACCCCAAGTGTGCTTTTAGCTGGGTTAAGGGTGAAGAATTTTCCAATGACCTTTAACCTGAGGAAATGGCTTTGGAAAATTGCCCCAGCTATGTTCTTTTTCTTGTTTCAACCCTCTTCTGCTCTCAGTTTCTGCTTTTTTGTTTCTCTCTTGTGTTTTTAATTATCTGTGTTTTGCCCTGCATGAGCTACAGGACAAGGTTGATCTGTCGAGCGGACGGACAGCCTAGCAGGGCTCTGAGGTTCTGTGGGTTTTCTGAAGTCAGAGCCTGTTCTCCGCCTGCCTTGAACTGGGTCGTTATTTCCAGCTCCCCCAGCCTTTGGGGCACTGGATCATGTTTTCACTGAACACGCATCGATACGGACGCAGAATCAGAAAACGGCCTGCATGAGTTCCGGGAACAAGGCTGGCAATGAAGGGGAAAAGTAGCAGGCCTGGATCAGGCGTGGGAAGGGGCATTTGCCATTCTTAACTCAGGGATCCCTGGGATTATTGCAGCAGTGGAGCGTTTGGAAACCAAAGTTTATTCTCAGTTTTTAAAGGAGTCATTTCCTGCTTCCTCTAATGAGTGTAGTGCTTGTTCTTCTTAGAACTCAATAAATATCCAACCTTTTTTTTTTGTATGAAATAAAACTCAGTTCAGTATCAATTGTAAGACATTTCCTGCACTGTACTATCCTTTCATGGGACCTCCAGAAATCTGCATCAGTAGCAGTACAGAAGATCAGAATGGGGATGCTGCCTCACAAAATCCTTCTTATGACCCACTGCATTCATGGAATTATAATTCTAATGTCCCTAAGAAAATTGGGATAGAACTGGACTGGATCAACCTGTTCGGACTGACCTGGGTGAGATGACAACCCTATATCCCTTTGTTGAGGTTGCCATCTCACCCAGGTCAATTTACTCTTGTCTGTGCCCTTCTCTTCCCTCGCCAACTTCCAACTTCTTGCTTTCCACCATGCTGTGCTGCATGCCTGGAACAGACTTCCCGAGTCAGCGCATCCTGTTCCCTCTCTGGCCATAAACAAGCCCAGTCTAAAAAACCCAGCTTTTTTGAGGCAGATTTTAAATCCTAAGCAGTTCGCTACAATAAACATTGACAATTGTTTGAAATGCATGTTTGTCTTGACTAGATAGTAAATGGGTCATCATCTTCGAATTGATCCATGCATATTCAATGTGGATATTCTGAACACCAAGCCTGCTTGTGGCTTCCGAGGACTGGAGTTGGTCACCCCTGCCATAAATTGACAGCCCAAGAAACTTTACTCCAGCTCTGACCAGGAGTTACATTTCCAGTTCTAAGTAACCATGTGTTAAGCCTCTGCACCTCTCTGCATCAGGAAATAGTGGCCCCACAGCCAGTCGGGATTTCAGGATATCCACCATGAATATGCATGAGATAAACCTGCATACGCTGAGACTCCATGATATGCAAATTTATCTCTTGCATATTCATCTAATTCTAATTATCTAATTTATATATTCTGCTTTTCGGCACTTCAAAGGAGATTACAATCAGGCACTGTGGTTATTTCTCTGTCCCAAGAGAGCTCACAATCTAAGTTTGTATGGTGGATATCCTGAAAACCTGACTGGCTGTGGGATGCCGAGGACAGGTTTGGGAAGCCCTGAGCTAATGGCGTCATTAACCTAGAATTTAAATGGAGGAGTTTTCGTTGGTTTGTGTGCCTATTTTTTTTGTTTTTGCAAGCAGAACGTCTTGCTGCATGGAAAGTAAAGTCTGCATGCAAAAAAATGTGCAAACATCTGTGGCTACAACCATGTGCATGGCCCATTGCACCTTACTACAGTGGGGGAAGGGATGGCCAAAAGGGATGCTAGGAAAGAGATCTGCCACCTCTGTGAATGATTACTAGGCTGAAAATCAAAGACTGGGCTGTTCCCATTCAGTACAGCTGTTTATTATGCTATGCAGAGGATTCATTTCTATTTCTATTTATGTGATTTCTTACCTTTGGAATAAAAACA
Source organism: Rhinatrema bivittatum (assembly GCF_901001135.1). Lineage (NCBI taxonomy): Eukaryota > Metazoa > Chordata > Amphibia > Gymnophiona > Rhinatrematidae > Rhinatrema > Rhinatrema bivittatum. The sequence continues at coordinate 86,719,577 of NC_042625.1, forward strand.
TCAAAGCAAGTAACAATAAAAATCACCATAATAAATTACATTTTATGCCTTCAAAATCTTGTCATCCTGATTCATGCTTCTGTTCTGTTTTTTTTTATAAGAATTGCAAATGGTTTGATTCCACTCTCAATCATGCTTTTGTTAATGAGGGCTGGGTCTGTGCCTTGCCGGTCACACACAGCAGGTTTTGCAAATGCTCTAAGTAAACCTGATTGCTAAGAGCTCATCTTTCTTTCTTTTTCCTCGGAACTTTGAGTCCTTCTCATTTTTTTGTCTTTTCTCTCCCTTTGAAAAGGTTTCGTCCTGTGATAGCTCTGAATCTGTTGCATTCTGGTGAATGCTCTCTGTTAAAACATCTTGTCCTGTTGTCAGTCTTGCTTTTCTTCTACTTTTCTTAGTTAATGCTGTGTCTGTCTTTGGCTCTTCAGACATATTTTATACGCATTGCTAAAGAAACCTGTCTGTTAAAAGTAACACTGCCATTGTAAGAATTACTCTGATATCATTTTTTCCTGACCACTTTTGTTGCTGCTACCTAAGGCGTGTGATTGGTGTACCTCTATTATTTTTCTGTCATAGAAATTAAAACCACCCCATGACACAGACTGAGCGAGCAGAGTCTAGTATCTAGGGCAGGGGTTTCCCACCCTGTTCTAGAGGCATGTTTAACTGGCCTGGTCTTCTGGGTATCCATAAGGAATGTGCACGAGATATACTTAAACACGCTGGAGACCCAGGATATGAAATTCCAGGTCATGCTTAGACAGAGAATTGGAGCCAGCAACAAATCAGCTTTCAATGGAGTAAAGCAAATCAACTCTTGATTTCTAAAGGTATTGGCTGTCCGACAGTTCTTTAGGTTGGTGACTCCAATTTCTTTACTGGGTCCATGGAGCATGGAATGCGACAGGCAAGGACTGGGCAAGCTCTCCAGATGTATAGGAGATGTCATCTGCCAAGATCTTTTTACCACTCTTTGTTTTTTTTTGTCAGTGATGTCCAGAGGCATGACCTTCTAGTGGTAGCACAGAGAAAAGACGGATCCCTTGGTGAAAAGAAAAAATTGTATGGTTTGAGGAAGGCAGCATGTAGGGACTTAATTAATGTCCAAAAGAAGCAAGCTTCTTGTCACTCCTTAATGAATACAGTGTGTACATGCCCTTCAGTCTCGTGGTTTGGTTGTCATAAGCACCCCTCAACACCTCATTATGTACACTGTGCTGTAGCCTGCAACCATTGGTGAGGATTAACTTTGTATCATTAGTTCTTGTAATGACAAATGAGATGGAGCTTCAGCTTTCGTAATTCCTCTCCTCCCCAATCCCCATTCCAGGACTGAAGTTGTTTTACTTTTTTATTTTTTTGTATGGACACAACCAGAAATCCTAGCAAGATTGAGCAGGCTAAGGCAGAAAGCACAGCCTGCTGTAGTGGTGGCGCAAGACAGCAGTGGGCAGAAAAAAGTCAACCCAAGTAAATCGGTTGAAGCGGCAACAGAAGGAACAACATTCCTTACAATCGCTCAGAGTAGCAAACAGGAGAAGTCTGGTGACAGGTGACCTCAGTGACTCACCTACAAGAAGAAGAGAGCTGAATGTCTTGGTGGCCACTCTGCTGGACCTGCTCTTCTGATGTTGTAAAGCAACCACGTGGAAAAGTGAAGTCATTGCATACCTTCTTCCCCCATCTCCTCTACTCCTGTCTGCCTGAGTGAGAGAATTAAAAAGTCAGGGAGAATATTATAGCTACAGTACAGTGACTCTTCAAGCCCTGAGGGTAACTTGGCTACTGTCGTCATTGTCATAAAAACTAGACATCTAACGCAACTAAGAAACCATTTTGCACAGCGGGCCCCGAATTATGGAATTCTCTATGAGAGACGTTACGTCCGTCCAATAACAGAAAGAAAGAGTTTCAAACATGAACTAAAAACCTGACACTTCAAAAATGCACCTGACCTAACAAAATATCAATATGCAGATAACCACAAAAGAAAAAACATTGATGTTAGAAGAATGAGCAATAAGTAAGGAGAGATGTAAAGGTTTTAAGAAACTCACTGACTAATATGTGAAGGTTATTGAAATGGAACTTATGTATCTCAAATAACTGTTCTGGTCCTCTAGTCAACATGTTTTAGATATCGTGTTGACCTATAATATAATTGTTGCTATTGTAAACTGCTGTCATCTTCTTTTGGAACAATGGTATATAAAATGCCTAAATAAATAAATAAATATTGTACTCCTCCTTGTTCCTGTCTTGGATACTTAGCAGGATTAGGACAACAGCACCTGAGGAAAGTTCTTCTAAGGGGAAGTTGCCATGATGCTCAACAAACTGGAGCTATTGCCTTAATGTCAGCACTAGGAAAGATTTTATTTATTTATTTTATTTATTTAACTCTTTTCTATACCGACATTCATGATACAGATCATATCATATCGGTTCACATGGAACAAGGGAGTTATATCATTAATACTGAGGAAGAAGCAAAGTTACAATAAAACAAGGTCATGTGAACTTGGGAACTGAAATAGCCAGGGGCAGAGAATTAACGTAATAAACTTCACAAGGATATACTGGTTGTGCCTTGTGTCAGATATAGAGTGCTCTGTATATGTAGCACTTATATACAACCAAAGCGAAGCAGTGTCAGTGCTGGGGGGGATATGCAGGAGGGGTGGGGGGGGAGAGGCTAACTGGGATCAAGGGGGTGGAAGGGGGGAGGGGTGGAGAGGAGGGAAAGGTATTAAGGGAAGGCTTGTTGGAACAGCCAGGTTTTGAGTTTTTTCCTAAATGTCAACAGGCAGGGTTCCTGTCTGAGGTCTGGAGGGATGGCATTCCAGATGGCTGGCCCCGCTGTCGAGAAGGCCCGATCTCTGGTGGCTGTACGAAGGGCGGATTTGGTTGAGGGGGCATGCAGGGTTCCTTTATAAGCTTTTCTTATGGGTCTTGTCGAGGTGTGCAGTCTTAAAGGGATCTGAAGGTCGAGTGAGTGCTGATTGTGTATGATTTTGTGAATAATGGTGAGGGACTTGTGTAGGATTCTAAAGCTTATTGGGAGCCAGGGTAGATTCCTGAGGATGGGTGTGATGTGATCTCCTCGGTTGGTGTCTGTCAGGATTCTGGTGGCTGCATTATTATGTCAATAATATCCTGCGATTTATTTTAGGAGTTTGACCAATTAGTACTGTGTTCAATTTTGGTTGCCACATCTCAAAAAAGATATAGATGCACTGGAGAATGTACAGAGAAGGGCAACCAAAACGATAAAGGAGATGGAATGGTTCCCCTATGAGGAAAGGCTAAAGAGGTTAGGGCTGTTCAGCTTGGAGAAGAGACAGCTGAGTGGGGATATGACAGAGGTCTACACAATCATGAGAGGACTAGAATGAGTAATTGTGAATCAGTTGTTTACTCTTTCAGATAATACAAGAACTAGGGGGCACTCCATGAAGTCAGTAAGTAGCACATTCAAAACAAATTAGAGAAAATTCTTTTTCACTCAATGTACAATTAAGCTCTGGAATTCATTGCCAGAGGATGTGGTTAAGGCAGTTAGCTTAGCTGGGTTTAAAAAAAGCTTTGGGCAAGTTCCTGGAGGAGAAGTCCATATATTACTATTAGTCAAGTTGACTTAGGAAATAGCCACTGCTAATTACCGGAATTAGTAGCATGGGATCAATTTAATGTTTGGGTACTTACCAGGTACCGGTATTCTGGATTGGCCACTGTTGGAAACAGGATGCTGGACTAGATGGACCCTCAGTCTGACCCAGTATGGCAACTTCTTATTTATATTATTTATTTGCGTTTTTTCTATACCGGCATTCATGGTTAGAAACCACATCATGCCGGTTTACATGCAACAAGGGGTGAGAACAAAGAACGGAACATAAACAAGTGCAAGGAGATCAAAAGTTACATTACAACAAGGGTCTTAAACTTGGAGGAGAGATAAGAATAGGAGAGCAGAACTGTAAGGATTACATTATTTACATTATATACATTATACTGTGAAGTTTTTTGTATAAATTACTATCTCTTATAAAATTGCTATCATTTAGTTAGGATCTGGGAAGGCTTGTTTAAATAGCCAAGTTTTAAGTCTTTTTCTAAATGTTGGAAGGCAGGGTTCCTGTCTCAGTTCTGGTGGGATGGAGTTCCACAGAGTAGGTCCTGCTGAGGAGAATGCCCTGTCTCTGAGAGTCTTATGGTGAAAGGTTTTGGCAGGAGGAGCTTGTAGTGAATCTCTATAGGATTCTCTGATTGGTCTGTCGGAGGTATGTTTTTTAAATGGGATTTGGAGGTTAAGTGGAGAGAGTTGATGGAAAGCTTTGTAGATGGTGGTAATGGACTTATATAAGATTCTATAGTGAACTGGTAGCCAATGTAAGTCTTTGAGAATCGGGGATATGTGGTCTCTTCTTCTTGTGTTTGTCAAAATTCTGGCCGCCGTGTTCTGAACCATCTGGAGGGGTTTAGTGTGGGAAGACGGTAGACCTAATAGAACGGAATTGCAATAATCTAGCTTAGAGAAGATTATTGATTGCAGGATTGTTCTGTAGTCGTGGAAGTGGAAAAGTGGTTTAATTCTTTTTAAGACGTGCAGTTTATGAAAGCAGTCCTTAGTGGTTTGATTTATAAAAGATTTTAGATTTAGCCGATTATCAATGATTGCCCCTAGGTCTCTTACTTGTGCTGTTTGAAAGCCGGTTGGTGAATTTGAGGCGAGGTTACTGTTTTCGGGGGAAATTATGAGTAGTTCGGTTTTTGATGAGTTTAGGATTAGATTTAGACTGGAGAGGAGGTTGTCAATTTTTTGAAGGCAGTTTTCCCAGATTTTAATAGTATTTGTGAGAGATTCTTTGATGGGGATGACAATCTGGACGTCATCTGCGTATAGAAAGTATTTGAGGTTCAGATTGGTTAAGAGTTGACATAGGGGGAGGAGGTAAATGTTAAAGAGCGTGGGGGAAAGAGAGGAGCCCTGTGGGACTCCTAGTGTGGAAGGATAAAACTGTGATTCTTTGTTATGTATTCTTATATTTTTCTTCTTATATTCTTTTATCTTTTATTCTTATTTCTTATTTTTTATTCTTTTTCTTCTTATATTTTTCTTCTTATATTCTTTTATCTTTTATTCTTATTTCTTATTTTTTATTTATTTCTTATTTTTTATTCTTATATTCTTTTATTCTTATATCTTTCTTCTTATATTCTTTTGTTTCTATATAGCTTATAACAAACCCTATGGTACTGAATAGGAATAACACAATAGTTATTATCTCCTGGCCAATGTTCCCTCTAAGGATTGGGTTGCTGTGTGCAAAAATATTTGCTTATGAGCAAACATTTTTTGTTTCATTACCTTGTGAACACTACATTCTTTGATGCAAAAAGCCTATCAACTTTATGCTCATAGCAACCCAATCTTTAGAGGGAACATTGGAGCAGCATACACACAAACTTTCTTACATACACATACTTGCATATTCACTCTCATATTCTTTCTCACATATACACGCTCATTCTCACAAATATATACACGTTACACGCTCACTCTCAAGCTTCTCATTCACTCCTCAGACTCTCATGCACATGCACTCTCACTCAATACTCCTCCTCTTCCACACACACTCATCTCAGTAACTGCAAACCTTTCATTGCCAAACACTTTGAGAAGTAACACAAACCCCTGCAAAAAAACAAAAAAGACACCTAGAACCTGCCATACTATACCAGCACTAACTCAGGACTCAAACAGCAGCACCCTTATCTATGTCATGGCAGCAATGCAAATATTATACCATGCCCTAGAACACTAATACACCACCTACTGCTCCAAAGCCCCACAGAAAATCTACATGCCAGTAGACATACTGCACCTCAGTCACACATGCAGAACACACAGATCCTTACCCAATACAGAATAAGGGACTACAAATTAGAAACAGAAACAGGCAAACAAACATAAAATGGAAAGCCGAGAAACCAGACTCTGAACTGTGGAATACTGAAGAAAGAACAAAATACAAATATGTAATGCACTCTCAAAGATAACATATGACAATCATATGTGTTTTTACCTTTGTTGTCTAATCTTATTTCTCTAATTGGTGGTCTCGGGCTTTTTTTCCCCATGTTCCCTTTCTTGGTCTTTTCCCAATTCCTTTTACAGGATTTCTTTTTTTTTTCTCTGTTTCTTCTCTCTCTACCTGTATTCTTCCATTCCTCCTTCAAATACACACTCAGGCGCTCATTCTCACATGCTGTCTCACACACACAGGTTCTCACTCTCACATTCTTTTTCACACATACACACAGACCCCCAGGCAGGCACCCATTTTCACACACACACACACACACACACACACACACACACACACCCAGGCAAACTCCCATTCATATGACATACTTAAGGAAGCCCCTCCCTCTTTCTTTTGCCAGGAGCCTCTCTCACTGCGCTGCATGGCTGTTGGGGAGGAGCCAATCTCTGCTACTGGCTCTGAAGCCTGTTCTGTTACCTTCTCTGTGCAGGCCCCGTGATATTATAAATTTGCGGGGCTAGCACTTCCTTCATGCTGGTGTCGTGCATCGTGAGATCAGCATAGAGAAGGTGCCACTCTCGTGAGGTTTTAATTCTGTGGGGCACCTGGAGCTTTGGGGGTCTCGTCTGTCCTTCAGGCCGTGGTGGGATGAGCTCCACCACGGCTCTGCCGGTCTTACTGCACGGGGATAGAAGAGTTGGGCGTGGCCTCCAGAAAAGTTAGGCGTGGCCGAGCATGCATGCAGTTTAGAGGGAACATTGCTCCTGGGTCTCCTAGTTGCCCCAATCTATCAAGTCACCACAAATCCTGGTCATTCTCTGATCCTCTCCCACGTGCTCTGTATCTGTCCTAAGCCTGCTTGAGTTCTGTCCCTGTTTTGGTCTCTACCTTATTTCCTGGTGGGAGATTCCATGCATCCATTACCATCCCAGCAAAGGATTTCCTTGGATTTCCTCTGAACATCTCTCTCTCCAACTTCATATCATGACCGCTTGAATTTCAGCATCATTGGCTACTGAAAATGTTGCTTTCTTGTCTGTTAGATATTTGAATGTTTAAACTATCTCTCTCCCCCCACCTCTAACACCCTTCTGGCTTCCACTGAGTACATTTTAGGTTTTTTAACCCTCTCAGGAAAGGGCTTGTATTGCAGGAGGCACCAAACCATTTTGGTAGTCCTCTTTCGGTGCCATGCTACCGTATGAATGACAGATTTCTTCCAAGCACATTGTAGTTGTGAGGGAGATTGGACAGCTAGGCTGATCCCTGCAATAAATCTGACTGCCAGGCAGCTTCCCCGCCAGCAGGGAGACTCGTTGAGCCATGCTCAGGTTCTCTCTAATTGCCATCTTGAAGGCTGCATGGCTACGCAAGGCCTGCCCCATAGGAACCACTCTCACAGCTCCCTTGGTAACTCTTTATGGAGTCACCTCAGCTCCTCGCTTTAGCCATTCTTGCATTTATTCTTGGTACAGTATGGCCTTCTTGGCCTTGTGTTGTCTTGTCTTGGTTCTTTGTAGCCTTCTTGCCTTGCCTGGTTCCCATGTGGTCTTCTTGGCCTCCTTGCCTTGCCTATGTCCTTTCTGGACTTCTTGTCTAGCCTTGCTCCTGTTTAGGCCCTCTTGTATTGTCCTGTCTTGTCCCTGCATGTCTGTTGCCCTTGCTTCTTGTTCTTGGACCCTTGCCTGTATACCTTGCCTTTGTTACTTGTTCTGGGATCCTTGCCTGACTTTGTGTATTCTTCCGGCCCTATTTAGGCTTCTTGCCTGTCTTATTGGTCTCTTGCCTGTGTTCAATGTCTTGTCCTTGTCTTATTTGGGCCTTCCCTGTCTGCGTGTATTCTGATCCTGCCCTGTTCAGTCCAAGCCCTCTGGTTGCCTCCCTTGTCTGTGTGTTTCCTTACTGTACTCCTGTTCCCTTTGGGTCTTTCAGTGGCCCTCCTGTTTCTTTGTGGGTCTCCCTATGACACTTCAGTTCCTTATGGGCCCCAGTGGCCTTCTGTTTCTGTGAGCTTCTCCGTGCCCTTGCCCTGTGTCTTTTTCAGTCTTCCAGTGGCCTTGCTCTCCTTCCAGTGTCCTGCATCCTGTTCCGGTCTTACCTGCCTTGTGTCTACTTATCTCCCTGTCCTGTTGGTGCACTCACTTTGTCCTTACTCTGTGCACCACCTCCAGAAGATCTGTTGGCCACCAGAACCCATGGATCCAACCCAAGGGGGAGGTGGCTGGTCAGGAAGAAGACCCTGTCCTCCTCTGGCAGACAGAGGGGGAATCCTCTTATCCAGCCAACCTGACTGTGACAATCAACAAAGCCAGCTTTCTGATTTACAGTATATTGATGTGATTACCAGTCATTATGGAATTTCAGGTAAAAGTTTTGCTTCTTTTAATTTGGGTTCATCAATTCCTACATGCAAAAATGGGATTTTACCTTTGTGCTGCTTTTCAAAGTCTATTCGTTTGGGGAGGAGGATGCACTCCAGTTTCTTCTTGCTGCTTTGGGCTTCCAGTTCATTTGAAACCAACTTCTAGAAGAATTTTAGTGTCCTGAATCTTCATTTAAAACCACCCAGAGGATTTCTCCCCTCCATTCTTAACTCCAGACCCATCCTAACCCAGTCTCAGCAGCAACAATAGACGGTGGCTCCTTCTGGATTCTGGTCCATATGCACCATGGACCTGGACAGGAGGCGTTGCTATTGGGCAATGGCTGTGACTCCTTCTTGCCTTTGGCTGGGTGCCAGGTTTTGGGTTACCTTCTTTTCCTGTGCACAGGTGCTATTAGTAGTCAGCGCTGGTGAGACTCGTTGTCTAATGATGCCGTCTTATGCTTTGGAATGCAACCTCTATTGCCTGCTTCTAATCAGGCCTCATCAGAGGGTTTTATTCTCTGACCTCTTGGCAGCTGGCTCACATCTATTAATGCTCCCTGAGATTTAATTACTTTGCAAAAGTGACTTATGTCCTACTTAAGAAATCTCCTGCCAGTCCACTCATTTGCATGTACTTGATTAGAAGCCCAGCTAGACTTTGGTCCCACTCGGGCATGATGACCGGAGAAAACATATGACAGAATGCAGAAAGAGAAATTAAAAAAAAAAAAGAAGAAAAGGGGAACAGGAGAATTGGATTCAGACAGCAACCAATGAGGGTCTCAACTTTTACGGTTTGGGGAACAAATGAACATGGGGTAACTTGCTGATGTGGTTTTTACTCCTCCTTAGTCACTAAACCTGATACTTTTGATGCAGCTCCTACATTGCTCTCTGCTTCCGCAGCAAGGGTTAAGGGAATTCAAACAGCATCCAAGGGCTAAGCATGAGGGTAACCTGCACAGTGCAAAACGCTTGCTGGGTGGATCATTTGCTCTTTTTCTGCCGTCATTTCTATGCTTCTGTGTTTCCGTGTACTAATACTAGCGGAAAGTGCCACCATCCCCATACATTTGATTCAAGAGCTGGATTAATTTGTCTCATTTGACAAACTTATGGCACTCAGGAATCAGAGCTCCCCATTGTTGCTATGAGAGGCGTGAAGTCTTTTTCTCTTCATACCACTTTGGTAAATAAAAGGTTGGGGATTCCTGTGCTAATTCACCAACCTATAAAGTCTCTTTGCAAATCCCAATTATACAACAGAGAGTACTAAGGATGGAAAAATAACTGTAAAATGCAGTAAAATGAAACTGCAGATTTGAAATAAGTCATTTCAGTCACCTAATTAAACAATAGAGTCATGATTCTATATAACTTGCTGCGCTGCTTTCACTAACTTGATAAATAGTAACTAAACTAATTTGTAAATTGTGTAATTACATTTTGTCATAAAATGCAACGTTCTCTTGCATAAATGCTAAAATTTCATTTAGAATATGTTAATGGCTCAATTGCACCAGGACAAAGTCATATATTAGTGGTGAAAATTATTCGGGAGCTCCCACTCTGCAGCACCCCCTGCTATTCCAGTACTGAGGCCCCCCCCCCCTGCTTCTCACCCCACAGCTCTGCCCATGCACCTCACTCCTGCCCTGAAATACCCCCTGCTGTTCCAGTACTGAGACTGCCCCCCACTTCCCACCCCACAGCTCTGCCCATGCACCTCACTCCTGGCAGTGTAAAGCGACGAAGTGACTTACTTTTTTTGCAGCCCCCCTCCGGAGACGGACATCGGCGACGACGGACGCGGCTTCCCTGCCTCCAGCTGCCCGCGAAGATGGACACCTGCACGGGCGAAAGCGGCCCCTGTGCGTGCAATTGGGCTGCTCAAGGCGTGACGTCACGACGTTTGGCGTCACGGCATGTGACGTCATGTCTTGAGCGGCCCAATTGCACGCACAGGGGCCGCTTTTGCCCATGCGATGCGTCCATCTTCGCGGGCAGCTGGAGGCAGGAGAGGGGAGCCGCTGTCGTCGTTGCCGATGTCCGTCTCCGGAGGGGGGCTGCAAAAAAAGTAAGTCACTTCGTCGCTTTACACTGCCAGTCCTCTCTCCCCTCCTCCCGGAGCAAGGCTGCTTTTCGCACCCTGCTTCGGGAGGAGGGGAGAGAGGGCTGACAATCCCGAGCGTTGGAGAACCGTCCACTTCCTGGTACCTGTCATTTCAAATGTCATTTGAAATGACAGGTACCAGCGTGTCCGTGAAGCGTTAGGCCCGCGCACCCAGGTTACTGTTTAGGCGCTGTATAGCACTCTATCCAGTAAAATGGGTTGCGCGGGCCTAACGCTTCACGGACGCTTCTTAGACGCAGCTTGCATTTGCAAGCTATTTACATACAGGATCGAGCGGTAGGTGAGCTGCACTGTGCGTGCGGCAACCGCGGGTGCGCCGGGCACTAACGCAGCTCTTCCTACCGCTCGTTACTGGATAGACCTGTAAGCTCTTCCCAGTTACACTCCCAGAACACCCCTGTCTTATCTGGCCAAAGTTTAGTCAAATAAATAGTTATCTGTCTAGAATTTAGTTGCAAAAGTGCCCAAATATTCATTTAGCTGGGTAACATCTGAATATGGACTGCAATTTGTTTTTATTTATGTGCAGGACAGTACAGAAGTTGCTCATTTCAGACAAAGAAACTTACTTCACTTGTGCCCTAACTTCCGATCTGAATCTGACACATAGAGGTGAAGAAGGAAAAGGTCAGAGTATGGCACACCGGCATCAAATCCAGTCCTGCTTATTTTCCTTCAGGCTCATGTACGGTTGTCAGCTGCCTTCGTTTTTCCCCTGCCAGCCCTATTCTATTGGCCAGTTAAAGGGTAGGGAAAGCGAACTCAGTAATAGAATTCAAGAAGGCTGGGAAGAAGCAAAGAGGATCTTTAATTGTGAAGGACGGAGGGCAAAGGCAGAGATTTACTATGGTGGAAGGCAGTGCTTCTTAAGCAGGGGCGGATTGGCCTATTGGGGGGTTGGGCATCCCCCGGTGGGCCGGCCTGGGCGGTGAATCCCCGGGCTGGACTTCATCGGGAATCCGCCACTGTTCTCAAGCCAGGCCTCAGGACACACCCAGCCAGTCTGGCTTTCAGGATATCCATAATGAATATGCATGAGATAGATTTGCAAACAATGAAGGCAGTGCGTGCAAATCTCTCTCATGCATATTCACGACCGGCTTGAGACCCACTGGATGGCATTACAAGAGGAAGCAAACTGGACAGACTTGGTGGGCCTCACGGTGCTGATCTGTTACCATATTCTGTGTTTCTATGATCCAGTCGGGTTTTTATCCCACTGTTTACCTTATAGCTCTGATTTCCTAAAGAAAAGCAGGAAAACCCTATCTCCCTGCATGCAATGGTGTAAAATCTTTACTGGACCAGCCTGGCAGGGGACAGAGCTAGCTGCAACCCCAGACTACTACTATCACTGTTTAACATTTCTATAGCATTACTAGGCATATGCAGTGCTGTATAGATATCTAGAAGACCTTTCCTACTCTGTGGAGTTTACAGTAAAACATGTTTAAGATAAGGGGTCAAGATTCAGTAATGTCCAGGTATATGTCAATTCCAATTCAGTCGGGTTATGCCTTTTTTTTTTTTTTTACAGGAAACCCGTGCTCACCATGCACTTACACATCTCTATCAAGTGCATGGGCAGGATTGCTGAGGCTGTGATCCATGGATATGCATTGGTGGAATTTGCTCAAACACTTTGAGATAGGACAAGCAGTGAATTTCTTGATTCCAAAAAGGCAGTGTCATGGATTTCAATCTGTTAATATATAAATGTGAAGGATCAAAAGCAGAAGCTTCCAGGGACCTCAAGGGTCGCATTGATGCTTTTAATGTATTTATTTAAACATTTTTTATACCGCACAAATCAGCCAAAGCCACCAGGACTGTTTTCAATAAAAACATAATAATAATCATCATAATGATAATAATCATAGAACAAAATATTAAAGTACAATTAAACAATCTGGTGCAATCTTAAACCGAGGGATTTAAAAATTTTACTTTCAGGTTACAGCTATCCCAGCTGAATTCATTACTTGTATCCTGCTAAGGGGAACTGAAAAGTTTGCAATTGATATGTAACCCACCTTCCTAAAATATAATACATCCCACTTTCTAAGTTTGCTCACACTTCATTCATGCCTTTAAAGGAAATGAGAAAATGGCCTATGTGGTCATGATGATTATTATAAATCATAACTGAAGAATGCTATACATGGCTAAAACACATTGGGGTGCAGATGCATCAAAGCTGTTTCTCTCCTCTGGAAAATCTGCTGCAGGTATAGTCAGGAAAATATTCCAGAATTTTCAATGGAAGATAACAGGAGAAAAAAAAATCTAAATTTACACTGAAGCAGAATGTTGATACAGCTGCCCTCCTCACTAAGAAATCTCAGGTTGTCCACACCAGAACCAGAACTATGAGTATTTCCCTACATGGTTCAGTTCCAACACTCTGATCATTTCCTTTTAGTGCAAGAGCAGGCAAGCTGCACTGGCCATGGATACTAATGCACGGTTTTTCAGGATGTCTGTAATGCATGAGAAAGATTTGCATACAAGTGAAGCAGTGTGCATGCAGATCTCTCTCATGCATATTCACTGGGGATAACTTCATGTCCACAGGGACAGGAGCTTGCCTACTCTGGTTTAGGGGATGATGAGGATAGTGACATTCTATTGCTATGGCAACTTCGACACTGAAATTCCAAGAGTTTTTGCAAATTTAGACGGTTCTTCTTGGATTCAGCCCAGTAAACCTCATGAGGAGGGAGGCCTGCATCTCTAGTTGTGAAGCTTTGTTGGAGGGACTCCCACGGTACAAGTTTGCAATGAATCCATTGCAGAATGGACAAAGGTGACTCTCTGATGTCAAATCGAGCAGTAACTGTTCCCTTGTGCAGAGATATGATGTGGTTTATTCACTCCTACGCCTCACAGTAGATCAGGTTTTTATTGAAGATGTAACTTTTCTCAGTTGGCCAATACAAAACTGCAGAATTGGGCCCCTGTCTAATTTCTGAGCTCAGGATGGGGCGGGAAGGGAGTTTTCTTCAGCAGGAGACAAATTGAGTGTCAGGTTTTCATTGAGTTAAGCCCTAGAAGATGCATGAGAAGGGAGATTGTTTTCTACAATGGATGCTATAGGTTGAATAAATGAGCCTTCATCTTCAATCAATACCCTGAAGGCGCTCATTGCCTGATTACATTAAGTTTTATTTGCTGACATCAAGAATCATGTAAGAGGAATAGGGAACGTAACTGTGGCGCTCACAGAGGCCCAGATAAGAGAAGCCCAGTGCCCCAGGTTACTGTCCCCTTTTACCTTGTTTTCTAATCTAGCCCTCTGCTTTAGGGCAATGTTTTATGAGGCCAATATTTAATGGGCTGTTTGGTGGACAAATTAGCCAGACAACTTGTCCCATATATTCAGCAGGATAAACAGCTGGAGCTGCCAGGAGCAGGCAGAGGGTTCCCCTGCTTTCAGCAATAAAAAATAATGGGGGGTGCAGGTTGATATTTGATTTTGCACAACACCGGGGTGGGGGTCTCTGTACCATTTAAAGGTTATGAGGGCTGAGGAGTGCATGATCCGACAGGGCCTTTATAACAACAGGGGTGGGCAATTCTGGTCCTCAAGGGAGGGCAAACCGGCCGGGTTTTCAGTATATCCCGAATGGATATCGATGAGAGAGGTTTGCAGCCAAATCCCTCGCATGCATACTCATCCTGGTTTGTGGCCCTCGAGGACTGGAATTGCCCACTTCTGCTTTATAGGATATTTGGGGGGGGGGGGGGGGAGAGGGGATTAACCTGCTGACCCCATTTATTAGTTTTCTTTTTATCTTTAATGACAGCGCTGTTTAGCTGGATATCTTTTAAAGGCATCCAGTTAAGTAGCATGTAATCCGGCCACACAAGGTGGATATCCCCGAGATTCATCTAGATTAACTGGATAACACCCTTCACATGCCTCGTTCTTTATCCAGCTATAGGATAGCTGGATAAGTGGCTGAATATGGCACATTCGCCATTTAGACGTATAACTTGTGACTTATTCATCTAAATGGATTTTGAATATCTTCTTCAAAGTGACAAAGAAGGGCAACCAAAATGATAAAGGGGATGGAACGGCTTCCCTATGAGGAAAGCCTAAAAATCTTAGGGCTGTTCAGCTTGGAGATGAGCCAGCTGAAGGAGACTATGATAGAGGTGTTTAAAATCATGAGAGGTTTATAACAGGTAAATGTGAATCAGCTGTTTACCCTTTCAGATAATACAAGGCTAGGGGGCACTCCATGAAGTTAACAAGTAGCTCATTTAAAACAAATCAGAGAAAATTCTTTTTCACTCAATGCACAAATAAGCTCTGGAATTTGTTGCCAGAGGAGTGGTCAGGGAAGTTAGTGTAGCTGGGTTTAAAAAAGGTTTGGACAAGTTCCTGGAGGAGAAATCCATAAACTACTATTAATCAAGTTGACTTAGGGAATAGCCGCTGCTATTACTGACATTAGTAGCATGGGATCTACTTAATGTTTGGGTACTTGCCAGGTACTTGCAATCTGGATTGGCCACTATTGGAAACAGGATGCTGGGCTTGATGGACCCTTGGTCTGACCCAGAATGTCAATTTCTTATGTTCTTAAAGTTTTTACCATTTTCCATGTTCCTGAAACTTCTTTGGATTCCAGCTTTACCTTCATCAGTCCTGCCTTTATCTGCTCCACACCCAGAGCTGCTAAATAACCTTGGAGGGTATCTTTATGCCAGTCCTGGCTTTCTGACACTCCCTTCCCACTGCATTTTGGTAGCTGTAGTGTCAGTGCACAGTGGAAGGCACAGGACTACAGATCCCATAATCGAAGAGCAAGAATAGCTGAAAGAATCCCCTGAGCAATCCAACCTCGACTCCACTCTAGCTCATCCTCATGTACTCTTCTTCATCCCACCTTCACAGGCTAGTAATATATGCATAACACTGAGCCTACAGGAAATCCCTTTGATGCTGTCATTCATAGTCTAGACCAGAGCAGGGATCCTCAGAGTTTGTCACAAATCTATCTCAAGTATATTCATTGTGATCAGACTGGTTTGTGGCCCTTGAGGACCAGATTAAGGTCTGGATAATGCTTACCCCAGAATCTCCTCCCGCTTCACTCTAGTAGGCCAAAGTTGTTATAATATCCTATGGCCAAGGGTAGCATGCATGGCTTTCTTCAGACTTAACAGTTAAAGATATTCCATCTTGAGGACTAAGCAGGGGATATGACAGCTTGTTTTAGCAAATCTGGAAGCTATCTAAAAGCATTTTAGGAAGGTCATGTTACATTAATATTACCGTGTAAGTAGAGCTTATTAACAGAGACCAAATCATGTCTCTGATTCTGATTGTATTAAAGTGGTGGCGAGGTGGTGTTTTGCTTGAGTGTCTCATTTGAAAATATTGGCAAGAGTTGATTTTACTGTACAGGGAGCACAGGAACTGTCTAGGGTGGCAAAATATATCACTCCCCCCCCCAACTATTTATCATTTATATAGTATTACTGGATGTACAGAGTGCTGTAAAGATGCACATAATTAGAAAGTTCCTTCTCTGTGGAGCTGAGAATCTAGCCTAAACAAACAGACAGGAAAAGTAAGAGACTTCAGGACATTTATTTATTACGGAAAACATGGTTAGAATCAATAAAGCCATGATCAGGAAAAGCTGGGGTTCAAGATTTAAGAGCAGCCTGAAAAGATGAGGCTTTTAGGTGGGATCTGAATATGGCTAGCGAGTAGGCAGGCATGATGTGCCAGCTTAGGAAGGCTGCACCAGGTGTATGGCACAGCCCAGTGGAAAGCATGGTGGAATAGGGTGTTGCAGTGCAGAATGGCACATATAAGAGCAACATTTTTGATCAACGGAGGTCATGGGAAGGGGGTGCATGCAAGATATGTTGCAGACAAATGTGTGTGAAATACAGATGAGTGACTCTATTAGTTAACCCCTACAATAGAACAATGAATACTTCACTTTAGCCAGTTTCACACAGAAACATATTCCTTTGCTCAGTTAAGCACCCTACGAATAAGGCTTGTCTCTCACCAGATCAGCTAATCGCTAGTTCTGGCTGGAAGCCAGGGATTAGGATGCCTTGATAGAAATCTTTGATATTTTGTCTTTCTTCTTGCCTTCTGGTCCTGCAATGATGCATCTTAGTTTAGCTGGCAAGTTAACCTCTGGTTGTAGGAACAGGAAGGTCTTATATGAATAGTTACTGTCCAACACTGTACTGCTCAGGACTAAGGAACTTTTGTCTCTGTTTATTCAGATGTAGTGCTCAGATGGGACACAGAGATATGGGGGCAAACACACCTTTGCCTGACTATGTGTCCTTTCTTTGCTCAGTTCTGACATCTCTTTTGTAGTTGCAACAGTTTTCTCATGGTTCTATGTGCAATACTTTGTACGGGATGAGTGCAAAGGCTGCACAATGTGCAGAGGGATAGCTCACTGTTATTACTCAATAAAGTGTTGCTATGATATAATATTCTGTTCCAAGACACCAATTGTAAACGGTGGGCTGAGTGGTAGTATATTACATCATAGAACATACAACGCAGATTTGTAGAAGCAAATATTTGGCTTACTAAATATTGTAAAATATGGTAAAGATCAGCAAAGACAAATAGGATCACAGTAAATATCAGTAAGGGTAAATAGTATAGCAGCAAAAAAGCAATTCATAAGATTTGTACAGTCACGTCTCTCTGTTGTGAATCAATGTATCTTGGAAGAAATCGAGACACAGGCCCAGAGACCCCAGATGAGATGGCTAATGGGGCTCTCCCTCTCCGATGATCTAAAGGATGCTGTTAATTGCAGTTCATTTATACCATCATTTCTAACTCTAGTTCAGGTTGTTTGTAAGTTCAGTTGGTCTTTTTTAGAACTCACAACTTTAACAGATTTATGCCTTGAGCTGTGGTTTCTGCCAGGAGACATCTTGTTTCTCCATGACTCACAAACAGTTCACACAATGGCCCTTATTACTTAACAGATGTTTCCTGCTCTTATTACAACTTGTTACTTACTAAACAGACTAAAAGAAAGTATGTGAAACTAGCATATCTAGAAGATCTTATGTTTAAGCAATTGTGCAATTAATATTGATCCACATTTAAATCATTTATTTATTGGTGATTACTTTGTTCCACTATTATCCCAACCTGCTACATGACAAAGTTCTTCGCATAAACTAAAATAACTTCCTATTTCTTCTACAGTATGCAAAACTTTGTATGGGACAAATGCAAAGGCTGCACTGTGTGCAGAGGGATAGTTCACAGTTATCATGGCCTTGTACAGTGTCTGTTTTCTTTTTTTTTGCAAGTAAAATAGTCTTTATTGGCAAATAACCTGTCTTCTGGAGGCAGAGAGGGGTCTCTTGGCACAGAACATGAAAAGAGCTGATTACACTGTCCTAACTATACTAGATATGCTTTGCTGATTCAGGAAAGGTAATAAGGATCTGCAGAGTGAAGGTGCTTGTAAGTGAATAAGAGAAGCTTGAACTGTATGCGAAAGTGGATGGGGAGTGAATGTAATGGGGAGAAGAGGGGTTACATGGTTATGAACGAGCCTGTGCCTCTGCCCCATCTCTTCCAACTCAGTTCATCTGCCTTCTGAAGTCGAGTGGCCCTTGGACCGGGTTGCCCCCTTTGGGAAACAGCAGCAGCTCTCTGTCTATGAGCACAGGGACTTGTGAGCCAACAGGCACAGAGAAAGAGTAGCTTCTGCGTTGACTCTGGGCACATGGTGCCTCACAATTTGCAAATGAGAAAAGACCTCTGCTGCTTTGGCGGGGATGGAGTGAGTGGATAGGGTGAGGGGCAGTGGTGAGGGAGGGAGTGAACTGAAGTGGAGATAGGCCTGGGGGAAAGAAAAGGGGACTTTCAAAAATGTGTCTATCTAGAGCACAAAAAAAAAAAAAATTAAAAAACGATGTCCCGGATATTGGGCATGAAAGAATACCCAGTGCAATGCATTATAGAGCCCTTCCCTCCAATCTGCTCCCTTAGAATATTTGCCAAGCTATTATTCAGGTACATTATTTCCCAGCATTATTATACTAATTAAGACATGCGGTTACATTTCTGAAATGTGGGAACGGTTACTGCTGTAAGTGATAGGGATGTGAATCGTTTTAGGACGATTAAAATTATCGTCCGATAATTTTAATATCGTCTTAAACCGTTATGGAACACAATACAATACAGATTCTAACGATTTATCGTTATAAATCGTTAGAATCGTGAGCCGGCACACTAAAACCCCCTAAAACCCACCCCCGACCCTTTAAATTAAATCCCCCCCAATAACTTAAATAACCTGCGGGTCCAGCGGCGGTCCGGAACGGCAGCGGTCCGGAACGGGCTCCTGCTCCTGAATCTTGTCGTCTTCAGCCGGCGCCATTTTCCAAAATGGCGCCGAAAAATGGCGGCGGCCATAGACGAAAAAGATTGGACGGCAGGAGGTCCTTCCGGACCCCCGCTGGACTTTTGGCAAGTCTCGTGGGGGTCAGGAGGCCCCCCACAAGCTGGCCAAAAGTTCCTGGAGGTCCAGCGGGGGTCAGGGAGCGATTTCCCGCCGCGAATCGTTTTCGTACGGAAAATGGGGCCGGCCATACGCGTATGGCCGGCCCCATTTTCCGTACGGAAAATGGCGCCGGCAGGAGATCGACTGCAGGAGGTCGTTCAGCGAGGCGCCGGAACCCTCGCTGAACGACCTCCTGCAGTCGATCTCCTGCCAGCACCATTTTCCGTACGAAAACGATTCGCGGCGGGAAATCGCTCCCTGACCCCCGCTGGACCTCCAGGAACTTTTGGCCAGCTTGTGGGGGGCCTCCTGACCCCCACGAGACTTGCCAAAAGTCCAGCGGGGGTCCGGAAGGACCTCCTGCCGTCCAATCTTTTTCGTCTATGGCCGCCGCCATTTTTCGGCGCCATTTTGGAAAATGGCGCCGGCTGAAGACGACAAGATTCAGGAGCAGGAGCCCGTTCCGGACCGCTGCCGTTCCGGACCGCCGCTGGACCCGCAGGTTATTTAAGTTATTTGGGGGGGGGTTCCGGAGGGTGGGGGATTTAATTTAAAGGGTCGGGGGTGGGTTTTAGGGGGTTTTAATGTGCCGATTTTTCGATTTTTCGATTTTTAACGATTTTTAACGATTTTTCACGATATTTTACCCCCCCAAACGGCAACAATATGATTCCCTCCCCCTCCCAGCCGAAATCGATCGTTAAGACGATCGAGGACACGATTCACATCCCTAGTAAGTGATGACTATCACTTAGAAAGAATAAACAGAGAATTTTCATAATTATAATGCATGGAGCAAGAGAGGCAACAAGGGAAACATGAGGAAAGATGATCTGTTCTAGTAAAGAATGCCAGAGTGCACCAGAATCCAGCAGAGGTAGGCAACGCCAGCCTGGAGTGCCACAGACAGGTCTGCTTTTCAGGCTATCCATAATGAAAGATTATCTGTTCTAGTAAAGAATGCCAGAGTGTGCTAGAATCCAGCAGGCAACGCCAGCCTGGAGTGCCACAGACAGGTCTGCTTTTCAGGCTATCCATAATGAAAGACGGTCAGTTCTAGTAAAGAATGCCAGAGTGTGCTAGAATCCAGCAGGGGCAGGCAACGCCAGCCTGGAGTGCCACAGACAGGTCTGCTTTTCAGGCTATCCATAATGAAAGATGATCTGTTCTAGTAAAGAATGCCAGAGTGCGCTAGAATCCAGCAGGGGTAGGCAACGCCAGCCTGGAGTGCCACAGACAGGTCTGGTTTTCAGGCTATCCATAATGAATATGTGTGAGATATATTTGCATTCAGTGGAGACAGTGCATGCAGATCTAACTTATGCACATTCAGTGTGGATATCCTAAAACCCAGACCTATTGGCTACACTCTAGGACTGGAGTTGCCTACTCCTGGGTTCTGAGAGACCCAAGTTGCAATCCCACCTCCACACCCTCACTAATGTGTCCTTGAGCAAGTCACTTGTCCACCTGAGCTCTTATTGGCAGCTGGTGTGCAATGCAGTGGAAACAATTTATATTCTTGTTATGTCCACTGTGAACTGGTGTGACGGGGTCACTATGCTAGACCAGGTAGGAAGAATAAAGCCAGGAACAAAAACTCCCTGGAACCAAAGTCCTAGAAGGAGGGGGAAGAAAACCCAGGTGACACAGAGGCAAGGATATACACTGGTGGCTTCCCCTGTAACCATAGAGACAAACACACAGGTGTGGGAGGTTAAGGGTGGGACTTCCCTGGAGCCAATCAGCTGGCAGAGGAGGAGGAGTTTGTAGAGTATAAAAGGGACTCCCTAACCCAGCAGTTAAAGTCTCCTGCTGGGGACTGAAGGACCAGGACCCGGACCCTCCTGCTAAGATGGATGACTGGTGTGACTTCCAGGAAGGTGAGCCGGGAGATACAGGCTGTGTGATTATCTGGATGTGCCTACTTAAGGATATTGTTTGAGAGACTGCCAGGGGGTGGTTGTACCTTTGGGGAAGAGTTGATATCCCAGAGGTACGGAGGGAGGTGGCAGTTAGGCCCATGGGGCCAGACGTTGGACTTTGAGATGAACTTCTGAAACCAGCCTTTGGCAATTGAGTTGCTGGCTCAGTGGGGAGGGCTTCTGCCTTCCATCCAGGCTGGGAGGGTTCAAACCCCATTTGTAAAGATAAATAACCTTGAACGTCTGTTTGAGTTTTTGAATGGTCAGGAAAGCTCGTTCAGGGATTGGACCCTGGAACTGACGCAATTGATGGACCGGGGAAAGCTTCACAACTGGGTTAACAAAGCCTTTGATACCTCTTATATTGGCTTCATATTTCTATGATGTCATTGCACTGCACAAGAAAACTGCACCAGAGATGAATTTTAATTTATTTGGTATTGCATTCTTATGCCTTCGTAAAATCTCACGTCTAACAATGGCTGGCGCTAAGGTGCTTGAAAGCTTCCCTCTGCTCTATGCTGACTCTGTTTTGTATTTGAACAAAGCTGGAAAAGGGAGCAGAAAACCAGGGCCCCTTTCTTGCCAAGCCACATTTCTATTTCTAAAGAGTTGTTGTCTGACTTATGTATTTATTGAAAATATTTGTAGACCATCTAGCTAGAAAGTTCAAGATTTCCAATAAAAAACATGCAAATCAAGTGCCATATATAAATAAAACAGGTAAAATTTAAATAAAGTTTAAAACATAAGTAGGACAAGTCATAAAAACAAAATAAAATATCTAATAATACTGAGATGTAAGGTAAGGATCAACAGGAACCTGGAATGATCAGAAAGTGTAGACAGATTCAACTATGGAGAAGTCCATTAACGGCTATTAATCAAATGTATTTATTTGTAGTTTTTATATACTGACATTTGTTTTGTTTAGTAATATCACATCAGTTCACAATCCACAATACTTCGCAACATAGCATTTAGTGTCCGTGCTTTACAAATAATATTTTAACTTTAGGGAATAAGGAAAGGAACAGAGCATAAGATTAGAGCATACTAGAAAATAACTAAGAGAACAAGTCAGGTAATTAATTCAATTAAAATAGATAAGTAATTTAAGATTAACTTGAAAGCACAATGGGAGACATGGTTGAAGATAATTGAGGGGACAACCTATGTAAACTCTATTAAATGGGGATAAGGGGAAATATTGGACAGCAGAGGTAGGTAAATTTATTCACACTTACTTAGGGAATAGCCACTGCTATTAATTGCATCAGTAGCATGGGATCTTCTTAGTGTTTGGGTAATTGCCAGGTTCTTGTGGCCTGGTTTGGCCTCTGTTAGAAACAGGATGCTGGGCTTGATGGACCCTTGGTCTGACCCAATATGGCAATTTCTTATGTTCTTATGGTGTGATTTAAAATTCCAATTTAAAGAGCTGAGTTTTTGGCATCTTCTTGAATGTTTTAAAACAGGTGATATTCCTGAGTGTTGTTGGCAGAGAATTCCACAAAGTGGCACCTGCTACCAAAAAGGTGTGCTCTCTCTCACCTCTGAGACAAGGCGCAAGTTTCAAAGATGGCACAGTAAGCAGACCTTGGCACTTTTTAACACAGCGTTTCTCTCCCAGCCCTCTCTTGGAGGCACACTTATCCGGTCAGGTTTTCAGGATTGTCACACTGAATATGATAGAGAGATTTGCATACACTGGTTCTCCATTGTATGCAAATTTATCTCACCATATTAATTATGGATATCCTGAAAAATGTTAAGCGCAACCTATGCTTATATCCAGGGAAACAAGAACACTTAGACTTTGTAGAAAATATAATTTTGTTTTATTGATCAGTATAAGTATTCTTGAGAGATGATGGATGCCCTTTCTCTGACAAACTGACCAGCATCTCCCTGTATAGTGATCCTCCTTTTATAGATAACATACAATATTATACAAGGGTAGAAGATTCTCGAGTGCTTGACTGCCTTAGAGAATAACTTACATTGGTTGTCATGTCAACAACATAAGATCATCCCTAAACTGCCCTGATTACTTCTCCCAGGTGGGGCCCATTTACCATCACTCTCTAGATAGTCCTTTGTTCTGTTAGAATCTTGCTGGTCAGGGCAATTAACACATCTGAAGTTGTGTTTACAGATACTCCTGAGAATAGTGCCTCTTATTGTGACAATATAGCCTGAAGTTCCCACCGTTGGCTTCTGCTTTGTGTGACCCTATGATTAGGCATCACCTTACGGAGCCAGCTTGACTGCCTGTCCAGATGTTCTGGGAATTCTGCAAGTCATTCTCAATAAGTCACTTAGAGTTGATACAGCTAAGGCAAGCTAAGAAAACAGAGGATTCTGGGTCAGTTTCCTTTCTCCATGTTGGTTTTTCTGTTCAGGCACACTCCTCATTACCCGACTGGATAGGTGTACCTCCAGGAGAGGGTTTGGAAGCACTGCTTAAAAACCAATGGGGAGAAGAAAGCGAGGTGAAACATTTGGATCTATGCCATTTGGGTGTGGTTTTTCTTCTTGGGAGGGTCTAGAGGGTAATTGTTCCAGAAAAGAGGTGGGGGGGGGGGCAGGAGGGGGTGTGTGATTGTCCAATTGCCTCTCTTTCCAGCAGGCTATAAAATAGTCAGCAGCAAGAGAACCAGCACCTAGGAGCAATATTTAAAAAACCTGGCTCTGTGTCAGGGGTGGGCAACCACATCCTCCGCAAACCAGTTAGGATTTTGGGAAATCCTTCATGCATATTCATTAGGGATATCCTGAAAACCCAATCGGTTTGTGGCCCTCGAGGACCCGGAACTGACCACCCCTGCTCTGTATCAGCACCTTGTGTCTTCTTTCAGCATCCAGTGGAGAGGGCACAACATAGGGATTCCATTTTGAAACCCCTGTACATGCATTTCGGCACTGACTTTGCACCGCCAGTGTTGCTGGCCCCCTAAAATGAAAACTCCAGTGGGGCATTTCTCTTTGATAATCCACTTGCAGGCAGGTGGGGACAAGCCCTGCAGAAATTTTAAAATTGTCTCTAAAGTGTCCAAGGATATTTCAGGTGCGCAATGTTGAATTAAAAGTTAGTTGATTTTCTGTCTGTGGAGTCTTGCAAGTGGAAGATACATGGTTTTATATCTCTGCAAGTATACTGGATGCAACAGCTATTGTTGCCCTGCAGGCTGCATGAGGAAAGAGAAAACCAGGAATGGATAAAAAAAATCTGAAGGGAGGCCAATGGCAGAATTACCAACTCACCCCAGGTCAACCAAAGAGGCTGCTTTAGTCTATTTTTCCCCTATTGCATTTCTGATTACCCAAGTTAAATCTCTGGGATTATTTATTTATTTATGGTTTTTTATATACCGATCTTCTTACATTATATGTAAATCAAATCGGTTTACAGAGAACAGTTGAATAAGCTTGCTTGTGGGCAATTACAATAATTAGCAGTGGGACAGAACCAGGACTGGATCAGCCTCTTTGGTTGACCTGGGATGAGTTGGGAAACCGGGCTGGTGACAATGTGTGGCCCAGCTTGTAGAAGAGAACCTTGCCTGAATCTTTTCTGCAAATTGATCCTGCATGGCCTTAAGAATCTCTCTAGGGCCGGCCTGGTGGCTCGGGGGGGGCAGTGCTGCACCCTGCCATGCAGCGCGATCTAGGTTCATCCTTCCACGCCCAGGGTTGGCTGGAGCTGGCGATGCCACAGAAGCAGTGTTCACAGCCCCTGGGGAGGTGGGAGGTCAAGTCACCTACTGCCCGGATCTAGGGCCCATGATGGCAGGGATCTGGCCTAGGAGCATTGCTGCATCTACTTTACTAAAGTCAGCTGAGGGGGGGCTATCAAATTTTATTTATTTATTTATTTTGGGTTTTTATATACCGGCATTCGAGAACGCAGTCCCATCATGCTGGTTCACATAAAACAGGGGTGCATCGTAAACATAAACTAAAAACAATGGTGCGGAAAATGCAGTTACATATAACAGGGAGATTGGAACTTGGCAGAGAAAGGACAGGTTATTAATTAGAGAAAATGATCCCCGGGTGCCGAATTCCAGCCCTGGTGCCGACTGAGCTGGAAGCCCAGAGCAGCAGGAGAAAACCACGGAGTCAAAAACTTCAAAAACAAACACAAAAAATCTCTTCCAATTTAGTTCTGCTAAATTTTCAATTTAGTTTGCTATCTGGAAACTGCTTTCACACCAGTGACCCCTTTTGGGTTTTATTGCTTGGCTTTTCTAGCTTGAAATGAATGTCTCTGGGATTGCAGAAGTTCCTTTAAATACAGCCTCTGGGCAACCTTATGAAATGTGTGTTTGCTTTGCTCTATAAGTCAGTGAGCAGATTTCTGATTTACTGCATGATGGAAATGGTTTGTGAAGCCCAGTCTGCTCCATCCCAGATCATGACATCAGCAGATAAATGCTCATGGGCTCCATTCTGAGTGCACTAAATGGAAGTACCACAGATGGATGGGTCTGGAGGTGAAGGGCCTGTCAGCATTGCCTGTGCAGGAGGAGAGATGCTATGGGTGTACTGAAGTTCTTGGGGGGGGGGGGGGTGTTAGAGGGGTTGTGTGTGAAAGCAGTGCTGCAATGTTCTTCATCTTTACCCCTCCTTCTGGGAATGGCAGGAGCCTGACCTGCTGCTTCCCTCTGCCTTGACTTCTCTCTACGGGCACTGCAAGCATTTTTTTTTTTTCCAAAACTCAGGACAAGCACTTCCTGCTGCTGATCTCAGCAAGAGAAAGTGCCCGCCGCCAGTTTCCAACATGCTGGTGTGCCAACACAGACAAAGAAGAGTGGTGGCAAGCAGCAGTCCAAGCTCCAGTCACTCAGGCCTGACCGAGGAACCCCGCCAGCCCTATTGTTCTGATGCTGGCCCTCCTCATCTTAGCTGAGGGGGCCTGGGGATCTCTGCTGGGCTGTTGCTCCAGTCAGCTCTGCCGTCCTCAGTGCAATGTTTATGCCCCCCCCCCACACATTTCGGCATTGTAGACAACTCCCTAGTTTGCCTAATAGTAATGGCTGGCACTGCTCTGCTAGGGTCTAATCACAGAGCTGATGGCCTCTGCCGGGCTGCAAGGAAAAAGCATAGAAGGCAAAACTGAAAACCTCCTCTTTTTCCTTCCCTTGCTCTCACTGTATCTCCTCTGTCCATCTTCTCCTAGTGTCAGACCTGCGGAGAGCCCAGGGAGCTTGCATCGGACTTCTCTGCCCAATGGAATTTTCTATGCCTTGGATTGAATTCTTTGCCTCAGGCTTGGTTTAGGTGCAGTAGAAAGCCACCCTGAGACCTTGACTGAGTTTTGCACTGTGCTGCTTGCTCCCCATTTCCAGAAACCAGCGGAAAAAGCGACTGCTTAGTAATTCAGTCTCATTGCTGGACTGCTACATTTCACCGCCAGGAAGAGTTTCTTGCCGATTTTGTCATTCCTTTTATTGTTCACCTTACTAAGTTGCTGCAGCCATAGGGAAAATAAACCAGATGAATGCTTTCCCAAAATGCTGTTAACAGTAGCAAGGTTATTATCCTCCTTCCAATAAGGGACGGATCTGAAGCCAGTTTTCTTGTAAGAACATGCCATACTGGGTCAGACCAAGGGTCCATCAAGCCCAGCATCCTGTGAACCGCCAGGACATAACAAGGCACAACCTGGTCTTTTTGGCTTGTTTAACCACATAAGGGCCACCCTTGGATGCTGGCAAGAGTGGCCAGCAGCAATCAGGCAGGGAATCACTGAAAGTTGGATGTGGGGTGCAAATCCGACAGAAGCACTGAATAGGAGAGGACTCTCTTCCGAAGTTCTGGGGAGTGCAGCAGTGTAACTAAATATCTTTGGCACCTGCGGCAAGATTCAGGAGCTATGCCCCCCACCTGTGCAGGCATTATGGGGCCCTGCCATGTCCCCAGAAGTCTGCGTGGGAGGACTTTGCTTTGTTTTGATTTGATACTCATCACAGACTTAATACCTTTGGCTAACTTTGTAGAACCGCCTAGTGCTGCCACCCGCCCCTTAGCTGATTTAGTTCTATGTTAGCAGTTGGCTATGGCTGCACACATCTGCCCCATTCATCCTGCTCTAGTTATGCCCCTGCCGGGCCGAGTTACATCTGAAACAGTTTTTGTGCACTGAAATTCGTTTGCTGCATCGACCACGGGCAGTATCTGAACCCCTTCACCTTCTGAACATGAACAATTCTCAGAAACCCTTTGCTACTTCAGATCCTCATTTATTTGCTTGACAATGGCATTTGTTTACCGAGCATACAGGCCTGGAGAGATGAGAAGGTTAAGATGTGCTGATAAAAAAAAATCCTTTAGTATTTTAAAAGGTTTCGTGGTGAGGTGGGGTGCAATCCTCCCTCTATGCTCTCATGCTACAGACAGGATCTCAGATTAGCATGGCCTCCGAGGTGGAAGAGGACAGTATACAACCAGTTTCAAGCATCCTTTTACAAGCGAATGCAGTATACTGAGGTTTTAAGTACTAGTCCATGCTACTCTGGCCTTTGTGACGCTGCGGACACAGAACCTGTGCTGCTGTAGCCGGTAGCTATAAAAGACAGCAAGTTAAGTAAAATAGAACAAGGGTGGCCAACTCTGGTCCTCGAGGGCCACAAACAGGCCAAGTTTTCAGGATCTCCAGAATGAATATGCATGAGGTAGATTTGCATACAGTGGAGGCAGTGCATGTAAGTCTATCTCATGCATATTCACTGTGGAGATCCTGAAAACCTGGCTCTCGAGAACCAGAGTTGGCCATCCCTGAAATCGAAACGACTTCTCCCTGCCCACCCCCCTCCCCCACTCAGTGCTCACTGTCTTAGGCTTGGCTTGAAAGCATTGCCTCTCATGTAGCTTAATCACCTGCAGGCTGACACAGTAAAGTTCGTGGGAGAGCGGGCGAGCACCCGCTCTCCCGGCGCGCACACAGGCCAGTGTCCTGTGCGCGCAATACAGTAAAACAAAATATTTAAATTAGGGCCAGCGGTAAAAAGAGGCTCTAGGGACACTAGAGCGTCCCTAGCGCTTCTTTTTGGACAGGAGCGGCAGCTGTCAGCGGGTTTGACAGCCGACGCTCAATTTTGCTGGCGTCAGTTCTCGAGCCTGCTGACAGCCACGGGTTCGGAAACCAGACGCCGGCAAAATTGAGCATCCGGTTTTCAACCCGTGAGCCACGGGCTGACTTAAATTTTTTTTTTTTTTAATTTTTAACTTTTTTTTTTTAACTTTTGGGACCTCCGACTTATTATCGCCATGATAGTAAGTCGGAGGGTTGCACAGAAAAGCAGTTTTTACTGCTTTTCTGTGCACTTCCCCGGCGCCGGCTACTTTGGGTGGACGCTAATTTCTTAAAGTAAATTGTGCGGCTTGGCTGCACATTTTACTTACTGTATCGCGCGGGAATGACTAATAGGGCCGTCAACATGCATTTGCATGTTGCGGGTGCTATTAGTCTCGGGGGGGTTGGACACGTGAGAATAAGGTGTAAAGCTAGCGTGTCGAAAACGCGCGTCCAAATGCGGTTTAACAGTGTGCACTGTACTGTATAGGCCTGCTGGTTAGTTGCGAACGCTAACCTCCCTATTGCATGTAGTTGTAAGCTGATGATGTGGTTTTATTGTGTGATGATTGTGATACTTTGTGTTGGGTTTTTATATTTATGATTTGGTAATATTGATGTAACCCGCTGAGGGTATGTTTTTTGGATCAGAGGATAAGTGATTTTATATAAAGAAAAACCAAAAATAGTAATGGAGTGTAGCACGAAGCGTGTAAGGATCCTTAAAGTGCACATAAAGATTCAGTCAATGTGATAGGTGCCAAACGATGCCATCTTTTAATGTCCATTGTATAAAAGAGGAACAGAATTTGGTCCCCTGACACGGACCGTGTTTCACCACTCCAGCTGTCGGGAAGGCATGTACAATTGTTTTTGGAGATGCCTTGATGCTTTGCAGATATTTGGGCTTCTGTCCTTCCCAACGTAACTGGAGTGGTGAAACACGGTTCGTGTCGGGACCGAATTCTGTTCCTCTTTTATACAATGGACATTAAAGGATGGCATCGCTTGGCACCTATCACATTGGCTGAATCCTTTATGTGCACTTTAAGGATCCTTGCGTGCTTCACGCTATACTCTATTACTATTTTTAGTTTCACCATCATGTGTACCGCTCGTCTTCTCCACTTTTGAATTTGCTTTAAATAAAGAAACACATAAATAACTAAATCCTTATATAAGAAGTGCCATGCTGGGTCAGACCAAGGCCCATCGAGCCCAGCATCCTGTCTCGGACAGTGGCCAGTCCGGGTCAGAAGTATCCGTCAGATGCCCCAGTAGTTGATCAGTTTCTTGTATCTCACTCCCAGGGATACGCGCTGGCTTTTCCCAAGTCTGCCTGGCCAATGACTGTTTATGGACTTTTCCTTCAGGAACGTGCCCAGTCCTCCCACTGTGTTAGTCCATAGCTTGATCGTGCATCGAATGAAAAAACACTTGCAATGATTTGTTTTAAATCTGCAGCTCTTAGTTCCATTCTTGCTCTTGTTAGGTGTCCTCTCTGATTTGCTGTTTTAAAACCCCGTTCACACTGGAGTCTCTGTGTAAAACTCCACTAAGTCTCTCCTTTTGGCCTCGCCTGTCTTCAGCTCATATTGTTTATTATTAATCACCCCTCCCCTCCCCTCTCTTTTCCCAGTTGACTCTTCCAAAGCCCACTGGCCAATGGACTCCTACTCTTTATTTTGTTATCTGGCTGATCCTGGGCTAATACTTTTGCTCTGGCTTGCTGAGAGCAGTCTGAAGTCTTTTTCTCCCATGATAATTCATTTGTTGTTTTCACCTGCCTAGCACAAATTCTTATTCAAATCTGAGGGCAACGACCCCTCTGTTATTTTGTGGATGTTTAGTTTAGTTTATTGATTTATTTGTTACTTGCTATCTACATATTCATAACAAAGCAAGGTACAATTAAAACATTCATAAAATCACAATTACATAGACTACAAAACACATAAATTAGTGACTCGAGCTCCCTGCTATCACGAGGATGTCAGGTAATATCAATCTGGTACAATGCAATTAATTGTGTTGTGTATGTATCTTTTCTACACTGCCTAGGGCCTTGGCATAGACGGCTTATAAATAATGTAAATACATAAATAGATTAAATTAAAACCAGCTACCTGCATAAAGAAGAGAAAAAAACAAACATTAATCCTGTGGACCAAAAGCTTCCGGGAACAGAAGGGACTTTTAACATTTTTTTGTAACTGAGCTATATCAGATAGCAGCTGGAAGGGTGTTCCATGCTATAGGGCCTGCTATAATCTCCAACTTCCAGCAAGTGATGGAATCTGTAAGAACCCTCTGGTAGTGGACCTTAGAGAATCGAATTTCGCCACACTGGATTGATATCATAGATTAACTTATGGCTCACCCGCCAACAGACTGGCAGCCAGTGTGCAGGTCAGCTAGCACAGGAGTAATATGACTGCGAGGTGACGTGCCAGTCAGGAGCCGTGCTGCCAGTCAGGAGCCGTGCAGCTATTTGCAAAGCCCTTAATAAATAAATCAGAAGAGCCAGTAACAAGGAGTCGCAGTAATCCATTGAAGGAAACAGTAAGGCTTGGTGTGAAAGTCAGAGAGGTCAAGGAGAGGTTTAAGTCACCAGAGAAGGTGCAGTTTAATAAAAGATCATTTCAGCCAGTGAAAGTGTATGTGTAAGTGCTTTGTTGGGAGAGGGGGGGAAGAGATCCCTCACTGGGTGCTTTTTCTCCTCTTCCCCTCCCCCAATGGTACTGTTTATCCTTATCTACACCCCCCCCCCTGTCAATAGTGAGTTTTTCCCTCCCTAAACCCCAGTGGTGGGCTGCATCTCCCTCATATCCCCTGTTTTCTCTCGCTAAACAGCCCTCTCTCAGCTACAATGGCAAGAGGGCCTCTTCCTTTTTTTTTTTTTTGTAGAGTCTGGCAGGATAGCCCCGAGCTCCTCCCAGGTGCCATGAGTTTCCTTCCCCAGACAAGAAATGCCGCCCATGCATTTTGAAAATGTGCATAGACACACCGTAGCTGTGTGGGAGGAATCTGAGTTGTGTGCAGCCATGCACGTGCGCCACAAAGAGGGATATTAAGAATAATAATTTGCTGGTTGAATTAAACCACTTGTCATCCATATGGATCTGAAAGTGGCTTACAAAACCATGCAATAGATTTATAGTTACCAGCCACAGTTGTGGAAGCACACAGGATGTTGTAACTGCATAGTAGGGTATGTACAGTCCTAAAACATACTAGAGTTTGTAGTCATGTTTTCTCAATAAAAAAAAAGGGTGATTTATAAATCTGAGAATGGTAAATGGAAATTAAAGAACTGGGATCAGATTTCCTTAAGAATGTTTCTCACTTTGTTACCCTGATAGCAAAAAGCTTTGGTAAGGAATAAGAGGGCAGAAACCGTAAAATCAACCATGTGGTTTCTACCAGGGCGTTGAGAGCTGTGCTGGAAACCTTTAGGAATTCTGTAGGATACCTGCTTCTTTAGCTGGAGACTTGGACAGATTGGATGGACTCTTAGCCTAGAGATCATTACGCCCGAGTCTCCAGCAGAAGGACAAGCACTGGTGCGGAGAATGTTAAGGCCTCAAGGCGCGTGTAACCCAGGGGGTTTGGTGTTGCATTGGTAAGTGAAAGACCAGTTCCTGGTCTCAGATGGGAGTGGTACTGAAGGACAGCTCTTGGGGGGGGGGGGAAAGAAAGGTAATGGAGAGCCAGGGACACTTTTCATTAGGCCAAAAAGCAGCAGTAGAAGAAGCTGTCCCTTTTTGGCTTGGACCAGATTGGCTGGACTGGAAGGACAGATGCTACCTCCTGTGTTGAAAAGGTCTGGCATGGGTGGGGAAGAGGAGGTCGCTCATATTCTCTGCCTTGAAGCTCATGGATGTACAGTAGGAGCAACTGGGGAATGTGTTTTTCAGTCTTGAAATTGCTGGGCAAGGGAGGGAGAAGAGCAGACATAGTAGGGTCTGTAGTGATTCAGTAGGAAGTCTAGGTGCCAACCACTGTGTCCGTATTGTTTGTCTACCTGTTATTCCCTAACAGTGCCATGTTCCTGGGCTACATAACCTGTTAACAGCCATAAAAAGGGAATTGTTATGTTAAGGATGGCATTTTGGGCGCTTGGTTAAAGAAGTGACTCTGTCACTGTTTGTCAAGGACTTGATGAGGTACTGATGATTTTTATTTTGTATAATTTAATTGTATTTTATTAACAGTGTCTTATGTATGTAAAATACATAATCCGCTATGAATAATTGATACAGCGGAATGTAAACTGGACTAAATAAATAAATGATATAGGGCTTTGCATCTGGCAAGACAGATTCCACAATAACAACCAAACAAAAATGGAAAAGAATTAAACCCCAGTATAACAAGATAAATGCCTCACTTGACTTTTTCTGTGTTTGATCCTATGGTGAATGCTGGATTCCCTGAGGACCGGGATTACTTTTACTGGGTGTTGTAAGAAATCTCCATACAGAGGATGTACAAGAGGATGCACACAGGTACAGTCAGGTGTGTAGGTGAATGGCAAGGAGATAAAAATCAAAATTCCTGCTTGGGGATTCTCCAGACTGAAGGCAGGTAAACAGGTCCAGGTTGGAGTCTAGGCCAGTGAGGTCCGGACAGGCACAGTCTTGGAAAACGTCTGAATAGGCAAAGGCCAGAATAAAGGAAGGCCAAGAATCCGTCTGTGTTAGTAATGCATGCTTGCAAATCCTGGGTTAATAATATGGTGATCTATCAGAACCCCCAAACCAATGAGAGCTTCCCTAGGCGTCTCTAAGGGGCAGTGGGACATGCAGGCTGAGATCTGGGTCTGGATTCCTGAATGCACTTCTGGTGTACAGAGGTCAATTTGGGATTGCACTGCTGCTGCTGCTGCCATGATATCTGCAAGTCTCATCCTGTGGATAGATAAGGATTTTGGTTCCTATTATCATCACTCTGGCACTTTTCATGAAGTTCACTAGAAAAGTGTATTAAACAAATTAGGACTGTACATAATTTCTGTACAAGCATAGGTAACAGAATAGTCTCTTTACTACTGGGGCGTTCCTATAGCATCAGAAACATTGCCGAATGTTACAAATGGGAACAGTCTTCAGAAGAGCTGATGGATGGTTCCTCCTAGCATCATAAGTGCCACTAAGTCACAGGAAAGAAGTAAAAATCATTGTGGGACGAAAGATAATATAAAAGCCAGCAATTACAATTTGTATAGTAACCATAACAACCCTAACAATAGCAAAACATGATTTGAGAAACAGGAAAGAACAGCGGCCCATGGGTTAATCATATTCAGCAGATATCTGACAATATCCAGCATTGCGGTTGCCCAGCCCAACAGCACAGAATCTGAGCTGCTTTGGAAGGTTAATGGTGACTCTATCTCATCTCATATTAATCAGAAGCTATTTGGGGGATGGGGGAGGATGTCATTTGTCAACTGCACAAAACAATGGTGTGCACCTGCTCATCTCCGCTGTGCAGCACAGATTTAGGATCTTTTGTGTTTCCATTTCTACCACTGTCTGCAGACAATGTTGATGTAAAAGGGTCACGTGACATCTCTTGCTTCAGCTGATTAATCCTTTCTCCAACTCTGTGCCTTACATGCAGTGCATTGAGTAGAAAGAGAAGGACAGGCCACAGAGACTCCGAGTCTGTTAAATTAAAGACCAGGGGTGATATGGTGCAGCCATCTCCTTACCTGATCGAACCACATTGCTTGTCTCATGTTAGCATGATTAGTACCCGGAGCATGTTCTGTAAACTGTCCTTGGGACCAGGCTAATTGCTTTGCTCTGCCTGTCAGTTAGATAGAGCTGTCCGAGAGCAGGAGACTTACAAATGACAAAAGCTATAGGAGCAATCATTTCACGGACCCTGCGATGCCTTCCTTCTAGTGCAGAGAGGAAAATGTGTGTTTGTTTAATAAGTGTAGCAAGCACTCGATCAACTAGTCCAATACGTTTACAGTTAGAGATGCAACACCGTAAGCTGATGTGGCAAACTTTGTCCTGATCTGAAATGCCATGATTTAAATTCACAGCTTTTGCTTGTATAGGTTTAGAACATATAGCACAATACATAGTTAACTCTGCCATGCATCAAACATTACAAGAAACATTGGTGCATTTTTTATTAATTCTAATACCCTACCCATCCTGACCTACCTCCCTACTTGATCTCGCCAAGTAGTGTACTTGACATAGAAATTCTGGCATCAACAATTAAAGCAATACAAAATCTCTCCTAAAAGTATGTGGTGAATGAAGTTAATAATCATTCAGTACCAATACTCCTTGCCCTGTGCGGAAGTGAATGGCCAAGAGGATTCTTGCTTTTTAACCATGTCCAGTTATCCAGGGTACTTTTCCATAACACGCAGATGATAAAGTGCATTCTTTCATTGCTTCAGTTAGGAAGGTTGAGTTCCATGATTTAAATGTTGCATGAATTCAGACAAGCCTTCTGCCATGCTATGTTCTCTGTCTCGCTGGCATACATCTTTAGACCTTAGTGCTTTGACAAAATTGGTAAAGACCTTCAAATGACATTGATCACTGCAAACCAAGACTTCTTGGCCTGTGTACTTTGAGAAGTCACTTCAGTCCTGACTCAAACCTTACATTAATACTTGTTATCTTTTTCAGATCCCTTCTTCTCATTTATCTTACCTTAAGCCCCCTTTCAGATCAGGGGTGAGAAACTCCGGTCGTCAAGGGCTTCTAGCTGGTCGGGTTTTCAGGATAACCCTAATAAATAAATACTGTTCATGAGACAGATTTACATTTAATTAAGGAAGCAGGCACATGAGTCTCTCATATGAATATTCACCAGGGATATCCTTGGCCAATGGCCAGGTGTGGTGGATCTGTCAGGAGTGTCCTGCCCAGGTTATAGCTCTTAGGACAGAGCTAGATGCTGGTGAAGCAGGCTGGAACAGGAGTCTTCTTATACTGGCCACCTTACTCTTGGGTTGAGCCTTCAGGTTCTTGTGGCCTGCAGGAGACAGGAAGAAACGATACAGATCAGGATACTGGAAGGTGCTCACAGGAGAAGGAAAAGGAAGGCACATACAAACAGGATAGAAATGGACAAGACAAAACTCTAAGGAAGATCACAAACACAAGAACCAGAGTCTGGGAGTGCACAGGGAGCAAGAAAAGAAGCAAGGCAGGGCTATGACTAGGATCTAAAGCTCTGGTAGAAGCAGAATAGTCAAACAATAATACAAAGACAAGACAAGATGCCAATTTTGAGAACAAGTACAAGAGCAACATAAAGCAAAAAACAGGGCCATACCAAAAACTAGATCTGAGACCAAGCTGTTAGCCTGGCTTATATCTGAGGCAGCACCAGAATAACTTGGCCTTCAGCAGAACCTACTAACCATAGAGCCTGGAGGATTAGGCAGTTAGTTCACAAGGCCCACTGAGGGCCCCTGCTGGCAGGAGGCAAGAACTGCCCACAGGTCCTCACAGGATCCGTAGATCAGGCCTGGAAAAATAGGCATTGTGATAAAGCAATATATTATTCAATCCAAACTATTCACTTTTTAGCCAAATCCAGCACTGAAAAATATTCTAGGGATGTACATTCATTTAAAACAAATGCTAAAAATATGACAAATGGAATGAGCTAAAATGGGCTCTCATGAAAATGCCTACAAATTATTGGGTATTTTCATTATTCGTTAAAGAAAAATGGCACTTGAGATAGGCGCCAAAGTGATGTCACTTTGGTGCTATCTTCCAGGTGGCCAGTGCCATTTTTAAAGGACTCCATAGGGTCAAGAGCTATGGGCCTCGCTCCATCCCCTTTCTGGATGACTTCCCCCTTCAACAGAAGGGGTAGATGGGGGCTGGGGTGGTCCCCAGTCATGACACAGGTCAGTTCTTTCTAGGGGTTCGATTAACGAACTGAACTGGAAAAAAAACGATTAAACAAACAGAAAAAAAAAATCTCCTCTGAAATGAGAAAAGAACTGGACCTGCACATCCCTACAATGCACTTTCTATACCTCTAACTAAATAACGTCCAGCAGCTTTAGAAGCCTATTTTTTATTTTTTTTTTAGTAAACCCCGGTGGTCAGTATGACTGTGCAGTAGGCACAAAATGAGAGGCATTAGTTTGGAGGAAGTTCAGCCTTAATTTGGAACTGACATTGTAGCTAATGCAGCCACGCATGGTTAGGACGAGCTGACAGGCCCTTTAACACCTCTTCTGCGCGCTTTACCTTGATGATGTTTCCTTGCTGGCTGGACAGATTATTCTTCTTTGGACTGCTGCTGTGAATTGATGACTTCTTTGCAACCCTCTGTCCTCCGAGTGCACGTGTTCGGTGCTTTCAGCCATTGATGGAGCATAAATCACAGCAAGGTACTGCAGCTGAGAAAAGTGGCGGGCAGCGGAAAGGGGGTCTTAAAATGCTATTTAGTTCAGAGTCATCAGTGAGGCCCCAGCGGAGAACAGGTGGAGAGATGTTGCTGTGTTTGGTCGTGGAAGGGAAACTTTATCCAGGGCCTTGCAGCCAATATCCTGTGCATGTGCAACATACAATGTGCATGTATGTCTATGAATAAGATGCTGTGATTTATGTGTACATATTTGTGGGTTTGCATTTATATATAAATATAGAGATATATCTTTATGACAGAACAGCTTAGAGACTGGAGTTTAATTTAAATATTATATTTTTATCTATATAATTGTTTTGCTTAAGTGAGCACGTGGCATGAGTAATTTATGACGAGCAATAACCCTAAATATAAAACTAGATTTTAGAACATTTGCTAACAATGCATTGTTAGCCCGGAGTGTGGGCAGCCCCAGCTCCCCACGCTGGAGGCAGGAAGTGAATCTTCTTGGACATGACATCTTCCCAGGGAATAAAGGCCACAGCACTCTCTGTGATGTGGGTTTGGGCACCTGCAGTTTCTCAGCCTGTCATGGGCTTCTCCATGATGAGGTTTCTTGGCTTGTCTGTCCTATAGATGTTTGTTTGCATACGTTCTCAAAGCTTACAAACCTCAGCCTTTCGGGGCTATACATTATGATAGCTCCTGAGGTATTGCAGATCAGCACAGGCTGGGAAAACCTCAAGGACTCACTAAAAGAATTGCCACCTGACCCATGTCAACCCTGACAGGCTGATCCAGTTCTGGTTTTACTCCATCGTGTGTACAGTCTTGAGGTTCCAAGTTCTCTAGGAAAGGCAGGGCCATCAAGTCCAGGGATGCAATGGGGAACAAATCTGGAACTGGTTCAGAGAACCCGGGTCAGATGGCAACTCCAGCTGCCAAATGTCCCAGTTCCTGTAGGGGGACTTTTGGCCATGCCTGTTTTTGTTTTTGTTTTTTTTAAATTTTACTTTGTGGGAATTTTTGTATTGGCAATCCGCAAATTGCATTGGGAATGGGGGATCTCAAAGCCAGGCCTGACCTAAAGTTTCCCTCCACAACCTGGGTGACTTAGTAGGTCTGTAAATTAAAGGTCTTAGACCCTCAAATGAACATACACCTAGCAAAACGAGGAAAAACAGTGAAAATACCCAAAGATCATCTGGAAAATAAGTTTTTATTTTTCTCTTGGGCAGTTGATTTTCCAAGATGGCCGCTGCAAGCTCTGTTATAGAATGTTGGTCATTTTGATGGACAGCTGCTTTGACCAAAAGGGTTTTTCATGAAGGATGTTTGGATGTAAGTGATGATGATAAGGCAAAACTAGGTGTGAACTGGGCTATCATGCAGATTTCTTTGGATTGATCTCAGCTGATCCAAGAGTTGACTTGATTCCATCCTTTTTTGGGGAAATTTTTTGATAGGATGCCTAACATCAAAAGTATGTTCATACCTTCCAGCCCGCACACCACAAGTCAATTTGAAACACAAGGTACTCACTAACTTTATGTCTGAATATCAGGTTAATGCCATTAAAAGTATGTGTACCCTTGTAAACTATAAAATGAGGATGTAAAGTACAAGGGTTAGCGGATTTCCTGCTATATGCACATACATGTTTTTAATTAAGAGGGCAATATTCAAATTTTCTCTGAGAGTAAATGTGCTTAACCATGTAAAATCATGGTTTGATCATTTCTCCCCTGTCCAATATGCAGTTAAAATGTGTGCTCTTTCACAATGTGCATACTCGTACCTGCGGAAAATAATTGGCAATATTGGATTTGAGGAGTAAGCCTGTGCAGTGATCGCATTTTCAAATATCCAAATGCACTTTGCACCTGCTCCCAGGCAGAGATTCCCTTTAAAAGTTCACTCTTAGGCCCTTGAGGTTTCTAAATTTGTTGCGGTCCCTGACCGCGGAGGTCCGCGGTCGATCCCGCTTCCTACCTCGGGGTTGCTCCGATCAATCGCGGCATCTTCAGCGCCCATTTGGGCCTTGCTGGGGCCTTCCCGCAGCACTCCCTCCACGAGGGAGATGCCGCCGACTCCCTCCTGCTGGTCCCGCCCCCTAGGCGCTCGCGCAGGGGTTCGGAATTTAAAGGGACCAGCGCAGGAAAGATGACTGCGCCTTCAGGGATGAAGTCAGATGCCTTCAGGGTTTTAAACCCTGCAGTCAGTCCTACTCTTTACCTTGCAACGGGTCATCTCGTTTGAGAAGTGAGTCGTTTGTTCCTGTTCCAGCGTGTCCTGATTCCTGTCCAGCTTGTTCCTGACACCTGCTCCGCTCCAACCTGTTCCTGACTCCTGCTCCGTCCTTGTCTGCTCCTGTTCCAGCTCCCCCTTGGCTCGTCTTCCTGGCTCCTGACCTCGGTACGTCCTCTGGTAATCCTGCTTCGCTGCCCATCTCGATCCCTGGCTTGTCTCTGGTTCTGCTGTCTGCCACCTGCCCTGACTGTTGGTCCGTCTCCACGTTATGCTCTACCACCGCCTGCCTTGAACCGGACTTCTCTTTGGACGCTCCTCCCAGCAGACCGTGCCTAAGTCCAAGCGGCTCGGGTCCCCAAGGGCTCCTCCCGGGAGGATCTCGGACTTCCAGTGGTGAAGTTCCTGTGGTCTCCTGATCTCAATCCGCCTCCCGGCTACAGACTCCGCTGTGGGCCTTCCCTCAGCATCCTCTCATCTTCTCCTAGCCGGCCTAAGGGTCCACTCGTAACAAAATTGCCCTCTAAATGATTCTGTGGCAGGGCTGTGTGCTGTCAGGAGGAGAGATCTGGCTTCAATTCTTGGTTAAGGTGTCTTGCTCCCTGAGTTGGTCAAGGGAAGCAGGACACACAACCCCTGGCAGGGGAGAGAGTCTTAATTGCAGATTGGCGACACCTAGTGGTTGAAGTCAGGGCCTGTGACTGCAGGATTCTGGAAGGAGATCAGGGGTGTGAGTTTCACACTGAGGACTGTTGCTGTGATGACTGTAGGTGAATTGGATGGAAATATAAAAGAAGGAAGAGGGGGGCCAACTCTGTTCATCTCCGAGCCACAAACAGACCTGGTTCTCAGCATATCCATAATGAGCGTGCGTGAGGTGCATTTGCATACGGTGGAGGCAGTGCATGCAACTCTGCTTCATACATATTCATTTTTGGTTTGTGGATCTTGAGAACTGGATTTGCCATCCCTGAAACAGGGGAAGAAATCCACGGCAGTTGCAATTGAAGGCTCACAGTGTCAGAGCCCAGCCTTGACTGAGCCGGAGATCAAACAGAACAAGAGCAAATTGCCAGATGAAAGAGGAATTCATATATCTGCACAGTTCTCAAACGTGCCTCTGAAATACCCCAGAATACTTCTTTTCTAGTATCCACATAGTTTTAGGTGGCCAAAAATCTATTTAGCTGGATATGGTTGCCTGAGGCATGTTAATTCTAGTTTTATCTGCATAAAAAAACCCAACCCCAAACCTTTGAAACTGTAGCCCTTTACAAAAGCATGTAATGATCTTATGTTTGTAATAGGACCTCTGATTGGTTCAGAGAAAATAACATGCCTGATGATAAAGTGGATCAGTGACCTTTAGGTCAGTAACAGCTCACTGATCCACGTTATCATCAAACTATTCTAAAGATCAAAATCCCAGAACATATAGAAAGACATGGTTTAATGGAACACA
The DNA here is from genome assembly GCF_901001135.1 of Rhinatrema bivittatum. NCBI lineage: Eukaryota > Metazoa > Chordata > Amphibia > Gymnophiona > Rhinatrematidae > Rhinatrema > Rhinatrema bivittatum. The sequence goes on from NC_042625.1 coordinate 86,759,748, forward strand.
GTCCGCATGGATTTACCTAAGGGAGGTCTTGCCTCACAAATCTGTTTCATTTTTTTGAAGGGGTTAATAAACATGTCGCTAAAGGTGAACCAGTAGATGTAGTGTATTTGGATTTTCAGAAAGCGTTTGACAAAGTCCCTCATGAGAGGCTTCTAAGAAAACTAAAGAGTCATGGGATAGGAGGCGGTGTCCTTTCGTGGATATCACCTTAGTACTACTTGTGAGAGATGGGGGTGGGGGAGGGAGGAGGGAAAATGTTGAGTTATACATGTACACCGAGTTTTATATAGGTACCAGGCGTAGCAACACAATAAGGACACAGGACTATTGGAGTTATCTTCTCAATGCCTTTTATTGTAATTATTTTTTTTTCCAAGTATTGATAATGCTGCTTTCTGTTGAACATATTGCATATCAGGTACTTCATTTCTGTAACTCTTGTTTTTTTTTTTTTTGTAATGTTGCAAAATTTAGCAATAAACATTTAAATTAAAAAAAAAAAAAAGACAGGAAACAGAGTATGATTAAATGGACAATTTTCTCAGTGGAAAAGAGTAAAAAGTGGAGTGCTTTAGGGACTGGTGCTTTTCAATATATTTATAAATGATCTGGAAAGGAATACAACGAGTGGGGTAATCAAATCTGCAGATGATACAAAATTATTCAGAGTAGTTAAATCACAAGCAGATTGTGATAAATTGCAGGAGGACCTTGCGAGACTGGAAGATTGGGCAAGCAAATGGCAGATGAAATTTAATGTGAACAAGTGCAAGGTGTTGCATATAGGGAAAAATAACCCTTGCTGTAGTTACACAATGTTAGGTTACATATTAGGAGCTACCACCCAGGAAAAAGATCTAGGCCTCATAGTGGATAATACTTTAAAATCGTCAGTTCAGTGTGCTGCAGCAGTCAAAAAAGTAAACAGAATGTTAGGAATTATTAGGAAGGGAATGGTTAATAAAATGGAAAATGTCATAATGCCTCTGTATCGCTCCATGGTGAAACCATACCTTGAGTACTGTGTATAATTTTGGTTACATCTCAAAAAATATATAGTTGTGATAGAGAAGGTACAGAGAAGGTTGACCAAAATGATAAAGGGGATGTAACAGCTCCCCTATGAGGAAAGGCTAAAGCGGTTAGGGCTGTTCAGCTTGGAGAAGAGATGGCTGAGCGGGGTTATGATAGAGGTCTTTAAAATCATGAGAGGTCTAGAACGGGTAGATATGAATTAGTTATTTACTCTTTCGGATAATAGAAGGACTAGGGGGCATTCCATGAAGTTAGCAAGTAGCACATTTAAAACTAATCAGAGAATTATTTTTCACTCAACACACAATTAAGCTCTGGAATTTGTTGCCAGAGGATGTGGTTAGTGCAGTTAGTGTAGCTGGGTTCAAAAAAGGTTTGGATAAGTTCTTGGAGGAGAAGTCCATTAACGGCTATTAATCAAGTTGACTTGAGGAATAGCCACTGCTATTACTGGCATCAGTAGCATGGGATCAACTTAGTGTTTGGGTACTTGCCAGGTACTTATAGCCTGGATTGGTCACTGTTGGACACAGGAAGCTGGGCTTAATGGACCCTTGGTCTGACCCAGTAAGGCAATTTCTTATGTTTTTATGATGTGATAATGCCCTTGTACAGGGCCTTGGTGAGGCCTCACCTGGAGTACTGTGTTCAGTTTTGGAGTCCATATCTGAAGGGGGGATAGAGACAGGCTGGAGGTGGTCCAGAGAGGAGCGACCAAAATGGTGTGGGGTCTGTATCAGAATACCTAGGAGGAGAGGTGGAAGGATCTGAATATGTACACCCTGGAAGAGAGGAGGTGCAGGGGAGATAGGATATAGACCTTCAGATACCTGAAAGGTTTTAATAATGCACAATCTTCAAACCTTTTCCATTGGAAAGAAATCAATAGAACTAGGGGTCATGAAATGAAACTTCAGGGAGGATGACTCAGAACCAAAGTCAGGAAATATTTCTTCACAGAGGATGGTGGATGCCTAGAATGGCCTTCCAGAGGAAATAGTGAAGACAAAAACAGTGAAAGAATTCAAAGGGGCATGGGATACTCACTGTGGATCCCTAAAACTAGAGGATGGAAATGAAGAAAAGAGTGCATGGGGGTAACTTGCTGGTGAGGTGGTTGCTACCCTTAACCAATAAGCATTCATGCTGTTAACGCAACTCCATCAATGCTCTCTGCTTCAACCCGAGAGGAAAAGGGGATTCAGATAGCAACCAACAAGGGTCCCGACTTTTACGGTCTGGGGAAACAAACATGGGGGTAACTAACTGGTGCCGCGGTTACTACCCTTAACCAATAAGTCTGCATACTGAACGCAACTCCATCATTGCTCTCAGCTTCAATGGCAAGGAGTTAACAGGAAATTGGATTCAGACAATAACCAACCAGAGCCCTGACTTTTACAGTTTGGGAAACTGATAAGCATGGGGATAACCTGCATGGGACAGCAGATTTCTGCCATCGTTTCTATGTAAGGGCTTGGTGGTTCATAAACCATTATTAGAGCTTTTGTGCATAGATGTCAGCCACACTGATACATCTTCACAGGCACAAACTAATTATGTTTGCTTTTCTACAAGAAGAATTTAGTAAATGTCAGACTGTGTGGCCAGGATTCAGTCAGGACTGACTTCTCTCTCTTGCCTTGGGATCTTTAATGCCCACAGTGCAGAAAGCATGACAGGCGACAGGCTTTTCAGATGCCTCACTGAGAAGGGTGCCCCCTATGGTGCCATTGGCACCCCTTTGACTTGCTGTAGATGACTCTCATCCATGCACTAGCTAGGCCTGAGCAAGCTTATGCTGTTAAAGTCCTACAGGCTCACCAGGGTGGTACAGACCAGGCAAGCACCAGCTGATGTTGAAATCTCTCTGCTTTTTCCTTTGCTTTTGGAAAGTTTTATGACTGATTTTTAGTGATAAAACTACCTCCCCCCCTCCCCCCCCCCCCCTGTGGATCCCTAAAGGCTAGACGATGGGAATAAATAAAAAAGCTTATCTGGCACGGAGCGGCAGTTGCTGCCCTTGGCAGAGATGTGGGGGTGGCCTGCATGGAGCGGCAGTTACTACCTTGGGAAGCTCGCTGGGCAGACTAGATGGACCATTTTGGTCTTTTTCTGCCTTCATTACTATGTTACTATGCTAAGATAATAGAATGCCAGAAACAATACTGAGCATATAATATTTTCTGTTGATCATTATGCCCTCCCTTAAGGTCAATATTTTTCCACTAGAAATCCTCATCATCAGTCTAAATTTGTTGTATCTGTTGCAGCCTGCTACTGTCTGCCAGCTTTTCCTTTGCTCTGTTCCTTGACTTTCCTTCTTCCTCACTTGGCCCCTGTCCCACGCTTATCATTTCCTGCCCTTCTCTCTGCGTTCTTGCTTCCTTTCCATCCTATCTGCTCTTACTCATCTCTGTTCCTGCCCTGTTTGGCTGATGCACTCCCTCCTCACCACTTTTTCCAGCTTTATTGTCTCTTGCCCTTCTCTGCCTGCACACTCCTACCTGCTTTTGCTCTGTCCTGTCTACTCTGGCTGGCTTGCTTGCTCACTGCTGCCTGCACTGGCTCCTGCAGCCTGTTCCAGTCTGCTTGCCTCTGTCTGTGCCACAGCCCTCCTTGTCCACTCTGACCTGCCAAACGTGGACTAAGTGGGACACATGCACTATTACATTTCTCCTTGCAGAGTTTAATGCAGAATCCATAATTCATAAGGTGCAATGCAGCTGTTAATCAGGTGAAGATGATTAAGTGGAATGAAATATGGCAAATAGAAGGGAATTTCATTATCTGTTATCTGAGTCTCAAAGACGCCAATCACCACTGAAGAGTTGCTAAAGATATGGAGTAAAGCCAAGATGCAGTACCTGATAAAAATCAACCCAAAAATATAAATTAAAGAGAAAGCTCTGTAAATAATCATTCTGGAATAAGGGTTATATATCCTAGGGCTTCTTGTTCAAATGAGTGTTCAGAGATTAATATCTGGTCAATTGATTATAGTTATATGTAAGATGTGTAGAATTGTTATTTATTTTGATTTTATTGTTCACGTGATGTATTTATGTGATTGTGACATTTTTACTGTTTCCACTTAGAATCTTAGATAAGTGGGAAAGCAATATTTTTTAAATTAAAAAAAAAAATACATTAGAGGTATTAACTTCAGCAAAAGTATGCAACAATTCCAACATCATTATAGAATACCAAACCCACAGCATTGCTGTGAGAATCCCAAAATGTGATGGACCAAATGCCCAGGATTATTCACAGGATGTGATACCTTTCCTTGAATCAACAGAAGAAGAATATCAAGATTTTACTGTACATGTGTTCTGAGATCACATAGATGCATTCTTCAGTGCTGCTAGATAATCTTATGCCAGCCCCATAAAGGGGCTCCCAGCCTGCCAAGCATCAGGGTTTTCTCCAAGACCAATGTGGCTACCAGAATCTGGACTACCAGATCCTTAGGATAACTATGGGAGTATTGCAGTACAGTATTGTCTTCCCTTTAGGACTAATAGGCCTATGCAGTCCCATAGATGCTCTATCTACTTTGTTACCCTCTGAATATCATATTATAGTGTGTCTTACCCATAGCCTGATCATAGAAGCAACATACTGTACTGTCTCAAATACATTTTATTTATGTAAAAGCTTTGTTTTGCCCCAAGTCACAGTATGCATACTTGGCAAAACTTTCACAGTTTTCTGTGTTTGTATCCTACAATAAGGCCAGCGTCGGGTATTTTTAGATGGTCTCGGAGTAGGACGAGCATTCTGTTTTACTGACTGGCTGATGCTTTAACAGTGTAACTAGCTACCCTGCCACTCAGAATTCTATGGAACCAGTTATCATGTGCTCTCAACATTCTGGAACATAAGCCCTTTATCTTTACATTCTATGGAATGCTAGGTGGCTCTCCATGATGAGAAGTTGACCTCCAGACACCCAAGGACAAGGAAATTGATTTCTCCATCATTGATTGAGTAGGGTTCGATGGTGTCATTCTATGAGGCTGGAGGGGGTTGAACTTGGGAGTAATGCCAAGATGGCGTTTCTTCATGGAAAGGGCGGTCAATGCATGCAAGAGGCAGATAAAACCTGCAGAGAATGATACTGCATTTTTTATAACAATTTGTAAATAAATAAATAATGACCTTTCCATCTACTTGATATACTTTACAATGCTTACTTTTACTTGGTAAACTTTTCCCTCCACCACTGTAGACCTTTAGGATTTGAAGTAGTAAGTCTGCTTCTAAAGCAATGGCACATCTGATCTAAATAAGTCCCCCCCCCCCTAGATGAGCATGTATAAGTTCCCCATAACTTTAGTGTAGTTGCTTCTCTTTCCTGCTTGTATCCACCTACTATTACTATTATTTTACATTTGTATTAATCTGATGGCATATGCAGCCTGTACAAGGTAAATATAAGTAAGGTGAAAAGATGTTCAGATATTTATGTAGAACAGTTTTTGCTCATTTGGGATAAGGGTGAAAGGAGGTAGACTCAGGAGTAATCTCTTTACAGAGAGGATGGTGGATGTATGCAACGGCCTCCCAGTGGAGGAAGAGGTGACAAGGACCGAACTCAAATTCAGGAAAGCATGAGACAAGCGCAGAGGATCTTTGAGGGCGTGACAGGGATTGTGGTGAATGAGCATACAGAAGTGGCCTCTTTCTGCCATCACATTTCTGTGCTTTATATTTTGTTAATGCTGGTTTTTGTTATGGAGGTGTTTTATCAATGCTATACCCTGCTTAGAGCATCTAGGAAGTATGGTGGCAAATGTGTGTAAGCAAATAAAATAAGATGGAATAAAAAATCTGCAGAGGTCACAGGGGAAGGTGTTCTGCCCTTTCAAGAGTTTGGGATCTAGAGTGTAGTTTGCTAGCATTCGGTGGAAACTGGTGGCCTTTCTGGGTGTGGCCAGAAAGATGGTGGTCAGTTCTGGCACTGCGGTGGAGATTGCTTTGGTGGTTCCACAAAGAATGGCTGATTTCAGCAGGCGCAAGGGGGTAACACATGGGAAAAGAGGGGATGACACATGGGTTAGAATCTTAATTGCCAGAAATTGAAATCAGTTTGGATTTTGGCTTATTGGAAAATAAGTTAAAGAACACCTGAGAAGCATTTTTCGGTGGAGAAGAATTTGTAGAGCAAAGGGCCAGCTCATAATGTGATGCTGGAAAGTGACTCAGGAGTAATGTAAGGAAATATTTCTTCATGGACAGGCTGGTGGATGCATGGTTGGCTTCTGAATGGAAGTGATAGTAGCCCAAAAAGTTAAGGAATGTAGGAAAGCACAAAGGATCCTTAATGGTGGAGACATGAGAATAAAACTGATCAAGTGGGAGTCAAGGATGCTGCAGTAGGAAGGGAGAACGGACCTTGTGATCATTATCTGTCATGTTCTATGTTCCAAATAAAACTAAAAATTTAGTAAGGAGAAAAAATGAACAGTTACTGAAAATTTACTCTGTATTTCCATTCATATCTTTCTGAAATAAAACAGCAGCTATGAACTGAGGCAAACTGAAGCAAAGGGTAAAAATCCATTATAACCTGTAGGAATTATCAGAGATGAGCATCCTTCCTGGGCCATCTTGAGCAGCCCTGGAGCTGTGCTCTCGCTTCCTCAAGGATTTGGAAGTAACCCTCAGTCTCTCGCATCATCTCTTGAAACAAGCATTAATCCAACAACCTCCCTCCTGCCTCAAAAAACTGGAGCATCAGGAAACACTTTGAGCATTTCTCAAACTCAGAACCCAACAACGAGTGTCCTTGTTCAAGAACCCATCATCAGAACTTATAATGTTAAAGGACACATGCAATCAGAAAATCAATATAATTTAATAAGTCAAAAAGAGCAGGAAAGGTAATAAAAAGAGAGTCTGCACTTTAGGGACTCTGGCATCTCTTCCTCTTTATACGTGTATGTGTACTTTATGAAGCCAGGGTGAAGGTAATACTGTGTCCGAACAGGCACCTATATAGGATCCTTTGATCAGAGGTTACAAGTGCATTAGCAGTACTTTTGCAATGCTCTATGGGTGGGTCCCATTACTGGAGTAGTAGCAGGGGTGCTGTAGAGTGAAAATGAGGTGCATTGGCAGAACCATGTGTGTGGGTCTCAGTACTGGAGTAGCAGAGAGTGCAGCAGCTCAGGACTGAGGTATAATCAGTGTGCATAGGGGAATCTGGCACGGCAGTTGCCTTATCTATACTAGTGATGTGCATTCATTTCTTCCGTTTTGGTGGGTATGTGCATACCTTGCCAATTTTATAGCACACACAAAAAAATGGATATTATGCATGTATTTTTAATAATGAGTTATGTGCATATCTGTTTTTTCATGTGTACTATAATGTTTGTGAGGTACACGCATACCCGCCAAAATGTAAAAAAAACAAATGCACATCCCTACTCTATACATCTTTGCAGCTGGCACCTCTCTTCTTGCATTGATTACAATTAAGACACACAAAGGGATTGAATTAGCACAAATCTGCAACTTGTGAGTTGTAGCTCCAATTGTTAAGGCTTCAACCCTGGCTGCTGCCCATTCGTGCATCTTTCACATACATTCGTATTTTAATCATCTTTACAAATCTATCTAAAGATGAAACTATATCTTACATTTACTTACCTCATACTTTGATTAAAAATGGCTGCACATTCAAGCTGCAAATTCTTGTTGTAATTTAGGGCAGGGCAGGAAGAGGGCTTTTGTTAATTATATAATTGTACATCACTTAGAGATTTGTTTATTTTAGGTGGGATATTAAATCTAATAAGTAAGGACTCTTCTTAAAAATGTAAAGGTCAATAGGGGAACGTGATTGTCCAGCGAGGGAAGCGAATGGACAGTAGCCATGGTTGAAGCCTTGACGATTGGCGCCACTGCTCATAAGTTTCAGACCTGCGCTAATTCAGTCCCTCTTGGTGTCTGTCACCACGTGTCCAATACACGTACATGCAATTTTCTGTGTAGTTATAATTAAGCAAATTCAATCCATAAAATCAAGCGAAAAAAAGAGGAAAAGAAAAAATGCTTAAGAGAGCTAAAAGGTCTGGAGCTTGTCAGCAGAGCTTATCTGATTTTTCCTCCTGTCTTCCTCTTCCTTTTTCCATCTCAGGTTCCCCCTCCCCACCATAAGCAGGACATTACTGCACGGGACAAAAATCCCACTGTCAGCTGCTTCCTGCGGTAAAGACCTTTCTTTCTAGTGTCAGTGGGCATGGGAGAGCTACCAGAGATCGCATTTTATCAAGAATGATGGGGCCTGTTTTGAATCTATGGGAGAAATGCTTGGTGATTAAAAGCCCGACATCCTCTTGTGCTCATTACCGTTTTCCGGTTTTCTCTGTTCTAAATGAGGAAGAGAGAGACAAGTAGTGAGAGTGTGGGATACTTGGGTCATCTCTCACACCCCCTAGTCCAGTCCCCATGTTCCCCTGCTCCCCACTGGATTTCTATTCTACCCCCTACTCAACAGCCATATTCCTGCTCTTCCTTCCCCCTAATCTGAGTCCCGCTGCCCCTCTACCCCTCCCCTGGTGCTCCAGAAGGCCCTGGCTCTCAGCATTGCAGCTCCTTTGGAAATTGGAAATCCTTACCTGAAGGACCAGGGACCTCACAGAGGTGCGAAGCAGGACTTTCTGGGCTTGTGGAGGGGAGCCCCATGGCCTTCAAGCCCCATCTCAGCTGGTGAGTACGACGGGCTGGCTGTGTGTCTGAGACGAGGCTGCAGGACCAGCTGGGCAGTCCTGCCACCAAGCTTTGTGGGTTTTTGGCTCAAGATCGCCGAACGAGGAGTTTTGAAGGTGAGTGTAACTGCGTTTAACTGTGGTGCTGAAGGGTCCCAGTAGTGTGGCACCGCAGAATGATGTCTGTTGTGATGGTTGGACACGGGAGGAGAGGGGATCAGTGCTGTGCGTGAACTAAATGAGGGAAAGGCATCTTGCAGGCTCCTGTACCGAGAGGATGCAGTATAAAGGAGGAAGCTGACAAACTGTCTCAGACAAGGAGCGATGTCTTACAAGCAGTCACGCTGGCAGCTGGGACATAGCCCGAGCAGTGTGGAAGTGTTGGGCACGCTGAATGGGCTAGTTGTTTTGTCAGTCTCAGGAAGGCAAACCTTTCTCAAATGGTGGTTTATTCACATGACTGAAGTCCAATCCAGGTCAGCTTGTTGTTAAGGGAGATGGTGGGTGCTGTAGGGCAGGACTGAGGTGCATTGACAGATCTCTGTGTGTGTGGGGCTCTTAATAATGGAAAAGCAGTGGGTGCTATGGGGAAAAATGTAAAACTTTGGTCCGGAAGTATCACACTCCACAGTCTTTAAGAACTATACAAAATAATATTTAAAAGTATTTTAAAATGAGTTTGTATTTTTTTAATGGATGGCATGGGCTGCTGCAGGACAATAAACATTCTGTCCCTTCCACCCCCCAGTTCTATCGCAGTTGAACAAAATCACGGAAAGCTTTCCCTGCATTCACCGTTCTCCTACCCCTTTTAGTCCTTGCTCCTTCCATCACAGTCCTGGAGGCTGGCAGCCCGCAGGTAGGAGAGCTGGTGAACGGAGCTCGGCTCTCGCGCAGTCCATTGACTTCACCAGTTGGCCCGGGGTGGGGGTGAATTTCGTATTGTAGCTGATTGCCTCTGATGGTTGCAAGCCCTGCAGAGATCTTGGTGGTCACCACGCCAGCGGAAGCATCGTTCTAGATCCCATGGGACTCGAGGAGAGGCTGGAGTTGTTGCAAAAGATTAAAGCTGTTTCAGTGCCAGCCTGTTCATTGGTACGGGTTGAGTGTATTCCTGAGTGTGTTTATGTGCATAGTGCGCATTAATACACGGGAATCAAGCTCCGGAGCTTCTAACATGAGAGCAGATCCCAGATCTTTTCCTTCCATTCTCTTTTTTTCCTCTCCCGGAAGGTCTTTGAACTGTCTGTATTTTCTAGAGATGAAAACGTCTCTTACTGTTGTGAAGATAAATTCAATGAAATATAAACCATGTGACGTGGAGGAAAGCATATACAGTAATTTACAATTCTGAAGGCGCATCTGGAAATGATGAGGATTTGATGATGGAAAAGCCCTGAATCATGAGGTTTTTTTTTTCCTGTACTGGTTGTCACATCATTAAGCAAGATCCCCAGGCATTGTAAATATCACTGAAGTCTAAGGATGTAGCTGGATTGCAGGATGTTCAAGCAATGAGATGTCCAGGACAATTTGTAGACAAAATTGAAGAGGACAGGACAGGGCCGGATTTAACTTGTGGGAGCCGATAGGCAATGCGAGGGAAGAGGCCCCTTCCCCAATCACCCCCTCTCCCGGTATCCCCTTTCACCTCAAAGAGAGGGCTCCTGCTTTGCTTTACCTGGGTGCCAACCCAACAACGGCAGCAACTTTGGGACAAGAAATTCAGCACGAGGTCCTGTTAGCCCTCACGCGCTCAGAGGTCCTGTGGCTGCCCTGCCCCTCCCACAGCTTTCCATAGTTACAGGAAGCCCAGGCGAATGGACGGGTGGGGCCACTGCAGGGCCTCTGAGTGCGTGAGGGCTGGCAGGCCCCGCGATGAATTTCCTGTTGCTGATGGTTATGGGATGGCACTGGCAAGAGAGTGGCCTGGATCAGCGCCATGGCAGCAGTGGTGGCTCTCTGGCACCTATGAAAATCTGGTGCCAGAAGCCGTTTTCTTTATTGCCTATGCCTAAACATGGGCCCAGGGCAGGGGGTGCACAGAAGTGAAGGGAAAGCCAGAGATCAGGTGGAGTCTGTGACAGTCATAACGGGAAGTCATTTGGACAGAACTAGGTGAACCTTATGAGCTGGCCCTTACTGGGGGAGGGGAGGGGGAGGCCTGATAGCTTCAATAGGACTGTGAAGGAATGTTCCTGAAAACCCTCCTTAACCAGCACTCCTTAACCCTCCACCTTTATAAGGCAACCAGGTACCCCTGAGAGCAGGGTTTACAGCCCTAGGGGAAGGAAGACAGGCCCCCAGGGACTCCAGCTCCTGTAACATAAGCAATGCTCAAAACGGGTGCTAGTGTTGAGCATCCGTTGTCTTAACACACACACAGCCACATTCCCTGGGCACCCGATGCAGTATTTAAATGAAGCAGCGCTAAAAAGGGCACGCTAAGGGAGAATAGTGCATGCATAGCGCTCAATAATTTATTGCATTTGGTGCCCAATTGCAACGGGCGCTCATTACAAGTGTCTATTTTGATCTCGCTTTTTTTTTTCTCTTGCTTCAACCATTCTAAAAACAAGATCAGAAACTCACCCGGACAATACTAAACATCTCTCAAAAGAAAGATCTTAACATAGCGTCTAAGCTGTCTACCCAAACTAGAAGGCTCAAGTTTAAATCACCCTCCCGGTATACGTCACCGGAAGCAGTAGTGCATCACATTCCCTACGGACTACACAAACCATCATGCAACGCAACTTTTCTTAAAGCCTACGTACACTCAATCACTTACATCCATTCCTCTCTCCAAACTGCCACAAGGTAACCTATGAACCCCACAACACATCGTTCAGCGCTATCATTGCTTATTATATTTAACACAGCCACGATAATTTAAAAAAACTGATCAATCGATCTCCTTATTCAAACCTTTCGGAAACACCGTATCAAAAAAATTAATCTACTTTTGTTCCCTCTGTAGGAGATAGTTGTCAAAATTCCCACCACGATTGCATGGGCTAGGTTTTTCAATTACCGCAAATGTCAAATCTACAAATGTGTGATGTTTATCAAGACAGTGCTGTACTAGGGGCGCCTCTATTGGGTGTTTTATTAACCTGTGGAATGAGAAATTGAAACTTTAAGGAGTTGAGGTACAATAATGATATAACGTTACTGTGTAGTTGTATGAAATTAGTTTGAGGTTAGTTGTTTCATTGTATGAAATTAGTTTGAGTTTGGATACTCAGAGAATGTGTGTGACTGATTTTATTAATTGTTTTTGATTTTAGGATCTGAGAATATTTTGCCATTATTCAGGAAAAAGGATTTCCCCTGAAGAAGACTGTTTCAGTCGAAACATGGCCCATGTCGGGAGAAAGTTTGAAATTTTCAATTTGGTTTTTTGAGTGATCATCAGTTTGGCTAAGTATTCGATTTTAATAATAGTTATTAGGTTTATGCACACTTCGCATTAGTAGATGCTTTAATAAAGTAGATTCCAGCACTTTAATTAAAATAAAAAATTATTTATAGAATGGTTGAAGCAAGAGACAATAAATGATTCTATGAGATTTGCTCAGAAGGCTGAAAACTGCCTGCGGCCCATTGCGGGCGAGAGACAGCAGATTATAACTCTTGGAGCATGTGCTGATGATATTTGTCTCTTGGCCTGTAACAATTTGTGGTAATAGGATCATATTCTATGTCCCTCTCTTTTTTGCTTGTTTTTGAGTGATCAGTACGAGAGGAGGTTGCTTCTGTGTTTGAAATGATTATTGTTTCCATTCCTGCGTCTCTCCTTTGGAAGCCTTCATGCACCCCAGCCAGGAATGGGATGCTGTGGAAATACCTCCCCCTCCCCCTCTTCATTTCACCGTACCGCAGATGAGTTAGAAATGTGTTCCCTTTCCCTTTCAAATCCATCTCGGGCTGTAAATTAAATGCAGCCCATTTCTAGCTCACCTGAAGCAGCATTACAGTCCAGGCTGTATGCCTGAAGTATTAAATTGAAAAGAACATTGAGATCTTCAGAGCCTGAAAGCAGCTGTGTAAAATGCAAGTCATTCCAGTTGTCACTGCTATAATGAAGAATGACAGTTAAGTGCTGCACTGCAGGACTTAAACGTGTGGCGTTAAATGCAGGGGCCGTTGGGGGTGGAATCTCCTTGTGCCAGCAGCAGAAAACACCACCACCAAGATGATACCTTTTCATACATTTCTTGACCAGGTGAGAATCCAAATGAGCAAGAGATGACATCGATCAGGAAATAGAGAGTATGTGGCTGCCATCGGAAAAGGCATTCCAGTGATAGGAAGAAACTGACAAAGAAGAAATCAGCAGAGAGCCGGGTTTCTTATCACATCATGAGCCATAGGGTTATACTGCTTGTCACCTTCAAACACCCCTCATCCTTCACCCCTCACCCCTTTACCCTATCACTAGAATGCCTTTTATGATTCACTTATATATTCCTGGTAAACGTTATCTCTTCCTCATTTGAAATCTGACCTGAAGAAGAGGGTATTAGCTCTCGAAAGCTACTCAAGCAATGTATTTAGGACAATAAAAAAGGGATCACGATGCCTATTTTTTTTTTTGTTTGTTAATCTTTATCTCTGTGCATTCGCATGGACTAAGACGGCAGCCACAAGGCTTCAAGCAATACAACAAGCAGCCACTGTACTGCAGAGAACAACAGCACACAGACTAGTCCAGTGTAGGGAACAGAGCCGAACTCTGTCAGTCTCTCTGTCTGTCTGTAGATAGGGGCATTTACATGTTCTGCCGCTCTTAATTCCTTCCGCATGATTTCAGAGAGGATGGAGAGGGAATTTCTGGAGCTCTGACAGACGGGCAGAGCCTGCTCATCAGTTTGTTCCACTTTAAGTTCAGAGAGTGGCTATCACTTCTCCCCTAGGACAGGACGAATGGACGGAGAGATGCTTACCACACTGTGAAGAGGTTCCCGTCCAGGAGGGAGAACTGACAAGCCGGCACGTCTGCTGGGAACAGAGTTGGAATGAACGTTCAAAATGAAATGATGACGCCCGTGAGCAAAAGAGTCCATTCCTTCCTTTCCTAAGGGATCGGAATCAGCCCTGGATTTAGGAACAAGAGATCTAACTTACACCTTAGGCCCTCAGATTATCAGGGGCCTGTAAATAGAAACAAATTACTATATTTCAGCTTTTACATTTGGTAATGCTATGGGGCATCTTAAACTTGACGTAGCTTAGGACATCGGCACGTCTTAATCCTGCTCTGGCCACAATCCATTTTTAGGCGTTTTGTATGAAGTAGAGCAGGAATGCCTTATGCAGAGCTTGTGCCTATCCATCTGTCTGTCTGTGATCTCCTATCACAGGACTTTACAGCCTTGAGGTTTGGAGGGTTATGGGACCATGGCATGGCAGATGTAAAGTAGTTGGTCCTGGGGATCGTCAGTCTGGGTGAGTGACAGGCAGGGCGGGCAACATGTAGAGTTTGAGCTACATAGAAATGCTACTGGGACAGCACAGGAGAGGGAGGGAGACAGTGGCACTGGGACCGTGCAGGAGACTGGCAGGAACATCACTGTCGCAGGAACGCTACAGCCTGGAAATCAAAATGGAAGCCTCAGCCTGGTGAGTGAGGGAGCAAAGGGCCTAGACACAGCCTGTTAGATCAGGACAGCAAACCCCTGCCTCTCTGCTCTAAGGATGAGAGAGACAGCTTGGACTACAAGAATGCCACTCCACATATGTACCATCAGTGGGAGTCCATCTCACATAGGTGGTCTCTTAGCCTGAGAGGCTGGCTCCTTTGTTTGTTGCTTCTGGGGTACAAAGCGATTCCAGCAGGTTTCACTGGTGTATTTGCACAGTGTAATGTCATCACCCTTCAGGCATCTTTGGACAACGCCCTCAGGTCTCCTTTACTAGCTTGATGGCCATTTATGTCCAAAGAAAATGAAGTCTGGCCATCCAAACTGTTTGGTTTGGTACAACTCATACCTACAAAGTTTGATTGCGTTCCACAATGTTTTTGCTATGCCTTGTTATTGTAGTGCATTTGGGAAATCTAATACAAAGTTTGAGCACGGCAGGTACGTGTTAGTTCTAAATCAGAAGGGGGCGGGCAGGGAAGAAATTACATTCTTCCTGGCTTCCTCTCAACTTAACTACAATAATACTCTTTCAAGAAGGGAGGGGAAACCTGCATGGAACAAACAAGGTTAAAAACCCAAACATTAATGAGCATGGGGAGGTCTTAATATTTAAGTTCACAACCTCGCGGATCTTGGCTGTGTGCATTGTTGCACGGCATGGAGGTGGCTCTGGGTGTTACATAGGAAATGCCATGCTGGGTCAGACCAAGGGCATTCAAGCCCAACATCCTGTCTGTGAGTCACAGGTACCTGGTAGATCTCCAAAATCAGATATATTTCTTGGTACTCACTCCCAGCCGCACAGGTCACAGAATCCTAATGCCAGTCCTGGGCACTTGGTATCATGACCTCTTGTTCTAGAACATTCTATCCACTGAAAAATGTTTGCATCTTGTGCACTATTTCTACTTTTGAGGTATGTGTTGTTACCCTATCTCCTCTTTCTGACCTCTAGGGGATACACACCTAGGTCTTCTCATCTCATGGGGCTTTTGGTCCAGACCCCACACCATTTTGGTAGCCCCTTTCTGGTCCTCCTCTACTCTACTCTAAATCTTTTTGGTACAGCCTCCAGGACTGGACTCGGTACTTCAGATTGCTGTGAGTTCTCTGCTCTGATGTGATAGGAGTTTGTAAGTAACCATTTGTTTCTAGAAAACACCTTGCTTCTTTTCCTCTCTCTTTACTCATCTGTTTTGTGTTGGAAATGGGGAGAGCTTTGATGAGCAGAAATGCTTTCGATTGATGCCGAGAACCCTTTGCAATCACTGAGATTACCACCCCCTCCTGTTTCTCACCAGGCTCTGTACTTGATAAGCTCTCTCCGTGCGCAAGACTCAAGAAAGAAACTGTGAGCCCAGGGAGAGTTTTGTGCCTGGAGGTAGGGGAGGGGGGTCACCCCTTGACATCTGTTAACAAAGCTTTCAGAAACACGAAGCACAGCTGAACTCTGTTCATCCTAAATGTGAGATTCTTGGGCACTCACAGCATGTTTTCTGCTGTAGAGTTGGAGGGAGGAGGAGATAGTACAGAAGGAAAATTTCAAGGATCTATCCATTAAAGTGTGTGAGATGGAAGAGAAGAGAGCCTCCAAAGAAATGAAAGGATGAGCCATTCGCACTAGTGATCTCACAAGAAAGTCATGCAACAATAGGGTGGTCCTCCTTCAACCTTGTCCACGACCTTTATGAAACCAGCACAAAATGTATTTCATTGGCCACCTCCCCTTTAAATGATATGCTTCTCCTATACAGGATGGTAGGCTCCACCCTAGAGAAGAAAAGCTAGCCTGGAAGCAAGAGGGGTCAGTCCAGCTGGAGAGAACGGCCAGGGCAAGTGCCCGGCATGACCAGTTTGGTGTGAGCCATTGTCAGCTCAGTGTGCAGTGGTGATCAAAAAAGCAAACAGAATACTAGGAACCATTTGGAAAGGAATGGAGAATAAAATGGGGAGCATCATAATACCCTTGTATAGATCAATGGTTATTAATTAAATGTAATTGTTCTATTCTGCCTTTCATGGAAAGTCACGTGAGAGCAGACTACGGTGTGGTAGATTAGGGATGTGCATTCATTTGGCAGGTACATTCAAACCTTGTTGGCTTTCTAGGTCATGCAGAAAAATGGAGGAGGGTATGCGTGTGTTTTTAATAATGAGATGCACGCATACTATCCGTTTTCCTGTGGGTACTAGGAAGTTGTGCGATGCGGTCACCCGCCGAAAGAGAAGTAACGAATGCACATCCCTGTGGTAGATTAGGTCAAAGGTAGGGTTTACATTACACCTCTGGTCATCCCCATCTCTAAAAGGACATAGCGGAGTTAGAGAAGGTCAGAGAAGGGCAATAAAACTGGTTAAGGTGTTGGAAGAGCGCCCTTATGGAGGGAAGTGAAACAGGTTGGGGCTCTTCAGCTTGGAGAAGAGATGACAAAGAATAGCTGGGTTTAAAAGGACAAGTTTGGAAGAAAAATCCATAAATAATTACTACCCAGGTGACTCAGGGAGAGCCATCACTTGTCATAGGGAGGGGAGCAGCATGAAGCTGAATCTGTTTTTAGGGACAGGATGCTGGGCTCAGTGGACCTTGGGTCTGACCCAGCAGAGCACTTCTTATGTTGTTAGAGTCTGAGGAGATAAGGACAAAGACCCAGCATGATGGCATGTGCGTGCCATGTATAAAGAAAATAAAAAAGATGGAAAACTATGCACTAGCCAAAGCTTCCTGCCAAGCTGAATGGGGGATTCCTGGGTAGAGAGAGGGCCTGTACTCCACCCATGAACCCAATTATTGGGCTGGCTCCTTTCTAACCCTTCTTTCAGGCCAGAGCACGTCGTCAAAAGACAAGGACGGATATGGACATGACTGAAGAAAGGAAATCCTGCATTTTCTGTATTGTAGTTGAAGAAAGCTAGATTTCAGGGCTGAGATGGCAGCCAAACCCTCTCGTGAAGCCGACTGAGGTGGTCCTGTCCCCTTCCAGCACCCATTTTTACAAACCCTTGCAATGCCTGGAAGGCTCTCCAGCATCTGGGAGGCACTCAGAGATACTGAAGTGTTTGCTTGCTGCAGAAGGAGATGCCCGAGTGCCTGGGGAAAGCTGTTACCGACCTTTCCCCATCACACAGGTGTCATGCGGAACGCTCTGTCCGGCTGAGGAATCTTCTGACGGGAGCTGGGAGAACGGAACCCTGAAGCCCACATGAAGGACCCACAGGCGTTTAAAGCTGTGTGCCCACAGCTGGAAGATGGGATCCACACTGGTCTCTGTTCACTTTTGCTCACTTCCCTGGGTTTGGCACAGACGTGCTGGTGCTCGCGTGCCTGGCTTACACCTCTGCATGCAGGTCTCTATTTCACACCCAGCGACCATCTTTCTGCAAAGGTTTCAGAAGAGTCGGAGGAGAGCTGGTAATGCTGAGCCCGATTCCACGGCAGGGAAGTGAGGGAAACGTAGAAATGAAGTACGGTCCACTTACAGTAAGTGGAATTGGGCTTGGGGTTTTTTTTTTCAAGTTAGTCTAATTTTTTAAGAATTGTACGTTGTGTTTTTTTTCTTGCTGGGGGGAGGAGGGCTTCTCATTTCCAATCACTGACCCCAGAGCTGGAAGTGTGCATGGCAGCAATGGTCCCGAATGTGCCTTCTAAGTTTTGAAAGGCTACAAGCGCAAAAATGTTCTTTTATGACACTTTTTTTACAATCTGAATTCAAATTTGTGCGCTCTGAGCCAGAATAATGTAAACAATATGGGGATTTCTTGGGGTTTTTCTGCCATAAGTGCAGGGTTCGTGCGCACAGCTTAGATGGAACAGTGGTCCCGCGTCTCTTCTCCACTGGTCGACGGGACGAGGGGGCGTGCATGCTGCGGGTGCAGATGTGACCACAGACTTTGCACCCGTGTTGCAGTAGCAGCTGCAAAGTGCATGCCGAAAGGGGGGGGGGGGGGCGGGGGCACGTTGATTTGACAATGAAATCATTGTGTGTGCATTCCCCCCTTTTCCCCTGGGTAGAAATCCACATGTGAAACACCGTGCACACGTCTACATGCATTGGTGTGGGGAAAGGGGAGGAACTTTCAAAAAAACATTTTTTATATAATTACCTGCTTAAAAGCCTTTGAAAATTATTTTTTTTTCTTTTACTGGGTATTGAGGCCTATCAGATAGCTCCACACGTCTACTGATAGATTAGCCAGTCCTTCCAGGCCCATTGCAAGCCCTTGCAGGTCCATTGTCCCCAAGAAAAAGAAAGCTGTGCATTCGTCGAACTATCTGTGTGGGTAAAGAGGCTAGACTGAGGTGCATTGGCAGAGTTGTGTGTGTGTGTGGAGGTGCTATGGGGCAGGAATAAGGTGCAATGGTAGATGTATGTGTGAGGGTTTCAGTATGGGAACAGTAGGACTGAGGTGCATTGGCAGAGCTTATGTGCAGGGCTCTCAGTTTTGGAACAGCAGGGTGTGCTGTGGGGCAAGACAGCCTGGTATTCCAGTTTATTGACACTAATATATATTTTTTTTTATTGCAGTCTACCTTGATCTTGGATATTCTGGGTAAAAGCAGACTTATAAACACCCATTTAGATTAGATTAGGCACATTGGCAGAGCTTTCTGTGCAGGTCTCGGTAATGAGATAGCAGGGGGGGTGCTGGAGGGCAGGATTGAGGTGCATTGGCAGAGCAGGGGCTGCATTAGTCCTGTCAACAGCAGCATTTACTTTGTAAACTTGGCATCTTTTAAAGCATATTAAAGAAAAGACTATTAACTGAATGGCTTCCTGGTAGCAGATTTGATTTCCATATTTATAATCTCCAACAGTTTACTCTGCAGTGTAGCAAAACCAATCACCCAGTGATTGCCAACAACCTTAGTTGGCCGCTGAGAAAATGATGCGATTGGTTCTTAGGGGATTTTTTTTTTTTTTATCAGTCTTTTAAACACATAATAATTCAGTAAATGGTCCTCGTCCAGCGGCCAGCCAACCACTGCTTTTATTTAAGTGTCGGGCTGGTTCCGGACCATTCACACAGCGTTCAGGCATCCTCAGAGCCGGTTGCAAGGGCGATGCTGACATGCCTGGTAATTACCAACAATTAAAACTTGTCGACCAGGAAGTGCCATAAGTCAAATGCCTTGTTTTCAGTCCAGTCTCCGAGGCGCAGGGAGATAAAGTGACTGGCCCAGGGTCACACAGACAGAAGCAGCCAAGGGAAAAGATAATTATCAGGGGCAGTGTTGCCTCCCAAGTATCATGAGAAGTTAAGAGAGAGAGGGAGCAGGAAGAGCCAGGGCTGGCTCTGTGAACATTTAAAAGGCTGCTGCAAGCTTTGCCTAAGAAGTGGATGCCTAACATAAGGCCCAAGAGCGTTGAGAAGAGGATGTGGGGTGGAGAGAAATGAGGGCTGTGTGTAGGCAGGATCAGAAAATTCATGGACATATCTTGGGTGGAAAGCTTAGGTTTTTTGGGGTAGGATAAAAGAACAGGCTTCTGATTGGCTAGCCTGAAGCTCTCATTTTGAGCCATACTAATAAACAATAGAGTTAGTTTTTGTTTTTTATATCACAAAGAGCCAGGTGAATGATTGCTTTTTCCTCCCACAGTTGCAGTGGGGCGGGAGACACCTTAAATAAAATATCTCTTGGTGATTATAATGTTCGGTACAAGGTTGGATCTCAACACAAGGCCAGCAGCTGACGCCGGCCAGTTCCTTCAGGAAGTGAAACATAGAGCACGGTAGCGGATATAGACCACACGGCCCATCCAGTTTGCCCATCCACAATGGTGCAATGTCTAGCCCTCTGGATTTTATGGCAGGTTTCGGGCTCAGGTTCTATGGGAGGACCAGACCTGGCATGGCCTAGGGCCCTCCAGAACCAGAGAGGTTGACCTGAGCTAGTGGCTAACACTTGTTCGGTCTTCCCTCACATCCCCCTTTCATAATATTAAGTTCCACGGGCTTGACCAAATACTAAAAGGTGGTCTCCCCCTCTTGTGATTATTAAATGTCTGAGAATTCAAACATCTCAGCTGTGAATTTCATTCCAGGAGTATGAGAGATAACACCGTGGCCTCTGCATTTGCAGAACGCTGCCAGGTCTTGGTGTCAGTTGTTGAATGCCGGAGGTGTGAATGGGTCCGTGGGCTCAGGTTAGAACTGTAACTCATCCTGATTAACAATACAGCTGCATTTGAAAAGGACCTTTTTTTCAGGGGTGGTGTGTGTGTGACTGTTAGCATCAGATCCCTAAAATGTGCCATTGTCAGATGAGTTCAGCTGAGTCTGGGAAAGTGGAGTATCAGTCACGATGACGCTGCTGTCTCATTCATGCATGAATAATTAGTGCTCTTCCATGACAGACGCGTGCCCCCTCCCCTCCCCCGGATCGTGCCAACGCATCTGTCGCACTCTTCCCTGCCGTATTGTGAGAGTACATGGTGAACGTTCAGTGAGTCGGCAGCATGGAAGGAGGATCTGATAGAAGCCACTGAAAATAGTCTGAATTATTAATAGGGACAATCCTTTCTATGTCTCTGTCCAGTGCTGCATACATCTGGTACGTGCAACACAGATCATGATAATAATAATAATAATTATTATTATTATGCCAAACTAAACAGAGATGGGCAAAAGCTGCAGCTTAGTTAAATGATCCAATGATCTGCCCTTGCCCCACTCAGTCTGCCCAGTTGCCCCCTCCCTACTGTGTCGCTGCAAGCCAGACCGGGATTTACACTCAGGTCTACTAGGCCTGTTCCTGGGATGGGGGAGGGGTGTGTGCAGCAACCTTCCTCCACCTTCTGACCATCAGTCCTGCTCTGGACCTCCAAAACCCATTGTCATAACCCCCCCCCCCCTTCTATTCATGATCTCCAATGCAGTGAGAGTGAGGACTAAACCTGTCCCCCCATCCCCCCCCCGCACCACCTCCCTGTGTTTCTGTTGTGTGGGGGGAGGGGCATGCGAGCATAGCTTTAGTCTCCACGCTCACTGCATCAGAGGGTCGCGTGGCTGAAGCAGAGGTCAGGGGAAGGAGGGCATTGCTGCATGGTAGGGCTCAGCGGTTCACTGGGGGTGTGTGAGGGGGGTGGGGGCACCACAAGACACTGATACTAACAGGACATAGGGGCAGCATCTGCCAAACTCTGTCACTGCCGCAGACCCTAACATAGGAGCAACATCTGCCAAACTCTGTCACTGCCGCAGACCCTAACATAGGGGCAACATCTGCCAAACTCTGTCACTGCTGCAGACCCTAACATAGGGGCAACATCTGCCAAACTCTGTCACTGCCGCAGACCCTAACATAGGGGCAGCATCTGCCAAACTCTGTCACTGCTGCAGACCCTAACATAGGGGCAACATCTGCCAAACTCTGTCACTGCCGCAGACCCTAACATAGGAGCAGCATCTGCCAAACTGTCACTGCCGCAGACCCTAACATAGGGGCAACATCTGCCAAACTCTGTCACTGCCGCAGACCCTAACATAGGGGCAGCATCTGCCAAACTCTGTCACTGCCGCAGACCCTAACATAGGGGCAGCATCTGCCAAACTCTGTCACTGCCGCAGACCCTAACATAGGGGCAACATCTGCCAAACTCTGTCACTGCCGCAGACCCTAACATAGGAGCAACATCTGCCAAACTCTGTCACTGCCGCAGACCCTAACATAGGGGCAACATCTGCCAAACTCTGTCACTGCCGCAGACCCTAACATAGGGGCAACATCTGCCAAACTCTGTCACTGCCGCAGAGCCTAACATAGGGACAACATCTGCCAAACTCTGTCACTGCCGCAGACCCTAACATAGGGGCAGCATCTGCCAAACTCTGTCACTGCCGCAGACCCTAACATAGGAGCAACATCTGCCAAACTCTGTCACTGCCGCAGACCCTAACATAGGAGCAACATCTGCCAAACTCTGTCACTGCCGCAGACCCTAACATAGGAGCAACATCTGCCAAACTCTGTCACTGCCGCAGACCCTAACATAGGAGCAACATCTGCCAAACTCTGTCACTGCCGCAGACCCTAACATAGGGGCAGCATCTGCCAAACTCTGTCACTGCCGCAGACCCTAACATAGGAGCAACATCTGCCAAACTCTGTCACTGCCGCAGACCCTAACATAGGGGCAACATCTGCCAAACTCTGTCACTGCTGCAGACCCTAACATAGGGGCAACATCTGCCAAACTCTGTCACTGCTGCAGACCTTAACATAGGGGCAGCATCTGCCAAAATCTGTCACTGCTGCAGACCTAACATAGGGGCAGCATCTGCCAAACTCTGTCACTGCTGCAGATCCTAACATAGGGGCAACATCTGCCAAAATCTGTCACTGCCGCAGACCCTAACATAGGGGCAACATCTGCCAAACTCTGTCACTGCTGCAGACCCTATTCGATCTCTGATCTCCCTTCCTCATCCTCAGCACCATCCTTGGTACCAGTCCCAGGCCTGCTTGAATTCTCTCCGTGATTTTGGTTGCTCCCGTCTCCCCTAGCGGGCTGTTCTAGGTACCTATCACTCTTCCAGATTTCCTTTCAGCTTCCAGCTTTATAGCATGACTTCTTCTTGTCTTTGACCTTTTCTTGTGGAAACCCTGTGAAAGCTTTCAGAGAAAACAAAGTTAAGATTA
The DNA here is from genome assembly GCF_901001135.1 of Rhinatrema bivittatum. Taxonomy (NCBI): domain Eukaryota; kingdom Metazoa; phylum Chordata; class Amphibia; order Gymnophiona; family Rhinatrematidae; genus Rhinatrema; species Rhinatrema bivittatum. Next base: position 86,782,790 of record NC_042625.1, read on the forward strand.
TCATCATCCAGGTGGCCGGAGGAAGAGACTCAGCTGAGCCGGGCTTTAAACTCATGAGTTCTGCAGGCTTCCCCAGGTCATGCTCAGCGGTTTAATCATTAGGATGCACCTCAGCTGCAAATATTACCCCCCAAAATATTACTGCGGCTGGTTGTGAGGTGGCAGGAGATACTTGAAAGCAAATGGGTGGCTGCTGCACATCCCAGCTGCCTGCTGTACATTTATTTAAAAAACCCCAAAAAAACCAAAGGAGAAAGCGACTGAGTGGTGAGAGCAACGAGGCCGAAGCTCGTGCCTTGCTTCTGGCACTGATGCTTGTGCTTCCTCTGTCTCGGGGGAACCCACTGGGGTTGCAGGCGCACTGGGGCACAGATTCCCTGTACCCGTATGGATCTCAGTTCACCGTACGGTACCCTGGTTTAGGGCGCAGTGATAAATGCTGAAATGAAGGGAAAACAAGTCACTGGATCCCAGGGGAAGCAGAACTATCAGTAGTGAAAGTCTTCCATGCCACAAGAAATTCAGTGTTGGCTGCCACCTTCTTTAATTCCTTCCACAGACCCGTGCCCTGCATCCCCGCTGAAGCGCTGGAGAAGATGCAATAAACACCGCGTTGCTATGATACCTCCTTGAATGCCCTGCAAACCCTGCACTGTGAAGCATGGCCAGCTTGCCATGTGTGCGTTTCAGATCCTGTGTATTAAGGACATATCGCTCTTTACAGAGAAAAGATACAGGATGTTTAATTGAGGAAGCAGGTGATAAATGTGTACAATATGTAGCACCCAGACACATAAAAGCAGCAAATAAATATGATGGCAGATAAAAGACCTCAAGACCAAACTAGTCTGTTCAAATCCTTTCCCAGTGCAGTATCACTGGTCATGTGCCACAGTTTTAAATGTGCAGTTTAATACGGATGTCATATTGCACAGTGCCCTTCCTGAAAAATGTAATTTCCATGGCCAAATGGCATATCCATGAGGGCCAACCTTGATTTCAGTGGTCTCTGACTAGCTGCCATGGATCAAAGGAAGTTTGGAACAAGCAGGGGCAGTCCTGTTGTACCAAATGCTGCTAATTCGGTCCTATTGAGGGTGGGGTTTTTTTTTTCAGTGACTGTATAACATCCTTCAAACAATACAATTCTTTTGAGTTTTTGAAGTTGGGCCTAGGATTCTGCAGACCCTCCAGGGATCTCCTGAAATTCCACTCATTTGCCTCAAGATTCTCCTTGGGAAGGATGCGCCTTGTGGGCTGTAAATGATGTCAATATCAGATCCAAAACAGGCCACAACTTGGGTTAAAGGAAGGCTTGGCCAGCTCCTTCTCATTTAAGTTAGATAAAACGCACACAGCAAGCTACAGGGAAATTGCTGATTTATTATTCATAACGTTTTGTCTGGTGCAATAACATTAAATAAATTTTGTCCTGATATTGAACCAGAAAGTCAAAGAGAGTGAAGGGCATTTTGGTAGTCTGCGGCAACAGCGGTTCTTGGTTCTGGTCCTCTGTCATGCCCAAAGCAGGTTAAAGATGATCAAAATATGTAAATTAACCTGCTTCATAGACCAATGCTATGGAAATGTATCTCCCGTGCATTCACTGTTGACATCCTAAAAAAAGCACCTGTTTTTTTTTTTTTCCTCTAGCAGTGTTTCTAGGGGTGGGAGAAAAAACAGTGGTGGTCTTTAACCCCCATCCTTGGCGATGGGGGTTCTCCTTCCTGGTGGTCTGGGTTTCATGATATCCATTGTAAATATGCACAAGAAATCCTTGCAACCTGGTTTGCAGACCCATGGTAGGAGGGGAGATCTCGTGCCTGCTCATTCGGGATAAACCTGAAAGCAAGGTCAGCTTGGGCAGGGAATGAGGGCTGAGGACAGGTTTGAGCACCAGTAGTCTAGTCCCTATCCTCTCCCTTGATGTTTATCATTCTCATATTGCCGCTTTCGTTCACCTTTCCTTTTCTGTCTCCATCTCATGGTGTCTCTCCTCATCTCTCCCCCCCTCTATTTCATCATTGGTGGTGGATTTACCCCCCTGACTTCTCTTTGGCAGTTGGACAGCCAGCCACCCCCCCCCCCCTCCCCTCGAGGACAGACATCCCCTCTGAAGCCATGGCCCGAAGGATGTCTCCTTGCAATGAGGCATTGGCTGGCTGGTCCTAAATAACGACCCAGCCATGCAGGAGTGGCTGCTGGATGGCCTTCCTGTCAGCAGGGTGGCCGCGCCCCTCTCCTCCAGGCAGTTGCCTATCGCCTATTGGAAAGTCCACCGCTCTTTATAGTCTCTCTCTTTTTTCCCTGGTCTTTTGTCATTCTTCTTCCAGATAAAACAAAAGCAGAATGTGCTACCGGAGGAGGCTGATAATCCATCACAACTCACGTCAAACGCTGCATTAAAAAATACGATGAAACACAGATAAAATTCCCATTAATCCTGGGATTCTTTTCTTACATGTTTTTTTTGCCATAAAAGGAAAGATTCTTCAGATGTCAGTCATGCACTCATGCCCAGATTCTCTCTTCTTGAGAACATAATAAGCACAGGAACCAACTTTTGAAAATAATTGGGGGTGCTGAACTCAACGCAAAATTGCAGCTCCCCCGCAAAAAGAACAAAAAAGAACCAGTGGGATGTGAGTGTGACTGACCAGCCTGTATTTTTTATTTGCTTCATTTATATTCTGCCTTTCAGCCACTTCAAAGCGGATTACATTCAGGTACTGTAGGCACTCTACTTCCTCTCCTCTTCTTTTCCTCCTTCCTTCCTTATCCCAGCTGCAAGGGCAAACTTTGAATTTTATATTTGGGGGAAGAGGGCTTAATACTCCTGTTCCAGCTCTACTCCCTCCATCCCCTTAGCCTGCTCTGTTCCCCATTTCCTACCAGGGGCGAGTTGGCCTAATGGGGCTTCCGGCATGCCCCAGTGGGCCAATCCAGCCAACCAGTGGTTAGTATTGGTCACAGCTGCCCCTTACCTGCAGGGCTGCTGCGACCAGCGTCAGGCTCCCAGCTGCACTACTCCAATAACCTGAGTCTCCTCCAAATATCTCTTTTGCTGACATTTCCCATAGCGACAGCTCTCTCAGACCCTCTCCCCCAACTTCAGCTGCCTCTCCTTAATGTCTCTGGCTTTGCCTCTCCCTCCTGGAGGCGGGTGGTAGGCTTCCCGAGGCTACCTCAGCGTGGGCTCCATGTCTTCTCCTCCTCTGCCGTCTCCCCTGTCCTCAGGCTGCAGCCAAAAAAAAAAAAGACTATTGAGGCCTTACAGTTTGCCCTTCCCACCGTAAAGGACACCTCATTCTGCAGCAACAGGAAGCCAACCAGCACACGGGACCTCTTTATCCCAGGGCTTTGCCTGCATTGCACCAAGTACCAACGTGAGTAAAAATGCTTAACAAAAAGTTAATCACAGGTAGCTGCTGCCCCTTTTGCCTTTTTTTTAGGGGGGGGGGGGGAGAGGATGGAAGAAGAGATTTTGTGAGTGAGCAAATTAATAAACTTGTAAGTATTTGTGATTGCATGTGAGTGTGTGCCTGAGCGAGCATGTGAGAAAGTGTGTGTATGTGAACACTTGTATGTGTGTTAGTGAGACTGTGTGTGTCAGAGTGTGAGACAATGTGTGACCAAGCACTTATGATGTGGAGCAGCATGCATGTGAGAATGTGTGTGACCAGGCTTTTGTGAGTCTCTGTGTGTATCAACAAGTGTGTGAGAAAGTGTGTGTGATTGAGCATGTTTGCATGTGTGTGTGTGTGTTAATCATGTGTGTGAGAAAGTATGTGTCAGTGAGCATTTGTATGTGTTTGAGTCAGTGGGTGACTGAGTACTTGTTTATGTGTGTGTCAGTCAGCATGTGAGAAAGTGTGTGTGTTAGAGAACGTGTAAATATGAGAGCAAAAGGACAGTCTGTGCACACCCCTGTCCTTGATAATGTCAGGGTGTTAGGAATCAAAAGTTCCCAGGTATGGAGAGCAGGAGATTTTTTATTCTTATTAGTTTTAATTGTTTGGGTGTTCAATGTACCTGCTGTTTTGAAATATTTTATTAGTTTTTGTGAAATTAAAAAAAATGATATGAATTTTAAATTATTGGATATTCTATTCATCAACTGTTTTGAAATATAGATTCTTTTTATTAGTATGGTTTTACTATTATGATTGATGTTTTATACTTTTTGATTTTATTGTTTGTGGTTTTATGAGAAATGGTGATATTTCTGTTTTTACACTGTTCACTGCATACAGAGTCCGGTTTGTTGCAGTTTCCAGTTTGTTTGTTGTCTGCATGTTTCTAATTATAATTTATGGTTTGTTTATTCTGTATTTGGTGAGTGTCTGTCGGTGTTCTGCATAAGAACATAAGAAAATGCCATACTGGGTCAGACCAAGGGTCCATCAAGCCCAGCATCCTGTTTCCAACAGTGGCCAATCCAGCCCATAAGAACCTGGCAAGTACCCAAAAGCTAAGTCTATTCCATGTTACCATTGCTAATGGCAGTGGCTATTCTCTAAGTGAACTTAATAGCAGGTAATGGACTTCTCCTCCAAGAACTTATCCAATCCTTTTTTAAACCCAGCTATACTAATTGCACTAACCACATCCTCTGGCAACAAAGTGCAAAATTCTGCTAGCATGTAGTTTCTGTATAGGGATCTATAGCAGCCTAACTTGTTCTGTTTTCCTAATAGGAGCTACATTGGTGTCTTAGGGCCTGGTGTAATATTTGTAATGTTGCTTTTTCATAGGTAGAGTTGTTACTGTTTGAGTTCTGGCAGTTTAGTGATATTTTGGTATCATATTTTTACTATTTTTGTAATTCAGTTTATGCAAGACTCTCTGAGTGCCAAGCGCATGCCCAACACAAGTAACAATAGGCCTAACACTATTTGAGTTCCAAATGTCTTTTTTTTGCAGGTTTTTCTGGTTGGCACCATAGCAGTGCCCATACATATACTGTAATATACATGTTGTGTAAATTATATTTTTGCCTCAGAAGACTATATTTTGAATGTACTTTTTCACATAAAATCTAGTTATAAATGCATAATTTTTAATAGCGTAAGGGGAGATTGAGGAGTGCAAGCCTGGGTTCACCTAGGGTGCCTAATACCCATGTATTGGCCCTGGCTGTATTAGCTCCATGTGGCAAAACAGGAATCCATCCTGAGCTTTGTGTCTATGCTTATTCCCAGTTTCGGCTCAGAAGTGATGCATGTAGTCTTGGCTATGGCTAAATTTTCGTTTTTATAATTCCAGAGGAATCTGGCGCATAAATCACTTCTAGTTCTCCATACCCTAGAGTAGGTAGGCAGAGCAGAGCCTGGAGAACCATAACTGTAAAAACAGCAGATTCTGTGTCTCACACAGTCAATGTATAGGTGCTGGAAAAGGGGGTGGGGGAGGGAAGAGAAGTGGAGGCAAGCTACAGTCACAGAAAGAGAGGAGATGAGCCAGGAGAAGATGCCTGTACATTGTTAGTGAGATGTCTGAGTGGCTAGGCTGAGCTCTGATAAAGGCAGCTGGGTGTGGAAACAATGAGTTTCCTGGAGATTAGGGGTACCGAAAAGTATATGAAAGGAAGAAGGTGCTGCAGGCTGGAGAAGGGCTGGCAGCAAGCAAGAACTTTACATAATGATGCAGGGAGCACTCAGTGAGCACAAGAGCAGCAGCATAACAGCAGAATGTGTGGCTGTGTCTGAGCCACTGTATTAATATTATTTAAGGCAGTTAATTAGTTTCCCAGAAGAGAATTGTACTTGAAGGTGTGGTTAATAGTGGATCAAAACAATCACCAATAATTGATAAATGTGGATCAATATATATATATATATATTTAGTGCATAGCTAGCATAAGAATTGTTAAGACATTTTTAAACATGATACTGCTGCATACTTCTTTTTCCTCTTCTTCTCTAAGTTTGCTCAGTAACATGCACAGAGATAAGAACCAGAAACACATTTGTTTTTCTAAGAGATGAGGTCAGTGCTTAGTCAGGCAGTAGCAGCTTCTTTAATTAGCCATAGCTTAATGAGCTACAGCTGGACATTATCAGAGCTATGAGTACAAGTCAGAGCACCTAACACTTGCAGACCCTGGATTAAGGCCAGAAAGTAAGAATATAAGAGACTGCAAGTGACAGTGTTCTTTGGATGACCCACAGACAAAGAGTGAGTAGCTGGTTCTTGGAATCCCTGAGCTCGTACAGTCTTTCATTTTCGAGAATATACTATCTCATAGAAAGGAAGATCTATGAGGAAAGTATTTCCTCTAGACTCTTTTCTTTATTTCTATCTTTGTTATTATAAACTTACTTACCTTGATTAATGTGTGTAATGCTTACAGTGATGCTGTTTGCTTTTAATGATATTCACTTTGATATTGTTTATCTTTGCTGGTTATACAATTTCCTACAATTTTTACCATATTTAGTAAACTAAGTTTTGCTTTTATAAGATTGCGTATTGTGTGCTCTGTGGTATAATATAACCCTTATTCAGGCTGCCGCTTACAGCCACTGGTTGGCAGAGTAGTTGCCTCATCATTTTGCAACTGGTTCAAGAGTTGATTGGTAAACACAAGGCCAGGAATCCAGATATATATATACATGAGAGAAACAGTATCTAAAAAGGGATAGAGGTAGGATGGAAGGATCCAGAGAAAGGCAACCAAAATGGTGAGAGGTCTGCATCAAAAGCCATATGAGGTGAGACTGAAGGATCTGAATATGTATCCCCTGAAGGAGAGGAGAGATGGGAGATAAGATTCAGCCATTTAAATTCCTCAAAGGTATTAATGCATTGTATTGTAATTTTGCTTAATTGTTTTATTGAAAGTGGAGTAATTTGTTTCATTTATATTTGTATGTATGCATGTGTTGTTCTGTCCTTGTATGTACATATGATTTTATGGATGTTGCTTTGTACAACCACCTAGAAGTGTTGATAGTGAGGCTTATAACGTTTATAAATAAATAAATAAAGATGCATGAAAATCAAACCTTTTCCAGTATAAAGAAAGGTGTAGAACTCAGGGTCATGATATGAAACTCCAAGAGAACAGACTTGGGAACAATGTCAGGAAATATTTCTTCATGGAAAGGGTAGTGAAATTAAGGAATGTCTTCTCAAAAGCAGTAGTGAAGGGAAGAACTGTAATGAAGCTCAAAAGGCTGATGGATAAACACAGAGGACAGAAATGAAGAAAAGAGGTAGCCTACACAGAGAGGCAAAGTTACTACCCTAAAAGAAACTAAAAAAAAAAAACCTTGCTGGGCAGACTGGCTGGATCACGTGGGTATTTTTCTGACTTATGGGGGTCAAGGGGCCAATCAGTTGAATGGATGGAAGAGAGTCTGCAGTTAAATATACTAATTCCTGGTCTAGGGTATGGTTTATTAAGTAGAATTTAAGACTCATGCGTGCATGCACAAGTGCCCGGCGATTTTATAACAAAATCGATCAGTATTTCTTAATTATTTAGGAAAAATGTGAAACTTATGTTAGAGATATGTTGGCAGCAGGTTGGCTTTGCATGCTTTTGGGAGCTGGCTGAGCACTCACGGCATAGAAAGCCCACAAGGTTATCAGACATATAACCTGTGCGCCTATTTTGAAAAAAAAAAAATCCTCCAGGCTGATATTTTCCTACAATCCACCTCTGTTTTCCACTAATCTGTATGTCTCTGTTCCCCTCCCAGTTCCTCTTCCCTCCCCACTCCCCAGCAGGTTCCTTCTCACCTCTCCTTAGTCAACTGCCCATCTCTGCCAGGCTTGGTTCACCCTCCCTTAACTGGTTCCCACCACTCATCACATGCCAGGCTTCCCTTCATTGGCAGGCTCAGCTCACCTTTCTCCACAGGCCTGGATGATTTCCTAAGCCCTGGCACGTAACTTTTCCTGGAACTTCCCCTGTCCCCCCCCGGCAGCAGTTCTCCTGGCACTCACCGAATCCAGGCCAGAGCCAGTCCCGTGCCTGCAGAGTCCACACAAGGCCCTCCAGCACCTGCATGTCCTGAGCCCTAGCAGATCAGCAGTCAGCACCTGCACATCATGTGGGGCCTCCTGTCCTCAATTTGGAAGCCCCAGGGATGACGGCAGTCTTATGGGATGTTCATCTAAATCCCCCCTCCCTTCAAGCCCTGACTGAGGCTGCCAGTTTTTAAGATAGATTTTGAGGCTACGTCATCCCATGCACCCACAACCTCCTCCCCTTTCCCATTCCTCTCAGTAAAATACTTCATTTACCCTGGTGATTACAGGGCTGGAAGAAAAGGCCAAATATCAACTGCCCCCTCCTCCCTTGACCCTGCTCAGCTAGCAGAGAAATTTTCACCACACTGAATAAATCATTTTCCAACCTTTCTGCTTGCACTTGGCATTTCCTTCGTTTCTTTTCTGCCTCTTAGTCTTCATTCCTTTTTTTTTTTTTAAAACAGATTCTGGTCTTCTTTTCATTTTTTTTAACATTCGATATTTTACCTTCATGTGTATATCTTTCTCCACACGTCATTATCTTCTCTCACCTCCTCCTAGTCTACCTCTCCTCACCTTGTCTTGCCTTTCTCTCTACCATGATACACTCTCTTCTTACAAACCTTCTCTTGATTTACCTCCTCTATCAACCCCCTTCTCTCTGCCCACAAAGCTCCTTTTTCGGTCACCTTCTCCTCGCTCTCCCTCTTAAGTTCCTGTTCTTTTAGCATGCAAAGCCAACCTCCTCTTCTTATCGTAACCCATATCCTCTCTCCCAGCTTGTATCCCCTTTCTCCTTTTCTCAGCTACCTTCCCTTCTCACAAACCATGAGCCCTCTCTGGCCTCATAGTCTGTGTTTTACTCCTCTCCCTCTCTCAGTCCCTCTTCCCCTCACATTTCCTTGCCTTCTCCTTGAGCCATAATTTCAGTTCCTCTCCAAAACCCTCAAGGCAGTCTCTCTCCCAGCCAGCATACCCTATTACACCATCTTCTCTCAGCCCCTCTCTCACCCTCCTTATAACTCCTCTGTGCCCCCTTAGCTTTCCCAGACTCTCTATCAGCAGCCATCTCCACTGCACCTCAAAAAGGCTCTCCTACACTGCTGCTACTCTCTGATACCCCTGCAGCCCATTAGTCAGATATTATAAAGCCAGCCAATAGGCTGCAGGGGGAGTTGGGATCAGTAACTGGATGCCCTCCCCTGAAACCCATTGGTCAGACATTTCACAATCATCCAATAGGCTGCAGGGGGTAGGCGGGAGCAGTAGCAAGTTTTTTCTACCCTCCTTGACTGTCCTGCTGCATGGATCTCTCAGCTCCCAATCTACAGGAGTGGAAGAGACAATTATTGGGGTGCTCAAACACCCACAGAGCTGGCACCTATGATAATAAGCATTGTATAATCCAGCTGTTCAGATATCAATATAATGAAAGCAAAATATAGTGCACTACAGCTGGTTCCCCAGTCTTAACATAGAAACATATAGAAACATAGAAATGACGGCAGAAGAAGACCAAACGGTCCATCCAGTCTGCCCAGCAAGCTTTCACTTTTTTTTCCCCATACTTATCTTTTTCTCTTGTCCCTTGTAAGTGACTTTTTATTCTATTTCCCTTCCACCCCGCCATCCCTTCCACCCCCGCCATCGATGTAGTTAGCAGTGCTGGAGCTGCATCTAAGTGAAGTATCTAGCTAATTGTTTAGGGGTAGTAACCGCTGTCATAGCAAGCTACTCCCACGCATGTTTATCCAGCCTGTGCAACTCAGTCCTTATTGGTTGTTGTCCGAATATAAATCATCTTTTTATCATTCCCCCTGCCGTTGAAGCAGAGAACTATGCTGGATATCATTGAAAGTAAAGTATCAGGCTAATTTGGTTTGTGGTAGTAACCGCTGTATCAAGCAAGCTACTCCCCTGCTTTTTTGTGGATGCAAATCCTTTTTTTTCCATTTCCTCTTGCCGTTGAAGCATAGAGCAATGTTGGAGTCGCGTTAACCGTGTGTATGTTTATTTAATTAGGATATTAATCTCCAGGTAATAGCCGTCATTCCAACAAGCCGCCCCCATGCCTCTTCACTTCATTCACATCATCTATACTTTATGGAGCCACAGTGTTTATCCCATGCCTCTTTGAAGTCCTTCACAGTTCTGGTCTTCACCACTTCCTCCGGAAGGGCGTTCCAGGCATCCACCACCCTCTCCGTGAAGAAATACTTCCTGACATTGGTTCTGAGTCTTCCTCCCTCAGTGCTTGTTTGAATTCTCCTGCTTTACTGCACTTCTAGAGAGATGAGGGTGGCTCAGGGTTACCCATGTGCCATGTCGGGCACCTGGGCTTAGCTTTTAACTAGGATCCCACTTCCCCCAGACTCTTTGTTTTACATCTAAGCTTGTCGCCAGCAACAGGGCATAAGACCTTTGGACCCATTTCTGAAGGCTCAGTGATCTCGGAGGCATTAGGAGGCCCACACTGCCTGCTTTAGCTGGGAAACCGTTTCTCAGTTTTTCTTTTTGCATATATTTTTTTAATGTTTTCAGGAAGCTTTGTGGCGATGGCCTATGTACAAAGAAAGTGTAATAGCCCTTTTCTCTTCAGCAGTAAAGGGATATGTTTAGATATTTATATTTCTAGATCTCTCTCTCTCTCTATACACATACACACACACACACATATATATATATATATATATATATATATATATATATGTGTATATGTGTATATGTGTATATGTGTATATGTGTATATGTGTATATGTGTATATGTGTATATGTGTATATGTGTATATGTGTATATGTGTATATGTGTATATGTGTATATGTGTATATATATATATATATGTGTATATGTGTATATATATATATATATATATATATGTGTATATGTGTATATATATATATATATATATATATATATATATATATATACATACACACACACTAGTGAGAAAAATGCTCTTATTAGAGCAAAAAAAGTGACTATATTTCATCCTCAGCCATTTCAGTAAGCACTTAAAAGGTTTAGAATAGGAAAAATGATAGTGATATTTGTTGAAGGTATGGTTAAGCTCTAAAAAAGTGAAAACCATATGGATGTTACGGCAGAACTACTGAAAAAAAATAACCGCCCCCCCCCCCCAAAAAAATGGAAGTCTTATTACTACAATTTACAAAAGCCCAGCTTTCTATATTGCCTGGTTATTGCTGTGGAAGGAGTCCCACCTTTTAACCAAAAAACACCAACCTCAAATATAAAGTAGCATTGCCTAAAATATTCTCACTTCCCCAGGTCTCAGCCAGCGTGGCTCTCCCTGGAGGGCCTCAACCCGCTGGTTCCAAAGACAGCCGTTTAAAACCTGCTGGGCTGGGGCCCCTGACAGAACTATTTTTTTTAACAAAATGAAAAATACATCATAAAACCCGTCAAGCACAATAGGTCAAACAATGGGAAAAAAGATCCCTCTAGAGAATGATCACTAAACTCTGATCACTGTGTGTGCATTCTTCATGTTCAATTATTGCTGAATAATTATCAAAATATGAAAAAAGAAAAGAATTATGAGTCAAAGAATGTTAAATAAAAGTACCCAAAAATTGTAAGCCTTAGTATTACATTTTACAAAAAAAAATAAAAAATGCATCTTTCTGTGTTGCCTTGTTATTGGTGTGGGGGGGGTGGGGTTAGCACATTTAACCAAAAGCCCCACCCCCCCAAAATGTTGTAGGCAGTGCTACCTCTCTGCTGTGGCTGTTAAGGGGTAAGGATGTCCTGGCCAGCTTTTTCAGAACAACCAAATTATTCGGCTCCTGCACGATACCTGTGCAGATCTGTCTGATGCACGCTCCATGAGGGCACCGAGCGGCAGTTACTACCATCAGAAACTTGCTGGGCAGACTGGATGCACCGTTTGGTCTTTTTCTGCTCTCAGTACTATGTTACTATATATGTTATTGCTCTCAAGAGACAAGAGTTCAGAGCCCCTCGTTTAGGTAGCTCTTATCAATTATTTCTCATTTATATCTTTGGGTGGAAGCGGCATCCTGGAAATAAACATGATTAGCGCAATTGAATTCTTGAAAAGAACTCCAGAGGCTCAAACACTGCTCGAATTCACAGCCCCAGTGCATTTAAACTCCGTTTTCAATTTTCTTTTATGTGCCCGGTGACAGGGCATTGCTTATTAAAGATTTTTAACAAGCAGACAGAGACGTGCATGAGGCCTCTCTGCAGTTTGGAAGAAGAAGGAGAGATATTTTTATGTCTTTCAGAAACCAAACAAAGCAAGGGATGGGCGGCAGTCACTGATCACTCTCTGTCTTCCCTGGCTGAAGAAAAATCCAACTACAGAAAGAGAGAGACAGTAAAACTCGCTGAAGGAGTGTGAAATTTTAATAAGCAGTTGTGTTAATGCTAAAACCAAAGCTGCTTCATATTGTCCCTGTAGCAAAGTGTCAAGGATTCGTTTTAAAACTGTCTGGCTGTTAATAAGGTACGGCTGGATGCGTGCTTTGATGGAAAGGATGTTTGTCTGTGCAATATCTCCGAGGAGTGGTGAGGCCTCTGTGAGAAGTTGCGGGAGGGGGTGCTGCTTGGGGGGGGGGGGGGGGTTTTCACTCAGCGTTGCCTAGGGATCTGGGAAAGACGTCTGCGGGCGTGCAATAAACTGTGAAAATAAGATGCTGGAAATAATCGGCCACTGGCAGCCAAGCACGGCTGCTTTTGCTGTCGCACCAGTCTGTCGTCGGTAACCGTCCTGGCAGAATCCATCCATTGGTTTGGAGAAGTCCCCGTGGTCTTTTTGACCAGCACAGTTATAAAGAAGAGGGCTGGGCCTCTCTGGAATAATTAGGGGCACCCATCTGTACGTTGAGGTCTGCAATCTGCTTTGGTTTACTTCTTCATGTGACCTATCTGAAAACCCCAAAGCGAAGTTCACCTGCAGCTTCAAAGCAAAAGAAGAGATTGTTTATGGGAAGAGAGAGAGAAATTAGTGGGTGGCCTTTCTGTTCAAGGATGAGCCTCAGGGGCTATCCATAGGTTTTGAGGTGACCTAGGAGTCCAGTCCTGGAACGACTGGTCTGTCCATAGCAGCTGCACATCTTTCCAGTGGGGAGAGCAGAGAAGGACGTTGCGGAGATGGCAGTCATATTTAACCTCTCTTCTCTTAGTGCCATGAGCTCTATTTTAACTTTTTTTTTTTCGCTCAGTCCTCTTCATTCCCTCTGCTCTCAAAATCACACAGAGTGGAGTTGAGGGAGGTTTGGGGTGGGAAATGGAGCTGGTTGTTGTGAATGCCAGTTCTAAATCAGGGGTTTCATACCCCCAAATATTTTTCCCCACAATACACAAAAAAACAGCTTCAGAAAAGACCGAGGAATAAACTCCAGAGACTCTGACTAGCTTGTGGATTGCCCTATTTTTTTGGGGGGTCTGGTAATTCCTCCTTTTCTTTCACTGAGACCAAAACAGTGCTGGGATCATGGCATCTTGAGCCTTCGTCCTCGAAGATTTTCCCCCTATTTTTTAATAGACCCATCCAACCACTGCAGCAAACATACCCAATGGATATCCCCTTTCAAATGCTGGTAGAAGTCTTCTTTAGCTGCATTTCAGGAAAGCAATATTCATTTGGGCCAAGTTAGCCTGGTAAATTCATTGTTTGGAAATTGCCCTCTTAATGTCTGGATCTCCATGAGTGGGGGGGGGGGGGGGTGGAGGGGACAACGGTCAACAGTCCCTTTCTCCCAGTGCAAAGACGTTTGTCTCTTAATCGGTGGAACATCTTGCAGCGGGATCCGCTTGATGTCTCCTTGGCAAGGAGTGACTGTGTCCTAGGGATAGATGTGCTTTAATTAGCTGAAGCTTTGGCCTCTTCTCTCATTCTCCATCTCATTAAACCAGCTTTGTCCTCAGTTGGTCTGCCAGCTACTTTGCTAACTTTGCACGAGTTCAATATTTTTCAATTTCACTCCTTTTTTTTTTTTTTTTTGGTCCTTGTCTGCGAGGGTGGAAAATTGGGAAATGCTAATGCTCCTGGAAGAAAAAAATAGTAACTAAGGTAGGCCGGAGTCAGGCAGAAGTCTTACTCGTGTGTTTCTCTTCTTTGGCTCTAGTAGTTGTATTGGTCCTGGAGAAAGCTGGAGAATATTTAAAGGATTCATGCAAATGTGGCACAGCATCTGTGGATACACAACATCGTTTGGGTTGGACCTTTAAAAATGATCACAAGTTGACTCCTATGTTTATAGTGATACATCTCACTCTTGACTTTTTCCAGCTATTCCAATGCATCTCAATCCTACCCTGCAGCACTCCCTTACCAAACCAGCACTGAAGAGGGGGAAGGTCATGTCTTTGAATGGGTTAATGTTGCGCATACCTTGACAGGAATGATCCTTACTCATATATCAGAGTATCTTCAGTTTGATCTCAGGCTCTCAAATTTACTGTTAATGCCCTTCTTAATACTTGTGTTGTGCTGAAGAGAGCCTCTTTCTGGAGTTCATGGGGCATAATGTGTATAGGCATTAGGCAACCCGTCTGGATGCACCTGAAAGTTCATTTTAATCAGGTCAGTGGCACCCAATGCAACTGGAACAATTTCTGTATCTTTCAGCCATTTTTTTGTGGTCTCTGATTTACATCATTTGATACTCGAGGATGTGTTTTGTTTATTTATATACCGCAAACATCCAAGCAATTTAGTGTTCAGAGCGGTTTACAAGATACATATATAAAATATATAAAACACAATAAAACATGAAACACAACTAAATATACATTTCACACGTTATTCTGGCCAAATGCCCCCTGAAAAAGTAGTGCCTTCAATCCTTTTCTAAACACCTTAATATTCACCTCTTTATACAGATGTAATGGGAAGTGCATGAAACCACTGAGGGCAATATAAGACATTGCCTTAGCTCTTGCTTTCTGGGAGGGAACTATTAATAATTCTTGATCTATTGATGTTAAAGTATGCGCTGGCATGTATTTAACTAATTTAGCTTGAAGGAGACACAGTGACTTCTCCATGTAGCAATTCAAAAACTATCACCATTAATCAAAATTGTGTTCTAAACCTAATGGGTAACCAATGCAAACGTTTCAATGCTGGGATAATATGATCATATCTTGATAATCCAAGCAAAACCCTTGCGGCTGAATGCTGTATTAGTTGTAACATATGCAGTAGTTTGTCAGGCAAACCTATACAGACAGTGCTGCAATAATCCAAATAGCCCAATACGAGAGACTGCAACACAGTCTGAAACATATCTATTGAAATCAAGTATTTTAAAGGCCAAAACATTTTTAGCTTGAAGAATGCTATTTTTGCTATATGCCTAATATGAGGCTTCAAAGTAAGCTCTGAATCTATATATATTCCCAAACTTTTTATCTCAGATAAAATAGGTAAGCTTATTCACTCCAAATTTATGACGACAGGACTTCCTTGCAAAGATGTTCTCACCACCCACAATAATTTTGTCTTTGAAACATTTTGTGCTAGATCATTACCAGCTAACCAATGTTTTATCTCATACATACATACACTTGTTAAATATTTTTATAGGAATAGTTCCAATCACATCACATGGGAGCTTCTTAATGTTTGGGTACTTGCCAGGTTCTTGTGGCCTGGTTTGGCCTCTATTGGAAACAGGATGCTGGGCTTGATTCACCCTTGGTCTGACCCAGCATGGTAATTTCTTATGTTCTTATATCTGGAGATCATCAGCGTATAGATAATATATCACTCCAAGCATCTGAAAAGAACTGATGAAAGGGGAGAACTTGGGGAACCCCATATATTAACCTCCGCCAAGATGAATTTTGGTTCTTTACTTACCCAAACTGCATCCTATTATCAAGAAAAGATGCAAATCATTCATATACTAATCCTGCAATTCCAATCCTTTTTGGCCGAGACAATAATATCCTATGAATCACAGTTCCAAATGCACTGGAGACTTCCATCTGGACAAAAAGTCCAGTCATCCCATGCTTCAAGTTACACAACAATGATATCATCAGAAACTCAGTGTTGTGATTCCGCCAAAAACCAAATTGATGCTTATCAAGGCAATCATTTTCTAAGAAATAATCCTCTAGCTGTATCAATACACTTTTTTCTAAAATCTTTGAGAGTGTTGGCAAATTCAAGATTGGTCAGTAATTAGCAACATTATCTTCAGGCAATGCAAAATCCTTCTTTATCAGCCTTATAGTGGCTTATTTTAACATATTGGGGACAACACCCTCACTCAGGGAACAATTGATCACTTTTTGTATAATTTTTAAAGCTTCATCATGTATGTTTTTATCAAATAAAATAGACATAGGTCCAGTGGCAATGAAGTACTTTGTAGTGCATTTACAATAGTCCCTAATTCCTTTATAGATGAGGGGAAAAAGCAGACCATTTAATTTGTGTCATTGACTGTTTGCTCTTCACTAGTGTTTGTAACAAAATCCAACTGGTTTTGTATACTCATTTTTTTCTTGGAAAAAAATCAGCTAATTGATCACAGTCAGGCATTTTCTGTTCAAGTCTACAGACTTTTTAGTCAAACTTCTTACAATAGAGAATTACTCTAATGGACACTGAAGAGAATTTGATAAACACTGAGTGTAATGATCACGCTTAGCCTCACGCAAGACCTTCTATATTGCAATACAAATGTTTAATATTTTTGCCTCATCACCTCGGTACAATGTTTTCTCCACTGCCTTTCAGCCTTAAGCAGAACTCTATGCTTTACCTTGAGAGCCTCAGAGAACCATGTGGCTGGTCTTTCCCTAATACAAATCCATCTTTCAGCCACTGAAGCCAAAGTATCATATGCCTGCAATATACTTGAATTCCATGTATTAACTAATAATTTGCTGACTGCACCTCCCAGTTTTGGGTCCCTACCATTACCTTCCAGCAGCCAAAAAAGATTTAAGATCCACTAGAGGACAACGTATCTGTCTTCTTTTACCTCTTCCTTCAGGTTTTTCTATACCTAAAATCCTAAATGTTAGCAACTAACGATCTGTCCATATCATTTCCCTAACATTAAGGTCTAAAACTTGATTAACCAGTTTGAGGACAAATTAATAAATCAACCACATGACCGGCTTCATGTGTGGAAGTTGTTACCCTCTGTTCATAGCCCTTAGTAACAAGAGCATCTAAGAAATCCTAAGTATAACAACAAGTAGGCTCGTCAAAGCATATATTAAAATCACGCATAAATAATCATTTCTGAAATCGAATGGCCAAAGACATAATAAAATCTAACAAAGCATGAAATTCTCTAACACATTTGGTGGAACATAAAACAGGTGGAGAATCCAGTTCTGTACTCTTATACAGTATACCTTTATACGTTCAGGGGCATCCACCTGGATGCACTCTACCTGAAGTATCTTCTTAAATATAATCAACAAACCCCCACCTTGTTTGTCTTCACGTGGATTATTTATCTGGGTATAGCCATGTGGACAAATGCTATTCAATAAAATATGATGAAACTCATATATAGCCAAGATTTGTTAATAAATAGAATATCTAAATTAGGATCTTCTCTCTCTACACATGATCCATAGAATAGTCACTTGGTACTGACCCTTCTATCAACAATGCTGTTCTTGTGCTTTTCTCCTAAACCACAATAACCAGTTTTGTTGCACTGAGCTTTTTATCTGTTGGAATAGCAACAATGTCGCAGGTTATCACAACTTCTTCCTGCTCTACGATTCTCTCAGGGTCGTTGATGCCAGTGCATGTTTGGTACAGTGCCTACACAATTTCCAGTGGATGAGCCAAGTCACCTTATGATGCCTTCCTGCATAAGCCCTTCTGACATCAGCACTCCATATCCAGCGATGAGCTGTGCAACTACTTCTAACTTCTGTTCTACAGAATCTGCATTTATCTGTTTTACCATTTTTCTCTATGCTGGCTGTGAGCCACTTTGTCCGTGATCCATTATCCTCTGTGCCGCAATGATCACTCTCTCATCCTGTGATTTAAGCTTACCTCTCCTTAGCCTTTCACCTCCTCTTCCATTTGTGAACAAAGCCAGATTCACATGCTAGAGGTGAAAGCCTGTTACACTACCTTCCTGGCCTCATAAGTGGCAATGCTGATTTCTACCCAGTGTCATCTTCCACCTTCAGGCACCGCGGGCCATACAACCAGTGGAGGAATTCTAACTCTGCTCAGTCAACTGATGTGGAGATTCAGCTCGTCTGATGCTACTTGCACTTAGTAACAAAATGCCACTTCTGGTTTTCTTTTATGTTCATGGGTTATTTATTTGGAAGGGCCTCCATTGACGAAGGCCGGCTTTCAGCTCCTCGCAGCCGCGGCTCACACAGCTTCCGCCGCTTTTTTTATTAAAAGCCTGGGATTCATTCCCTCGCTCCCTGCATTATTTAATAAAAGGAAATCTGTGAACTGCAATAAAGTGCTTTCGTACTTCTGAGGAGTGTTGTGGGTGCAGAGGAGACGAAGTGATTTCACGGTCCTTTTTGCAAAGAAGACTGAAGTACTGCTGGGTTGTGGGAGAGAAAGGAACAATTGATCCAAAGCCATGAAGTGAATCAAAGCCAGGGCTGGAAGAGCTTGTGCTGCCAAATTCAGAAGCCATTACAAAACTGTGGGTTTAAGTTTTGGCAACACACAGGCTAAATATTTCTATATTTTTGAAAAAAAAACCCAACAACAAAATGTGTGGTTTCCTGCACTGTCTTTTGCAGCCCCTCATGACTACTTGCGCTCTCTTCATAACTTTTAAGTCATTGCCATTGCCTCTAGCAAATTAAACTTCAGAAAACACCATTGAGGCATGGAATTTATTTTTTAAAACCTTTTAGGTATCTAAAGGTCTGCATCATATCTCCCCTGCACCTCCTCTCATCCAGGGTATACATATTCAGATCCTTCAACCTCTCCTCACAAGTCTTATGATACAGACCACAAACCATTTTGGTCGCCCTTCTCTGGACCACCTCCATCCTCTCTCTATCCATTTTGAGATACAGGCTCCAGAACTGAACACAGTACTCCAGGTCAGGCCTCACCAAGGACCTGTACAAGGGTACTATCACCTTTTTCTTACTGGTTATTCCCATCTCTATGCAGCCCAGCATTCTTCTGGCTTTAGCTATTGCCTTATCACATTACTTTGCCATCTTCAGATCACAAGACACTATTACCCAAGATCCCTCTCTTAATCTGTGCACATCAGTGTTTCACTCCCTCATCACATTAAGCTCTTTTGGATTACTGAACCTCAGATGCACATCTTGGCATTGGATCCCAGTTGCCAAATCTTTGACCAATTTACAAGCTTTCTTAAATCTCTTTTCATTCTCTTTACTCCTTCAGGTGTGTCCACTCTGTTGCAGATCTTAGTATCATCAGCAAATAGCAAATTTTACCTTCTATCCCTTCCGCAATGTCACTCACAAAGATTTTGAATAGAACCAGTTCCAACACCAATCCCTGTGGCATTTCAGTTAATATGGTTTTATGTTCAGAGCAGGTTCCATTTACCATTACACGCTGTCTGCTATCAGTCAACCAGTTTGTAATCCATGCCACCACCTTGGCGCTAACTCCTAAACTTCTCATTTTATTCACAAACCTCCTATGCAGGACCGTATCAAAAGCTTTCCTGAAATCCAAGAAGATCCCATCAAGGGCTCCTCCTTGATCTAATTCTCTAGTCACTCAATCAAAAAGATCAATCAGATTTGTCTGACAGGACCTGCCTCTGGTTAATCCATGTTGCCTTGGTGCAGCAACCCACCGGATTGTAGATAGTTCACAATCCTTTCCTTCGGCAGCGTCTCCATTAATTTTCCCACCACTGAGGTGAAGCTAACCACAGTAACCAGCTGTTAGTTTCCAGCCTTCTCTCTGCTCCCACTCTTGTGAAGTGGGACCACCACTGCTCTTCTCCAATCCCATGGCACTACGCCTGTTTCCAGTGATCAATTGAACAGGTCCTTCAGCGGACCTACTCCCTCAGCATTCTGGGATTTATTTAATCCGGCCCCATAGCTTTGTCTACTTTCAGTTTGCCTAGCTCTTCCCGTTCATTCTCTTTGTAAATGCAGTTTTGTCTATCCCATACCATCTTCGGTCTTGTCAAATAGCAATGGTC
Organism: Rhinatrema bivittatum; assembly: GCF_901001135.1. Lineage (NCBI taxonomy): Eukaryota > Metazoa > Chordata > Amphibia > Gymnophiona > Rhinatrematidae > Rhinatrema > Rhinatrema bivittatum. The sequence continues at coordinate 86,802,935 of NC_042625.1, forward strand.
CATCTCCAGGGTCTTTTTTAGTGAACGCTGAACTGAAGTCTTTGTTTAATATTTCTGCTATTTCTTTGTTTCTCTCAACATTGCTCTGTGTCACCTTTCAGTTTCACTAAACCACTTCTGGCCTCCCTTCTTTCTCTGATATATCTGAAAAATATTTTGTCACCTTGCTTTACCTCTTTAGCAATTCTTTCTTCCATTTGACCTTTTGCTTTTCTTATCTCTTTCTTCATCTCCCTCAGTTTCACCAGATATTCATCCCTGTGTTTCCTTTTTTGGGATCCTTTGTACTTCTTGAATGTTCTTTTTGCCTTTATTTTTTCAGCCACCTCCTTAGAGAATCAGATCGGTTTCTTATTCCTCTTACTCTTGTTTACTTTCCTAGCACACAGATTTGTTGCTTTTCTATCAGCTCCTTTTAACTTGGCCCACTGTTGTACCACCTCACCCATTTTCTCCCAGTCTTCCTGTTCTTCCTCCAGGTACGTCCCCATTTTGACAAAGTCTGTATTTGTGAAATTCAAAACTCGGGTCTTCATGTGACTTCTCTGTATCCTATCTGCGATATCGAACCACATCATCTCATGATCACTGGTGCTCAGGTGAGCCCCTACCCAAACATTAGAGCAGTCCTAGGGAACCACAGCCAGTCAGGCTTTCAGGATATCCACAATGAATATGCATGAGAGAAAATTTGCATGCACCGCCCCCAAAACATGCAAATTTTCTCTCATGCATATTCATTGTGGATATCCTGAAAACCCGACTAGCTGGGGAGTCCCCAGGACAGAGTTGGGAACCCCTGCATTAGAGACATTATCCCCATTAGTGAGCACCAGATTGAGTATCACAGCCTCCCTCATGGGCTCCAATACCATTTGTTTGAGTAGAGCCCTTTGAAGGGCATCCACTGTCTATTTCTTGTAGATTCTGCAGAAGGGATGCTCCAGTCCAGGTCCGGCAGATTAAATTCTCCAGTGAGCAACCCTTCTCCCTTCTTTCCCACCTTTTGGATGTCTTCAGCGAGTTCTCTGTCCAGTTCTTCTATTTGAGTAGGTGGCCTTTAGATCACACCAGTTAACATGAAAGCACCATCTTCTTTTTTTACGATGGTTCATAATGCACATCCCTTGCAATTCAGTTGTTTGGATATTATTTTTGACATAAAGAGCTGATTCTCTCCCTTTTCTGTCCTCTCTGTCCTTTTTTAACAAGTTATAGCCTGGGATGGCCATATCCCAATCATGAGACTCCATGAACCATGTCTCCATAACTGCAACAATGTCCAAGTATGCCTGCACCACTAGGGCCTGCAGGTTTGGAATTTTATTGCCTAGACTTTGAGCATTTGTGGTCATAGCTTTCCAGCAGTTCTTCCTAGTCACCTTTTCTGCTTTTTAGAATTGATTGATTTTGTTACTTTCTTCTCCCTCTTCCTGTTTTGCTTGGGGATGATATGCCATATTCACTGGTCACTTCCTGCCACCCCTGCTTCCTAGTTTAAATGCCTGAATGTTTCACGTAGCATCCTCTTACCTGCCACAGACAAATGTAGTGGTAAGCGTTAGGCGCCATGTTTGGAGAAGTTGGCGTGAGAACCTGTGGGTCAACTTTGAGGAAGTGTTCATTTGTTCCCCCGAGGAAGGCAGAAATGCCGAAACATTGATCGATGTTGGGATGATTGTGGGGTTCACTTTGGAGCACCATGAGTGAAATAGTTTTTAGAGAAGAGGCTTTTGAATACAATTTTTGTGGCAAGATAAGTATGAAAAATATAAAAAATAGAGAAAAGAATTTTTTTTTGGTAATAGAGTGGCTTTTTTTTTGGGTAATAGTCTTTATTTTTAAATGTGAATATGAATGGGTTTAAATAAGTGACGTAAGCTTGGTGCTCTCGTGTAAGATGCTGGTTAAAGCCCATTGCAGGCAAGAGCTTGCAGATTACTTTATAATGAGCACATTTTTCTGATACTTTCCCATTCATCATTGGTTCTTTAAGAGTATAAACAATTCTTTGCACCTCGAAGTGTGATATAGAATTGTTGACAGACAAATGTAGACCATCTTTACCATATAATCTTATATTGCCCCATATATAGCCCAAGCTTTCAATGTATCCAAAACCACTTTCCTTACAGTGATTTTGAGCCAGACATTGAAATTATCTACATGGCATAACCTTTCCTTTCCCTTTCCATGAACAAAGAATATCCACATGAAACAAAATTAAACTAACCCCCCCCCAACCAACAAAGCAATAAATCCCCCCCTTACACACCCTGAGCTTGCATGGACTGCCTCCACTGTATGCAATTACATCTTATGCATATTCATAGTTGATATCCTCAATACCAGACTGGGAAGGTAGACCTCATGGACCAGGTTGAGAACCAATGCCTTAAAGAAACTGGAAGGAGAGAAGAAAATGTATTTATTGGTCATTAAGCCTCTGGAGAGCAGCCTGGTGCCGAACGTCCGTGCCCATATCCCAAGGTATAAGCAGGTTGTAAGCTGGTGCAGGCCTGGTAAGGTGGTATTCCTTGAAGAGGAGCCACTAGGAAAGCCATCAATAACTTTGTAGGGGACAGAACTGAATTCTTTCTTTGGTCAGATCCCAGCCAGGACTCTCTTCTTGTTTCTTTGTTGGTTCTTAGAAAAGCTGGTGATTGTTCCATCTGCACCCAGATGCTTTCATGCATCTCAGCAGCAAAAAACTGAAAAAAAAAAAACGGGCTGTCTCCTTTTTGATGACTTATTGAGTGCCAGAAAACAAATGAGGACACTCTGCCATACATTCTGAGCTGAGTGTATTGACTTTGGACTGTATTGAGGCTTTTAAGTGGTGTCATCAATCAGAAGAGACAGCAGTCGACGGTTGCCTCTAATACTTCGCATCAGTACCTATTTCCCCATAAATGTGCTTATATATTGTCATACTTCACATCCAAGGAATTATGTAACAATCAGTCAGGCAGGAAAGCGTTCTTTCAGTATTTATACTCCAATATAGAGAGTATTTGTGCTTCGGCTGATAAATGTTTATTATCCATGAAGTAGGGGAATAATACTCCTATTATAAGTCAATGGATGAATAGACACTATGGAAACTTCTTCACACAGCTCTATCAGTGCACCTCAGTCCTACCCTGCAGCATTCCCTGCTATTCCAGTACTGATATTTGCACACACAGTTCTGCCAGTGCACCTTAGTCCCGAACTGTAGCGCAATCTCAAGGTAGGCCATGCAGCATTCTAATTCTATAATGGATTTCATGTGCTCTGTGTGTGGTGGTGAGATGTCAGGTAACAGAAAATAATCTGCCCTGAAATGTCATTTGTAGGCTACAATTTAAGATTTGAGGCCCTTTAGGGTTTGTTCCCTGCTTATTGGCCAGGGAAACTCTCCCAGTATTTTCTGGCTCGACCAGTTACCATGAGAAGGTGAACGCCTACTTCATGTGCCTTCCTGTAGGGATAAAACCCTGATGCCAGGCTTTTTTGTAGGTTGCTCCAGTTTTTTTGAACTCCTTTAGCCAAGGAGTTAACACTGGGAATGTGCTATTTAAAATCCAAATGGATGTTGCAGGCCCCTTTCTTTCCTAGGCCCTTTGATTAATTTCCTGTGAGTTTCCTCATAGATAAGTTGGGGAGTTGGGATCGCTGTACATGGTTTCGTTTTAGGGGATAATATGGTTTGATCTTACATTTTTGCTTTATTAAGTTGGATTATTTTTCTTTGGAGCTTGTTATTGTATGGCTTATTTGTTTTGCATTGAATGGCTATGCATTTTATTGATGTTTCGTACATCACCTGGCACAAGGGCAATTAAAAATAGTGCTCCTAAATAAATGTAGCCTTTGGTTATAATACCAAATGCATGCAGTTCATTCTGTCTCTCATTGTAATTCTCCCTTCTATTTGTTTTGCTTCAGATTGCTTTATGCTCATTGCCAAGTGTAAAATTAAAGTATTGATCTCCTGTTCAGCTGTCAAAGTTTGGTAGGTAAGAGGGCACTTAGTTTTGCTTCACAGACACAGCTCTTCTTTGAGTACCACTCATGAGACAACCCCCTTAAACCCTGGCACCAAACTTATTGACATAATAAAGTAGAGTCCCCTCACCGTTAATATTTTTGCTGTTTTATTTTTCTGATTATTTATGGATCTTGCACTCTGCCATTTTAACATATAGAAAGACAAATTATAAATTACATAAAATAAATAAAGCAAATAAGATATAATGCACTAAAGTGATTGAAAGTTTTTTTCTAGCTGCTGGTCATTCTCTGATCTCCTTGAAAGGATTAGGTAAAATCACTCAGGATCCCAGTGGACTTGTTTCTAGTCCACTGCACTGCAAACAACCTTACTTTTAATTATGCATATAAAAATGTTCTCCCAGGTTCCTTCTCCGTTGTCCCCCACTGGAGCAGGGCTTTATTATAAGTGGTTCTGAGCGCATTTGAGACAGTATGTTGAACGAAACGTAGGCACGCCTTTTTGGATTCTTTCCCCTTAGTATGAGCTTGCATCACAACAGGAGAATGCTGGTTGTACTTCCTCGCTCAATTGCAGATGCTGGCGACACCAAGAATGTGGTTCTGTTTATCAGGATAGGGCAGGGGGACTGGCACAAGGGTAACTGGTGCTCTAGGCAGCCTTCAGTCTTGCATCTGCCCCAAGACTTACCTGCTTACTGCAGCTCTCTGCTTTTTTGATTAGTAGTGGGATGAGTTCTAGCAGCAGCCAGAAGCCTCTTTTTTTTTTTCCTCTTCAGCCGCCTGTGGAATGGGCTCGGCTAATTGCTCTGTGCTTGGCCTCTTTGATTTCTTCAGCCACCAGCAGGATGGGCTCTGTCGGGGGCCTGATGCTGGTGGGAATTTTCTGCCTCCTCACCCCCACCCAAGGTCTGCTGCTCTAGGTGACTGTCTGGTTTGCCAAATGGAAGCACCGGCCCTGGGAAAGGGATAATAATGAGGCTCTTGCGTATTGTAACGAAGCTGATAGTACCTTTGGCAATTCGGAGTAGGGGCTGATCTTAAAAAAAAAAAAAGTCATGTAAAAGCAGTATATGCTGTTTTTACAAGATATGCAAGGCCTATCTTTTTTTAACATAGGTTGTGGATATTTTTCGTTGGCTTTTCTGCCAGGAATGTATCCAAGTTCTGAATCTGGCCTGTGCTTCCCTCCCCGAGAAAGAGGTCGTTCCTCTTACCCCCTTCTGTTCCTTCTATACGCACTGTTCATCTTCCACCCTTCCTACAGTCAGTATCATTCAGTCTTACTCTGGGAGGTGCGCACAAGATAAGAAAGAAAAGTCAATACCATTACTACTAATAACCTGTGAAGACTTTTATGTAGCCTAGAGCTCGTACCTTAACTGGCAGAGGCATCCTTTCCTTCCTTTGCATCCTTCAATCTCCACCTTGTCTGCTGGGCAATGAAGCCTTACACACTTTGTCAGGTGTCCTCGTTCTCCTTGATGCACATTGGGGAAGAGGTCAAAATGTCTGTCCTTTTCTACCTGGTACTGCTGGCTTTGCTAGTTCTGTTTGAAAAGCAAGCCAAAATAACCTCTCGTCTAGACAAAGGGCAAAGATATGCAGGAATCGCTCGTAATGCCAGGCAGATGGCACAGCGCAGAGAAGGAGCATGGCTGTGGTACTGCACCATCTGTGCATCTTCAGATCACAACCTCCCGACGAGGATTGGAGGGAGGGGTTTGGCCAGTTCCAAAGAGGATTTATTTGAGGAACAGATAAACTGCAGACAGATTGCCTTTCATATACAGCTTGATGCTATTCTCTTCACGCCGCTCGATAATGCATGCGAAGAGTGCTAAAACCAAGGCGGCCAACAGCAGGGAAGTAGTTGGCAGGAGTCTCGGAGACCGTGCCACACACTTCAGTAATCGTACAAAGCCTGGCCTGATCCTTCTGGAAGGCGCAGGTGAAGCACAGCTCAGCCTAAAACGGTTGTTTAGGAGGCGCGATGTAGACTAGATTGACATGCTGTGGATCTGAGAGGTAGGGATTCACTTCAAACTGATGGCTGCCTCCTGTTCTCCAGCCATGTAAGTCAACAGCCTGAGGTAGACAGAGGGGATCAAACAGCAGCCATGAAAGAGGCATTTAAAAGGCACTATTTGAGGTGATTGCTAGGCAGCATTTCAGCTTTCACTGCTGAGTTTGCATGGAAGGGCCCCCCCCCCATCCCCCATCCCCCGCTCTCTGCTTGTCAGTGCCTGGAAGACAAAAGAAATTCCACAGCAAAAAAGGAAATGTGGGGACTTGTGGCTTCCCCTCCCTCCTCATTTTTGATGCATCTTTAAATGCAGTCCCTAAAGGCTCAAGAGCAATTTCTGACTGAGTCCCCTTGGCCTGAACCTGCCGCTCATAAAGGCCACTTGGATGCAGCCTGAGTGCCATATGCTGGATTTAGACAGAAGAGTAAACAGAAAACCAGTTTGCTCTAGCACAGGGTCCTGAGTCTCGTCCTCGGAACCCCCCAGCCAGGCGGGCTTTTCAGACCCTATGAATATGCATGAGATAGATTTGCATACAACCGAGGCAGTGCATGCAGATCTTTCTCATGCACTGAAAACTGGCCTGGCCGGGTGCACTCCAGGACAGGTTTGGGAACCCTTCCGGTGCATGAGCTGAATGCTGAGCACTGCTGCCTGGCCCTACACAGTCATTTCTCATCCCTGTTTCGGTTGTAGTACATTAGGGAACTCATCGTGGGAAAATTTGGGAGGATAAAGAGCTCAGAATCCCATGGAATGTGAGCAGCGGTAAGTTTCTAAAAAAAAGAAGAAAGAAAGAAGAGGTAGCCATGCTGGGACCAGTGGTGGCTTCCAGCTTCCACTCTGGCTGCAGTGGGGAAAAAGAAGCAAGGTCAAAAAGGTTCCAGGTCAGTGACCACCCTGAGCTGTGGGTGTGAGAAAGAAAGGTCAAGCCTGTGAGCTGGTTCAGGTACCAGCACTGCACATGTGACCTGCCACCCCCTCGCTCTGTGACCTGAGGTGAATCTTTGTGATGTCCGGGGCATCAGAATGCTCATTGGTAAGTGGTTATCTCTTATCCATAATAATGAAGTTTGACTAGCTGGTAAAGTCTTTTGGTCCTTGCTTACATGTACCTTGTACAGTGTTGAAGGTCACAACATCCTCCCCATTATGTCCCCTGAGCTTTGGTCTTTAGTATAAAACCAGCTTAAATCCAGGGTGGCCACCTCCTCCTGATTCATCTGCACCGACTGATCCAGTCCTGGACCGGATCAGACTGCTTGGTTGTCCTGGGGTGAGGCAGCAGTCCTACCCAGCCCTGCATCTCTAGCTGTTTTGAAAAGCATTTGAATCTGTGTCTGCTGACTTTGTCTCTGGAGCCTGGTGCAGAGAGTCTTCCAGCTGCAACCAGATGCTCCCGAGTTTCTCGCTTTTTAATCTGGTTAATGCTCCGCATCCCGGATCCACACCAGCCTAATCGATGCTTCACCTGGCTTTTGCCCAGTGTTTTTCCGAGTTGCTGGTTCCTTTCCTTTCATCTAACTGAGCTTGGCATTATCCACGCCAAAGCTAGAGAAGTGTCTATATCTGTATGTACGCTGTGCTGTAACCACCTTGGACAGTCAGGGATTGGAGAGATGGCATAAAAGCTTGAAATTAAATTAAATAGGGATCAACAAACAAGTTGTGGATGAAACCTTTTCATTTTATATTTTATTTTTTTAATTTTCATTGGTAACTCAATGCAAGTTACTTTCAGGTGTAGGATGTGTTTAAATTAATCCAATAAATGTTTTCCCTACAGCTCTTTTTGACTATTTTATCTGCCTGACATTTTGTATTCTTCCTCCTCCTAGCACTGCTCCTGTGGGGAGCTGTTGAGGTCCTTTCTGCTTTTCGGAGGATGAGTGCCTGAAAAATACTGCTGCGGAATTGAAAGTAGTGCGAAGGATCAGCAGAGAAAAGGGCCCATGTTATTGGTGCTGGTGGAACAGTAGGTTTATTGATTCAGATAAATCACCTCATTTCTTCTTAACCATCCAGGATTGACTCCGATCTCTTTGTTTGACCCTTTCCACCTCGATTTGGGAGGGAGGAGGGGGGATCAGAAGCAGCATTATAAATTAGCTGGTATATTTTTATTTATTTTAGTTAAAAAATATTTGTTTCGCCTATAATGAAACATATAGAAATATAGAAATGATGGCAGTAAAAGACCAATGGTCCATCTAGTCTGCCCAGCAAGCTTATGATAGTTTCTGCCGCACCTTACAAGCCACCCCCATAACTTAGTTTCATAGACCGTCAAAGTCAGGACCCTTGTTGGTTGCTGTTTGAGTCCAAATTCCCCATTACCTTTTGCCTTACTTTTTGAGTCCAAATTCCCCATTGCCTCTTGCAGTGAAGCAGAGAGCTATGTTGGAGTTGCATCAAGAGTTACAGGCTTATTGGTTAAAGGTAGTAACTGCTGCATCAGCAAGTTACTCCTATGCTTATTTGCTTTCCCAGACCTCAAACTTCAATTACCTTGTTGGTTGCGGTCTGAATCTAATTCCCCTTTTCCTCTTTTCCCCCTGCCATTGAAGCAGAGAGCAATAATGAAGTTGCATCAACAGTATGAAGGCTTATTGGTTAAGCAAGCAGGTTACCCCCTGCACTCTTTTCTTCATTTCCATGCTCTAGCCTTTAGGGATCCACAGTGTTTATCCCATGCCCTTTTGAAATCTTTCACTATTTTTGTCTTCACCATCCCCTCTGGAAGGGCATTCCAGGCATCCATCACCCTCTCCGTGAAGAAATATTTCTTGACGTTGGTTCAGAGTCATCCTCCCTGGAGTTTCATTTTGTGACCCCCTAGTTCTGCTGATTTCTTTCCAATGGAAAAGGTTTGTTGTTGATTGTGCATCATTAAAACCTTTCAGGTATCTGAACGTCTGTATCATATCTCCCCTGCACCTCCTTTCCTCCAGGGTATACATATTTAGGTCCTTCAGCCTCTTCTGATAAGTCATTTGATGGAGACCCACTACCATTTTGATTGCCCTTCTCTGGACCACCTCCATCCTGTCTGTCCCTTTTGAGATATGGTCTCCAGAACTAAACACAGTACTCCAGGTGAGGCCTCATCAAGGACCTGTACAAGTGGATTATCACCTCCTTTTTCTTACTAGTTATTTCTCTCTCTATGCAGCCTAGCATTCTTCTGGCTTCAGCTATTACCTTGTCACATTGCTTTGCCATCTTCAGATCACTAGACACTATCACCCCAAGGTCCCTTTCTTGTTCTGTACACAACAGCCCTTCACCCCTCATCACATACAGCTTTTTTGGATTACCGCCCTAGATGCATGACTCTACACTTCTTGGCATTGAATCCCAGCTGACATATCTTTGACCAACGTTCAAGCTTCCTTAAATCACGTCTCATTCTCTCAACTCCTTCCGACATGTCCATTCTGTTACAGATCTTAGTATCATCCGCAAATAGACAAACTTTACCTTCTATACCTTCTGCAATGTTGCTCGCAAAGATATTGAACAGAACTGGTCCCAACACCGATCCTTGTGGCACTCTGCTTAACTCCGCTCTCTCTTCAGAGTAGGTTCCATTTACCATCATATGCTGTCTTCCATTTACCATCATATGTATCTACACTCTCTGTCAACCAGTTTGTAATCCATTCCACCATCTTCACGCTCACGCCCAAGAGTCTCATTTTATTCACAAGCCTCCTATGTGGGACCGCATCAAAAGCTTTGCTGAAATCCAAGTAGATCACATCAAACACTCTTCCTCGATCCAATTCTTTAGTCACACAATCAAAAAAATCAATCAGATTTGTCTGACAGGACCTTCCCCTAGTGAATCCATATTGCCTCAGGTCTAGCAATCCTCCTGACTGCAGATAGTTCACTATGCTTTCCTTCAGCAGAGTCTCCATTAATTTTCCCATCATCAAGGTGAGGCTAACCCACCTCTAGTTTCCAGTTTCCTCTCTACTATCACTCTTGTGGAGCAGGATAACCACTGCTCTTCTCCAATCACTTGGCACCACTCCTGTTTCCAGGGATCTATTGAACAGGTGATGCAGTAGACCTGCTAGCACATCTCTGAGCTCCCTCAGTATCCTTGGATGAACTTCATCAGGCCCCATGGCTTTGTCCAGTTTCAGTTTTCATAGCTCATCTCATACATTCCCTTCTGTAAATGGAGTTTCATATACCCCATCTCCATCTCTGGTCTTGTTAACCAGCAACGTTCCTTCCCCAGGGTCTTCTTAAGTGAACACTGAACTAAAGTATCTGTTTAATATTTCCACCACTTCTTCATCTCTCTCCATACTTTGATCATAGTCACTTTTCAATTTCACTTTACCACTTTGGACCTTTCTCCTTTCCCTGATATATCTGAAAAATGTTTTGTCACCTCTTTTTACCTCTTTGGCAATCCTTTCTTCTGCTAGGTGAACTATATTCAATAAAAACAACCAAGATCAATTTCAAAATACATAAAATCATAAGCAATAAAAGAAACATAAAAAATATTTCAGTCTTATGAAGAAAAAGCCTCACAAAACAGAACACTTTTTAATTGCTTTCTAAATGCTTTAAAATCCCGTTCAAGACTTAATTTTTCAGGAAGCAAATTCTAAAGAGATGCCCCAGTTATGGGCAAAGCACGCCTACAGTTCTGGAGACCATATCTCAAAAGAGACAGAGACAGGATGGAGGCGGGCAACCAAAATGGTGGGTGATCTCCATTGAATGCCTTATGAGGAGAGGTTGAAGCATCTGAATATGTATACCCTGGAGGAGAGGAGGAGCAGGGGTGATATGATACAGACCTTCAGATACTTGAAAGGTTTTAATGATCCATGGTCAACAACAGATCTTTTCCATAGGAAACAATTTAGTAGAACTAGGGGTCATGATTTGAAACTCCAGGGAGGAAGACTTAGAACCAAACTCAGAAAATATTTCTTCACGGAGAGGGTGGTGGATGCCTGGAATGACCTTCTGGAGGAAATGGTAAAGACTAAAACTGTGAAGGATTTCAAAGGGGCATGGGATAAACACTGTGGACCACTAAAGGCTAGAGGATGGGAAAGAACGAAAAAAAAGCATGGGGGTAGTGGGCCTGGGGCTAATCTGCATGGAGTGGCAATTGCTACCCTTAACATAAACACGGAGTGACCTGCATGGAGCGGCATTTACTGCAGTGGGAAGCTTGCTGGGCAGACTGGATGGACCATTTGGTCTTTTTCTGCCATCGTTACTGTTACTATGTTATGGGTAGACTGCAAATGCTCCACTTTAAAATCAGGGACTTCAAGAATAAGAGAAGCAGAAGATCGCAGAACTCTTAGAAGGAATATAAGAATGGAAAAGCTCTGACAAACCCTTGGGGGCATTTCAAAGAGCTTTATATACTAGAATTAAAACTTTAAACTTTAATCTTTGCATTACCGGCAGCCAATGCAATTGCCTCAATATAGGTGATATATGCTCCTGAATTGGAGTCTTTGTAGTCAAATGGGCAGCTGAATTCTGTAAGATCTGTGGCACATAATTTAGTTTTAGACAGCCCGACATACAGGGAGTTACAGTGACCCACAGGAGTCATGATAAAAGACTGCACCAGTGTATGAAAATCCATAGGGTGTCAAAAAGGACAAATATGTCATAATAATTTAATTTGAAATATCCCTTCGATAGTACAGATTGCAGTTGACGGGTAACATCTAAATTGGAATCAAAATAAAACCTCAAATTACAGACCTGGTGAACAAATTTAATACTTCTTCCTTTAAAATCTAGGGACATGAGATTAATAGGGTCCCTTGTACTACAGATCGATAAATCCTCTGATTTTGATGTATTTAAAAGCAAATCATTTTCGCTCATCCAGTCAGAAATAGTTTGAAGGGAAACCAAAATATTACCCAGAGTCTTAGTTAAATTTGCAGATACTGGGAAATATAGTTGCAGATCATTCACATAACAATGAAAATAAATATTCAATGAATCCAAAATGAAACACAGTGGTAAAAGGTAAGTAAACAAAAAAGAGGACAAAGTGGATCCTTGTGGGACCCCAACAAAGAAAACCAAGAGGAAATAGGGGAACCAGATCTAACTTGTTGACTTTGATTCTGCAGATAGGACTCGAACCAATGAACTCCTCCTCCTATCCTCAACTGCTGCAACCTGGCAAGCAGAATCTGATGGTTTACAGAATCAATTGCTGCCGCAATCACAGCAACGCCAAAATCCAATTTACACAACAAATAATTATTTACAGATACTAATAGCTTTTCAGTGCTATGATGCAATCTAAAACCGAACTGAAATGGATGCAGACAATTATTTATTTGAAGATAATCATTCAATTGAACCATAACAACTTTTTCCAACAGTTTCCCCAGACATAACAAGAACAGAAATTGGACAATAATTGGGAGGTTGATCCAAGGGAAGATTATCCTTTTTAGCAATGGGACGAACAATTGTTTCAAAATTTCAGGTACAGTTCTTTCAGCCAGGAACATATTAATTAGTAAGGTCAATTGATTAATAAACTCTTCTTTTATATTGTTCAAAAACCAAATTGGACAGGAATCTAAAAAACACCTTGAGCATCCCAAAGCTGATAGTAAACCCTCAATCTCAGAATTGGAGATTGTGTCAAACTCTTTCCAGGAACTATTGATTAGTTTTGGGAGTAAGTTGATACAAACCAGTTGAGCTTTAATTGTCTTCCTGGCTAAAGTTTTGCTACAATATTGGTTACAATAATAATCAGCAAATTTCGAGCAGAGGGCATTTCTCCTGTTGTTTCTATAGGATTAAGGAGACTTTTTAAGTTAGAAAATAACTCAAATGGACGACTAAAAGACTTAAAGAGCCTTTTAGAAAAATAAGATTTCCTAGCCTGCATAAATAAACTTGTACGAAGAGCTCTCACGCACCGAAATTGTTCTAAATTCTGCAGAGTGAGCTCCTTTCTCCACTTATGTTCTTCCTGTCTAACTGAATGTTTCAACATTTGCAGCTCAGAAGCAGAATGGCTGAACATAGCCCTAAGTCTTCATGTCCCACATACAGGCCGATACAGTCAAAATCGCGGGAGAGCGCCTGCTCTCCCGCCGCACGCACAGGCCACTCTCCTGTGCGCGTGATTCAGTAAATTAATTTATTTAAATTAGGACCCATGGTAAAAAGAGGCGATAGGGTCACTAGTGCGTCCCTAGCGCCTCTTTTTGGACAGGAGCGGCGGCTGTCAGCGGTTTGACAGCCGACGCTCAATTTTGCTGCTGACAGCCATGGGTTCGGAAACCAGACACCAGCAAAATTGAGCGTCTGGTTTTCAACCCGCGAGCCGCTGGCCCATTTAAAAAAATTTTTTTAATTATTTTTAACTATTTGTAACTTTTGGGACCTCTGACTTAATATCGCCATGATATTAAGTCGGAGGGTGTACAGAAAAGCAGTTTTTACTTCTTTTCTGTGCACGTTCCTGGTGCCCAGAAAAATTAACACCTACCTTTGGGTAGGTACTAATTTCTTAAAGTAAAATGTGTGGCTTGGCTGCACATTTTACTTTCTTTCTGAATCGCGTGGGCATAACTAATAGGGCCATCAACATGCATTTGCATGTTGCGGGTGCTATTAGTTTCGGGGGGGTTGGACGCATGTTTTCGGCACGCTATTACCCCTTACTGAATAAGGGGTAAAGCTAGCGCGTCAAAAATGTGTGTCCAAATGCGTGTTAAAGGTGCGCTCTGCCGGAGCGCACTGTACTGTATCGGCCCGAGTGAAACCTGAGATCTGCCAACAAAGCACTCCTAACCATTCCATCTGTTAAAACAGCCAGACTGACCCAAGTGAGAGATAGGGCTTTATCATTAGCTGGACCAATACTATGGAATAGGGATGTGAATCGTTTATCTGTCGATTGAAAATATCGGACGATATTTTCAATCTCGTCAGATATCTGGGGGTCCCCGATAGCGATAGGAAACCCCACGATTAATTTCGTGGGAAGAAAGGGCACTTAAAAGTAACACAAAAACACAGCTCAACCCTTTAAAATTAGTTCTTTAGTATCCTCTAAACCCCCCCCCCCCCCCATTTTTTAAGTACCTTGTGGTCCAGTGGGGGTCCCGGGAGCGTTCTCCCATTCTTGGGCCATCGGCTGTCAGTAAACAAAATGGCGCCAATGGCCCTTTGCCCTTAGCATGTGACAGGGTATCTGTGCCATTGGCTGGCCCCGTCACATGGTAGGAGCAATGGACGGCCGGCGCCATCTTTAAAAGGATGGGGCTATGTTTTTGGGTTATTGGCTGGCTGGCTGGTCCGGCTGGCTGCAGCCGATAAAATAAAAAAACGATTGGACCGCGAGAAAAATAATTTCCCGATGGTCCACGAATTCGAAACCAGAACCGATTCTGGTTCCGATTCACATCTCTACTATGGAACACCATGCCCTTAGAAACTAGACTTCAGAGAGATTTCAAACTTTTCAAAAAGAGTTTAAAAACCTGGCTTTTCAAACAAGCCTTCTACAAAGTGAACGGAGAATAGTGGAATATGAAATCTGGCAGCTGACCATCAGCACGCAGCACCCTGTATTGTGCATTGAGGGGTAGATTTTCAAAGGGTTACGCGCGTAACCCCCGAAAACCTACCCCAAACCCCCCCTGCACGCGCCAAGCCTATCTTGCATAGGCTGCCGGCGTGCGCAAAGTCCCGGGACGCGCGTAAGTCCCGGGTCTTTCCTGGGGGCGTGTCAGGGGCGTGTCTGGGTGTGTCTCGTGGCCGGCGCGTCATCGGGGGCACGCCGGGGGCATGTTGGGGGCGTGTGGTGGCTGGCGCGTCAACGGGGGCGTGTCACGGCCGGTACATCATCGGGGCATTCCGGGGGCATGGCCGCGGCCTCCGGACCAGCCCCTGGACCGGACCATGGTGCGCCGGCGGCCGGACCAGCGCGCGTAACTTGTGCAACAAAGGTAGGGGGGGTTTAGATAGTGCCGGGTTAGGTAGTGGAAGGGAGGGGAAGGTGTGTGTGTGGGGGGGGGGGGGGTGGTGGTGGAAGGAAAGTTCCCTCTGAGGCAGGCTGCGTGGCTCGGCACGCACAGGCTGCCGATATTGGGCAGCTTTGCGTGCACCGACCCCGGATTTTAACAGATACATGCGGCTACGTGTGTATCTATTGAAATCCGGCGTACTTTTGTTTGCACCTGGTGCGCGAACAAAAGTACGCGCGCGTGCTTTTTTTTAATAAAATCTACCCCTATGTGTGTCTTTTAAAACAAAATATACATTACGGTAGAGTTATACATGTAAACTAAGACTGATAAACATAGAAAAGGACAAAATTTATATCACTGTACAAATAGTATTTTTTATGAAACTTTGTTACCGAGATTTAATGCACTCCCTAGTGATAGTACTAATCTACACAAATAACCAAAGATGTATTTATGTGCCTAACTGTAAACCGTTGTGATGGAATACAACTGAACCATGGTACAGAAAATTTTTTAAATAAATAAATAAATACATGACCATGCCTGCAGACCATTTGATTGCAACCTATGGGGCAATTTGCTCAGTAATGGCCATCAAATAAGTAATCAATGAAGATGCTAAAAACAATTAACCATTAATATCTTGTTTAACTTCCATTCAAGCATTCTTAAATTTTTCAGTATCAAAAGGGGCACAACATTGTTTAATCACTGAATGCAAATCAGTATTTGTGCTCAAACCAAACATATGAAAATTAAAATGAATCAGTTTACGGTCAGACCATGGAACTGTAGACACTTTTAAATTAGACACAGCTTAATCATTATTTGCAACATGCAAGATCAGCTGTTCCAGGATATGCTCAGCCTTATGAGTTGGTGCATCGATTAATGAAAATAGCTGAAAGGAATTCAGTATAAAGCAAAAGTCCTGAAAAATCTTTCTTGGCTGACTTAAAGCATGCAGATTAAAATCCCCAGTAATGTACTAGAATGAAATTGTAGCTGTTGCAGAAAATCCACCAAAAATGAGATATCATTTGACAACCAGCCCAGAGGGCAATACATCAACACAAAATCCAATGCTTACATTTAAAAACCAAACATTCAGCCCCGATACCTAACTCTATAGTTAATGGGAAAAAGGCAAGGCATGACTTATAAATAGCAACAACTCTCCCACCTCTCTTATATTTTACCTCACAGTCTGAATGAATTTATAACCTGTTGGACAGGCTGTTTGAAGCAGAGAAAGATCAGTATCAGAATGCCATAAGAATATTAGAACATAAGAAATTGCTATACTGGGTCAGACCAAAGGTCCATCAAGTCCAGCATCCTGTTTCCAACAGTGGCCAATCCAGGCTATAAGTACCTGGCAATTACCCAAACACTAAGAAGATCCCATGCTACTGATGCCAGTAATAGCAGTGGCTATTCTCTAAGTCAGCTTGATTAATAGCAATTAATGGACTTCTCTTCCAAGAACTTATCCAAACCTTTTTTAAACCCAGCTACACTAACTGCACTAACTACATCCTCTGGCAGCAAATTCCAGAGCTTAATTGTACGTTGAATGAAAAAGAATTTTCTCCAATTAGTTTTAAATGTGCTACTTGCTAACTTCATGGAATGCCCCCTAGTCCTTCTATTATCCGAAAGTGTACATAACCAAGTCACATTTACCTGTTCTAGACTTCGCATGATTTTAAAGACCTAAGAACATAAGATATGCCATACTGGGTCAGAGCAAGGGTCCATCAAGCCCAGCATCCTGTTTCCAACAGTGGCCAATCCAGGCAATAAGAACCTGGCAAGTACCCAAAAACTAAGTCTAAAAAAAACTGGGGATTGAACCTAGGGCCTCATACATGCATTCTACCAATGATGAACTACACCCCCTTGTAAAGGTTATTCACTGCATTTATTTTTGCCAGAGGGAGAGGTAATTTGCCTATAGTAATCCCTGAATGGGACTTGAACCCTGCCTTGCCTTGAGTTTAGGGCCTATTGCTTTGACAACTAGGCTACTACTCCACTCTACCATATATCCCTCTGCTGTCTCTTCTCCAAGCTGAACAGCCCTAACCTCTTCAGCCTTTCCTCATAGGGGAGTTGTTCCATCCCCTTTATCATTTTGGGTTCTCTGTACCTTCCCCATCGCAGCTATATCTATTTTGAGATGCGGCGACCAGAATTGTACACAGTACTCAAGGTGCGGTCTCACCATGGAGCGATTTAGAGGCATTATGGCATTTTCTGTTTTATTCACCATCCCCTTCCTAATAATTCCCAACATTCTGTTTGCTGCAGCACAATGAGCCGACGATTTCAATGGATTATCCACTATGACGCCTAGACCTCTTTCCTGTCCCTTTGACCTTCTTCCAATATCAGAAAAACATTCTTTGTGCTTCCAAAAGTAAATTCATGACCCAGGAAGGAGGAAAGCCACATGGGCCTTTGACAACATAAATGACCTTGGAGCACTGTGTTCCTTGGTGTGAGAGAGGCACTTAACCTCCTGAATCTCAGAGATGAGCACATCCTTGGTAGCAGGGCCTTGGAAGCATGTGTTACTTTCCACTTTCCAGCACAGGTGCATCCATTCCATTTCCATTCTATTTATTTCTTATAACTCACAGCAGAACCAGGCCCCAAGACCCACCCAGCACAGTGACTAATGCAGTGGAAATAATGACAAATATATGCTGCCATTGGAAAAACCATCACATTGGTGCTAGACCAGTGATTCAGTGGCTGTGCAATGCCATGAGGAGGGACCCATATTTGATTCCCAGCTCCCCGAGGCTGGAGATGCTGCAGAGGCAGGGGAAGGGACGAAGTCCTAGTCGGGGTGCACAGCATCACCTAGTGGCTGAATTTAGGGCTTTCGATTATGGAGTTCCAGAGGGGCCCTGGTTCATGGCGTCTGACTAAGGACTGTCCCTACCAAGACTGGATTAAGTAAACTGAGAGGTTATAAAATGGTGGAAAAACCCCTGGGTGCTTGTGAAGGACGGCTTATTGCATCAGATCTCCGATGTGGTTCTGGCTGAGCTGGAGGCAAAAAGAAGCAAGAACAAACTGTGAAATGAAAAAAAAAAAAAAAAAGCAGGCCTCACTTCCATAATAATCAAATAAATGCCTATCAGACCTATGTGACAATGTAAGGAACTGTTCTCTATTCATGTGGTTATGTATTTGGGCATAGAAATGTATATATAAAATTTATTCTACAAGCAGAAAGAAGATTATAGTTGCTTTTTCTGCAGTAAACAATATAAATAAGTAATCTGTGTACTCTAACACGTTCCAGTGGTGGATGAAAGCCCATGAGACGGGTCCTGCCATTCTTGAGCAAGGTACTTAATGCACGCTGTCCCAAGAAATCCGAAAGTCCAAGGAAAGCTTTCAGAAAGGAAATATTTACACTACTGTACCTACAGCATAAAGCTTCCCTTATTTTATTTATTTATTTATTATTTTTATTATACCGAGTTTCATGATAGGAATCACATCAACCCGGTTTACAATTAACAATGTGAGTAAAGGCAGAGAGTAACAAGTAAAGAACATTTCCCAATACAACAACAAATATAGTATGAAACTTAACAAATATTATAACAATATTTTGGATGTGAGAAAGTTACAAAAAACATGGACGAATAACTTGGATATGAAAGGGGAGGAATTGTAGAACGACTATTAGCATTTTAACCAGCTGTCCCATTAGCATTTTAACCAGCTGTCCTACCCCACAGCACCCTGCAACCCCCTCCCCCACTCCCTTATGGGAGTGGGGGAGGGGGTTGCAGGGTGGGGGGTTGCAGGGGGAGGGGGTTGCAGGGTGCTGTGGGGTAGGACTCAGGTGCATTGAAAGAAGCTGTGTGAGTGTGAATGCAGGGTCTCAGCACAGGAATAGCAGGGGGTGCTGAAAGGCAGGATTGAGGTGCATTGACTGAGCTGTGCATGGGTGTGCAGGGGGTGGGGATCTCAAGACTGGAATAGGGAAAGGTGCTGCAGGGCAGGAATGAGGTAACTTGGCAGAGCTGAGTGTGGGTGGCTGTAGCACATAGCACACTTTTTTTTATTTCATTGGATGATGGATAGAGATCAATTTCATTTTCAGACATTTATTATGATAATCTATGTTTAGCTGTACATCAAAATATAAAAAAAACCAAAACCAGAGAACTGGCAGAACAAAATAAATCACTTCTCACTCATCAGAGATATTCTCCTGGCACAGGAGATGGAAAGGCTTGCAGTACATTTGCATGAAAATTGCAAATATTTATTTAAGGTAATTGTACATGGAGGATGATGACAATGATATGCAAAAATTGCAGAACGGGGCAGCTGAGTGGTTTATCATAACATTCTTTAGTTTTAATGAGTTATGAACAGCTCTGAGGGTGAAGGGCAGAGTCATTAGTAAGGGATTCAGTTATTCAGAACAACGGATAGAGAAGCATAAATGCAACATGGACAGATGTTCTTTCTTCTGCCCCACATCTGTATGACAGCCTGAGCAGCAGAAATGGGGGAAGGAGGGGTGTGGTGGTCACACTAGGATTTGGTCAGGTTAGCTCCTCAAGGGCAGCAAAGAGCAGATTTCCAGAATACCCAAAATACTAGAGAAGACCTACATGAAGGCTGCAAAACACTGGTGACATCCATTTCTTTGTTGAAGCAATTGAGGTTGGAAAGGGTTAAATGTTGAAAATGAATGGTGCTGACTAGAAAAGGAAATGACCTGCAAAACTGAGAAATGTAAAAGATTTTCCTCAATGCATCTGTGAAGGGGTATACCCAAGAAAACTCCAGAATACCTTAGTGGACCAGATCCAGGGATCTTGCCCAGTCCACCTTAAGTTCCAGACAACAGGGAATCCTGGTCTGGGAGGAGGCCCCTGGGAAGATGTATGTATAGCTAGGCCCAGGAGCTAACAGGAGGAATCTTAGGAAAGTGATGGTGCTTCTTTTGTTTATAAACTGCAAAGATATGCAGAGTGTTTTTCTGTTCTGACTTAATAAAGTTCTTGAATCTTCAGCCAGAGCCTAGTCTGTGTCTATTCTCTGACCATTCTGACTGCACATGCTGTCAGGCATCCATCAGTGATAGGCATCAATGTTTATATACATCTTGAATTAATACAGATGCAGCTTTACTCAATCTGCAGAATCCAAAAAGGATCCTTTTGTCATGAACAGCCTGAGTCAATGTAGGACTTGAAGTACTGAAGCAGACATAGGCACAACAGGTCAGCAAATGCCAGATGGGTTGCAATTCAAACTAGAAGTCAAATGTGTTATACTTTTTTATTTTATGTTAAACCATTCTGCAGGTACTGGAGGAAATATCCGTAATAAATGCCAGAGGTTTGTTGATAAGTGGCATTTCAGACACTTTTATAATAGGTGTGGTTTACTTGATCTGGTTGTCACAATATCCAATCTTCCATCCTTTAATGTGAGATATTGTAAAATAGATTCTAAGGTATTAATAACTGAAAGAAAAATTGTACTTTTTAGTTAAATATATTTATTCAAAATTAGGAAGAAAAAGCATAAATACTATGGGAAAGTTATCTAAATAATCTAGGGGTCAATTTATCCAAGTTAAGGCTGGAAAGGTAGTGGAAAATTTGTAAAAAATGTGATTCACAACTTGAGGCTACCCAGGAAGCACACGTCCATCACACACATTGGGAAAGTGACTTATATGAGAGGATGCTCTTCTCCCCTTCCCTTTTACAGACGTGTGCAGAGATACTAAATGCAATTCCTTATCTGTTGCACCTAAGCTGTTTGCAGGGTTTTTATCTCACTGTATGTAATAAGTGGTTATATATATATATATATATGTGAGTGCTGGGGATTTTCCTATTGAATCCTATGGAGCTAGAGCATATGAATTTGGGCAAGAGGAAAGAAATTTAAGCCTGCATGTGACTGAAAGCTAGGCAGCTGGCTGTGTCTTCTTTAGTTTACTCTTTCACAACCCATATATGCTCTATGTGGGTTCCCTGCCTGGCTATAGGAGATTAATTCATATAATTTAAATAATGATAGATAATGTTAATATAATAAGCAATGAGTGTAATGAATGTATTATGACAACTTACTGACTAATACATGAAGGATATTGAACTGAAACTTATGAATTACAAAAGACTATCCTAGCCCCCTAGTTAACATGTTTTTGATGTTGTGTTGACCCAGAATATGAATGCTGCTTTTGTAAACCATTGTGATCTTCTTTCGGAACGACGGTATATAAAATTCCTAAATAAATAAATTAGAGGAACCAGGCTAATTAATATTTTGTTTTTGGTTATCCTGATTACCTGACTTCTTTCACGACCAAGAATAGGATTTGACCAACTGTAAGTAGACGAGAATCGCGTAACGGGCAGGAAGCCGGAAGACCTGAGCTCAAGGCTTTGCTGCTGCCTCTGATCTTGGGCAGCTTCCTCCATCTTCCTGCGGCTCAGGTGCCTTTTTAGAATTAAAGCTCTTTAGGGAAGGGATTCTGGCTGCCTGTGTGCAATTTGTTTCTCTTTGCTATTCCCTTGATTAGTTTAGGGCACCAGGTAAATGGCCATATAAATAATCAAAAGGGCTCAGAGAGCAGTTCCATCTCTGCTTCTGAAGCCTTAAAAGGCTGTTTGGCTGTTCAAACAAGCATTTCCGGACTCCAATTAATTTAACCTCTCACCATCAATACATAAAACTCAGCCATTTCAATGTTAACTATTTGTAATTATCGTTAGCCAACATTAACCTTTCCTTTCCTTCTGTTTCTCTCCTCGCCCATTTCAACCACCCTTGTTATATGTAACTGCTTTTTTCCGCATCATAGTTCCAGTTTGAAGTTTATTATGCACCCCTGTTTTACTGTGAACCAGCATGATGTGACTGTTGTCATGAATGCCGGTATATAAAAAACCTAAATAAATAAATAAATAATAAATAAATAAATAAAAGGCATGTTCTGTACTATGGTGAACTTGGTTGTCAGTACATTATCCTCCAACAATTTTACCTTAAATGTGAGATTTCTAAAATTACTGGGAGCCGCCATTTTGTGCCCATTGATGACGCTGACTGCTCTGCCATCTCTGGCTCAAAATGACTCACGTAGCAGCACAACGAGCTTCTGAAGCAAATTAAACTGCACCCTGGAGAGCTATGTCCGCCTGCTGGGATCCACTCGGAGGGCTTTTAATTAAGGAGTGGTAGAGACTGTAGGATTGGTGGGGATTGTAGAGCTGAGCAGTGGGTGTGGATGGGCAAACTAAATAAGCTGTTATGGTCTTTTTCTGCTGTCATGTTTCCATGTTTCTAAATCAATCTGGAAACCTTCACTAGGACGTCACGAGAACAACTCCCAACTTAATTTTGGTAGGGCTGGTTTATTCCCGTCACCTTCCCAGTCCTCATAAACCTCTTTGATTTGGTTTCTCTTTTCCAGTTTCTGTCAGAAGCACACGCTTGGACACATGTTGCATCTTTTTGAATTCACTCTTTGAAAACTGTAAACATTCTTCAGACTTTACACGTAGAAATGGGATTGCAGAGGCTCAAATATTATCTTAGAAATGAACGTAGCCTCCTATCCGTGTGCTATAGAAAAGAACGCATCACTGTGTGCACACCCCTCACAAACTGGAGGGCAATTTTTAACAAGTAATGTAGTGCTTATGTGTGTAAACCTGGCACATATGTGTGTAGGTAGTGTGAACATGTGTATAGGTTATTTGGTAACATCCCGAGCACGCATGCACCTGGGGTGTGGAGCATAAATTTAAATAAAGGGGAGGGTTAGGTGCGTGGTGGGGGGGGGGGGGTTTGGAAATTTGCACACAAGTTGCTTTTTGTAAGCGGCCTGCACTCATACATTACCAGAATTATCCGCACACCAGCTAATTGAACCCTGGAAGTGAAATCAGGCTGATCTATTGTTTGTAGTTTTTGGGTGAGAGGTCTGACTTAAGAGGGGAAGTACTGGAGGCGCTAGGTGAACTGGTGGAAATATGGGTGAACTGGTAGAGGTGTCTGCAAACTGGGGATTCCAAGAACAGGTAAGTATGTTCAGTAATGGACTAGGCATATACTACCAAATGCCTGCCTGTGTGTATAAGTGAGGGTTATTACGCGCACGTCACAATTCTTGCCCATATAACGCATGTGTGTACTTTTATAAACTAGGTAAAGTTCCTGCATTACCAAAGTGTGCAGCATGTACTAACATCCGTTTATTTGATTTATATCCCACCTTTCAGGCACTTCAAAGTGGATTACATTCAGGTACTGTAGGATTTCCCATCCCCAGAGGGCTCACAATCTAAGGCAATGGAGGGGGAAGTGAGTTGCCCAAGGAACCCTGGCTTTTCTTGCTCATAGAAACACGGTCGAGCACAATCCCGGAGAGAGACGAGCCGGTCAGGAAGCGGAGGGCTGCACAGCATCCTACCATGGCCAGCCGCAGATAAGGCCAGATCAGGACCGCCCGGCACCCAAATCTATCAAAAAGAGTGAAAGCCAAGAGCAGTCACCCTTGTCTCCTGCCACCACAATGCAAGCCTGACAAGATCACTTCATCTTCCCTAGGATGAGAATAGCCAGCTCTTTGGAGGAGGGAGCGTGTACATGCACTGTGTGCACAGACAGTATAATATAAATGAAGTACATTCTGAGACAAAGATAGATGAAGTTCCTGGAGACAAACGATGATAAGAAAATGGTGGCTCGAAAAATAAGCAGGAGTTGGGAGGACCGGTGCAGAGATTCACGGCATTTTATAAACTCTGTGGCTCCTGCCGTATGGTTCATGAAATACCACTGACGCACCGCAGCTTTGTGCTCCTAGGTGCTGACTGACATGCACACTATTGAAGCTACCCTCCCAGTGCTTAGCCTTCCGGGTGGTGTTTGTCTGTCGGCAATCCGTGCAAGGAGTGCATTCCATGTGTTCGCGCTTGTGCAGGCGGATATGTTCCGATGTACAGGTGCACACCCCACTGCAAGACCAGCAGACACGGGGGCTGTCGGCAGGGCCGCGGGAAACCTGAGACCTGTGGGACTGGGTGGAACCACAGTAAATGGTAGAAGGGGAAACCGTGGAACTGGAAAGAAGCAGTCGGATGGGGAGGAGGAGGAGGAGGAAAATAGCAAGAGTGCTCAGAATGGGTCAGGTAGAACTGGGGGGGGGGGAGTGGAGATGAGATGCTGGATTCGGCCTGGGGGGGGGGGGGCGGCAAATATGCACTTGATGGGAGGGGAGATGGAGTGCGCAGGGGAGGAGATGAAGACAGTGCTGTGGTCAGGCTAGGAAGGGAAGTCCGATTGGGCTGGGGATTGGAGGATGGGCAGAGCTCTAGGCTGGGGAGGGGAGTTGGATTGCACTGGCATCAGGCTGAGGAGGAGAGGAGTGAAGCTTCACCAGGTATCAGCTGGTTTATGCATATGAGCTGCATACATTTACCCTGATGATAAGGAACGCTGCATTCCATATTACGCTGCAAAACGACAACAACTCTATACCCTTGTGCATGTTGCTTGAGTAGGAACCTGCTGTGCATTCAGTCCAGAAAATCAGTATATTGGAAGGTAACAGCTGCTTTATCTTTTAAATACAAAAGGGATCACTAACTTGCTCTGAAATTTGCCAGTTGAATAGAAAGCCACTTGGCATTCACATCCTGCTGCTCACATCACTGCCTGGCAAGCTGATTCCAAAGGCAGGAGGAGACAGCAGTTCCGGGGGGGGGGGGGGAGAAATCTTTGGGTCCTGATGGGAAGATGAAATATTCCAGCCTTTCTTTTTTTGGCCTCAAGTTGTAACAAGATGTTCTGGGCCTACTTAGAAAGTGACAAATGTGGAAGTTTAGCTTTGCACCTGTGCCCGACCCAGCCCCGCTGCCGTGTTCAAACCCTGGCGTTTGTAGCCGGGAAATGATACCCAGGGCCCAAGCCCTTGAATGTTCCAAATATCCTCCGGGGGAAATGCCCCAGAGGTTTGGAAACAGAGCTGGGAAACTTCTGCCCTTCTATTAGATTACAAAACCAAACAAAAACAACCCAGAGCTTTCGTGCGTATTCTGCAACCTGCCATGCTCCAGAAGTGATTTGATTGAAAAGCTATGATCAAGCTTTAATTAAGTTTTCTTTTTAACACTTCGAAGGTCACCTTTACAATTCTAATTCGTTTTAATTGCATTTAGGATGAAATATTGAAATGGCGTGAGCATGTTCCAAACTGGCAGACGGCAGAGGCGCTGAACACTTCAGAAATCAAAAGGCACGGCAGCGGCAGGTCAGGCCGTCCCAGTGCCATGCTGCGACTGGTGCCATGCCCTCAATCTCTCCAGTGCTGACAATGGGCCATTCCCGGCTCGCATGCTGAAGATGCGCATTTATCCAGGGAAATGGCGCGCGGCACCCGCTACTTATTTCATTTCATATGTCAGTTACCCGGGTATGTTTATTCACTAAGTCGCAAAGTGGAGAACAAGCATGAAAGCATTCTAGGTGGCCATAACAAGGACAATCAAATACAGTAAGCAAATGAGCAGAATAATACCCCGTTACCAAGTGTAAAAGCACTCCAAGCCCTCCGCCTTTCCAAAGAAAAACTGTTGCAGTCCCAACCATCTCTGTTTTTACTCCAAAACAGGAGGCTGTAAGGCCCAAATTACAATATTTATTTTATTTAGATATCTAGACATTTTATATACCGTCGTTCCATATATAGATCACAACAGTTTACAAAGCGAGGTTCATGGTTATGACTCAATAAACAAATAATGATTGGTTACAGAGGTGGTATTCCTTTACATGTATTAATATCTATCTTGTGAATTTTCTATTACATACTAAGAACATCTCTCACTGGATTTATTAAACCCCCCCTCCCCCCATAACTCCACTTAGTACCAATGGTTAGGCTCAAACTCACTTCCTACAACAAAACATCGTCACCAGTGACCCTTCCTCCGCATTGCCCTGCTGCAGGCCAGGTGCACCCTGGGAGGGAAAGGCTAAAAGGATGACCACCCTGGGATTCACCCTCCCCGCACTGCATGGAAGCCCCGCCCTCCTGTCCTGGCCCTGGGTCTCAGTACTTCCAAGTTTCCCTTGCATTGCTCCATTGTGGTGGCGCCAACCTCACATGCCTAGATGCAGCCTGTGCCATGGCTGTTCCCCTCCCGCTCCTATCTGACTGCCACAGCGGGTGGGGAAGGGTCAGGGAGGAGCCCTGCTCCTTCAGCTCTGGCTCTGGCATCCTAGTTGTTGTGGGTGATGTCATCAACCCGCGATGACCACAGCAGGAAAAAGTGAGAGGGTGGTTTCTAGGCTGCTGGGCCGAGCAGTCAACATATCCGAGTGTCTCATGGGATTGGTAGGGGATCCCCCACCTGTCACGTTCGTCTGGGGGGGGGGGGGGGGAGGTTGAGAAGAGAGCTTGACTGACAATTGGTGGCAGTTTATCTGGGGGGAGGGGTGCAGAAGGGAAGATAAAAGGCCCAGGTGGTAGCTAAGCCTGGCTTCTTTCTCCTTCCTCCAGAGGGTGGCCTGAGCTGCTGAGCGTTGAACCCACCCTCCCTATTGTGAGAGCAGGAAGTTCCTTTGGGATTAGGTAGACTTCAGGCCATGTTTTAGATTCCGGTATATTGTTGCAGTTGAGTGGGTACCCAAGCCTAAAGCGGAGGCGGGAAGAATAATATTTACATTTTGGGCACTGTCTTTGCAGAAAGGCTCAAGAAACTGGTGGGAGACATCTGCCTCCTAGAGGACAGAAGACAGTTCTGAGGCAGCCCAGTGACAATGTTACAGGTTGGAGGGCCAGGCTGTCCTGAAGGTCTGGCCCTGCATCCTCAATGCTTGCATGGGGTGAGAGAGGGGAAGCTCTCTTTATCCTGCTTAGTTTAATATCAAATGTTAGTGAAGGCTCGGGGATGTAGATTAGACCTATTGTCAGGGTTTTGACTCTGTAATCAAGTTGCGGCCTGTTTATTTCCACTCAAATTCTATCTGCGGGTATTTGTGGCTGTTGAATGGTACTGAGATGGGGTATGGACCTGGCCTGGCTGCCCTGGTTACTTGTGGCCAGCTCATGAGTTATTGAATAAACGGTCCTGATTCAGGACCGGTGACGTCCCATCTCATTCTATTTATTTTGCTTATTGTTACGCACTTTGATTACTTTTATCTATTTATTTAAAATCTTTTTTAATCCACCTATACAATGGTAGTCGGCCTAAGCAGTTTACAAAAATAAAATATTAATAGTTAATTAAAAACATAAAACAAATGAGACAAGCAGGTAATAAAAAACAAATTCAGGTCAAAAACCAAAAATGAAAGCTCAATGAACTCCTTTTGATAGAAAGGTGTGAGAATGAGAATTCTTGGCAGGTGGATATTGCTGCTGCCTTCTCTATCAGAGAATCCCAGCTGCTTCCACACTGCTGCCTCATTGCTTCTGATCACCGGCAGTACTCTGGTGTCTTCCTAGGACGGTGCTAGGTCTGGGAGGTTAGAAAGGAAACACCACATAACCAACCAAAAGCCTGGAATAGGAACCTGGGGCTCATTAGAACCGAATTCACTAGAACACTGGCAGAAGGGGCCTCCAGCATAACATCAGCAATCCAATGTTCACGTCTCCTTTGCAAAGAACTGGTGAAGATTTGATAAATGAATCTGGCCTTGGTGCGCTGTGACCACCCCTCCAAGGACTAGAAAAAGAATGAAAATGAATTGCTAATGAACTGATTGAAGTCGGAGAAGAAAGAGCTGGGGCAAAGGGCACCATGGACTTGTAAGACAAGAACAGACTGTTAGGGCTGGTTATCATCTTTATAGTTCTACTAGATGTGTGCACACACACACACAAACAAGCCCATGCAGATGATTCATTCGCACACCAAATTTGCATGAACATACACATGCAAGACCTATTTCTTCATTCCATCAGAAATCACTTCTTAAAACATTACTTCCATACAACCTTTCAGCACAGTGGTTCAGCAAAGGGAGAGGGAGATCCAAGCTGAGCCCCAGATGGTGGGGGCAGAAGGCAGAAATCATTTTACAAACCATGTGCAAGGAACTGTGTGCTCCACCCTGCACACAAGGGCTCTTCCCTGCCATAAACTGCATTATCACTAATGGATCACTTGTCACCTCCCAATGACCTAGTGAGAATCTGCTTATGCTCATGGCAGTGCTCTGGAGCCTTAGGCAGATCAGGAACCCATTACCAGAGATTAGTGAGGCATGGAGATGGGAGGAGGTGGTGGTGGGGAACAAAATTTAAATTCAGTGCTTAAAAGCAAGGGTTGAGTGAGCTGAACCTGGGAAAGAGACCGAGTATAGTAACCAAGTTGTTCAAGATACGGGCGTGGATAGGAAACACTGTTCTATTTGTTGCTGACCTGGGCAGGGCCGGTGCTTCCATTTGGCAAACTAGGCATCACCTAGAGAACCAAATATCTGGGGGTGGTAAACTCTCGCCGGCATGAGGCACGGGGGGGGAGGGGCTGTGCCAGAGCCAGTACTACTAAAGAAGGGAATGCTGTGCTGGAGCCACTGCCACAGATAGGAGGGAGCGCTGAGCTGGAGCCACTGCCACAGATAGGAGGGAGCGCTGTGCTGGAGCCACTGCCACAGATAGGAGGGAGCGCTCAGCTGGAGCCACTGCCACAGATAGGAGGGAGCGCTGTGCTGGAGCCACTGCCACAGATAGGAGGGAGCGCTGTGCTGGAGCTGCCACCATTAGGTCAGTTTGGGGAAGGGGGTGCATGACCAAAGGTTTGCCCAGACCACCAAATACTCTTGCACCAGCTTGGACCTACCAAACATGTGCTAAATGACTATATTTGTGCTCAGGCGTGGATTTCCTGTCTATCTGACCATTGACATGTAAATTGCTTTATGCTACATGTGTGGGAATAATAATGAAAAAATCCCGAAGGGATCTTTGTAGGCAGCAATACCTTTTTCTTGGGACCACCCCTAAAGATATTGGAGACCATAAATGTCCTTCCTTATGGGACCGCAGCGTCCAAAAGGAAGGAGGAATATATATGACCCCTTGGCACCATCTGCAGATGACTAATGTGGACTTTTCCACCTCACAACATTCTGTGGCTATGAATGCTTCCGTCTTCCAGCTGTGCAGTCACATCTGCACAAGGGACCTGAGTCATCTCTGAAGCTCCTGCATTACAGCAATACGGAAACTAAGATTTGGCAGGAGTCCAAGGAATTAATCTTGGAAATCATACATTTTATAGCAAAGTTTGACTGTACAGAGAAACTTTTCTTAGTTTGAGATATATAAAAATGCTTTTATATCAATGGTAAATTTGTAAGGTTCTTATAGTTAGATCTAAGTGTGTGTCCTAATGCTCTGTGACATACTGTTTCATAGACTGGGGTGTTAATCATTGTTATCACCCATCGGGTTCTTTACTTGTTCTGCACCTTAACCAGGCAGGGAGGGGGTCAGCTCTTCAGGGCAGGTACAGGTGGATGGCATAACAAAGGGAAGCGGTGAGAGGGGGCAGCTAGGCTATTGACAAGGTGTTTTTCAGTACAATAGAAGCTGAAGTCTGCAACTAAGAGAGAGATTTACTGTTTAATTATGCACCATCTGCTGTTTTCTTCTCCTGGAATGTAGACTCATGAAAAACTCAGAAGGAAGATTTAAGGGACAAAACGAATGGGAGCCTGGAATTCAAATCAAGCAAGGTAAGAATGAAAGAAATCTCTGGAAGAATTTTCAAAGCAGGCCACATCAGAGGAGTGCAGGCAGAAGCCGCAATCTTGTTTTTGTGAGCCATCAGAGCTCTGGAGACTTGAGAGTTCAAATCCTACCTGCCCACAGGTGACCAGACTTTCTTCCCTGGTGAAAATGCTGTGGGCTCTAGTTTGACATGAAAGTCACCTTATGGGAACAAAATTACAGAGCGAAGGATCCACTTCAGGCATTAGCCAGCTAGAAGCACGGGGTTGAAAGATGTCCATTGTTGGGTGAGTAAATATGGCTGCCTGGTTTCACTATTTTTTCCCATTGATAAAAGAGATGGGGGCTCAGTATTACTGTGTCTGTATTGTTTTTCAAATATATGTGCATATTCTCCAGCATGAGTCAACCCACAGTTGTACCTGCTTACCTTGTAGCTAACTCTCAAAGAGAAACAACCTGTGGACCTTGCACCTAGGTGAAATTTTCCCCTATATTAATAACAATGAATCTTGGTTACAGCAAACTGAAATTAAGATCTCCAGAGCAACTTTTGTTGAGTTGTTGGGCTTATAGCACTTAGAATATGGTACATTATTGTGAAGAATACAATTACTATTGCTTCTATTATTATTACTACTATTATTATTATTCAATAGTATTACTGGATATACAGTCTTGTAGAGAAACACACAGAAGACAACCCTTGCTCCATGGAGTTTAAAGTGTAATCAAGATATATAAATCAATCAAATCAAGACAGATAAATAAGAGTCTTGCATTAAAATCAATAATTGAAGAATGGGATTGCTTATTATTATTATTATTGTTAAATGTATATACTGCCTATCAATATTGCTAAGCAGTTTTAAAAAACATACACAATTAATAATAAACATACACAATAATGCAAATAAAACAATAAAAATGGTAAAAATAATTTTAAAATTACATAAAATCAACATAAATATCTTAAAAACAAGAGACATTAGGTGGAGCAAACTTTTTTTTTACCTCTGAGAGTCTATAAAAGGGAAACAGGAACTGGGGTGGGAGTGTGCAGGGTAGGATGAGAGGGGCCATAAGTCAGATATTTAATTTGCACAACAGATGCAACTACTCTGCAAATAAAATTCTAAACCAAAATCACCTCTTAGCAGATGCCTAGGGCCAAAATTGAAAATATCCAGTTAACTGTCCCATTCCTAACTCTTGTTTCTGGGACTGACAGGTAGTCAAAGTTCTAAGCAATTGGAAAAGCTTCCTTGGTCTGTTTTCAACCCATTTCCACCTTTGCTCCACAGGGTTTTCATACCATTATAAGACAAGAATGATTAAGCAGTCTGGATGGGGTGATTATATTTTACAAAGTTTCTTTGCAACTTAAAGCAGATGAAGATAGTGAGGGTGGAACTTCTGATTGCATTTCTTTTGGATTATTGAGAGAGGAGACTATTAGATTTCTGTTGGTTTATCGGCCTCCTTCTCAGGAAGCTGCCTTATTTGATAATCTTATGGGTTGGAGATCTGAGAAGAGTATGGGGGCTCATAAGTGGGTGATTTTCATATTCACATCGAGACCTGCTTCCTAGCGCCACTGCAATTAACTGAGGTTCTGTAGTGGTTCAAGAATCTGAGCCTCTTTCCAGCTAGCATGCATTTCTTGGCACAGAGGAGGTGGGGCACTGTTGCCTGTGGCCCTCCTTCAGCATTTGTATGCTGGTATTGGTGTAAGATCTATGGACCCTTGTTGCTGTGGTGAGATTGGCCCAGCTTAAGGGGTAGGCCGCGTAGGCCCTCACTGACAGCAGGTAGAGCTACGTGGAGAGAAACTGAATAGGATCTTCACCTATACCAACCCCTTTCCCCCTGGGTTGAGCCTGTGGGTTCTGGGGGCCGGCAGGTCTTAGGCTGGAGTGGCAAGCAAGAATGGTTAGTGTCCAGGCAAGGCTCAGAGGTGGGCAGCAAACAAGAATGGTAAATATCCAGGTAAGGGTCAGATCCAGAAGTTAGTCCAAGGGAAGGCAGGGTGATGAGGCAAGCGAGAGTGAAGAGATGATGGAAGGTTGGGCTGGACAGATGCGGCAGGAAGCAAGAGCAGGAACAGGAACACAGGAAGCAGGAGCGGCAAAACACACACTCCACACAACTATGCAGGAGACCCATTGCTTAGGTATCCCCTGGAAGTCCGGGCCAACCTTAAGTAGTGGGAGTGTGAGATGCCATCAGTAGGCACCGGGTCTGAAGTTCCTGCTGTTGGCCCTTTAAGAGGTGCACACGCACCTAGAAAGGCCACAAGAGTGAGCAGGGCATCCATGCATGGCATCGGAGCCACTGTCATGCCTGAGATCTGCGTCATTCGAGCGGCATAGTAGGTGAGAGCTGTGGCTTGCGGGGCCTGTCTGCGAGCTGCGGCATGTAAGAGCTTCCCCAGGTTTCTGACCATGACCATCACTTTGCTCAGTCTGCGGCTCGCCAGTGCCCCCTAAATATGGCTCTTGCATATTATAGAGGTTTTTTTTTTCTAACAGAGCGCAGAATACAATCAAATCAGAGCTGGAACACATAAGTTAAAAAAAAAGAACCCATTTATGGCTCTGTTTGGGGAGAATGCTCAGGAATTGGCAAGACACACATCCAAAAAAGCTATACACTGCATTATTCATTATTCTCAGCTTGTAGATCCAACTCATTAAATTAGACAAATGCTCTGCCTCCCAACATGTAAGACCAGTGTGGGAGTTCATTAGCTCTTGCAGGTCCTGCGTTTCTATATGGAATGTTAATAAGAGCTGAAGACCTGATATAATTGTTCCAGACTCCTTACTGTATTTTATCAACATTGTGCAGGGCTTCTCAAACCTGTCCTGGGGACACCATGGCTGGTCGGGTTTTCAGGGTATCCATGATGAATATGCATGGGATACATTTGCATATACCTAGTCTCCATGATATGCAAATGTGTCTCAAGCGTATTCATTGTGGATATCCTGTGAGGTCCCCAGGACAGGTTTGGGAAGCCCTGCTTTAGCGTTTCTGGCATTAATAGGGGATTTTCTCTGTCTTCCTTTATATTATTTACAGAATGATTCACCTTCTGGCTAATGACTGTTGCTCTATCATTTTCTCATGGGGTGAGTTCAGGACACTTTAAAGAATGCAAAGATCTTATGCCTGGCAAGGGCTGGTCTGTGTCCAGGGTCTGATCAGTTCTTCTGAAAGGCACAAATGCATTCTCTGCGTTTCACTGTTTATGCGCAAATAAAATATTTGGAAAAGAAATAAGGAAACTCTTGCGGTGACACAGACTGACTTGCACAGACTTCGATTCAGATTGTCAGGGCATATGCCTCTGAAAAACGGTGAAATGTTGAAGGCATTCCTTCTACAGGGGTGGCCAACTCCTGGTTCTCAAGAGCTGCAAATAAGCCTGGTTTTCAGAATATCTGCAATGAATGTGCATGAGATATAAGAATATATTATATTTTCATATAAGGAGGCAGGGCATGCAAATCTAACTCATGTATATTCATTATGGATATACAGAAAACTGAACCTGTCTGTGGCTCTTGAGGACCAGACTTGGCCACCCCTGTCCTACGATGGTGTACGTGGTAGTATTTGCATGGGTTCACTCTGGTTTCAAACAGACTTGCCAATTGGCTTCATTTTTGCTAATCAGGCTGGACTTACCTCACTGCATGCACTCACCTCCCCTGTTGCATGCATGGACTTGCAGTTCCTGCTCTTCTTACGAAGAACAAAACTACCAGAAGAAATGGAGCTAGTCAGGAACCCTATTTAGACACCACAACAAAGATGAGGTCATCTAAATAAATAAATAAATAAATATGTGACTGGCACTTTCTTCATTACTGTCGAGTTTTGCTTTGACCAGGATTGAGTAAGAACATAAGAACATAAGAAATTGCCATGCTGGGTCAGACCAAGGGTCCATCAAGCCCAGCATCCTGTTTCCAACAGAGGCCAAAACCAGGCCACAAGAACCTGGCAATTACCCAAACACTAAGAAGATCCCATGCTACTGATGCAATTAATAGCAGTGGCTATTCCCTAAGTAAAATTGATTAATAGCCATTAATGGACTTCTCCTCCAAGAACTTATCCAAACCTTTTTTGAACCCAGCTACACTAACTGCACTAACCACATCCTCTGGCAACAAATTCCAGAGCTTTATTGTGCGTTGAGTGAAAAAGAATTTTCTCCGATTAGTCTCTGACTTAGACCCAAAATGGTGTAGAATGATCACCTAGGACTTTCCCAAAACTTGACACTCAATTCTCTTTAGAACTATAATTTAGGGAAAAAAAAGGTGAATTCTTAAAAATTAAAATTTGTTCTTTCCAAAACTACTGGTTGAATTTATAGACATGGGTGTGAAAGCCAAGGAGGGAGAGAGAGACTGGAGTCGGTTCTTAGAAACACTTCTTCACACAGTTCTCTTCTCAGGAGGTTCCTGGGTTCTGCTCCAGGCACCGATAATTATCTCAAATTTTCTGCCAATCCAGAAATGAGAAGTAATAAACTCTCCATGCAAGTGCAATGGAAATGGATGGCGGAAATCACTAATTTTAATCTCTTTGTTATAAACTTGCAGTGTCTTCTTAGTAAATGTAGAGTAAAATGCCTCTAAATCTGCAGCATCAGACTGAGGTTTGGAGATACCCGAAAATAACCCACAGGACCGGTTTTCTTGAACAATTTACCTACAAGTACGTTGTCACTGCTGGTGAGCAGCGGAAAACATAAGGGACTGCATGATAAGGACGTCTGAGGTTCTTTGCGCAAAAGTGAACAGCACTGAGTCCTTTAAGGATCTGCAGAGGATAAGGGTATCAGGGCGGGTTGGCTTTGCATCCTTTGGCGCACATGAAAACCATGCTTTGAGGAGACTTGGAAGACTGGAATCAGAAGGCCAAGACTGTGAATACAGTGACTTCAAGTGGAAGGCCGGGTTAGGCAACTGAAGATCCCCATCTGTGCTTGGCGCTCCAGCCGCAATATTCCAGGGCCGCTCTTCCCTTAGATTCTGCTTTTAGCTGTAGGGGCCACACGGCTCCAGCGGATTCTGAATCACCGAAGAGAAAGCTTTGCTCATCTCAAGCAGACAGTTCCGTCTGCAGCAAGGGCCGATGGATGCCCTGATGACGGGGTGCAATGGGTCACGTCAAAGAACAGATTTGCAGGACCAGCCGTCAGACCCCCTGAAGAGAGAGTCCCACACGCGTGCACTGGAGCGGGTCCAGGGAGCTCACTGGCCAGCACTTTCATTGTATTGCTATGCCACTTGTTTGGTTTTAATGATCTGAGAGCTAGGGTTTCTTTTTATTTCCCTAGGGACCTGCATTTCTCTGCATTCACTCAGCTGTCTTACAGCGCTTCAGAAGACGGTTTCCTGTAATTTTCTTAAGCGACCTGGGAGAACCTAGTCACCCACAAGTTCACTATTTCTGTCTGTTCCTTGGCAACTTCTGCCCTCAGCGTGATGGGAAAATTGAGACATGATAATAGTGCTGAGATGAGTGCCGCAGGTCCCCACAGCAGTAACACAGGTTCCATTAGAGAGCCGGAGAGGGGCTGAAGTGGAGCCAGGCAGAATCCCACTTAATCCCCAGCTTTAGAAATAGTTTTATTAGCTGTTTGATTTACAAACCCTCCCCCACCCTATTCTTCCAGCAACTCCCACTCCTAAGAGCTGGCTGGGGCAAGCTGAGCACTGTTTTATGTGGCAAATCCTCTCTAGAATAAAGAAAACCTGTTAGCTGGCTTGGATATTTTTTGTGACTGAATAACCAGTTAGATCGTTACACGCACATACAGCCAGAGTCACCCCTCACAGCCTCCATAAAACACGCAGCACACACCTCATCTTCCGAAGTATTTAAGGGAAGCTGCTTTGAACAGGGGGTTGTTGTAATGTCTGTCACATGCTGGAAGGCAGATGGCAATAAAGAACCCTATCGAGACGTCTGTGTGGGTCTGCTCTGAGTTCCAGTTCCTGTTAGGTTTTGCCAACTGGCTCCAGCTTCACCCGATAGAGTCGAGCCAGTCCCATTATATGGGAATGACAATAGGGAAATCAGAACTAAAGATCCCTGTGACTCCCAACCGGATCTCCCCCTAAAGGGAGCAGGACACAGGCTGTGGACCAAAGACAGAACTTTGCACTTGGGTGGGATCTTTCTGTGATTTGAGGTTCTCCCCTAGGATTTCCTCGTCTCACCGGGCAGTTTGTGCCACGATGAGGAAACAGCGGCCAGCTCCCTCACAAGAGCTAAAGAGTTGGACCCCAGCCCCCAGCAGAGAATCTATGTCAATAGTTCAAATGTCCAGTGCTTTTTGTGGAACGTTTGTGGGACAGGGATTAAGATTTTGGAAAGAATCAGTAAATTTTATTTGAACCCGCAGTCTGTGTCCTAGGAGAATCACCACCAGAGCAATGCACACACTTAAGGAGAAAGCCTCCGTCAGCTGGGGCCCGCAGAGAGAAGGGGTAGGATGGAGGAAGTAGCCTTGACTGAAAAATACTTTTATGGCGCTAGAGGAAACAGTAACCCCCCCCCCTCCCCCCAGCAAAGGGTTACACATTAAATGCTCTCTGGAAAGAGATGAATCCCTTTACGACTTGGCTGGTGGTTTTGATGGTTTTTGTTGTCGTTTTTACGGCTTGCCTTTTTTTCATGTCGCCCATTAACCTGTTTGGCTACTTTAAACAGATTAACTTTCAGTCTGGGTTTTTTTGGGGGGTTTTTTCTTCTTTTGGCAGTGCAACTATTTTGCTTCTACTTTGCTAGTCAAATGTAGGATTTCGATTTCCAGGTTCTTGCAATTAAAAAAAAAAATGTTGAATATAAAATCACACATCAGAAAAATTACAGAGCTGAAATTACAATAGGAGAGGTTTAAGTTTTGATATTAGGAAGGGCTTCCTAATCGAAAGGGGAGTCAGGTTAGCCACAGACAGAATCTTCAGTACTGGAGGAGGTTTTTAGGAACAGATTAGACACATTTGTCTGGGATGGTTTAGGTACATGAGGTCCTGCCTGGAGGGGAAGTGGCATGAACTGAGTGAGCCCTATCCTTTTACCAAATAATATTCTAGCCACAGAACGCACAGATTTGTCTAGTGATTTATACCATCAGCTGATGTTTCTGAAGCTAAATGAAGTCTCCCAGTACCTATCTAATATTATTATCACTTATTTATTTCTAAGGTGCTGTGCAAGAGATACAGGAAGCAAAGACAGAAATTCTGACCATCAATCTTGCTGATCTGTAACTGACCTGATGCAACCTTTGAGTATGTACAGTAGGATTTGCTTTAGTTTACTTCCTTCTCAGGTTTAAAATTTCAAACAATTTCTTTTGTAGTTATGGTTGCTTCCTGATTTAAGATTGTATGGCTACTGCTATTGATGAAACAGGTTCTCTTCTTTGCTCTGCTCTATTGGTTACCTTGTCACCCCCTTACCACAACACGTAGCTCAGTTCTGAAAATATATTTGGCTCTGTCCATTCAAGGGAACTTTCTCAGTTGGCTGTGAAAGCTACAACACACTGGGAAGACAACTTGACTGCCAGAAGACAATAATGACAATAAATGTTGACAATAATTATTTTAGTCAGCTGTCAGTTGTACGGTTGCCCCATGGGGCAATATTTTCCAAAGTAACCCTTCAGAAAAGTAATATATGTAAAATATACATAGATATAATTTTGTTGAACAAAGTTCCAACTTGGCATATCAAGAGAGAGAGCGCGAGAGAAAGCTTGCTTGAATTTTCATAGCCCTGAGTTAGGAAACTGTAATGACATGATGGTCAGGCTTCAGTGATAATTGCACACTTCTCACTAAGATTTGGCAGCTATGGGAATTAGATTAAGAAATATCTACCTCAAGCATGGGATAAAGGCACCATGCCTCCTTCCCTCCAGCTTAATTTATTCCCGTGGACAAACACAACAAAAGAGAAACTGTCATAAGTTTTTGTCGTCTGGCAAAAAGAAAAAAAAAAAGCAATTGTTAAACTAAAACCTTTCAATAAATTTGCCATATCCACCTCTCACTACCACAATCCCCCCTCACCTATACCTGTTAACCCACCCCCCTATTCAATTAACATGCAAACAAAACATATCACTCCACTAAATCCTAGCTTTCTATGTCACTTAATGTTGCTATTACTCTGCTACATTTAAACGTAACACTTTCCAGCAATTCCATGTATTATATATTTGATCTTTGTAATTTTAAACTAAAATGTTATAAAGTATTATCCAAATATTATATTGTTAATCTTTGTTACCTGTAAAGCTATTTAACGCTGCTTTAATGTTATATGTAAACCGATAAACCGATATGATGTTCCTAACGAATGCCGGTCTATAAAAAAAAATGTTAATTAAATAAATAATAAACTGTAGGCCATTAAAACATTCTAGAGCCAAATGCTGTGAAGAAGATAGATTCCGTTTACAATTTTATTTATTTATTTAGGGTTTTTATATACCGACATTCTCGATATACATTTCAAATCAAGTCGGTTTCCATAGAACAAAACTGTCGCCGGTAAGGCGTTACATTAAACAATAAACAGAGTATAGAACAAAAGAACGTACAGCGTTACATTAAACAATTTTGAACTTTTATCATATTTTTTTAAAACTCTGCTGAATGCACACACATAGACATGCTGTGGGGTCTGGTGGGTCTAGGGACACTGAAGGAACCAATGCCTAATTAGTTCCAGGAAAACCACAGGGGTGTCTTATTGCAGGCTGCACATAGTTAGATAGCAGAAAGCACGCATATGACTTGTCAAGAAGTTTGTGCAGCAGTTTCAACTTGTCATTTTGCATTGAAATAAATGCTGGTGAGGGAATTGGGTCACCCTGCCATGTGTTACACAGCTCATGCCTGGCTGGAGGAATGATGGCAGCAGCAGTCAGACGGCATCCAAGAAAAAGCATAGTGGGAGTCTTGTAGAACAGGAAACTGAAATGGGATGAGAGTACTAGTCTGGATGTGTCTTCTGGATCACCGTGATCTTTTCCTAATGTCTCTTGTGCATGGTTGAGGATTTCAGTTCATGCTGTGGGTGCCAGCAGGTGTGGTGGATTGAGTGGTTTCATTTATAAAATACTCTTGAACACACTGTGATGTTACCAGGTATAATTAGTAGCCTTATCATGTGTTCCTATTTCCTCCTGGGTTGATTGTGCATTAAAGGAATTTGGTGCATGGTCATATGGTCCTGAAAGACAAATCATAAAACTCAGTGCTTCTAAACCATTGTATAAGGTTGTGTTCAGTCTTTCTCATTACACTGTTTTTTCATGCGCACTAGTGCCAGAACAATGCTGCATGAGATATTCTGTACTCGATGAGACAGAAGAGTTACTGGTACAAATTAATTGACCTGATGAAGGGGGCATAGATCTTGAGAGCAAGTCAAATATGTATTAAGTTAGTCCAATAAAAAGGTCTCGCCTACAAATTATTTCTTGACCCTTATTTCTGGAAACGGAGACAAAGAGAGAAAAGAAGATCAGCTCTGATCTACAGCCCAGTGCCACTGAACACACACATCTGCAGCAGAGTTGTGACAATTCTCATGTGCAGTGGAACAGGAATTATCATAACGCCCAGTGACCACCTCTTGACATCATTGCATTGACCTTCTACAGGCCACCATGATTCTGAGCATTAAACAGTGATTTGGGGAATAGCAATTGCCTTTGTCTGTCTTTGTCTTGAAAAACTGTACAGCGCTGGGTACATGAAGAGCATCACGCTGCTTTAAGAAGAACAACAAAACCAGAAATGTGTTTTTCGTGTATGTTTAAGTTTTCAAGGAAGAATGGATTTTTAATCAGATGTCTTATCTTCATTTGGTGCATTAGTGCACAGGCACCGGAGGCCGGTTCCTTTAACGGGTCTTGGTTTTGGTCTGTGTACTGAATGTCTGTCTCCCTGCTCCTTGTTATGACTGTCTGATCTAAAATGCATGATGCATTGTGCTGTCCTGAAATTATGGCAGAAGAATTCAATTTTGCATTCTTCAGAAGCCCGAATCCCTGACCCGTCTACTTTGGCTCTGATATGAATATGAAATCCTTTGTCACCCCTCCTCTCCCCCTAGCACTCTCTAGCCTAAAGTATCCCACCAGCATACCAAGTCTGGAGCTGTCTCCTTTCAAGAGCTCTTAAATATAGAAGGAGAGATGCGTTTCTTTCTTCTGTATGGATGTAGATGTCACAGGTCAAGGACAGCATTTGAGAAGGGAGTTAAATTCTCTTTAAGAACTTAATTTTTATTGGATTTTTCTTTCGCTTTTTTTTTTTTTTAATTCTCAGTTACTGTATCTGTGACAACATCTCTCTTTCTCCTCCTTTGGTTTCCTTCCCCCTTCCTTGCATCTCTGTTACTGCATCGGAATCTCTTTCTCCAGGGCTTAATGCCTGCACTGAAATTCCTCCTTACCCTCCCCCCTTTGTGGCAAGAACAGTTCAACCTCTGCATGCCACCTACGGACACTCAGTCTTGTACCACTGCATTGCCCTCTCCTCCCATCCCCCCTCTCTCATGTCAGCTTGACCTGATCCTATTTAGCTCCTCTTAGCAGCACAGATGATAAAATATCAGACTCTGCATGCAGGTTGCATGTGCATCCTGCCCCAAACAGAAGACCGTTTTTACTTGATTATTAGCAGAGACCCAGAAAAACATCTGCAGTCAAATTAGTAACTGCACCGAAACAGCAAAACTAAAGGATTTCCATTTTCCTTTGCAACCGCTGTTGCCACTCATCCCTCATTTTTCTCTTGCTGCTCCCGCTGTGGTCTCTGTCAGAGGTACCCCTGAGGACCCCCCGCCACTCCCTCTGCAGTCGGTGTTGTGGTCCCCCCTGTGACCTCTCACACCGTTTCTTCTGATGTCTCTCTCATTAGCTCCTGTGCCGTTTCCCTGCAGTCTCTCTTGATGCTACACCTCTGGGTCTTCACACATCTCTCCCCGCAGTCCCCATGCCGCTCCTCTTGCAGTTCCCCATGGCAGTAGCACAGTCGTTTCTGTTACTGCTTTATCTGCTCCTCTGCAGTCTCTCGCCATGCTTCCCCTGCAGTCGCTCCAGCAGCAGTCTCTCTGCCCCTGAAGTCCTCCATGGCAGTACCTATCTGCACAATATCTCTCACTGCTCCCTCTATGATCTCTCTCGTTGCCTCCGCTGCAGTCTTCCTCAATGTACCCCATATACAGGTCGATACAGTAACGTGCGGTTAAAGATTCCCCGTCTGTAACGTGCTGGGAGCGCACAATACAGACGAGTAAGGCGATCCAGCGATACAGTCTCCAGTTTCACGCGTCCTTAGCGCTTCGTAAAATAGACACATAACCCTTTCCGCACGCAGCATGTATATGATGTCTAAATGAACGAATTAGCTGTATAATGAAGGAATTAGCTATTCCCCTCCGATACTGTAACAGGCGCTGATATTATCTCCTTAGTAACCCGCTGTTTTGCCGCGGCCTTAACATGTTAGTTTACCGCCT
Organism: Rhinatrema bivittatum; assembly: GCF_901001135.1. NCBI lineage: Eukaryota > Metazoa > Chordata > Amphibia > Gymnophiona > Rhinatrematidae > Rhinatrema > Rhinatrema bivittatum. Next base: position 86,844,304 of record NC_042625.1, read on the forward strand.
CCCCCTAGTAGGAGTTAGGACTGTGAGTCTAACAAATCCATCGACACCGCTTAAGATACTCAAAAACAATAAACCACAATAAAAAAAAAGCGATACAGAGATGATCGAGAAAATGTAATGATGTGGGACACATAAAACCTGTCAGAAAAAAAAATAAAAATTTTAAATACCTGTCGGAGGGCCGCGTGGGTCCAGGCGGCCGGCGGCTGGCGGGATCCGGGTGGTCGCGTGTTAAATCTAGGCCGCGGGTGGGTGGGCGCCTGTTCCAGGCGGCGGGGGCGGGTGGACGTGCGTTAGTTTCAGACGGCCGGCGGCGGGAGCCGGGGGGCGGGTGGTCGCGTGTTAAATCTAGGCCGGGTCGCACAGACGCGCATTCATCCAGGCGGAGGAGCCGGCGGCGAGCTGCCGGCTCCTCCGCCTGGATGAATGAATGCATGCCTGTGCGACCCCTGCGATTCGGCGCTCAAGGCGTGACGTCACGACGCCCGACGTCACGGCATGTGACTGCCTTGAGCGCGAAATCGCAGGGGTCGCACAGGCGCGCATTCATTCACTGCCGGTGGGGGCTGCCTCCGGCTCCTCCGCCTGGATGAATGCGCGTCTGTGCGACCCGGCCTAGATTTAACACGCGACCACCCGCCCCCCCGGCTCCCGCCGCCGGCCGTCTGAAACTAACGCGCGTCCACCCGCCCCCACCGCCGCCGCCTGGAACAGGCGCCCATTCGCCCGCGGCCTAGATTTAACACGCGACCACCCGCGGCCTAGATTTAACACGCGACCACCCGCCCCCCGGCTCCCGCCGCCGGCCGTCTGAAACTAACGCACGTCCACCCGCCCCCCGGATCCCGCCGCCCACCTGGACCCACGCGGCCCTCCGACAGGTATTTAAAAATTTTGTTTTTTACACTTCCTGGTGCCTGCCATTTCAAATGTCATTTGAAATGGCAGGCACCAGCGCACCCAGGTTACTGTATAGGCGCTGTATTAAGCGCCTATACAGTAAAATGGGTTGCGCGGGCATGACCCTTCCCTACCGCTTCACAGCCGCGGCATGCATTTGCATGCGATTAGAAGAGAGTATCAGGCGCTAGGTCAAGAGAACTGTGCGTGCGGGGAGGAAGGGTGCGCCTGACACTGCCGCACTGTTTCTACTGCGGCCTTACAGTATCGAGCTGATAGTCTTTTGCTGTTCCCCTGCGGATTCTCATGCCACTCCCTTTGTACTCCTCAAGATCACTCTCCCTAAAAACCCAGTGTTCCCTTTGCAGCCTTCGCTGTCACTCCTCCTGTACTCTCTCAGTATTCCCCTTGCAGACCCCCAAGCCACTTACCCTGCAGTCTCTCTGGATGCTCCCCCAAACTTTCATCCAGCAGTCTTTCTCAGTACTTTCCTTGGGCTCCCTCACACCACCTTTCAGGCCACAGTCTCCCTCAGTGCTCCCCTTGGGGTTCCTAATGCCACTTTTCAGCCCGCAGTCTCCCTCAGTGCTCCCCTTGGGATTCATTTCCTAACGCCACCTTTCAGCCCGCAGTCTCGCTCAGTGCTCCCCTTAGGGTCCTTCATGCCACCTTTCAGCCCACAGGCTCCCACAGTGCTCCTCTTGGGGTTCCTAACACCACCTTTCATCCTGCTGTCTCCCTCAGTGCTCCCCTTGGGGTCCTTCACACCACCTTTCAGTCCGCAGTCTCCCTCAGTGCTCCCCTTGGGGTTCCTAATGCCACTTTTCAGCCCGCAGTCTCCCTCAGTGCTCCCCTTGGGGTCCCTCATGCCACCTTTCAGCCCGCAGTCTCCCTCAGTGCTCTCCTTGGGGTCCTTCACGCCACCTTTCAGCCCGCAGTCTCCCTCAGTGCTCCCCTTGGGATTCCTAACGCCACTTTTCAGCCCGCAGTCTCCCTCAGTGCTCCCCTTGGGGTTCCTAACGCCACTTTTCAGCCCGCAGTCTCCCTCAGTGCTCCCCTTGGGGTCCCTCATGCCACCTTTCAGCCCGCAGTCTCCCTCAGTGCTCTCCTTGGGGTCCTTCACGTCACCTTTCAGCCCGCAGTCTCCCTCAGTGCTCTCCTTGGGGTCCTTCACGTCACCTTTCAGCCCGCAGTCTCCCTCAGTGCTCCCCTTGGGGTTCCTAACGCCACTTTTCAGCCCGCAGTCTCCCTCAGTGCTCTCCTTGGTGTCCTTCACACCACCTTTCAGCCCACAGTCTCCCTCAGTGCCCTCCTTGGTGTCCTTCACACCACCTTTCAGCCCTTGGGGTTCCTAACGCCACTTTTCAGCCCGCAGTCTCCCTCAGTGCTCCCCTTGGGGTCCTTCACGCCACCTTTCAGCCCGCAGTCTCCCTCAGTGCTCTCCTTGGGGTCCTTCACGCCACCTTTCAGCCCGCAGTCTCCCTCAGTGCTCCCCTTGGGGTTCCTAACGCCACTTTTCAGCCCGCAGTCTCCCTCAGTGCTCCCCTTGGGGTTCCTAACGCCACCTTTCAGCCCGCAGTCTCCCTCAGTGCTCCCCTTGGGGTTCCTAATGCCACTTTTCAGCCCGCAGTCTCCCTCAGTGCTCCCCTTGGGGTCCCTCATGCCACCTTTCAGCCCGCAGTCTCCCTCAGTGCTCTCCTTGGGGTCCTTCACGCCACCTTTCAGCCCGCAGTCTCCCTCAGTGCTCCCCTTGGGGTTCCTAACGCCACTTTTCAGCCCGCAGTCTCCCTCAGTGCTCCCCTTGGGGTTCCTAACACCACTTTTCAGCCCGCAGTCTCCCTCAGTGCTCCCCTTGGGGTCCCTCATGCCACCTTTCAGCCCGCAGTCTCCCTCAGTGCTCTCCTTGGGGTCCTTCACGCCACCTTTCAGCCCGCAGTCTCCCTCAGTGCTCCCCTTGGGGTTCCTAACGCCACTTTTCAGCCCGCAGTCTCCCTCAGTGCTCTCCTTGGTGTCCTTCACGCCACCTTTCAGCCCGCAGTCTCCCTCAGTGCTCTCCTTGGGGTCCTTCACGCCACCTTTCAGCCCGCAGTCTCCCTCAGTGCTCCCCTTGGGGTCCTTCACACCACCTTTCAGCCCGCAGTATCCCTCAGTGCTCTCCTTGGGGTCCTTCACGCCACCTTTCAGCCCGCAGTCTCCCTCAGTGCTCCCCTTGGGGTTCCTAACGCCACTTTTCAGCCCGCAGTCTCCCTCAGTGCTCCTCTTGGGGTTCCTAACGCCACTTTTCAGCCCGCAGTCTCCCTCAGTGCTCCCCTTGGGGTTCCTAACACCACCTTTCAGCCCGCAGTCTCCCTCAGTGCTCCCCTTGGGGTTCCTAACGCCACTTTTCAGCCCGCAGTCTCCCTCAGTGCTCCCCTTGGGGTTCCTAACGCCACTTTTCATCCCGCAGTCTCCCTCAGTGCTCCCCTTGGGGTTCCTAACGCCACCTTTCAGCCCGCAGTCTCCCTCAGTGCTCCCCTTGGGGTTCCTAACGCCACTTTTCAGCCCGCAGTCTCCCTCAGTGCTCCCCTTGGGGTTCCTAACGCCACCTTTCAGCCCGCAGTCTCCCTCAGTGCTCCCCTTGGGGTTCCTAACGCCACTTTTCAGCCCGTAGTCTCCCTCAGTGCTCCCCTTGGGGTTCCTAACGCCACTTTTCAGCCCGCAGTCTCCCTCAGTGCTCCCCTTGGGGTTCCTAACGCCACTTTTCAGCCCGCAGTCTCCCTCAGTGCTCCCCTTGGGGTTCCTAACGCCATTTTTTATCCCGCAGTCTCCCTCAGTGCTCCCCTTGGGGTTCCTAACGCCACTTTTCAGCCCGCAGTCTCCCTCAGTGCTCCCCTTGGGGTTCCTAACGCCACTTTTCAGCCCGCAGTCTCCCTCAGTGCTCCCCTTGGGGTTCCTAACGCCACTTTTCAGCCCGCAGTCTCCCTCAGTGCTCGCCTTGGGGCTCCTAACGCCACTTTTCAGCCCGCAGTCTCCCTCAGTGCTCCCCTTGGGGTTCCTAACGCCAACTTTCAGCCCGCAGTCTCCCTCAGTGCTCCCCTTGGGGTTCCTAACGCCACTTTTCAGCCCGCAGTCTCCCTCAGTGCTCCCCTTGGGGTTCCTAACGCCACTTTTCAGCCCGCAGTCTCCCTCAGTGCTCCCCTTGGGGTTCCTAACGCCACTTTTCAGCCCGCAGTCTCCCTCAGTGCTCCTCTTGGGGTTCCTAACGCCACTTTTCCGCCCGCAGTCTCCCTCAGTGCTCCCCTTGGGGTTCCTAACGCCACTTTTCAGCCCGCAGTCTCCCTCAGTGCTCCCCTTGGGGTTCCTAACGCCATTTTTCATCCTGCAGTCTCCCTCAGTGCTCCCCTTGGGGTTCCTAACGACATTTTTCATCTTGCAGTCTCCCTCAGTGCTCCCCTTGGGGTTCCTAACGACATTTTTCATCTTGCAGTCTCCCTCAGTTCTCCCCTCACGCTACTCTTCATCCCGCAGTCTTTTCCTGATGCTTCCTTTGCAGTCCTCGTGCTGCACCCTCTGCTGTCCTTTGGATTTTTCTGAGGAAAAGGAAGAGTCCTGCTTGCACCTGCTATGGGTGCACATGGAAGTTGTCACACATGGCTTTCCTCTCTGTCCTTCTCCCTCTCCCTTCCTCTATGCCTCTGTCACCCTTTGCTCCCTGTAACCCTCCCTCCTTGTTTCTCTCCTCTTAGAAAATGGTTACTGTAGCCTTTCATTAATCTGTTTACAAGGTAAACAAGGTAGCAGCCCCTTGTTCTCAATCATCCAGTTTGCTGATGTCTTGTAGCCCTAGCTGGTACTTCAACCTCTGGCATTTCTCACACATTCAAGAAGTGAATGTATTATTATGGACACAATGCTTTATTACAGGAGTGTTCGATTCCAGACCTTGGGGGCACCAACTGTCAGAGGTTTTCAGGATATCCCTAAGGAATATCCATGAGACATATTTGCATTCAGTTGGGGCAGTGTGCATGCAAATGTATTTCATGCACATTCAATATAGACAACCTGAAAACCTGACTGGATTGGCCCTCGTAGACTGGAATTGCTCACCCCTGCCCCATTGTCTCTTTCACCTACTGTTTGCTCTCTTTTATAATCATCTTGCCTGTCTCCAGCTTTCACTAATGTCTTCTCGAGCCTCCAGGTACTTGCCAGGTACTTGTGACTTGGCTTGGGCACTGTTGGACACAGGATGCTGGGCTTGATAGACCCTTGGTCTGACCCAGTATGGCATATTTTATGTTCTTATGTTTCATATTCTCGCTACTACAGTACTGCTAGCTTCTCTTTCAGAGTCCAAAGTATTTTCATTGATTGGTGGGAAGAGCAATCTGGAAAGGCATCTTCGTAATATGTATTTAATGGAGATGGAAGTTTGCATGCCACTGGACAAGTAATATATGATTTCAATTCCCCCTTTCCTCCGCCTTCCTCTCTGGAGGAAAATCCATTTCCAGCAGAATATGGCACATGTGCATTCACCGCCATAAGCTCAGGGACAGTGATTAGAAGCTCAGCAAAACATGAGAAAATGATGCTCCCCTCTTCTTTCCAGTTCATTGCAAAAGCAATGTCCTGATTGTAATCTCTTGGTGCAACATGTCTCAGCTGAGACTCCTCCAGTCCTGGCTAATGTATTCTTAAAGTGCATAAAGTCATCTCTTTGCTCTTGCATTGACAGGAAAACGTGATGTGGTGGGGACTCAGAAGCCTTGAGATGCCTTGATTTGCATTCCTAGACAGCATGCAGTAGGGAGGTACCAGAAAATCCAGGACAACAAAGAGAAACCGTGGCCGAAGCAATGTACAGAAATATCTAATACTGGAAATATTTCCTCTGAAGCTCCAATGAGACAGAGGAGAAGCACTATCAGGGCTAGACTGGAATGTTTCAAGTTTGTCAACATGAGGCCTTTGGCTTGTTAACTTTTCCTATGTTTCCTCTGATCTTGGTTTGTTTGTTTTTAATTTTGTTCAATTAATGTTTTTGTTATGAATGTTTTTGCCTTGTAAACTGCTTAGATCCACCCATTGTATAAGTGGTATATAAAAGATTTTAAATAAATAAGATGTGTAATGTTAAAGGAGATTGCACCACTTCTATGAGCTGCTCTCTAGCTTCCTGTGCATTGTCTTGTTTCTGAGATTACAGCTGGTCTTCACGTTGTCTTCCTTGACAGGATGAAGAGCTGAGTTGGCCATGGCATGGATTTCAATCTGGCAATGCTGGTGGGTCTACCCAGACATCACAGGCATGTGTCTGAAACAGGTAGCAAATTCGGGATGGATAAACTGGTTCGTATCAGCTATGTTGTTACCTTCCCTTCTCTCCTTCTTGTCCCCCCCCCCCAAACACACACTTTTAAGGCCATTGCAGTATGATTTGAAAAAGGCAAGCCAAAACCCAAAACTTCTTTAGGTTGTGGTGTCGATTTGCCCCAGCTCTACCACACACAACTTCTTTTGCCTCTTTTCTCAGCCTTCTGTGGCAGTCACAGAGGTGAAAGTCAAGTTTTCACCATATGTTCCTGAAGCATTAACAAAAGGTCTCAAGAAAAACTCCCCAAATTTCATCAACATTAATGACATTTCTTGGGGGGGGGGGAGGGGGGAGGGAGTGACTTGGATTGGCCACTGTTGGAAACAGGATGCTGGGCTTGATGGCCCCTTGGTCTGACCCAGTTTGGAATGTTCTTATGTTCTTATGACTTTTCTCCTCAATAAGCTTTGGCACTGGGTCAGAGTTCTGTCAAATCCTTGGGGGTAGATTTTTAAAAAAAAGCACGATCGCGCACTTTTGTTTGCGCAGCAGGCGCAAACAAAAGTACGCTGGATTTTATAAGATACGTGCGTAGCCGCGCATATCTTATAAAATCCTGGATCGGCGCGCGCAAGGCTGCCGATTTTGGACAGCTGGCGCGCGCCGAGCCGCGCAGCCTACCTCCATTCCCTCCGAGGCCACTCCGAAATCGGAGCGGCCTCGGAGGGAACTTTCTTTCGCCCTCCCCTCACCTTCCCCTACCTAACCCACCCCCCCCGGCCCTATCTAAAACCCCCCCTACCTTTATCCATGGATTTACGCCTCCCGGAGGGAGACGTAAATCCACGCGTGCCAGCAGGCTGCTGGCGCGCCAAGACCCGACCTGGGGGCGGTTCTGGAGGGCGCGGCCATGCCCCTGGAACGCCCCGGGCTGAAACCATGCCCCTGGGCCCGCCCCCGAAACGCCACATCCCACCCCCAAAACGCCACGTCGTTCGGCCCCGCCCCGACACGCCCCCTTCTAAAAACCCCGGGACTTACGCGCGTCCCGGGTCTCTGCGCGCGCCGGCGGCCTATGCAAAATAGGCGCGCGAGGGCCCTGCTCGCGTAAATCCGGGCGGATTTACGCGAGCAGGGCTTTAAAAATCCGCCCGATGGTGAATGACCCTGTCAGGGCTTAATGAGTCACAAAGGGCTTGGAGATTAGAGGTGAAATCTGAGCTGCAATTACTTACCCTCTCTATACAGGTGCTGGTACTTATAGGGAGAAAATGATTATTAACTGTGTAGAAGAAATGGATGGAATTACCTGAGAGAAATAGGAGGCCAGCGGATTCTGCTACCTTGGTTGTAGAGGATACTGAATGTTCATAATTACATTTATAGGTTATTATTTAGTACATTTTAAAGTTCGATTATCCCTCTTGCTCTGTAGCATCAGAGCAGAGTGAAGGAAAAGCCTAGTGGTTAGAGCCAGAGTTCAAATCCAACCGCTGCTCCTTGTGACCTTGAGCAAGTCACTTTGCCCTCCATTGCCTCAGGGTGAAGTAGTTTTTTCCCATAGACACAAAATGGGAGAAGGCCTTTAGATAATAAGCCCCTGGGGCCAGGAAAATACCCAAATGTCATCTGCTTTGAAGTGGCTGAGCAGTCATAAAAGGCACAATATAAATCAAATTGAATTAAATAAAGCTCCCTAGGATGATGCCAGAGCTATTTGTCTGGATGAAAAAAAAAAAAAAGATAAATCTTAAAAACCACCAAGCTAACAAAACGAAAAAGTCACGTACATCCTTAGCAGCGCTCTTTCATTCAGACCACAGAAGCAGACGCATTAACTAAGCCTTTCTCGGAATTCAGTTTTGAAAAAAAATCTGCTCTCTTAAAATAACCCTGCCTTTTTCTTCTCTCTTGTGAGCGGCTTTGTTTGAGATGGATGAGCCCCAACTGCTCTGGTTATCTGACTTGATAACATATTACTGCTGGTGCCTCCATTTCAAGCCATCTTTATAATGGCTTTTTCAGGAGAAAACAAACACCCATTGCTTAGTTTTGATTACAGATGAAGGAAAAATGCTGTCTGGTTCACCCAGAGTAGTATTGGGCACTTAGGGTTATCACATGACTACATGTTGCCTAGGAGAGGATGAACCCTCTGTTGTGCTTCATAGGGGAAATGCACTGGGGACAAACCATTTCTGTGGGGCTGATGTAATTAGCTGAGCATTAAAACTGTGTGCTGAAATTCAGTGCAGAGTTTAATGCACAAACTATTTTTTAACTTCTGATGCAGCAAGTTAATGGTATGCTCATGCACTGGGAGTTACAAAATGCACACCTGCTGGACAATGCATGCAAAGAAAAGGCTTAGCGCCTGATTTTAAAAGGCATTTACATGCCTAAAATTGGATTTTACCTAGGTAAGTGAGCCTTGGAAAATTGCTACAATAAATGCCATTGAATTGTCCATAGGTTATACACATGTAAGTGCATTTTAAGAGGTGAATTTTAAAAGCCCACCATTTGCATCAGGCGGGGGATGCAAGAATAAGTCGGACTCATGCACATTGGCCTTTTTATAAAAAGCATGGTCTGGGCAGGGCCCATTAACCTGAGTGTGCATGTAAATACTTATGCAACCTCTTATACACTGAGCTCCCCTGCCATGAAACTTTACTTCTGCTAGGGATGCCATATAAATTAAAAGTTAAAGAAAAGTAGGCAGAGCTGTGGGGTTTTAAGGGTTTGGACTAACTGGGGGGAGCAAAGGCCATCAAACCAGGGGGGGTTGGAGGACCTATATCTTAACTGGGCAAACTGGGGATGAACTGGTAAAACTAGGAATGGTGACATGCACCCATTTTAAAATCCCCTGATTTACGTGCTCTAAGCAGGCTTTGCACGTACAAGCACGCGCCCACTTAAAATTTGGAGCACATGTGCATGTGACCAGGCTATTTTAAAAGATGCGTGCATATGTGCGTGTATGTTATAAAATGTCCGCACCCCTGGGCATGGACCAACATATGCATACAAATGTGCACATGCACGCCGGTTTGAAACGTACCGTTCCTGTGCATAAATAACTTTTTTAAAGTGCTATGATAGCATGTTACATTTACACATGTAACTGTTGAAAATTACCTCCTATGTGCACAGCAAAATATGTTTTCTGTGCATCAGATCTTGATTGCAGGTCCCAGCTCTGGAATCAAGCTGACATTAGAGCTGGAAACTTTACTCCACTTCAGACCAGGAGTAAAATTTCCAGCTCAAAGAAAACCCGAGTTAAGCCAGCACACCTCTCTGCACTGGTGGGGGGGGGGGGGGGGGGGGGGGGGGGGGTAATAAGTAATGCTTTCATTTGCATGGGATTACCATGGGAGGGCACTAAGCAGTGCATACAGTTCCACGCACACATTTTTTTGTGTGCAAAACTCCTTATTGTATCTGGAGTAAAGTCTGCACACAAAAAATGAGCACACAACTGATCGTACCTCATTACAAGAGGTCATATATGTATAGAATTTGCTCAGTCTATGTGTTAGTCAAGGTGTGTTTCATGGTCAAAACCCATAACCACTTCGGGTTAAATTTTGGCTTAAGGAAGATGCTCTAAAAAGTGCAACATAATCTATTTTCAAGAGATTTACTGATTAAATGTGTTTCTTTGCAGCGTCCTCTTGGCATCATACCCAGAATTGTGTCTTAGTAACTTTAATTGAAGAAGAAACAGTGTAAAATGATGTTCTGATGGGTTGCAATGAGGCATCAGTTTTTGGCTCATTTCTCAATGGGCGAGGATGCGTTTTCACCTGCAGAGCAATGTCCGGCCTTCGTGCGGGTAAACGTACATGAGCAGCGGATGATGGCGCTTGTACGTTTTTACCCAGGTCCCAGCACACGTGTGTTTTATCTGTGGCTGAGATACGGTGTGCACCTAAGTAGCGGGGGAGGACGGGTAAGTCCATCTATGCATATATAGGCAGGATTATTTTGCCTGTCGTTTTTTAAGGACCCTTACAGTAGTAGAAGCTTTGATACACTTGCTCCAAAACAGGTAGGCATTGGAACAGGTGGCCCAAAGCATGCAAGAAAAATATTGTAATGTTAGAGAAATTTGGAAAAAGGGAAGACCATATAAATACTTCAAAATGATCGCCCACGTAAATGATCATATATCTATTTTTTATTTTATTTGTATATTTAAAGAAAGAAAAAAAAGAAAACATTTTTGTATTTGAAGTGAACTGCATCAGCAAGCCAGACAGCGTATCTCTTGTGAGTATGGAGATCGCTTGGTCTTCTCAATCATTTGCAGTCACTTCTATATGCGGTCAAATGAATATTACGTGAATTCAAGCATCCAAAAAAAGCGTCGCAATCATCTTTAGTGCCCTGCCATAGAATAAATATATCATCTATATACCGATGCCAGAACTTGATATATGATGAGAAAGGGTTCGTACATTCAATCCAGGTCTTCTCAAAATGGCCCATATATAGATTTGCTAGATCAGGTGCCATGGTGGCCCCCATCGCGGTACCACGTACTTGTTGAAAAAAGCTCTGTTCAAAAGCAAAATAATTCTTTTGCAATGCTTTGGTTAATAGAGAGCGTAAAAAATCAGATGGTATGCAGTGAGGTCAGGGATGTGATTCGAAGTATTCTGAAGAGATATCGATGGCTTCAACCTGGGGTGTGCATGTGTAAAGCGACTCCACATCCAGATTGACTAAAGAAATGTGTGCGGTGTCACAGCAAATGTTTTCAAGTAATGAAATCATTTGTTGAGAGTCCTTTACATAGGAAGGTAACTTATATACAAAAGGTGCCAGAAAAAAATCAACAAATTGGGAAAGCGGCGCAAGGAACGAATCCCTGCCAGAAACAATAGGTCTGCCAGGTGGATTAGCAATATCATCATGAATTTTAGGAAGAATATAAAAAAGAGGTACTTTAGGATTCTGACACATCAAAAAAGAAGCTTCCTTGTTGGTAAGAAAACCTGCCTGAGTGCCCGAATTGACAATTTGTTCAATTTCACTCAAAATGTCGGCAGTGGGGTCTTCTATAAGGGGAAGGTAGAAACGGGTATCTTGTAGTTGGCGTTCAACTTCATTAGTGCATTGAGAGTGGTCCATAACCACAATTTTACCCCCCTTATCAGCTGGTTTAATAATCAGGTCACGGTTCTCACGCAATTCTTTAATCGCTTTAAACTCTTCTTTAGTCATATTAGAAAAATTATGATTTATGGTAAAAGTACTACGAAGTTGACGTAGCAGTGCCTGATGGAAAGTGCTAATTACTGGGTCTGGAGCGCCCGGAGGAAGCCTCTCTTCTATCACATACACACCAATAACAGACCGTAAGAGTTAAAAATCTGTTTATTCACTAAAGAAGCCAGGTCTTGCTCAAGTGGCTTCCCAGGATGCTCGATGGAATGTGAAGGAGTTCAGGCAGCCCAATGACAGGTCTGGCAGACATGGATCCTGCAGGCCAAGGCTTGTGAAATGCCCAGGCTTATCTGAAGAAGAGGAATAGCAGAATGTACTTTGTAAATGATGCAAAATTCTCATTTTTTAGCTTTCGTTGCTGGATAAGACCTTTGTGCCTGGTTCTGATTGGAAAAACAAGGCAAGAGGCACCCGTACGATGAAAGGTGAACTTTAAAAGGCCAGCACATGCATTAATTAGGGGATGTGCAAATAAGTTGGGCTTGTGCGTGCCGAGTGGATTTTAAAAGCCGGTGTGTCTGGGTGGGGCATGGGCATTCCAGGGCATAGACCTGAGATCTGTATGTAAATACTTATATAATCTGGTGCACACCAAGGCCCCCTGCCGCATAACTCTACTTTTGCTATGGATGACATGTAAGTTAAAAAATAAAGAAAAATAGGCAGATCTGCAGGGTTTTAAGGGTTGGGGCTAACTGGTGGGGGAGTGAAGGCTATTAAACTAGGGGAGGTTGGAGGACCTGTCTCTTAACTGGACAAACTGGGGATGAACTGGTAAAACTGGGAATGGCATGGTGCACGCCCCTTTTAAAATCCCCTGAAAAATTTGGCACATGCGTGCGCGGCCAGGCAATTTTAAAGCATGTGCGCATATGTGTGTACATGTTATAAAACGGCCGCATCCCTGGGCACGGGCAGATGTATGCACACCAATGTGTGCCCATGCACCAGTTTGAAAGTTACTATCCCTGTGTGTAAGAACTTGGGCAGACTCAAGCACCAGGTCCAGTGGGAGAAGCTGAACCAATCCTGGTTTTGTCCCAATGTCTACAAGGAGATGTAGCTTCGCATATGTAATACATCAGATACCGATCGAATCTTGTAAACCGTTGTGATGGCGATACCGAACAATGGTATATAAAACTCGACAAATAAATAAATAAAAATAACTTTCTTAGGGATCCTAATAGGGAAATCAGAACTACATTTCCCTGCACGCATTGGGGGGAAATCAGAGCTGTCAGTAAATTTACCCACAGTAAAAAAGAAAAAGAACAAAAAACAATGACATGTCTGTAAAAATCATTTTGTGCCAGTAAAATATCATGAGCACGCTGTGGGCTCAGGCTCCAAAGGCTGCACCACTTAGACATTGGAGGCCTAGATCTTGGTGTAAAAAGGGCTGAATTGTGGCATCGCAGGTCCAGCTGTTCACAAAACCACAATGTGTCTCAGTAAAAATAAAGTTAAAACTGTCAGTACAAATCTTTCCATGAGCGGACGCCTGGTGCTCCTGTTCCTTTCCTGTGAACAGTGGCATACTGAGGGGGTGGGGGGGGGGGGGGGGGGGGGGGGGGGGGGGGGGGGGGGGGGGGGAGTGCACCCCGGGTGACAGCCAGGAAGGGGGTGCCAGCCGGGAGGTCAGCGGCCGCAAGCGGAGCCCATCTCGCTCACGGTAGAAGAGGGAAGCAGGCCTCCGGGCTGCGAGCACTGGGCGGACGCCTAGAGTGCCACGGGTCTGGAGCCGGCAACTGCTTAGCCTTTACGTCTTCCCACCCCCTGTGGCCCAGAAGAGGAAGTGGTGAGTCCGTGCGGGCGGGAAGAAGGAAAGGTCACGCCGTTGCGGCCCGAAGCAGGAGGAAGAGCAACAAAGCTGCCCCCCCACCGCAGATGCAGGACTTAGAGCCGCACTAGACTCCGTGTCACCTCGAGAAAAATGAAGAGTCCCCATCTGTTGCAAGGGCTGAAGGAGGAAACTGCTGCTGTGCTTCTGATGGGGAGCGGGGTAGGAAGTGAGAGAGAGAGTGTGTGTGTGTGTGTGTGTGTATGGGAGTGAGTGTGCATGTTTGTGTGTGAGAGAGGGAGCTGTGTGAAAGGGTGTATGTGAGAGAGAGAGAAATGGAGGGAGCCTGTGTGCAGAGGGGAACCAGAGATCATGGGGGGAGGGGAGGAGGAGGGACAGAGAAGTGAATCAGGGGGTGCGGCAAAGGAATTCTCCACCCTGGGTGCCGAATACTTTAGGTGCACCACTGCCTGTGGATAAACAGTAACTCATGCCACACTTTTCCTCAGGCTACAGGCTTCTAAAAAAAAAGGCATAAAGAGGATGTTAGATAAGTAATTCACGTTCTCTGTAAATCATAAATAAATTGAATAAGTTGTTCAGAGGAGCCCATTTTCTTATCTCTCTTAACAGCCAGGAAATTTACTGGAATAAAGATCAGTGAGCTTTGCGGGCCAGGCAGATGCAGGACTAGAATGGAAATTGCATGCCTGGTCAGCCTGGACCGAAGGAAGCATTTTCCTCTAATGTTAAAAAGCTTTCAGCTCACTTCATTAAAAAAAAAAAAAAATGTAAAAAAGAAGCAAGGATATCACCGATAAATAATTGCAGAAACTGGTGCCAGAATGATTTACACCTGTGATTACCAAAAGTGGCCTTCTGATTTACTGAGAGCTTGAATTATAGATCAAGAAAGGTTGTGTGGGGGTTAAAGCAGGAAGCCTACAAACAGAGGAGAAGGGAAAGGTGAATATATCCCCGATGTGATGCCAAGGAAAGCGGCGATTCCTCAGAAGAGAAGCTTGCCTCTTTACTGACTCCATGCTGGTGCACCCTGCTCTTATTCCAATGTCTCCTTTTTATTCATCCTGGCATGGTTCACATTTTAAATCCTTGCTCTGGAATTAAACTTCCTGTGGTTAAACCTCAGCTGCTCCTCTTCTCTTCATACCTTGCCTGTATCCGTGTGAAGCCCCGGTGGGGCTTGGAGAAGGATTGATAGCAGCAGCTCCCTGATTTAGACTCGTTCATAATGGCAGGCGGAATTCGCAAAAAATGTAAGAAAAATTAGTGCAAACAGCGGGAGGAGGGAGTTATTTTTAAATGGAAACTGGATGATTATCCAAAAGCAATTTTTGCTGATCTGTCTTAAATCAGCTGTGCTACCCAAATCCCTCAAAATATACATTTTTCTGTTTCTTAGCTGTTTTTTTTTCTTTCACTTTTGCTTGTGCATCACTTTGTAAACAAAAAGATGTTATTAGTGAACGATATAAATACTGAAATATATAAATGCATACATAAATCTTTTTTTCTCATCAGGACTATTTTTTAGCTCCTGTAAAATGTTTTTTTTACATCTTTTTGTAATAGAAACATAGAAATGACGGCAGAAGAAGACCAAACGGCCCATCCAGTCTGCCCAGTAAGCTTTGCACTTTTTATTTTTTTTCTTATACTTATCTGTTACTCTTGGCTCTTAGTAACTTTTTGGTTCTATTTCCCTTCCACCCCCACCATTAATGTAGAGAGCAGTGTTGGAGCTGCATTTAAGTGAAATATCTAGCTTAATTAGCGCAATAAGCAAGCTACAATGAAAGGCATGTGCCTTTTTTATTATTATTATTATTATTATGGTCAGGGCTGGTATTTGGAAAATAATCTCCTCTCCTGAGGTCACACTTTGGTCTCTATTACTCATGCAATGGTTTGATTTACTGGGCTGCTGCTTGCAGAGGTTTCTAGCTGTGGCATGACTAATGTAGATCCACAAGGGTCTAACTAGCTTGGAGGAAGCATGGTTTTCAGCTCTTCTGCCAGTTCTGAAAGACTTCCATTCCTAGAAGCCCTGAGAAGGTGCTTAGCTCTGGACTAGGTAACACACGATGGATAGTAAAGGCCACACCACCGAAGGCCTAAGTATGAACAGGGAGATTTTACATGATTTTCTCATGGTCAGAAGATAACTCTTCAAGACAGGATAACAACCTAGATCTTCAGAGTGTATAGCTCCATAGCCAGTAGGATACTCATCTTTTACTGGATTGCCATTTTAGGCAGGTAGAAGAAGGTGTGACACAGACCTCTGGCCCTCTTTCAATGCCTGTCTGTATAGACTCTTTTTGGTCAGTCAGATGGTTCTCGCCAGATTCTGAAGTGTGCAGGACAGGCCTCCAGGATCCTTGGGAGACACCATTTGACAGCTAGAAAGAAAGCTCCTGCTAACCAGGAGGCCGATGCAATAAGGTGTGTGTTCCTTACCTGCAATTGTGTGCACACTTTTTGTGCACAAATGTTAAGCCTGATGTAGCAAGGAGCTTTGCACACAAAAAATGTCCCTGTAAAGCTGTGCGTCCTACTTAGCGCCCTCGCATGGAGATACCATGCAAATGAAGGCATTTGCTGTTACTCCCAATGCAGAGAGATGCGCTAACTTAACTCAGGTTTTTTTTAGTGCTGGAAACGTTACTCCTGGTCAGAGGTGGACTAACGTTTCCAGCGCTTGTGTCAGTCTATGGGCAGAAGTTGGAGTTACAGACCTGGGACCTATAATCAGGATTAATGTGCAAAAAAACATGCTCTGCACATAAAAGGCCTAATTTTAAATTGCCAGCATGCATGCATAAAAACCACAAGATACACACGTGGCCAGGCCACGCGCACGCCGTGGGGATTTTAGAATGCCTGCGGGTACACGCAGAAGAGCCGCCGTGAAAAAAGGGGTGGGCGGGGGCCGGCCGGGACAGCGCCATTAGACTGCGTCGTAGTGAAGCCTGCGTTGGCAAAAGAGCAGGTAAACTGAAAAATAAAAAAAATTAGATTAGTTAGGCAGGGTTTAGGGATTGGGGCAGAGAGGGGAAAAGGCACGAAGGTTAGCTAGGGGGTTTAGGAAAGGTCTAGTCGTTTCGGTGCGCGTTTCTTAAAACGTTTCTTCCCCTTGCACACGTGAGTTGGCACCCGCCCGCACATGCGTGCGCCAATATAAAATCAGGTGCACGGGTGTGCACGGGTATCAGATTTTATAATATGCACGCAGCGACATGCAAACATTATAAAATCGGCAATGTGCGTGCACCGGGAACAGCGAGGACATGGACGCCCACATGCGGCTTTTAAAATTTACCTAAAAAATCTCACCTGCGCTGAAAGTATTTTTGTGCCTATAAATCCCCTCTGAGAGACTTCCTGACTCCCCCTGTTTAAAATGTGCATTCAGCCTGTGCTGAGCACTCATTTTAACTCGGGTTTGTTGCACATTTTCTATTCTGGCCACTTTTTTTTATCTCCCTATGTATTTGCACAGCATTAGCCTAACTGCCTCAGGAGTTATAAACATTTGTAACCTGTGCCTTAAGAGACTCTGCACTGAAGTTCATCACACAGGTTTAACCCATTGCCACTTAGAGAAAATGAAAATCGGGGAAGCCAACTCCCATTAAAATCAAGATGCAAATTAATTGGAGCTTGAAAAGTCACCTTTGAGATGGTTGTTGTTTTGTTTGATAATGGTGCAGTTCAAACAGGGTGCACTCTGAGCTCTTGCTGTATTGAACACCTAATTAGTTTGGAACATAAAGGAATATGGATTTGTACCACACCACGTGGACAAATTTCAATTATTTTGTTTTAACAAATGGCTTGAGAGTCAACAAAGCATAACAATACTTGCCTGCTTTTTCGACAAGACTTGGAGTGTTTCGCCATAAATATTTGGATTTATCTACTTGCCTTTGTAGGCTGAGCTCAAGCTAAGTTACCAAAGGTACTTTCTTGCCCCAGAGGGCTCTCCATCTAAATTTGTACCTGCGGCAAGAGGGTGACGTGACTTGTCCAAGGACACAAGCAGCAGCTGTAGGATTTGAACCCTGGCTTCCTTAGTTGTCAGCCTCCTGCTCTAACCACTAGGTGGTTACTCCACTCCAAGGTAGAGGTATAGTTAGAAACCTCCTTCTATCCTAAAATCTCAGGAATATTTTTTCTTACAGGTTGGGTGGGAGCGAGCCACAGTATTCAGGGGTGCTTGAGACTGAGAGGGTGGTGGTAAAAGCAAGGGAGGGAGATATCCAGAGATCAAGTTGGGTCTGGGGAGACTACAGTAACCAAGGGTTTCCTGGCAGATGGGGTGTGATGAGAGGTCCTTATCTCCCAACCACTATTATGTGTTATTCACAGCTGGGAGCCATATAGTTCCCTTGGTAGGATAAAAGCATTGAATCCTTCCATCCTCTCTAACAGGCCGATTCAGTAAAGTCAGCGGGAGAGCGGACGAACGCCCGCTGTCCCGGCGCGCGCGATTCTGTATTTAAATTAGGTGACACGGTAAAAACGGGGAAAAGGAGGCACTAGAGACACTAGCGCGTCCCTAGCGCCTCCTATTTGACAGGAGCGGTGGCTGTCAGCGGGTTTGACAGCTGACGCTCAATTTTGCCGGCATCGGTTCTCGAGCCTGCTGACAGCCACGGGCTCGGAAACTGGACGCCGGCAAAATTGAGCGTCCGGTTTTCGGCCCGACAGCCGCGGGCCGAATTCAAGTTTGGTTTTTTTTTTTACTTTTTGGGACCTCCGACTTAATAGCGCTAATTTCTGAAAATAAAAAGTGCGGCTTGGCTGCACATTTTACTTTCTGTATCCCGCGCTATTAGGTGCCGCGGGTTGGACACGCGTTTTCCTCCCCTTACTGAATAAGGGGTAAGGGGAAACGCGCATCCAATAGCAGGCTAACAGTGCACTCCGTCGGAGCGCACTGTACTGTATCGGCCTGTAAGGTAGGATTTGTCACCAGAAACTTCCACGGTTATTTCTACCACTTCTGTCCCTGTTCCAGGCAAAATTCTTCACCTCTCCCATTCTCTGTGTTGTGTGTAGAGTCTCTGAGAGGGCAAATCCAACGGAAAGTGATGCTTCTGTTTGCATTCCCATTATTTTATCTCATCTAAATGTAAATTACTACCTATGTTTTTAGCTAAACAAATTCAGTGTAAATCGTCCCCGCTGGTAATGTTTACAGAAGTACCTTAATGCAATTTTAAAATGGGAGGCTATACTGGACTGCTTTGAAAAAGAGAATCCTTAGTTTTGTAGTGGATTTCAGGGCACGCTTTCTGATGGGTGGCTACATTCCCCAAGAGAACTGGGGTGTAAAATATTGGAAACTTCCTGCCACTTGGCCGTGCCCACCTGTCTGAATTTATGTAAATCATAGCATTGCCGCAGAGCTCCTTCTCAGAAGCCTGATGCGGCCTAGTGGTTAGACCAATGAGCTGAGAGCTCTAGAAGCCAAGGTTCAAATCCTACTCCTACCCCCAACTGATGCTTCATGTGACCTTTATCTCCCATTGCCTTAGGTATCCTGTAAGCTCTGAGGGGCAGCACTTATTGTATCTGCATTTGAATAGTGTTGTAAGCTACCTTAAGCATCAATTGAAAAAGTGGGTTGCAAGTTGTTGTCATTATTATTATCCTTTCTAGGTTAAACAGGAATATGGCATGCCCATCTGAATGCAGGGGATTTTGATTTAAACAGGTTGTAGCCAGAAAATAAGATGACCATTGTATATCCCAAAAGCATCAAAATGTAAGACATGAAACATATTAGGCCAGAAAGGAAAGGCAATCTAGAAAAGTTCAAATCAAAGCAGGAAAGTCAAGAAATGGGTCACGTTGATGTTTTGTAGAATCTTGGCAAAGCACTGCTGCTAAAACCTGGGCACCTTCATAACATGAAGCCGCCAAAAGAAAGCGGCAGATGACATCAGACCGAGCATTAACCTGCAAACTGCTGTGCGAAGATGGGCAGAGCAAGTTTTCCACATTTTCCTTAAGGCCCTGTAGCTTGGCAGCTGAAGAGGTTCTTAGTTCTTCTACTCCTGTTGCTTTTATGTATCTTTGATATGTCAATCTTGGCACGAGGCTGTATTTAATGTTTGGAGATTTTTTTTTTTACGGTTGATGTTAATGAGCCCATTCGTGTTAGTGGTTCCAGTTGTCTTAATGTAATACCCCAGGGCATCACGCCTAAGCCAAAAATCATTTTTCTGACACGAAGACTGAATTTTCTTCTTTTTTTTTTTTTGTCATTTGCGCCCTTGAAATGAAGAGGGCAGCTGAGTATGAAGAACAGTGATGCGCCTTGTGGCAAGACAGGCAAATAAAAAATCATGAGGGTCAAATGATCTTATGTTGTAAATTTTTGTGTGGGAGGGGAGGTAGAAGGTGACAGGTTGCCATGAATTTTCATAAGCTGTACTATATCACATTCAGGTTTCAAGAGCTACAAATTTATTTTAATGTCACAAGTGAATAGATCCAGCTATACAAAAAAATATGATAGGTAAGTATATTGTCACAACTGCCACTACCAAATACTACTTATTACAAACTCAAAGAGCGGTGCGAGCTGTTGTAACCATAGTTTCAATACAGACCTCATTTGTATAGTAAATATATCACACATTAGTTTAATCATGTCAGTCCATAACTTTGCTATTTTTTCTTTTTTTGAAATTATATATATAAATATTTTAAACTTTTAAGAAAACAATCCAATGTTAAAAGTATGAAAGCACACTTGAAGATGCACACTTAAAAATGCATTTTCTTGAAAACGTATTAATGCTAACTTATCTTTATATATACATCATAAGCTTATAAACTTCACCAACTTAGGTTTCCAAACCTGACACAACCAGTCAGTGTTTCGATGTTATGAACACATCTGCCTCAGGGGTAGTTTCACTGCTATGGCTCCATAAATCAACACGATTCTACCTCGGACTTCAGTGAAAGTGTTCTGTAGGCATCTGATGTCACTTCTGGCATCACACATATTTAAACTGCAAACTGACTAAAGTACAGCCAATAAGAATCATTTATCATAGCAAAGATAACCAATCAAGTCCTCATTCAGCCCTTATGGAGTTACACTATTAAGGTAAAAAAATCCATTGTTGTTCCTTATAGTTTAAGAGAGATCCTAAGTCACCACCACTTAAGTACCCTAATCCAAAATTGTCCATTTTAATTCTGAAAATTGATGTTTGTAGGTAATACAACAATTGACCTTCGGGGCTTGATGTTTGCCAATATTTAAACAACTATGGTGTTCTGTTAACTGAGTTTTCACAGGTTTCTTAGTGCAGCCAACATACATTAATTGACAAGGACATATAATATATACATGACATATGATGATTTACATGTCATATTCATATGTTGTGCATATCTTTTCCCCATTACAGGATGATTCCATTCAATATCCATCAGAGTAGATTCACAGCACGAGCATTCATCGCAGGATGTATGTCCCATCAAGACAATATTGTTATCCACCGGTTCCACTCTATCTCCAATAATTTTTTCTTTTGAAAATACAAACTGTGGTAATTGCTGGAAAACTTAATGAGTAGGCAAAACATTCCAATATTTCTTAATGGCAACAATTTCATAGGTTCTGATAGTATATTGAAGGACGCATGATTATCTAGAATCTGGCTCCGGTTGTTAATAGATAAGGAGCAAGTCCCACTTAGCAAATTGTACTCTCTTACACACAGTGCTTATTCAAGACCATGGTTACCTCAATCTAAGGACCTTTTTGCAAGTTCCAGGTACACATTCTTAAAGTTTTCCAATTCTGAGCAAATGCATCTGAGATGTAAAAACTGCTAACAGGTACTCCTAGTTTCAAGCATCGTGAATGAAAACTAGAAAACAATAAAAAATAATTTCTGTCAGTCAGTTTTCTGTAAATGCTAGTCTGAATATTTAGCTCTCTTTTGGAGATAGTAGTATCCAAAAACAGAATGGAAGTTTGGCCAAAGTGCATAATGAACTTCAAATGTTTGACTTAAAGAGTTTAACCAAACATGAGAATGCTGTAAAGATTCCAAATCATCATGCCACTTAAATAAGACGTTATCGATATATCTTCACCAGCAGGAGATGTGCTGAAATCATACAGAAGAGTAAAGAAATTGGTCTTCAAAATTTGACACAACCAAATTTGACACATCTGGGGCTGCTGCGTACCCATGGCTACACTTCTAATCTGCTTGAAAACATCCTGCTGAAATAAAAAATAATTTGATGACAGCACAAAGTCAGCCAGTTCATTAACAGACTGCGTGGGAATACATAGTGGCTTAGGTCATAACTCTAAAGTGACCAATGCTAACTGTTGAGATACAGTATATTTGTATACAGTGAGTCCACATCCATAGTGACCAGGTGACAGGTCTTAGAATACCTGAAGCATATGGGATGTGTCCTGCAGGTATGACTTTGTCAATGGCATGAGCTCTTTAAAAAAAGTTTTTTCAACAAATCTTGATAATGGTTCACATAAAGAGCCCTTGCTGGAAATAATAGGTCTACTTGGTGGGTTTACAATGGATTTATGAATCTTTGGAATAGTGTAAATAGTTGGAACTGTTGGATACAAACATAAAAGAAAGGCAGACTCCTTAGGTGTTAGAAAACCAACCTTTAGAGCCTCTCAAATGGTCTTTTCCAGCTGATGCTCTATATCAGGCCCAGGATCAGATGGAAATTTAACATAAAATGTTAGGTCGGATAACTGTTGATCAATTTCAGCAATGTATTGTGTAATGTTCTGTAGGACCACACTCTCAACCTTATCTGTGGCCTTTACTACTATAGCAGAATTGTTAGCTAACACAGGGGTGAGCAAACTGGGGAGGGCGGGT
Organism: Rhinatrema bivittatum; assembly: GCF_901001135.1. Classification (NCBI taxonomy): domain Eukaryota; kingdom Metazoa; phylum Chordata; class Amphibia; order Gymnophiona; family Rhinatrematidae; genus Rhinatrema; species Rhinatrema bivittatum. The sequence goes on from NC_042625.1 coordinate 86,866,451, forward strand.
CCCCCAGGGGGGCTTGAACAATCCTGAAACGGGGGGAGGGGGCAACTAGCGGCCCCATCAAGGGAGAAAAAATGGCTACACTGTGAAGTTTCAGTGCCATATAAAGGAATTTTATACCTCTGGATCTGCTGATCAGATGTCATCTGACAGGAATCACCTCTGCCAGTTCTTTTCCATTCATTGTTTTCTCCTGCAATTGATTCTTTGGAGGTTAATTTTATAATATTCTTTAAAGCAAACTTAAGGGCTAGATTCATTAAGGCTTTTCTCTCATTTTGGGTCTATGGGAAAAACCCTTAGGGGCGGATTTTAAAAGGGTTATGCGCGTAACCCTTTTAAACCCCTCCTGCGCGCACCGAGCCTATTTTGCATAGGCTCGGCGAAGCGTGCAAGCCCCGGGACGCGCGTGTGTCCCAGGGCTCAAAAAAAGGTGCGGGGTGTGGGTGGTTCGGGGCGGGGCAAGAGGTCTCTGAAGGCCCACTAGGCTGGGGGATTGTGCGCCGGCACTCGGCCAACGTGCGCAACCTATGCCTGCCCGGGGGCAGGCGCAACTTAAATAATAAAAGTAGGGGGGATTTAGGTAGGGCTGGGGGGCGAGTTAGATAGGGGAAGGGAGCGTGCATGTTATAAAATTGGGCATAGATTTGTGCGTGCCGGGTTGTGAGCACAAATCTATGCCCGTGCGTAGGTTTGAAAATCTGGCCCTTAGTGAATCAGGTATTTAGGGATGTAAATTTGCTTTGAAAATTATCCCACAAAATATACCAACACAAGCTCCTTTGTGTGGAGAAAGTGTTATCTGCAGAAATTCCTTTGAAAATTATCCTCTTGGTGTCTGTTTCTCTCCTATTGCACTCTACAGATGAAATCTATTTCTCTGACATACAGAACAGATATAATGCATCATATTTGTTCAGTTTCTGTAGAGGAATCTGGTGAAACCTGTCATTATTCGACAATAAAAAAAAAAGCCAAAAAGGAGACAACTTTCATACTGTGCAAAGAAGTGCAAAGTCTATGGGTACTTTTTACCTGCAGACTTTAAATCAGTTTTCAAAGAGAAAAAGTTCCCTTTGCAAACTGAGTCAGAAAAAGTATGTGCTGTGCACAGATGTTTTCCACTAAACTCCTGTGCATGCAGGTGTATAAGTATGAGCCCTGCCCAGACTCCACCCCAGGAATGCCCCGGTTCTCTGCACATAAAAGTGGCACTATAACGTATACTTTTATGTGCAAAGAGAGTAAGCATTTTCAAAGACTTCATTCCCACATATAAAACTGCTTTCTGTGTGGAAATGGCTTTGAAGATTGCGATTGCCCTCCCAGTGTAGACAGAATTTTAAAGTGCACAATGGGTTTGTCAGGTTTTAGCAGGCTGGAGTGGAATGCAAGAGTATGCCTAGGGTTAGATTACAGGGAGTAGAACATGGGGCACGGTCCTAGAGACCTCTGAGCTCCTTGGTAAATGCCCCAAACCACAAAAACTCAGTTCTATATGGGAAGAAAATGTATCATGGGCTTGGAATTCTTGCTGTTAAGCCTCTCTCCCTCTACCTTAAGGGGATTTTTCAGTCAGAACAGGCCAAACCCAATTGGTCGATTTGCCCTAGTCCATCATGAAACTCCTACGTTCATTGGAAGGCTTGTGCCAGTTATAATTCAAGGTCAATATTGAAACGCTTCATGTGGGTAGCTTTGTCAGTTAGCTGCACAAAAAACAATGGGATAGATTTTAAAAGGCCCTTGCACACGTCCTTGTGCGCGTGGTTCCCGGCGCGTGCACGTGGACGCGGCTATTTTATAACATGCGCACGTCGGCACGCACATGTTATAAGATGCGATTCCTGCGCGCACATGCACACATGCTCCAATAAGATGGAACTTCCCTAACCCTATCCTTCCCCTCTCCTCCCCGACCCCTAAACCTACCCTAGCTATCCCCAATTATTTTGTTTTTATACTTCCTGCTCCTCTGGAGCAGAAGTAAACTCTGCGTGCCGGCGTCTAATGGCACTGTCCTGGCCTGTCCTCTTGCCCCGCCCCTTTCTTCAGGCCCGAGTGGCCAGGCCCTTTCTAAAATGCGCTCAGTGCGTGCAGGGCCCAGCCACGCGTGTAATCCCTGGTATTTGCACAAGCAGGCTTTTTAAAATTGACTTGAAAGTTCATTCTCCCTGTTATTTGTATCTGCGCTTCGGCCTTCTTGTTATATGGTTTTTGTTAAGTTAACCCCTAAGTTTGATGTAAACCGGCCTGATATGAAGCTTGTCATGAAGTTCGGTATAGAAAAATGTTAAATAAATAAATATGTCTCCCCCCCTGCCCCACACACACTCCCGACTGCATAAATTTTGTGCACACATCTTTTCATATGATGAAGCTGTTCTGGGGGCAGTGCTAAACTTTAGCCAGCAAACGCTCAAAGGTCCTGATTTTCAAAGCATTTACACACATAAAACTGGGTTTTCCTTAGTAAATGCATTTTACTCAAATAAGTGGACTTTTAAAAATTGCTACAATATATGCCATTGAATTGCCCATAGGATTTGCTTGTATAAGTGCACTTTACATATGTAAATGGCTTTTGAAAATTGCTAAGATAGTAGTTACATTTACATGTATAAATCCTTTTGAAAATTCACCTGATATTGAGCACTTTCCAGGTAAAGTTATGTACACAAGTCTGGTCAGAACATTATCCAGGCAAAATACACATATATTTTATCCACATACATTCAGTGGTAGGTTTATCTGGGTAAGTCCCACCTGGATAACATAGCTGTTTGTTGGCTCTCTGAATATCAATCCCTTTGTCTTTGTGTATAACCCTGAAGACTATTGTTCAGTAGTTTTCCATAGGCACAGAATGGCACAGAAAAATCCTCTTTAAATAAGATCCAGCATTAGTGATGTTGGCTCCAGTTTGCACCATTGAAAATTGTGTTATGGAGCTGGAACTGGTCCCAGAGCCTCTATAGCTTTAAACAATTCTGATCGGGGCAGTAAAAAGAAGACGTCAACAATTCACTGAAACATCTTTACGAGAGACCTGTTATACTTCTGTCTCTCAACTGTATTTCTGTCAGTGTTTACTTATGCAGCCGTAAAATCTGACTTTAATTCTGAACTGAAGAACACCACTGCACCAAGGGATTTCTTTCTCCAAAAATAAAAAAAAGGAGCAACATGCCTTATACCCGATTCTGTCGTTGTTTGAGGTGAATGGACAAGAGACCAAGCCAAAGCACCATCTATGATGTCACCGGCTCGGTGAGAGTCTGGTCCATTATCTGTTATTGTTCAAGTTGAAAGAAGCACTTCAAGGTAGCTGGCTGAAAGAGCGGCCCAGGATTAAATGCTGCTTGTAGGCATACTACACTGTGCCTCAATCTGCAAAGAATCTAATAGGAGGAATAAATGCTATTTTTCATTTGAAAGATAGATCCATCCCTCTGTTAGTTCAAGAGGGAAAGAGAGGGGCATGGGATAGGCATTAAATAAATATGGCTTCCCTGGAGACCTATATGGTTGGTTGCTGGTACACAAAGGCGAGAGAGAGAGGAATGGATCTGTTTACAAAATGCAAAATGCGTCATGTTTGTGCATCCAGTCAAAACCTATTCCATAACACAGAGCCCTCTTAAAGGAGCACTTTTTAGAAGAGTTATGGTGTTACCAGGCTGCATGCATTCTAAAGGTTCTTCACGCTTGTAAAAATGCAGTTTTTCTAAAGTAAAAAGAGGAGTATAGGAGAACTGGGCCTATGTGCTATGCAGTGGTTAACAGAATTAATTCAGAGACTTTGAAGCAAGGAATTTTAATTTTTCAGAAATGATCTGTAGGCCTAGAGGTGAGAAATGCACAGAAAATGGAAAAGAGCAAAAAAATAAAAAGGCCAGAAAAGCCAAGGAAGGCTGAATTATCTATTGTGATTTCCCAGTGCTGCCTCCTATTTGCATTAATCATAGCAGGGGTGATGTTAATGCATTCACAGTTGCTACTGATACCTAAGGGATATTCTATTGCCAGTATGCTAGATATCCCATGTCCGTTACTAGTTGCTGAAATTTGGACAAAGCTGGAGTTGAGGACCTGGAACTGATTTTTTGCTGCTATAATAGGTAATGTATATTTTTCATGCTGATAAAATCTGCTGGGATTATGCAGTGGAAAATATGTTGAAAAACCACCTGTCAGTAAAGGCTTTATGGCTATTTAACACCCCCATCTCTTTTATAGTAGACCTCCTATCTAATGTGACAACTACAACCAGATGAAGTAGGAGTTGTGTGAGCACACTGCCCATATGTAATTGAAAGTCTGTTTCCCTATAGAAATATAGAAACATAGACAATGAAGCCAGAAAAGGACCGACCGGTCCATCCAGTCTGACCAGCAAGCTTATGTTAACATCTACCATGTAGCATCCGCCATGCCATACAGGTCACCCCCATATTTAGTTTCCCAAAACCGTCAATATCAGGGCCCTTGCTGGTTGGTTGCTGTTTGAGTCCAATTTCCCATTCCCTCTTGCCATTGAAGCAGAGAGCAATGTTGAAGTTGCATCAGAAGTATCAGGCCTATTGGTTAAGGGTAGTAACAGCCGCATCAGCAAGTTACCCCCACTCTTTTCTTCATTTCCATCCTCTAACCTTTAGGGATCCACAGTGCCCTTTTGAAATCTTTCACTGATTTAGTCTTCACCACCTCCTCTGGAAGGGCATTCCAGGCATCTATCACCTTTTCCGTGAAGAAATATTTCCTGACGTTGGTTCTGAGTCTGGAGTTTCATTACATGACTCCTAGTTCTACTGATTTCTTTCCAATGGAAAAGGTTTGTCGATTGTGCATCATTAAAACCTTTCATATATCTGAAGGATTGTATCATATCTCCCCTGTATCTCCTGTCCTCCAGCGAATACATATTTAAGATCTTCAATCTCTCCTCATAAGTCAATTGATGGAGACCCCCCACCATTTTTGTCACCCTTCTCTGGACCACCTCCATTCTGTCTCTTCTGTTTTGAGATACAGTCTCCAGAATTAAACACCAGGTGAGGCCTCACCAATGACCTGTAGGAGGGGATTATTACCTCCATTTTTCTTACTGGTTATTCTTCTCTCTATGTAGCCCAGTATTCTTCTGGCTTTAGCTATTGCCTTGTCACACTGCTTCACCGTTTTCAGATCTCTAGACACTATCACCCCAAGATCCCTCTCCTGCTCCATGCACAACAGCCCTTCACCCCCCATCACATACAGCTCTTTTGGCTTACCATACCCCAGATGCATGACTTTGCACTTCTTGGCATTGAATCCCAGCTGCCAAATCTTCGACCACCATTCAAGCTTCCTTAAATCACGTCTCATTCTCTCTACTCCTTCCAGCGTGTCCACTCTGTTGCAGATCTTAGTATCATCTGCAAATAGACAAACTTTACCTTCTATCCCTTCTGCAATGTCGCTCACAAAGATATTGAACAGGTACGGTCCCAACACCTATCCTTGTGGCACTCCACTTAACACAGTTCTCTCTTCAGAGCAGGTTCCATTTACCATCACACGTTGTCTTCTGTCCATCAACCAGTTTGTAATCCACACCACCACCTTGGTGCTTACTCCCAAGCTTCTCATTTTATTCACAAGCCTCCTATGTGGGACCATATCAAAAGCTTTGCTGAAATCCAAGTAGATCACATCAAGCACTCTTCCTCGATCCAATTCTTTAGTCACCCAATCTAGGGACGGTCCTTCTTGAGGGTCTTCTTTAGTGAACACCGAAGTGAAGTATTTGTTTAATATTTCCACCATTTCTTCTTGTCACCTTTCAGTTTCACTATACCACTTTGGACCTTTCTCCTTTCTCTGATGTATCTGAAAAATGTTTTGTCACCTTGCTTTACCTCTTTGGAAATCCTTTCTTCCGCCTGACATTTTGCTTATTTGATTACTTTCTTTGTCTCCCTCAGTTTCACCAGATATTCTTCCCTGTGTTCCTCTTTTTGGGATCCTTTATATTTCTTGAAGGCTGTTCTTTTTGCTTTTATTATGTCAGCCACCTCCCTTGAGAACCAAATTGGTTTCTTATTCCTCTTATTTTTGCTTACTTTTCTAACATATAGGTTTGTTCCTTTTGTAATTGCTCCTTTTAGTTTGGCCCACTGTTGTTCCACCACTCCCATTTTCTCCCAGTCTTCTAGTTCTACCTCCAGGTACGTTCCCATTTCGACAAAGTTTGTATTTTTGAAATGCAAAACTTGGGTCTTCGTGTGACTTCTCCATATCCTATTTGCAGTATCAAACCATACCGTCTGATGATCACTGGTGCTGAAATGGGCCCCCCACCTGGACATTAGAGACCTTACCCCCGTTAGTGAGCACTAGGTCGAATATAACTCCCTCCCTCATGGGTTCCATTATCATTTGTTTGAAGAGAGCCCCTTGCAGGGCATCCACTATCTCTCTACTTCTGGTAGATTCTCCAGTTTATGTTCAACTATCAACACTTCTCCTTTCTTTCCCACTTTTTGGATGTCTTCGACCAGATCTCTTTCTACTTCTTCCATTTGAGTCGGAGGCCTGTAAACCACATCAGTAAAAATGGATGCATCATCATCTTTTTTTAGGACGGCCCATAATACTTCTTCTCTACCCACTTTTCTTGCAGTTCAGTTCCTTGGATATTGTTTTTTACATAAAGAGCTACTCCTCTCCCTTTTCTGTCCTCTCTGTCCTTCCTTAACAAGTTATAGCCTGGGATGACCATATCCCAATCATGAGAATCTGTGAACCAGGTCTCCTTAACAGCAACAATGTCCAAGTCCGCCTCCACCATTAGGGCCTGCAGATCTAGGATTTTATTGCCCAAACTACGAGCATTTGTAGTCATAGCTTTCCAATGTTTCTCCCTTGATTTGTTGCACTTCCTAGGCACCTTTTCTGCTTTTTTTGCACTGATTTTGTTTTTTCTCCTCCCATGTCCTGTATTGCTTGGGGGTTACATGTCAATTTCATTGGCCATCTCCTACCACCCCCATTCTTTAGTTTAAATGTCTGATAATATATGATCTGAATTTCTCACTTAGCATTCTCCTTCCTGCTACTGACAACTGTAGGCCATCCTTTCTACATAGCCTTTTACTGCTCCATACACGACCCCAGCCTCCAATGCATCCAAACCATTTTCTGTACATCAGGTTTTGAGCCAGGAATTGAAATTATTTATATGGCATAGCTTCTCATTTGCCTTTCCATGAACAGGTAATACTTCCAAAAAGGCAATATTCTTTGCAGTGTGTCTTATCATCTTGCCTAGAATTTGGAAATCTTTTTGTACTTCATGGATACCATTTCTGTTGAGGTCATTGGTCCCCAGATGGATGATAACACTGATATCAAAGTTCCTACTTTCTTCTTCAATAACTTGGACTATCTGCTTTGCATTTCTATTAGCTGAGGATCCTGGAATGCATTTAACTATTATGTCACCATCAAAAAGTGCTCCCAGATTGGTTCCTCTGATGATTGAGACTCCCAGCAGAAGCAGCTTTCTTCTAGACATTTCATTCTGTTGCAGGGCTTCTGGGTGCATTGGGTGACTTCACTTTTAGAAATCGCTTCAGAATCTATTGCTGAGGTTTCTTCATTCTCCAATGCAGAAAAAACCTTATGTAGGGGTAACAGTGAGGAGAGTGGGTGTCTCTTCATCACAGGCCTTATTCTGCTAGAACCCACAGTTATCCAGTTGCTCCTGGATTTTTGAATTTTGGATGACTGATGCACAGGATGCTGTAAAGTTTGGGAAGGTGGGGGTCTGTTTGTCACATGTCTTGTTCTATCGGAGCCCACTGTAAACCATTTTTCCTGGGTTTCTGTAACTTCTCTGGGAGGTGGGCATGAGATACTGAATGGTTCAAGGAAGAGGAGTTTAATTGAAACCTAGACAATTCCCTTAGATGAATGAGCTCCATTTTAATTGCAGACCACTGAAGGCAAATGGGACAACCATTGATTCTCCAAATGATAGGTCTTGGGACATAAGCACCACAGTTGTTGCACTGAATGAAAGACATTTTGTTAATTTATCACTAATTCCTTAAATCATATGAATAAGGTAAGGTAAAATTTAGGTTATAGCAAAGATTTTTTTATTAGGTATTTGATGACTAAGAGTATTAGAGTTAGCTAGTAAAGAATAATAGGGAGAATTTGAAAACCAATTTTTCAAGCAATATGACAGTTTAAGTTATTATTATCCGAGCTGTAAGGAACTACTATGTAATGGCAGAAGAAGTAATTGAAGCTAATTAACTAGGAGTGCAGGGAAGACAATATAAGAAAAGTAAATCCAGGAGCGGGTGGGTAGAGGGTTAGGGAGGGAGAGAATTAAACAGTTGAGATTACTAAACAGTTAGAACTCAGGTAAACTGGCACTGGTCAGCCTCCCATCCAGGTCAGCTTAGAAATTCTGCCTCATCTAGATACCTCCCGCTGAGAAATAGTATCAACCCTGCCCCAAATATCTAGTAGAAACCAGTTCTCTGGGTACCTCACTGAAATCACAGATTCGGACTTTAAATTAATAATTAGCAAAGATTTTTCTACCTGAAAAGCAAGTTTAAAATTCAAGCAACAGAAGTGATTTAGAGAGGAAGTTATTTATTGTTTTCAAATTGTTCACTTATTCCTGGTGGAAGCAGAACCATAGGGTATTGTAGTGCATTTCATGTAAGCAATGACACACAGTAGGGAGCTCAGGACGAGGCAGTGATGAAAGTATATTTTACATAGCTCTTTTCACACAGATGATAGCTTCAAGGAAGGTGGTATAAAAGTGCAACACAGCATAATAATAATAATGATCGCATATTAATATTCACACAGGATCCATTAAACTGCATTAGCCCCGAATTAGCCCCCAAAGGCAAGGGACTAGAGCAAGGGTGGCCACCTCCGGTCCTCCAGAGCCACAACAAGGCCAGGTTTTCAGGCTTTTCACAATGAATATGCATGAGATAGATTTGCATACAGTGGAGGCAGAGCATGCAAATCTGTCTCCTGCATATGCAAGGTGGATTTATTTATTTATTTATTTATTTATTTAACATTTCTTTTATACCGATATCCGTTCGCACATCGTATCGGTTCACAGTGAACAAAAAACCATTGGGCAGTGCCTGCACATATAACATATGTGCGGGTGGATATCCTGAAATAGGTGGATATCCTGAAAGTCTGGCCAGCTCTCAAGGACAGGAGTTGGCCAGCCCTGGACTAGAGGAAAGTCCTGAGGTGGAATCTGAAAAGAGGGACAGTGCTGGCCAAACAAGTAGAACTTACTTCAAACATTAGGATGCAGAATTGGAGAAAATCGTAGCTTAATGTTTTCCAGTAGCATTTCAATGTGGCCATCCTAGTTACTGGTGACGCTAAGCCTAAAAATGGCATCTATTCCTATCATACTGTTTCATGTTTAGAGCTCTCTGCTGTCCCTTGACAGAATTTAAGTAGTCTAACGGTTCTTAGCTAGATCTTGCATAAAAAATGCACAGCCACATAGCTTTTCAATAGCAGCATATGTTTGCTAGACAGCAGCACACCTATGCAAAAGTATTTCAAGTATCTAAATTTAGATTAGCAAACAAAGTGACCTGCCACAGAATTCAATCAACATAATATAGACATTTGGAAGTAAATATTCATAGCTGGTCGTGTAAGTAACTTAGCCAGTTAGAACTATTCCAGTTAAGTTACGATGTATATTCAGCAGCATGGCAATGTTGCTGAATATATGTGTATATGTGCGCACCTTGCCGGATAAACTTAGATGTAAACTTATGCAACTAACTCTGAATATCGGTAGTTAGCCGTATAAGTTATATGGCTAACTTGCTCCGACTCCGATCTGCCCAGTACACGCCTACTTTTTTGTGCATGCAACTTTTAGCAGTATAAGGGACTTGTATGACTAATCTGCAGCTGCTACATATAGGCACATATTCAGCGGCCGCTAATTAGCCACATAAGTCCCGCTTACCTGGCTAAATAGCATAGAACACACTTTGAATATTGGGCCCACAAATCCTATATGTTGAAGAGCGAGAGCACTAAGTGTATTAGGGTGGCCAACCAGTACCTTGTGAGCCCGCGTGAGTCCCTGACACTGAAAATGCAGCTTCAGTGGCCAGGGCATTAGGGACTTGCAAAGTGAAGTGACAGCATCATTGGCTTGCATGGGAGTAAGCCATGAAGAGGCATCACTGGCCCACTGGGCAAACATAAAGAAGAGGAGGAGGAAGAGACATAATTTGCTGGAGAGAGGGAGTTGTGGTGGCTGCTGGGACTAGGCAGGGGAGACATACATTGCAGTGGCTGCTGAGGCTGGGGGGAACGGTGGTAGCTGGCTTTGCCCAGGTTGGGTGAGGAAGAGCTAGGGGTGAGAGAGCCCCCAGCAAGAAGGGAAGGGTTGCAACAGCTGCTGCTGGCCAGGCTGGGGAATCATAGTGGTTGCCGATGGTGGGGAGAATGCCTGGGAGAAAAGAAAAGCAAAAAAAAAGTAAGCAGCATACAAAAAAAGAAACAAACAAAAAAAGGAAAACAAAGCAGCAAAATAATAAAAAATGGAAAAACAGAGTGAACAAAATGACCCTAGCTCCTAAAAACGGTTTAGCTGGGTTCTCTTTAAGGGGCTGGAAGGGATGGCGCTGGATTTCACCTTCAGATGGTGGAGGCCAGGCTTTCCCTCTTCCTCCTTCGGCTTTAGACAGAAGGACAAAACGCTTGTGTGCTTTATATTTTCAGAGATTTATGGCCACCCACTTTATTTGTTCATTTTTAATGCTATCCTCTTGCCTTCAAATATGGTATTGGAAGAACAAAGAATTAGTTGAAAAATGTGCACATTATTCAGAGGATAAATGAAGTACACGAGCTCATCTATCAGTTCAGGGAAAGAAAAAACCGATGGCCTTTTGAGCACAGCAAACTTGAAGCTAAATGGAGCAGGGAGTTAAGGCAGGGACGCTTCCCTATCTGGAGCCTTGGCACAGGGTCGGGCTCAGCGCATCCCTCTGGCGCCTCTCGCTGGCTTCTTTCAGGCTCCGTAAGAACATTTTGAAAGCAAACCCTCCCCGGGGCTTGTTCAGCTGGGAAGGGGATTGGGTGAGGGGGGCGGAAGGATCTATGAAATCCCATACCTGCCAGAGGTACGAAGGGCAACGCTGACTCGCTCCAGTGTGTGCCGGGGCGAAAAAGGGGGACCCGAGCAGCTCTCTGCCTGGGGTTTCCTGCTTCACCTCGTCCAAAAGCCGAAGCTTCGGCCAGTGTCCGTCTCCAGAGGGACTGGACCTGCGCTCGCCATTCGGGATTCTCTGCGAGCTCTGCAGCCTGGGGAGAGCTGGGGGCGATGTCTGCCTCCAAAGGACGGACCTGACCTTAACGTTGAACGCTGCCAGGGAAGGGCAGAGGTGGGAGACCAGCTCCAGAGCGGCAGCAAGAGTGAAAGTCGCTGGCACAGCGAGGAGATGCGACGCACATTCCTTGCAGCCCTCGGAGAGGGCAGATGCATTGTCCAGTGCCCACTTTCTGAGGCCATTTGTTAAGCCACGAGCTCACTTTCTATTACCCAACCCCCACTGAGCCTCACGCACCACAGTGCAGTCATCGCATTAGATCAACCTGCCCATGTGTCATTGCAGGCGGGCCAGCTTCGCCCCTCTCATCCGCAAAATCGGCGGCTTGGTGGTCTCCATAGGTAATTTATGCCAGCGGGAGCCAGAGAGAAAGTCTTTAAATATTCTCTAATGAGACGTTGGTCTGGAGTGAATCATTAGGATCTGCTTAGGAGGAGGAGCTCTACCTCAAAGCCTAATTTCTGTAATTATTTTTCTTTCGTAGGGTTCGATTGGATAAAACGATCTTTTGATCTCCCGCCCCCAGACACCACGTGCTCTTTACACGTCCATTGTAGATGTCAAGGAAGTTGCAATATAGAAAATCTGAAAGATTAATAGAAATTGGGTCTATTGCCTGTTGGTTCCTAAACTGGAACCATCCTGCAGGTCTTTGACGTAACCCAAACAACTCTTTAAACGCAAGATAATCACTAAGCACAGAATCCACCTGCAAATAAAATGAACGGGGTGACATAATTACTTAAATCAGGATGAAAACAAAATATATATATATAATAAATGAAATACAATGCATTTTCAGTCTAGTAAGGGAATGGGGAGACGGAAGAGGTGGTTGGGTGGAAGGCACAGAAGCAATGTGGGGAATATTGTGCGGGCAAATAATATGGACAGGAAGCCCATCCAATCAAACGGTAAGAGGGAGGGCTCAGCTCAAAGCTGGTAGTAAGCAGGGGCTTAGGTACACGGGATCTCTCTGCTAGGCGAGAAGCAAAGCTGGAAACACAGGATACACAACTGCTGGATAAACTGGGGCGAAGGTTGGGCTAAGCATTGCTATCCGATCTTGGGGGAGAAGGGAAAAGGGGACTGGGATTCGTCACGAGAGGGCAGCAGGTGAAACCCAAATCTGATCCAATAAGAATTTAGTGGGAGTGATTCGTTTCGAGAAAGACTTCAAATACAGTTTACATACCTGATACAAGTAAACTAGACAGAAGACAGAGAGAGAGAGAGATTATATTATGGAGAAACAGGAGAACAAGGTGCAGTTGAAAAGTGGATTTTGCTGCGTCTTCACTCCCTAACCTGCAATCATATCTGTTGCCGTGAATACCACTCCTAAGTTTCTGCTCTGTTTGCGCTGGAGATTTCCTATGAAATCACTTCATATCAGAGGCTGCAAGTTGCAGCCACGTCTCAGGCAAAGTGTTACACAGCAGGAAGGAGGCAGCGAAGCTCGCCCGAGCCCAGATCCCTCCCCCTCCCGCACTCTCACATAAACCCCAGCAGCACATCTGCAAAGCACCCACTTGATTTGAAGCTGGAGCCCCATACTAATAGCTACCCTCGAAGACCTTACCGTCGGGGTTTTTTTTTTTTTCCAATGACTGGGCAAACCCTAACCCTTTAAAGGACTTCAGGGAGTTGGCAGCCCCTTCGGGAGGGCAGCCCTCATAGTCACGTTACCCCCATCACAGCCCTGAAAGAAATCAAAGCCCCACTGCGTGGCCAGCCTTGGAAGAGGAGTGACGTCCAGCCTTGAAGAGATGTTTCGCAACTGAACAAAACAAACAAACAAAAAAACAAAACAACAATCCCCAAACAGCTGTGCATCTGTGCTAAGGCGAAGGGACAGAATCCTGGGGGGGGGGGGAATGGAGCTGTCCACGGTTCCTGGTGCTGGACTCCAGGCTGAGTTTTTCTTCAACGCCTCGCAGGGCTTCACCATGAGCTCCTACTTCAACACCAGCGTGAATGAGACGGGACCGTACCCGGTGAAAAATGTCACGTCCATAGCCATTGCCATCGCGATCACAGCTTTGTATTCTGTGGTCTGTGTCGTGGGGCTCCTTGGAAATATCCTGGTAATGTATGGGATTGTCAGGTAAGAAAAGAAACGAAAAAAAAAAAACCCCCCTCAAGGGGTGCTCTCCGTTTTGTCTTTTTCCTTCTGTGGTGTGAATTGCGCCGCTGATTCTACGTGCAGGACCTGGTCCGAGAGGGCAAAGTTGCGTGGCACTATAGATTATCTCAAAAATAATGCGGCACTAAATAATAGCCGGGTCCGGAATATTAATGTAAGGCAAAGCCTTCCAGGTGATGCCCGATTCGGATACCAGCAGTGCTTCGAGGAAGTCATTTGTAGCTAAAGACTGAACGCTGACCTGGTTGTGACTGCCATGCTACAGCAGTGCCTAGCCTTGAAATTACAGTGTAGTATTGTTGTGTAGCTGCACTTGGTTCGCTGAGGGTCGGTGAAATGTAGCTACACAATGCTATATTCGATAGTGCGTGTGTCTCTGTGTATGCACAGAGAAAACACAATGTCCATAACCCACCTCAGTTATATTAAATGAAATCGTGTTCCTCGTAATCCAAACAGGTATGAATCACTGGCGATCTGTTTACATTTTGTTAACGCGTGACATGTGTACCAGTTGTAGAGAGAGAGAGAGAATAACCCTGAACTTGGCTAGAAAGCAGTGCTTTTATTGTCAATTTAATTCCAAGATCAACTCTGATAAAGTCTTCCTGATAGTATCTGTGCATCAAAAGTTATGTGACAGCTGCACTGGAAAGCTCTTCAAGCATGATTCACGGTATGCCATAAAATCTGGGATCGCATGTTAGTTCATTTACTTCTACAGTATACTTTAAGAGCTGGAAGCTTATTCCCCCTCACTGGAGATGTATAAAGGCTCTTTCCTGTCCGATAGGTGACCAGCGGTCTCATTGCTGCCCAGTTTTATGAAAGTTTTGTGCCGGTTTTACTCCCGTGCAAAAGCTGCACCCTGAGTACTGTGTACAATTCTGGTCGCTGCATCTCAAAAAAGATATAGTTGTGATGGAGAAGGTACAGAGAAGGGCAACCAAAATGATAAGGGGAATGGAACAGCTCCCCTATGAGGAAAGGCTGAAGAGGTTAGGGCTGTTCAGCTTGGAGAAGAGACAGCTGAGGGGGGATATGATAGAGGTCTTTAAAATCATGAGAGGTCTAGAACCGGTAAATGTGAATCGGTTATTTACTCTTTCAGATAAGGACTAGGGGGCACTCCATGAAGTTAGCAAGTAGCACAATTAAAACTAATCGGAGAAAATTCTTTTTCACTCAATGCACAATTAAACTCTGGAATTTGTTGCCAGAGGATATGGTTAGTGCTATTAGTGTAGCTGGGTTTAAAAAAAGGTTTGGATAAATTCTTGGAGGAGAAGTCCATTAATTGCTTTAATCAAATTGACTTAGAGAATAGCCACTGCTATTACTGGCATCAGTAGCATGGGATCTACTTAGTTTTTGGGTACTTGCCAGGTACTTGTAGCCACTGTGGAAATAGGATGCTGGGTTTGATGTTCTTATGTTCTACATGGGAATTGGCAAGGAAAATAACCTGCTAGTTTCAGTGGGGAAAAATACATGGGTAAAAATGTAATAAGTGAGCCCTAATGTTTCATAATTACTTCTGCAGTCTGAAATATAAATGTAGCAAAAGATAATTCCTTTAGTTTCCCTGGGCAATCATTTCCTTTGTAATTATTTAGTTCTTCTTATGCAACACTACTTTCCCTTTGTAGGGTCCCCCATGTCCATTTTTCTTCCTTGTCTTGTTATTCCAGTCTCTCCAGGCTGAGGAATTTGTTGACGGCAACTGTACAGAGCAATGATGAAGGGCAGAGGTGTTCAGTATCCACCACCCTTGAAAAAAATATTATTCAGTGTAATACCGCTAATAATTTGGTTGTATATCTTCCCTAGTCTTCAATAGAGAACTGCATGAACTTTACAGTGGTGGCACTTTAGAAGCAAACCCAGCAAGGTGGATGCCATGGCAACTTTTCAGTGCAATAGCACTTGCAAATAAGCCTCTGGAGAAGAAACATTGGTGTTGCTGTTCCCAAGACACAGGAAGGACAAGAAGATAAAGCATGTAAGCAATTTGCCTAAAGTCTGACCAAGAATCAGTGGGAGAGGTCATCAGTTCCACCTGTTCTATTGACCCATACCCTACTCTGACTTTGGAGTCATTCCTTCTGCCTGTGTGATGAGCGCCTGTGCTTTTAGGATCCCGAAATACTGTGCCTGAATTTTCCATCCTGCTTGCTTTTCAAAAAAAAATAAAAATTCAAATTAATTTAACACACACAGAGGCTATCAGATTGCACCTACTGTCGCTCTGAGACATTTTGACCACACCTCTCCCACTGAGAATTGGACTGAAATGATGACCTCATTACCTGAAAGATATCCTGCAACTCTTAGTGGCTAACGGCTTTTTGTCACTATTGCTCTGCACTGTATTTGAAGCCACTGAGCCACTCAGTACACCCCTGCTTAAAGATTTCTTTGCCCACTTCCACAGTGCCACACCTGTACTGTTTAATGCTGTGCAATAAAGCAACTTTCCAACAACAGTAGGAAACCTTCCAGGCTCTCTTCTCTGTACTGTCAGTAGGTGCATCTTGATGCCCAGTATTATAATTAGAAATATAATATTGGAGGAATTATCCAATTGGTTGTCTCAGCTGCCACCAACTTCAGTTATTCAGGCAAGCCAATGGGGTTGGGGTTGGGGTTGGGGGAGAAGGGGTTGAGGAGGAGAATACCCATCTCTAAGAACTGAAGACTAAGGACTAGGAGCTTCTGGCTTCAAGTCCATGGAGCAAGCTTCTTTATCTACCAGTGACTCACATTGTTTAACTGGGTCATGATTAATTTCATTGACTTGATTAACTTTTGAAAATTAGTCAAGAACTGGATGAGGTTAGCCCAGTAAAAAGGTATCATCTTATTATTCTTATTTTTTTGTTGTTGATCTTTCTTTCCGAGCATTCAAGTGGATTTACAGGGCTATCCATATTGTTATGGATAGAAAGCATTTTGGAGGTCCTGTTTAATACAAGGTGCATGAGAAACCTGAATTTTAGTTGCATGTGTTTTCTTTCTGGTGGAATTAATATCTTAATGATAAACCATGGAGCACCAGGAAAGACACAGGGAGAACATCCATTTAGAGCATTTATTGCATGCATCAAGGGTTTCCCTATTATTTTGGGGTGCACTTTCATCTGTACTTGACTATGAAGAGCAGCATCTCTACCGCCAGAATGGATCTGGTTCTGATGGCTCATGATGCCAGAGATTTGTGGTCAGTGGGGAGGGCCACAACACTAGAATTCTTAGTTTGCAGACACAGAGGCATCCAGGATGCCATCATTGTGAGAACAATCATAGAGCGAGATATAGACTGCACTTTACTGAATGGTGAATATCTTGAACATAGGGGATTGGCAGTGGGAATTGTTTTCTTTTGGGGAGGGGCAAGGGAGTAGATGCCCGTTTTCCTTGGTTCTAGCCCTTGCTTTGCCATATTTTGTATGATTTAGCTTCCTTGTGCTTCGATCAACCCAACGATATTTGCTCAGTGTATTAGACTGCATAAGTGCTAAAGGACCGAGATCATTTTACTGTATTTCTACAGCACTGGGTTCATGGATGGTGCTCTCTACTACTCCTTATTTGTAAAATGCTGATTCACGTACACAGAGCTGTACAGATATATATATATATGTACATATATATATAAGGGGCACAAATTCAGCACCATTTGTTTACTGCAGACAATGAAGGGACCAGATTCTGGTCCTGAAAGAAGATCTGTTATATTGTAAAGTACCAGTCTATCCTTGAAAAGTCTTATAATGCCACTAAACTGTGATGTTTGGAAAAAGAGCCAACATTGCATAACTGGTGAAACATAGTTTTCTCTGAATGTGTGAAAACCAAAATGCAAAGCAAACAACTGTTGTTTCCTATGCAGCATCTGTTATGAATGATGCTGTTCATGTTTAATAGACGAGTGTCCCCAAGAATGAGGTAATAATGTATGCAAAAGATATTTCTGAAACAAGCAGTCCTGCAGCTAACATAGAGCCATCCTCAGCATACAGGGTCTGAATTACACAAATTCACTGAAATGATTTAAAAACTGTAGAAATGTGTATAAAATTCTACTAGTGAGGAGAATACGTGTAGTATTACATTAATGGGCTAGTGACTGGATTAAAATGTTCTTCCCAGGGGATTGGTGAGGTATGAAAACTTTTCCCAGAACCATTAGTTCTGCTCCTTCTGAAGTGATGTTCTTAACACAACATTCTCTTGTGTGAACCAATAGTCTGGTCAGGCTGCACCATGGGAAAAGAAGTTTATGTTGCTGGGAGTAGGATATGTGGCTGAAAACTCTATACCCTGGCAGATGAAAACTCTTGATTTGGGAAGAGGGGGATGTGCCTGAGGAAAGAGAGTTAAGTGCCATGAACTAGGACATAGTGCTCACCCTGCAATAAGGAGGATTGACATTAGTTGTAGAGCTCTTGCAGTGGATGTGGCATTGCATTCCTGTTCCAGGCCATGCTGACTCATGCTTTGTACCCTTGCTTCAGTATGAGTGGAGACACTACTGGATTTTGAGTCTGAAACCTGCCTTAAGGCTTCTTTGAAATGAATGGTCCATGTTGAATATGCATTAGCTAATGGAGAGCAATCAGAGCTGTGACATGTTGAGGGCTTTCACCCCTCTTTGCTCCTGTACCAATGCTTGCTCCTCATTTTCAAAAAAAATTAAATGCAAGAGACTTAGCCTGAAAAAAGAAGGTTTACTAATCAGAGTCCTAATTCCAGGCAAAGATGGATCTGTGGCACCAGTTAGTTTGCCAGTCTACAGCCAGAGCTTAGAGTGAAGAATTTTATTGGGAAAGAGAAGAGACATTGATTCTCTAAAGTCTGAAAACTCCCACAGGTTGTAAACATTCCTTGTACTCTCTGACAGATAGACAGACATGGTTACACATAAACATCTCAGGTACACACAACCCATTCAGTAACACACAGAGTTACAAAGGCACATACAGACACAAACATCTAGGTGGAGAGGTCTCCTCATCATGATGCATACACAGACATATGGATTGGTCTCACTCTCTCACCCACACACACACAGAGTAATGCAGACACATAATTGCACACCTACATACACACAGAAACATGTGCACACTGTTACAGAGATGAACACATGTAGATTGACGCTTATAGATACTTGGACACACAGATGCATGTAACCATAGAAACAAGCTAGTACATATCCACACATGTTAACCGGTGGATAAAAAGGTATGGAGGGAAAATAAACACAGGCAAATATGATAAGATAACCAGAGCTGACATTCAAATATGTAGCATGCAGACACATGTGCATGCTCTCAAATATGCATCTATAAACAATCACACACATGCAACAGCACAGGAAATACAGAAACATCCATTGTGTAGCTTTTGACTTCCTGATTAATGTTCTGACACAGGAGTTGTGCAGTATTGTAGTGAATTATTGGGTGGGTGTGGGGGGAAGGGGGGGGGGGAGGAAGGAGTTGGAACTGTAGATTTTTCAGCCACATGACGTGCATATACTGAGGTATCCGAGACTCCTGTCTCTTTCTTACTCTAAGCAAGAAAACTGTATTACAGGATATAGAGCTGTAGATAGATTAGCAAGAGAAAAGCTGCCATCATATTTAATGAATATGTCTGTATTCTGGACAAATGGCTTCACCCCTGCTGCAGCCCCTGCTATTCCAGTACTGAGACCTTCCTCCCCAACATCTCTGCCAATGCATCTCACTCCTGCCCTGCAGCACCCCCTGCTATCCCAGTCCTGAGACTGTAGTGCAGCTGTTTTGGCGGTATCTATCTGCCAGTGCCAGTTCATGATTAGAATTTCTGACTTGTTAAATGATCGTTGGGCAGGCGATGGAAATTCTAATTTGTGAAGACAAAAAATCTAAATGGCTAGCCTGTAAATATCCTTTTATGTTTGCCATAAAAGTAGCACAGTAATTCCAGTGGATGTGAGTCAACTTCATAAAAATGCACAGGTACTGAGCATAGAAAACAAATGCGAGAGGGGAGGGGGAAGTGAATGGAGAGTTCTTTTTTTAATGCTTGCAAATATTTGCAGTGGGTCCTACAAGATGTTAAGAATCAGCCAATCAGCTGCCAGATCATGAGGTCAGTAATGGCTGTTATAAGAGCAGCTGTGGGCTAGGGATTGGAGGTGCATTTCATTCTGCCTGGAAGGTTAGGGCCAAATCAAAGTGGGAAAGAACAAAGGGCTAGTAAGGGGATCAGACACTCTAAAAGGAGACCACAGTGCAGCGTTTAGCAGCCATGTATTATCCTGTCGACATCGGGATGTTTCATGGAATATGCCAGCTTTCATCATGCCAACAGAAGTATTATCTATTAATGAATTTTGGAGATCATATCTGCAGAAGGGAATTGTATGGTCACCAACACTTATGTTGTCTCTTTGCTCATTCTCGTATTGGTCCAGTGAAAAATATCACAGCCTGTACATAGCACAGTTTCTGGAATCCAATGGATTACAAGATCTGAGGCAGAATGGTTTTACCAGAGGTAGGTCTTGTCACCCAATCAATTTCTTTGATTGGGTGATCAGAGAGTTGGATTTCAGTAAGGTCCTTAACATGGTTCCTCATAGGCAACTTTTGAAATGAGACTGACTGGGCTAGAAACTGGTTGAGTGGGAGGTGACAAAGGGTAGTGGTAAATGTCTTTTTTAAATCTTTTTTAAAAGTTTCTAATTGTTTTATGTTCAAATATTTATATACTTAACTTTGTTAATTGTATAACACTTATATAACTCTGTTAATTGTATAACGCTCCGGCGTAAGTTCCTGTTCACTGTACACCGACGTGATATCTTTGATGAGCGTCGGTATATAAAAATTTATTATAAATAAATAAATAAATAAAATAAATAAATGGAGTTAAATCTGAGGAGAGGGGCGTTACCAGGGCTTAATTTGGTGGGGGGGGGGGGGGGGGGGAGAGAGAGAATGGGGTGTAACTCAGCTCTTGCACTTCTTTTCAGGCATAAGAGGCAGAGCAGCAGGGTTGTTCTGCTCCAGCCCCTTCCTCCAGGCAGCCTGCAGGGAAGAGAAGGAGAGGGGCTGAGCCTGAAGCATTCAGAAGAGAACAACCTTTCTGCTCCCTAATCCAGCCTCTTCTCTTGTTCCCCCTCCTCCCCTCCTTCTCCTCCTGTATTGCAGGGACCCAAAGGGGTGATAGTGAAGCAGGCACTGCAGAGCAAAGAACAGACACACAAAGTTTGAATTAGCACAAGTCTGAAAGTTGTGAGCGGTATTGCCAATTGTCAAGGCTTCAATCCTGATCTTGATGAATGACACTACTGCTCATAACTTTCAAACTTCTGCTAATTCCACCCTTTTTGTGTCTGTTATCGAGGGCTTAATCTCTGGCAGAACAACCCAGAACAGCGATCTGTCACCTTTTTTCTGAGACCCGAGAAAGTGGAGCAGAGCCAGCAGCAGTGTTCCCTCTGCACGCGCACATGGCCTGTGAAGGCCGCGCACATGGTACAAAGTTTAGTGCACAGAGTTTTTAATCCTAGAGTTTTTCCAAAAACTAGGCAAATTATTAGGCATAAAATCATTATACTTGCACAGCAATGATGGGAGATACCTAACGTACGCTACATAATGTCTGTGCCACTCTGTGGGTTAAGAGATCTCTGACTCATCTCTACACAGTAAGTCCATAGTATTGGTTTAAACACTTGCTCCAAAGTTTCTGTAACCTCAGTGAATTTAGGCCTAAGTGCACACACTGATGCGGCTCTCTGACAGAGGCCAGGATATAAAGAGTTTCTGCCTGAGGAGTTAACAGTAGTTGATCAATACAACGACTTCAAATTCGTTATTGCTGAGAAAATCAAAGACAAAGTTGTTTCAAATTTGTCATTCAATGGCATAGCTGCATCGGTTCAGGGTACAGCGACACAGTATGGATGGGAGGGATGCTAGCATTGCTAGGCTACAGAATAAACATGCGTACAAGAATCTATGCTCTGCGTCAGCAGCTAGATGACTGAGTGTATATGACGCCATATGGTAATATAAATCATTTATAAAAAACATTAGAAAAAGATAGCGTCAACTGGTTAAGTTTAAATAAGTTGATAATATTTAAGTTAATTACAATTAAGATAAGATTTGAATGCATAAAAACCGAAATGAGTAAAGGTGTTAAACGCAAGAGAACAGCTACATCATTTAAATCAGAATGGCTAGATGAGACTGTTGAAAGTAATACCGCGAAGTTGCACGGCCTAACTCGTGTAGCTCTGCGCAAAATGTTTTCGTATGATGAAGATAAAGGAGTCATTTGTCTGATCTGCACTGAAGCGAAAGCTGTAGGAGAGTTTTCTATGGGTAAAAGTTGGAATGAGGTCTGGAAACTGGATTTCCTCAAAAGATATCTAGTAAGTAAATCTCACATTGACAGTGTAACAAAATTGAAAAATATGAATCCACTATTTCACGGTGGGTTGAAGAACCTGTTACTAGAGACTCCAGAAGAAAAGCAAAGGAGGCAAATTGTTGTAGAATGGAAGCGTTCAAATCCAGATGAGATAAAGGTCCTGATTGACAGCTTCTTGCTAGCCATCAAATTGAATTCCTCTATGCTGGCTGTTACAGATATAAATGAACACATGGCCAAATTTGTAAAGCTGCCAGATAGTTGGAGAAGTAAAAATTATGCATTTGAATTTCTTGAAGTCATCAACAGTGTTGTTGATGACAAACCTTTTCCGTAGGAAAAAAATCAGCAAACCTTTTCCATAGGAAAAAAATCAGCAGAACCAGGGGTCACGATTTGAAGCTCCAGGGAGGAAGATTCAGAACCAATGTCAGGAAGTATTTCTTCACGGAGAGGGTGGTGGATGCCTGGAATGCCCTTCTGGAGGATGTGGTGAAGACCAGAACTGTGAAGGACTTCAAAGGGGCGTGGGATAAACACTGTGGATCCATAAAGTCAAGAGGCCGCCAATGAAGAGTGGGTGACTCGCCAGAATGATGGCTACTGCCTGGAGACAATAGCCTTATTAAATAAACATACACATGCTTACTGTGACTCCAACATCGCTCTAAGCTTCAACAGCAAGAGGAAATGTGGTAAAAAGGATTCACACTCACAAAGAGGGGAGTAGCTGGCTTGTTACGGCGGTTACTACCCCAAATCAAATAAGCCTGATACTTCACTTTCAATGCATATACAGCATAGTTCTCTGCTTCAACGGCAGGGGAGAAGAAAAACTGATACTTCACACATCCAGCAGAGCTCTCTGCTTCAACGGCAGGGGAGAAGAAAAGAGGGTTCGCACTCACAAAGCGGGGAGTAGCTGGCTTGTTACGGCGGTTACTACCCCAAACCAAATGTGCCTGATACTTCACTTTCGATGCATATCCAGCATGGCTCTCTGCTTCAACAGCATGGGAGAAGAAAAACAACCAATAAGGGTTGTATAACATAGTCTGGGTAAAACAAATAAGCATGGGTGTAGCTTGCTTATTGCGGCGGCTACTACCCCTAACTAATCAAGCTAGATATTTCACTTGGATGCAGCTCCATCACTGCTCTCTACATTAAAGGTGGGGGTGGAAGGGAAATAGAACCAAGAGCTAAGAGAAACAGATAAGTATGAGAGAAAAAAATGTGTGAAGCTTGCTGGGCAGACTGGATGGGCCATTTGGTCTTCTTCTGCTGTCATTTCTATGTTTCTATGTTGTTCAAAATGATATAATACAAGAAATTTCTTCGGCATTGTTCCACACTTTAACCGTTGATGAAAGCATTGACATATCTTTGACCTAATGCTTAATACTTTACTTTAAGTATCAGCCTAGCAATGCTTTAGATTACAAAGTATCATTTGGTGGCATTTTGCGATTAGAACATTGCAATGCTGCTTTAATCGTATCTGCCATCAAACTCTTTTATACAGCAAACAAGCTTGATTTAAGGAAGTTGGTTATGTTTACATCGGACGGAGCCTCTGTTATGTTAGGAAGAAAAAATGGAGTAGCAGCACAGTTGAAAAAAGAAATCCCACACCTAACTCAGCAACACTGTGTAGCACATCGTGAAGATTTAGGAATAACTGATACATGGAAAGAAGTCAAACTGATGCAAGACATTGAAACTCTTATCAGAACTGTGTACTCAATGTTTAGTAGATCTATTTCGAAAAGAGTTAAATTTCAAGAAATCGTTGGCGCCTCAAAGCATGATTCAGTGGCATTCAGACCTTTAAATGAAGTGCGATGGCTATTGAGGCATTTTGCTGTTTTGTTACAATATTTTGAGGAAGAGTGGAGAAAAGACCCAATTGCCAAATACTGGCCTAGATTTATCAAAATGCAGTAAGTATTGCATGCAATAGCAGTGTGGTTTATGCAAATATTCAGTTTATTGCAATTTGTGCTAATTACCTATGTGAAGAGCTAAATTGTGATAACATTATCAGACTTTGCAATAGGTGCTAGACCTGTTGTATTTCCTGCATACAATGAGAGAGAGAGAGAGAGAGAGAGACTGGCCATAATGTCATCTCCCTAGCTAGGTATTTGTATCCCTATGGTAGGCCCACCTAGTAGCTTGAGGTGAGGTTTAGGTATGTGGGAGACATCACAAAAGGTGATAAAACCTTACCACCTGGGCACAGCATAATCCAAAAGGTTAAGTCTGTGCAATAGCTCTTCACAGACAGGCAAGCCCATTCCTCACCCCTTACTCTTCCAAATTTGCATCACACCATACAATATGGTGCTATCACATGTGTTAATGGGGCTTTACACTGACCCCCACTGTTTCAAGGAGCTGAGTTTAGGGTAGCCCTGGAAATTTTAAATGATATTCTATCAGATTTGGCTTCATTGTCTCCTCTTCTTCAGAAGAAGGGTTTAACAACTCTAGAAGTACAGGCATGGGCTGCATTTGATATTGGGTCACTTGTCAATTGTGACTTCGATATTGGAATTGATAACATAAAATCACTTTGTGCTCAATATAAAGAGTTTCTGCCTAAGGAGTTAACAGTAGTTATTCGTTATTGCTGAGAAAATCAAAGACAAAGTTGTTTCAAATTTGTCATCTATGTTGTTGTTTGTAACTCAAAATGAACAATTCAAAGACCTCGCTGTGTTGATGGATATTGGAGGAACATTCATGGCATCCAGTGTAGACTGTGAACGTGGCTTCAGTTTTTGGGGAGGTCTCTATCCAACGTGACTCAAAATGCCCTACATAAAGGCTAGCGATGCTTGGGGCCATCGTGGCCCCCATCACCGTTCCTCCCACCTGTTGATAATAGGTGTTATCAAATAGAAAAATTTTTTTCTTTAAAGCCAGCCTAGCTAGCTCTACAATGAAAGTAACTGGTAGTCGGATCAATGCTGCTTGTGCTGTTAATCATGTTTGAATCACCTCTAAAGCAGCTTCTTGAGGTATATTCGTGTATAGAGACACGATGTCAATTGTGGCTAAAGAAACTCCTTCTAAGGGAACATTTAAAGTTTCCAAAAACTGTATCAGTTCACCTGAATCGCGTACATAAGATGACAATGTAGGTATCAGTGGCCGTAAGAAAGTGTCGACATATTGAGAAAGCGGTTCAAGTAGTGAGCCCCAAGAAGAAATAATGGGACGTCCGGGTGGATTCACCAAATTCTTATGAATCTTTGGAAGATGGTAAAAAGTGGGCACCCTCGGATGCTCCACTTTCAAAAAACGAAATTCCCTCTTTGTAACCCAACCCTGTAACAGGGCTTCTTCTAATATGTTATCAATATGTTCTTTTAACTGATTTGTAGGGTCTCCATCTAATTTTTCATAATGTTGATCTGCTAATTGTCTTAAAGCTTCCTCCTTGTATGAATCCCGGTTCATCACTACCACCGCTCCCCCTTTGTCAGCACTCTTGACCATACGCACTGTGCCTCTTTGGAATGAAAATGCTGGTCAGAAAGATGATTTTCTATAGCAGACCATCACTGAAATATACAACACTTTTGGGGAGGAGATTTCTGTTTGTTACAGCCAATAACATTTGTGGTTAAGAGGAACCTCAGAATTAGTCCCATGGATCTGGTGGTAGCAGTGCTATCAGGGCTGAATTTAGGAAGAGGCAACATAGGCACATAACTAGGGTGCTAAATTCTAAAGGTGCCAAAAAAAACCCAAGACTCTCCCTGCTGCTGTCTGACTTCCAGTGGAGAAACCTCCCACCTCTGGTTCTCTGCCTGTGGGTGCCACAGTCACTGATGGTTCGTGCGTCTCACTTAAATCTGGCCCTTCACTGGCATGCAGGAGTCAAGTTTCCCTTCTATTGGGGCTGACTGGCCTGAGATGAACTTCAGAGGAGCTGCACTTGATCCCAGAGAGGAAGAGTGGGTGACTGTCACTACTGTGGTGACTCCTCTCTGACAATAAGAGTGGTCCTTCTTGAAGGTAATGAAGATCATGTTCCTCTAAGGGCTGACAAGCAGGCTGGGATTGGGGATGCTGGAGAAAACTCTAAAAAGAGGAAAAGAGAGGATGAGAGGGGAAGAGAAAAATTTCTGTGGCCCTCTTTATATCTTTTTTGTCTGCCTGTCTGTCATAGCTACCATCTTTCTGTCTGCCTCTACCTCTTCATCTACAACTATCATACAGTATCTGCTCATCCTAGCTAAATATAGATATTTATCTGTCTTCTGTATCTGTAGCATCTAAATCTAGCTCTCATTTATCCATTTATCTATCTTTTCTTCTCCCCACATTGCACATAGCTATCTGGTAAATTATCAAGCTTAGTGCCTGCCAGGGTTCTTGGAGAAGTTGGTAGCTTGTTCCTGAAGCAAATGATGACAGGTCAGTCCTTCTCCTTGTGCCAAGTTTTCGGATGCTGTTTAATCTAATTGCAGAAAATGAATCTTAGCATCACACTAAGATCCAGCAGTGTCACAGCTCCTTGCATGCATACATAATGCCCAATTTGCAAAATTAATGTATTATTACAATAAGGGTGATCGTTCCCTAATTAGCTTGATATAATTCCAATTACCAGCCAGCGTACACTTTATCAGATGGGACTTAGAGAAATTCCTTTGTTTAGATTGCATTCGGTAGTGTTTCAGCCCTGGTGGAAATGACTATGTGATCTGAGTTGGAAAAGAAACTTGCAGACAAACTTCAAATGCTCAGCAACACTATGCAAAATCAGAGAATTCAATTTCTCAATCAAAATAATTTGAAAAAAGAATAAGAACATCTCAGATAAGTTTTCCTGAGCTTTCTGTTGCTGGTTCATCTTTAAGGGAAAGAAAAGACATTTTGAATACTTTAGCTACATTTGATATAACTATGTTAGCTGAGGGTCAAAGACTATGGCTTAGAAAGTTAAATTAGCTTGTTTTACTTTTTCTTGACATTCTATGGCCATATGGTATGGAGGAGCTTTTGCTCCATTCCAGCCTAGCAGAGGTTCTCTTTGCAGCATCTGCCATATGGTATGGAGGAGCTTTTGCTCCTTTCCAGCCTAGCAGAGGTTCTCTTTGCAGCATCTGCCATATGGTATGGAGGAGCTTCTGCTCCTTTCCAGCCTAGTAGAGCTCTTTGCAGCATCTGCCGGAGGGAGGTGGGAAGAAGAGAAAAATGGAAGGGGTAAATGAATATGGGAGAGGGTGGGTTATTTCAGTCCCGATTTTGCACCATTGCATGCATGGATTTGTAGTTCCCATTTTATGAAAAACAAGAGCACATTACCATTGATGCAATTAGGATAAAACCAAGACTGACTCAGCCTGTCCCATTTGACATGGTGCTATATGATCACCTCAATAGAAGGTGGGGACAGAAAGGGCAAAATAGCAGTGAGAGAAAATAAAAAAAATGTTAGGAGAGAAGTGACAGGGAGTGAGAGGTAATGACAGAGAAGAAAGTAGGGAAGGCAGTGAAGCACTGTGCACTGTGCAAAACAGGGAAACTATGAAGTTTCCCCACTGTGAAACTGTTTGGGTTTTTCCATTTTTGAATATGACTCTAACTAGCCAGGATTCAGAAATGTTCAAGTCAGAAGTCTCTAGCTGTGACTATACAGGTAAGAAGAAGGAGTGTTTCTAAGAATTAGGGATGTACTACAAAGTTAGCAAGGTAAGTGTGTACTGCTGATTCAGAGACAATAAGTATGCCTATATCATAAACTAGAGTGACTCAAAATGCAATGGAATGGGAGTTTTAAAACATCCTTTGCTGGTTTTCCTGGGACTTATCTTACCCATCGCACACACTCCTAGCACTGCTCTCCTGGTCAGTACCGTGCATCGGACCCCTCTATAGGGAAAGGACAGGGGCAAGCTAAAAGGTACTAGAAAAAGGGAAACTCATGGGGCTGTGCAGCCCAGATTTAAGAACATAAGAACATGCCATACTGGGTCAGACCAAGGGTCCATCAAGCCCAGCATCCTGTTTCCAACAGTGGCCAATCCAGGCCATAAGAACCTGGCAAGTACCCAAAAACTAAGTCTATTTCATGTTACCATTGCTATTAATAACAGTGGCTATTTTCTAATTCAACTTAATTAATAGCAGGTAATGGACTTCTCCTCCAAGAACTTATCCAATCCTTTTTTAAACACAGCTATACTAACTGCACTAACCACATCCTCTGGCAACAAATTCCAGAGTTTAATTGTGCGTTGAGTGAAAAAGAACTTTCTCCGATTAGTTTTAAATGTGCCATATGCTAACTTCATGGAGTGCCCCCTAGTCTTTCTATTATCTGAAAGACTAAATAACCGATTCACATCTCCCCGTTCTAGACCTCTCATGATTTTAAACACCTCTATCATATCCCCCCTCAGCCCTCTCTTCTCCAAGCTGAAAAGTCCTAATCTCTTCAGCCTTTCCTCATAGGGGAACTGTTCCATTCCCCTTATCATTTTGGTAGCCCTTCTCTGTACCTTCTCCATCGCAATTATATCTTTTTTGAGATGCGGTGACCAGAATTGTACACAGTATTCAAGTTGAGGTCTCACCATGGAGTGATACAGAGGCATTATGACATTTTCTGTTTTATTCCCAACATTCTGTTTGCTTTTTTGACTGCCACAGCACACTGAACCGACAATTTCAATGTGTTATCCACTATGACGCCTAGATCTCTTTCTTGGGTGGTAGCACCTAATATGGAACCTAATATCGTGTAGCTATAGCATGGGTTATTTTTCCCTATATGCATCACCTTGTACTTATCCACATTAAATTTCATCTTTTATTTCGTTGCCCAAGATTCCAGTCTCACAAGGTCTTCCTGCAATTTATCACAATCTGCTTGTGATTTAACTACTCTGAACAATTTTGCATCATCTGCAAATTTGATTACCTCACTTGTCGTATTTCTTTCCAGATCATTTATAAATATATTGAAAAGTAAGGGTCCCAATACAGATCCCTGAGGCACTCCACTGCCCACTCCCTTCCACTGAGAAAATTGTCCATTTAATCCTACTCTCTGTTTCCTGTCTTTTTGCCAGTTTGTAATCCACGAAAGGACATCGCCGCCTATACCATGACTTTTTACTTTTCCTAGAAGCCTCTCATGAGGAACTTTGTCAAACGCCTTCTGAAAATCCAAGTACACTACATCTACTGGTTCACCTTTATCCACATGTTTATTAACTCCTTCAAAAAAGTGAAGCAGATTTGTGAGGCAAGACTTGCCCTGGGTAAAGCCATGCTGACTTTGTTCCATTAAACCATGTCTTTCTATATGTTCTGTGATTTTGATGCTTAGAACACTTTCCACTATTTTTCCTGGTACTGAAGTCAGGCTAACTGGTCTGTAGTTTCCTGGATCACCCCTGGAGCCCATTTTAAATATTGGGGTTACATTAGCTATCCTCCAGTCTTCAGGTACAATGGATGATTTTAATGATAGATTACAAATTTTTACTAATAGGTCTGAAATTTCATTTTTGAGTTCCTTCAGAACCCTGGGGTGTATACCATCCGGTCCAGGTGATTTACTACTCTTCAGTTTATCAATCAGGCCTACCACATCTTGGCACAATTGCATTCCTCTTTGGCTTGGATTTTGGTGCTCTACTAGGTAAGTCTTGCATAACCTAGGAGGGCACCAAAATCCAAGCCAAAGAGGAATGCAACTGTGCCAAGGAGGTACCTGCTCATGCTATCCACATCAAAAGAGTGCTGCTGTGATCCTGGTATTTCACCCACTATCTGATCTCCACTGTATCCCCCCACCCACTCTCCACACTCCAGTCCTGCCTATGGGTACCCAAATTGTAAATCCAGCCCTGGAGCTGTGGATTGAAGTCCAGCTAGAACAAAGATGATAAGATGTAGACCTTGCGAGATTAACAATAAATAAAGTAAAAAGATCTTTCTCAGAAAGGTCTTACACTATCTGATCAGGCTAGCTGGGGCCACCATTGACAAACTATTTGCCATTTCACAGTAGGGTGCGCAGAAACTATTTTTTTTTTCAATTTTTTAAATTAATTTGTTTTTTGTTTTGTTTCTTTAAAATGAAAAAAAAAAAAAGAATGAAATTTACAAAATGAAACTAATTGAAAAACAAACTAAAGTAAAATACAAATGTTGGATCCACAGTCAAACCCCTCCGCATTCTTGAGCTCTCCCCCAATTCTTCCCAGCTCCTCACCCCTGGACTCTCCTAACTTTTTACCCTCTTATGGAAAATGTATTCACAGGCCAGGAACAATCCACCGGACTCCTTCCACCCGAGGGGCTGTGAATGCTGCAGCAACTGCCATAGCATCCCCACTCATGGCCAACTCAAGGAGCAAAAACAGAGCTGGTGACTCAGATCTCCTGCACACATGCAGTACTGCCACTGAACCATGGAACTGTCCCCCCCTCCCCCCTCCTCTCCGGATTAGTTTGGCTGCCTAGGTTGCTGCTTCCTCAACTTGAATACAAATGTGCGTATCTGTTTGAGGTGATGAGCAATGTCAAGGTAACTTTCTCTTCTAGTTAAATCTCCACTAAGAGGGTTGTCCCACTTTATAATACACAATATTCATACAGCCCCCTTCATTTGTTATCCACACAAATCTACTTCTATGAGATCCTGATTTAAAAAAAATGAAGGGGGCTGTATGAATATTGTACAGCATAAGGTAACTTTCTCAGCACTTGGTGACATTACCAATCATCTGATCCACACCCTGAGCCAATAGAGTTCAGCTCTGCTCTCAGTGAATTCTTACTTATGTAATCTGACCATCTATTTTGTAGCTCCAATACACCACAAAAAGGGTGTGTGGTTGTGCATTACAACTATTGCATTTGAAGGGAGAATTGTTATTGCACTTCATGACACTCGTATCCTATGAATGATTTATAAGATTCTCCTTATTCATTAAAATAAAACTCAGGCTGTCAGTGTTACTGTACCATGCAATAGACTCTGATCCTTCTTAAGCACACTGCTGTCATTTCTGAGTAATTAAACCCATCAGACAAAATCATTCCACTCACACATTAAAGGCTTTGGATGGGCAATCCAGGACGCGAGGGGTAGCAGTGCTGCACAAACCAGTCCTCGGCATCCCCTTCCTCCAGCCAGTTGGATTTTCAGGTTTTCCCTGATGAATATGCATGATATATATATTGACATGCATTGGAGGTAGTGTATGCAAATATATCACATGCATATTCATTAGGGATTCAACTGGCAAGGGGAGGGGGCCCGAGGACTAGGGTAAGGAACTCTCTAATTTTTGGATACAGAAGCAAACAGCAGAGGAATTATCTATTACCAGCATGAGGATTCCTCTATCAGACGTTTCACTTCTAAATTACTAAATGAAATACACACGAGATCTTTCTTTGGGTATAAAGAAATTTGAAGTTCATCCATTCATCAGTAAAAGTTTCACAAAATCAATTTGTTGCAGAGTGTAACTATAATAATTCCTCTAAAGTGTTTTATAAGACAAGTTCATTAATACATTTCAACACAAAGAGGCTATAGTTTCCTGAACTCATTGTAGCCAGCACAAATGAAGCAGAACAAATCGAATTGCCTGTGTAACCTTCATAGTGTAATCCTCCCCAGCTCCCCAGCGGAGCCCTCTTGCCCCAGGCTCCCCCAGGCCAGCATAGCTCCCTGCACTGTGCTGCATCCAGTGGCTCTGACTAGACCGCAATCCCTAAATCTTATAGGCCCTGCAGCTGGAACTTCCTGTGGCGCCGGCTAATGACATCATCACTGCCTTGAGTTATAAGGAAGCTCAGTGCACCTAGCCAGCTCCTCACCAACAAGTCCTTCAGGGATCCCTCTGCCCAGGTGTTGTCGTTGTGCCTGCTCCTGTCTCCTGTTCCAGCTCCCCTTCTTGCCTGCTCCTGCCTCTGTACCGGCCCTTGCCATTTACCTGCCTCGCTCTGCTCTTGACACCTCACCTGTCCTGCTTGCCCTGCTCTTCCTTCACCTTTGGTCTGACGTTGTTGCTAATCCGGCCTGGTCCTTTGATGTTGCTTCACTGCTGCTTGCTCTGACCTCATCTCCGTCTGAACTCTGCCAACCCTGACCTTGGTCTGCTTTCCCTCCCTGCCTGGACATTGGCCATCCTGACCTAGCCTGTGACACATCAGTGGCCGCCTGTCGGGGCCTAGTCTGTGTCTGCATGAACTGGGCTACACCAGTCTGTCAGCAGGGCTAGGTCTTGCCTTCCTCAAACATGACACATAATTATTTTGAGGAAAGGATAGAAGCAGACTGGAAGTGGTTTACAGGAAGATTACGAAAATGGTACAGGTTGTGCCACAAAAACCACATGACATTTGACTTAGGGACCTAAATACACACACCCCAGAGGAAAGGAGAGAGGGGAGCTGTGATAGAGGCACTTAAAAACCTTAAAGGTATCAATCAGGTGCAAGAAGCAAACTGTTTTTCAGAGAAAAGCGAGCTCTATTTGTTTATTTATTCACAGTAACTTAGAACAAGAGGTCATAATATGAAGCTCCAGTGGGGTAGAACCAGGAGCAACATCCAAAAATATTTCTTCATGGAAAGGGTGGTGGATGACAGAATGAACTCCCCGAGGAGAGGGCAGAGGAAGAATGGTAATGGAATTGAAAAGCACATGGGAAAAGTGGCAAAGAGGATGATAAAGAAACACCGGGGAGACCTGCACACTTTCAACCCCAAACAGCAGTGGTATTAGAAGGCAGTGGGGTAACTTGCAATTTTGGTGGCTGTGTGGATTATTAGAAGATTTGGAAATAAGAGATGGAAGGGTCCTGGGTTTGAATTAAGTTTTGATTATGTTAAGATTCAAATGGCCTGACAGCAGAGGTGGTGGAAGACAGCACTTTTGACTGATTTTGAACAGAAATGGAAGACAGAAGTAAGTAAGCAAAAGGTTGAGAGATCTCTTAAAAGACAAGGTGGGGGCAGGGAGGAGTAGATGTTGGGCTACATATGGGTATCTGAATGCTTTTCTGCACAAAGTGGAAGAATCTTAACTGGGCAGACAGGATGGTTCAATGTGGTCTTTGTCTGCTGTCCAGGCCCAGCCCAATAGGGAGTGCATACCGTGCATTTGCAAGGGGCGGCACACTTGGGGGGGGGGGGGGGGGGGCAGTGCTAGATCTGCTGGCTGGTGATCTAGTGGAGTGCGAGCGGCAGGGATCAGAAAGCCACAGTCACTGATGGTTCGTGCAGGCAGCAGTGTGCCCTAAAAAACTGATTCAGGGGCTCGGGAGGGGGGGGGGGGGGGGGGGGGAGCTTGCTGTATCGACATAGCAAGTGTCTAAAAAAAAATGTGCTTACCTGAGCAGCAGCCGGGCTGGCAGATGAATCTGCAGCATGACTTATCAAGAGAAGCACTGAGGGCGGGACCCGCTTTTTTTTTTTTTTTTTTTTTAACTTCAGCTCCATCCTGCTGCTCTGTACCAGCAGCCAGCTCACCTGACCCCATTGACCTCACAGGCAGCCAATGGTTGGAACTGGCAGGGGAAGGTACAACTTATCTGCGGCCGGCCAGAAAGAAGGCAGGAGGAGCAGCATGAGAAGCTTCCAGGCAGGGAGGGGCTGGTTAGAAGGAAGGCGCACTATGTGCCCTGTGTTAGCTTGCATGGGACTGGGGGGGAATTTGCAGCTCAGCAGCAACTTTCCTTTGGGAAGAGGTGCCAGCCTGTTTGGAACAGGAAAAGGTAACTTGAAAAAGAACATTGAGCTGAGGGAGGGGGCAGGGAGCAAACTGGGCAGGGCATTGAGCTGAGGGAGGGGGCAGGGAGCAAACTGGGCAGGGCATTGAGCTGAGGGAGGGGGCAGGGAGCAAACTGGGCAGGGCATTGAGCTGAAGGGGGCAGGCAGAAAAATGGACAGGGTATTCGGTGGAGGGAGGGGCATGGGGCAGGGCATTGAGCAGAGAGAGGGAGGGGGCAGGGAGCAAACTGGGCATTTAGCTGAGAGAGGGATTGAGCCTGGGTATGGGGGGAACTAAGCTGGGAACTGAGGCAGGGGAGGTAGATTTTGGAAGATTTTGTCCCCAGTAACCCGACAGCAGCAGGGGAAGACAGAAGAAGGTACAGAGAAGGGCTACCAAAATGATAAGGGGAATGGAACAACACTCCTATGAGGAAAGACTAAAGAGGTTAGGACATTTCAGCTTGGAGAAGAGACGGCTGAGGGGGGATATGATAGAGGTGTTTAAAATCATGAGAGGTCTAGAACGGGTAGATGTGAATCGGTTATTTACTCTTTCGGATAGTAGAAAGACTAGGGGACACTCCATGAAGTTAGCATGTGGCACATTTAAAACTAATCGGAGAAAGTTCTTTTTTACTCATCGCACAATTAAACTCTGGAATTTGTTGCCAGAGGATGTGGTTAGTGCAGTTAGTGTAGCTGTGTTTAAAAAAGGACTGGATAAGTTCTTGGAGGAGAAGTCCATTACCTGCTATTAAGTTCACTTAGAGAATAGCCACTGCCATTAGCAATGGTTACATGGAATAGACTTAGTTTTTGGGTACTTGCCAGGTTCTTATGGCCTGGATTGGCCACTGTTGGAAACAGGATCCTGGGCTTGATGGACCCTTGGTCTGACCCAGTATGGCATTTTCTTATCTTCTTATGTTCTTATGTAAGTCCCAGTTTGTAGTGACCAAGGTGTGCGCCTGCGCTGCCTAGGTCTGATGTAATTTTACAGCCCTCCTGGGAGAATTCTGCATCTTTGAGTAGCAAATCAAATATAATAAAAAAAATAAATTATTACTCAAAGGGAATGATTGTATTGTGCTTTGATTTTAAAATATTGATTGTACACAATGTGCTGGAGGCTGGCTGTTTGGCTGAGCAGATAACATTTGTAAATTGTAATTTGTGCTCAACGATTCTGTATTTGGTGATGGTCTCTGTGTTCTGCGAGTGTGATGGAGGCGAGCTGATGTATTCTGCTAGTGTGTGGGGATCTGTAGCAGTCTTGTGCATTGTGGTTTACAAACAGGAGGTGTATTTTTGCTGTGGAGCCCGTGCAGTCTTTGCAGTGCTGCGCTTTCATAATACAGGCCAATACAGTACAGTGCGCTCTGGCGGAGCGCACTGTTAACCCGCGTTTGGACGCGCTAGCTTTACCCCTTAGTCATCAAATGCATGTTGATGGCCCTATTAGTTATTCCCGCAGCCAAGCCGCACATTTTACTTTCAGAAATTAGCACCTACCCAAAGGTAGGTGTAAATTTCTGCCAGCACTGGGAAAGTGCACAGAAACGCAGTAAAAACTGCTTTTCTGTGCACCCTCCGACTTAATATCATGGCGATATTAAGTCGGAGGTCCCAAAAGTAAAAAAAAACCAAAACAAAACATTTTAAATCAGCCCGCGGCTCGTGGGTTGAAAACCGGACGCTCAATTTTGCAGGCGTCCGGTTTCCGAACCCATGGCTGTCAGCAGGTTTGAGGACCAATGCCGGCAAAATTGAGCGTCGGCTGTCAAACTCACTGACAGCCACCGCTCCTGTCA
This sequence comes from Rhinatrema bivittatum, assembly GCF_901001135.1. Classification (NCBI taxonomy): domain Eukaryota; kingdom Metazoa; phylum Chordata; class Amphibia; order Gymnophiona; family Rhinatrematidae; genus Rhinatrema; species Rhinatrema bivittatum. The sequence goes on from NC_042625.1 coordinate 86,902,013, forward strand.
AAAAAGAGGCAGGCCCTTATTTGAATACTAAATCGCGCGCACAGGCCACTCTCCCGCTCTCTCGCGACTTTTACTGTATCGGCCTGTAAGGTAGAGTTGTTGCTGTGTGAATGCTGCAAGTTAGCATTGCTATGATATGGCAGGTTTGAGGTTTGTTGCATATGTCCTGAGTGTTGATCTTCTTTTTGCAGGATTTTGTATTAGTTTACATTGTCAATGTGCCTGGTAGTAGAGGGAGTTTGTGTTACTGTTACTTATTTGACACCAGAATTTGAATATTCTTTTTTTGTATGGTGAGTTGTACAGGGAAATATCCTGCACTGCCCCCTTGCCTTTCTATTGTATGTTTGTTTTTTAGAAAAATGTTTACACTTAAGTGTTAGAAAACAGAATTAGGCAGGGAGATGGAGCAGCACAATCATTGTTCGCACAGGACAGCAAGAAGCCTAACACCAGCCCTATTACTCTCTAAAACAAAAATGCCAGATATTTACCAGATAAGCCAAAGACAGATGGAGTATCAGTACCATATCCTCAGTAATTTTAGGTTGGGTAAGTTCAGAATCCTCTAGGAGCCTTAAACCTAAAATACTCCCATCGGATTCCTTCTCTGAGTTATATGGCTAGAATTAAAACTTTGATGAAAAAAGATGTTATTTACCCTTCCTCAGATTCCTGAGGTGAAGGATAATACGAACGTGAGAAATGCCATGCTGCGTCAGATCAGTGGTCCACGGAGCCCAGTATCCTGTCTGCAACAGTGACCAATCTGGGTCACTTTGAAGCAGCCGGACATCTCTTCCTTCAAAAGGAAGAGGTGACATCTCCACGCCTGTCTTGCTATTAATTGTTCCCTAGAAACTTGTCCAAACCTTTTTTTAAGCCCAGCAATGCTATTAACTTTGATTACATCCTTGGGCAACAAATTCCACAGTTTAATTAACCATTGACTAAAAAATGACTTTCTTAAATTTGTTTTAAATCTACTGCCAGTTAGTTTTATGGAGTGTTCCCTGATTCTAGTACTATTTAAAGGGTAAGTAACTATTCCCTGTTAATTACAGACCAGCTAGACTGGCCTTTTTGGTGAGTAAATGAATGGAGTCATTGCTAAAACAGGATAGTGCAGTTTCTGGAATCCAATAGACTACGAGATCTGGGGTCGCAAGGTTTTACTAGAGGTAGGTCTTGTCAGATAAATCTAATCAATTCCTTTGGGAGAGACAGTTAGATTGGGGAGAGCACTGGATGTTGTGTACTTGGATTTCCACAAGACTTTGACTTGGTTTCGCATGAGCAACTTATGATCAAACTAAGCACCCTAAGTATGGGCCAGAAAGTGATTGACTAGGTAAACATTGGTTGAGTGGGAAGTGAAAAAGAGTAAGTGTAAATGGAGTTCACTCTGAGGAAAGGAGGGTTAACAGTGGTGTGTCACGGGGGAGGGGGGAGGGGGATAGTCCTCGGTCTGGTTCGGTGCAACATTTTCATAAGCAATATTGCAGAAGGGCTATTGGGAAAAGTTTGCTTTTTGCAGGTGATAGTAACATTTGCAGCACATTAAACAAACTGGAAGATGTGCAAAACATGAGGAGAGAAGTAGTGAAGCTCAAGGAATGGTCTAGGGTCTGGTAGTTAGGATTTAATGCTAAAAAATGCAGGGTCATGCATTTCGGCTGCAAAAACCCAAGGGAGTGGTATAGTATAGAGGATGAAGTTCTTCTGTGCACAAAACATGAATGAGATTTGGAGGTGATCACATCTGGTGATCTTAAGATGGTGAAATAGGTGGATAAGGCAATGGCAAAAGCCAGAAGAATTCTTGGGTGCACTGGGAGAGGAATTGCCAGCAGGATTAAGGGAGGTGACATTGCCTCTGTATTAGTTTCTGGTGAAACCTCATTTGGAATATTTTGTACAATTCTGGAGACCACATCTTCAAAAGGACATAAACTGAATAGAGTCAGTCTGGAGGGCAGCTACTAAAATGGTCAAAGGTCTTCATATGGGAACAGACTTAAAGACCTAAACATATATACCCTGGAGCAGTGATGACGAACCTATGACCTGCATGTCAATGGCGACATGCCACGACGTGTTCAGTGACATGCCAACATCCGCCAACACCAGACAAAATTATAGGACCCCGTAAGCCGTGGCGATCAACAGTAGGCCCTGCAGAAGCTGTGGTAGAGTGGGAGCCTCCCTCGAGGCTCTCTACTTATTTCTCTTGCTTTTCTCGCAGCTTCATAGACTTCTGCTTCTCTTCAATCAGCCCCCACCCCCCCCCCCTGCGACTGCGATCGCGTCTGCATTTTTGTGTTTTTTCTTTTCCCTGTGGCATCACTGATAGCTGCGGGACTGCTCCTTCCTCCTCTCACCACCACAGTGGTGGGAGACGCTCCCTCAGCCATCCCTCACACCAGCCCCGTCTCTCTCTCAGACCTCCCGCTGCCAGCTCACCACAGCTGAAGGCTCCTCACTGATTTCCGCAGACGGCCCCCCCCCCCTTTATGTTGGGGCTGTGGCAAAAAATAACTCTCTCCCCACCTATCCTGCATCAGATCTTTCTGCTCATGTCGTCCCTCACCAGCTGGTAACCCTGCCTTGATCCCTTCTGACCACCAATGTAAGTTTTTTTTTTTTATATGTATTTAGAAGCTGCATAAGAGGAGAGCGAGTGGGAGTGTGCAAGGGAGCATGTGTGCATGTGTGTGTATTTGTCAGTGGGTGCGAGGAAGCATGTGTGTGTGTGTGTGTGTGTGTGTGTGTCACCAGGTGTGGGAGAGCGTGTGTGTATGTTACCAGGTGCAAGGGACCGTGTCTGTGGATGTCAGCGGGTACAAGGAAGCATGTATGTGTATGTCAGTGGGTGCAAGAGAGAGCGTGTGTGCTTGACTGCATAATTGCTGTTTTCATCCTGCTTGATTAATGTGCTGTATGAAACTGTTTTTAATAATGAATCTGCTTTTCCGTTATTAGTTGTTTTACTTCTTTTTCATTTTTGTAATTATTTGACATTTTTATATATATATAATACAAAGACACGATGGGGCTGTATTTTTTGTAAATAAATGAATATGTAAAGAATGGAGTATATTTTTGTTCGGGGGGGGGGGGGGGGGGGGATGACACACCAGCAGAGTCAAGTTAGGCATTTTATGAGTTTTTGTCCCACTGAGCCTAAAAGTTCTCCATCACTGCCCTGCAGGAAAGGAGATATGATAAAAACACAAATATTTCCTAGAAAGGAAAGCTGAAGAGGTAGGCATCTTTCAATGGAAAGGAGGCAGTAGAACAAGGGTGGTGAGGGGAGGGGTCATAGGATGAGGGTGAAACAGAGTAGACTCAAGAATACCCTATGGAAATGTTTCTATACCGAAAGGGTGGTGGATGTATGGAACAGCCTCCCTGTGGAGGTGGTGCAGAATTCAAGAAAATATGAATTCAAGAAAATGTATGATAAGCACAGAGAATCTCTGAGGAAGGGACTTTATTGCTGGGCAGACTGGAGGGGCCATATGATTTTTGCCTGCCATCATGTTCTATGTTTCCATTCCATACCACAGAGGATTCATAGCAGCAGGGAAATGAAAATAAAGCCAGTGGCCAAGTAGGATCTGTGGTTCTTCAAAGAGAAGGAGAAATGGGCTTTTATCTACTGTTCTAATTTCTTCTCATAAGTTTGAAGAGGTTGGCTTGTCATGAACAAGGCAAGTTTACAATAGCCATGTAAATAGGGTTACCAACTCATTCACTGATTCAGTCCTAGTTTAGTCCCATTGTCTGCATGAAGTTAGTTTTTTGGCTAAAGACACCTTTATGATTTCCCTTTCCACTTTCTGTCCAGGTTCTTTCATAAGTTTAAACCATTTCCAAAAAAGATCTACATGTTCTGAGTGCCATCTCTTCCTCTGTCTGGTTCAGTGTTCTTTCAGTCTTATCAGACTAAATGGACTGCCCAGCCCTATGTACTGCTGAGCAATGACTTGCCTACAATCCTCAGCTCAGTTACAGATCTCACCCGGATGTGCTTCAGACAATGTCCATAGCCCCCCTGAAATCCTTCTACAGTACCACTTTTGACTGAGTTAGGGACATATTTGCACAAGGGCTCCAACAGAGATCTAGCATTGGACCTGTACACTGGAAGAGCATTTCCACCATATTTGAGCCTGAGGAGAAAGTGAAGAGGTAAAGAGAAATGGCTGCACATAATTTCCAAGTCTAGCATTGAACATGGATTGGTTCTAAGTCATTTTCCAACTCAACCCACATCTCCATTGTAAGCGGTAGCCTTGAATGGAGTTATATTATGCCATAGAACACACACACACACTCGCAGTCTTATAAAAACAAAACTCAGTTTACTAAATATGGTAAAGTATGGTACATAAGAACATAAGAAATGCCATACTGGGTCAGACCAAGGGTCTATCAAGCCCAGTATCCTGTTTTCCAACAGTGGCCAATTCAATTCACATATACCTAGCAAGTGCCAAATATTAGATCACAAGCTACTATTGCTTATTAATTACTGTAATAGCAGTTTATGGATTTAACCTCTAGGAACTTATCCAAACCTTTTTTTAAATTCAGTAACACTAACTGCTGAAACTACATCCCTGGCAATGAATTCCAGAGTTTAATTATGCGCTGAGTGAAAAAGAATTAGAAAATTGTATAATCAGCAAAGAGAAATAATATCGCACACTATCACAGTATTATTGCAAAAATCAATAAAAGCAAATAGCTATTGTAATAACAAAGATAGGACTAAAGAAAAGATTTTATATAAAACATACTTCCCTCATAGATCTTCCATTCCTTGAGCCAGTGTATCCTGTGAAACGCAAGACAGTTCAAGCTCAGGGACCCCAAGAACTAGCTACCCATTCTTGACCCTGGATTATCCAAGGAATATTGTCAATTGCAGCTTCTTATATTCTCTTCTCTGGCTCTAATCCAGGGTCTGCAAGTTAATTGTTCTAATTAAGACTCACAGTTACAATAAGATTTATGGCCCGGTTGTGGCTATCAGGGAGGCATCCTGCCACTACCTAACTCTAGGCACCAGCCTTATCTGACAGAGAACAGATGTTTTCCTTGCTTTTATCTTAGTACCTGTTACTGAGCACAGAAGAAGGAAATAAAAACAATATGCAATTTAAAAATATCTTATGCTATGCTACGCTATGCCATATATATTGATCCACATTTATCAATTTATTGGTGATTGCATTAATCCACTATTAACCCCTACCTTCGCATACAGTACTCTTCCAATCCATTAATTAACTAGCTCCCTAAAATCATTTTCTACATCCATTCCATATGCATCTAGTTTGGAATTATTTGACCAAACTTCAAAGCAAATAGTATCAGTTTCATGCTACCTTCCAATATTTTTAAACCTGACAAATATTTGAACAATCAATCAACTCAAATAACTTCCTGACTTTTTGGCTGATTAAAACTAGCTGTGATTATCTGATTATGTTTCCATACACCAATGTGGGTTAGATTGGCATTACCTCAGCTTTAGGATAATGTGTGAAAAGAATACAGTCACTGGAATCCAAGACCCAGGCATCCTTTGCCAATGTTATGCCCATTTAAGGGTTCAGCAGAATTTCAGTTAGAGAAGAAGCCTTATCTGGAATATGTCAATGACTGCATACTGTTCTTTATATGGGGAAGCAAAGGACACTTAAGCATGATACTTTGATGAAGTTTCAAAATATATGGGAGCCTTATATCTTGTAGCTGAAGAGTGATACTCTTTAAACGGGTGTTTGATAATGGCTGAAGAGCATGCTATTGTTATTTAATTATCCTTATACCTGTCATACCATTTGTATAGTTGTTACCCTCATCTATTGGTCTGGGGGATAATGGGGGGATGGTTGGGGGAGGTGTCTATTGTAAGACCTAGAATGCATGGCTGTCTGTTGACATCTCAATAAAATGTAAATTGTATATAAAAAAAAGACTAAAAGCCTGAAGTATGAAGGGAGAAAGCCTCCAGCTAAAACCAACATCTGTATTCTTTCCCTCCTCAGCAATTAATGAAATAATTTGCCATTAACTCTGCCCAATCCTGTGTTCTTTTCTAGTGCTATTGACAATAGATTAATGGTTGTTGGCAAGGTCACTTAGCAGCCTAGTAAGTCTATAATACAAAGACTTTCCCATTCTTTCTCATTTTCATAATGTTGACATGCAGTTCGTCTTCCTTTCCATCTAATATGGTTCATCACTCTTGTTTCCTCTCCCTTGAATATGTGATGACAGGTACCATTGGTCAGATCCTGGCATTGCTGAAGACTTAAGAATTTGCAGATGAGCTCTTTTTTTTTTTTTTCATAACAGGTTGGTGCAGTTCTGGTTTTTACCCTATTGCATGCTGGGACTTGTAGTTATGATTGCCATAAGAAAAGTGGGACTACAGTTCCATGCAAGCACTGGAGATAAGACCAGCAGTGGAACAAGAAAAAAAAAGTATGGAGTCTATTGGCAAACCTTAGCTGGAGTGCAATCGACAAAAGGGTCTAAGATGGGGAACAAAGGCAGGGAGGTGAAACAGAAGTTGGTATATAATAAGATGTCAATGGCTAAATATTGCATGATCCCCAAAATAGATTTCTCTGCCTGTATTGTTCCCCTCTTCTTTATAGGTCTTTTTTCCTTTGTTCCTATGGAGGAACTTATTTTTTCCTATATACCCAAAATATCCCTTTGGTTCCTTTAAAGAAGCGGCACAACTGAGTCTGTGGCATAAAATAAGAGTAGTTGAAGTATGTACATGACTGACTTTAAGCATTGGTTCATTGACTTCTGTTTTCCTTGAATTATCTGCCTTTTGGTAATTATGATGTGCAGTGATCCATGGGAAGGGGGGGGGGGGGGGAAATTCTTCTGTGGCACTTAAGCAAATTACATTACATGGCTACAAAAACAATTTCTTCCAGACACCAGAGAGTAGGAGTCAGTCAGAGCAAATCCCTAGCATAGCACGGATAGCAGAGCCTTCCAGGAGAAGAGGCAGGAGCCGAAAACACGGCAGAACTCAAACCTGCATAAGGCAGAGAGAAAGGGACCCTAGCGCTGAGAGAAGGAAAGGAGATCGCAAATTGAGTAAGAGAGCTGTGGCAGCACAGTAGAATGACAGATAGGGGTAGACTATGTGGTCCATAGGGTTTCTAACCTCAGGACTACTTCTTCCAGTAGGTGAACTATGTGTTCACTTTGGGTGCCAAAACCTGGGGGTACGTTGGTAAAACCTCTAAGAAACCTCCAGGTGCCACCTACCTACTTTAAAGAACAGTGCCACAAGAGAGAAGGGAATGGATGCTGGGAAGATGTAGGTGATGGAGACAGAGGGGAAGCTGGGTGGGAGGGTTAGTTGAGGAGAGAGGGTGCTGGGTGGATGGAGAGAGAGAGGGTGCTGGGTACTGCAACAAGGAGCAAATAAATTGGGGTGATGCTGGTGTGCTGAGCAGAGAGTGAAGGGGAGAAATAGGAGAATGCTGGGGGACAAAAGAAAAGGGGGAGATGCTGGATAGAGGGTTAGAGAGAGAGGCTGCTGCGCACTGTGGTCATGGCTGAAAGGCAAGGGGATGCAGGACTTGGCAGGGTTTGAAAAGAGAGTGAGAAGTGGATGCTGAGTGGGTAACAGAGAGGCTGACGCTGTGCCAGAGTTACTGCCGATGGGCAGATGTGTAAGAGGAAGGGTGCAAGATTGAAGGTTTGCCTAGAACGCCTAATATCCTTGCACCAGCCCTTTGTATCTATATTTGTATGACTAGCCACATTTACTAATTATCGCAGAATATCTCAGAAACTGCTAAGGAAGCATGATGAAGAAGGATCAATCCAGCATTCAAAGATCAAATGGTGCTAAAGAAGAAACTCTGGAATTCCTTTCAGATGATCAAAGAGTTTACTCACAGTGTAATAAGAACATAAGAACCTGCCATACTGGGTCAGACCAAGGGTCCATCAAGCCCAGCATCCTGCCGCCAACAGTGGCCAATCCAGGCCACAAGAACCTGGCAAGTACCCAAAAGCTAAGTATGGCAGAAGTTGGATCGCAGGGTTAAGAACCTGAGCATCCTAATTCTATTTCCTGCATCCACCAGGCAACCTTCCCCGTGAGGACAGTTTTAACATAATTAACATATATAAATAGCGATTTAGGAGTGTAAAATGGCCATCTGCAGTTTGCCCTCCTTCGATAAGGCTAAAAGTATGTGTCCTGTCCCAAAACACTCATACTGTTGGCCACATTTAGAGGAGGCATCTCTGGCAATGAATTTGGATTGGGGAAGAAATTAAATAACGTGCGCACATTGCATTTTTTCATCTCTACACAGGTTATTTTCCTTGGGAAAAGGAATGGCACAAAAAAAAAAAAAAAAAGCAGGCATGTTATTCCTCTTTGGAATCTGATGCAAGATCTGCATATAAAAATTACCTGCTGGCTTTGTCCCACGGTTAATGACTTGAAAATTGTCCCCACCCCACCCTTTTCCATCTCTATGTGCTCAGCTATGGCTCGTGGGCGCATGCTTTAGCATTCGCAGTGCTCTGCGCATGGACGGCACCATGTGAATAACAATAATACGATTACTGTAAAGTGATAAGGATTCTCTTGGCGAATGCCCAGTTAGGTGGCTGTGAGAGAGAGCCTGATCCAGGTACCTGGATTCCCTCTTCCACTGATTAACAGAGCTTTGCCTCCCTCTCTCTCTCTCTCTCTTTCTAGCAACCTAAGAGGGCATGTGGGCGCACATGTACTGTAGAATTTAAAAACTTTTTCCCCTCTGTTACCCCAACATAGAAATAGACAAGTCATTACAACAGTATAAGTATCTATTTTTATTCAATGTAATATTACATAAGTACATGCAGGGTACTTCTGAAAAACTAATGCATACAACCAAGCTTATATGTTATCTATTACAAAATTATGGTTAAAAAAACTCCAACATTTCAGATGAACTAATCGTAATTTCACTTCTTAAATTTCGTTTCATCTTCTCATTCTAAATCATGACTAAATTAACAGGTCAGCATGACTCAGACCCTCATCACAATTACATACAAGTGCAGCACACGTTTAGTCACAAAGATATCTCAGCATTATATCTATTTTCTATCACACATAATTAATTCTTCAGCCTTGGCATAGTGGTATTATGCCTGTCTAAGGATTGCTTAATACTTCAATATTTTACCTAGTGCAGGGATCAGGTTTTGCAACAACTAATACATCTGGTTGTATGTAAGGAATAATATTTAGAAAAAGAATAAGCATGGGACTTTTTGCGTTGACTTGAACAGAGAGATGCAATAAAACCTTTTGATGTTGACAGTACGCACAGATGCTGGCTGATGCCAAAGATTGCGGCCATTTTATAGCAAATGAGAGTATATGCATGCATGTTATAAAATAGGCTGAAGGTGCGTACATGTGCATACAACTTTATATGAATGTGCACATGTACGCGGAAATGCCGTCTCTACTGGGGACACGTGCCGACGCCATTACTAGTTTATCCAGTTAAGGGGTAGAACTTCCAACCCCCCCCCCTAGATTATTAGCCTCCCTTTCCCCTTGTTATCCCCAACCTTAAAACCCCGCTGACTAGCCTAGTTTTTTTTTTGTTTTGTTTTTCCATAGCAGGAGACCACAGTGCACGCCTGTGCACATAAATCCTTATGCGCATATTGCATGTTAAAGTCCCGAAACGCCCATGTCCTGCCTTTGCCACACCCATACCCCGCCCCTTTTCTAGGCTCTCTCATCTGTGAGCGTACGGGAGATACGTGCGTACCCGCTTGGTGCGCAGCAGCTAGACATTCTCGTGTTTGGTGTGTGCTGGGCTTTTAAAATTCACCTCCAATTGTTCTTGGAGAAAATTAGATTTTTTTCTAGGCTGTGATACTTTCTATTGGAATAAGCTAGGAATTTCTGAGAAATGATGATATATATGAGTATTTAAAAGTACAAAGGCCCACATCTGAAAAAGGTCATGCATAGTGATAATGCTCTTTCTCTGAATGTTTCTCTCTTCCTCACTATGAAGTCTTTGTGATGCCTTTTGTTAAACCAACTAAAATGATGTAGTACATGAGCTTCAGAGACAATACAGCCACTATTTTATGTTTCATATCTTTGTATATTTCTCCTATTCTTTATCACTTTTCCTCTTCCCCTTCCCCCAGGTTCTTCTTCTTCTTATGCTATTCTGCTCTTTCATGACTCTTCAAAGCAGATTACGTTCAGGTACTGTAGGCATTTCCCTACCCTTAGAAGGCTTATGATCCTATATACTAAGCATTTTCTCATAGACAAAAAATGGGAGAAAACCTTTAGTAAATGACACACACGCACACACACGCACACACACACACACACACTTTGTACCTGAGGCAATGGAGGGTGAAGTGATTTGCCCAAGGTCACAAAGGGCACGAGTACAATTTGAAACTTGACTTTCCAGGTTTACAGCCTGCTGCTGCAGCCATTATTTATTTATTCTATTTATGCAATTCTCATATACCCTTACACAGAACACAAGGTTCTATCTTTACGGTTTACATAATATAAACTATTATATAACAGTTAGAAAACAGAATAAATACAATAAAAAACTTCAATAAAAATAACAAGATAGCTAAAATCTACTCATAAAATAAAACTAAAATAACATAAGTATAGTTAAGAAGATAGAAAATCTGATGGACTGCTAACTTATATATCATCCTGGGCATTAATTCCATATGCTTGTTGAAAGCACCATGTTTTCAAGTCTTTCTTGAATTTCTTCAAGTTATCCTGCACTCTAAGTTCCAGTGGCAAATTATTCCAAAGCTTCGGCCCTGCAATCGAAATGATGAGCAGATCTAACAGTAGGTACTGATAGTAATCCTTTATTAGCTGACCTTAGTTCTCGTTGGGGTACATGCAGTTTAGGTTACTTCTCCACACTCAATAGCTTGCTCTCTCCCCATCCTTTCTATCATGTACGTCCCTCTGCCTTTTCCCCCTGCTCAGTAAAAGTACTTTAAGTGTTTTCTTTCATACACTTCCCACTCCTTGTCACCGACTTGATATGCAGCCAGCTACATTATACCCATATATCTTAAATTCATGGCCTCACATAAAGTTACACTAAAAGTAAAAGCTTTGGGAAAACGATTACGTGAGAACGTGATGGAACTGGGAAGAGCTCAAGGCTGGATCGAACACCATCCGTGACTTTAAGGAGGGAGCTCTCTTTCACCATAAACTATCTAAAAAGGTCTACCATTTCCCCCTCACTTTTCATATCACTGCCTCCTTGCTAAAAGTTACTCATCTCTAATGGGGAAAAGTTTGCCAACCAAGAGTCCACATGTGTGAGTGCATGGTCTCACTTTGACATCAGGATACTCAACTGCCAGCTCCCTTGTCTCGTGCCTTGCTGCCCTGTCTCTTCACTGTGCAGCCCATCCCTTTTCTTTTGTGCTGCCTTGATCAGTGGTGGATTTGTAGTATCCCTGCATTGCCGTTGTCATATTACTGTCATCTCTTTATCACTCCTGCATGGTCGGTTTTACTGTGAAGGATGCATTTTGCCACTTGTGCTTGTCCCAACAGTGGATCCACAGGACCCAAAACTTTGAAAATTGGGATGTGGGACTATGATCGCAAGTTGGTTTCAGCTTCCTTTTTGCCAGACTGTGATCGCTGTCATTTGGCCTCTGATATGAGATCCCAAACAGATGGGTGGATCATAATCTTCCCATAAGGTGTTCTTGTTGATTCTTCATACAAGAACAACCAAACATGCTTCTACCACATAAGATTTTCCCTAGGTCAAGAGAAAGGTTTATCCATGTCAGTATGATGTCTTCATCAGCACCATCTCCGTACAGTGGATTATAGTGTCATAAGAACATAAGAAGTGCCGTGCAAATGCTAACGAGGAGATCAGTTCCTTGTTGCTCACTCCCAGAAGTAAGAGGCGGCAATCCCTGCATCTAGCTGGCTAACAATTGTTAATGTATCTATCCTCCAGAAACTTGTCCAGACCTATTTTAAACTCATTTATACTATTAACCTTGACAACATCCTCTGGCAGCAAATTTCACTGAAATGGTGGAATCTTCTCTAAAACAGATGGTACCAGATGCTTCATTAGCGGAAAGGCCAATAGGATATTGTCTGTATCAGGGCCACCTCCGTGCCTAGAACTGATGGTAGACAATACAGCTGTGAGAGGTGCATACTATCAGCTGATCCCAGCAACCTTGATGCAGCGTCCACTCATACCTTCAGGTCATTTAATGACCTTTGAAGATACTGCTACTAAATCAGGGTTAGAACTGAAATTAACACATGAAAAATCCAGGGGTGGAGCGGGGAGGGGTTGAGTTTAAAAGCACTAAGTTCCCTAAAATAATAGTTGGCTTCAAACTAAACTGACAAAGACACTCTAGCAATGGGCTGTAGGGTCTTACCATGGGCCTTCACCTTTTGACATTCCTGACTTTGACTGGTGCTCTGCCTTGTGATTTCTCTGACTACATGAACTTTGCTTAAACCCCCGAATGAACAGGTAGGCTCTGCATACACTGATAGTGCCCTATGATCAATAGGTAATCTAAAATATAAAAGCTTCATTTTCACATCCTCAGATTGTGGCAATCATCACAAATTAAAAGCTATTCTTCCTTTTTAGTGTAATATGTAGGAGAAATGGAGGAATCAAGAATTAGGGACATTTCTTATGAAATGTAATGCAAAAATCAGTTGTCCCTTTACACATGCTTTGATCAGTCAGGGCAAAAAAAAAAGGAACTTGAAATGAGATGGTTTTGCAAATAATTCTCCAGGGATGATTGATCCAGTTTTCACACTTTTTACTAGTGGTACAAAAAAGCTTTCCTTGCAGTAACTTACAGGTATCTGTCCTGCAAATTTCCTGGGCTGTGCAGTTAGGTGAGCTTGAAATCTTGGCCCCCTGATATTATTCTTTTGGTATCTTGAGAAAGAAATTCAAGAAGATGAACTTTTCTTCCAGGTAGAGGAAAGTGCTTTCTATTGTGCTGTGCTATGCAGGATTGTGGAAGTAGACCTAATAAACTACATTACTAGACCTATAGCAATTAAAATCAGTGCTGTTAAGGCCTTACTCATGCATCTGTTGGAGGTGATCTGTGGGAGATTCTCTGGAATCAGTCCTGCTAACCGAAGTCGCATGTGACATCACACCTGCACGCATACACTGAGACCCGACTGGATCCCAGGCAGTGTCTGACGGCCCCACAAATCTCTCGTTAAACAGAGCGCAAAGAAAGGGGAAAATAATAACAGTCCCAATTGTTGATTGATAGAAGGTGAGTAAGTGCTGCTTTCAAAACACTGCATGGCACCCGGAGGGTGAAACTCTTAGAAAAATCCCATGTTCTCATCCAAGACGGACATGATTGAAATTGTAAACTCAATAGCATTTCTGACATCAGCGCCTGCATCATTAGAATTCATTGTGCTTGCAAATTGATCTTCACTTGTTGAAAAATGTTCTAGAAATTGCTGTTCAAATGCAGGCAATGTAAGGCTTAGCCACGGGTGAGAGGGAATTTTCCGATAGAGATAGAGCTACACACAGGGAAACTACAGGTGGTTAGAGCAGCAGACGCATAGCCAGGGTTCAAATCCCGCCGCTACTCCATTATCTCAGGTACAAACTTAGGGTGGGATTTACTAAAGGCTTTTTCCCCATTCTGTGTCCATGGGGAAAATGCTTAGAAAATGATGGTAAGCCCTCTGGGAAGAGGAAAAATACCTACAGGACCTGCCTATAACTTGCCTTGAGCCAGCAATGAAAAGGCAAGAGCTAGAACCAAATAAACACGACGGATGTGAATTTGTTCCCTCCGTTTTGGTGCTATAGTACACGTAGGGAAAGGGATAGCACGTGTGTATCTCATTATTAAAAATAATTACTATCCATTTTGTGCATGGGTACTAGAAAGTTGGCAAGGCACATTCGCAGCGCCGAACTGGAGGAAATGAATGCACATCCCTAATAAGCACTGGGTGACTTATAAAAGAAGGATGCAGTGCAATGCGAGGCAAGAGTGATTTTTAAATAGCCGGGGCAGGACTAAAGACTTTCGCCCACATTTTCAAAGTGGACTGATGCACATAAGTCTGCTTTCAAAATATGTGGGTTGTTCTGGTACATGCATGTGAAGTCACGCGTGCTCTTCAGTAGGTGTAACTTTCTGTACATTTGTGCACATACTTTTATCCACACAACCCCCCCTGCCAGGGGAAATTTGTGAATGAAAAGCAGGAGTTATATGTGTAAATTACCCCCCATAAGTGCACATGAGAAATTGCAATTCACACCCTAATTTAAGCCTCTCCAAGAGTTACAAATGACTTCAGGCTCCCTGCATCCAATTGGTTCATGTTGGCTATGATGTCACTAATGACATCACAAAGACTGCAATCTAGCTCCTTCTACAGGGGGCAATTTGTGACCTAACTCTAAACTCTTATTTATTTATATTCCACTTAAGTGCTCCTGGGAAGCTGGGAGTAGAGGGGAGGGGGGGATTGTGTATTGTGGAAAATCCCTAAGAAAACACCTTTTGGGATTCGCAGGAAGGCTCCAACTTGGCTTTGTATATTTCTGCCAAACTCTATGCAAAAGTAAAATTTGTAATAAACAATGATAGCCAGAATGCAGTTAGAGACTTTGTAAATATTCAGCCGCTGAGCAGCTAGTTAAGTTAGCCGGATACACATATCCAGCTAACATAACCGGGATATTCAGTGGCGCAGCAGTGCTGCTGAATATATCTGCATAAGGTAGAGTTAACCAGATATCCGGCTAACTTTAGACCTGCCCTATGGCGCATCTAGAGTTAACTCCATTCCTCCCCAGGATCCCTTCCGTCTGCCCCAGGAACGCTCCTGACTTACCTGGCTAAATTCTAGCCGGATAATTCATTATTCGTTATCTGGCTACAACTTAGCCAGATAAGCCTTTTAAATATGTGGATAATCTGATTAGATGGATAACTTTCCTGTTTATCCATCTAAATGGCCTTTGAATAGCCCTTTCTCTTTTTATTATCATATCACATGCAAACTGATGAAACAGATTACAGTCAAAAACCAAGAACCCAGGCTTTCTGAGTGGACCCAGTTAGAGCTGCCTAGAATAAGACCAGGACTGGCCTAACACCGGAATCTTCTGCCTATACCAGCCACCTCCCCCTCAGGTTGAGCCCTCAGGTTCTGGTGGCCAGCAGGACTTAGTAGCAAGAGCTGTTCACACGAGAACTAAGGCACCCACAACGGCAAGCAGGGCTGCTAGTGATGCAGGGAATGAAAGGGTGCCCTTAAAACAAGATAGAACAGAACCAGGACTAGTCTCATACAGGACAAACAAAACCAGAAGGCCATAAAACCAGAGCCAGTGCAAACAAGGACCAAAACAAGAGCAGAGCACACAGATCCAGAAAGCCACAAAACTAGAGCCAAAACAGACAAGGGCAACCAACAGGACACAACACGCACACAGAGATCAAGAAGGCCACAAAACTTGGGCCAAACATACAAAGCAGAAGGCCAAATACAAGACTAGAATAGGGCAAAGGAGAGCCACAACAGGGACTTGACTTGTACCCAAGCTGAGGCACAGACCTCACAGAAAGGTAGGCTTGTGTCTTCTGGCAGTGCAAAGAAACATGGCCGCCTGCTGGACCTACAAGCCATTTTGTTTTATTTTTTTATATAGGGCAACCAGAACTGCAGTTGCACCATGGATTGATACAGAGGCATGATGATACCCTCTGATTTATTTTCCATTCCTTTCCTGATAATACCTAATGTTCTACTTGTTTTTTTAGGTGCTGCTGCATAATGGGCCAAGGATTTCAAAGTTGATTTAAGGACTTCAAAGTATTGTCTAAGACTTTTTTCCTGGGTGCTGACAGCTAATATGGAAGCCAGCATTGTGTGTCTATAGACCCTAAAGTAAAAGGGCCTGGGGTGACGGGATATTTGAAATGTCATTATTCTGGATGGCAGAGGGCAGGTTATATGGCCTGCATGAGAAAGCAGCAGTGCTGGAAAAAGAGCAGGCAGCCATTGGGTTTCTATTTAATGATCTCGCAGCAGGGATCCCCAGATAAGTATCCTACTCTGTGACTCAGTCCAGCAGAGTTCATGAATAGAGTGCACTGACAACTGGATACCTTTTTGCATGGTTAGAAAATGCTAGCAGCTTGCTAATCAACTGGTCATTGAAACACCAGTGAGGTGAAGAATCCACCTAATAACAGCAAACCATGTTTTATGCTAGACTATTTCTAAATTCATAGTGCAAAGGACTGGGCGTGGTATTTATTAGCTTACAAACTGCAGGAATCATCATGTTTAAATTCATCACCTCATTGGGACTGACCTTCAAGTACATTTTAGACTCCATGTGGACGAATTTGGCATCCAGGAGGCTAGGTTTCTCATTTTACCAAGTGTTGGTGCTGGCTCTCTTCTTTTTCAATACCCACTTTTATTTGATCTACAATGTACGCCTACCCAGTCCCCCTTTTGGTCTTCTTTTCACAGAGAGTATGTATATACAGCCCAGATAAGCGTGTAGCCAGGCCTGCACTTAGACAAAGGCACCTTTCTAGGGTTCCAGATTTTGAAGGTGCCAAATTTCTGGGCTGAAAAGGAGGCTGTTTCTGCTCGTCTGGGAGCTGTATGCTGGCTCTGCTTCAAGGGATGGGTGCCGCCATAGCACCTCTGGGCCTCCTCATTCCTGCCGATCTCCATGGTTCCTCCTCACCTACTTTCCTCAGTCTTGCCTATGGGTACCAAAATCTTAAATCCAGTTCCTTGATCAAACATTTCTTTTGCACATGCAATGTTATAAATTATAGCCTTACAAGCAAATACAATCATAGGTTCTGTGAACCCCTCGTCCCAGATTTAATCTTTGTAAACAAATCTAGGTCTCCCAGCTCCTTCTCATTTCCCCTTTCCCATCCCACTGCCCATGCCTGCACACATCCACTTTGCTACCAGTAAAATCACAGAAATGAAACAGCAGATGATTTGCCAGTTGATGTGAAAGATAATTAGGTATAGAGGAAAAATAAATTAAAACAGCAGGACTGCATAAGTAACATCTCCACATGGCTTTAATGTGCGCTTTTGCACACCGAAATATATTCAATTGAAAATCAAAGTCGGCCAAAGAGAGATTTGCAGCAAGTTCTCTCTTTATTAATGTCTCCGTTTATTCTCTCTGGAAAGCATCTTTTCCATTCATGTTTCTCTTTCCTAACCCTCCAGAGCAGACTCCTGGGGCTTTAAGAACAGGAGGCAACTCATTCAGTTAATAAAGACGTACAGTCAAATGCAAAGCACAAAAATAAAAATTCAAATTCTCTATTTTAGATCTCTCAGGTATTTTGTTAATTTTCTCATGCCATCATTTCATAAAAATGTAACATTGATTGAACAATGATAGCAGGAGGGCGGCCATCTTAGTTACCTTGAGCCCTAAAGACCCATAGTGCATTACAGCTGATGATGTCACAGAGCTCAGAGTTGGAGGAGGTGCACATTAATGTTTGGCATAGAGAGGGAGGGCACTGGTGATGCAAAAATCTTTGGTGCAGTAGTTGATAGAGAAAATGCTGAAATTGTAGAAATGGATGTCAGGAGCTGCCAGCTGAGAATGAAAATATTCTGCAGTATCTTAAAATACTGTGATACTGTGCAAGATTCTTTCAGCGGTGCTGCTGACTAAGCTTCATGTAATCAGGAATCATGGAGAGTTATTGGCAGCACTACCAACAGCTCAAGCACTGTGACCTCATCAGGAGTCAATTACCCCTCAATGCCCTGGGGAACCTCAGGGATTCATCCTGGCAAATAGAGGAAAACTCAAATTATAGATGATGAAAACTAGTCAAGCCAAGCAGCGAAATGGGGTAAATTCTGGGAAAAAAGTATACAAAATAGAAGAAAATAGTTTTGGGTTTTTTAATACTTTCACGTCAAGAATCGCCACCAATGCCACTCTTTGGTCACCTCTAGATGTCATTTAGATAAAGACTGATCCAATCTTTATGATCTTTGTAATTACTGTGTCTAGTAATTCACAATCTGGGTTTTTGTTTACCATCCCATGATTCTCAGATTGCACTTTGTGGTTTGTGGATGTGAATCCTGAGTTGCAAATCACTTTTGGCAGAGGTTGTGTGACTACTTAGTAACCGGCGTTTGAATCTCATGGACAATGGAAAGGGGGGAGGATTAGCAAATGCAACTAAATAAAGATTCAAATAAATAAATGAATATACCTGAATAAAAGAAAAATTTGTGCGACAATGATTGCAATTCACAAATGCCCCAGCTATTAGTTTTTGTTAGAAAATGGCAAAAAGACGTGTGACCCGTTCTTATGATCTAAAACTAACTCTGTGATCTGCATATTACTAGTTGAGGGTGGTTTTTATTTTAATATTTATATTCCATCTTTTGTAATGAGAAAGTCGTTTCAGAGCAGATTGCATTCAGGCACTACAGGTATTTCTTGGTTGGGGAGTATCATAACAAATCTGATGGGAGATTTGATAACATTTCCTGCAGGTTTCCCAGATTTTTATCTTAAACCTGTGATTGCAGCCATGAAAATCCCTGCCCAAACAGCCCATGTATTGGGTGGCGTTATGACCAGGTTTTTGTGGTACAAGAGAAGGTTCTCGAGTTACTATAAGAAAATCCATCCCCGATCTCACTAGGAGTCCAAGCCTGTGCTTGAGTTGGGTGGTACCAAGAACCTAAACATCAGAGGAACCCTCCTTTTCTCTCTTTTCTGTTTCTAGCACGTTAATGTCCTTTCTGCTCTTAATTTATTCTTTTGCATGATGTTGATTTGTTCTACTCTTGATGTTTATGACTCCCTGCAGTCCTTTCTTTAGGTTTTCAGTCCATCCCAAGCCCGACCTCAGGAGCACACAGCCAGTTGGGTTTTCAGGATATTCACAAATGAATGTGTGTAAGATATATTTGCATACATTCTGGATATCCTGAAGCCTGACTAGCTACGGGGTCTTGAGGATTGGGTTGAGAACCACTGATCTATTCTTTACACTATGAGTTTGTTCTAGTATTGGAACAGGCCCAGTTCAACTTGCACAGAATGGTCCACTTCTGTTTTTCATAAAGGCTCATGCTGCTGCACTCTGGGATTTCTCCTTAGAGGAGATAAACCAGGATGGAATATCCCGAAATGAAATGGAGCGGGTTTCTAGGAAAACCAGACATGGATGGAACCACCTATCAAGACTGAATTGGATCAGATGACAATGCTGGCTTATTCTCTAGAAAAGAACCAGGCCACTGCTTTTTGTACCTGCATCTGACATGCAAAATAAGTAAGGTCACTAGAAGGAACCATCCTATAGTTCAAATGAGCAGCAACTTCTGTAGCTTTTCGAGGCACTAACCAGTAGGGAAGGTGTTTCATAAAATACATGACACACACTCCAGGGGTCACCTATTAAGATAATTTGTTTCCCTTATTAGGTGTTAAAGAGCCTGGGAATTGCATCAATTCAGGATAAAACATTGTCTGTTGAGTATTACTGCTGAGCTTAATGCATCCCCTGTTGTAGGGGGATGATTGCTTATGCAAGCTGTTCCTTTGCCTTTGGCCAAACAGTGCATATTAACTCTGAGCTGAGCATGAGCCCAGGGGATCTCAGAAGGTAAACCGAGGTCACAACTACTTTGTGGGCACTCCAGTTGCATTTTGCAGGATGTCAGTCAGATGATCATGGATGGAATGCCAACAAAGACTGTATTGAAACCAAGATGCAATTCTCCCTTTTTAATCTAATTTTTTCAGTAAAAATAATTCCAAACTCTTCATTCCTGACTTTCAAGCTATTAAAGAATTATGTGGAAATTTGAAAAAAGGATTTATAAAAATAAAAAAGCTATCAAAAAGCACTAAATTCACTTGAAAAAGAAAATCTGATTGATATTACAAAATTATATGCTTTTTTAAAAATTTTATTGCCAGATACACCAAAATGAAGACTGCCACCAACATTTATATCTTCAATCTGGCATTGGCTGATGCCTTGGCCACGAGTACCCTACCATTCCAGAGTGCCAAGTACCTTATGGAGACCTGGCCCTTTGGTGAGCTGCTCTGCAAGGTGGTCCTGTCCATCGACTACTACAACATGTTCACCAGCATCTTCACCCTCACCATGATGAGTGTGGACCGCTATGTGGCTGTCTGCCACCCCGTCAAAGCACTGGACTTCCGCACACCCATGAAGGCTAAGGTCATCAATGTCTGTATCTGGATCCTGTCTTCTGTCATTGGGGTGCCCATCATGGTCATGGCAGTCACCAAGAGAGACAAGGGTAAGTGGAAGTTCCCTCTTCATCCTCTCACTTTCTAACCCCTATATGTCTCTATTTATCCAGTTTAGTGCCTGAGATGTCAAGTCAGTCCTGACATTTGATCACTCACAGCCCAGTGCCTTCTTGTAATTGCGAAGTATAAAACATCATGTTGTAATATATAATTGTGTGATCTACATAATGCTTCAGAGAAGCACTGCTTAAGCACACATGTTATAATTATGATCAGTGTAGGCACTATGGGGTCATTTTTCAAAACGCGATGGGCCGTTATTGCGTGTGTCCTCAATTTCTGTGTTTCTTTTCTTTTTTCTCATTTTCTCGTTCCTTTCCAACCTGTTGTTTTAGGGTTCGCAGCCACAGTTTTCTTGTTTCCCTGTTCGTACTGGGCTGGGAGGGGGTGAGAGGGATGGATGTTTACATCTCTCTGGGGTGAATATGGTATCCATGTACTTTGATTATAGAATGTTTTGATTTTCTCTTTGTATGGATACATGGGTTAACATTCTATTATATTGTAAATGAAAACTCAATAAAATCTTTATGCAAAAAAAAAAAAAATTGGGGTGGCCCAGTTGCGCTGTGGGCACTATGGGGGGCGCTATGGGGGAGATAGTGTACGCCGTGGGTGAAAACTCACCGCCGCGATGTGGTGGGGTGCACACTATCACCCCCTTCCCCTTTTCTAGCCACGGCTCTTCATTCTGCTATATTTATAGCGAAATGAAACATCCTACAGAAAGTTAGATTTTAGGACACAAGAATTGGTTTATTTAGAATCATTGATGCCTGTACAGCCCCTCTTTATGACACATATTGCATTTTTCAAGATTTGACACTTCATATAGTGAGGCCATCAGATAGCTCTTGCACATAAAATTAAATCCAGAATCAGACTAGAAAGGCATTTGACATCCCCCTACGAATTTGATTCCAGCAGGGTTTCTCCCATCCTGTGCCTTGAGGAGAAACCATTCATGAATCT
The DNA here is from genome assembly GCF_901001135.1 of Rhinatrema bivittatum. NCBI lineage: Eukaryota > Metazoa > Chordata > Amphibia > Gymnophiona > Rhinatrematidae > Rhinatrema > Rhinatrema bivittatum. The sequence goes on from NC_042625.1 coordinate 86,923,465, forward strand.
GTCACATGTGGCACACATGTGGAAGGTCTGTTTCCCAAAGTTATGAGTTTGCATGCTTTCCATTAGAGCTCTCTAGTGTGAGGGTGGAGGGCGGGGAAGGAAAAGGGGGTGAGAGTGGTCTCTGTTGCTATAGTGATTGAGCTAGATGGAAAGGTGAGGGTGAGAGGGGTTTGTCAAAAAACAAAATCAGTCTTTCTCCTGGGTACTTGTAAATGAAATCTTCTGACGATGTAACTCAGAAGAGTCCAATTTTGATTGACTTGGAAGTCAAGAGGAGCAGGAGAAATTGCCAACCCCCTACCCCCCCCCCCCAAACACCAAATAGTTGGGTAAAGATGGTAGCTTGAAGACATTACATGAAATAATATTTAATTATGCACGTAATATTCCTTTCTTTGCTATGTTATTTTTAGTCCGCACCTTGGCCCTTTAATTATTGCATCCCTTGGGAAACAATGCTAACAATACTTATACATCATTATGCCTAAATGTCTCTTTGTCCCGCAGACCACTACCATACACCATTGAAAAGCTGTGTGTTAGCTCCCCAGTAATATAACGTATACATTTGTAGAATGAATGGATTCAGAAACACCCTGATCTAAAAATGATTTTAAATAAAAAAAATCATATCCAGGATTAGTTAAAAAGATATATGTTATTTATTTTGATTTGTTTTCACAAACAGTGAAGTGAAATGAAGGAGTTTCCAGAAATTGTGATTGTTGGAAACTGGGAGGGTATGACAGGGACTAGAACACTCTACACATGCCCCGTTTCTTCTAGCTTCCCCTAAGCACCCACTGCTGACTATTAAAGCAGGTGGTATACGGGACAGATGGATCCTGTGACCTGACCCAGTATGGAAGTTCTTATGTTAATAAAGTGCATTTGTTCTTGTCTCCTTTCCTGCAGCGGGAACCATTATCTGCACCCTGCAGTTTCCTGGTCCTGACTGGTACTGGGACACTGTGACCAAGATCTGCGTTTTCATCTTTGCTTTTGTGGTGCCTGTCCTGGTGATCACAGTCTGCTATGGCTTGATGATTCTCCGCCTCAAGAGTGTGCGCCTCCTCTCAGGCTCCAAGGAGAAAGACCGCAACCTGCGCAGGATCACCCGCATGGTGCTGGTGGTGGTGGCGGCCTTTATCATCTGCTGGACACCCATCCACATCTTTGTCATTGTCTGGACCCTGGTGGACATTGACAAAAAGAACCCCTTTGTGGTGGCCAGTTGGCACTTCTGCATCGCTCTGGGCTACACCAACAGCAGCCTCAACCCCGTTCTTTATGCCTTCTTAGATGAGAATTTCAAGAGGTGTTTCCGAGAATTCTGCCTGCCCTTCCGCTCAAGGATGGAACAGAACAGCTTCACTCGAGCTAAGAATGCTACCAGGGAACGGATATCCACCTGCACCCCTTCAGAGGTAATGAACAAGCCGGTATGACTAGGCATGGACAAGCGCCAACGCGGTTCCCGAGGCAGGGCAGAAGAGGAACTTCAATCAGAAGTGACTCAAATCACCACCACTGAATTTTAACCAAGTGTTTGGGGGAAAGGGGAATTGGTAGGGAAGGGTTAAAAAAACAACAACTCAGTAATAGTTTCTTTTAATTTAACTTTTTTAAAGAATCAAAGATTCTAAAGACTTCCTATGGAGAGTGGATGTCTTTAATCAGATTTCCAGTTGAAGGAAACAGAAGAGACAGTTTATAAAGAAGACAATTTAATATTAATAATAAAATAGAAAGATGGAACCACAGGGAATAAAAAAGAACAGAAAGAGGCAAGTACAAGAACAGAGAGAACTGATCTCCCAGGACGTGACAAAGATGAAGGGAATGTCTTAAATCGCTCATTTTGGCTCCTCAGTTCATTGCAGAGAGGAACACAGCGATAATTTTAAGGTGGAGGGGAAAAGAAGGTACATGACAGTGCCTGACAAAGCTTTTCAGATCTTAATTTTTTTTTTTTTTATGGAAGCAGAAATTGCAAAGCCACACACATAGGAGGAGGAGTGAGCATTTTGGGGAATGTTAACAGACTAAAAGCCTAAAGGGAATAAGAAAGTCCTTTCTAAAAGGATACCAGAATAAAAAAAACATATTCGCTTACCACCAAAAATCAATTCAAGAGGGCAGAGGCTTCATTCAGACAGCAACCTGTTTTATTCCATGGGATACTAGAAGGGCAGCCTTTTAGGGTTCTTATTGGTCATAGAGCTACTCTGCAACTTGTGCTAACCTTTCTTGGCTCAGTATCTGAAATATCCAAAATGATGCAGTGGATCTCTAACTATGGGAACTGTGTGGCTTTGAAAACTCCCGCACCTCATCCTTGGTGGATGATTCTGTTGTTGGGCCCATAAAAAGCATCAAAACCTGCAAAGGAAGCGGGATTCTGGGGCCAGAGCCTCAAAATGGCACTTCAGAGTTCATCGATCGCCCTTCGCTGCCCTTTGACTGAACTGGGCCGGTGTTGCCCATGTTGAAAACTGTAGTCCTTCAAGTGCCACTGCTCATTCAGATATTAAACTCCATTCAAATCATGTTTTAATAAATGAATCCATAATTTAATTGCTAATTAAGATTTTGCGCAAATGAATATCAAATGAGAAATGCATGCAAAGTGAAGTGCTTATTTTGAACAGATTGTAACACATGTACTTCTCCCGTCCACCCCCTCTGCTTTCTTTTCCTCCTGGAATGACTTTCCTTGATAACGCAGGTCCCTTGCTTGCCTAGAGCCGAAAGGAAAGTCACAATCCCAAGTTTGATCTCCTCATTACTGCTATGAAGGGAGCAGGTGGGGGCCACTTCTGCGGTGGTCCTCCTCCTCCTTCCTCCTGAGGGACCCCCAGAATATCACTACTGGCCCACCCAAACCCTGCTGGCCTCACCAGATAGATGACTCAAGCACTCCAACACTGTAGCCAAGCCACAGGACCCGCTCTACACAGAACACAATGTACTTCATTTTCCAAGTCAGCAAGAGTCACAAAGGTTGCCCACACAGTGCCAGGAAAATATTATGCCCATTTTCCTTTATAGGCTATTGAGATATGAGCATGCAAAACCATTCTCCTTATTATTTAATCACTAGTTACAAAACTCAATATATTAGTATGCATACTGCAGAGTTTACACTATACTTATTCATAAACTAAACTAGATATGCAATAGTGTCAAAAAATAGTATGAAGGAAAATCCTATAACTAAATCAACAAAATCCTACATACACATACCATGAAATTGAACATGATCTTAGTAAATGTCTCGGTAGTGCCTATGATGAAGGTCTATGATTGATTTTGCATGGTATGTGCATGTGGGTCTTGGTTGATTTAGTTATTCATTCATAAATACATGTTTTTGGTGGAGTTTGAATTTGAAATAAGCACTGGAACTTTTTAAAGTTATTGTCCTGTGAAATATGGAAGGCTCCTAAATTCTTCTTGCAGAATGAACAGGAAGGTGCCGTTTACTGATATCAGCTCCTGAAGAAGCCTCCAAAAATCCCCCAAGTAGTAACTGAATTTGCAACCCGAAGCTCTTCAAGCTCCACTTTTGGAAGGCTGCAAAATAAGTCCAGGTTTCAGGCCGTGCACCAGGAACATTCAACACAAGTACTTGTGCGCTTCTTACCAGATCAGGTTAATCTGCATATATTTAGGCACAAGCTAAGCAAAACTACAGTTCTGGGAGTCAAATTATGAGGGAGCACTAAATAGAACAAATATTATTACATTTCAGATTTTTGTTGATAAATCCTATGGAGCCTTAGTAGGTCTTAATTCGACGCTGGGTACCACTTAGAAGCTGCACCGTTTGCAGCCCTCAAGGAATGAAGCTAACGATCCCTGCTGTATTTGGACTGGACTTTTAACCTGTAGACTGAGCAGAAGTGATCTGTGAGTTGGATCTCTTTCTTGCAAAGTGACCTGCACCATCAGAGGCCCCCCCTTACATTCTCGGTCTGTACTTCAGTCAAGGCAGAAGGTGGCACAACCCTGACAATGGAAAGAGGTTCAGTTTCCAATCCATGGCCTTGCCCTCACCAGTTATCACGTTTTCCTTGCAGCTAAGATCCAAGAGTAGGGTCTGAGCTACGATTTGAGGATGGTCCTTTGTTTTGGCCTTTTGGCTGAAACGGAGACCCTCTAACCAAATGTGAGGCTTCATCCCCTGCCATCCGACCCTGTTAAAGACGGGAAACTGTTTGGAGCCTGGCCACTCTGCGAGGATTAAACCTCATATTAAAAAATAAATAAATACATTCAAATTCTAGAGCAGCAAGGCTTTGAAACAGAAGATAAGGGCACTGAGGCAGCAGGATGCTCAGGTGGTTATGTCGCATTTTTCCATTGCAATTCACATTTTGCCAAACAAGCAGCACCATCTCACTTTCTGAAATGTAGTGCTGAGACTCTGATTTTTTTTTTTTTTTAAAGCCTGAAAAAGTAGTGTTAGCCTTCTCACCAGCCATGTGCCAAAGCCTCAATTTCTGGGTCCATGTGGCAGCAGGGCACCCTTAGAAAAAGTAGTACATTCTCTGGGTCCCTTTTGCACCAAGTTGCACGGACAGAGTGCACCCAGTCCCCTCCCCACCTCATCCTGAAGCCTCAAGGGGGGAAAAGGGTTTCCATGAATTGCTGTGGAGGCAGACCAAGGACAGGCAGCTGCCTGCAAGCAACTTGTACATATGTACATTACTAACCAGAAGCAGAGCACAGCTGCTTCCACGCTGTGGCAATTTCAGGAGCCGATGGTTATAAGTTCATCTCTGGGACATGGGACTGATTGTCATGTATTTTGCATTGTTCTTTGGGAGCTGTATATTGTTGCTTTATTTTATTAACTGCATTAGCTATTGCCTTACTCAAAGCAAAATGAAAACCTATGAATTCTGAAACAGCAGAACTGTCTTAGCAAGCCTAGGGGTGCGAGTGCGATGCTTAATCAATAAGGCATAGTGGCTGGTTAGTGAAATGCCACATTTAGGGAACCAGCAAGACTCAGCGGGATGGTCTCTCCTGAAATTACAAAGCAGATTGCTGTGTCCGATTCAGATTTATGTCTAAGGCAAGGGCATGCCACAGACCAAACTGAAACCGGAGCAGCTGAGCATAGGCTGATGGGTGGACATAGTGAACGATTTTCTTTTACTAACAAGGCAGTTGGAGACAAGAGGGTGTGCCTTGTCTTTGTGAGTTTGTGCAGTGGAAAGCTTGGCCTGAATATTTAGGGCACTTCAGGATGACATTTACCATGGTAAAAGCTGCATTCGTATCCCTGTTCCTCACAGAACACTCAGGCCTTGGTGTTCCTTATGGCACTCCATGATATTTGGTGTTTTAACTTGATTTTGTTTCTGTTGAATCAAAGAGTGAGTTAGCCAAGGCCATTTTGCTGGCAAGCAAGGGCCCAGCTGCTACTGCCAACTAATCAGGGCCAAGTACAACAAACACATGGCAAGAACTGGCTTGGTTGTTGCAGAGAAGATAATATACAAAAAGGCGTCAGGACAACGAGGACAGCGTCCTCATGGGGATCCCCATGTGAAGGTGACCAGTGTGTATTTATATTTATACAGCTCTTAGTGTCATATTGTTTTAGAATTCCTTGAGGTGTTGTGGTAACTTACACTACTTACCATCTAGTTTACATCAAAAAGAGGCTATTTGCATATATGGTGAATATTGAGCCAATGGCATCAAGAGCAGCCTCCATAATAACTAATAACATTGTAAGGCTTCATTGCACACTCAAGCATCTACAGTTTTTGGGCTCCAGCCACTGAAACCCATATCATTTCACATCTTGACAATTCAGCCCCCATGTTGGAATTAAACTGGAAGATCTCTCTCCTAAGGGAAAACCGTTCCCCTCTAATGGTGAGTGTAGCAGAGCCGTTTGCCATCCATCATGCATCATGAAAAATGTTCCTATTGCTGGTGGCTAGCCATGGGCAGGTTATACAAAGGATTTCCTTATCATGTACCTGCTCTCAGACTACGGGCCGTACTGGATTTAAACGGAAATCTATATCAGTACATACTATAGAAATATTCAGTTTTGCTAAAACATGTGATTGCCACCACTTAGGGATTAACAGTTTTGCTCAAAGCAAGCTGGCCTGATCTTCATATGAATAGCCAAAGGGGTGGTGGGTATCCTAGGACTTTTGCTTTAAAATATTATTTTTCTGATTGAACAACATTAGAAAATTAAACTTTAATTGGAAAAAAAAAATGCTTCAGAAGGTCTAGAAAATACCTCAGGATTTGTGGGGTTGACTATGAAAGAATAAGGTTTTGGGTTTTTTTTAATGCCTATTCTGTTTCCAGTCAGAAAGGAAAACATGTTCCCCAATTTCTTTGTAGCACCTGTGATATTGTCTTCCCATTTTCTATCTCTCATAAAAAATTATCCAATAAAACACAACAGTAGCTAAAAGAATATGCCGCTGCTAATGTGAATATCTCTCTGCTCTGGCTGAAGCAGCAGGTGCAGCGCCAGTGAAAGGCTGCAGTTCCCCCTTCTGGCCACTAGATTTCAAAAGCACTACCGGATCCAGAATTGGAGAATCCGCTCTATTTGGATTGCTGTTGCCTGGTTTGTCATTCCCTTCCCTAGCTGTGCTGATTGTCTCTCCTTCTTACTGGTGAGAATCTGACTGGATGAGAGAGTGAGATACAGAGAGAGAACCATAATCGGCTATCAGCACAGTACTGCTGCTGCCGCCCTCTGCAGGGCAGCATTTTTTCAGCAAAAGCATAAATGCAGACTGTTCTCCTGATTCCGCCACAGCCAGCCAGCCTGTTTGCGCCTTTTGCAATGGCTCCTCAATTCTGTGCTCAGCTGCTTATTATGTGGCCTCTCCTGCAGCCACAGAATCATGGGAGACTGGTGTACAACTGGTGTACATCGTCTGCACTGCAAGAAAAGCTATAGGGTTACCAACTGAAGGATAGACTGATACAGGTCTGATTTTATCTGAACTGGAAGTTTGTGCAGGTAATGGGGATTAGCCTGTCCTGAAGAAATGGAGCCAGCTGGTCACCCTGCATGTGCATCCTATTCCAGTGCTAGACCTTAGAAAACTGAATGTCTATTGGTGACGTATACTCTCTAAGCCAGAAATGCCAACTAATACCAAGCCATAATGGGATACTGCACTCTGGGCATTCTCCCTGCACTTGTCAATACAAACGACTTGGGGAGGGAGATATATTAAAAAAAAAAAAAAAAAAAGATACTGTGACCAATCTCAAACTGAAGAAGGCTTCTGGAGTGCTTGGTAAGTTGGAGCCTGAATTTAAAAATTAAAAACATTTTTTCAAGGGGGGGGGGGGGGAGGAGAGGTTCGTCAGGGGTTGAACATCCAATTGAACTCTAATGAAGTTGTTATTCCAAGTTTATCACAGGACAAACTTTCTCTCTAAAGACAAGCCCCTGAGTAACAAGTTAGGCTGGGGCTGCCTACTGAAGCTGAAGAACCAGATCCCGGACAACTGAGGATCAGGAAAGCAGTTTTCCAAAAGTTGTTACCTGGGTAATTAAGCAGTGAGATGAGTAAAATGAGGGGAGGCTACGGATAAATGTATCCCTGCTACAAAGGGGAGGGGACGGGGACAGCAGAGGATGAGCAGGAGTTTAATTTTGAATATAAGAGCATAAGACTTGCCATACTGGGTCAGACCAAGGGTCCATCAAGCCCAGCATCCTGTTTCCAACAGTGGCCAATCCAGGCCATAAGAACCTGGCAGGATCCCAAGGGTCAGTCAGATCCCAAGCTGCTTATCCCCAGGAATAGGCAATGGATTTCTGCAACTCTACCTTAATAATGGTTAATGGACTTTTCCTCCAGGAACTTGTCCAAATCTTTTTTGAACGTAGCTACACTAATAGTTTTCTCCATGTCCTCTGGCAAAACATTCCAGAGCTTAATTATGTGTTGATTGAAAAAATATTTTCTCTTATTAGTTTTAAATGTATTACCCAGTAACTTCATTGTGGGTCCCCTGGTCTTTGTACTTTTCGAAAGAGTAAACAACTGATTAACGTTTACTCATTCCTTTTGTTGTGAGTGAACGGTTTAGTGGACCCTTGGTCCGACCTGTGAGAGACTGGGGAGAGGTGTACTATAGTCTCTGGTGAGTGACAGGTCGGGAGGCGGATACCAGGCAGGAGCTGGAGGTGAGGTTCACCCTGGAAGCCGGTACTGCCCCGGGAGGAGCCCAGCCACTGGGACTTAGGAGATCACGGAAGCTGGAGCTGGAGCAGACAGGCAGGGATCAGGAGACAGGCAGGAACTGAAGCAGGACTGGCTACTGGAACCAGACAGGAGCTGAAGCGGGACTGGCTACTGGAACCAGACAGGAACTGAAGCAGGACTGGCTACTGGAACCAGACTGAAGCTGAAGCAGGACTGGCGACTGGAACCAGACGGGAACTGAAGCAGGACTGGCGACTGGAACCAGACGGGAACTGAAGCGGGACTGGCTACTGGAACCAGACGGGAGCTGAAGCGGGACTGGCTACTGGAACCAGACGGGAACTGAAGCGGGACTGGCTACTGGAACCAGACGGGAGCTGAAGCAGGACTGGCTACTGGAACCAGACTGAAGCTGAAGCAGGACTGGCGACTGGAACCAGACGGGAACTGAAGCAGGACTGGCGACTGGAACCAGACGGGAACTGAAGCAGGACTGGCTACTGGAACCAGACGGGAGCTGAAGCGGGACTGGCTACTGGAACCAGACGGGAGCTGAAGCGGGACTGGCTACTGGAACCAGACGGGAGCTGAAGCGGGACTGGCTACTGGAACCAGACGGGAACTGAAGCGGGACTGGCTACTGGAACCAGACGGGAGCTGAAGCGAGACTGGCTACTGGAACCAGACAGGAGCTGAAGCGGGACTGGCGACTGGAACCAGACGGGAGCTGAAGCGGGACTGGCCACTGGAACCAGACGGGAACTGAAGCGGGACTGGCCACTGGAACCAGACTGGAGCTGAAGCGGGACTGGCCACTGGAACCAGACTGGAGCTGAAGCGGGACTGGCCACTGGAACCAGACTGGAGCTGAAGCGGGACTGGCTACTGGAACCAGACAGGAGCTGAAGCAGAACAGGTTACTACAAGCAAGCCAGACAAAAGCAAGACTTGGGCACAGAGCGAAACAAGTCTCAGGCAGGAACGGAGTCGCTAACGCAATAGCACACTCTGGGGCACGGAGCAACAGAGGACCGCAAGGAACCCCATTGCAAGGCAAAGTCCTGGGCTCCGCAGCGGCCTTACATAGGCCGCGGCGTCTGACATCATCGATAGGGCGGAGCTTCCAATGGCGGGAAACGGCCTTCATAAGCACGGATTGCGCCCGCCTAGGGAGAAGGCGTCCAGGCAGGGCTTCTCGGCGGCGTCCTCCCCCCCCGTGGGGATGCCGCGAAACAGGCCGCAGAACCTCGGAGACGGGCCAGGACCAAGGAGGTAAGGGGCATTCTTACAGGGACTCCTTTAAAGGAACATATTTCTCCAATTTTATCCAAACTGCATTGGTTGCCAATTAAATATCGGATTTTGTACAAAATATTAACCATAATTCATTCTCTATTAAATAGCCCTAATTCATCCTGGCTATGTTCTGTTTTGAGAATATACAAACCTTCTAGAGCACTTCGATCCTTGAATATGAACCTTTTGGACGTGCCTTCAGTCAGATTAGCAAGATTAAATGTTACCCAACACAGAGCTTTTTCTGTAGCTGGGCCTATACTTTGGAATGCTCTACCAAATGCCCTACGCCAAATTTCAAATACTAAGGAATTTTAAAAAAATCATTAAAAACATACTTCTTTAGAGAAGCATTTAGAATTACTGAATACAAGATTAAGCAGATCCATTTTCTTTTATTATGTTGTGTTATTATGTTATTTTAATTTTCCATCTTTATGTTTTGTTAAATTTAAAGTTAATTTAATTTTATTTTAATATCTTTTAGGATAAATATATTTAGTAATATTGATAGTGATAAGTTACTATGTAATTTTATTCATACTTTTTATTATTTTTATTTTTACTTTCACTTTATGAAAGAATAGTATTTATTATTTTGCTCATTATTGTAAACCGTTTTTATTCAAATCTAATTTGCTAAAGACGGTATATAAAAAGTCTTAAATAATTAAATAAAATCTCCCCTCCAAGCTGAAGAGTCCTAACCTCTTTAGCCTTTCTTCATAGGGGAATTGTTCCATCCCCTTTATCACTGAAATCACCATGCTCAGTTTCCTGGGTTCAGTCTTTTGAAAGCTGCCATCTCAGGGGGTAATTTTTGTAACACCTTCCATGAGTTATGCAGGATATGTGCATATTAAATTACTTCAGTTTTCAAAGAGAACATATGCCCGTAAGTCCACTTTGAAAATAACTGACAAGACCACACACACACACACACACACACACACACACACACACACACACACAATTGCATCTGCTATTTGACTTGTATGGGTTTTGCCAAGAGAATTCACACACATGGCTTTTAAAATAAAAAAGTTTGCATGTTACATCCCAAACCTGCCCAGACTCCGCCCCCTGAAACTTCTCTCCCCTTCCATATAAAAGCGCACACATACAGCATGTGTGTACCTAACTTTACGCACACGTTGGTCACACTGTTTCCTAAAACAGCCAGTTCTGCAGGTAAAGCACCACTTTTATCAACGTCCCTTTGAAAATGACCCCCCACACACACACACACTCTCCCCTACACCTAAGATTTACGTGGGGGAGAGGGGGTGGTACTGTGTCTGATCCTTCCTTAATACCTTGGTGCAACAAAATTAGCCTTGCTTAGGAATGATTTTTTGAAAGTAGAAACATCTTTATTGTACCTACCTAAATTCAGAGTTTTTATTGGAGAAAAAAAATGATAAATATTCAGAGACAGAAATGTTCACGGATGAATAATGGAGAGTAACCTCTTATCAGATAAAGAACTCACAAAATGCACAGCAAGCATTCTGCTGTTACATGATTCAGGTATGTGGTTTGTAAGGTTGCATGCTTTCAGAAGATCTTATTCCCTAAGGCTGAAATAGTTTTCTCCTTTATTCTTTGCTGTTGCACTTAATATTCTGTCGGCTTGGTCTCCAGCCTCCGTGCTCTCTTTTATTTTGTAATTTCTCTTGACCTCTTGCCCCTCTGTAAACTGTGAGTGAGATTTCATTTCTTGAATGCTGTGACAGCCCCAATGAAGGTTATTCTTCTTTCACGGGTCCTCTGGGGTGATCTGTCACATTTGTGTGATGTATTATGTAAAACAAAAACTTAATACATAGAGAGTTTAAAAACTAAACAGAGTGATGTAGTCTTATTACCTCCTTATGGCTTGGGGCTAGGTTGCAGCTTAGGAAATCGGAGACGAATGAAAATCTTCTTGTATTCCATATATTTTTGTTCGACACCACATTTACTATTTATTTGCAAAGAAAAAAAAAAGATATATACTGTGTGTGGGGTTAAATGAGAAAGTATATATTAAAGGGACCTTCTGCTCCCCCATGCTGCATATCCATTCTGAATTGTGACCTATTGAATGAGGAGCAAAGCATAATTTGCCCACAGAGGATAGACAGATGTCTAGGAACCTGTGGGCTGATCTGTAACTACATTTTCAATCCCAGTTTAAATGATTGTCCTTCTATGTGCTCAGGCACCCTTTCTGACCAAGGAATCTCCTGACTATTTTTTCATGTCAATAAAGTGATGGCAGTTCTTTAATAAGTGGATGAAATCCTTGGTTCTCCGTTTCTATTCCCATTCAGGGAATTGTCTGGAATGAAAAGGGAGAAGATACTCTCAGAAAGGGTTGCTGGGGAGAGAGAATGGGACGAGCCCTTTTGTGAACACAGCCTTCAGTGCAGTTTCTGTAGTTAATTTTTTTCTACTTTTATTTGCTCTGCCCTTTGGAGTGAATTTTCAAAAGAGTTACACATTTTAGAGTAGCATATTTATTTGTTTAGTTCGTTATTCCACATATATGCATGGAAGTAGCCTGCACTCTCGTACATGCTAGTTTATAAGGATCAAAAATATGCACAGAATTTTGGTTTTGCATAAAATAAGGGGTGATTTAGGGATGTGTTAATTTGTCTTTTTAAATAAACAATCTAGGCAGCATTTAGTAAAAGAAAAACAAGTTTATTCACAGGAGAAGTAAAGGAGCAACTACAAAGAGCTCAGAAAGATAAACAAAGCACAAAAGCTTCTGAGGGATGGAGATCTTACTCTGCTACGCTGCCAAAAACCGGCAAAGCAAGATGTCAGGCAACGTATCCTTTGTTTCAGTCAGGTCCTTATACCGTTCTTATCTCGGTTTTGCCTACATTTTACTTTTTGCCCTTTTTTTGGTCTAAAATTCCATGACCACATTCCCGAGCACCTGCCTATCGCAGTGCTTGATCCATGCATGGTGTCTGACACATATACAGAGAGCACTACGTAACTGCATCTAAAATGTATATTAAGATTCCTCAGGTGTTGCAGGGTGGGACCAAGAGGTAAATGTGGAAATTGCTATTATCTAGAGCAATTGGTATCGTCTCATCTGTTGTCTGCTATTGGTTGAGTGGGAGATTTGGCTAAATAAGGGGTGTTCAGGGTGAAGAACTAGGAGGGTCTCAATGACCTGCAGATGGATTGGGTGAAATGGTGGAGGTATTGGCAAACTGGTGATTTCAATTACATGCACATGTTATAAAATATACCAACCTCCACGTATAAAGCCACTTTATGTATCACTATTACATAATCACCTTTCCAAATCCAAGCAAGTTACAAGGTCAAGTATAATAAGTATTTCCCTGCCTTAGAGAGCTTACAGTGCAAGGGCCTGGTTTTCTAAGGCTCTTCTTCCATTCTGTGACTTTGGGAAACATGCTCAGTGAATGACCACCCTGATTTGGAACCTGAGGCAAGGGAGGACAAAATGACTTGTCAAGATCACAAGATGCATCAGTGTGGAAAGCAGGATTTGAACTCTAGCTTCCTTGGTTTACCACCCACTGATTTAACCAGTGGATTACTCCCCCTCACAAGGTTACCACGGTGCACAGTAATGAACCACTGTATCCAGTACCCACAATTAAAGCAGCTGCACCCCTCGGCACAATACATACTGGGAAGTTTCTTGATTTAGAAACAGAAGAATAAAACAGCAGGTAACAAGTACAAAAAAAAAAAAAGAGTATACATATGTGGGAATGGCACTATCATAGTTCTGGCAGTGTCTTCCCAACCAGTGTGTGAAACTTGCCAAATGAAGTGCCACCCCACACTCTCAAAACGCAACATCCTACCTCCCTTGGTTTTGTCTATGGCTGGACACGAATTCCCCATAAGATGTCTTACTATATGCGCCATACAAGAATGCTTACAAGCTACAAGGACCATCAAGTCTGATCACTTCCCCTTCCTGTCGCATTGCCTTAGACCTTGTTTGATCTCTGGCTTCTGTATATAGTTTTCCTGAAGCTTCGATGTGGACTTAGTAGGAAGATCATGGTGATAGATGACTTCCCAGCCAGAGCTCTGCCTTGATGCCACATGTTCCCAGTATAACACAGAGCTGACCACTATTTGATTTAATTTATATTCGGCTTTTTGGCACTTCAAAGTGGATTGCATTCAGGTGCTGTAGGTACTTCCCAATCCCCAGAGGACTTGCAATCTAAGGGGGTTATTTTCAAAAGCGTGCAATCACTAAATGGGGGCGGAGTCGGCCCCGGAAGAGGAGGAGTCGTCGTGGCGGCACCGGGGCCGATGCTGTGGACACATCGCTGGCGGCAAAAGGTAAGGCTGTCGCAGGCCCGTCCCCTGTCTGCAACCTTAGAAAATCCAGGCGTAAGTTTGAACCTGAGGGTAAAGTGACTTGCCCAAGGTCACAAGGAGTGACATGGGATTTGAGCCCACTACTCTCACCGCTAGGCTACTCCTCTGCTCCAGTGCTAATTAGTGCTAAAAGCATGGTAAGCCATGGCCAGCTTCACCTAAGTCACTAGAGCTCATATTGAGCCCAGGCCCCACCAATGATAAGAGGAAGTAATAGCAGTTGAGGAAAGCTAGAGTTTGCTCAGTAGGGCCATGTCCTTTTAATATATCTACAGAGCTGCTGTCTTTAGATCAGAAGGTTGGGTTGGGTTCCCACATATGACCACTCTCAGTCAGCAAGGGTCGCCATTAGACCATAGCTAAGAAGTCTCAAATTCTTCCACCAGATTGTCTGCATCTAATTATTGCTGGACCTGTTGATAGGAATAAATAGAAAGCTTTTTCAAGTTAAGACCCTCTGCTCATTGTAAATAAGCTATGTAAAGTTATCTCGCCTGAGGAAACTCATCAAGGAAACAGACTGGAAAAAAAATGCAGCCTGTTAATGTTTTGGCCCAAGTTCATGATTTTAATATGAATGTCACAGAAATAGAATTCCGCCCTGTGTTTGTTCGCACACCAATTAGACAGATGCTCCCTTCCGGCAAACTCAAGGATTAGGCTGGCAGGAAAGAAACTCCTGTTATCCCTTCCCCAGCAACTCGGAAGGGACAAAAAATAAAATCCGAGAGCCTCATTAACATTAAAGATGGCAGAGACCTGCTGACAGTGCAAATGAATGTAGCTTGCTCTTCTCTATCAACTGGAAGTTAACAAGTGGCTCTGCGAACTAATGAATATTAGCATTGATTGGAAGCGGGAACAAACATTAACATCCGTATTTCCTCCATGCAGTTAGCTGCAGAGATCCCTGTCATGTGTGCTAAATTTATTCTGGCATTTCTAACAGATTGAGAAGAAAATAATAATAATTTTCGACGGAGAATTGGTGAGGATTTTTTTTTCTTCTAGTTGTTGAGCAAATTGCTCAGGTGCCTCCTAATACCAGTTCTGCAGCATCAAAGTTATGCACAGGAGCTTGGAAACATTCATTCTGTATTCTTGGCTCACAAAGAAAACTATGCACTAGAATTCTGGGCTTTCAAAACGAAATGTGTCTAATTCACTCAGCAGTCCTACCGGCTTTGCTCCCTCTGCTCTCTTATGGATCTTCTCTGCCCTTTGGGGGTTTATACGTCGGTCTTTAAGATAAAAGGTGCTTTTTGCCAACTACGACAATCAAGAGTCATCTGAGGATGTTGTTCCTGAGGACAGGTGAGCGCAAAAAAGCCCCTTCCTCGGGTGCCCTGTTTGACCCTTTTCTGTCCCGCATCCTCATTTTACGCCCAAAGAACTGCCCTACAGAGCCGGGAGATTTATTCTGGAAAATGCATACAGAAATGTCTCTCATCGTTCTTCACAAGAGAGAAAACCAAACCTGACTTGTAAGCGAAGTTGTCACTACCTCAGTCACTCTGTAGATGAGTCAGTACAGCAATCGCACAAAAGCAGGAGGGGGTGTGCATTCATTTTTAAACGCAATGAAAAAAATGCCAAACACTTGCATTTTGTTTGAAAATGAAAGGTAACAACCTCCCTCCCAGGAAATTCATTTGTTTTTTTTGTTGACTTTCATTTAAGAAACTCAATGAAAAAAAAAATTAGAGAAGCAAAAGGTATTAACTCTCTCCCTCCTTCCCCCAAGTCTCCCATCCTCCAGAGCACATGTACCCTTCCCCTGGGGGTCTCCGATGTAGAAAAGGGTAGGAGTGATCCCGGTTCCAAAATGGCACTGGCTGGCCCTGAGGCGAGTGCCATAAAACAAAACGTTGCCTGCCTTAGGCCCAGCCTGTGCCTTCAGCAAACCCAGAGCCAGTGGGGCATCGCTCCTGGCTCTTTCTAGCTCCAGCACCTCCGTGCGAGAGGTTTCTTTTTAATTTAAAATGTTTATTTCAGTCCAGGAAAGGAAACAAGCTGAAATAAACATTAAATGACCTGAAACCCCCAGGCAAGAGAAAAATCAAACCGGTAGCCACCCAGCAAGTTGGCGTTCCGAGGCCAGGACTCAGCAACCCAGGCCTGGCCGTGCCTGGGAACTATGGTGGCTGGGTTCCCAGTCTCCAGGAGAGAGGAAAGGCGCCGCTCTTTGGTAACGCACAGATTCAGGGTCTTCGCTCATGTGCTCTGGGCTAGTGTAAGTGAGTGGGGATGGAAAATAAGGGCAGAAACTCCAGTCTGCTTTCCAACTGAGTTAGAGGTACAATGAAGGAGGAGAAAACTGCCACAAATGGCTGCCTGGTGGGGCACTTTAGCTCCTCTGTCATGAGGTCAGCAAAGGGCTGGGGATTCCCAAAACAGATTTAAGATGCTAATGGGAGTCCCCAGCATGTCCATGCAGCAGAGAGAATAAACAGGGCTGGTGGAGCCTCCCCCTGGGCCTCAGAAGCAGGATCTAGGACAAAGGTTTTATGAAAACCACTTCTGCAATTTTGTTGTGCCCTTTCCCTCGTTATATCTTACTCCATGGTTGTAAAGTAATTATATCAGTCTGCTTGGGAGAGGTAGAACCTGTCTGTTGTGTTTCATTGTCCTCTTACCCAGCCAGAGTGCAGTGATGTCTTGTATGTCATGAAAGACATATATAGAAACATAGAAATGACGGCAGAAAAGAACAAATGGTCCATCCAGTCTGTCCAGCAAGCTTATGGTAGCATCTACTGTGCTGTGCAGGTTACCCTCATGCTTATCAGTTTCCCAGACCATAAAAATCAGTGCCCTTGTTGTTTGCTGCCTGAATCCAATTCCCCATTACTTCTTGCCGATGAAGCAGAGAGCAAAGTTGGAGTTGCATCAAAAGTATGAGGCTTAAATGATTAAGGGTAGTAACAACCACATCAACAAGTTACCCCCATGCTTATTTGTTTCCCCAGTCCATAAAAGTTGGGGCCCTCATCGGTTGCTATTCAAATCCAATTCCTCTTTTCCCCCACCATTGAAGCAGAGAGCCACACCAGCAAGTCACCCCCATGCACTCTTTTCTTCATTCCCATCCTGTAGCCTTTAGGGAGCCACAATGTTTATCCCATGCTCCTTTGATTTTTTTACAGTGTTTTTATCTTCACCATCTCTTCCATATGAGCATTCCAGGAAATCTACCAACCTCTCCATAAAGAAATATTTCCTGATATTGTTCTGCATTGTCCTCCCTGGAATTTCATTTCATGATCCCTAGTTCTACTGATTTCTTTCCAACAGAAAAGGTTTGTTGAATGTGCATCAGGTATCTGAAGGTCTGCATCCTATCTCCCCTGCACCTCCTCTCTTCCAGGGTATACATATTCAGATCCTTCGGCCTCTGCTCATAGATCTTCTCATACAGACCCCACACCATTTTGGTCACCCTTCTCTGGGCTGCCTTTATCCCGACTTTGACCCTTTGGAGATATGGATTCCAGAATTGAACACATACTCCAAGTGAGGCCTCACCAAAGACCTGTACAAGGGCATTATTATTACCTCCTTTTTCTTACTGGTTCTTCCTTTCTCTAAGCAGACCAGCATTCTTTTGGCGTTAGCTAGCAGAGATCCCTTGCCACATTGTTTCACCATCTTCACATCTCCAGACACTATTGCCCCAAGATCACTCTCTTGGTCTGTGCACATCAATTTTTCACCCCCCAACACATACAGCTCTTTTGGATTACCGCACCCCAGATGCACGACTCTGCACTTCTTAGCATTGAATCCCAGCTGCCAAATCTTTGACCACTCTTCCAGCTTTCTTCAATCCCTTTTCATTCTCTCTACTCCTTCAGGCATGTCCACTCTGTTGCAGATCTTAGTATCATCCGCAAATAGACAAACTTTACCTTCCATTCCTTCGCAAAGTCGCTCACAAAGATGTTGAGCAGAACCGGTCCCAAAACCGAACCCTGTGGTGCTCCACTTAACATGGCTTTCTCTTCAGAGCAGGTTCCATTTACCATTACACTCTGTCTCCTGTCAGTCAACCAGTTTGTAATCTACTCCACGACCTCTGCACCCACCCCCCAAGCTTCTCATTTTATCCACAAGCCTCCTATGCGGGACTGTGTCAAAAGCATGGCACCTTTTAACTAATATTAGAAGAGCAAAGGAGTGCACAGAGAAGTGTAATGTAAATATTAAAGGAATGATGTTTGAATAGTCAGAGAATACACTTCAGAAGCAGGGAGCATATAATAGGGAAGATGTAACTTTAGATTTTGCCGCAATACCTTCACAGATGAAGACAATATGTCATGTAAAGGTCACTGTTGGGTGAGGAAATGGATAGCTCTATAAACATGTATATCCTAGATCAGGGGTGAACAAACTGGAGAGTGCCCCCCCCCCTCTACCAGGGGGGTTGAACAATCCTAAAGGGGGGATCACGCTGGCCGCCCAATGAAGGAAGAAAAAACAATGTCTGTGCTACTGAGTCTTGGTGCCATGGGGGCACTGCAACCTCAGGAGGGAGGGAGCTGCCAGGACATCATCGTAGGCAGGCCACGGCTTAGTCCTGCATCTCTTTCAATGGGGAGCAGGGAGAGGCGCTGCCAGGACATAGTGACATCATCGTAGGCAGGCCACGGCTTAGTCCTGCATCTCTTTCAATGGGGAGCAGGGAGAGGCGCTGCCAGGACATAGTGACATCATCATAGGCAGGCCACGGCTTAGTCCTGCATCTCTTTCAATGGGGAGCAGGGAGAGGCGCTGCCAGGACATAGTGACATCATCGTAGGCAGGCCACGCCTTAGTCCTGCATCTCTTTCAATGGGGAGCAGGGAGAGGCGCTGCCAGGACATAGTGACATCATCATAGGCAGGCCACGGCTTAGTCCTGCATCTCTTTCAATGGGGAGCAGGGAGAGGCGCTGCCAGGACATAGTGACATCATCGTAGGCAGGCCACGGCTTAGTCCTGCATCTCTTTCAATGGGGAGCAGGGAGAGGCGCTGCCAGGACATAGTGACATCATCGTAGGCAGGCCACGGCTTAGTCCTGCATCTCTTTCAATGGGGAGCAGGGAGAGGCGCTGCTCCTGCTGTGGCAGGCCCTGGGGGGGGGGGGGGGGGGGGAGTCGCTTACTCTGTGGCACAGCTGGATATGGGAGCAGCCACTGCGGTGTCCCACGATCCAGGAAGAGCTGCCATCCTCTGGCTCAAGCCGGAAGGAGTTCCTGATGCTACCAAGTCCCTTACCCAGGAAGAGAGATCACAGCTGTTGCCTGCTGGAGGAAAAGAAGTGGTGAGGAAGGTGAGGGGAGCGGGCAAAGAGGCCAGAGAGAATGTAGTGGGGATAGGAGAATAAAGGCATGAAGAAATCAAAACATGAGAAAAAAATAAATGAGCAAATTAAAACAAATACAAAAATATATGGAACAGTTAGTGGAAACAAACAAACAAAAAAAGAGCCTGGTAGGGTGGGATGGAGTTTTTCTCCACTGGCACCTACGTTTTTTGAAACATTTTCCAGCCTTTACCACTGTGGTGTGTGCCTCTGTCTCTGTATGTGATGTGCTCTGCCGGGGTTTGGATGGTTGGATACAGCACCTCTGTTTGTGACTGTGGCATGTCTGCGTGTCTGTCTTCTGTCTGGTGGGTGTCTGTCTAGGTCTTTCTGTTGGCATGCGGTATGTTTGTGTCTCTGTGCCTGTCTCTCTGTGGGATGCCTGTGTCTGGGTTTGGAGGGCCTTTGTCTCTCTGGGTCTGTCTTGGTATGGAGTAACTATGTCAGTCTGTGGGGTCTCCGTGTCTGTTTCACTCTCTGACTGTCTGGGTACCAGGTATCTGCTTCTCCGTGCCTATGTGTGAGCTTATTCCTTTCAGTAACTTGAAAAGAAACAAAATAAGGGTCCAATGGTTGGTAATGTGGTTACCTGATGTATATACATATATATATATATATATATATATATATATATCCTTCACAGGTGTGTGAGTTTATACGTGACATATGACTCTGTGCAGATATATATATGTCATGGGTTCATGCCCCCGGCCACTCTCCCGGTCACAATCCGGCAGGAATTCTCTGGTTACATAATAAACTGAGCCACTGGTTAAGCCTCTTGGAGGGTGGGGGAGGCGGGGATTTTCTATGGTCCCACTGCCCAACTCCTCCTTGCAGCTTCCCTGGTTCCACCCTCGGAGGCTCCCCAGCCAGGTTCTCCAGTCTCTATTGCCTGTATACTTTACCTCATTCCTTCCAGGGTGTCACAGTTCAAATCCTCTTACCCCACAGAGTGAGCTGGGCTTAAGGACACATAGTCCCAAGTTATCCCAGTAGATTAAAATCTCTATAGCTTTACTTTATCAAACCACATTAGTCTCAAAGTCAGAAGATAAGAAAGCAACTTTTGCCTTAATCCTCCTGCATGTTGCCTCCTGCACAGCCTAAGCTTGGCTGCACTCTATGGATCTGGTTCTTAGGGAACCAGGCCCTACTGCCACCTGCAGCTTCCCCTTTCACCATGGCTGCAACTACATTCACCCCACGGCAGTGTTCAATTAAAATGCCTCACCTGCAGTCTCCATGAGTGTGTCCTCCTCTGGAGGGGGTCTCCAGCACTCGTCTCCCAACTCCATCAGCTCTGGCTCATCCTCAGAGCTGCTCAACACCTCCATCTCCATCTCCTCTGTCACTTCATCTGGATCTAATAGGACTCCTTCCTGATCCTGCCCTGCTCCTCCTTCAGACAAGTTTTCACCCTTCTCCCACTATGCCCGGGCAAAGCACGGGAAGTTCCGCCCCCTTCAGAACTCCTCTGCCTTCTGGGAGTTGGAGTCCACCTGCTCCTATTCTGATTTCTTTTATGTACTGGATCTCCTTCCCAGGCTTTCCTTACAGCTTGCCTTCTTGCATTCACCAGGGGAATATAATGGCCATCACACTATATATACATCTCCATATCTCTCTCTCTCTCTCTCTCTATATATATATATATATCCATCTTTGGGGGGCCCCAACCAATTGCATGAATGAAAGGGTGGCTGTGGCTCAAAACGTTTGCTCACCCCTGCTCTAGAGGAAAGGCGGGATAGGGGAGATATGATAGAGACATTTAAATACCTCTGAGGTTTCCATGCACAGGAGGGGAGCCTCTTTCAATGGAAAGGAGGCTCTAGAATGAGGGATCACGAGATGAGGTTGAAAGGGGGTGGACTCAGGAGTAATCTTAGGAAATATTTCTTTACAGAGAGGGTGGCGAATGCATGGAAGAGCCTTTCCGTGGTGGAGGTGGAAGAGATAAAGGCGTTATCGGAGCTCAAGAATGCATGGGATAAACACAGGGGATCTCTGAGGGAGTGGTAGGAATTTTAAGCAAAATTGGTGTAGATTGGTGTGGCCTTTTTCTGACATCACATTTCTATGTGATATAATCTATATCTACCTATATGTTGGCTAACTCCATATGAGTTGATCTATATTAAAGTCACATATGTCTATGAAAATGAGAATGGAATTATAATTATATCTATACATGTGGTTATAGATTAATGAGAAAATAGCACCAGAAAAGTATGGGATCCATATGTGTGATCATACGGTCTGTGGTCATTTGAGAGCCTTCAGACCGTAAGTGCAAGGAACCATGAATATTTGATTTATTACTTGGAAATGGTAGTCACTTATTAATAGTATGGATGAAGTGGACTGACCAACAGGCAAAGTAAGCAAGCACCTACAGGCGGCTGATCTGCTGCCCGCCAATTATTTTACGTAATCAGCTGCAGCGCCGTAGCATCTTGCGGGGGAGGGAGCACCAGGCGGCATAAACCTGCTGCTGAGCATGGGGGCGACTGCCTTAAGGATTCCACGCTGGAATTAATAAAATGTAAAATACCACTGTCTGTGTACTTACCAAGCCGTAACTTTTTTTTTTTATGTTTCGTAACTATGGTGACCAACTCTGAAATAAAAAGTTATAAAAAAAAAAAAAAAGACATTATGTGCGTAAGGAGCTTGGTTAAACCCATGTAGATTCCAGATGCCGGCATGTTCCTGGCTCCAGTCTGCCTTGTACATTTTCCTCTTTCTTTGATGAGGTCTGCAGTGCAAGCTTTCAGAGTTTTATTCTCTCTAGTAACACTAACAGCAGCTCTGCCTGATGCATCTGTTGTCTGCCTTTCCTCGCTCCCTTGATCTACTTGCTTCAAAGCCACAGAAGAAGAAGGCCTCATGTATTATGAACAAGCCTCAGCAGTAGATGAAGCTGACTTATTCCTTGCTCCCCCTCTCCTGCAGATTCATGGCACCTGTGTTCTCCAAAGCCAGGGTCTTGTCCAATCAGCCGGTAATGAGATTACTTATTTTCTTGCTCTGATTTAGCACGGATGAGCCATGCAGTGTGCCCCAACAAGACCTATGCCACCTTAGAACCTCATTTACACAGACACAGAATTGGAGAAATGCCTTTAGTAAACCAGGCCCTTACTGTTTTGTTCAATTCTGTTAGCATCATATACCACCCCATTATAATTTAGCAACTGGTGGAATTGACGTGAAATAGGGTTCTTGTGGCCGCCAAATCAATCATTTGTAGCCATTCTTGTTCTTGGTGGCCTGTTCATTCATTTGCTGTCCTACCCTGCCTTTCAGAGGTAGCCATAAAGCTTTGGCATGGTCAGAATAGCTTCAGACCTTGCACTGAAATCTTGGCCAACATCCGTTCAACCCCCAAATCACTTCTTCTTTCTATTGCAGCTGACAATTTGCTGATATTGGTATATGATGACCATTTTACCGATGACATTGGCTGCACAAAGAAGGCAAGCCTGAATTTAAAGAACATAAAGTATACATGGATGTCTCAACTGGTTTGTCAGCCAGGCCTTGGGTAGGGGAAGGGGGGGGGGGAAGGGGGGTAAAGGGGGAGAAGCGGGACGGGGAGGTTTGGAGAGGGTGAGGGTTTGGGGATAAGCATACTGGACTCCTGTTCCTTCTTGTTTAAGCAGAGCTAGCCCGCTATAGTTGTTCAATATGTCAGACTGGGGGAGGTATCAGAGTGCAGCCTCTCCTAGTTTGTTGGCGACATGAGTATTCTCTAGGGTGGCTCTAGAGATGTCTTAGACACAGTTATAGATATCTGGAAGGGGGAAAATTGAGGAGTGTTTCCTCATGGTTCTGTGATTTGTGTCATCAATATCGTTTGCTGTATTATGTTTGCTTGTCTGTTATCGGCAAAGTTTCATATTGTGTCTCAATAAAAATATTGTGACTCAATAAAAATTGTATTACAAAAAAAAAGAACATGCCATACTGGATCAGACCAAGGGTCCATCAATCCCAGCATCCTGTTTCCAACAGTGGCCAATCCAGGCCATAAGAACCTGGCAAGTACCCAAAAACTAAGTCTATTCCATGTTACCGTTGCTAGTAATAGCAGTGGCTATTTTCTAAGTCAACTTAATTAATAGCAGGTAATGGACTTTTCCTCCAAGAACTTATCCAATCCTTTTTTAAACACAGCTATACTAACTGCACTAACCACATCCTCTGGCAACAAATTCCAGAGTTTAATTGTGCGTTGAGTAAAAAAGAACTTTCTCCGATTAGTTTTAAATGTGCCACATGCTAACTTCATGGAGTGCCCCCTAGTCTTTCTATTATCCGAAAGAGTAGAAAACTGATTCACATTAACCCATTCTAGACCTCTCATGATTTTAAACACCTCTATCATATCCCCCCTCAGCCGTCTCTTCTCCAAGCTGAAAAGTCCTAACCTCTTTAGTCTTTCCTCATAGGGGAGCTGTTCCATTCCCTTTATCATTTTGGTAGCCCTTCTCTGTACCTTCTCCATTGCAATTATATCTGAAAGCACACATAGTCCCTTTTCTCTGAGCAGTTATTGAATATGCTAGAAAGGTGGCTAAGCAAATTTAGTAGATAGAAGCTGTTATGGAGTTTCGTATTTTGTATTGTGACATCACCAGAAGGACAATTTCACCCTCATTCCTCACTCAATGCCTTGAGCTGTTAAAAGAACAATGCATGCCCTGTTGCGTCTAATTATTTTACCACGTCATTGTCATGCAAGACAGGGCCTTATACCTTGTTCATATATTCTGCTGGAAGTCTTTATTAAACAAGGACATAAGATAATGCCAAGAGACCCACAGCTCCCAGACCATGAATATATTCTGCTTTGAAACCCAATTAGTGTGGCTGCACAGCTGAAAACCTTTCTACACCCACCACCACCGCTTGATAAAGTCCTCCACCCCCACATGCTTTAGAGTTATCTCACGTGGATCTGAAATGTTAATCCACCAGTTAAAGCTAACTGGATTGTAATATGGGTGTAGGGGGGTGGAAGGGAATTCATTTTTCTTCACTTAAGCTTTAAAGATAGTTTGTCTCATGAGTTGCTGGAAAATTCATCACTTGCATAATTTCTCTTGCGCTTTTTAAATATAAATGAAAGCACACATTGATATCTATTTTCCTTTTCATTTCTGTTGGACCCTATGTTACATTCAAATTCACTTTCCAGAAGTCATTCCTCACCACTTTGAGTTTTCTGACACAATTGACCAAAACTCTGGGCCTAATATTAAATCCATCTCTTTCTCTCCACCAACACAGCTTTTCCATCTCTACAACATCCAAAAATCCAGTCTTTGCTGACTGTTAACTCCTGCCATATTCTTCTTCTTACGACTGTACTACTGCAGCCCCTTTACTCTCCGGCCTCCCAGACACTACAGTTCATTCATTGCAAGTCCTCCAAAACTCTGCAGCTCACCTTCTCCATTGCCATCATCATTAATCAGACATTACACCTTCAGTGCTGTCCCTTTTCTGGGTCCCTATGTGCACAAACTCCTAATCCTCACAGATAAATGCATGCATGGCCTTGAACCACCCCCTACCCCTGTACCTTGTCACTTTAGGAACCGAGAGGTCCAGTAGAGACTGCATTTGTCAGTCAGACGTATTTGTCAGTCAGACGTGTTTCTACTGCACTTGCTCAAACCCTTTTCTAACCATTGAAGTTGGATGTTTGTTTGGTAAGATAAGTGGCAAGATCTAATCCTCTAATTCCTTGACTCTCTTCATTGCTGCCTCTTCTTTCTTAGCCAGTATCACGAGCCCACTCATTCCCAAGCTCCTACCTTACCCTTTGTTCTACTGACAAAGCAGGTGCTCTCTCCCTTCCAAACCATCTCCTGCCGGAAATTAATAATTCCAAGTCTCTTCCCGTCTTATCTTCCAAACCAAAGGCTCAGTCCCTTCTGGCATTTCACTTCCCCTGACTCCTGATCCCTCTATTCCCCTCTTCTGTCCACCCTCTGACTTGTCTCTGTACCATTATTTGGTTTATCACAATACCTATTGTAAAACACCTGGTCTGTTTCACATAAAAAAGTAAAATGCATTTTTGCATTTATTTCTATTCCCAAAATAAAGCTGTCAGTCCAAGAAAAAGGTATGGCATGCCTGCAAATAAGCAAAAATAAGAATATCAAAACAATATTTTACCACCCAAAACAAAAAAAACTATTTAAAAAAAAAAACCTTCACAAAAAAATGATTGCATTATACTATTGGAAGAAATGCACTCAAATATTAAATATATCCTATTTACTTTGATTAACATTAGTACAAAATATCATCCATTTTTCTACCACTATTGCCTAACCTCTAGCATATAATGAAGATTTTAGTTTTAAATATCATACACCCATAACACTCATACAAACCATTCATACCACTCATTCAATACTGAAAAAAAATTGCTGTCTAGTCTACATGTGTCATCTTACAAAAATGTTACCTCCTATTGCAATGTATCACATTAATTACGTCAAATTATATCTATCTCTTTTATAAAAACATTTTCACTAAAATACTGCATCACATCAATGCTCAATGCAAATTAACAAACTCCAACATATATTTCAGAAATTGCATTATATATCCCTCTAAAAATTGGAAAAAAAAAAAAAGCCCAACAAGATCCTTGTTTCACCAACTAATAGCCTCTTCAGTCTGATGTAAATATCACTTAACTTTAAGCCATAGGAAAACATCTTTGTAAAAGAGAATTTTTCTGTTAAGAGATTTTTTTTTGTTTTGGGTGTTAGAATATTGTCTTGATATTCTTATTTTTGCTTATTTTAGACTTTGTAGAGTATTCAGGCCAGCTGTGGCCACAGGAACAGTTTCAGGAATACCACAAGTCTTGACTAACTTGGCTCGGGTGCAATTATTTATTTACAGTGCACCAAAAAGTGCACAATTCAAAGTAATAGCTCACCTTGCATCAGATGCACAGCGTACGGATATCCCAAGAGGTCCTACCAGCTCCCCCAAGGCCCTCCCAAGCTCTTTAGGTCTGGGCCCTTCTGTCTTAAGGAGGCCTGGGTTAAAAGCCTTAAGGTAGAATGAGGGAATTGTCAATAGAGTCCATCACAGACATCTTATTAGCCATGTACAGCTACCACTGGATGCAAACAAATCAGCTTTGCCCTGGACCAAGAGTATGGTTCACTTATTATGATGAACGTTTCTTGTATGAAATAGCTTAACATAAATATCAGGAACGTTGAGTTTATAAACATTTCTTTGTAAAAATGTTAAGTAATGAGTCGCCACTCACTGTGAGTCCCCTGCCCTCAGCATCTGGAGCAGCAGGAGGTGAATGGGAGGAAACCCAGTTTTTGGCCTTTAGCCTGCTGCCTTCCTGCTTTCCCTTTATTAATGTTTAAAGTTGTTTTATTTGGTGGTGGACTGCCGCAGCTATAGTTTTCCTGTCACACGTGGATTTTCTATTCGTAGAGATTCCCGCAGACGTTTCAGCTCTACGCTTTGTTTGGCAAATGAAGACAGTGAGGAGAACTGGTGGTAGCAGCCAGCACTGTGGTTACCCCTCTGGTCATTTCGCCTTCCCCAAAATTTACCCCATTTACCAAAGCTTTCTGCGTCTTGCTGCTCAACCGGCTTCTTACCCAGTTTTCAGCTTCTTGGTTTCCTCCTCTACCATCTTGCTGGCTTACCAGTCTTCTATGTAACAGAGTTTCAGGAGCCTTACTAAAGGCCCCCTGGTCTGACAGGATCTTACTTTTGTAAAACCATAGTGTCGTCTGATGCCTCCTGCAGCCCCCTGGTCTGACAGGATCTTACTTGTGTAAAACCACGGTGTCTGATGCCTCCTGCAGCCCCGTGGTCTGACAGGATCTTACTTTTGTAAAACCATGATGTCTGATGCCTCCTGCAGCCCCCTGGTTTGACAGGATCTTACTTTTGTAAAACCATGATGTCTGATGCCTCCTGCAGCCCCCTGGTCTGACAGGATCTTACTTTTGTAAAACCATGATGTCTGATGCCTCCTGCAGCCCCCTGGTCTGACAGGATCTTACTTTTGTAAAACCATGATGTCTGATGCCTCCTGCAGCCCCCTGGTCTGACAGGATCTTACTTTTGTAAAACCATGATGTCTGATGCCTCCTGCAGCCCCCTGGTTTGACAGGATCTTACTTTTGTAAAACCATGATGTCTGGTGCCTCCTGCAGCCCCCTGGTCTGACAGGATCTTACTTTTGTAAAACCACGATGTCTGATGCCTCCTGCAGCCCCCTGGTCTGACAGGATCTTACTTTTGTAAAGCCATGATGTCTGATGCCTCCTGCAGCCCCCTGGTCTGACAGGATCTTACTTTTGTAAAACCATGATGTCTGATGCCTCTAGGCAGCTTGTTGCACAGGTGCTTCATTGCGCTTCCTTCACCAGCGTGTCCACATTTTTTGCCCACTACTGAAATGAGACCAGCAGGTCTGTGGGTTGCCTGCCTCCTCCTTGCCGCCACTTTTGTGCAGCAGGATGGCATCCACCCTCTCCCTCAAGAGGGGCCGGGTCAGCAGGCTCGTGAGCTCTTTACTCTCCTGAGGTGTTCACCATTGGGCCCCATGGCCTTTGTCCACTCTTGGTTGTGTAACTGCTTCAAGGACCTCATCCTTTGTATTTTGATTTGTGATCGTGCCACATTTATCAAGGCACTTTTCCACCTGAGGTCCCTCGTCTTCCCCTCAAGAAAATGCACTTAAGACTTCTACTTTTGCCAGTCTTCACTTTCATAAATCCCACATTCTCTCTATTTCCTCTTATGTTGGGGGGTTTTTTTTTTTTGCCTCTCTTTTATAAATTGAAAGCAGGTTTTATCTCCACCTTTTTTTTTCAGCTGGGCAATTTTCTTTTCTGTTTGGGATTTTGGGGTTTCTTTTAGTAGAAGGTTTAATGCTCCTGCTTTGGCAATGGTTGTTACATCTTCATGACCCCGTTGGAGATTAGGTGGCAGAGCATTAGCTTCCTCTCCCCCCCCCCCCCCCCCCGCCCCATATTCAAAAACATTCAGTAGCATCCAAAAAGGGACCATCCTCAGGCCACAGCTGTAAATTCCATGTTCGATTCCATGACTGATCTCAGCCCAGAGGTTACTGGGCTAACCACTACCACCTCCCTTTCTTTTTCCTCTTAATTCTGCGATGCTATTTATATGGCAGTTAGTACAGACCAAATGAACCGAAGCTGATTTGCTTTTGCCCAGGGCCAATTCATCAGCACATTCGGAGGAGCTAGGTGTAACAAAAATGAGACAAAGTGAACATAAAATGCATGCATAATTTAAAGCAAATATACATTAAAATGTTCTGTCTCAGACAGAGAGGCTTTTGAGGCATTCATTTACCTGAGGGAAAACTGATCTAATTACCATACATTTGCTTATCGCAAAACTGCAAAAAATCTTGGAATAAAAAAGGCCCTATCTTGCTTGGTTTCAATTGTTTTCTGGCTGATGCAGAACACTTCACTGCTGACTCACCAGTGTTAAAAAAACAGAGATATATCATTTTGTGCCATTGTGTGCAATGAGAGTACCACATTATCTCTGTTCAGATGGGGAAGGGAGAGAGAGCTGAAGGTGGACTTTCAAAGTGGCATGCATGGGCCTGAGAGAAAAGCAATCAGACTTTTAGAAAACACATCAGAAAGCCAATGAAAGCCAATGAAACGCCTCCCAGAGGGAGCACTTAATAGGTAGGGGGAAATCACGAGCTAAGCAGAATTCACTCTCTCTGTATTTCTAATCTGTGTTTTCTGGGGTGGGGAGATCTGAGTATGCTGGAGTCGGGCTAGGGTGAGGAAGGGCGTGCTGGGGTGAGGTTGGGAAGAGGGGAGTGGGAGCTGGGATCAAATGGGGAAGTGTGCTGGGTAGAGCTGGGGAATTTAATCAGGTTTCAGCTAATACACATAAATATATATTTACATATACACATACGTATACACACACACACACACACACTGGATTCATAATAATGCACTACTTTATTGAATCTATAGATTCATTCATTTATCACTTTCCCATAATAGCAGCCGGCTGGCTCCAGCTCACCGTTGTCTATCTTTTCTTGGCCAGTCAGGCAATACCTGATCCTAAGAGAAATTACATCTTGCAAGACAGAAGCCCTCTCACCCCAAGCCTCTGTCAATGCCAAAACCAAGGCTCACATCAAGGGCAAGGGAAATGGAACTCAGTCTTCAAGGCATTAAGGGAGCAGAATGCTTTGAAATGAAATGTGCCCCCATGCCAGCTCTCAGCAATCCTTTCAAGTTATTGCATCGGGCAGAGTTCACTGTTTTCTTTCTGTCTGTGCTTAGGGCTAGGGGCTGGTATGCATGTCATTTTATTTAAAGAAAAGAAGGGGGTTTGTCTTTTCCAAAGCTTGCGTTAATGCTCTTTTCATGAAGATGGTAAGGCCTAATGCCGTTGTACTAAGCTCGCTAACGTGCACTATTATTTATTTGAATAAATGTTCCTTGCTGGTAAAAGCAACCCATAAGCAAATTCCCTAAAGTTAAAAACAATATACATTCAAATGATGTCATAAGATATTAACATGTCTATTTAATTATCTAAAAAAACCACTAACCAGGAGAAAGACAGGGGGGCACGTTAGCTGCTGGGGGGGGGGGGGGGGGGAATCTGGGAATGAACGTGCTAAGTAGCAGCAGCTGCAGCTAAAGCTGGGCACAGGTTGACCTGCCTGGGGAGGGTACATTTTCAAAGGCATTGCCATGGGGTAAAAAAACCAGTGCTTTACTCCCCAAAATGCCTTGTTATAAAATTGCTCTCCCAACATGCAGGCCACCTTATGTGCATTTATTTGATGTTCTGCTTGTGTCCTTCCAGACTGAAATCGGCATGCGTGCGTCCTGATGGCGCAGCAGCTTTCCTGGATTGAGTGGAGGAGTTTCTGGGGACAGAGTTAGGGAGGGGCTTTGGATCTGCTCGCTTTACTGCTGAATTTTGAAAAGTGTGCGTCTAAAACGTTCAAGGGGCAGAGCCTTCTGGCATGCAGACCCTAAAATTATGGAATGATCTTCCTAAGGGAATTAGGACATTAGAGTCTCATTTAAATGTTAGGGAAGGAGTGAAACCCTTACTGTTCCACCTGGATTTTGAGATATGGTGGGTAATGTTTATCTGAGATTCCTCCTTCCTTCCTTTTACTGTTGTCGGCCCTTTGAGATGTGATTTAATGCCAGGTAGAACTGTCTTAGAAACTTTTATTCTATGTGTTTGTCAAGCTTGGTTATGGCTGCAGTTGTAAAGTATTAATTATGTGTTACCTAAGGCTGTGAATGTGCATTTTGCCCTGACATGGATTTGTGTAGTTTTAGTTAGTATTATTATGCTGTTTTTTGTTAACTTATTTCAGCTTTGTACATTAGTCAATATATTTTAAGCTGTAGCTGACTGCAAGTCCTTCATTTGGATGGGCGAGAGAAAGAAATCAGAACAAATAAATAATAAAGCTTATTTTCCAAGATAAAGTACTTGCACTCGTCCTCTCTAAAAATTACAGTATCCTAAAATATAGGTGCTAAAAAAACACCTACATACTATGGGCCTGATTTTAAAAAGCATTTACATGCTTACAATTGGGTTTTACATGGGTGAATGCACTTCACCCATGTAAATGGGCTTTTGAAAATTGCTACAGTATATACCATTGAATTGTCTATATAGGATATTCACATGTACAGTAGACTTACATGGGTAAATGGGTTTTGGTGATTGCTACGATAGGATGTTACATTTACAAGTGTAACTCCTTTGAAAATCACCTCCTTTGTGATATTTGAAAATTGCCAACACTGTATGAGAGAGTAAAGGTATGCCCGGCGATCAATTACACACCTACTTCTAACCCATCTGTCTCTAATCCCAGGTGACATACACAAATAAAAGCAAACTCCATGCATGAGCAAACTTTCAAAAGCTGCTGAACGGACAGTGAGCTATGGGTCCATCTGATCCCCTCCACTTTAACCACCAAATGCCCCCTTAAATTAAGCCCCCTTCACTTGCTCCCCAAATGTTTTGCTACACGCATGGGAAAAAACAGGCAGGCTCAGAGGCAGGGTTAGGTCGGGGAAGGCTGTAGCATGTCTAATTTTGCAATTTCAGAATAGGTTGCATTGTTCTGCAGCGGAAAGCGCACTCCCAGATAAAGAAGGTGCAACTCTACAGGGACTTCTTTTTTCTTGAGTTCGTTTTCGAAGAGAAAGTACGTGGGAGCTGGGGCAGAGTCCACGGACCCAGGCAGCTTACCTGCCTGGTTTTGAAAATTGCTACCTAAAAGATTTTGGATGCGAGTTGAAAATAAACAAAATGGGCTGTACTGATCCTGGAGAGCAAGCCAACCTCACTGCCTTTCCCCTTCTTTCATTCTTGCCCTTGACAACCAGTAGGCATTTTCCTCAGTACGCCTTTGTTTTTCCAGGGTCATTTGTAAATCAAAAGCATTTCCATGCTGGGTTGAGTTCGTTTTTTTATTATTCCTGACCCAGTTACTTGCCAGCCTTCAGAAAGCTTCCAAGTCATATTAATCAGCAATCACAGCTATGTGAGCTTTCATAAACAAAATCTAATCAGAATCTCGCTGCTGCTCCTACTTTTTATTGCTTGAATGTGACTTGACTATTGTGCTTAAAGCAGTGCAAATGAACGGCATTCTTGCACAATGCCTCGGCAGAACAATTCTACAAATCTTTCAGCAAGTAAGTATAGTGCAAGGCATTCCCCCCCCCCCCCCCCTCTGGTTTGCAAGAGAGATGCAGATCACTTTCTTCCTGCTTCATCAATACATTTGCAAATAATCTTAATCAGCACCTGTTTGCAAAACTGCAGAGGCATCCTTAATTGGTGGAAGGGCTTCTCCTTGTTCCTCTTGGCTGTTTCCTAAGCCATGACTGGCTACGTTACCACAGGGAGATACTAGAATGTAATTTAATTTGTGTATATTAAATTGGTTACAAACTTGCCATTATTATTGCTGTTTTAATTACATTTTAGAAGATTTGTGAAAGACTAGTGTATTCTTACAATTTAAAAAAAAAAATGCATATTCTGCCTTTTGTGATACTTTAAAGTGAATTTCATTCAGGTACTCTAGGTATTTCCCTGTCCCCAGAGGGTTTACAATCTAAAGATCTAATTTGCTAAGGCTTTTCTCCCATTCTAAGGGGTAGATTTTCAAAGGGTTACGCGCGTAATATACGCGCACAACCCTTTAAAAACCCCCCCCCCCCCCGCTCGTGCAAGCCCCGGGACACGCATATGCCCCGGGGCTTTGAAAAAGGGGTGGAAAGGGGCGGGGCAGGGGTGGAGTGGCGGTCCGGGGGTGGTCCCGAGTCCTCCAGCACAGCGGCTGTGCCAGGGGATGGCGCACCGGCAGCCAGCTGGGGCGCACAAGTTACGCCTGCCTCAGGGGATTTAGGTAGGGCTGGGGGGAGGGAGTGAAAAGAAAGTTCCCTCTGGAGGGAATGGGGAAAGCCATCGGGTCTACCCTAGGGCTCGGCGCGCTCAAGGTTGCACAAGTGTGCACCCCCTTGCGCGTGCCGACCCCGGATTTTATAACATGTGCACAGCAGCGCACGCATGTTATAAAATTGGGTGTACATTTGTGTGTGCCGGGTAGTGCACACAAATGTATCCTGCATGCGCTCCTCTAAAAATCTGCCCCTATGTCGATTGGGAAAATGCTTAGTAAATCAGGCCCTAAGTTTGTACCTGAGGCAATGGAGGAAGAAGTGTCTTGCCCAAGGTCACAAGGATCTGAATCCTGGCTTCCCTGCTTCTCAGCCTGATGCTCGAACCCAATGCTCCACTCAACTTGAGAGAAGATGTGCATGTCAGATATCTGTAGTGTACAGTTCCTGTCTTTTTCCATTGTGTTCACATGAAATGGGGATAGATAAGTCATTTCCCACAATTTTTCAGTCACCTGAAAATTTTGATTCTTGAAATTAAATACCCTGGAATTTAATGAAACCAATCACCTCCCATTTAACAAAATAAACAGAAGTTTGCATACATTTCTAAAAATTTAGTTTAAAAAAAATCTATTTTTGCTATCCCTACCCACTAGACAATAATAAATACGGAGAGGTCATGAGTTAGAGCCATGGAGAGCTCTGCTTTTACAGACAGTATTTTGGACGGTGCTGCTCTTTTCCTGCACCACAAATCAGCACCAGGGAGAGAAACTGCTATGGATGCACCAACAAATCAGCACCAAGGAGAGAAACTGCTATGGATGCACCAACAAGTCAGCCCCACGGAGAGAAACTGCTATGGATGCACCAACAAGTCAGCCCCACGGAGACCACTGCCATGCCTGCGTCAGCATTCAGGACCATGGGGAGTGCTACCAGATTCAGAGAGCATTAGTGGCATGATAATTTTATATGCGTGGCCAAAGTAAGGTAAGGAATAATAAACAAGGTAAGCAAAGAAAGTAAAAAATTACAAAATGATAAGTCAAGGTACAGGTTACAGAAAGTACAGCATCAAGGATATGGCTCAGGTTTTGGTGCTAGTCCATATTGTCTCTAGTCAGGTTTCATTTCCGGCCTGGTGGCAGGATATTTTGTTGCTATAACTGCTATTTATTCGCTCCCCCACCCCCAAGATTATAAAGAGTTATTCTTGGATGCCATGCTATAATGCAGTGGTTCTCAACAGGTGTGCCAGGAGGTGTGTCGCAGGGCCAGCAGGTGGCTGCCTCCTTAGCCTGCTTGGGAGTTGGTTGACTTCTCTTACATTGCGCCTGATGGGAGGTTACTCTCACTTCCTTCTCTTCTTTCTGGCCCAGTGGAAGGCTGTTTCCTCCTTCACCCAGATCAGAGGAGACATTGCCAGCTCCTGCTGTTCTGGGCCTATGGGACACAAGCTTTATCTTCCCCTGCTGAGACTGGGAGTGATGCTGATGCTGATCTCCTTACCCTGTGGGGGGTGGGGAAAAGAAGCTGAGGATGCTGAGCAGATAGAGGTGGAAGGGAGAGTCAAGCAGAGGAGAGAGGGAGCACAGGGAAGAGGATATGGGACAGGGTCAGGAACACTGGGAAAGGATGTGAGTGTGAGCAGATGATTGAAAGGGAGTAATTGGGAGAAGTGAAGGATGATGGAGGCATGCAGGGGGAGTGATGGGGTGCAAGAGGCATAAGATGTCAGTTTTGGGAATGTGCTTTTCTTCTGTTAGTGCTCTGCTTAGTGTAGGAGGATATGTATTTCTGTTTCTAATTCTCCAGTTTTGCATTGCATGCAGAGTGGCTTTATGAGGTTTCTGTTCCAGATTCTGTCTCCACATTTGTAATTTGTGGTCTTTTATTCTATATTTGGCAAAGGCTGGATCTGTATGTGTGACTGAGGTCAGGTATTTTACTAGTATATAGGGATTTGTAGTCAGTCTTATTTGTTGCGTTTTCTTATTCTCAATAGAACATGCTCTGGTGGTGCACTGTTACCTTTTCAAAGGAAGGGATATTGCTGCCTGAGGTCTTGGAGTTAGTATTGCTATGGTATGACAGGTTTGCTACACGTCAGTATTTTTTTTTCTTTTTTGTATATTTACAAAGCACCTGGTAGTAAGGGAGTTTGTGTTTCGGTTCCTGAGATAGCACCAGAATCAGAATATCTTTTTTATATGGCAAGTTGCATGAGGAAATCTCCTCTGCATCCATTGTTTGGGGACGGGGGGTACAGGTGCGGTTTCCTGTGGATGCAGAGTACGTGTTTTCATTGTGTCTTGCATGTAAGCATTATCTGTCAGGTGTGTCCCAATAAAAGAAAGGTTGGGAAACACTGCTATAATGTATAAGATAATTCACATGGTTAAAATTAAATTACATGCTAGATTTGAGCACAAGTAGGTGAAGTGACATCTTCAAGGTCATACAATGCGTGACGGATAGGGGAACAGAAACATAAAAAATAACCATACAGCCTATCTAGTTTGCCTACCCTTAGAACTGTTCAATAGAGGTGTGAATCGTGTGATCGATCATCTTAACGATCGATTTTGGCTGGAGGGGGGAGGGAAATCTTATCGTCGTGTTTTTTTGTTTTTTTTTAAATCGTTAAAAATCGTAAATCGGGGGAGGGCAGGAAAACCGGCACACCAAAAAAACCCTAAAACCCACCCCGAACCTTTAAAACAAATCCCCCACCCTCCCGAACCCCCCCAAAATGTTTTAAATTACCTGGGGTCCAGTGGGGGGGTCCCGACGTGATCTCCCTCTCTCTCTGGCCACGGCTGCATTGAGAAATGGCGCCGGTGGCCCTTTGCCCTTATCATGTGACAGGGCAAAGGTAGCGCCGGCACCATTTTGGTTCCTGGCTCCCGACGTCACGCGTGCAGGAGATCGCCCCCGGAACCCCGCTGGACCTCCAGGGACCTTTGGCCAGCTTGGGGGGGCCTCCTGACCCCCACAAGACTTGCCAAAAGTCCAGTGGGGGTCCGGGAGCGACCTCCTGCACACGGGCTGTATTGCCAATCTTCAAAATGGCGCCGGCGGTACCTTTGCCCTCACTATGTCATACGGGCGACGGTCGCCCGTATGACATAGTGAGGGCAAAGGTAGCAAAATGGCGCCGGCGCCATTTTGAAGATTGGCAATACGGCCCACGTAGGGCCGGCGCTACCTTTGCCCTGTCACATGAAAAGGGCAAAGGGCCACCGGCACCATTTCTCAACGCAGCCGTGGCCAGAGAGAGAGGGAGATCGCGTCGGGACCCCCCCACTGGACCCCAGGTAATTTAAAACATTTTGGGGGGGTTCGGGAGGGTGGGGGATTTGTTTTAAAGGTTTGGGGTGGGTTTTAGGGTTTTTTTGGTGTGCCGGTTTTCTCGCGCCCTATTTAACGATACAATACAAATGCCCCCGACGATAAATCGGGGGCATTTGTATTGTATCGTGCACTCTATCGATTTTGGACGATTTTAAAATTATCTGACAATAATTTTAAATCGTTCAAAAATGATTCACATCCCTACTGTTCAACCCTAAAATCCCTCTCACTCCCTCAGAGATACCCCCATGTTTTCTTGAATTCAGATACTGTCTTTATCTCCACCACCTCCACAAGGACGTTGTTCCATGCACCCAGCACCCTTTCATCAAATAAATATTTCTTTGGATTAATCCTGAATCTACCCCCTTTTACCCTATCCCCATGACCACTTGTTTCAGAGCCTCCTTTTCAATGAAGTAGGGGGTCATGCTTGTAGTGCTGTGCCTGACCACTACACTAAACCGGCAGACCTAAAATATAAAGCGATACAGTGAACTCTGTTAGTATTCTAACTGAACTACAGAGAGCTCTGCAATTCTTTAACTGAAGAGCACAATGGACTGCACATTATGGGCCTGATTTTTAAAGCAACTTATTTACATAAATTCCTTTTCAATCTATATCTCGCCCCACTAACAACTCTCATACAGAGCCTTTGATTTTTCCAGTTATGTTTGTGCTGATGAAATTCAACTGATTGCTACCAGTGACTCTGGTTCCCCAGTACCTTTTGGAAAAATGCAACAGTTGCCTGACCAAAGTAGCTGAGTGGCTAACATCTGCCAAACTGAAAGTAAATCCTACAAAATCTGAGGCCATCTGGTTCACTAAGAAAAAAATGAGTGATAGTCTTCCATGCCCACTGACCGTAGGAAATCCTATTCAGTTAAAAAAAATCCAATCACCGTACTGGGAGTCACGTTTGATGTATCACTAGATTTCTCAACACAGGTCTCTAAAGTTGTGGGGATTTATTTTTTCTTAAGATTCCTCTTTCTGCTCAGGCCTTACCTAGATGTGAATGATCTCAAAATTCTAGCACATTCACTTATACTACTAAGCTGTCTTGACCACTGTATCTCTTTGCAGTATAGTCTCCCATCTTATCAGACCAGGAGACTTCAACGTACAAAATACAGCTGCAAAACTGATGCAGGACCTTTACTGGCTTCCAGTCTCATTGCACATACTCTTGAAAACTAAGCATCCTATTTTAAAGGCTGTCCGATGAGGTACACCTATGTATGTACCTTACTTGTCTTATCTCTCCTCATTGCCCTGCTCATGCACTTCACTCATCCCAGCAAGAATTGTTAGTTCTACCACTGCCAAGAGAAATCCAGCTTGAAAGCACAAGGGAAACTAGTTTTTCCTTTTTGGCACCTTAGCTATGGAACTCTTTTCCGCTGACCATATGGTTAGAAAAAGGACTACCTGAAATTTCAAAAGGCCTTAAAAGCCTCTCTCTTTCAGACGGCCTACGCGGTGGGTTTACGCCCGCCGGGCCTATTTTAAAAAGGCCCAGCGACATATGTAAAGCCCTGGGACATGTGTAAGTCCCGGAGCTTGCAAAAAGGGGCGAGGAGGGGTGGGGCAGGGTGGTGTGTGTGGGGGTTGGGTCAGGCTCCCGGCATAGCGGCCGTATTTGCTGCTAGGCCAGGGATCGCGTGCCGGCAGTTGGCCGGCGCTTCCAACTTACTTCAGCCCCTGGTCTTCCCTGGTTAATTATTCATCAGCCTTGCACTGACTGGGCCTCCCTGCAGTTGGCAAGCTGGGGTCCTACCTGCCACCAGCAATGCTTAACCCCCATCCAGCCTCCTGCCTTGTGCCTAGACCATGTATGCCTTTCGATGCCACAATATGTGGAATTCTCTGATGTTTTCTGCCTTAAAATGCAGATATGCTACATCCTCATAGAATGGGCCTGGCCACGCACATAAACCCCGGTACGTGCACAAGTGCTGGGCCCTGAAAAATGGGCGGGCCAGAGGCGGGGAGGGGCAGGGCGGGGCGGGATGAAGGCCAGCCAGGACAGAGGCTATTAGCTGCTGTCCTGGGGAAGCACGCGCCAGCAGCCGACTGGTGAGTGGAAACCACTTCTGCACCGGAGGAGCAGTAAGTAGTGAAATAAACAAATTTGGGATAGTTAGGTAGGGGTTAAATTAATTGGAGCGAACTGGGAGGGAACTGGGGAGGCCTGATTGCGTCGCTGCATGGATTTTAAAATCCAGCATGCATGTGCGTGCAACCATCAGATTTTATAATATGCGCACGCCAGCATCCATGTGCGCACACCGGGAACTGCGTGCACATGGACTGCTGTGCGTTCCTTTTAAAATTAATCCCATTATTTTCCATAGAAATTTTATCCACAAAAAAAAAAAAAAAAAGCAGGTACAAAACGTTTGTGGGTACCTCATAGTGGGGGAAATTTTCAACAGGGGAAAACAGGTCCAAAGTTTGTGGGTATAAAGCAACCTTGGATATTGCACCTAGGCGAGCAGATGGAATAGTAAGAGCTACACATGAAATAAATCTTCTCTCTTGATGTTAGGAAGATGATCACAAAACAAAAAGTATTCCTCTCTTTCATGCATGAAAACTGAACAGGAAAACACTTCACACACTAATGAATTCAATATCTCTGCTCATGGAGGACTAAACACAATTTATGCTTCCTCGCTTGCATAAGTATTAGAGTACTTCATAGTTTCACTTGAGTCCACCACTCATGACTGAAGTAATTGCCAGAACAAATGAAAACAATAATGAAAAAGCACCTTCATGCAAGATGGAAACCTTATCTCCCTGGGGATAAATACACTACTTTTAAACCAAGAAAGAAAACAGCTAGTTGTGTAATGCCCTCTGCCTTACAACATACAATTAGACAACAATCCAATTCTTTCTTTGAACCTTCAGTCTTCAGACCAACTTTGTAATTACATGATTAAACACATTTATTTTGTGTTGTTTGCATTCCACAGGATGTTTTTTTTCTGAAAGAGAATGTGAAAACCCAATGCATCACATTGCAAGAAATGTCAGAAGAGATGGGTTGCATCACTTACAATACCACAATAAATAATAACTTTTCTTTATTCATATGTGACAGTTCTGACTGCTTTGACATGATTTCCAGCATAGCAGGGCTAAGATGAATATCCATCTGTTGGATCACTCACACAGTTAGACCACAGAGTGTGCTTAAAATACAGCATGCCTGTTGAATAATTGAAAATATACTCCATGAAAGCCAATGGAGCCATGAAAAGTTCTGAAGCCAGCTTTTAACTAATCAGCCCCCATTATCGAACATGCTCAGGACTAAATGATTGTCAATAGCCTGATGATACGGACAGAAAAAGTGAGATGATGTGCAATATGTTCACACACAAATAAAAGGGCGAATGACACAGGCCAGAGCGCTCTTCTATTTCACTGTTGACTTACTCTGAATAGAGTTTTGTTGTTAAAACAATTTTTCAGGAGCAAAATGCAGCACATAAGGTGGTTTAAAGTTTACCAATGATGCTTATGTGATTGAACACCTGATGAAGGCACAATTAAATCAGGAGATACCGAAAACCATTTGATTTGACTTTGCCTTCATCATCCAAAGTATTAGGTTGTTTTAGAAATCCCAGTTATTACAGCATGCTACATATCCTGAGGGTAGTATTGTTAGATCATGGCAATCCTTATGAGGGCAGTACTTAAAGTCATTAAAGCAGTGTTTTACTGGCTGAAATGGGCTCCTTGAATATTGTCCACTCTCAATGAAAAAAACTGTATAACTGTGCATGTTAAGGTAAAGTTTGCAGGTACCTTTGACATGCAGACTTTTTACCCTCAAATATTCAAAGCAAAGAAATACACATAAGTTTGCTTTGAAAATTCTCAAGTAAGTGACCTGGAATGTGCACAGACTAACCTAGAGAAAGTTACTCCCACTCTATCAAGGGCATAAACTGTGCAGGTTACCTACACACACTACAGATTTTGAAAAGATTTACAGGCTGGTTATAAGACAAGCCATCCATATTATCACTCAACCAAATAAAAACATATTTTATTTTTGCTTTGATTTATTTAATTTATTTGCTTGCTTGTTTTTGTTTTTATAACAACTGGAACATAAAACATCAATGGTATACTTACATTGAATATTTATCCCCCTGACTATAACTGTACAGAGACTGGCATGGGTAAAATGGAAGAGACCATACATAGACCCTTGGATACAAAAAGAAACAGCGAACAGAAATATTAAAGAGTCAAAAAAAAAAAAAAAAAAAAGAAAAACATAATCAGAGCCAAAAACTCACTAGGACTGGTGGATTAGAAAAACGACTTTTGCTTATCGTTACATACCAATTCTCCTGCTGCCTTTTGCCACGGATGGAGTTAAAATGTCAGGAAATTTCAGAATGTGACCATGAACCATTGCATAGGAGATGAAAATGAGAAGGTCAGGTCAGCCCCTGCAGGGAGGCAGTGCCGGCAGCTTACGATGTCTTTACTCAGGAGAGAACCTCTTCCTTCAGTCAGCTCCCCCCCA
The DNA here is from genome assembly GCF_901001135.1 of Rhinatrema bivittatum. Lineage (NCBI taxonomy): Eukaryota > Metazoa > Chordata > Amphibia > Gymnophiona > Rhinatrematidae > Rhinatrema > Rhinatrema bivittatum. The sequence continues at coordinate 86,964,118 of NC_042625.1, forward strand.
GCCTCTTGCCTGATAATCAAAATCACTATAAACAAGTCCCAAGGCCATCATTCCTAATTAAGGCAGTGGAAACAGGATGCAAGGTGTGAGCTGAGAGACAGACAGAAAGCGGGTCAGCATGTGCAGGGCAGCACGTGGGAGGAGGCTGCAGAGACCCCAATACAGGAGGCAGAAAGAGAACAGGGAATCCATGTGCATGATCAGCAACTAATTGTTGCCAAACTTAACCTTGAGTTTTGAAAATTGGCTGCTTTCTATTTATCATCTAGAAATATGAAAATATCCCGGTGGAATCAATTAAGGAATATGACTCTGTTGCGTAAGAATTAAATTTAGTAGGACTGCCACTGCCTCAGTTTAATGATTGCCACTACATAAGCTGAACATCCAGGTCCATATTTATCATGTTTTAAAGATTTTTAAAATCTTTGCATATAAAAAAAAAAAATGGCCAACAGGGTCTAGATAAACTTTAAGGGGTGAAATTTAAAAGCCTGGTGCACGCCAAAACCAGGGGGATACATGCAGAAGTTGGGCCGGCACATGCTGTGCAGATTTTAAAAGGCACTTGGGTACGTTCACAAATTTTTTTCCCCAAAAAAGCGGAGGGGAGTGGGTATGGCCTGGGTGGAGCATGGGCCTTCCAGAATTTCTCAATGGATCCAGCTGCGTGTATATACTACGTACACAAGCCCGGGCCAGAGTCCCCTACCGCGTAACCTTACTTCTGCTACGGATGCCATGGAAGTCAGAAAAAAATCTTAAGAGGTGTTTTAAGGGTTGAGGTTCACAGAGTAAAAGGGAGGCTAATTAACAAGGGGAGTTAGGAAGTCTGATCCCTTAACTGGGTGAACTGGGAATGATTTGGTTTAATTGGTAACTACATCAGCACTTGAGTTTACTGAAACACCCCCACTTACGCGGAAGTGTGCGTCCATATAAAACTGCAGGCACGTGTAGGCGCATAAGCCCGGATTTTAAATGCCCTGCGCGCGTAAAATCCGAGCTTTAAGCGCATGGCCGGGTCCCCTTCAAAAATTGGCTCAGCACGCGTAAAGCCCAGTACGCGCACAGGTGCCAGGCTTCTTCGAAGGGGCGGACCGGGATAATTCCATTGTTTGCTGTCCCGAAGACCCGACTACCGGCACGTGCAAGAAAGAAAAGAAAAAGTTAGGGTTCAGGGGGTGGGGAGGAGAGGGGAAGGGAAGGGATGGGATGGGGACGGGAGGTTAGGTAGGGGGGGAGGGAAGTTCCCTCCCAGTCCGCTCCTTAATTGGAGCAGACTGGGAGGGAACTGGGGAAGGCCGAAATGCATCGCCATGCGGAAATTGCAGAAGTCCTCCCCCCCTTGCACACACCGCCCGCACATACGCGTGTGGATTATAAAATCCGCTGCGCATGTGAATGCAGCCCATGTATTTTATAACATGCACACACTGGTGCGCATGTTATAAAATCAGCGCGTCCATGTGCACATGGGCGCGCGCTTTATAAAATCTACCCCATATAGCCTGTTTTATACCGTGTGCGTATGTTATAAAATGGCTGCATCCTTTAGCACGAGCTGGCATACGCATGTACATGTGCGCCCATGAACCGGCATCAAAGTTACTGTCCCTGTATCTCTTGAAAGTACTTCAATGTCCCAACTTTACTGAGCCAAACAACAAAAGAAAATTATTTCCCAAAGACCTTAACTTGACTAACAAAATATCTGAAAATCCCCCACACAGGGCTGTGTTTCATGTCAGACTGCTTCAGGGGGTCTTCTTGTATTAATCCAGGCTCACTAATGGATGGTCCTTCCACTACTAATATTAAAAAGTCTACAAAATGTAATTCTTACTCAATAGAGTCATATTATTTAAATAATTCCACCAGAATATTGTCATATTTCTATATTGTAATTTTCCTAGGTGTTAGTTTGTATTCTATTTATCGTCACCATTCTTGAGCTATCAAAACACCCCTCATTCATGGGCACTGAGAAGACAGGTTTTTTTTAATGTAAAAGGCAACCTGCACAGCACCTCTTGCTATTACAGTACAGACCTCCCCTTCATAGCCCCCCCCCCCAACATAGTGCTCTGCAATGTACCTCAATCCCACCCTACAGCACCCCCTTTTATTCCAGTACTGAGACCTGCACACACAACTCTGCCAATGAACCTCAGTCCTAGCCCACAGCACCACCAGTACTGAGACCCCTTCTCATACATTTATTTACTTACGTATATGAATGAATTGCTTCTACGAAGCCACCAAAAGTGATGTACAACTCAGCAAAAATCAAACAATATAATCAATTAAACCCCTACTAAATATCATACATATTATCAATATAATAATTCCCCACTCACCCATCAAAATCTGACATAAACCGTCTCACCTCCATCCCAACTACTCATCTAAATACCTATCACCCCACCTGAAATGCAGCATGAAATAACCATGCTTTAAACATCTTTCTAAAGCAAACATAATCCTTTATACCATGGAGTTCTCTTGGAAGTTTATTCTAAAGTATAGGGCCAATTACCGAAAAAGCTCACCCTTCTAGTTCTCTGAAAATGAAACCCTCCTGTGATGAAATGTAACTCATGAAAGGGGGCGCATACAGATAAATGTCAGTGCAAATACTCCAGCACAAGACTATGCAACGACAAATTATTTATTAAAAGCAAAAATGTGTATTCTGCCTCATACAGCATTTTGTTGACCTGGGAGGGTTGCAGTAAAAACAAACATCATATAGACATAATAGCTAAACCAAACTATGCAACTCAAAGCATAAGAATGAAACTCAGCAAGGCCCTGCAGCATCCCCTGCTTGCTATTCCAGTACTGAGACCTCCCTCTCCCTCTCCCCCCTCCCTCACACCTCTGCCAAGGCTTCTCAGTCTTGGCATGAAGCAACCCCTGTTGTTCCAGTACTGAGATCCCCCCCCCCCACCAACACACACACACACACACAGGTCTGCCAGTGCACCTCAGCCCTAACCCACAGGACCCTTCTGGCTGTCTGCAATGGGAGACAGCTCTCGTAACAAAAAGCTGGCTTTTATCTATATCCGTTTTAGTCATTTTTTTATGAGATGATGTTTTAGCATTGTTTTCCTATAAACCACATTATGCTACACTGAGGGGAAGTTATTACTGCACTTTCAGACTTAATTCCATTTTGTCTATGAATTTCTGGAACTGCAAAATATAATGGGCTACAAAGGAGCTTCCCCTTCAGTGTCATTTGCTGTTATCTGGATTTGTGGTGTAGAGTACGTTTTTTTAATTTCATCTGTTGCTCTCCTCTCTGCCAGTAGTTACTCTGGAGAAGCATCAAAAGTGGAGAAAACCGTTCAGTCATAAAAAGCACACATATGGTGCAAACATCAACACGCACACGCTAGTGCAAGACGAGCAGAGCTCATCGAACAGCCACCAGGGAATTTATGAACGAAAGGTGCCGAAATATTCAATCTGCAAACTGAGGAGCAGTAACCAACAAAGGACAATCAGCAGAATATGCACTGGGTAGAAGGTTTTATGCAGAAGTAATGCAGTAACATTCAAATATGTGAACATGCTACAAAATACTCACACATGCACAGACTCCCACTCAAAACGCTATAGCACTGTGACACAGTCAGACATAGCCACGCCCATTCATATTATTCAAAGGCAAAGCCACAGATGTAAATACATGCCCATTCATACTGGTGTGGTTTTACGGGGACATACGCATCCATACTGTATAGTGACACAAACCCATGGACACCCCATCCATATGTCCTGGATGGTGACAAAGTGGAACACCGGTCTCACCTGGATTCAGGGCGTCATATGTAACATATAGGGTGGCTGGGTTAATCCCAACTAGGATGACCAGATAGAAGGCTAGAACTGGAGATATAAAGGATTCATTTCTAATTAATAACAGACGACTTTGAAGTTTGCCCTAAGTGGCAGGGCTGAATAAAAAGAAAGAGCAAAGACTAAAGCAGCCCATGTTTTTTTTTTCTTTTTGTTCGTCTTTCCCAAATATCTCCCTCAGGAGCCTCTGTCACTCAACCCTTTCTGATGACATGCTAGGATGGATCAAGGAACCCTTACAGGCTTGGGAGGTGTCTCCTCCAAGGCGCACCCTCAGCACCTCTTGGTGGCCAGAAGGAGCCACCTCAGAAACAGGGGTGGCCAGACCTGCCTGTCCCTCATGACTTGGTGTTCTAAACTTGAATCCCTTCCACCAGAATACACAGTGCTACAGTCTGAGCCATAGGACCAGTCCTCCAGTCTTAGTTTTAAACATTATTCCATTGGCTATAGGAACTTATAGGCCAGTCTTTTATAGGAAAGGTAAGAATACAAATTCTTACACCCAGTGGGACAAGCCAGGCCTGGTTCAGACTATCCTTGATGATCAGGATCTGTCTGGTAAATCAGCCTCAGTCCTGTTAAAGATCAAATTAGTTAACACCACAATGTAAAAACCTGAAGAAAATAATTCACTTGCCAGATAAACATTTATTTACTTATTCAAACTTCGGTTTTGCTACTTTCACAGTGTTCAAAGTGGATTACATAACACATACACAATTATTAAAACAGAGCAATAAAACATAAATAAAATATAAATAATAATACAGTGCACTAAGGGCCAGATTTTTAAACCTAAGTGCGGGCGTAGATTTGTGCGCGCACCCCGGCGTGCACAAATCTATGCCCGATTTTATAACATGCGCGTGTAGCCACATGCATGTTATAAAATCCGGGGTCGGCTCATGCAAGAGGGTGCACACTTGTGCACCTTGCACAGGCCGAGTCCTAGGGGAGCCCTGATGGCTTTCCCTGTTCCCTCTGAGGCCGCTCCGAAATCCGAAATCGGAGCAGCCTCGGAGGGAACTTTCTTTCTGCCCCCCCCCAATCTTCCCCTCCCTAACCCGCCCCCAACCCTATCTAAACCCCCCCCTCCCATGACCTTTGTTGACAAAGTTGTGCCAGCGCGCGAGCCCCTGGAATGACCGCTGTGCCGGAGGCCTCAGTCCAGCCCCCGCCCCGCCCTCGGCCCACCCACTCCCTGCCCATTTTTTCAAGCCCCGGGACATTATACGTATGGCCGGATTTTGGACTAATTGTAACACGTGTAGCAAATAATTTGCCATACCCATACATAGAGAATTGCAATAATCAAGATGGGTAAGTACAATCCTCTGTACCATTGTTCTGAAATCCTCTGTTAACAAGATTGCAAGAAATGGTCTAAGCATTCGTAACTCATGAAAGGCAATCCTAGCAATTTTCTTGACTTGTGACTTAAGTGAAAGCTTAGAGTCAATTATAACCCCTAAATTTCTAACCTCACAAGAAACCATGTCTTCCAACCTTCAGGAAAAGACTGAAAACATAGATGTTCATGAAAGCATTTCCGGACCCTTAAAGATTCACTACCATCAAATGCAGCATTACTGAACATTTCCTATTAAACTGAAACAGTCTCTATCTACCAATCATTACAATGTTTTACTTCTCGTTAAACTTTTTATCTTTCCTCTAACTCTAATCCCAGTTAGAATGACCCCCGTTTTATTGTAACTTTTTTCTTCCATGCACTTGTTTTACTTTTTAATGTATACTCTTATGTTATTAGTTATTTACGTTATAATGTATTTCTCACCCCTTGTTTTATGTAAACCGACATGATACGAACTCCATGAATGCCGGTATAGAAAAATACAAATAAATAAAAATAAAAAAATTCAACTGTGGAAGCACAAGTAAGCATATTGCAGACATAACCTGAAGTTCTTTCTTCCCCAGCCACAAAACAGGTTTTTTCACAATTAAGCAAAAGACCATTTGCATTTAACCAGTTTTTCACCAACACAATAGATCTATTAACATTTTGATATGGGACTTTGCCAGTTTTTAAACTGGGAATATAAAATTGGACATTGCCCAAGTAAAATTAAAAATGCAAACCAAATGAGGACAACATTGTTATCAGAGGTTGCATAAGCACATTAAGCAGGGCTGCTGACAAAGCGGCAGAGTTCGTACACCAATTGGAGCAGGCGTCAGCAAACTGTACCTGCTGGCTTCTGACCTGCATGCAGGAGCTGAACCAGGCTAGAGCCTTGGCTCCAGTGGCCGTAGCCTGGAGAGAAAAATGCCATAACAGACAGGATCAGAGGCAGCGGAAATATCCAGCCGTACCAAGATTCCTGATTTGGATGATTCCCTATCACAACAAATATCATAGGGCAGGGATAATAACCTATTTTCCTGCATACTCTGTTTTTAATGTAAACCGGTATGATTTGTATCTGATACAAGAATATCGGTATATAAAAATGCTAAATAAATAAATTAATAAATAATAATAGCAAGGTTTCTAGGAATAGAGGGTAAGAGCATTGGTTGTGCACTGCATGAACGAGTGTCAGAATTGGCAGTTCCTCAAACAGTGAAACAGTTAAGAGGTTTGTTAGGTTTGTTAAATTTTTGTAGATTGTGGATTCCAGCTTTTAGTACTAAAAGCAAGTCACTGAGACGACACCTTAAAGGCAGCCCAGCTAGTGATGATAAATTGATTTTGACTGAACAAGATTTGGAAATATTGCAGAACTTAGTGCAGTCAGTATTAAATGCTCCTAGTTTGGCTCTTGTTGATTTAAATTGTGCAGTTGATTTATGGGTATATCAGGGTTCGGACGGTTGGACAGCAGTTCCAAAACCCTTCCTGAAGCCAAATTGCTCTTTATCTGCTGCACAATTTACATTTAAAAAAATAATCTAAAAAAGCTTCCCAAGGTTCATGGGGGTAGGATAGACTGCTTAGAATCACACACCGCTGCTTTATTTGTAAAACTGGCACCTGAGCAGAGCTGCGTAGGTTTGTAACAGCCTAAGGGGGGAAAAAAAAAAAAGACAGAAGAAAGAAGGACAAACTAAGGGGGTCATTTTTCAAAAGGGGCAGAGTCAAGACCGGAACAGGAGGAGTTGGGGGCGGCACCAAGGGGGGACACCGCGAAGACAGCATGGATGGCGAAAAGGTAAGGAGCCTTTTCGTTGCCTATTTCACGCCCAATAGACCACCTTTTATGATGGCGCTATTGAGTGCGAAAGCCGGCAGCGGTGCGATCGCTGCCGGCTATCACAGGCCCACCCCCCTGCACCGTGCAATTCATGCCGCTGCGGTGTTTTAGAAAATCTAGGCCTAAGGGGGGTCATTCATCAAAACATGATAACTACCGCATCGCAGCGGTATCATTTAAATTAGGGAAAGGGGCGGAGTTAGGGCAAGGTTGGGGGGTGGGGAAAAAAGATGTTTTTACTGGTAGCGCTGCTTGCGATATTTATCGCCGGCAGTAGCACCGGAAATAACACCACCTTTTTCAATGGCGCTCTGGGGGCTATAGTGTGCGGCACGGATGCAACTGTGGCGGGCAAAAACACAACGCCGCCACGCGGCCAGCTGCACACTGTCGCCTTCCCTTCCCTTTTTTTTCCCCACGAGTAATCATTGCAGAATGATGAAGCCCCCAGTAAGTGAAAGGCTCATGCTGCAACTGGGTGGCATTGGTATCTGGCTAAATGGCCACCGCGGATGGCATCACTGGGCAACAAAATGGCTCCTCGCCGCCCCCAGAGCTACTGAATTAGATCACATTAAAAATGGCAAAATGAAAAATGCAATTGTGCCAGGTTCCTGCTGGTGCACTGCTCTAGACTTCACGATTTCAGTACCAGTAAACAGGGATTCTCCTTTCAAAGTCATTCATTACCCTGTCCCCTCCCCACACACACAAGTTTTGGGATATGGGACACGACACTGACGTTATAATTCTTTTGTCTGCTTTGCAGTTAATTAACCTTTCATTTTTGAGTTCTCCTGTCAGTTTATTACAACTGAACTACATGAAACTCCCCTATGATTTGCGAGGACCCTTTCACTGGGGTCATTCATTATTAGTTTCTCGCCCCGGGTTCTTCTCATTTCAAACAGACCTTAGGTTTCCTCCCTATCACTTCCTCGCATTTCCATTTCTCCTCCAGCCCAGCTAAGCGTCAGAAATGCTTGAACTCTCCATGTCTATTTCAAACATGGCCCCGCCCCTCCCTCGTGGATAACAAAAGTCAATTCAGAAAATTATATATTTTTTTAATGGGCTGGAAAAACAGACAAATAAGTCCTGCAGCCACGAGCAAGACTTCAACGTTGATTTGTTTTTTTTATCCAAAAAAAAGGGAACCTGAAGAGATAAACAAACCCCCCCCCCCCCAGATTGAGTAGGGAATTAAAAAAATAAAGTAACTCCAGGAATAATTAGCCCTTTTGTTTGTCAATTAAAATGGGAAATGCATTATGCTGTGTAATTACTGTCTGGAATGATTTTTTTTGCTCTGTCTGATCTCCTGCTGCAGCTCAAAAACTCGTTCTTTTTTCTGTTTGTTTCTTTGTTTCTCTCTTTATCTAATTTTTCCAGTAATTGAGGCTGGGAGGGGCTGGCAAATATATGGCTCTTAACAGTGGTAATTTATTTTAAAGAAAAAAAAAATGGTACCGGGTCAGAGCCAGAAGTGACCTCTGCTTTCCACCCCAACTGCAACAGACAAAAGGAAGCAAGCAAGGTTCTAGATCTGTGAGAGAAGGTTCCAGATCAGCATCCTGGCAGAACGTAGAAGAAAATCACCACTGCTCAGGGGGGGTCAAGCTGCCAAATTTTGATTTTGGGTTGCTTCAAGAAGTTTCCTTGAGAAGAGGGGGGTTCATTTCAATTTTTAGGGTTTTTTTTTTAATTTTTATTCATTTCAGGAATCCTGCTGTTTGGCAGATAGCATGCATTAAATCCAAAGAGTGCACTATTTATAAACAGTGCCCACGCTTCCAAAAACAACATAAAATAGAAACAAAATTTAATTTCCCTTTTTTTTTTTTTGTTACATAAGAACAGAAAAAGTTGCCGTATGGGTCAGACCAAGGATCCATCAAGTGCAGTATCCTGTTTCCAACAGTGGCCAATCCAGGTCACAAGTCCCTGGCACGATCATGCTGATTGATCCATGCTGCTAACACCCAGAGATAAGTAATGGCTTTCCCCAAGTCTATCTGGTTAATAATGGTTTATGGACTTCTTTTCCAAGAACTTGTCCAAACCTTTTTTAAATGCAGCTATATAACTACCTTAACCACATCCTCCAGCAATGAATTTGAGAGCTTAATTATGTGTTCAGTGAAAAAGAATGTTCTCTAATGTTTAAATGTGCTACTTAACTTCATAGAGTATTTTTTAGAATGGGTAAATAACCGATTCACATTTACCCATTCTATTCCACTCATTATTTTATAGACCTCTATCATACACCACCCCCACCAGTTGCTTAACCTCTTCAGCCTTTCCTCATAGGGGAGCTGTTCCATCCTCTTTATCATTTTGGTTGCCCTTCTCTGTACCTTTTTCAACTCAGCTATATCTTTTTTAAGATGCAGTAATCACAACTGCACACAGTGCTCTAGGAGTGGTCTCACCATAGCGTAATACAAAGGTATTATGACATTCTCCATTCCTTTCCTAATAATTCCTAACACTGGACCGAATTTTAAAAGTATTGCTTGCACTAAAAGTCCCAAATAGGTGAGTATCTAGGCCACGCCGAGCGACGTGTATTTTAAAAGCTGGATATATGCATGCGTGAGTTTAAAAAGGGGGGAGGAAAAGGGTTGGGGTTGGGAGTAGGTCACGGGCATTCCGGAATGGGGGCCACAGTTTCAGGCGTAACTCCGTCGCTTAAAACCGGAGCGGCTTGCTAGCTGCTCCTGATGAAAAGCAAATCTGCAGAAATCATGTTAGGGCATATGCGACAGGTGAGGGATCTGGGCCAACTGGGGTGTGTGTGTGCAGGATGAAGAATCAGAGTGGTCTGTAGGGTCTCGAGATTGACCGGGCAAACTGGTGGACTAATTAGAAAAACTGGGAATGTCTCTCATGCAGCATGTTTTAAAATCCACTTACATACGCGCGTTAAAGCCGGCAAAGTCCTACGCAACATACACAAAGCATGTTTGCTTGAGTAACGGCTTAAAATTAAGATCATACCTATGCAAGGTAGGCATATTTTGAATCACACATGCGCAACTGCGTGCATGATTTAAAATTCCAGCATATTTCCACTCGTGCATTCATACACATGTGTATGGGTGCCTGTGCACTCGATTTAAAATTGACCTGATTCTGTTTGCTTTTTTGACTTGCTGCCACACACTGAGCCAAGGATTTCAATGTATAACCCATGATGACACACAAACTTTTTAATTTTCCCAGGAATCTCTCATGAGGGACTTTGCCAAACTCCTTTTGAAAATCCAAGTACACTATATCACCATTATTTATTTATTTGCTTTTATATACCGACATTCGATCGAGATATCACATCAGTTTACATTTAACTGAACACATAAGGCAAGATTTGCTTATTTTACATTGTAACATTGTAACTAGTATAATAGGTGAAGATACACATTGTAAAAAGTATAATAGAAAAAGATACACATTATATTAAAAAGTTATAATATTTCAACTTAGGAATATGTTTGGATTACAATTTACATAGAGTCTTAGTGAGGTGGATTCCTTGAGGGAGGGCTTTTAAGTTTTTTCTTTCAATAAAATATAGCAGATTGATGAGGCAAGACTTCCTTTGTGTAACTCCATGCTGTCTGTGTCCCATTAAACCATGTCTTTCTATATATATTCTGTGATTTTATTCTTTAGAATAGTTTCTATGATTTTTCCTGGCACTGAAGTCAGGCTCAAAGTCTATAGTTTCCTGCATCACTCCAGAGCCCTTTTTAAAGATTGGCGTTACATTGGCCACCCTCCAATCTTCAGCTACAATACACCATTCTAATGATAGGTTACAAATGACTAGTAACAGATCTACAATTTCATTTTTGAGTTCTTTCAGAACTCTGGGGTGTAAATCATCTGGACCAGGTGATTTGTTATTCTTTAGTTTGTCAATTTGCCCTATTACATCATCTAGGCGGTTCACTGTCATTTGTTTCAGTTCTTCCAAATCATCACTATTAAATACCATTTCTGGTATGGGTAGCTCCCCAACATTTTCATCTCATTATTAAAATGTATTACTCGCCTAATACAATACAAATGGATGACATACAAAATAACATTCATAAAAACCAAATATATAATGAAAAACAAACATAAACAAAAGCATAAGAAAGGTAGCTTATTGAACAATCCTCTAATAGTGAGAAAGCTTTAAATGCTAAACCTAACCCCATTCAGTAATAAGCTTTTTTAAACAGGAAGGTTTTGAACAGACCTCTGAATGTTTTTAAACAAATACAAAGTCTTAGTTCCAGGGAAAAGGAATTCCAAGGAACTGGAGCTGCGATACAGAAAGCAGATTCCCTTGTAAAGCATAAGCGAGCACTTTTTAGAGATGGAACATCCAACAAGCCTCAGCTTGTCTTGTAATAATTTTTTTGTTTTGAAATGAATGCAAATGCTTACCACTGTTTATGTTCCAGTTTTTTTTTCGCTGTGTATCCATGTCATTATGGAAAGCAAATCTTAGATGGTCTAGTGACTGTTGTCCAAAAGGTTAGCCAAGCAATTCTGTATGTGGCATGACAGACTGATCCATTCTAGGTTTGACCCCTTTCCTTCCTTGTACTTTCCATCTCACGTGCTTGGACATCAAAAGGAAATCAGGATTTTAAATATATGCTAGTGGTGGTGTACACCAAGGCTGGGTGATCCTGTCTGTCCTGAATGAAAAGAAGGATCCAGGTGGAAACTCTGCATAATAGAAGTGAGCCAACAGAATGAATGGGGTGGGATGGATAGAGGGGAACATCATTTCATGTCTGTTAATTCTTTTTAAATTGACTCAAATTTTTTAAAAGTTGATGAAATTCAAATGAAATTCAATGATTAAAAAAGAACTAATTTCAGAGGTGGGGAATGGGAGCCATTTTGTTTTTCATTTAGTTCAAAAATGAATTCCTTAACAGCTCACACTTGAGAAGTAGCTTCTGAGAGCAGATCTTGCTGCCTCTTCTTGCCAGCTTACCTTAACAGCTTAACTGAATTCATTCCGACCCTGCACCCTTTCTGCTTGCTTTGCCCTGCAGTGGTGCCCAAGAGGTTTGCCAATGCACAGCAGACTTACTCTGACCATTTGGTCTCTTTCCCCTACGAGGAGCAGGCAAGGGTCCAGGTGGAACGTGGGAGAACTCCTGTCCGTCAGCAGTTACAGCTCGTAGGTTTTCTCAGGACTCAGCTGTGTGGTATAACTTAACGCCATACTCTGCAACGTCCAGTAATTGCAATCAGGAGATCAAGAAGCGATCACGAGGTAAGAAGGGAGGAGAATGAATTAAACCAAGGCAGATCAACTAGGTAGACAACAGAGCCAAGAGAAGGAGATTAGAGGAATATAAGAACATTCAAAAGACTGGAGGTAGTCAAATGAGGATGTTAGGGTGACTGAGGGGAGTTTAGCTTTCAGTAGGAGCCAGGAAGGCCAGTACGTTATGAAATAAAAATGAAACAGAAGCTGGTGGCACCTTATACACTGACATATTTATTTAGGAAAAAGCTTTCGAGGACAAGAATCCACTTCCTCACCTGCATGATTTAACACTGCAAGCTGTGAGTTACAATTTGGTGTTCATTTTATCAGTTCAAAGGGATGCAAGGCAGAACTGACCTACCTGGATGCTATACACCAACACGTTTATTTAGGCATATGTTTTCGAGGACAATAGTCCACTGTCACATGCATGTTGTGAAATACTAGCATTAAAGTTTGATTATTTATGAACATTGCAAGTGTGAATCACAGCTTGGAGCTCGCTTAATCTCCATCAAAGGGATCCAAGGCAGAATTGATTTAATTGGTTGTGAAACAGGAAAATCAGATTTATAGTCGTGAACAGCTATTACAAGCTACCAAGTGTTAGAAGCCAGCAGGTTTATACCGAAGTTAAAGGCAGCTGCCATAAACATTAGTGCTGCTCCTCCACCTTCATGAACACGTCTGATTCCAACTAAGATTAACACAGGAGATGAGAATAGCCAGAGAGAAAAACATCTGGAGAGCACTGGGAACAAGAAACACCAGGGCAAAGAAAAAAAAAATAAGAAAATGAGCTGCAGTCCTTTTTAATAAGTAAAGACACTGAGAGATCGCAGCTCTTCTGAAGTTTGGAAGTCATCAGAATTACGCCGTGACTGAATACTGTTACTAGGAGGGAGCTCACAGAGGAGGAGGAAGAGAGCCAAGCAATTGATGGAGCTGGAATGAAGGTTATCCAGGAGACCTGCTGAGAGAAATACGGAAAGGGAGCATTATAAGGAGGGAAGGAGAGGTGAGATTAGGAAGATTTATAATTTTCTTCCCTGTGTGTGTGTGTGTGTGTCTAGTTTTTCATTCCCGTTACAGTCTCTCTGTTCTGAGAGTCTTCTGAGGAACAGAGAGGACTGTAAAGTCAATATATTAATCTACCTCCAGCAGCTGGGACATCTCTTAGCTGTCTAACAGGAAGCACTGCTCCATGCTGTACTAACACATGACAGAGCTGTGCTATAATGGGAAATTATTGAGCAAGACAGAGGACTCGGCAAGGCATCAAGCCAAAGTCAAAGTGCTTTCAACCACAAGAGATGTGAAATTATCCGCACAAACACACAGCCCCGGAGGCACTTACTGCCATTACAGATGAGGAGAGTGTGAACAAAGCAAGTTTTAGGATTATTCCCAGGCAGAAGTACTTGATAACAAGAAATGAAGAGGGTCTCGTAAGTGCCCAGCAGCAAAATGCATGAAAAAACAAAATTCTTTGATTCAGAAGAGCGAAATCACAGAGACACCAAATTCAGGGGAGCAAGGTCACAGTGACACTCGATTCAGGGGAGGGAAGTCAATGCAGGGTCAGAAAGGAGTCACAAACTGCTAACAAACAGGCCGATGCAATATCGGTGCCTGTTAAAGGGGCGCTCATGATCGGACGCCCGCCCCCTTAACCTGCGCTGATCCGTCTCTCCGGGGCGCCCAATGCAAATGGGCTGCCGCGGTAAAAAGGAGACACGAGGGGAAACTGTGCGTCCCTAGCACCTCCTCGGCAGTGGGAGCCCAGGAGAGGTGGCTGTCAGAGGATTAGGGAAACGGACGCTTAGCTTTAGAGTGTCCCTATCCCTAACCTGACTGCCAGCACACTTTTTTTTTTTTTTTAAATCTTATATTTGGGACATTTCTAATTTTTCAGTTCTTCCGACTTAATATCACCAAGATATTAAATCAGAGGAAGTACAGAAAAGCATCGGGGGTTATGCATGGGCGCCCAATCCTGGGTTGAGCCGTGCACAGTATAGCAACGGCCTGTAAGAGTCAGACAGGCTCCGCCCTGCTGGTCATACAATTTTAGGTTTTAAAGGGAGTCATCAAGCCACATTGCTTTAATAATGTCAGGACACACATCAGGGATGGACCCCAGAAGTTTGTTTTACCAGCAAAGGTTTCTTCTGCTGCTCTCCTTGCATACTGGCACCAATCAGGGCACACCCTGTGCTGACCCAATGGGACCTTCCAAGGGCCTGTCCAGTCCCAGTCTCTGCCTCCCACGACTGTCAGTTCAAGCGCTGATAATGTTATCATCACCCCTCCCTCCCAAAAAGGTTTTCTCTTTTTAAATTGATACAGAATTAAAAATCCCCCGCCCCATTTAATTGTGGCATTTTTTAATGAAGCGGGCAAAAAATGTCAAAATCTTCCATTTTAGTGAAATTTCACTCCCACTCGCTCCCCCCCTCACTCTCCTCTTTTTTAAATCAACGAAACAATGTGCAATTAACAACTTGCACCACTTCCCAGCCTCCCATGAAGGAATTCTCCGGTTAACTTACCTTTCACACATCTTCAGCAGAAGCTACCCCACCTCATGCTGCTTTGTCAGGAGTGGGCTTCAGATCCAAGCGGCAATCTTCAGCAGCCCGAAATAATGGGGGGAGGGGCCAGGCCAGTGGCCCAGTGAGCAGCAATGGGATCACTGTGCCAAGCTGAGAAACCAGAGCTGGATTTCCCGGCCTGGATTTGGATCCTTCAGGGGGTGCTCGGGAGGCAATGTCCCTAGCAACAGTGGCAGCCACTCTCCGGGCTTGGCGTTCGCATGCGCTGCAGGACTGGGGGTCCCTAAATGAGGATTATAGGGCTGACTGATGACTCGGAGCACCCTCGGCCTTTCCCACAGAGGAGGCATTTCTGAATTGACCTGGAAGAACAGAAGGAAGTTGCCAACCTCTCCTGACCCCCCCAAATGATAGGAAATAGAAAAAGCTGTTTATTAGATTTATTAGACTACAAATTCTTTCTTACTTTCCAAAAAAAAAAAATCCATCTTTCTCCTCATCTCATCAGTTTATTCAGCCCAGCTGTTTTTCTTAAAGCTGATGGGGCAGCATTATGTGGATAAGAAATGATTGATATGCAATTCTTATGCAGATGCTATGCAAATTAAAGGCAGGTCAAGGTAGCAGCGATTAGCACTGCATTAATGATAATGGTGGGTGAGAATGGGAAACACAATGAAGTAAGAAGCAGAACAGCATAATGATGGCCATCGCACATCCAAACCCTTGGCACCAATCAGCAGCTCTTATTCTTCCCTCTCACAGACTCTGCTGTTTAAAGAAAACAATACTCTGTTATGCCCATGTTTTATAGAACAGACTTTAAAATCCTTGATTACTGCAACATAAATCTGTAGGCAAAAGTCCAAGTGTCCACCACTTCAATTGAAAACTCACAACTCTCAAACTTTATCTCTCCAGTTTTTAATGACCATGTAATATGTTAAATATTATGCATATTATAAAGCATGCTTAGCCTTTTAGATGGATATATTGGCCACGTAATCCACCTGTAGAAGTTATACTGATAAGGAGGATACCTCTTAAAGTTTAAGAAGATTGAAGCAGGATGGAGGTGAGAACATGTGGAGGCATACCTCTTAAACCATAAGAGACATAACACACGGCCTGTGTCGTCTGCCCATCCACATCAACTGCTCATCTCTACAATCCCTTCCACTCCAGCAGTCCTTAAAAAAGGACAGAATTATTAGGGCATTTCTCGGCTCAGTATAACCTTTGACCTTTTCCTTTATGGCACAGATACCAATCGGAAGACTCTGAGACGTGCACTGTCTGCCAGGTTGAATTTGGATCCTTAAAAAGTTATATCTAAAAGCATATTTCTACTAGCTCAGAGCAACATGAACATGTGAAAGACTTGGCTGAATTACATAGCTAGGGAAAAGAAAATAAAAAGAATAAGGGGATCCTGGAAACCTAGGGAATCATGGAGCAATAATAAAACTGGAACAAGCAGAGTTGCCAATCCCAAGATAGATAAGGACAATGATGACTTCACGGAGGGGGGTGGGTAAGAGAACATTGTATTCACATAGCTGCCTTGGACCTCAGCAGGAGGGAGCAGGAAAAAGAGAACACTCCAAAATTAGAAACCCCCCCCCCCCAAAGATCTCATTAAATTCTGGCCGCTTTCAACAGAGTACCATGCAAGGAGGCGCGGGACCTTTTCACCAAGTTTGGACGCAATCAGTGCACATTCTCATGCCTCCAGCTGGAAATCCAGAATCAGTCCCTCAGCACCTTTTTCTTTGTGTTAGAGAGAGAAACACAGAAAACCTCTGTGGGGCAGTGAGAGATGATATGTCCCTAGAACACTCTGCAGATCTGTCCATCTGGGGTTAAGACAAGGTCACTGCAAAACTTTTAGGCATGGCAGCTCTATATACAGACAACCAAATCACCATGACTCCATACTGTATATACAAATTCTCAATTCAATATCCTAGTCCTTTAATTAAAGAGCATAGGGAAATGAAAACCATATCAGTTCATGATGCTGATCTCAATCAACAGTCTTGTGCTCACAATGGGCTTTAGACTGGCTCATATAAATGCATTAAAGTATTATCATTTATTGTTCTCCTTAAATCCCTTCTAGATTGTCTCCTTTTATAAATCAACTATAACTTCTCCTTTAATGAAAGCAGCATTTATCACAGTTTAGATTACTGAGGATACTCAATCAAGATCGCCTCCCAAGGTCAGCAAACAGAAGGTTAGGAATTATTAGGAAAGGAATGGAGAATAAAACAGAGAATGTCATAATGCCTCTGTATCGCTCCATGGTGAAACAACACTTAGAGTGCTGTGTTCAGTTCTGGTTGCCGCATCTCAAAAAAGATTTAGACGCACAGGAAAAAGTACAGAGAAGGGCAACCAAAATGATACAGAGAGTCAAATGGCTTCCCTATGAGGAAAGGCTGAAGAGGTAGGGCAGGGCTTCTCAAACCTGACCTGGGGACCCCACAGCCAATCGAGGTTTACAGGATATCTACAATGAACATGCATGAGATAAATCTGCATATACTGAGCCTCCATGATATCCAAATTTATCTCATGCATATTCATTGTAGATATCCTGAAAATCCGACTGGCTGCAGGGTCCCCAGGACAGATTTGGGAAGCCCTGGGTTAGGGCTGTTCAGCTTGGAGAAGAGATGGTGGGGACAGATATGATAGAGGTCTATAAAATCATGAGTGGAATAGAACAGATAAATGTGAATCAGTTATTTAGTCTTTCAAATAATACAAAAACTAGGAGACACTCCATGAAGTTAGTAAGTAGCACATTTAAAACAAATCATAGAACATTCTTTTTCACTCAATATGCAATTAAGCTCTGGAATTCATTGCCAGAGGATGTCGTAAAGACAGCTAGTGTAGCTGGGTTTAAAAAGGTTTGGACAAGTTCTTGGAGAAGTCCATAAACTGTTATTAACCAGATAGACTGGGGGGAAAATCATTACTTATCCCTGGGCATGGGCTCTATCTACTGTCTGGGATCCTACCAGTTACTTGGGACCTGAACTGGCCACTGTTGGAAACATGACACTGGGTTTGATGGACCCTTGATCTGACTCAGTATGGCAATTCCTATGTTATGCTTTAAGGTGTTCATTGAAACATATTCTGGAATACAAAAAATAACAATCACAATTTACTCTTATCTAAAATCAATTACTGCAGTGTATTTTTGCTAAACAAATTTAAAAACTAACCTTTTATGGGACTCAGTGTCTCACTCCTTTCATGGGGTCATAACTCCTCTCAGCTTGGGTTAATATATATCTGATAAATTTAAGGAGGACTCCATGACTCAATGACCCAATGAAAGCCTTATCTTTAATGGTGTCAACCAGAAGACTAGGATATTGAATTTCAATTTTGTATGTAAGATATTATCTGGCACCTATGTTGGTGATTTGGTTGTTAATTTAAAGTGGCCAGTTTTATTTATTTATTTTAAAATGTTTATATTCCTCCTACATCAATACACATTGTTCTAAGTGGATTATAATTAAAAACACAAAGCATCAGTAAAAAAACAGGGCAATCAAAACAAAACAATATAACCAGCTCATTAAAATAAGACAGATATAACAAATCAACATTAATAAACTTATTAAATCAAATAGAATAACAAAAAATGGTTTCCAAAAAGCGTTCTATTTTTTTTTTTTTTTTAATTGAAATGCTGAAAGTGATGGCTTTGCTGCTGTAGTCCTGCTTATCACAGGGAAATCAGAAGCACAAATCCCTGGAAAGGCAGAATATAAATTAAATGAATAAACAGTGCAGGAAAAAAACAGGACTGCATCAGCCTGCCCTGAAAAGAAAAACAGAGCCAGTTGGTGGCCGTAAAACTGAATGGTGTTGCATGGCTTTTTCCAAGAGACTGAGAAGTATGCCAGGGGGAAAGAGGTAAAATAGATATGGAATGGGAGCCCTGGTGCCTTTAGTTTGGGATCCTTTTACTATAGAGCGCAGCTTGAAAGCAGCATTTGCCCATGTAATAATTACCAAAGGAAAATGAAACGAACTACTTGCAGTCGAGCTGCAAAGATGTCTAGGATGTGAGAAGAAAATGGAAGAGCTCTGCATCCCCTGCCAGCTCACTCCCTTTCAGGAGCAGCCTGCCTGGAAGGTGCCCACAGGAACTTAGCCCCTGACTAGGGAGAGGAGGCTGCTGACTTGGCTGGGAATCTCTGATAGTTTTATTTCCTGTTTTGCCTGCTACCAGTAACCGATTCTCGGCAGCCTGACAGTGCCCAGTATCAGATGGCACTAGAAAGTCTGTCTCCATGCCATTTGAAAGGCAGCTGTTGGAGGCTCAAATTAACAAAATCCTTCAGCAGCTGGGCTGAGAGTTATTTTGTGGCCCCAGCAGCCTTGCCAGAGGTGGTCTCTGCACATCTGGTTTTAGCAATTAGGGATCACAGGAAGGCTGATGGAGGAGAGGAAGGGGGTACGCAATGAGTCCTATTCATAGGGGCATCACACCAAATCAAGGGAGAATCCGTCTCGTGTCACAAAGACAACTTTCAATGTAATACCTCCAAGACACATTCTGGGAGGCGGAGCGTCCTCTCTAGCCAGCTCTATTCCTCATTGTCTTTCATTAAAAAGAAGTAAGAGCATAGACAAGAATGATCATAAAAGGAAGAATGTGAAGGCACTGGAGAGGGCTGAGCAGCACTAAAATGAAGTGAAGTTTGGTAACTATTAAGGAGATAGTGTAAAAATGTCATGAATTGTCTGGCCTGCGAGATATTCCAGTTGGTTCACACAGGAGACTGCTAAGAGACACAAGCCCGAGCCTTGCTGCCACTCCCAGGAGACACAGAACCCCTGCTCATGACATTTTTCCTGACATGACATTATTTTCATGGCCATGTCAATAGTCATTTTCAAATAGGCATTTTCCTGGTCAGATTAGCCTGGCCGAAGATTGCCTTCCTTAAATGTGACTAAAAGTCTGTGTGGAGTTCACAATCCACATACTGCTACCAGCATTTAAAAAGGGGGGCGACTCTGGGCCATATTTAGGACAGGGGTAGGGAAAGGGTGCATGTACAAGACAATTTCAGAACTGTACAAGGTTTTAATGATCCAAAAACAACGACAAACCTCTTCCGTAGGAAAATAATCAGCAGAACCAGGGGTCACGATTTGAGGCTCCAGGGAGGAAGATTCAGAACCAATGTCAGGAAGTATTTCTTCACGGAGAGGGTGGTGGATGCCTGGAATGCCCTTCCGGAGGAAGTGGTGAAGACCAGAACTGTGAAAGACTTCAAAGGGGCGTGGGATAAACACTGCGGATCCATAAAGTCAAGAGGCCGCCAATGAAGAGTGGGTGACTCGCCAGAATGATGGCTATTGACACAATACCCTTATTAAATAAACATACACATGCTTACTGTGACTCCTACATCGCTCTAAGCTTCAACAGCAAGAGGTAATGGAAAAAAGGATTTGCACTCATAAAGAGGGGAGTAGCTGGCTTGTTACGGCGGTTACTACCCCCAAACCAAATATGCCTGATACTTCACTTTCAATGCATATACAGCATAGCTCTCTGCTTCAATGACAGGGGAGAAGAATAACTGATACTTCACACATCCAGCAGAGCTCTCTGCTACAACGGCAAAGGAGAAGAAAAAGGGTTCGCACTCAAAACGCGGGGAGTAGCTGGCTTGTTACGGCAGTTACTACCCCAAACCAAATGTGCCTGATACTTCACTTTCCATGCATATCCAGCATGGTTCTCTGCTGCATCGGCATGGGAGAAAGACTGATACACCACGCATTTCCAGCATAGCTCTCTGCTTCAACGGCAGGGGGAAAAAAAAAAAAAAAAAAAAACAAAACAAAAAACTGATGCTTCACGCATATCCTGCATAGCTTCAACGACAGGGGTGAAGAAAAAAAAAAGGATTCGCAATCACAAAGCGAGGAGTAGCTGGCTTGTTACGGCGGTTACTACCCCAACCAAATGTGCCTGATACTTCACTTTCAAGGCATATCCAGCATGGCTCTCTGCTTCTACAGCAGGGGAGAAGAAAAAAAAAACCAACAAGAGCTGTACAACATAGTCTAGGTAAAACAAATAAGCATGGGTGTAGCTTGCTTATCGCAGCGGTTACTGCCCCTACTACCCCTAACTAATCAAGCTAGATATTTCACTTGCATGCAGCTCCATCACTGCTCTCTACATTAATGGTGGGGGTGGAAGGGGAATAGAACAAGGAGCTAAGAGTAACAGATAAGAATGAGAGAAAAAATGTGTGAGGCTTGCTGGGCAGACTGGATGGGCCATTCGGTCTTCTTCTGCCGTCATTTCTATGTTTCTATGTTTCTATATGTTTCTATATTCTCCCCCCCCCCCCCTCGCATGAAATAAGCATGCAGGCGGTTTCAGAGAGCAGGGTAGATGTAAATTTTCCAAGGGAACATATCTGGGGAGGGAGGGTGTTTGCCTTGAAAATTTGGGTAAAGTGCAGATGTTATAACTGCAATGCATGTTTTGAAATTGTCTCTGTTATTCTTAAGCTTTTTTTTTGTGACTGACTGTGGGCACCCTGGAAGGTGGTGACGGCGATGTTCACTTTCCCAGCAAGTGGCAACCATCGGACAAAGAGTGGGAAACATTTGCAGTTGGTTGGTGTCTCAGACACTGATTAAGCAACTCTGGGCTCAATTAAACCAGAGTAGAGACACAATGAGGAGAAGGTAACCAAATTACCTTTAAGACAGGACACTTAAAGTGCATGCAATTAAGATGCTCTCACAGGACAATCTAGGCAAAGCAGGCCGTCGATAATTAGCTACTGGGATTCGGAGGTTTTTTTTTTTTATCTTTCTGCTGTAGCAGCATTGGCAGGGATTGTGCTGGTAACTATGTAAAATAGAGGGTGATTAATTAATGAAAAAGAATTTCATAAGAAGGAACAAAGGGAGTGAATAAACCCAGTAAACAAATTTAAAAATCTTTTTCTCAGCAAATTTCTCCTAATCTTGAATTCTCTTTGAAACCTCAATGTGTGTAGTGGTTGGAGCTTAAGTAACAGGGAGACACAATGTGTGCTTTAAACCCTGCTGTGCCTTTTGGCTGCTTCTCCCAGTTGTAACTGCACTGCTACTGTACAGCTAACCTTGCTGAGTATGGTTGAGATATGTCTTCTGCTTGCCTGATGGAAGATCCAGAATGAACACTCATGGCTAGTGCTAAAGCCAATCTTTTCACCCCAGATCAATCAAACAGGCTGATTTAGTCCTGGTTTTGCCTTATTGATTGTCCTGCTTTACAGAGAGAAATCAATAGAAAAATCTGATCCACAAATCCATGCATGTAATGAGGGAAACCCAGGCCTATTTTAGATCAGCCACAGTCTGTTGCCATCTTGTGGTGGCACCAAAGCACTACATCAAAACTTGGTCCCTACAGGGTGAACCAAGAGACCAATCTAAACTAAAATTCAGGGAAAAATCATATATTCAATTGTAAAACATAATCTGGGGGTCAAGGGTGAGCAGAGCACACTATTGAGTGCCCACTGGCTGGTGAAGGCATTCACCAAGTCAGTAGACATAGCAACATAGTGCTCTGCTTGGAAGCAGGAATGCACCAATGTCAAGAACAGAACCACACTGTCCATGGATGCGTCCCCATCCAGTTATTACTTACTGGTCTTATAGATGGCCATTTTTGCAAAAGCCAGGAGGAGGTTGATGAGGTCTCTTGCTCTATAAGCTAGGATCCAGGTCATGACATGCAAAGATAAGCAATTGGGGGTGGGGGGGGGGGGGGGGGGAGAGAAATGAAGCCAGAACTACAGAAGCAGAATTTTAGGGAAAAAAAAAAACAGGCTGCAGTCTGACACAAAAGAAAAATACATGAAAAAAGGACTCTGTCTCACTGCAGAATGGACAGGAGGGTGAGGAAATCATGAGATGGGCTAAAAACTCATCTGTGCTGAGAGCATCATGTAAACTTTTCCCACTCAGGTCCTCAATGGGATATGCTGGGAAAAGAATGATACCCATTAGGGGTTCTCGCACTCAGATGGTGAAAGAACTTCCTGCCAGATGATATCTGGGCTGGAGATGAAGGCAGGGAAGTGTATGGTGTGCAGCTTGAGCGAGCAGATCTTGCCAGGTGAAGTCTGTCAACCTGGATGGGTTGTCAGGATGGGGAGGCTGAGGGAGTTCACAGAGCATGGAACTGATAAGCAGATCCAGATGCACAGGGCTCTGAGTTGGGGGGGGATGTCTAGTCTGCAGAACTCCCTCAAGGAAGGAGCATTAGTTGGGTGTTATGGTGTTCCTGTTCTCCTGGAGCAGGTGACAGGTAACATGAGGGGTTGCAAGACCCATCAGATGAACTAGGGTCTCTGGGGTCACCCTCTCATGTCTATCATAGTCCAGGATTCACAGAGCTTTGTGATCCCGGCCAGCACTAGCCAATGTTGAACCATGGGGGGACTTGAGCATGCTCGCACCCAGGCATGGTTTGAAAAACAGAGACTTGGCTAGAAATTCCATGCTCATGGCCACTGGGGCTTCTCTGGTAACAGAGATCAAGTTCTGGGCTTTAATATCTTGGTAGAAGACTAACAGCCTCAAGAGGTTCCTGCCGTAACCTCTCGGAAAAGTACAAAAAAAAACTGCCAGTCATATTATAGGTTGCACAATTGGTGCCACTGAGGAGGTGGGTCTGCAGAAAGGTGCCTCTGCAGGGTCTAGAGATTGAAAGCTCAGACCTGGCTTTGGATACATAACAGGCCCTGCCTGCCCTCTCCTAGTAGGAGGCTCAGAACATCTGCAGAGACCCAGTGCTTCCCAGCCCAGAAGAAATCTAGCAATCTTCTCTAGGTCTGGGCCAGGAAATCAGGGCAATCAACAGGTGCCAGAACATGCTTGCCACTAGCTGATTGATCACCAAGGCCCTTCCCCTTAGGGATAGCAACTTGAGCAGAGCCACCCATGACCTCAGGAGAGAGCCCATTTTGTCTTTCAGCTCATGCCAGTTGACAGGGGTCGTGGCCTCCACAGTCGACAGGTGAACTTTTAGGTATTGCAACATCTCCCCACTCCAAGCTAGAGGATGGAAAGCTTTAGAGCATGTATCCACCTGTTGTCCTACTAAAAGCCTGGAACATTTGGCCCAGTTGATCTTTGCCGAGGATGCAGTGGAGTACACCTACTGGCACTCCTGCATCTTCATTAGATCAACTGGGTCTTGGACCACGAGGAGTACATCATTGGCATATGCCTGTCACCCTCATCTTGGGTTCTGCAGCACCAGCCCAGTGAGTCCTGTGTAGGAGGTGCAGGAAGGGCTTGCATACAGTTGCCCCGACAAGGGTCACCCTTGATGTACTCCTTGTCTGAATGCCAGAGGCACCAACAGGGCCCAATTGACTTTCATGAAGAACTCTGCAGAGCTATACAGGAGTTAGAGAAGACCCACAAAGTGTGAGCCAAAACCAGACACCTGCAGGGTTTCCATGATGTATCCATGATCCACCCTGTCGAACACCTTCTCTTGGTCTAGAGCAAGAAGGGTGATTGGCAGACCAGTCCTGAGAATGAGATAGATCAAATCCCAGACCAAAAAGATATTATTAAATATGGTCCAGCCCAGGATCGTGTAGGACTGGTAAGGGTGAATCATGTCGGCTAGCACAGACTTAAGCCACAGCGAGATGACTTTGGCTATGATTTTATAGTCTTTGTTAAGCAGTGAGACCAGGTACCCCTTCTTAGGAATTAGAGTTAATATAGTGCGACAGCATGACAGCAGTAATGGCCCGGTTGTGAGGGCTTCTTTTAGGATCTGCAGGAGGTTGGACCCTAGCTCACTCCAGAAGTGATGATAGAACTCCACGGTCAGCCTGTCGATGCCTGGAGACTTATTGTAGGGCATCAGTCTTAGGACTTCAGAGAGCTTGGCCAGACTGAGAAGTCAATCTGCTCACTCCCTGTCATCCTGACTGACTGTGAGAAGTCCTCCCATAAAACCTTGCAGGCATATGGATCAGTGGGATCCAGAGAGAAGAGCATTGAGTAGAATTCTCTAGCTGTGGATCAAATACTCTCTGGAACATTAAGAAGAGTCCAGTCCGCAGACAGCAGGCATGCTATCTATTTCTTGGTCCCCCTTCTCTTCTTCAACCTATAGAAGAAGCACAAGCCACAATCCATCTCCTGAAGGATTTGGATGCGTGACCTGATGTAAACCCCTCTGGTTCCAACACTCAACTAGGAACAAGAGGATGCACTTCTTCTTGATGTACAGGCTCTACAGACCTTGGTCCCTAAGTGTAGGCAGGTGCTTCTCAAGATCGAGCACTTCCCCCTCTAGCTGCTTGATCCCAGCATTGCGCCTCCTGCTGGCACTTCTGGTATAGTCCTGACAGAGGATCTTGAGATGGACCTTCCCCACATCCCACCACTGACTCAGTGAGGAGAAGTCAATCTTGTAGCCATGCCAGTCATCCCAAAATTTTTGAACCGTCACAAAGCCCAGATCCTCCAGTAAGGAGTTGGTAAAATGCCAATAGGCTGCTCGGGGCTCTGCTGACTCCAGCCCTACTGTCATAGTCACCGTATTGTGATCCATGAACGGTGCCAATCTAATGGCACTGGACTGGGTTCATGACATCAGGTGACTAGATATATAGAGCTGGTCAATTCAGGATAGGGATACCACACCCTCTCTCACCCTGACCAAAGGTGAAGGTGTCTGATGACTCAGGATGGTGTTCTTACGAGACATCAACTAGGGAGAAGTGGCAGACCAACTCTGTCAGGACAGCTGATGACCCTGGTGTGGCTCCTGGCTGTTCCTGTCCAGGGCCTTGAGGGTGCAGTTAAAATCATCCCCGAGCATCATAGCCTCATTGACCTCCAAGCAGTCAAGATAGGTTAACAGCTGGCTGAATAACTTCTGCCTACTGGGCCCTGCACTCGGAGCATACACATTAAGGAAATTAACAATTCCTTACTCAAGCTGAACCTTGCCATGCAGTAGTCTTCCTGGCATGGCGGCCTTCATATACAGCATCTCAGGCAAATAGTGTCACCACCTAGCTGTGAGATGGTTAAAGAAGATACTGCTGTGCCACTCCAGCAGCCAGTTGGTCTTATCTGCCAGAGTGGTTTGGGTTTCTTGGAGGAAGCTCACAGTGTATTTCTCCCCTCACAGGAAGCTGAATACCTGAAGTCTCCAGAGCCCAACCCTACAGCTGTTGAGATTGAGTGTGCCTATGCTAAAAGTCATTCTCTGTCAATGTTATTCTCAAGTCCTTACTTGAGGAGCTTGAGGCTGTGGTAGAACTTATAGAGATGGACATGTTCGGCCATCCCATACAGTTTGGCCTGATGGTTCGCTGAGAGAATGGCCCACATTGATCACCTCAGCAATTCTATATCTGGCCACTTCTCCAATGCCAAAAGCTCCTTCCTTCTTAGATGCAGGGTCTCCTCCAGGAATTGAAGGATCTCCTTCTTCTGGATGATGGGAGCCTCAGAGTCTGCAGGCTCTGCACTACCTACAGACTCATTATCTGACTGCTCATCATCCCTTGCTTCCCCACTGCTGAGGATTTCAAAGTTCTCCCCCTGATCAGGGAGAGACTTCCTCCTCAGCTTGATTCTAATCAGTCTCTCACTGCCCTGAGATGGTGTCTCTGATCATGAGGGACCATGTGGTCTCCCCAGTGGTGGAAAGTAGTGGGGCTTGGTATGGCACCTCCAGAGCTGAGGAGAAAACTTCCAGCAATGTGACAGGTACCCTTATCCCGGAGCTCCTCTGGAGAGATTATGGTCACCATTGCTGGGGCCTCAGGAGGTTGGTTGGTGAGTGGAGATGCAACCTCCAAAAAATTTCAGATGTTGTTTCCTCTCCCTTCGATGTTTCATCAGAGCCGGTCTCCATGGCCAAGTCCAGGATCACTGAGAGTCTGGAAATCCCTTCCTCCTCAGCCATTTTCTCTGGCTCCGCCTCTCCTGAGGCCATTTCTGCTCAACTGATTGTCTTGACCTTGGTGCTATGACCAGGGTCAGACGTGGCTCCTCGAGCTCTCCCCCTCCTTCCCAGCCACCCAGGATTCAGAAGTCTGCGGGATGACTACTGGTGGTTGGAGAGAGGGACAAGA
Source organism: Rhinatrema bivittatum (assembly GCF_901001135.1). NCBI lineage: Eukaryota > Metazoa > Chordata > Amphibia > Gymnophiona > Rhinatrematidae > Rhinatrema > Rhinatrema bivittatum. The sequence goes on from NC_042625.1 coordinate 86,991,233, forward strand.
ATTTTCCTCAGCAGTTCTGCCAGGAGAAGGATTTTCTGACCCCCTGAGCCATGATGGCGGCGTGGGGATCTCAGCAAAGGAGATCTGCTTGGGGGTCTCACGCTACCCATGAAAGCTGACGTTCCGGGGATCAGACCTCCGATGATCTAATTTCTTGGGGGGTCTGATGTTTCAGACCCCCGCTCCAAATCCTTGCTGGTAACTGGGCCTGGATTTCTGAGTCCAATCCCAAGTGCCCTGTCCTGTAAGGGATCAGCATCCCCCTCCTGACTTTGTGAGCAGGTTTTTCCTTCCCACATCCAGTCCACCCCTGGCTTTTCTCTTTCCCTCTTCCTGTGTTTTATTGCACATTCTTCCTCAGCAGAGGTGTTGTCAAGAGGAGAGGTGAGATGGAAGGGTTGAGGAGTGGCAGATGTTCCCTCTTTGGGGGTTGACACCGGGGTGGGCATTGGCAGGGAAGGCAATTGTTCTCCTTCCATAACCTGCTCCATTATTTCTTCAGCAATAACTGAGGCTGTCCCCACCATCCTCTGCTGAAACTGGGGGGGAGGGCAGTTGAGGCTTCTGCTGTTGGTGGCAGCCACATTCTCATTAGACTCAGTCCCTCGCAAGGTGGATTTCTCAGGGGGTGGCTGCCTCATCCCCTGCAAGGTGGCCCTACATCACTAGCCACTAAGGGTCCCTCAAAAGAGGAGTTTCTGCCTCAGGGGATGACAGTGTTGGGGCAGGAGAGTTGTGCCCGGCAGTGGCAGCAGAGGTTTCATTATTAGCTGCTGCTGCTGCTGCTGGGGTAGATGCTGCATTTTGAGGGGGTGCAGTGATAGGAGATGCTGGGGGTGCAACTGCAGCTGACATTGTTGCTGTAGCTTTTGGGGTGCCAGCCCAGAAAGTCACAGATTTTGTGCTTTGGCATTGACTTCCAGATGACTTTTTTTCCCCCCCAGCTTTCTTGGGGCCTGCTCGAAGCTGCTTTTCCCCCATTTCCCAGGTTCTTCTTTTTATTGAGGTTTTGGCAGTGGAGCCTGGGATTGCAGCAGCCTCTTGTAAAATTACAAAAGGAAGTGAAGGAGTCTATTTAAATGTGAATTTTTTTTTCTTTTCTTTTTTTTTTAAATTAAATAAATAACTGTGAATTAAATAAATGTGAAAATCTAATTTAAAAAAAATCTTGTGCTCTAAAAAATTAAAGAGGGAATACACAGGGAACTGAGTGTTAAAAAAGCGAACTGAAGCTGAAACTTGAGAAAAACACAAGAGCTTGGCTGGGTGCAGCAGGTGTGTGATTAGCTCGGCCCAGCAGCCGGAGCCCGAGGATCCAGCTAAAGGAAATGAAAGGTAAGAGCTTGCTGCTCTTTCAAATCATAACACTAAAATAGCATTAAAAAGGCAATTATGGGGGAAGGGTTGAAATTAAATAACTAAATCAAACAAAAGTTGAAATAAAGCTCTCCCTTCACTCCAACGGGAGGCTGAAGGAAAGAGCACAAGGGAACTAAAACTGGAAAGCAAATAAGAAAGGAAATGTGCCTTAAGCAAAACTCATCCGAAAACTAGAGCCCTGAGAAAGTGTCCCTGCCTAAGTGAAACTTCACCCTGAAAGCAAGGAAAGTGCCTGTGAAGTGAATGGGGAAGGAGAGAGGCTGCAGTCCGGATACAGGGGAGCTGACTAAAGAAATAAAACAAACTCTAACCAAAAGTGAGGACTGACGCCTCAACACAGAGTTAGCTAAAATACATGAAAATCATAAGTCAAAGGAGAAGAATATATATATGAAAACTCAAAGGTATGAATCCCTGCCTCTCTGTAGGAAGTAAAACAGGTGTAAGATGGCGAGAGCAGGGACTTGAATTTCCTTAGCTAGGCTGGCTGGTAAGCATAACTACGAACCCAAGCTAGCATGGCATGAAAGACATGGAGGTAACCTGTTTATGTCACCCCAGGGCCTGGTTTTTGCAGAGTGATCTACTGGGAAATTACACTTTAGCTTCCTTTGGGATCACGCAGACTTCACTAGCTATTAAACTGCACAGCTACTGCCAGTGGGTGAGAGTCGAACTAATATTGCTGTCCAACAGCAACATTATTATTATTACTAGCCATTTGCACTGGGATGGTCCATGCTGTGCATAGATGCAGATCTATCTCATGCATATTCATTGTAGATCTCCTGAAAATCTGGCCTGTTTGTGGCTCCCGAGGGCCGGAGTTGGCCACCCCTGCTTTGGGTCTGTGTGTAGAAAGCCTGCCCTACTGACTACATGGCTTTAGGGAAGTTGTTAGTTCGTGCATCAAACAGAATGTTAAAGATGATCTAAAAAGGATTGGAGAATAAAACTGAGTATAGAACTTTGCCTCTGTGCAACTGCATGCAGTTCCACCACCTTTCAAAAAGACCATAGCAGACCTAGAAAAGGTACAGAGAAGAGCGACAGAAATGATAACAGGGATGGAACGGCTACCCAGGTTAGAGCTCTTCAGCTTGAAAAAGAGACATGATAGAAGCTTATAAAATCATGAGTTAGGTGGAATTATTTACCGTCATGAAACTAACAATCAACAGATTTAAAACAAATCATAGAAAGTACTTTTTTTTTTCACTCAGCGCACAATCAAACTGTGGAATCTGTTGCCAGAGGATTTGATCAAGGCACATAGCATGTTTAAAGGAGGTTTGGACAAGTTTCCAGAGGAAAAGGTCCATAAAACATGATTAGCCAGGTAGACAAGGAAAAGCCATCACTTATCCCTGGGAATGAGCAAAAGGAAATAAATCTGCTCTTTGCAATCTACTGGGTACTTCGGATCTGAATTGGCCACTGTTGGAGACAGAATGTTGGGCTCCATGAACCTTGGTCTGACCTGGCATGGCATATCTTATGTTCTTATTTACCTCTTAGTTGGTTAATAATGATAGCAACAAAAAATGTTTCTTTTACCCTCACGCTTGTGGAAGCTGTCATGCAGATCAAGCACTACGAGCCAGGCTTTCCGCCCCAGAAACTGCTGCATGAAAGTTTCTGCAGTGTTGGAATTTGAAAATTTATGGTGCTGCTATAAATCCAAATTATTTCCTTCCCTGTTCCATCACCATCACCACCTCTCCATCCAGGGTCCTGGGTCATCCATATTTGGAACACCAAACAGTAAAGTTTCCTCCACACCTGAAACACAATAGAAGCAGAGTCTGGAGGAATGGAAGCATGAGGCTTCATACTGACCCTTTATCACGATGACTGTCTGACCGTGCCGGTTCAGCATGGTCAACAACTTGCCAGGGTGCAGCAGCTTACATAACAGGAACACCTGTCTAATGGGGACATGCTTTGGACAGATGACTATCTAATAGGGATGTGCTCAGTGAGGGATAACTGCTTGACAAGGGCATAGTGAAAAGAGGTAACTCTTTCATGAGGAAGTGTCTGTGGGAGCCAGTCTCATGGTTTAGTTGTTCTTCACTATTGTTACATTACTGGTGAGTTGGGTTGAAAACACAGAAGGCAACTGAGAACTTTGACCTCCTCTTCCCCAGACAGAATGCCCAAGTGGCTCTAGGGACCCTTGCCAGCCCGAGGGCTGAAAGAAAGCTTTCCCTGAGCTGCACCCTCTGGACCATTCCTCGACAACAAGGGTCCTAACCTTGGCAGTCTGTAAAACTGATAAGTATGGCAGCTTGCTGGGCAGACTGGATGGACCACTTGGTCTTTTTCTGCCATCATTTCTATGTTTCTATGACTGGCAGTGGCTCCTACCTTCCCTCCCACCCTAGGCCAGCCATGGAAAAACTCTTGTGACCTGGATGATCCTTTTGGCTAACGTCATAAGGAAAAAGCACAGAAAACTGGAAAAGGGCACAGCTATCCCCTTTAGGGGTGGTGGTTATATCATGGTGTGTCCTGCAGGATATTCAGCTCAGGGAGGATGATTTTATAACTCTCTGCATAGCAGTGAAGTCTACGTCGTGCATCATGTACATGCAGTCTTTTCCAAGGAGTTTGAAAGCAGACTTATCCGCATAGATTTGCTTTGAAAAACCTTAATCGTCTCTGCACAAGGTTCCATCTGCCACAAGCAGAGTATGAGGGGTGCATGGTAACTTACATGCACACTTTTGAGAGTATGAAAGTCGTATCTGTGCTTCAGCTCCCATTCTCAGGGCATGCAAAAGCACATGTGAAACCGGGTTTGGCATATACTTTAAACACACACTGGCCTCTGCTTAATGTTCAAAGCACCACTAGTGTGCATAAAACAGGGCATTGGGCATGTAAGTTGTGTGAAAACCAGACCCATGAACAGCATCACAGCACAGCAACAGAAAGTGTAAACCTTCAGTGCACTGATTTCATGCTCTCAACTGCAGGCATCGGTTATTTATTTATTTAGGTTTATATTCCGCTTTTTGCACTTTTGTTTTCAGTGATTCAAAGCGGATTACATTCAGGTACTGTAGGTATTTCTCTATCCCCAGAGAGCTTACAATCTTGGCTGCACATTTTACTTACTGTATCGCGCGGGAATACCTAATAGGGCCATCAACATGCATTTGCATGTTGCGGGTGCTATTAGGTTCGGAGGGGTTGGACGTGCATTTTGGACGCGCTATTACCCCTTACTGAATAAGGGGTAAAGCTAGCACATCGAAAACTCTTGTCCAAATGCCGGCTAACAGTGCACTCCATCGGCCTGTAAGTTTGTACCTGAGGCAATGGAGGGTAAAGTGATTTGCCCAAGGTTAATGGGAGGTGGATGAGAAACAACTGGATCGGGAGGAACCATGCACTCGGAGCCAGCGCAAATAGAAAACCAGTCCACCAGACAACTTTGTGCTATCAAGGCAGCTTAGGGAAGCTAAAACCTGAAGTCTGCAGATGGAGCAGCAAAAGAGCAGGACTGGCTCAGTTTTTGAAGACCTGGGGCTATCTGTTCATCCCCTCGATCTGCCCAGAGACACTGGGGTTACAGCCATGCCAGTGCAATGCCGTTGCTGCTAGCAGGATGAGAACATCCTCTTTCAGCCTGAACCTTGGAGCATGCAGAGGAACACCGCTGTGCCATTTCATTACAAAAGCCCTGACTCCTCTTTCTTCTGACTACACTGAATCTTTCAGGAATGCTCAGGAAGCCAATTACTGTTTAACAAGGTGACTTAACAGGATATGAATTAATTACTGTTATGGATGCTCAAATAGTGGCTCACCTGTCAGCTGCCTTCAGTTTAGCCAGTTAACTGCTGAAATATTTTGCTAGGTATACTAAAGGGCATAACCGCACAGAATTCACATTTTAGTAAGAATTGAATTGTGCTGCCTTTTCGGGCTTTGACTCCTAGCAACATCTGGATGATGTTGATAGGAGTTTTTATTAAAAAGATACAAAAATAAGTTACTTAAAAAGTGGTTGATAATAAATTAAAATAAAGTTGGAACGGAGGTCTATACGACTTGTTGCTATTTCCAAGCTATGGTCATGAAGGTCCTACAAACTCTGTCTTCAAAAAGTTAAACATTTCTACTGGGGAATTGTTGGGTGTTTGGTGTTGATAGGAGTAAATCATTGTTTAAATCATTTAAAGTGGTGCTTAAAACTTTCCCTTTTCAACAAGCCTACCTGTCTATCTAAGACTGCCTGTTTACAGATATTCAGTTGAGTCGTGTCAGCATATATTGTTGATGAATTGTGTTTTTTAATTTATTAGTGTATCCTTCATCTTATGTATGTTGGAAATGTACATTGCCTAGTCCTTTGTGTCTGGCGATACATAAATCTTAATAAACATGATGAATTATAGACCGGAATAGAGGCATTATTCAATCAGATACATCTGCTTCATTTCACTTTTATTTATGTATGTATTTATGCTTAATTCCTCCCTTTCCCTTATGTCCAAGACATTATGGGTATAGAGAGGAATTTCGCTAATGTGAACATTAACCACATAACATGAACACTTACTTGCTAAATGTTTTATTTATTGTTCACATTAACCAGTTTCTCACTTTACCGGTAATATGTACAGAACATGTGGCAATGAACTGAAGAGAGAAATGGGGTTCAGTACTTAAAAGACCCAAAATAATGACCTTATTCCTCTTTTTTGATTTACATAAGTGAGGTGTTGTGATACCACTCGTGGGATGATCCCGCAATTAGCCTTACTCACTACTGCCGGCAGGATACCGGCTCTGATCCTTTGCGGCCTTGAGGTGCCACCGCTTTCTGTGGCTGGAGTCACTGCTTTTGTTTTCTCACGTGGCCAGAGCGCCACTGATCCTGACACTGCCTGTTCCATGTGGCAGTGAGATGCTGCCGATGCCTCTCTTGCTTCCTGTGTGGCCTGAAACAACGTTGGCGATCCCCAATGTGGCATGCTGTCTTCCTGGGCGTGCTTACACACCTCTGCTTGCAATTTAAAAGGACTGTGGTGGGAAAAGCCCTGCAGCTTCACCTGATGATATCATTGGTTCAGGCCTTTAAAAGGCCACTTCCTCTGATGCTCCAAGCTTTCGCAAGGTCTCCAGATGTCCTGTGGTTACTGGTCCTTCAAGGTTGCCTGTTTCTCATCGTCTTCTAGTTCCTGCTTCCAAGTATTCAGTCCAGGTCTTCATTCCTGTGTCCAAGCCTTTATCATGAGTTCAAGTCTTCAGTCCTAGTCTTCAGAATCCTATCCTAGTCTTCGCCACTGGTTTAAATTTTTGGAGTCTCTTCCGAGTCCTTAGTCTAAGTTCCTGAGTCTGAATTCTAAGTTCCTGTCCCTGGTCTCTGGAGTTCTTGTTCCTGCTACCTGCCTGTTCCAAGCCCTGAGCCTTCATCTTATTCCTTTGAGCCATGTTCCTTTTTCAAGCCATGTCTGACTGAACTGCCTGTTGGCTTTCTGCAAATACCATTACATTTTCCCGAAGTCACGTTGTGCATGCTCTGGAAATGTCTGCTGAATACAAGGCACGTGCTCCTTTCTGACCTTACCAATCTTCAATGAATTCCACCTCAGACTTAGATAATAGAACTTCCTTCTTAGCTTTGTCTGTTCAGACTCCTGAACCAAGGGTGAACAGATTGGAATCACAATCTCCTATTAAAACTGTCAGTTTAGTCTTAGTTAAGATAACATGACTCTCTAAAGAAAGCAAGAATCTTTGGAAACTGCTTCATGCTCCAGGAACCTGAAAGCTGTTAATTTCCCTTGTGTTAAATTTCTTTGTAGGTAATACATGTTGGACTGTTTAAAATTTCACCTACAGGTTTGCTGCCTTTGATTAAAACTTACGTTCTTCCTAAAAAGAAGGTGATGGAAGAGGCTCAAGCAATGCCTGGCTTAGCTAATTTTTGGAAGACTCTGCATCTACGACCACAGGAGTCAAAATGTCCAGGCTTTTGGTTATCCATACACTGGAACCTGCTTGGAACAGGGTTTTGAAGAGCTCTTTCAAAAACTGAAATTTCAGTTCAATTACCTGCCTATCCGAGACCAAGGTGCAGTAGGTAGGTCCCTCCCTAGAGAGTTCACAATCTCACAGGTAGATTTTAAAAGCATGGCGTGTGCAAAAACGGCCCCATACAAGCAACGCGAATTTTAAGAAGCCACAAAGAACATGTATACATACCCATGCGTATGTCAAGAACAAGGGGGTGGAAAAGGGGCAGGGAATGGGTGTTCATGGGTGGGGCCAAAAGTTAGGCACGTAACGCCAACTTTAGAAAAGCTGACCATGTCACGCATCAGTGTGTTATCCTCGTAACTTTAGTCCTGATGAGAAACAAATCTGGAGATTTCAAGTTTTAGGGATTTTCAAAACTGCAGAGCTACCCTTATATACTCGAGGGGGGGGGAAGTGAGTGAGTGTGAGAGAGAGAGACTCTGCTAGACAGACAATATGACACTATATATATATCTACCACTGTAAGAGGGGCACTTTCAGCTCAGAGTGGGTTTGAATCATAAGAACTTTATCCAAACATTTTTTAAACCCAGTTACACTAACTGCCATAGTCACATCATCTGGCAATGAAATCCAGAGCTTAATTAAGTGTTGAGTGAAAAAGAATTTTCTCTGATTTGTTTTAAATGAGCTTCTTGCTAACTTCATGGAGTGCCCCCTAACCCTTCTATTGTCTGAGAGAGTAAATAAATCAGTTCTTTACTGATTTACCTGTTCAAGTCCTTCATTCCCTTCCCCATGGCCAGGGTACAAGGGTCTGTAGTGCACCAATGTAACACCCCCTACCCCAAACCCACCCTGAGTTGAAAGTGCCCCTCTTGTAGTGGTAGATATATATATATATATATCTATATCTATATCTATATAGTGTCATATTCTCTTTCTACCCCATAAGGACATGCAAAAACTGGTTTTCCCCTTGTGTGAGTGTATATGCGTAAAAGCCACTAAAGCCCTGGTAATATGCATGGGACATTTACTCCAGCCACCTCTGAAGATCATGCGCCCATATGTGCGGCGGGGTATTTTAAATTATATGCGCGTATGTGTGCGCATGATATAAAATTGCAGCTTATCTCTGCTCGCATGCCAGTATGCGTCTTTATGGGCGCATGCATGTTCTTTTTAAAATTAGCTAGTCAGTGAGCACCTGGGGCAATAGATTGTAAAGGTGGCATTAAGCATCAGTGGGAGTAGTAGGGTTTGAATCCTGGTTTCCCTGGCTCTCAGCCTGCCGCTCTCACCACTAGGCCATTCCTAAATTATATCCACATTTGTTCTGATATACAGAAGAGGAGAAGATGCTTCTTGGCATGTAGGCAAAAGGTGTTCAGCCTGGTCCTGAGCTCCAGTGGAAGTACCAGCTAGGTGCCAGGTTGGACTCGGGGGCATTTTCTTTAATTTTATCCAGGAAAATTTCTGCTGTGTAGCTCTGACTCTGCTTTTTCTTCTGGTTATATCTGCATGGGATTGTGCAATTAACAGGAGCCATTCTATTTCATGTTTTAATTTTGAACATATTTATTTCTTTCTTGATTTTAATTCTGGTCCTTCACATTCATTAAAATCTGCTTATATTTCTGGTTATATTTTATCTTTGTTGCCTTGGGGTACTTTTTTGTGCAAAATTATTTTGGTTACTTACTGTAACATTTAACACAAAATTGAAAAAAGGAAAAGTAGAAATAACACCCAGAGATGAATAAGTACAGACAGCCAAGGATATGTGGCAGTAATCAAAATAATGGTGCAGTTTGAAGAATGGTGCCCTTGTTAGAGAATGATTAATGATTGAGCTGGGTAACTGCTTTAATCTGTTCTCTGCTATTATACCTAACATAGCAAAATGGTCCTCCAAGCAGCAGTATGGGGACAACTCCTATTCCCAAAACCACAAGACGCTGTCAGAGAGATTGTAGAATTTCCCAAGTGTTTTTTTACTCTAAGATCAGAATGGCTTGGCCTTCTCATGTTCCCATTTGTCTCCTCTGTCACAGGGTAAATGAAAAATCCAGACTAGAAATCCAAACGTTTCCAATGCCACCGCCCAAGACAAAAACCTTCTGTAAACCATGCAAAATACAAGATTAAAAGCCACCTCAAATTGCCAGCTTATTGAATTTGGACTTGCTAAGTGACTAGGTTCCATCAACTGGTCCAGACTGCTCTCAACAACTTTTCCAGGGTTCGCTGTATTACATATATGGACTTGTAAGGATTTTACAGACTGGTAGCAGCAGTGCAAGCTTCCCTCACACACTGCTCTGCCAGAGTCCCTGACTCCTTCTCTGGATGGGTGAGAGGATCATTTTATCTCCCAGCCAGTAGATTTGGTGACTCTGTGTCAGTGACCCAGGATGGCATTGCTCTCTAGTTTTTGGTGCCCTGTTGCCTCTACAGGCTAAATCCTACTGTGGTCTTTCTCCTGAAACTGCTGATGCAGGCCAAATGTTAACTGAGGTCACCTGCCCTCAGGGTACTGGGCTGAAACCAGAACCAGCTCATTTCAAAGAGGCAATCAAAGGCCTTTCAGATGCTAATGACTATGTCAAAGGTCCACCCGAGCTGAGTCTGAACCAATAAACTGGGCCACTTTCTTTCAGTCATGCAGGACGCAGAGCTGCTTCTTCAGATTCCATAAGCCCCTGTATGCACTGTGAGGGTGAAACCAGGACTGAGTCAGCCTTCTCCTGATGACCTGGATCCATATGGGAATGCTAACTCATAAGGTGCATGCCAGAATACAGCAGAACCATTTCAGCCAAACACGGGTACTCCTTAAAGCCTTACTTTTATCCTGGCCTGCTCCAAACTGCACGCTGCAGGCTGAAAAAGCAAAAGATGCAAATACTGCTCTCAGCAAGGCACGTCCTCTTCTGCACACCGAGGAGCTTGGGACACAGAGGCCTAGGTGAAGGCAGGAGCGGCCCTGCAGCACGATCAGAAGATTGCCTGGAGTGTCCCAGCTCTTCTCCATTTGGTGCCACCTGAGCACGAATTTAAGCGTTTAGAAATGTAACCAGATTTAAATGTGAGGTCATATGCTGATCACACCATGCTCACTGACCACGAAATACACACAGCTCTGCTAGTAATGCATCTCAGTCAGGGCCGGCAGTGGCCAAGGGTGCCGGAAGTGGACAGGGGCGGCAAGGTAGCCGGTAAAGGAGGCAGTTTTGAAAGGAAAGACAAGATTAGATGAGGCGCGGAACTAGAGGGTGTTTTCAGTTTTTGGGTATGTATTTCTTTGAGGAACTGGGGTGGTTTGTCAGGTGCGATTAGAGCGTGAGAGAGACTTCATGCCTAGGGCAGCTGGACACCCTTCCACAGGCACTGTTCTCAGTCCTGCTCCACAGCATCCCCTCCTATTCCAGTAAAGAGCCTCCTCCACCGCCTGTTCATGCAGCGCTCTGCCAATGCACCTCAGCCGGGCCCTACAGCACTCTCTCCCCTCCTGCCCAATACTGCCCAAATGAGGAAAGCAGGTACATTTTAATGCTAACCATGTCCTTGTTTGATCTGGATGACAGCACATCATTATTAATCAAATTACAGGAAAAATATTCCAAAGAGCACATTTTTTTAAGTCCTATTTTAAACACACAATTTTGAAATAACCATTTAATTTGCATTTAAATAGTTATTGTAAGTTAAATGAGGCCAAATGAAAAGGAGAATGATTCATTTCATATTGCTGGCACATAACTTCTCTCGGGTTTATTCCTAGGCAGCTTGAACAAAGTAGGGATTTCATGAGAACCTGCCTCTCCTACCAGCCCAAGAGCGATCCAAAGTCATAGCCTTATCTTTACGCTGTTCTTGATCTTTAATTAGGTGACAGAATGTCCTGACATTCACAGGACTGGCAGAGCATTCCCTATGGCTGAGGCATAGAGATGGGAACCCTGAAGACACAGGCTTGACATCCTCCCCTCTGAATGCTTTTTTTTTTTTTTTTACATGAATTATTTTTCTGACCCTGAACGTCTCTCTGCTTAATCTCCTCTTTCTGGAGCCTTCAGGCAGCAGCTCACTCTGGTGCAGCGAGATGTAATAGCTTCTATCTTTCCATCACAAAGGTGACTGCAGTGTCTGTCCCTTCTTGCATTGCTAGACATGCTTCAGAGTTACTCTTTGTAAGGTATATGCTTGGGAAAATCTAATTCTGTTCCAATCGTTTACAGGGCACAAAGTCTAATTTAGTAGCTGTACCAGCTTCTGATTCAGAACATTAGGGGAACCTTCAGCAGGGGTTCAAACAGCAGCGAGCCTTCTGATATTATAATATCAGGGCTGCAGCACTCTGCCGGTGTCCATCTGGTCTTTCACCACTGTGGGAAATGGCTGCGGTTGGTATCTTTGTTTTGGTATCCAACAAAAGGCACGACAAACAATTTTCATCTCTGGAGTTGAGACCATGGGAAGGCATTCCTCAATCCTCCACCATCTTGCTTCACCCCTTTCCCCTAAACGTCTTTCTCTATTTTAACTTTTCCTTTTTTTTTTTTTCTTTAACAAATATGTTTTAGTTCTGGGGGGCTATGACCCTGTAGTTTCCTTCTGTTTCTTTAGGTCTCCAGCTCAATTGGAACCAGTTTGGGAATCCTGGTACTTTGAGCTTTTTATTCGCACCTATCCAGTATCGTTCCTGCTATTTTATATCCCCCATCGTATCTAGTTCGGTCATTGCAGCAATGCTTCTGGGCCAGAGGCCATGTCGCAGGGCTCCTGCAGAATCCTGCAATCCAGACCCCTGAATCTGGTCACTAGGTGTCAACCTTACTCAAGGACCACAACTCCCTTCTACCCTGGGGGCCTTGAACGCTGTCTCCATGCCATCCTCAGCTTTGGCCAACCCGGGGAGTGAGAGGCTCAACTCGGGGGTCAAACCAAGACCTTCTGTACCAAACTATCAAGCTGGCCCAATATATTTTATTCCTCGCATTCCTTGTGTTATTTTCGGATAAAAGGTGCCCACGTTTATTACGACCATGCCCTAAGAGAGAAAGTCATGTTCTGAAAGTCAAGCTGCCCCTTAGAAGAACAAAATTAGGCTGTTTAGAAGCAGAAAACCTTTTTCCTATTGTCTCTGTATGTACTTTGTTAAATGATTCTTAAATATGCAAAACAAAACACAGATACAGTCAGGTGATAATCTATTTTTCTGGCAAAAAAAACCCATTTGCTTTAAAATGACTTTGTTTTAAAACACCATAAATTAATTTAGAAGGAAATACTTATAGAAATCCAGAGTTTGGGGAGGGGAGGGGGGGAGAAGTAAATTCTGCTGAAGACTGGAAGTTTCCAGGTCTGAGGACGTCTGCATTTTGTGCTGGAAATCCAGCCAAGAATATACTGGCAGCTGCCTGGAAGTCTTAGGACACATAGGCTGGTAGTGACTTGACATATGTAGGTTTCAGTTCCTTCAGTGCTGGATTGAAGCAGAAAGAGTTTTGCCTTGACTTAGCACATGCCGGATTGCTGGCAAAGGTCACTCAAAGCCAGACCTTGCTCGGTCAAGCAATATGGCGGGGGATCGACCTTTCTTCCTGTTTGAAGTAGACTGGGTTTAGGGTGGAAATGGAGGGGACTTTGCTACTCTCAGAGTCGTCGAAGACGGGAATGCTGACGTGTTCATCTGAGTGGCGATGAGATGAATGGGAGTGTAAGGCTCTCTTTTCCCATTGCCTCCCATTCTTTCTGCCCTCCCTCATCTGCGCCTGCTCTGCAGTGTTGTTACTTGTTGAATTGTTCTGTTGTCAGCAGGAAGAGGTGAGTTTGTTTTGGTTGTCCTAAAGGATTCTGGGAGTTTCTGAATTGGTAAACCCATGAAACATGGGCTAGGAAACTCCCACTCTCTCAAATAGTCAAACGAATGTGTTATGGGGTGGCTCTCGACTCTCTTTTTGCACATCAGCTTTGTCAGGTATAGACATCATGGAAGCCATCCCCAAACCTGCACCATATGTTCCTCACTCTACTACTATTGCTCTGGATGGACAATGTACCGTACCAGACAAACATAAGAGAAACGCCCAGCCCTCAATCTAGTCAAAACACACAGACAAACCAAATAAAAGGCTTTGCTGAATGTATTCAGTATAGAAAATTAATTTAAAATCAACAAGACTACTTCGTGAAAGCCAAGGTTGCAGATTCTTCTCCCCTTACTTCCCACTTACTCATTCTATTTATTTTTATAGTTTAGAAAAATAAAAGCATGATGGCAGATAAGGCTCATCAAGTCTGCCCAATTTTATTCCTATTGCACTGCAATAAGCCCCCAGCTGATCTCAATCTTTCCCTTCACAAGAAAGGATCCTCATGCTCATCATTCAAGGGTGACACCTAGTGGCCAGATTCAGGGTTTCAGACTGAGCCCTGGGGCATGATCCCTGGTCCAGGACCTTCGCTAGGTACATTGTGGTTGATGCAATATCACGCACACAAAAAATGTCCTTCTAACCTGGACACATGTTTTTTGAATGCGTACTCAAATGAGCTGATGCACTAAAAGGGATGCGCAATGGATAAAATGCATTTCCCTAGCGCATCCATGGCATCGAGCGCCCAGGAGGAGTTGCTGTGCACAGGTTAGGAAAACGGACACTCAATTTTCCGAGCGTCCGATATCCTAACCCGTGCACAGCCATGGATTAGGAAGATGGACACTCATAAATTGAGCTTCCCTTTTCCTAACCTGACTGCTGCCAAGAATTTTTTTTTTCATGTTGCAGCTTTCTATGGTTCCTCCTGCTTAATATCACAATGATACTAAGTAGGAGGAACCACAGAAAAGCTGGATTTTTGCTTTTCTGAGCATGGCTCGGGGTGCCTCAACACCAGCTCTGGGCTGGTGTTAATTTTTGAGGGTTAAAATGTGCTCATCGGGCACACTTTTTTTTTTTTTTTTTTTACATCGGGGGTACCAGCTAATAGCCTCATTAACATGGCATTTGCATGTAATGAGCGCTATTAGCTACACGCCAGTATGGATGCGCTAATCTGATATTGCAATGGGCGTATATCTAGCACATCCAAAACACGCCCAACCGCACGTTTATCAGTGCGCTGAGCTCAGCGCCCAATATTGCATCGGCCCCATTGAGTGTGTCTCTGGGAGAAGAGATTAAAAAGGATCATTTGTGCTCATGAAATGAATTCTGTTACTATTTTTGTCTCTGCCACCTACCTAAGGAGGCTGTTCCATGCATCTACCAACTTATTCCCTCTCAGATATTTTCTAATGTTTCTCCACGGTCTGTCCCCTTGCAGCCTTCTCCTAATAGCAGCAGTCACTCTCAGCTCTGCGGGATCATCCTACCTATCACGTTGTCTAGTGGAGACATCTCTTCCACTCAAAATCCCTTGACTCTACATGTTCAGTGCACTTCTGCTGAGGAGAATCAAGCTCCATAGCACTTGATGCAGACATCGGATTGTAACCATCCAACTTGCAACCTGTCACCTGAACCCCATAACGGCTCTGTCTTATTTTACATTGCATTCATTCATATTTACCTCAACTAGGACCCTACCAGCCAAGGAGAAATAACTCTTTATGTCCTCTTGTGAAATGTGACAGATTCATTGACACCCCTTACCACTTGAGACTCTACCTTGTTAATATTGCACATCCCTTATTAGAACTGCTCAGCCTACACGGCGGAAAATATTCAAAGCCATTTATGCATGTAAATTGGCCTGTCTACAAATTGCCGTCCTTCGATAAAGCTAAATGAACATGTGATGGTCCATGTTTAGGAGAGGTTCCTAGGGGCCTCGTTGCTTTGTATCTACAATAACATGTGGGGATTGTACTTTCAAGTCTACATGCAGCTATTTTCTGTAGAAAGTGTATCCAAAGCAGAAGCAAGAGTGCATGGGCACGTTGTACCCACGGCAGGTTTCAAGGTGGAGGCAGGCACTCTGTGCCAAAGTCTGCAGGAAAAGATACCTGTGGTCTAGGTGTCCACGTGGAATAGAAAACTGAGGTCTGTTATTCCTTCTATGAAATTTGTCCTGCTGTCCATCTTATAAACAGCAGTGGTGCCTCTGTGGTTCAGCCCCTAGCCTGCAGTGGCAACCTCTTAGGGCTGAGAGTAAGACACAAGTTACTAATTCCAGGCCCCGCTGGTGTTCACTCTACCCTGCCCTGCCTCGAGCCAGTGCTGCAAGTGCTTCTCCAGCGGCCTGTGGAGAAGAAGCCTAAACTACAGGTGAACCTGAAGCTCCATTCCCTTCTTTGTGTAAACCTTCAGCAAATCACTTCGCCTCCCTGCCATCCAAAGCAGATCGTATAAGCTCTATGAGCCAGGAAGCTCCAACAATGGCTCTTCTAAAAATACAGGTTCTGAAAGATTTCACTCTGGAATGAGAGCTCAGTCTTTAAAACTGAATTTGCATGCATTATACGACTCTTCTCACACAATTCATTTAATAAGTGGTAGGTGTCCATATAAAGAGCAGGTAGTAAAATACTGCACAGAGCGGCAGTAGCCACAGAGGCATTCACGGAGCGGGATGCCAGTGGCCAGTGGTAGGTGTCCACCTTCACGGAGCGGAAGGATGGAGGGCTGTCATCTCCCAATTAAATAAATAATAAAAAAACCCAGGGATGGGATCCATCAGTTCTAGAGGACGCATATAAAGAGCAGGTAGTAAAATACTGCACGGAGCGGCAGTAGCCACAGAGGCATTCACGGAGCGGGATGCCAGTGGCCGGTGGTAGGTGTCCACCTTCACAGAGTAGAAGGATGAAGGGCATCCATCTCCCAATTAAAAAAAGAAAAGAAAAAAAGAAAAAAAAACAGGGATGGGTTCATGGGCTTATAGGTATTACCAATTATTAGGCTTTTCAATATTTGATGATAGTTAATGTGACTTTCAAG
The DNA here is from genome assembly GCF_901001135.1 of Rhinatrema bivittatum. Classification (NCBI taxonomy): domain Eukaryota; kingdom Metazoa; phylum Chordata; class Amphibia; order Gymnophiona; family Rhinatrematidae; genus Rhinatrema; species Rhinatrema bivittatum. The sequence goes on from NC_042625.1 coordinate 87,007,561, forward strand.
GCATTCTTCACTTTCGGTGCATGTCCGGCATGACTCCTTGCTTCAATGACAGGGGAAAAGAAAAACTGATACTTCACACATTTCCAGCATTGCCCTCTGCTTCATGGCAGAGAGCTATGCTGCCGCTTACCCAACTAATCAAACTTAATATTTCACTTGGAAGCAGCTCCAGCACTGCTCTCTACATTAATGGTGGGGGTGAAAAGGGAATTAGAACATAAGGTTACTAAGAGCCAAGAGAAACAGTTAAGTATGAGAACAAATGTGTGAAGCTTGCTGGGCAGACTGGATGGACCGGTTGGTCTTCTTCTGCCGTCATTTCTATGTTTCTATGTTTCTATGAATTACTTTTGAAGGCAGGAAGCTCCAGGAGCTGAGCTTTGCTCCATTCTGCTGTTACGCAGAAGGTCACAGAGGATGCTGCTAACACTTCCCTGCCTCCCATCTCAGAATCGATTTCCAGTAAACCTTTCCGAGAGGCTCAAACACACAACGCCTCGGCGCTCGTGTATGCTCTGTCTCAAGGCTACTGGAGTGAACATTTCTTCCCCTCCTACCTGAACGTGACTGCGTGAGTAAAAATCCTTTTCCTGCAAGCCTGAGATCTGATCTACAGAGGCTTTGATGTCCGTTCCTGACAAGGTTGGAGCATCTCGAGCTCTGCTGCTGAACTTTGCTGTCTGACCTGGTGAGCAAGGGTGCAGGAAGGAGGCAAAAACTACTTTCGCTGAATTCCTTGCAATCTGGATTTTTTTAGTTTTACAAACACTTTGGGTTGCTTAATGTCTCAGCTTACAGATCATGCCATCTCGTTTCACCCTCTGGGTGGTTGCATGGTCTGATTTGTGTAGGTGGCACTAGTTGCAGTTGTGCGTCCCTACTTGAGTCAGCAAACAATTACCAGCAGGTGGTGTAAGGATGTCGCACAAGCAGAGAAAACACAGCTGGAGTTCCATAAGTCACAGCTGTATGCCGTGAATGGGGCCCGTTCAGACAAACCACAGCAAAACTGGTTGAGGTGTTTCAGCCAATTAGAATAAGTACTAAGGATGGACGAGGAAGTGTTTCCATCAGAGGAGCTCAGGGTCCTTTACCTGACAGGACAGGTGGCTCTTCCGTTTGCCAGAGGGAGGAAGGAGCCTCTCCATTCTCATCCCTGCAGCCTCTTCTCTATCCTCCCTCCCACCTTCCTGCAGTCAGACCAGGCAGAAGCTGCTTGCCTCCATCTTGTGCAACTCTCAAACTGACACCACTATGTGAGTGGGAGAATGTGCTCAGAGGATAGAAGGGCCTTAGCCTTTGCTGACAGACAACAATATTACATTTCTAAGGACAGAGCAAAGACAACCAGAGACTTTCTGCCTTAACATCAGAAGGCTTCTCCAGGCGCCCTGGCTTTGCATCTTCTACTTTCCTAGACTTTCGTTCCAAGTTTATCTTTGATGTGCTTATCCTTAAGGATGCTAGGGCTGGGGATATGACTCACATACTGGATCCAGAGGATCCCTGTGTACACATCTGGTTCTCATCAGGCAAGGCTGGCACTCCTAGAACAACACGGAAATGTTCTGAATCTGTCTGTCCTCTGTTCATTCATGTGAGACTTATACTCAAGCTGGCAACTGGTGGAAGATTAAACGTCAAAAGTCTCATTTTCACAAGTGTTTGCAACAGTGGAAATCTTTGCTTTTGGTCTCCCAGAAGCACATTTTCATTTTGAAACCACTCTTTTAGAGACAGAACTAAGGTCAGGAAATATAACAGAATTTGACTTTCCCTTGATGACCTCATCACCTGTATTTAATTCATACTGGCTGGCTTTTTCCTGGAATTTGTGACCTGCTTTAATGTTTGTATTAGTCTATTATTCTGCACTTAGTTAAGATGCATTACTGTATTCTGGTTTATTCTGTTTAGTTTTCAATTTTAATCTCAATAAAAACCATTAAAAAATACTCTCCGTTCTTCATCATCATCATTTATTTCACACTTTTTCAGCTGGAGAGCTCAAATTGTGTTGACTGTTACGTAAATTGAGCAGTACTTTCTGGTGAGTTAAGCAGAGCTATATGAACTATATGAACCATGGTGTTCAACGTAATACAGCAGCTGTCATCAGATAAGGATCATATTGCCCATCCTGGCTGCCCAATTTATTCAACTATTTTGTCACCGTTCACCCTACTCAACCTGCATTCCTCTCGCTCCCTTGCCCTTACCACTGTCCTTTGTTTCTGACCCAGCAAACTTCAATGGAGCAAGAATTGATCCAGATTCATTTAAAAAGTTATGGGAGCAGTGTCTTTTTTTTTTTTTTTAAACTGACTTCTCTACTACATTCAGATTTGAAAATTAGCAAATCGTTTGCTCAAAAACTCGGCAAGCACATCACAATCTATATATTCTACCTCCCGATTTAAAGGCTTTTCCTTTAAAGAATGTATTGCAGCAGCTGCCTTATAGCGCTCTTCCTTCACTCTCTTTATTTCCATTTTGTACCACTTTGACTTAGACAAATCTTCATTTTTATTCCCCACACACATCCTTCTATGCCATTGCCTCCCATGAATTGGCCAATCTGCAGAAGATTCCATTGAATCTATATACATTTGTCTTGGGGCAAATGGCAACAATTCCTCCCCTCTTCCTTGGACAAATCTGGGGGCAAATCTGAGAACTCCATTGAAGTCAAACTAGAGTGAGCGTCACCTGGTTTGAGTTTTACCTTGAATTTGCTGCACATTTCTGAGTGAACCCCCTCTTCAAGCATTCATTACCCTCTCAGTAAAATGTGACTCTTCCTCTCTACCATAGACCTCTTCTCCAGGCTAGAAAAAGTATTGATCCTCTTACTAAACCACAGATTTACTAGATTCCTGCTTCTCATCTCTGTTGTGTTTTGCTTCTAGGCATGCTTTCTATTTCTCCTAGGCTTTGGAAAGAAAGATGTGCGTGCCTTCCTCTTCCTCCCAGTGTAAAACAAACAAAAATCTCCTTTTCAGAGCCTTGGTGCAGCCGTTCATGAGGGGCAATGTCTCCAGATGGGTTTGCTTTGGGCTCATGGTGCAGGAATAAATGTCACTCATAAGCCAGGATATGTTAGATAGGATCTTAGGGGATCATTTTCAAAAGCGATCGCATGCGATCACTAAATGGGGGCGGAGTCAGCCCCGGAAGAGGAGGAGTCGGGGTGGCACCGGGGCCGACACTGCGCAGACATTGCTGGCGGCGAAAGGTAAGGACCTTTATCGCCGCCAGTTTCGCACCGAATAACTACACCTTTTATGGTGTAGTTATTTGGTGCAAAAGCCGGCAGCCAGCGCACTGCAGTGGTGTGATGGCTGTCGGCTTTCGCAGGCCCGCCCCCCGCTTCGCCCCCACCCCCACCCCCCATTACTGCCGGATTTTCAGCTCTAAGTCTCTCAAATGTAATGCTAGTGCTCACCTCATTACTTGCAACTTGTGCAAAAGAGCTTCATTCTGCAGTTCATAAGATATAATACGCAGAGGCAACATATCAAGGTGCACTTAGAAGTCCCTCTTAATCAGGGATGTGCATTCATTACATCTGTTCAGCAGGTACTCAGTACCTCGCCAACTTTCTAGTATACATGAAAAAATGGATATCATGTGCATAACTCATTATTAAAGCTACACGCTTGATGTCCATTTTTCACGTGTACTAGAAAGTCAGTGAGGTATGCATGATGTACACCCAAAACTGAAGGACCCAAAAAGCACGAAGGAAGGCGATCTATAATAGCCGTCAGGATGAAAGAAAAGAAATAGATGCCTGTAGTCTTAAAACAATCCTTTATTGCAGTGGAGACACAAGGGTAGCCCGACTCTGGCCGAGTTTCGCCGTTTCAAAACGGCTGCCTCAGGGGCTTACAATAATCTTCTTGAATTCATTAGTTATATATCGACTAAGAATATAATGTGATCATATAAAGAGCTGTATGATCTCTTATGTTGCGTCTTGAAGCATTCGCGATAGCAGAACTCCACTAGCAAAGGCAAACATGGACTATGATCACATTATATTCTTAGTCGATATATAACTAATGAATTCAAGAAGATTATTGTAAGCCCCTGAGGCAGCCGTTTTGAAACAGCGAAACTCGGCCAGAGTCGGGCTACCCTTGTGTCTCCACTGCAATAAAGGATTGTTTTAAGACTACAGGCATCTATTTCTTTTCTTTCACCCAAAACTGAAGAAATGAATGCAGATTCCTAATCTTACTCAGGCTGCTGGCATCCAATACAATTGGGACTATTTCCACGTCTTTCTGCTACATTTTCTGGGTCTCTTGACTGCACTGTTAGGTACCTGATGATCTCTCTTTCCATTGCTTAGAACTCACACGTCTGTTAGCAATGCCATTCTTGTGTTTTTCTCCTTTACCATAATGTCTGCTTTTCTTGCATTGAGCTTTTTAGTGATTGGAATGGGAATGTCCCAGATAGGTGAGTGTGCATCAGTGGCTCATTTTATGTATGGTGAGAGAGGCTGAGTAGGAGAAACTTTCATAAGCCTCCAATACCAATATCTCCTGAGGAATAACATATAAATAAGATCAAAAAGGGGTAATCTTGGTGATTTGTCTTGTCCCTGATTGCCAGGTGAAAGGGCTGAAAACGCATCAACTAGCAGTGCTCCTGTTAGCTACCTGAATGAGTTTTGGGGTGATGAGACTCAACCTGAAACCGATGAAGTAACTGAAGGCTTGTGTACAGACAAGCATACTCAGTATTTAGTCAGGTAAGGAGCATTTATTAGTATGCAAAATAAGACAAAATACCGGGAAGGGCCTGACTGTCACTGCCGGAGCTCCTTCAGTTTTCTGCCTGCACATTAGCTGCTTCTATAGAGAATTTCTTTGTTTACCAGTTTCTTCTTATCTCAGCATCGTGACAGTTGTTTCTGATCCTTCCTATCCTAGCCCACAATTGTCACCCCCAATATTATATCTTTCCTGTTCCCACAGGTTCTCTCCCTTCTACCTGAGTTTCAGCCCCACCTGGCACCTGGCACCTGTGGTTTTGGCTGGTTATCAGATCTCCCCATTGGCAATGCTTCTTTTTCTGATATGGATCATGAGCACCACTGCTGCAGTTCTGTGCATACACATTGTGTCTGCTAAAGCCGTCTCTTGCTCTGCAGATATACATAACTAAGCCAGTGAACCTCTCTTGGTAGCATGATGGGCCTATACAGAATGCCATGAGATATTTTCTGACCTACTTTGAATATCAATTTGGCAAACAAGCCTGAAAGGTGTCAGAGGTATCATACAGCCTCTGAAAAGGAAGTGTCTGTTGCTTTTAAATTGATCACCCTTTCCAGTGCTGCCAGCCTAGTTCCATGTTACCATGAGATGTTGATCCAGTCCTGGTTTTCCACTTTGCCCCATTCCTGGTGGATTCTGCAGGAGCAGACTGGGCTGGGAGTTAGAAAACCAAGGACTGGGTCCAGCTATCACACTGACGTGGAATCAATGCCGTAATATATACATCATTTTCTATTTTACTCCAGTACTTAAAAAAAAAAAAAAAACCCCAACAACTGCAAAACAAGGTCTTTGTTGTTTACGGGGCAGAGCCATTCAGCTCATAACAAAAAAGGCAGGCTATTTGGGAAACATCTTCACATTTAAGTAATTTACAAAATTAGCCATTTGGTTCTAAGAATAACCCTATTAAGCTTCATCTCTATTCAGCTAATGGGGGCATCAGACAAAGCCTCTCCCATTGTGGTCTGCAGGTGGCCTCTTTATCCACTTCCTCGCCAACCTCTCTTCCTGGGAGACTCTTCTTCCTTTTTGTTTAGTCTCCTTTTGTTAAGGGAGAGCTTTGTTGCTAATTAGCTTTTCCGGTGCCACATGCATCTGACTCTGGAGATCTATTCAGAAGGCTGAAAAGCAATTGCTGTGTTGCTTCCAATACGGGTCCCCTTTTTATTTGGAGGTGGTGCCTTCCTGTTCCGCTTTAGTTTTGATTCAGCGAGCTCTAGAGTCCTTGAGGACCAGCAACCAGTTGTATTTTGAGGGTATCCCTAGTAAGCAGGCATGAGAGAGAGTTAAAACTGCTTGCAAATCTCTCTCCTGCATATTCATTGTGGATATTCTGAAAACCTGACTGTGTCCCAATGACTGGGTTGAGAACCCCTGCTCTACAGCCAGGCCAGGGGATGGGCGAAATGTTGCTGAGCTTGCTCTGAAAAAGAAAAGAGTTAAAAAGAAGAGATCAGGACTTGAGGTGGGACAGTGGAAGACTCTGTCAGGGGTGGCCAACTCCGATCCTCAAGAGCCACAACCAGGCCAGATTTTCAGGATATCCACAATAAATATGCCTGAGATAGATTTGCATGCATTACCTCCATTGTATTACTACCCCTGCTCTAAGTCATTCCCTTCCCCCTTACCCCTCACTCCACCAGCACCTGGGACATCCATCTTTTTAAGAAAAGCAGGAGTACAAGTCACAATGCCGTAGGAGTAAAGCCAGGACCAGCTCAATGTGTTCCTCACCACCTGGAGCAAACTTGTAGCCATGTGTTTGGGTGGCCACCCTGGTTCTAGGTCACAAGGAAATAGAGAAGTCTGCCCTGTTGTTTTAACTCGGGTTACAAAGTATTGTGGGAGTTTCTCAGGGTGAAACAATAATAAGAAAGAAAAGCAGAACAACGATAGCAGATCACTGTGAATTGTAGTCGACTCATTCCCACTCCCACTCCTTAAGCCTTTGGAAACTTTCATGCTGCCGGATTGTGCTGCCCAGTCCTCCATCCCAGAGTAAGACAGGAAATGAAGGCAGATAAAGATCAATCAGCAGCTCAGATTCTTCTTCTGGTGATAATATGGGCAGCCAGCACTGATGGTCCCCTCCCATCGGCTCCTTACATCCTTAGTATAGAAATCACACTCAAAGACCGAATTTTGGAATTCAAACAAGGCCGCAGCTTTATTGTTACAATAAACCACCAGAGTCAACTTATCACTCTAAATTCCCACCCCGGGATCTTCTGCCGCGCCCCAGCACAATGACCCCTCCGCAGGCCACCAGACCTGCACAAACCAGCAGCATCCCGCCATTAACCGGGACCCCCACCACAGCCCCCAGCAAGGGGTCCCCAGCATGAGACTGAACCCAGTCACACGCAGCTGAGGCCAGAGACAAGAAAGCCCGCCACCTAGCGGGTTCCTTGCTCTAAATCCCACTCCAACTGAGTCCTGGCTCTGGTCACTCCACTTAACCCCCCCAAGCTGCGACAAACAAGCCCCGTAACACACAGAAAAAAGGGGAGAGAGGGAGGGGATCAGGCCGGTTGCGCGCACCAAAAAGGGGCGGGCACAACAGCTCCGCCCCTTTTTAAAGCCCCAATTCAAACACGATGACGCGGCGAGGCCGACCAACCACAGCCCAAGGGTCGACCTGAGTCAGCCCCGCCTTGTCAACGCTGTGGGGTGGCGGAGCACCAGGACGCACATCCCAACTCTCCCCCTTGCCCCTCTTGCCCCCCGAGCATCCGACTGGAGGAGCCCGGCTGGCGCCCATATTATCATGGGCCCAGTGAGACCAGGCTCCCCCGGCCCTTCCAGTATACAAACTCCCATCTACAAACTAACATTAGCTCTTCACCCCCACCTCCAATGCTTTCCACCAAACTCTTCAACCTCTTTCCCACCACTGCCATCCACATCTCTGCAATCTGCCACCCTGCTGGCTTCCACCATCTGTTCTGAGTTTGGTCCGCAAACCCTGGACTATTACCTGGGGGGCTCCAACCCCAAGGGCTCAGCTAATGTAAAAACACATCCACTGACCTGGTCAGAGATGGCCCTCACCTGCAGACGGGATTAGCTTGTGAGCTTGCCCAATATAAACACACGTAACACGCGCTCTCTCACTCAGTTCCAGGTCTTTATACTACGTTTATTTGAGCAATAAAATGATAAAATAGGGAATAAATGAAACCAGATAACACAGAAGAGTTAATTGCTAATAATAACTACTAAAGATAATATGTAAATACGTGCTTACATTTCCAAGGAATCAGTCTGCTCACTCAGAACTCTGTCTGTCCCTCTGCCAGTTATATCCTTTCTATCTGCATATCTGCAACTATGTTATGAGAAATGCAAGCAGTGTTCCCAAAACACAGTCCAGGCTTTCACTACAGATTCTATACACCTGGGGCATGATTTTAAAAAGCATTTACATGCTTAAAATTGGGTTTTAAACATGTAAATGCACTGTACTCGAGAAAGTGGGCTTTTGAAAATTGCTACAATAGTATGTTACGTTTATGCGTGTATTTGCCACTTATTTTCTCACAGTAGCCACAATCACGCATTGTGTGTCTGTTTTGAAAACCTTGAATCCATTCAGCCCTAACTTCTAAATACATCCTCAGCCAGAGTAGTCGGACTCAGGCTAAGTTATCCCATTACACCATCTCTGCAGGTAGGGTTATTTCAGGCCTTCTTATCTTCCTCTTAAATTCTGCAAGATCAATACTTAACGTAACACCCCAGCACCAACATTAGTGAGGCTGTTGCCCAAAACCACGCTCACTGATATTTGAGTTGTGATAACTTCATGTATCTTCCTGGTGCACTGTAACTGTTGGAATTGAAGGCACTAAATACATTCCAAAATTGTATTAAGGGCATCGAAACTCCCAAAGTACGGTGCATCCAGTACAAATACCCTAGAAACAACCTGCAATCCCCACCCTCTTTCACCCTGCCTGGTACAGCCAAGGTTTCATCTCCAGATAATTTAAACACCGACCGATAAGAGAATTGTTACCTGATGATAGCAAGGATCCCCTCTGCTCTTGGCAATTACTCTCAGCCTTTCTGCTGGGGATTGTTGCTCATTTCATACTAGCCCTGATCAGGACGGCCATGAAAAAGTCATCACTGCCTGATGCTCAGATCTAGGTCAGCACCTGGGCGCTGCTCTCAGCACCTCCATGAGTCACCAGTGATGGTTTTAAGCATGTAGGTCGGGGCGGATTGGCCTATCGGGTCTGCCGAGCGCGGCACGTGACAGAGCCGCACTCGGCAGACCACGTGGAATCTCCCAGGCCGGTCTTCATCGGGAATCCGCCGCTGATGTAGGTGCTCCTTTCTGAGAACCTGTGCAATCCGTGCATGGCTTTTCTTCCCGGCTGCACCATGAGCCCTGGAGTGTGCTAATTAACGGGCAGCACGCACAGCTCCTCCTCATCTCCTCCTTCATTCCAGCCTGTCTTATCCCCAGGCTGAGTGAGATAGGGAGCCCCTGCACTGAGCTCTGGATGGGACGTACTCTGAGTGTTGGGAGGAGCTCTGGCAACCACAATCGGCAGCCAAGGTGACTTAACCATGTCATCATCTCCCATCACGCTGACCTCTTTCTTCTCCTGCACTTGTATATAAAGCGAGCTGGCCCACCATAATGGGTTGTGTGTGTCTCTTCTCCCTTTATCCTTTAGTTTAAAAATTGTGGAAGAGAGACTGGAGGTCTTTCAGTGCTTCCCTAGCTCTTCATTTGACTACATGAGCCCTCTCCACATCCGCACTGCTCATCCCACGGGCTTAGTGTGCCACGGAGCACTTTTGTTAATGCAGGTGTTCTTGAGTTTGAAAAAGTTGGGAAACAGTACTCCAAGGTAATGATTTTTCCATAGCTAACTTATTTTTACAGAATGAACTTGGGGAAGAAGTAGCAGTTTGGACTTTTTGTGCTGGAATTTGGCTAGGAGACCAGGAAGGATGTAGATATCCCCACAGGAGCAGCTAGAACATGTCTTAGCATTGCATGATGTGCGATCCTTGGCAGCATGATACTTCCCCTTGTACCAGAGATATGCAAACGTTTTCACATCCTGACCAAAAAAATGAAAATTGTACTTTTCTTGCTTTCTGCTCCCTTCTCCTCAGAGAGATTTGTCCATAAGGGGCCCATGTGCCACATATGACCAGATGTATTAAAGCAGTGCTTCCCAGCCAGACTGGTTTTCAGATATCCATAATGAATATGCATGCGATGAATTTGAACAGATTGGCCCTCCAGTGCATGCAAATGTAGACCTTGCATATTCATTGTGGTTATCTGGAATATCTAGGACTGTGTTGAAAACACTTTACTAAAAGGTCCTTCCCATTTTGTTTCTCTTGGGGGTGGGGGAAGGAGGAAAATCTCAGTTCCTCAACCTACAACAAGAAAACTCCTTTAATGCATCAAGTTCTAAATTCACATAGGGAAAACCTTTTGTGAAAAGTGATGAGTTTTACAAAATTGTTTGTAAAAAATAAATAAATAAAAATAAACCATTCATGTATCCTTTCCTACATATTTGAAGAGATTACCCCTTACCTTCTACTATTGTGGATTGTCTACTCACCATAGACCAAGGAAAGAGCACCCCAAATGCATCACCATCACCACTTCCTGAATTGTCCAAGGGGCTCTCAGAAAATGAAGGTCAATGAACAAATTGCAGGGGAAAAAGCTCATAGTAAATGTAGCGAGTTTATTCAGTGAAAAGGTTTCACCTACATACTTGTCTGTTGGACCTTAATTTTAAGGGGGGGGGGGAGGTAGATATTCAAATCCTAACTATCGAGCAGGTCTAATTTTCCTAGACATGTTATCTGCCTGACGCTGAATATTGCTACTTAGCTGGGTAACTTATCCTGATCCGCCCACTGCCTGCCCACAACTTATCCAGCTATCTAGTGACGCCAAACGTCGTGACGTCACGTCTTCAGCGGCCAATTGCACGATTTTCCCGTGCAGGCGGCCATCTTTACTTTGCCACCTACCTGCCTGCGCGATCGAACATGCTGCCGCTGCTGGCTCCCCGGATCTCGCTGCCACCCCCCGGACCCCGCTGCTGCCTACCCGCCGCTCCCGGATCCTGCTGCCGCCCCCCCCCCCCCCCCCCCCCCCCGCTGCTGCTGCCCCGGACCCCCCGGACCCCGCTGCTGCCTACCCGCCGCTCCCGGATCCTGCTGCCGCCCCCCCCCCCCCCCCCCCCCCCGCTGCCGACCCGCCCGTGCGATTTTGGCGCTCATCCAGGCAGGGGAGGGAGGGAGGAAGGGAGAAGGGACTACCGGATGCCGCTGATGGCTGCCCGCCGCCCACCGGCCGCCTGGACCCACGGCCCTCCGACAGGTATTTAAAATTGTTTTATTTTTTTATATAACACACAGGTTTTTTGTTTTTTACACTTTTTACACTTACCATAGCAGGCCCGAGCCTTGCTACTTTTTCGTTTGTTTTTTTTTGCCCTGGTCCCGTCCGGTCTCCTGCAGCCCCGTCCGGTCCGGACGGGGCTGCAGGAGACCGGACGGGACCAGGGCGGGTAAGCAATGTTTTTACCCTACACTACACTAACTCCTACTAGGGGGAGGCGGTAAACTAGCAGGTTAAGGCCGCGGCAGAACAGCGGGTTACGGAGGAGATAATATCAGCGCCCGTTACAGTATCGCAGGGGAATAGCTAATTCCTTCATTATACAGCTTTTTCGTTCATTTACATGCCGGGTGCGGAAAGGGTTATGCGTCTGTTTTCAGAAGCGATACGGACGCGTGAAACTGGACACTGTATCGCCGAACTGCCTTGCGCGCCCGAATTGTGCGCTACGAGCACGTTACAGACGGGCAATCCTCGAGCGGACGATACTGGATCGAGCTGATAATTGGGTATTAAGAGGCTGCTACATAGCTGGATAAGTCCATTTTGAATATCTGCCTCAGGGTGGACTAACACAGGAAACACACTGCTTCATTCAATGTTGCTTGAAACTTTTCCACCTGAACATTGCCCAGGATTCACCTTGCTCTACTTCGCCTATTATGGCTCACAGGGTCAGGGTCCACCTGATAAATAAAAACATAACTGTTTACAAAATATAACCAGGCTTTGTTATCCAGTGTTGGTTGGGAATCAATGTTTTGCAGCGGTGTGTAGCTCTGGCATTCACTGTTACAGAGAAGGAAATATACGGGGTTGGAAACCACAGGATGTAGAAATGCTACTTAAGAAGGTTCAGTACTGCATATGAGAAGATGGTGCATATAACAAACTAAACGTGATGAGACTGGGAAAACGTTTTGCTGGGATAAACAAGAAATTCTGAGATTTTCTGCAACAAAGCAGCAAAAGTCCTTAGTTGTTAAAACTGGAGAGAGCAGAAAGCACAACTCAACGACACGTTTGAGTATTTCTGGCTCCATGTTCACCTGGTTCCACGGTGGGAACTGGGGCTACCAGAATGAATAGCAAAGAAGGTTAATATGAAATGCCAGAAGTTCTAGCAGTAACATAGACATCCAAGTCGCTGGGCCGCCCAACAAGCTGCAGGGGTAGAACTGACCAGCAGTCGGTTGTAGTGGGTCGTGAGAAATGGTGGGTTTTGCCTAGTAACCTGGATCATAAAAAACATACCACACAGATTACAGTTTATGTGAAAGGCTGGAAAACTATATTACACTATAGAACATACAATACAGAATTTTAAAAGCAAATACTTATTTTATAGTATTTAAACCATGATAAAACTCAGCAAAGACAAATAGTATCACAGTAAATATCAATAAAAGCAAACAGTATAACAATAATGAAAGATAAAGATCTATAAGATACCTTCCTCACAGTCCCCCTGTTATAAGTCAAGATATCTGTGAAAAAATCGAGGGACAGGAGCTCGGAGAAACATTAAGAAACGGCTAACAGCGTTCTTTCTCTGATGAATCTGAGTGGACACTGTTAAAAACTGGTTACTTACGCATTTCTGGCCCTAGTTTAGGTTTTGCAAGGCCAGTTGTTCTAATTAGAATTTGTAATTTCAGCAAGATTTATGCCCTAAGTACAAGGCCAGTGCAAGGGTGTGTAGTGACCTAGGCAGACAAGTGTAACACTGCCCCCCCCCCCGCCCTCCCCCAAAACCCCACCCTGAGTTGAAAGTTCCCCTTTTACAGTGGTAGATATATAGTCATGTTCTCCCTCTTACAGTGTGCACTCTCTCTCTCGTACTGCCATGTTGCACTCTGCCACCTCCTTATGGCTCTGTGACTGCTCTCATACTTCCTTTGGCATTTGAAAATGGCACCCTTCTGTACGCCGATGGCACCCCACCCACTTACTGGTGCCCTAGGTGACTGCCGAGTCCTGCCTAAGTAGGATGGATCCTGGTACTACATAACTTCAGACAGTTCAAGCATTGGACCTTATCAGAAAAACAGATGTTTCTTGTTCTTATCTCAGCTTGTTACTACTAGACTAAGGAAAAGAGACAAGACAGCATGCTATAATTTCATGGCTAAAAAGTCTTATACTAAGTTATTCCGCAAATTCATATTTATTCATTTATTTAACTTTTAGAAACAAACTTAAGACTTGGCTTTTCAAGCAAGCGTTCCCGGACACAATCTAACGACCCCACTATCACCTCCTCAAAACTACCAGTCTTCAACCATGCATTGTATATAGCACTTAATTTGTATATTGTTTAACCGCTACTATTCTATCCTTTCTCTTCCTCCTTCTCCCAGTTCTGCTACCCCTGTTATATGTAACTGCACCTTCTGACACACAGTTCCAGTTTGATGTATATACTGCACCCCTGTTTTATGTAAACCAGCAAGATATGTTGTCATGATTGCCGGTATATAAAAACCTTAAATAAATAAATAAAAAAATAAATTTATTAGTGATTATTTTGTTCCACTTTTATTCCCATCTCCACCTACAACATTCTTTCAGTTCACTTTAACTCTCTATAACTTTCGATATTAAAGGAAACACAGGTGCTCATGTGGCCAGGTGTATCTAGCAGACATGGGAAAGGTGGGTGTTGAAGGGAATTAAGTTTGTTTATGTATATTAAAATTGATTAACCACCTATGCATGACGCACTAGGCAGTGTACAATAGCACATTACAAAATTACAATAAATAACTCAGAAACTTGCCACATAAAAACATGTACAAGAAAGTGCTATCTAAGACACTTCAAAGTAAAAACATAGACTAAAAGGAAGCAGACATCAGATGAGAAATTCCATCTGATGCTAAACTAATCAAGGAAAGTCTGTCTAAACAACAGTTTTTAACATTGTGCAATCTGCCAACCGCAAAGCCAAAATAGAGAGTTCCAAAATGTGGGAGCCACAGTAGAGAAAGCACAGTCCCTTGTATCTGCGAGCCATGCATGTCCAATCGAGGGGAGGATCATAGGGATCATATCAGGCAGCAAATGCGCAATAATGCATTGCACCAGGAAGAGCTATTGCCATTAATTAACTTGAAAGCCATCATGCCAGTTCTGTATTGGATGCACTGATAAACAGGAAGCCAATGTAAACTGATAAGTATATGGGAGATTCGCTCCCTGCGTTTGCTGCCAGTAATAAGTCGTGTGGCTGAGTTCAGCAGCAGCTGTAGTGGTCTGATAGCTCCTGATGAAAAGCAAAGATATATTGAATTATAGTAGTCAATCATAGGTAGAATTGAAGCTTGGCCTACTGTGAGGATCTTATACCAAGAAAAACAAAAAAAGACAGGCCTGGATAAGCATTTTTTTTCTCCTGTTTCAGCCTTCCTGGATGATCTACTGACAAAGTAAGCCATGTTTCAGTAGCATGAGCTGCGACTCTGTCCTTCCTGCTCTCCTGTGCTTGTTGTGGTGAGGACACTCTGGGAAAATGCACTTATCAGACTCTGCAACTGGATCAGCAAATTAATCTGGAGGTGCAAGGAGAGGCACTTAACTGCCACAGCAGGATCCCTCTTATCCCCCCAACTCATTTTCTCACTGCCACCACTTCATCTTCACACCTTCAGTTTTTTCCAGCACACAATTGCAAAGTTTTTGATCAGACGCGTGGGGCAAGAATTGTTTTGAGTTTGTTCTGACTTCCTTCTTTAAAGAGGACCAGAGAAGCAAAAAGGGACCAGGTATTCCACTTGTGGGCAGCAAAATTGTGGAGACTCTTTAGAATATCTGTCCCTCGAGAGAGGCTGGTTAAATGTAATCACGGATGGACAGGGAAGGAAGAGAGTGAAGACAAAAAAATCACTTCCATAAGCTAGGGACGATCTTTAAAAGCTACCAGATTGACATTATTGACATAACTGCCTAAAATTCCAAAACCTTTTTTTTTTTTGGGGGGGGGAGGGGGGATATTCTGAGATGGCAAAATGTTAACCACCTACTCTTAAGAACGACTATGCTCCAGTATTATTTGAGGATAGGTTAGGCTAACACTGTAAGTGGGTGATTTGAGAGCATGGAGAATCAGTCCCGGGTTCCCTTCTCTGCCTAACCTTCAGCAAGTCATTTAAACCAGCGTTTCTCAAGCTGGTCCCGGAATGCTCCCATGTCCCTGGCCCCAAACCAGTCAGGATATCCCTAATGAATATGCATGAGAGAGCTTTTCATAAAATGCACATCTGTAATTTCATAAAATGCATATTCATCGTGGATATCCTGAAAACCAGACTGGCTGGGAAATGTGGGGGGAGGCGGCTTGAGAAACACTGATTTAAGCCTCCTTGTACTCAAGATTAAAGCAATTTGGAACACAGTTAACCATGCCCACCCCCTTTATCCTTTTGGTACCTGAATCAGTCCCAGATGTGTAGAGGAATTCAAAGGTATTCTCAAAAGTGCTAAGAAACCAGTGGGTTAATTAGATTTCTTGGCATTGATGGTGTTGTGGTCTGTGAGCTCTGTTGTGATGGTGGAGTGGGTATGCACCAAGGCGATCTTAGCCCAGCTGAGACATTATGTCTTAAGCTTGTTGGATAACAATCCAGAGCTTGGTATCCCTGGGAAAATGGAGGAAATGTTATGGGGAAAAATGGTCATGAAACTGTGGAAAGATCATTTTAGACAGTTAGATAGATCTCCCGAAGACTTTGTACCGCGAATAGAGAGCTATGGATCAGAACAGACTCTAATAATTGATGAGTGTGAATCAATAGATTGCATGTGATTTAAGTATAGGGATTGTACAAAGGCATGACACTATCACCATGTGTTCCCTCATTCCTGAGATATTCTGGCACCAAGGAGCTGATAAAGAGGGGGGATGGCCCCAAGGAACATCTGGTATCTCTGAGGACATCAAAGACTAAGACACTTGGTATTTCTTATCACCTGGAAAGATCAAATGCTAAAGACTAGTACCCATACCAAGAAAGCAGATGGAAATGTCCACTAGCAAAGAATTAAGAACAACTTTAACAAGGATGGAAGAATCTTCTAGAAAACATAGAAATGCAGCAGAAAAAGACCAATCGGCCCATCCAGTCTGCCCAGCAAGCTCTCACACTTATTTCCCCATACTTATCTGTTTCACCGACTACCAAGTTCAGGGCCCTTGTTGGTAACTGTTTGATTCTAATTTCCTGCCACCCCCTGCCGTTGATGCAGAGAAGTAAGAACAGCTTTAACAAGGCAAGCAAAATTGTAGACTATTACACCAATTCAGAAAATTATAAAGACCACTCACAGTACAGAGATTCTTGCAATGGTTACAGAATGAGAGATTACTGTAAGCCTAGAACAGTGGTTGCCAAACCTGTCCTAGAGGACCCTCAGCCAGTCATGGGTTCAGGATACCCCCAATGAATATGCATGGGAGCACACAATGGAGTCAGTGCATGCAAATGTATCTCATTTTTATTCATTTATTTAGGCTTTTTATATACTGACATTCCAAAATAAGATCACAATGATTTACAAAATCAGCTTTCAACTTCTGGATCAACATTCACATTCTGGGTTGATATTCACATTCTAGGTCAAAGCAGCAGCAAATACTTATTCTTAGGTCATGTTCATACATTATCTAGTTCAACATAATAGTAAAGTACATATTTTAGATCATCACATCATCATCAGTAGCAAGTTAACTATGGTACTACGATGGAGGTTTGTAATTCATAGTTTCCATTTCATTATTCTTCTCTTAATACACTATACGTTGTCTTGTTCCACTTTACATCGTTCAATACTCAATGCTCAATCTACTCACATAATCTGTGGTTTTGACAGTGACGTTATTGGCATATTGTTATTTTACGTTAGATCATACATTTCTAAAGAGCCATGTTTTCAGTTCATGTTTGAAACTTTTTCTTTCTTTTATCTGAACAGACAACTTTGGGCCTGCTATGGAAAACATTTGGTTTCTTATTTGTGTTAGATGTGTGCTCCATGTTGTAGGCACTTTTAGAAGTCCTTTGTTTTGAGATCTTACGGTTCTCTGCGGTATGTAAGGTTGAAGTGACACTCCTATTAAGCATGGGTTAATGTTGTTGATGATATTAAAGATTAGATTTAGTACTTTATAATGAATTCCTGATTGTACAGGAAGCCAGTGCAGTGCTATAAGTGAGAGGGTGATGTGGTCAAATTTTCTTGTCCCTAGTAAGAGCTTAGCTGAGGCATTTTATAGTAGCTGTAATGGTTTTAATAGTCCTGATGGAAGGCCTAGTAGAAGGGAGTTGCAGTTTAAGAACATAAGAAATTGCCATGCTGGGTCAGACCAAGGGTCCATCAAGCCCAGCATCCTGTTTCCAACAGAGGCCAAAACCAGGCCACAAGAACCTGGCAATTACCCAAACAATTTAATCAATGTTTGAAAATATTAGTGTTTGTAAAACTGTGCAGAAGTCCTGCATTGTTAGTAATGGTTTCAGCCGATGTAATATTCTCAGCTTGGAGTATCCTGTTTTAATTAATTTGCTTATTGTAAAGATCTCATTGATCTGTATTCCTAGGTCCCATACTTGCTCAGAGAGTGTAATGTTGAAATTTCCTAGGTCTAGGTTTTGGCGATTTGAATATCATGGAATTTCTTCTTAACCACATGATTTCGGGGTTTTTTTGCATTTATTGTTAGCTTCAGCTGAGATAGTTTTTGTCGTATTGCCTTCATGTATGTGGACAGAGTCGATGCAGTTTT
Organism: Rhinatrema bivittatum; assembly: GCF_901001135.1. Taxonomy (NCBI): domain Eukaryota; kingdom Metazoa; phylum Chordata; class Amphibia; order Gymnophiona; family Rhinatrematidae; genus Rhinatrema; species Rhinatrema bivittatum. The sequence goes on from NC_042625.1 coordinate 87,025,532, forward strand.
TTGATATGATTTGTGAAATGGGATGTAGAATTGTATGTTGTCTGCATATAGGAAGAAGTTGACTCCTAGTTCCGCTAGTAATGCATATAGAGGCAGCATATATATGTTGAAAAGTGCTGAACCTTGGGGGATACCCGTCTTGATTGGGAAGGTGTCAGGTCATTCCAAGTAAAACTAGACAATTACATATCTGCTAGGAAGTAGGAGAATCATTTGATAACGTTTCTGTCTATTCCAATTTTTCTCAACTGATGACATAGCAGGGTATAGTCTACTGTGTCGAAGGCTGCTGTTAGATCAGTTAGTACCAAGAAATATGATTCATCATCGTCAATCACCTATAGTACAGGGGCAGTTAATGAACTGAGTAGGGTTTCTGTTGAGTGATCTTATCTGAATCTGAATTGGTTTGGGAATAGAATATGATTGTCTTCTAGGTAGCTTTCTAATTGTGATAATACTGCTTTTTCTAGGACTGGTGATGGCAGGTTGGATATTGGTCGATAATTGTCCCCGTCATCAATTCTGCCAGTTTTATTTTTTAGGATTGGTTTAATCACAGTTTGTTTTGCTCTATCAGGGATGAATTCTTCTGATAGTGAATGGTTGATCATGGTGGTGATTTTTGGAGTGATTACACTGTGTACGGTTTTCAGGGAACTTGTGAGGACTGGGTTTAGTGGGTGGATGGCAGGTTTAATTTTTGTAATGATTTGGTTGATGTCAAGTTTAGAAACTTGGTCGAATGCGTTCCATTTTGCTTGCCCATGCTTTTTCTTCAAGTTCTTTTGTTGATAAGCAGGTGGGGAATTGTGTTTTTTACCTACTGATTTTATCTAACAAAGAAGTGGCATATTCAATTCATTGCAGAAGTTCTTTGAGAAGTTGTAGTTAGGTTTATGTTTTTAACTTTTTAAAGAGTAATTTGGAATTGTATATTACACCATGAATCTGTTTAGCGTAGTAGTCTTTTTTTTTGCTTTGTTGATTTGATCCTGGTATTTTGTTAATAGGGATTTTTATTTTCCTTGGGATTCCATAGATTGGCACTTCCGCCATTGCTTTTCTGATTTTCTCAGCATTTGTTTAGTGTGTCTTAGCTCTTCATTATACCAGGGTTTCTTTTGATAAGCGGTATTTTGTTCTTTTTGGAACTTTCTTTCTGGACTGGGCATAGGTTATCAGCTATTTCATTGATGATTTTATCCCGGGAGTCAAAAGCTGCAGAAGCATTATCATGTTTAAAATCAGTTATCTTATTTTAATAGTTTCTTCAAGTATTTTTGGTTCTATCTTTTTTCTGTATGTGAATGATTGATATGATATTGTGATATGATATTGTTTGCTGTGTGTTGAGGAGGATTATTTCTGCTTTTATTAGTTGGTGATCAGACCATGGTAGTATGTTGTGAGATAAATTGATTATGCAGTTATTGTGATTGGCAAATATTAGGTCCAGGATGTGCCCTGCTTTATGAGTGGGGTTGGTTACAAATTGTGACCAACCTATTGCTTCCATAGTATCTAGAAAGATTTTGCATGCTTTGGTTTTAGGTATGCTGCCTATATGTAAGTTAAAGTCCCCTATGATTAGGGTTGATTCAGGTGATGGAAACACTTTAGTGAACATTTCAGTTAGGGGTGAGCAGTCTTTTTGGAGTGTTCCAGATGGCCAATAGACTGTACCTATATTTAATTGTGTTGGTTTTAATATTGCCCCCTCTTAAGGAGGGTTGATCTCAGCTTTGAAAGGTTTAAGTTTCAGTTCTTTTTTTTTACTGATTATTAATAGACCCCCACCTTTACGTTTGAGTCTGGGGAAGTGAAGATATCATAGTTGGGGTGATCAATTTGATTTAAGAGAACATTGTCATTGTCTTTCAGTCATGTTTCGGTAATGTAGAAGATAATGGGATTTAGTTCCTCCAGCAAATCATTTATCAATGGGATTTTCTTTGCCGGTGATTGAACATTTAGTAATCAGAGAGTAATCATTAAGCAGGAAGAGATCGCAGGAGAGTTGTTATTTATAGTGGAATGGATCAGCTTTGTGCTCTTTCTTTCTTTATATTTTGAGGTTCTATGAAGATTTCCTATTCCAGTGATTGTTTCAGTGAAGTGAGTTGGCTCCATAATAATTGCTTTTTATTACGGGTGGTATTTAAATGTTTACTTCAGGTGTTATTTCAGGCACAAGAAGGGGCCAAGGTCCTGTGTTGCGTGCCTCACGGCTCAAGTGCCTTCAGTGTTGCCACCACTGCTCTGTGGGTGTTGGTGGGTGGGCTGTGGGCGTGCTGTGTGGGGGCTGGATGGTCAAGTCCGTGCCGGTGCAGGTAGCTCACCACCTCCTTCCAGGAGGTGGAGGGGTGCTCTCCCCATTCTCCCTGACGGCAGCCTCCCACTGTTGTGAAGGGGCCAGGCAGGCTTCGCTTCCCACTGCCTCAGCTGAACTCATTGGGGAGAGCAGCATATTCATTGGGGGATATTCTGAACCCCGATTGGCTGGGGGTCCTTCAGGACAGGTTTGGAAGCCACTGGCTTAGAGAGTTTCTCTGACACTCACCAGTAAATAAGGAAAAAAAATTATTTCCTAATTGTTCATGATTCCTTTTTTGAAAAACGGGAGTGATCAAGATTGTAGGTAAAAATTGTCCTGGATGTACGAAGCCAGAACAGTGCGTACATGGAGGTGCAGGGCTTGTGAGCAGCATGTAGTTAACACCCGTGGAACCCTGCCACTTGATTAAGTGGATATAAATGAATACTACCCGCTCTTCCTTTATTAATGTTCTGGGTGTGCTACTCTGGACCTGCTCACTTTGCCATGGGTAGCTGAGACTCTTGGACATTTCTTGCTGACAAGGTGCCAGCAATGCTCACTGTGCTGTACAGGATGTATACATCGAACTTACTCAAGGTGGCACAGCTTTCAGAAATTTTGCTTATGGCCCAGTGATTTTCCTAAACGTATATGCACATCCGCTCAAGGGTATGAAATGTCTTAGGTGTTTCAGGCTGGGATCCACCTCAGCTCTAAGAACAAATCGCAGGACCTGAAAATTTCAGAGACGTGGAGAGCAAATGATGTACATCGAAGGAGTTTTCCTTCTAGCAGGGAAGGTTATCAGGAATTGGTTTTCTTGCAGTAATGACCTCCTGCCATTCCTCTCCATTCCCCTTCTGGCTTCTTTGCCCTAAATAAGCTTAATGGCTTTGTTTCTTTCTGTCGCTGTGTGTTCAAGTCCTTTTCTCTGTTCTGCTCTTAGATATTCATAAGTGACTGCAAATGCTTTTTTATTAACACTTTGAAGCTAGTAATAGGAACTAGTGTATGACAGCTACATTCATTATTCCTTTTATTGTCAGAGACCACAGGGCTCTTTTAATTAAATTGAAGTGGACAAAAATTGAATTTAGTGATGCCATAATTTATACTGCATAAAACGTGTGGAAGAAAGGAAAGCACTAATAGCAAAAGACTCATCAAGACAGAAATATAGAAACGTGATGGCAGAAAATGACCATCGGGCCTATCCAGTCTGCTCACCCACATCAACTACTTACATCCCTACCACTCCCTCAGAGATCCCCTGTGCTTTCCTGAATTCAGATACCGTCCCCGTCTCTACCACCTCCACAGGGAGGCCCTTCCATGCATCCACCACCCTCTCTGTAAAGAAATATTTCCTAAGATTACCCTTGAGTGACCCCCTTTTCACTCTCATTGCATGACCCCCTTGTTCTAGAACCTCCTTTCCTTTGAAAGAGGCTGGCTTTCTGTGCATGGAAACCTTGGAGGTATTTAAATGTCTCTATCATATCTCCCATATCTCGCCTTTCCTCTAGCGTGTACATGTTTGAGTCTATCCCCATGTGCTTTAGAACAAAGACCACTAGCCATTTTAGTAGCCACCCTCTGGACCAACTCCATCCTGTTTATATCCTTTTGAAAGTGTGGTCTCCAGTACTGAACAAATGAGATCTCACCAGGGGCAAATGAGGTCTATACAGGGGCAAGATCACCTCCCTTTTCTGCTGACCATTCCTCTTTCTATGCAGTCAAGCATCTTTCTGGGTTTTGCAATCACCTTATCCACTTGTGACACCTGTAGCTAGACCAATCTAAGAATAAAGACAGTGAGGTACAGCAACTGCTGAGACCACAGATGGACTTTCTTCAGATTTGTGTGCTCATAAAAGTCCATGTAAATGATGACCTATGGCTTTCTCAGTAATAGGCAACCTCTTCACTTGGGTTTTCAGGATATCCCTAATGAATATGCAGGAGATAGATTTGCATACAGTGGAGGTGGTGCATGCAAATTTCTCATGGCTTATTCATGACTGGTTTAACACATTGGAGTCAATTTTCAAAAGGAACTTGGACCCTGAGCTTTAGCTTCCTAAATTTAGACAGCCCCCCCCCCTCCCACCCATGGGCCTTTCCCTATGCCCCCTCATCCTCAGATGCCTCTTACCCCCTTTTATTAGATCTTCAAAGTCCAAATGGGGCAAGAGCTATCCCCAATCCCTCCTGCCCTGCCGGATCCCAATTGTAAAATGGTGCCGGCTGGCCATGCGGCTAGTGTGATGTTGTATGGCTGTGCACTATATGGCCTCAGGGCCAGCCAACCCCATTTTCAAATCAGGAGACAGTGGGGTACAGATGACTGAGAACTACTTTTGCCTCATTTGGACTTCAGAGCCCTGTAGAAGGCATAGCAAGAGACAGCTGGACCTGGGGTGAGTACCTGTGAAACAAGGTGAAAAAAATCAGCCAGTTTCATTGGCGTGCTTGCTTTATTTTGGTTTGGAAATCAGCAAAATAAAAGAGGCTGGTTTGTCGGGCTTTTCATGACATTTCAAAATGAATGTGCACCCCTACTCATAGACAGGTGCCTAAACTCTTTGACGGCTGACCCCTGTGAGTAACTGGCGATGCTAATGATTTCCATTTCTCATGCTGGTGTCACAGTGTTGCCTCCTAGTGCCAGCGAAAGGGAGAAAAATCTGTGAACAGATTACATTTTGTGGTGCCCATGGGGCATGTGTTCAGCAGTCTCCTAGTGTCTGAGCAGAAAACTAATTGGGCTGTGTCAGGATAAATGCCAGTGGATGGATCCGATTAGGAAACACCTGGTTGTTAAGGCAATAAAGCCCAGCGGCATATGGGTGATATATATGCCATGTGTGTTCCATCTCCCCCTCAAATAGGATGTCAGTGTGCATCCACAAATAACAGGTGAGGAGCAGCCAGTGTTAGTGTGACTGTGTCTGCAACAAACCAACATCCATCCATCCAGAAAGCTACCAATGCCACTTGATGCATTATGTGCTCAGCAGCATCTCGGCTGTAGCTTTATGTTTAATGACATTTTTTTGTAGTCTAATCTCTGAGCATTTGGCAAGGGGTTTAATCAATGCCCTTTAGGCAAACCATCTGCCAAAACACTGCTAATGTTTGATGAGCCCTAGCTATAAGCCTGAGGCTCAGGAAGTCTGTGTTATCCAGTGCAATCTAATCACCCCTTTACCGCAATCCCCGTACCCCAGCCATTATCAAAAGTAACTCACCTGATCCACTCTGTAGGATAAAATGGATAGTCGATCGAGTTTTTATTTGCAAATTATGAGGCTCAGTCTTAGATTCCAACAATATAATTTTGTAATGGTGATGTCAACATCCAGCTAAACACTAATCTTTCACTATAAGCTTTCAGTACAGTCGATATTTATCTAACGTAATCGTACAGTAGTTAGAATGCACAGATATGACTTTGGAGACTCTTATTCCATTCACCTATGTGACACAAAGTATCACTTAACATTGCTTTAAAAAAAAAAAAAAAGGAAAATATGATGCCTTCAAAAGATTATTATAAGCAGCTGTTACTATGATGTAGATAGAACATGAAATAATCAGCAGCAGAATGTCCTCTGGTAGACTCCTGAAAATCAAGCAGCAAAGACATGTCTGATCAGATCCTAGAAGGGGGTATCAGAGCCCAAAGTGACAGAATCAGCAGAGAACAACCCTCTGTTTCCTGATTCAGCCCTTCCACTCCTCTGACCATTCAGGGACAGGAGGAGAGGGGGGTGACCTGGGGCAGACAAATCAAAGGGAGATTAGAGAGGTTAGGAGGGGCTGAGAGGGAGAATCATGGAAGACATGGATGAGAGGAGAACGGCTGTAGGGCATGTGTATATACAGATGAGAGAAGGGATTGGGGCCAGGTGAGTGTGTATGTATGCCGGATTGAGTGGGAGGTTAAATAGGGAATGCAAGGGGGACCAGAACTCAAGAATGATATGGACACCTGCTTCCCCCAACCAATACAATTCAGATTCTCTCTCCCTTAATCTCCATTTCTATCCTCCAGATCCTGAAATCTCCCTTCCTTCCTAGATTCTGGAACCCTTCCTACTCCCTCCTGCTCTTTCTCATTTGCAGAATCTCCCTCTCTCTTCCTCCTGTTCCATCTTAGATTTCTACTCGCATGCCACTCCACTTCTCCATTCCTGATCCTCCTCTTCCTTGGACTTTTCTCTCCCTCTCCTCCTTCCACCCCCAGTCCTCTCTTCTTTTCATGCTCCTGCCCCCATCCTTAATCCTCTCAATTTCTCCTCACTCCATTTCTAGTTCTTCTCCCTTCCTCTCCCCATCCATGTCATCTCACCCTCTCTTTTTCTCCCCATCCTTGAAATCTCCTCCCTATATTGATACTTGAGATTCCTTTTCCTCACTCAAAAAGAAAATAAATTTTGCAGCCATAAGCAAGATTGGAAAATTAGTTTATTTTTGTAATGTCAAACAAAAGAAAGAAATGCTTCTCAGAATGCTTCAGAATTTTCTAATTTTGCTGGAGAATCTACCCTGAGCTGCCACAGAAAACTGCAGACCGTCTGCTCCCTGATTTCTGACCCTTATTATGGTGGTGGCTGGAGAGAAGAGATGGCTACAGCACCAAGAGAGCCTAGAGGCAGTAAAATCCTAAATCCATACTGGAGCAAGGTTAGGAATTAAAGGAGTCCAAAAGGGATTCATAAGGAAGATAAGGGGTCATTGGAGAAAGGGATAAGAGGCATGAAAACTTAAGGGTCTCTACTTCACTGGTTGCCTATTGCATGGTGAGTGAAATGGCCTTGTTCCATTGTGTTTTAATTCACTACTTAAGATCTATCATCCATTGTGCTCACTCAGATCATCTTCCAAAAACTTACTTGAAATTCCTACCTTCCGGCAAGTCCAGATAGACGAATCACGAGAGAGAATTTTTTATGTTGCTGGATCCATTCTTTGGAATTCGATGCCAGAGGCTGTGGGAAGTGAATTTGACCTATTGAAGTTTTGTAAACACATTTATTTCAACAAGCATTTGCCTAATATTTTTTTTAGTCAGGAAAGCCTATTTATTCTTGCTGTTAGCTGGCTATAATGTAATTGATTTCATTAGTTTTGAGGGTGTAAATAAACATGTGGATAAAGGTGAGCCAATTGATATAGTGTATCTGGATTTACAGAAAGCATTTATTTATTTATTTATTTAACATTTTTATATACCGGCATTCGTAGGACACATCATGTCGGTTCACAATTAACTGAGAAAGGAAATTACATTGAACAAGGGGGGTTTAACTGGGAGAATTGGATAATAATTGGATAAAAGGAACAAGGTAAAAAGCGAAGAACGAGAGAAAAGAGGTATTCATTTGAGGTATTCATTTGAAAAGAGGTATTCATTTGAGGTATTCATTTGACTGAATACCTCATGAGATTCCATGACACTTGTGGAGAGTGTGATGTGTGTGCACAATCTATTACTGGAACATTTTGGCAACATCCTAGTACAGGAATACAATATAAAAAAAGAACCATAAACAATTGTAAATCAACCAATGTGGTGTATTTAATTCAGTGCCCCTGTCCTTCCATTTATATAGGACGAACAAGTAGACAGGTTAAAATCTGTTTAAGAGAGCATTGAAGTAGGATCAATACTGTCAATATGGAAGCTCTGATGGTAAAACATTGTGTTCAATACTCTCACATGTTCCATCATTTACAATCGACTGTATTAGATCAAGTGGTATGTTCTGAAAGTGGCAGCGACATTCAAAAATGGATATTTAAATTATCCGCACAAAGTCCATCGGGTATGAATGAGGCAGTAGATTGGGTAACTCTGATATGACATCATAAACGTGGAACATTTTACTATTGGTCATTCAGTTTGTGAGATTAATTATTGGCTGCTGTGATATCTGAAGGCTGGTTTAAAAACAACCCAGGAAAAACAAAATGGAGGATCGCTTTGGAAATGCTGAAAGAAGGGAACGAATGACAGCATAACATTTTGGAGCATATGTATGCTGGATAATGGTTAAAGGTTATACTAACTAACCAGCACATTTAAACAGATGGTTATTCTTTTATGCAGAATTAAGAGATGACATATCGCCCCTGACGAAGGATTCAAGAAACACCAGCCATGTCGGGCTGGCAGAATATCATGATTGCTCCTTCAGTGTCCTAATCGCTCGTCTTGAAAGGATAAGTGTTTAATATATATATATATTTACTAAACATTTAAAAAAAAACAAGTGAAACCAAGACCAATGATTATAAAAGTTAAATGAGACTACATACGATGGTATTCATGTAGCAAATAGGTATTTAATACCTTATATACACAACAAAAAGTTCTCTCACATAATATATGAGGTCTGGTCTCACAACCAAAAAAAAAGGTTTCCAAGCTATAGATGATGTTCTGTTGATTATATATTAAGTGTTACATCGTGTTGGCAGTTCAGATTTATAACTGCCTGAAACCTTGTCAAGTCGTTACTTAGATGTCGGTTGTAATATTAGAGCAAGTCAATATTCCACATAACCTCCTCTCTATTATTATTATTTTTTGCAAGAGAAAAACAAGTTATTATAGAGCATGGCCATCTCAGTATAGGAGTGGCATATTGTGTACTATGAAGAACTGTGTGCAGATTATCTTTCCGAGGTCTTATTTTTCTTGTTTCTGTATCTGGGTAGTTAAGGGTAATTTACAAGAGACAACCAGCTCCTGCGTCCGAGAACATCAAGTCCTGCAAATTAAAGTGCAGCTTCCCCACCCATCACCTCCCTGTGCTGGAGCTGTCGGTGGTGCTGAACTGCTTCACCTTAGCAGCTGCAAGAGCGGTTCGCGGCTGTGTCAACCCCATCGCTACAATTATTGTGCCCTCACCCGTGGGAAGCAAGATAATTCGTTTGTCTTTCTTTCTTTCTAACGTGGCTGTGCTATCTATCTATCTATCTATCTGGAAGCACAGAGTAAGAACGGGCCGGTTGCAGTATGAGACATGGTAGCAGGGCTGGCGCTTGTATATTTGCTGCCTTGTGCAAACAATTACTGTGCTGCTCCCCCGACCCGATTCATTCAGTCTCTATCCTGAGCCAAGCAAAAAAAAAAAATAAAAAAAAATCCCAGCTCTCTCCAGCAATCTATATTTTAATAACTGACACCCGCTGCACCCCCCCCCCCCCCAAGGAACCCATGGTCAGTGGAGTTTCATTCATTTTTGTGGTGCTGCCAAAAAAAACCCTCCAAACCACTCCAGACCCGCCCTCCTTAGCATGTGGAGCAAAAACAATTCCTGAGACGCTCCTGCTCCACAACTGCCTTTCTTTCCTGCAAATCATGCCTACGTTTGTGAATCAGATCTGAAGATAACTATTTCTCCTTTCCCTCTTCTCCTTAATACCTGTCTGATCCTTCCTCTACCCAGGGAGTTCATAGCAAATAACGTATGTTACACTGTCGTTCTTAGTCACCACTTGTAGCTAATGACAAAAATCAATTAGATTGATACCAACTGTTTTTGCTTTTCCAAAATAGCTTGATTTGAAGTTTTATGCCAAGCATACAATGCAGAGCACAACTGCCTCCTGTGCTCCGAACTCCTATTTTAATTGGGGCTTCATTTAAAATGCCAAGCTCCTGATTTCCTGTGATCTAATATTTATACCGGTCATGCTGCTTGCCAAGAAACAGAAGAGAGAGAGAGCCATAGGACTCATGTGCTCACCTTCTGACCCAGAACGGAGAATTCAGAGGGAAGTAGCTGCCAGATGTTGACTGCTGCAAAGTAGTTACACAAGTTAGTGGATGGTTTTACCTGGGTGAATATTGCCCTCACTCAATCTGCAGGGTTTGACTCAATGGGGACTCACCAAACTCATCTGCAGCTGAGTATTGTAGGTAAGCAGGATATACATTTAATAAATAAATAGAGGGCAATTCTCAAACAGCCCACTTAGTTGCAAAGTTTGCACTTACTTTTCAAGGGAAAACCATTTCAGTGGTTTCCTTTCAAAAACTGTTCATGGATATAAAGGACCCGTGAATTTTGCACCTGATTTTTCCGAGAGCAGGTTTTTTTTGCTAGAAAACAATCAAGTACATTTTAAAAGCCCTGCACGTGTGTTGAGATCGTGAACCCTTTCTCCATGACGTTATGTAGTTCATCTCAAAGGTGGAGCCCCTGAGAAATTGTCAGCGGAAGGTGGTGCAAGCAAGAAAACCCAACAAAATATCAGTTCCTACCAGTCCACGTTCCTCTGGAATTTGGTCTTTGGAAGTTGGGATCGTCTGCGAAAAGTAGTTGAATCAGGCTCAGAACGAAGCTGGAACAAGCTGAAGCAGGATAAAGCTGAAGCAGGAACAAGACAATGCTGGATCTGCTGAGGCAGGAACAAGTCAAAACTGGAACAAGCTGGAGCAAAAACAAAGCAACGCTGGGACAAGGCAACTGGAGCAGGCTGGAGATGAGAAAACTGGCTGCCTTCACTTCACTTAATCCGTTGCCAAGACACAGAACAGTTTAATGTTAAATAGATTGAACTGAAGCTGAAAGTTTCCTGTCTCGAGCCTTGCTCACCTGCCTCCGCTCCTTTAAGACGTCAAATGACATCACTAGCTCGCGTACACACGCGTCTCGGGGGGGGGGGGGGGGCGTGCACCAACGTTACTAAAACAGCGATTTGAGCCATGCAACCGGCCTGCAGCCCCCAGGGAACGGCACGGCGGACCCCCCGACTACACAACTAAACCCTCCAGGCCCGCCGAAGCAGGTAGGGAGGCCTGGCCATGGTGAATCACGGCCGGGTTTTCTAACAACATGTGAATTACAGGGGGTTATGTGGGCAGCCGGGCCCTGCGAGTGCCGCCCACATTTTCAGAAGGGCTCCCCATTACATGCTGAAGTACTGGGCCTTTGAAAAGGGGCAGGCCGGGGGACATAGTCTGAGCAGGGAGCAGGCCGGGACAATGCCATTTGATGCTGTCCCAGGGAAGCGTGTGCCAGTGGGCGCATGGAGATTACTTACTGCTCCCATAAATGTGCACTTGTTACATTCATTTCAGCAGTACTGGTGTACCTTGCTGACTTTCTAATACATGCAAAAAATAGGTATTATGCATGTATTTTTTATAATGAGTTATGCACATAATATCCTTTTTCTGCATGTACTAAAAAGTCAGTGACGGTCGCATGCATTGGCGAAACAGCTTTAACAAATGCACATCCCTCTAGGATATATCTTTGTAGTGTGAACAGGAATAACTAGATGGACCAATTCATCTTTTTCTGCCTCATCTATTATATTACTATGTATATACACACCCCCCCCCCCCACACACACACACACACACATTTTCTCTCTCTCTCTGAATTAGGACTGTACCACTTACCAAGTTGAATACTGCATTCTCTCCTTTGATATTATGTATGTTGGCTGGTTTGAGTTTCTTTTAATACAATTTTTGTTTCCTTTTACATGATTACAATGATACGTTGCAAGGTTTTTGGTTTATCCTATGTTATGGCACAAGTCAGGAATTAGGAGCAAGTCTTACTCCTGTGGGTAGCCTTTAGACACTCAGCAATCAATGTCTCCTTCTCTATAAGCAGTTCAACTTTGCCTCAGTGTCAAAAACTACTGAAGATGAAGAAAGAGAGAGAGAGGAAATGGGAAAAAGAGGGGAGTGAGAACCTCAAAGGAAGTTAGAGAGAAAAGGAGGGAAGGAGTCACAAGGTTGGAGATGGAAAGAGCAAGAGAGAGCGAAACAAAACAGCTACAAGTCAAAGGAAAATGAGAGGCACAGACTGATGAAATGACAGACAAAGAGAAAAGGAAATGGCACAAATAATGTACAGAGTAGCCAACTGTTTTAATGTGCATGGTGAAACAGAGGAACTTGCTATAAAGCTCCACTTCAATGTATCGGACTGGATGAAAATTGAGCAAAATCATTCTTTTTACCCACAACAAAAGAATGACCCTCTGAATGCTAAGCAGTTGGAAAAATCTATAGAGAGAAATTCAGAAAGTAAAAGAAAATATGAAAAGAGGGAATTAGGAGGAAAGGAGAGAGGAACAGAGTATAGGAAAGTTATAGAAGGGTAAGGAGAAGAGAGATGTTGGCCCAGAGACATCCTCATTAAGAGAAACATAAAGAGTTGAATGTGCTTACAAAAACACACCACTGATTGCAATTGCAAGCTGAACGTGGTGACTGCATCCGATGAGGGATGACAATATTCCTGCTTTTCCATAATCCCCCTTTCTGGAGCCGCATTCGTCTTACATTCCCTGCTCCTCTCCCTTCCCCCACCTCCCAAAATTATATATTAATCAGGAGAAATCATCACCAAATAAAACAATCAATTTCTTTCACTTCTTCCAGTTCTGTGCCCCTTGATGGATTAATTGGAACATCCTCCATCAAATTAGTCAAGGCTTTGCAATTTCTTAGTTAAAACATACATATTAATAGCTGACTGATTATTTTAATTAGAGTGTTAAAAATGCAGGAACCATAAGCAGAGGAAAAATGTTTGTCATGGCCACAGAGGAGAGAAGGAAGCTGCTTTGGATTGAATGCTCCACTACTCAAGACGACACCTTTGGATGAGCTCTGAATATCTATCATGTTAAGGAGTATGAGGGGAAAGCAGGGGCTGCAGTGCTGCTTTCCACCCATCACCCCAACAACGTGTGCAGTGTTCATCAAAAAGGCTAATAGAAAGGATTTGAAAACAAAACATCCTTATGCAAGTGTACAAATTGGCATTGCTCCCACATCTTGAATACTGTATGCAGTTGTGGTCAACCCGATTCCATCAGGATATGGTAGATCTAAAAAACAATGTACAGAGAAAGGCAACAAAGAAAATTAAGGATTTCGCACAATTGCCATATGACAAGTGAGGGGAGGGATGATAGATCAGGAAAGGTGTGGAGAAAGTAAAATAATGCTCACTATGTTTCATAACACAAGAGCTGGGGGACACTCAGGAGGCAGGTTTAAAACTCAACAGTAGGAAGTGTAGCCAAGTTTACAAAGGGATTAGACAAATTTATGAAAGATCAGTTATCAATAGCTATTAAACATAACAGTTAGGGATGTCATCCTGGCTTCAATGCACCCCTAAATCATAACTGCTAGAAGCTGGAAGGGGATGACGAGGATGACCCTTGCAGCAGAGACCCTCCTGGGATTCCTCCTGTTCAGACATAACCCGATCAACTGCATCTGAAGAAAGCTATTTGGTTAAGAGACGTCAACATTCTGCACTGAAGCTACAAAGGTTCTTGATTATTGAGACGAGGAAGCCTTTATAATAAGCAAGAGTCTTTGTAGCTTCAGCAAAAGTAGAAAGTGCTGAATATCAGCAATTGATCAGGTTCTGCACACCTGTTGCTTGCTGCTGGACTACATAAACCTTTGGCTTAATCCAGGGTGACAGCTCTTAAACAGGCTCCTGGGGATTTCTTAGCCTCCCACAATCTCGAGGCTCCAACCTCACTCTCTGGCAAGATACCTTGCATTACACTCAGGGCCGTTTGAATAATTTGTTACAATGAGTGTCTTTGTCCAAAAAGCTGATCACATCTTCCTCCATCCAGTGGGCTGATGTTGTTACTATGAATAAAAGACTCATTCAGACTGAGCTATATTTCATTATCTCAAATGAATATTGCTGCCAACACAAAATCCCACGAGCTCTACATATTCTAAAAGAGCCCAAATCACCCCTGGGTTGAATCTTTTTCTTAGTGAACAGAATTATGTTCTGAGCGGATGTGCTCTAGATCTCATGACCTTTATAATTGAAAAAAGACAGAACAATGCTCCATTTTTTAGAACTCAATTGGAGGGTCAACTTAAATCTCTAAAAAAAAAAAAAAAATTGCACCTTCTAGACTTGGCTTTAATGCCCAACCAAACTAAAATGTATTCATCCATGTTAATTTTGTCACAATCATTGGTTACACTATAAATGAGTCAGAAAGAAAACAGGATGTGTATACAAGATTTCAAAAATGCATGCGCAATTTAATGCCCCTCCCCCACTTTTCCACCTGCACAGATATTAGGTGCAAAGTAAGCAGTGCCTTTAGTACTCATAGTTTACACTAGATAAATTTCTCTTTGCAATGTAGATGCAAAGTATGTGCAGTAAAAGTAACCAAGGAATTGCAATGACACAGGCTACTCAACATTGTCCCCACTGTTATCATGAAATAAGCAGCAAGAATGCAAACTAATCGCATTTGTCAACTTTACATTCCCTGTTGGCATGACAGCTGCAGAAAAAGGTCTTCATCTCGCATTTGCTCCCACAAGCAAGGCCAGCAACCCTGGCACTGGCATTCAGTGATGCTCTCTGTCAGCGTCCTTATTAAGGACATAATTACTGCTGAGTGATGGGTGACCTTAACTTGACAGATCCCGGATGACTCATTATCTCAAGAACACTCCCTTCCTCAAAGTATCACCATGGCCTTCACAGCAGAATACCATTTATCATCCATCTCTCACTCCCTTTCAAGTTCAAAGAAAGAATATTTATTCTATTTTTTGTCACAGGGTGAATTAATATTTCACTAGGTATTAAGGTTGGGATGTGTCCATCACATTCTCCTACCCTATCATAATAGTGGCAGAGCTTGGTGGTGGGACAACAAGAGAGGGGAAGGGTGCCCATTAGATGTTGGTTTAAGTATGAAATCTTGTATGCTCATCTACCCAGGATGATAAAGAACCAATGAAGAAGTAAGCAAAAACTGAATTGAATAAAAAATGATAGCCTACGAGTAGTCAAGATGCTACAACTGGCAGCTGGGATATATCATTGTAGTGTGGACAGGAGAAACCGGGCAGACTGAATGGTCTTTATCTGCTGTCAACCTTATCTATTATGAATTAATAAACTAGGATCAGGCTCATGTCTCATGATGGTGTGGAGTTTGGTTGGCAATGCTGACATATGAATTTTGTGTAATATCACTGGATTTCAAAACCTTGCATGAAATTCTTTTTAAAGCAGGCAGCTTGCGTCATTCATATTCATAGCTTTAGCTTTTCTTGTATCAATTTTGGTAAATAAAAATGTGTCATCAGTGCTCTCTCCCCACTGGGCCTGGTGCTTATGTATACCCCAATCCACTCTTAGCACTATGACATCAGTACCTTAAATGCATCATGGGAGTTTAGTTGTCCTGAAAATTAAAATGGCTGCTATCCTGTCAAAATTTCCTCATGCTTTAAAAGTTACATTTTTTTTTGGATCAAATAAGGTATCATAAAAATTATCAAAATGCCTGAAGGATCTAAACCAGAGACTAACACATTTTTGTTACATTTTGAAGTTCATGTTACTTCCCTTCCAAGATTATAGAAATTAAATTGTTGCTCCTCTCCAAGGTTCCTGAAGCTCTGGTAGAAGCCATGTTGAGAAGAGTGTGTGTGTATGTCCGTGTGAGTGTGATGTCATTGATGTGCATCCGTGATCATATGCAATGGATCTGGCTTTTCATCCCCTTCCAGGTTCCTCTTTCTTTTATACTGCCCATTTCGTACATTTCATTGCACGAGTATTTTCATCAGCCAATGACAGAGCTTTCACTGTACCCAGTCTAGGTCTGTCAGGAGGAAGGGGTGTGAAGATCTTACTCTCTTCACCACCAAATCTGTCCACCTAATGACAGAGAGCATTTACCGCCAGGCTATTTCCAGAGACTTCCTGAGACACGAGGCTATAATTTCTGATGCTATTCTGGTCACTATGGTTCTTACAGCCTCTCAAACTGTAATCCCTCTTTTAACTGCTTCTCTTTGTGGCATCTGACCTTATTGACCTAGGAGGTTAATGATTCATCTCAACCCAACATCCTTGAAAACTGAACTTCTTATAACTGCAAAGCACGCAAATGAAAAAAAAAACCAGTCCTTATTTAAGGCAGCTCACAAAATTCTTACACTTTTCTGATGCTTTGTTTTACAGATGGGAACTGCTTCTCAGAGCTTAAAACTCACATGGAGCACAGCAGATGATATGGTCACTCCGACTGGAGTGTCACTGTCAGGGACAGTGAGAGAGAGCTGTGAGAGTGCAGCAGCTGAGACAGAAATGGCTGAAGACTTGGAGATAATTGACCAGAGAAAGAATGCTCCCATGGGCTGGCCTGGTATTTCAATGAGAGAGGGCTGTGTACTGCCATGCAGAAGGCTCCCAGTTTGATCTCTGAATTGAATCTTCTGTTCCCCAGGTCAGTTGGGGCTGGGGATGCTGCAGAAATAGCCTTCACAGACCCTGAAGAAGACGTTGTGATTACGCGGCTCCCAGCCCAGGCAAGGTGCCTTGGTGGAAGTGGGGAAGGGGGAAAGGAGTGATATAAAGTAGGGGGGGGGGGCAATCCTCACATAGCTGTGTACGAAGTCAAGATTCACAGAAAAAGGCCGTGTACAGAAGCTTGAGTTCATCTAAAGACAAAGATGAAGAATCACTGGCTTGAAGATCCTTGTGGTCTCGCTCTCTGTCCCTCCCAATGCAGCCATTGCGAAACACAGCCTGTGTCGGGGGGGGGGGGGGGGGGCGGCAGTGTTGTTACTGTAATTGAATTATATCTTCTCAGCCTTTATACAGATAAGGCTGCCTGTTATTTGAACTAATATAGATAAATTCATTTCATGCATTAAGACATCTTTGTCTGTAGATGAACTCAAGCATCTGTGCACGGCCTTTTTCCTGTGCATTCATTTCTTGGTGTGTATAAAATATCATGGCACCAGACCCAGCCTTGGCTCCGACTGAGCTGGAACTACGTATGTATGTATGTATGTATGTATGTATGTGTATATGTGTATGAGTGTGTGTGTATGCATGTAAATTTGATTGCTTACCCTATCAGATTAATACAGTGTATTCCGAAAGTATTCAAACCCTTCACTTTATCCACATTTTATTCTAAAATGGATAATTTGCATTTTTTTTCCTTCTCAAGCTATACAGAATACCCCATAATGACAAAACAAAATCAGGTTTGTAGAAATGTGTGCAAATTAATTTAAAAATAAAACCCGAAGTATCACATTTACGTACGTATTCAGACCCTTTACTCAGTACTTTGTTGAGGCACCTTTTGCAGCGATTATAGCCTTATGTCTTGGATATGATGCTACAATCTTGGCACACCTGGAGTTGGGGATTTTCTCCCATTCTTCTCTGCAGATCCTCTCAAGCTCTGTCAGGTTGGATGAGGAGCATCGATACACAGCAATTCTCAGGTCTCTCCAGAGATGTTTGATCGGGTTCAAGTCCAGACTCTGGCTGGGCCACTCAAGGACATTGACAGACTTGTCCTTTAGCCACTCCTATGTTGTCTTAGCTATGTGCTTAGGGTCATTGTCCTGTTGGAAGTTGAATTGTTGCCCCAGTCTGAGATCCAGAGTGCTCTGGAGCTGGTTTTCATCAAGGATCTCTCTGTACTTTGCTCTATTCATCTTTCCCTTGATCCTTACTAGTCTCCCAGTTCCTGCAACTGAAAACCATCCCCAAAGCATGATACTGCCGCCATCATGCTTCACTGTAGGGATGGTATTTGCTAGGTGATGAGCGGTGACTGGTTTCCTCCAGATATGATGTTTGGTTTCATCAGCCCAGAGAATCTTGTTTCTCATGCTCTGAGAGTCCTTTTAAGTACCTTTTGGCAAACTCCAAACAGGATGTCATGTGCCTTTTACTGAGGAATGGCTTCCATTTGGACACTCTATTATAAAGGCCTGATTGGTTGAGTGCTGAAAGATGGTTGTCCTTCTAGAAGGTTCTCCCATTTCCAGGGTGGAACTCTGGAGCTCTGTCAGAGTTACCATTGGGTTCTTGGTCACCTCTCTAACCAAGCCCCTTCTCCTATTGCTCGGTTTGGGCAGGCAGCCATCTCTAGGAAGACTTCTGGTGGTTCTGAACTTCTTCCATTTAAGAATGATGGAGGCCTCTGTGCTCTTCAGGACCTTAAATGCTGCAGCAATTTTTTGCACCCTTCTCCAGACCTGTCCCAGAGGTCTACAGACAATTCCTTTGACTTCATGGCTTTATTTTGCTCTGACATGCACTGTCAACTGTGGCACCTTATATAGACAGGTGTGTACCTTTCCAAATCATGTCCAATCAATTGAATTTACCACTGATGGACTCAATCAAGTTGGAGAAACATCTGAAGGATGATCAATGGAAACAGGATGCACCTGAGCTCAACTTTGCGCTGAACACAAAGTTGTCTGGAAATTTATTGTATACATATATTTTAATTAATTTAATTAATTGAGTGTCATAATAAAGGGTCTAAATACTTGTGGTATTTCCATTTTTTATTTTTAATTAATTTGCACAAATTTCTAGAAACCTGATTTTGCTTTGTCATTATGGGCTATTGTGTGTAGATTGAGGGGGAAAAATGCATAATATCCACTTTGGAATAAGGCTATAATGTAACAAAATGTGGAAAAAGTAAAGGGGTCGGAATACTTTCTGAATGCACTGTAAATACAAAGGAGCCAGGAGGTAAGGAATGGGTCAGAAAGACCATTGCCCTGTGATCTAGGTCTTCAAGACTTGTTTGTGCTCCTGCTGGTGTTAGGGAGGATTGTTTCTGCTGTGATGAATACCATTCTGACACCTCCTGAAGAATGACAGTCATTAACACTCATGGCAGCACTGCCTGAGATGGACAACATCATTTAGAAAATGAACAGAAAAGACTGAAGCAGAGCAGCACCGTGAGAGGTGAAACAAGGTTGTAAAGCACCACCCCCATGTGCGTCCGGTGTTTATTGTACAGAGCTGTGGATTCTGAAGAGGTAAAGATACCTTTATGGAAAGGTCACCTGCCCCCAAATATGCAGGGGCCCCTAACTGGGTATAATAACCAGGGGCCCCCTTCTAATGCCTGATGATGACCCATTAATCATTTTCTGCTGACGTCTCTGTGTGTCTGTATCGGTCCTGCAGGGAGGCTGCACAACATTGCTGAAGGTGGGGTGGGTGAGTGCTGAAAATTACTCTTACCTTGCCGGGCCACACAGATCAGTTAAATAGTGAAACAATTCTCCACCTCTTCCATCTTGCTGAACGGATGCCAGTTTAAAGAGACCTTTTCAACATCACCAGTGCCAGGCAGATAACAATGCAGTGTGCCCCCCATTCTAAAATCCCAACTAACGCTACCTCTAACCCCTTTCAAAGGTGAAATTTATGGTGATTGACAGTGGCCAGTTTTTTTCTATCCCATCAAAAAGTTCATCCGGTTTAGGGAGTAAAAAAATAAAAGTCAACAAACAAGGCATAGGCAATACCATTTTATTAATTTAATACATTTGAGGCTGATATTCAGTCAGCCTTTAGCAGGTAAAGTTAAACAAGTTGAATGACTGGTCCAAAAAATATCAGCGCTGACTGGTCAAAGTTAAACTGCATCCTGGGAACACCCCCAATGCCTCCTCATTTTAGCAAGGCAACAGTTTGAATGACCAGGGTATGCCCGGCTACTTCCAAAGGTTAGCCCAACAAACCCTTTGAATATCAAGCACTCTCTGACTGGACCCTGGGAGCTACACTCCCTTCATCAAGTCAAAGCAGAATGAGCTGGTTAATGAGTGTTTAACTGGAAGCCAAGGTTTGTGTCTTACAGGTCTCTGGGTTGACAGAATGTGTATCTATCAAGAGGAGGAGGCATGACTGTGGAATGGATGAGGAGCGATGGTGCTGTTGAAAATGTGTGTGTGTGTGTGTGTGTGTGTGTGGAGGAGTAGGGAGAGGAGGGGGATTAGTACCCCATGATAAATCAAGAAGTCAAGAAGCCATGTTCCAGCACTTTCTTCATAGAAGAAAAAGCAGCAGGAAGATTCCAGCTGGGAGCAGATCTGGGTGACAGCTGACTAAAATGGCCAAATGGGTCGATGGGCTTGGCCAGGCTCTCATTCCTGGAGACTCTCTGGGATGTGCAGCCATGCTGCTGCTGTTCAGCCTTTTCAGGACTCTTAGTAACACAACAGCAGGTGCCAACTCAAATGAGACATGGAGCCAGCTGGCATCCCCAGGGAACCAGATTTCTCAGGATTTAAAGGAACAGAATATGAATATATATATATATATTTTTTTTTTTACAGTAGATAATGTTGGGGATTAAAACCACAAGAGATATAAGATAAAAGATTATGAAAGACTTCTTTTCTTTCAGGATTAGCAAATGAAGAATTGTATGTGAGTGTGCAGTCATGCCCGGCTGTGCAGCAGATACGTGAGAAGCCCTCAGGACTTTCTCTATCAAACAGATAATGTTGGAAACAGCATTCAGAGCACCCTCCTGGGCCTTGCTGCTCTTCACCCTGCCTGACCCTGGAGATTTTGATTCTCTGCAGAGCTGCATTTTTTATTTTATTATTTTTACTGGTGGGAGTCTGTATTTGAGTGCCATTGACTTTGTATTCTTTTGGTTCCAAGACCAATCTCTTTGGGTTTCTCCAGCTGTTCCTGTGCTTTGGCGAGGCATCGCTCCTGCCAATTTACCCAAAGTACAGCTTCCTCTCTGAGAAGCCTCCCAGCAGTCACCAGAGGCTCTGTGATATCAATACAGGAGCCGTGAGTGGTTAATTGCATTTTGCAAAAGGGGTAATGTATTTCTGTCAAGTCACCAAATGTCAGCTGCGGCATTGGTGTTTGCAGTTTTAACAGTAATTTGCAAAACTATAATTAAGGAGAGATTTTGTTTTGTTCATTCTGTCTCACTGGGAGACTCAGCGTTTATATTTTGTCTGGAACAGAAAAAGGAAATGAGTGGGGAAACCTGGCACTGAATATTAAGGAGAACGTCATATGGCATGGCACAAGTTTTCATGGATTATTCCAGAACTCTTGGGTGCCAGACAGACACACACTGCTTGATGACAGCCCAGCGATAGGCAGACTGCACCACGTTCCTGCCGCTGTGCTGGACACCCTACTTTTGGAACTGGATCAATGTTCCCGCTAAGCTATGGGGGTAATTTTCAAAAGCATTTGCACGTGGAAATGTAACTACAATTGTAGCAATTTTCAAAAGCCATTTACCCATGTAAAGTGCACTTACGTGGGTAAGTCCTATGGACAATTCAATGGCATATATTGTAGGAATTTTCAAAAGCCCACTTACTTGGGTAAAGAACATATAAAGCCTATTTTTAAGCATATAAATGCTTTTGAAAATCAAGCCCTATGGGGCGGATTTTCAGAGCCCTGCTCGCGTAAATCCTGCGCGCCGGTGAGCCTATTTTACATAGGCTCACCGGTGCGCGCAGAACCCCGGGACTCGCGTAAGTCCCGGGGTTTTCGGAGTGGGCGTGTCGGGAGGCGTGTCGGGGGCGGGGCCGGAGCGCACGGCGTTGCGGGGGCGTGTCGGCAGCGTTTTGGGGGCGGGTACGGGGGCATGGCCGCGCCCTCCGTACCCGCCCCCAGGTCGCGGCCCGGCGCGCAGGAGGCCCGCTGGCGCGCGGGGATTTACGCCTCCCTCCGGGAGGCGTAAATCCCCCGACAAAGGTAGGATGGGGGTTTAGACAGGGCCGGGCGGGTGGGTTAGGTAGGGGAAGGGAGGGGAAGGTGAGGGGAGGGCAAAGGAAAGTTCCCTTCTAGGCCGCTCCGATTTCGGAGCGGCCTAGGAGGGAACGGGGGTAGGCTGCGCGGCTCGGCGCGCGCAGGCTATACGAAATCGATAGCCTTGCGCGCGCCGATCCAGGATTTTAGCCGATACGCGCGACTACGCGCGTATCTACTAAAATCCAGCGTACTTTTGTTTGCGCCTGGAGCGCAAACAAAAGTAGGCTGTTCGCGCTCGTCTGAAAATCTACCCCTATGTGCGCACACAACAGGTCATGAAACACCTGCACACAGGAAAAACTTAGCAAGCACAAGACAAGGAAAATAGAACGGCATCTCAAAGAACACTGCACATGCATTTGTACGCTGTGTGGCACACAAGAACTTTTTTGCACATGCAGCCCGCAAAAACTTAGAAGGAACATTGATCTGGACCTGTATCTTCTGCTGGTGAGGTTGGAGGAACTCACACTCAGACCTTTTGCTGTATAAGGAGGGAGGATAGCTGCCCATTGCAGAAGAGAGATGACTTCTGCTATCAAGGAGAGGGCACTGCAGGGTTCAGCCTCTGAAGATGCTTCTTCTGCAGGGAACCTGAATTATTTGTTGTCCCAGGGAAGTGTGAAGGGAAGAGCAAGGTAACAAGAGGAGAGATGGTCGTGGGATGAAAACACTTCTTTAATAACTTAGAAGCAGAAAATGTGTGTTATAGTTACGTAGCTGGTTGGGATGAAAGTAGACTGAAGATCCAGCAAGTCCAACCCATGTCTGATTGCTTAACAGCGCGCTCTGTGAATATGTAGCCAATTCTGCACCACAGTGAAAACAAAAAAAAAAATCCTTCCAAATTTTTAATCACATACTTTCACTCCATGACATCCTCTAATACTTCAAATTGCCCAGTGCACTAGAGATGTGACAGGGGCTCCCGATGCCATTTTGATTGCTGGCAGCCGACGGCCCACGATGGGGAGATTGCTCCTGGGACCCCCGCTGAACCACCAGGTACTTTTGGCAAGTCTTGGGGGGGGGTGAGATGGTGGGGGGTTGTAGTTAATTAAATTTGAAGGGTTGGGGTGTTTTGGGGTTTGTTTGTTTTTAAATGTACCCTTTCTCCCCCCCCCTCCCCTCCCAAAAATGATAGGAAAACCACACGAAATTTCGTGGGTTTTCCTTTCATTTTGTCAACCCCCCCCAAAATGCAACGAAATAGAAAATATCGTCTTTATTTCCTATTTCGTTGCAAACGAATGCACATCCCTACAGTGCACCCAACACAAGGAGAGAGAGAGGGAGAGAAGCAGGTCTCGCAGCTAAGGCACAATAATGTACAAAGTAAGAACAAGACTAATTCAGAATCAGCGTGTGTTAAATAGTAAATGAGCCCCTCGTTTCCTTAGCACAATTAATTAGAATCAGGTGCTTAAATAATTGGGTAATAAGTAAACCAGCCTGTAGTGTAAATCTGCACAGATGAGTTTGGGCATTCTGTCCCTATGTAAAGATCCAAAGCGTTTTGAGTTTGGTCTTCACCATAAATGTTAGTGGGAACCCATCATGCCACAATCAAAATAAATGTCAGAGGATGTACAAAAAAAGAGTAGTTGATGTTCATCGGGCTGGACAGACTTACAAAACCATTTCTAAAAATGTGGGGCTCCATCCATCCATCCATCGTCAGATGGTATACAAATGGAAAAAGTTGAAGATTACAGTTACTTTTCCCAGGAGTGATCATTCTGCCAAGATCTCCCCAAGAGCAAACTGGAAAGTCATCCACACAGTCACAAAGACTCCCAAACTAACAGCTAATGATCTGCAGTTCTCTCCTGCTGCAGCTGATGTGAGGGTTCATGTGTTAGCTGTCAGAAAAAAAAAACTGAATGAGAATGGTGTTCATGGGACAAAGGTTCACCAAGGAACATCTGGATGACCCACAAGACTTCTGGAATAATGTTCTCTGAACAGCTGAATCAAAACTGAATTTTGTTTCTTCTGTTTCGGCGGGTATGCGTGTACCTTGCCGACTTTCAAGTGCACATGAAAGAACATATTATTCCTGTATTTTTAATAATGAGTTACGCGCATAATATCTGTTTTTTCATGTGTACTAGAAAGTCGGTGAGGTACGTGTGTAGCCCACGGAAACAGAAAAAACAAATGCACATCTCTACAAAACTGCCTTCCAAAGTAAGAACTCATCCTGCCGAGCACGGTGGTGAAAGTATCATGGGGTGTGGCTGCTTTGCATTGTCGGGACCTGGAATTCTGCTTTACATCTTAAAAACTCCGTAGAAGGGTGTCAGGCCATCCATTCATGAGCTGAAGCTGGGCCAAAAATAGGTCGTGCATCAAGATAATGACTTTAAAAATTCATGGAAATCTACTGTAGAATGGCTGAAAAAGAGATTTAATGTTTTGAAATAGCTAATTCAAAGTCCTGACCTAAATCCTATTGAAATGTTGTGGCAAGACCTGAAGTGAGCAAGGAAGCCCTAAAATGTCACAGAGTTGAAACAGGAATGGGTCAAAATTCCTCATGGGTGATGTAAGAGACTGATCAGCAGATACAGGAAATGTTTAGTAGAAGTTATTCTGCTGAAGGAGGTGCCACTAGTTACTGAATAAAGACTTCACACACTTTTTCACGCCAGGATACCAATTGTTGAATAAATAATGAAAATACATCCCTTTTGTCCGAGTTATTTATTCAATGTGGTTATCATTTTCTCTTATCAGGGTTTAGATTAGGATCTGATCATATTTTGAGAATAAACTGAGCAAAAATACAAACCATCTTAGGAGGTTCACAAACTTTTTTCCCAGCATTGTACATTTGTAATTCAACCATCTTAAAAAATGTATCAAAAGTGGAGTGTGTATCTCACATTTACTTACCTTATGTGTGGATCAGAAAGGCTTCAATCTCTTACGGAGTTTCCTTGGGAAATTAAACTATCAATAGGGTAACAGGTTTGTAGATGGACTGATGAAAATCCACGTGAAACCAACTAGAGAATTTTTCCACATATCTGACAATATTTAACCCTATGCCAGCTACAAAAACTTACAAAAGTGAAGATCAATGTGGTGGTTACAGGCCTATTTCTTTTAGAAAGAGTAGTTTTTTGGCAATTGAAGTGCTTGCTGTATACAAACAGTGTCCTTCGCGTGAACCAATGTGGGTTTAGGAAGTATTAAAGTACTGAAACAGCTCTCATTGCACTTCATGACTATGTGTTGCGGAAATTGATTCTGGGCAGGGTGTAGTGGTAATTTATTTAGAAATGTCTTCAGCTTTTGACTCAGTTAATCATTTGAAGTAAAGGGATTGCCTGAAGGAGTTGGGTTTTGGGGGCAAGGTGTATTTGTGGTTTCAGTATTTCTTGGAGTGAGGATTAATTCTAATACTTCAGAGCGGTTTGCACCCTCGGTGGGAGAACCCCAGGGGTCCATACTGCCGCCCACTCTGTTTAATACTTATCTGTTTTCTTTGTGTTCTTTGCTGAGCTCTTTTGACATTTCTCTAGATGTTATGCGAATGATGTTCAATTGTATTTTTACAGTTCAGGGGAGGGAGTGCTTCTTTTCCCCCAGATTATCCAATGTTTGACAGCAGCTGGGGAGTGGATGGGTGCAAATGACTTGGTTTTGAATTTTGCAAAATCTAAAGCCCTGGGGATCTCTAGAAGGTCCAGACCAAAACATTTGCTGACTATTGTAGTTGATGGGGAAGTAATCCCCTGTGTGGATCAGGTGAAGAATCTTGGGGTCATTTTTGATATTAATTTGTATTTTAAGGTCCAATTGCCTACTATTCTCTCATCAGGGTATTTTAAGCTTAGGTTTTTGCGCCATCTAAGGTCTATTCTGAGTGGGGCAGATTTTAAAACTGTAGTTCAAGTTTTTATTTTGTCGATGGTGGATTATTGTAATTCATTGTATGTGGGCTTACCTTAAAATCGTTTGCATGCTTTACAGCTGCTGTAAAATTCAGGGGGCGTCTAGTCACAAACCCCCCCACTCCAGAGCACATCACTCCCCAACTGCAACAGCTTCATTGGTTGCCTATTTCCCAACGGGTGACATTTAAAGTGATGATTATGGTTTTTAAAGCTTTGAAAAGTAACTATTTCCCTAGCTTTGCAAAAATGTTTAAGCCTCACCAACCCTCCCGATCCTTGCGGTCCACTAGTCAACAGCTTTTAGTGATCCCTTCTATAGGGGAAGCCCGACCGCAGTGCAGGCACCAAGGAATCAAGCTTTGTCAGTAATCGGTCCAAAACTGTGGAATGATTTGCCCATAGAGGCGTGGGAGTTGTCCGAGTTGAACATTTTCAGGAAACAGCTTAAAGCATTTTTGTTTAAAGAAGCATTTAGTTGAAAATTGGTTTTAAATGTAAATAGTCTTGATGTCTGTCTGTGATTTTATTGTTATACATTAAGGTGTGATCTGCTTAGCTTGATTGTTTTCATTATAAGCGGACAATAAATGTTTTTAAATAAATAAATAAGATTCCCCCCCCCCCCCCCCCCCCGCCAAATCAAAAATAAACACAAAAGGAGGGGTTTCAGACAAGGAGACTTTCTGGCAATATATCACGTGCACGACAGCACATTATATACGGCTAAAGCACTGTTGATCTAATCATATACCAGAGTTTTCTTTTTCATTTCATTGCAAATAAAACGCTGTTTTCAAGCAGCTCGGTCAAAGTTTCATGTATCAAACTTGGCCAATCTGACCTTGAATGGCTCGCTCCGTGTTTTTAGGAATAAATTACTGGGCCTGTACGTTTGACAGTGGGGCAGATGGGATTAAGGTTAGCATCACCGCTGCCGGTTTTAGGGACCTCAGAAGCACAAGGGCGAGCGAGCACTGCCAGGCATCTGTGTGCGCTGCACTGAGATTTGCTGCAGACTCCGAATTGTTCCCTGCTATGTTGCATGGCTTTTAATTAATGTGAGTGCTAGTAGGGGCTGTGCAGGCAAATGTTCTGTTTCTACATTATTAGGTTATAATTTGTGGTATTTACTTTGATTAGGTGCACTGTGACTGTTCCCCTAGTGAGAGAAAGGTGATTTTTTTGAGTTTTTATTGATGTTTTTCCTATGTATTTTTATGCTGTACCATATACTGTATTTCACTGCAGAATGATGCATTTAATTGTTGTATTAGCTTGATGTAAACTGCCTTGGGTTGAACTCGTTTTGAGGAAGACGGTATAAAGATATAACCTAATTCTCTTCCTAACAAGACGGGCAGCCTTGCATGAGGACAGATATCCTCCCTCGGATCATGGCACTGTGGGCCGGATGGATTCGATGAGTCTCATTCTGCCTCTGCAGGAAAGATTGTTAGAACATCTGGTCCAGTGGGTGAACTCCGCAGCACTGCAACCGGAGCGCTGCTCTCTGCATAGACTTCAAATTAGCACAACAGCCGTGGGACACTTGCTCTGGCACTGAGCAGTCCTAGCCAGAACTGGCTCCAGTCCCTATCAGCCGCAAAAGCACTGCACCGAGCTGTAGCAGTGCCTGTGGGATGGCGGTAGAGGAGGATGTGGTGTCTGAGCCCCTGAAAAGACTAAGGGGCTTGCGCTGTGCCCCTTCCCACCCTCTCCCTCGGCACCCGGCGGCTAGGCTAGGGCTCATTGTGCCATGGCACTGGCACAGGAATCCAAAGTGCCAGTCTCCACTGCCCCATGGGGGAGTGAGAGCAGCTGGCGGGATAGGAGGACCCGGGGGTTGCTATGGCAACTAATTGACCCGATCTCTGACCCCCCCCCCCCCACAGTTCCATCAAACACATCCAAAAGGCTGCAGCCTGGCTCTTGCAATGAAAGGCTTGTGGTCTGGGAAATGATCCTGTCCTTCTGCCTCGAGGTTCAGCCTCGCTGTCTCTCCTGTGGAAGCGCAAGCAGCGGGGGCTCCAGGTCATCAGAGCCAAAGTGAGCCCCATGGCTGCTGGACTTTGGGGTTCCTGCTTCTCTCAGCAGAGCAGGACCCCAGGCCTGGTAACCCTGCCTGCCATGTGAGCAGGTCCCTGCCATCCACTGGGATAACAGCTTAATTGTACCATTAGTCAGAATAATTTTCTGGCAGCGTAAACACTATTATCACACTAAAGATCTCATTTAAGAAAATAATGAACTTCCCTGTTGCTTGATTCTGTCATGTCCACCTCTGGACCCACGTCTGTCTCTCTCTCTCTCTTTACCCTAATGTATTTTATCCCATTAAAAGAAAAAAAAGCAGGCTCCATGACTCTGTCTGCTTTCTCTGTCTGTGCTGCCTTCATACCCCAGGTGTATCAGCGTGAGAGCTGCAGGAGGATTTGATGATAATCAGCACAGCAGCACCCCTATTTTAGTTTGATCCATAAAGAAGTGGGGGGAGGGAACTTTCAAAGGGGGAAAAAAAATTCCTTCAAACCCTAACGTCTTCTCCATAGCAGGGCAGAGCAGAATCGTTTCATGTGCTGTGACCGACACCTGCGGTCTCGTTTTCCGTCCTTCAGCCCCCTCCCCCACCCTGCTCACAAATTCTGAACAAGGCCCCCAGCCCCCCCCCAGGCACTAAGGACAGAGGACGGTCGCTCTCGTTCAGCAGCCTGCCTGCCAGATCCCAAAGTCCCCGCAGTAGGACTTGAGAAAGGCGCTGCCATCTGCAATAATAAAATTAAGGGGGAATGAAGAAAGAAAAAAAAAAAACATGCCGGATCCCTCCGGGCTTTTCCTGTCAGCGTGCACGTTGTGAGAAAGCGGGAAAGTCAGTTTTGACTGGGTGCAAGGCCCCCCCCTCCCCCGCGCCTCAGAGTCTTGCCGATCACCTCCAAAACCCCCGAACCGATGCCGCAGAGTCCGTGATGCCAACAGGATGGAAGAGTACGGCCCGTTAATTTGGGAGTGGGATGCCCCGTTCTGATCTATCACCCTAATCCAGGGGCCTCCAGGTGGGGATCTTGTCAGATGTGGACCAGGGAGAAGTGGCAGACTAACTCCCTCGCGGTGTTCGATGAAGGCAAGTTGGGCTCCCAGTTGTTATGGTCCTGGGCTGTGAGGGCGCAGTTAAAGTCACCCCCCCCCCCCCCCCAAACACTGTGCCCTCATTATATATATATATATTTTTTTATTTATTTTTTTTAATTCAAAACTATACATGTTATTGTATTTGTTCAGTTACTATGTTTCATTGTAAAGCGCAATGCTGAATTATTGTTGAATGTAAACCGAGGTGATGTTACTTACATACCCCGGTATATAAAAATCTATAAATAAATAAACGTCCATAACAGCCAACACCAGCTGGAACAGCTGCTGCTCACAGGCCCTGCATGCACAGCTCGTGCTGTAAGGAGATTAACAATTCCACTGTTGGAGGTCACGTGATGGGGTGAGCCGGGGAGGATGGAAACCACTGAGCTCTGAGTGCCTGGCTCCATCGGCGCACATCTAACCTGCAATTGAGGCTCAAAAACCCACGAGAAACGAGAGATAGTAAGCCCATATGTCCATCGCCCGTTTTATGAATAAGATGCCCCTCCCCCCCCCCATGGCATCTAAAACTAGCAAAAAAGAAAAAGTCGCAGGGTTCCGATGCCAAAATGGCCGCCGTTAGCAAAACGGCCGGGGATTCACTGCCTGCAGGGCTTACGGTCCTTGCTATCGAGCAGGTTATAAAAGCAGCCCTACACGAAAAATTAGCGGGGGTGAAGGCACAGATTGGGGAAGTTCAAGCAGCCATCGCTGAACTATCCCCCCCGAATCGACCATGCTGAAAGCAGGATCTCTGCCCTGGAAGATGGATGCCATCAGGGCAGAGATCCAAAACTGAGAACCAGGGGAAACTGATAACCCAACTCCTGGACAAAGTAGATGACCTTGAAAACAGGGAGCGCAGAGTTAATTTGCGCTTTCCTGGGCTTCCCTGAAGAAATAGAACCTTGGGAGGGCTCTTAGAGCAGTGGCTCCCGGATGCACTAGATTTACAGGAGTTTAAAGGAACTTTTAAAATAGAAAGAGCACACAGATTAGGAGCACAAAAGACAGAGCTAACCAGACTACGATTGGTCATAGCAAAATTCTTAAGCTTTACCCACAAGAACGAAATCTGGAAAGCATACCGGCGCAAGCAAAACATCTGCTATGGAAAGCAGAAAATCCGCATTTTTCAAGACTACTCCATAAGAGTGTCTGAGCTGCGTAGAGGATTTTCCCCAATTTGCTCCCAGCTCTATCAGCAGCACATCAAATTTGCCCTCCAATACCCAGCGAAGCTACGGGTCTGGTATAATAACAAACAACATAACTTTCAATCACCAGACAAAGCTGCTGAATTTATGAAAACCTTACCAGCAACTTAAAGCTACGACGGGGCATGAGCTAGCAAACACCAGTGTTGATCTGACCATATCTAACCCTCTTGTTTGATGCTACTCCAGCTAGGACATTAATTGTTCCCACAGGGATTAGATCTCGTTCACCCCTGGCAGGAAGGGAAGGCGTTAACTTATAACGAGTAACAGACCTCCAGCTAAGACTTGTCTTATGAGACACTGCTGCCTAACCTAGACAGACTTAGCTGCTTAAATAAAACCCTTCATACGCACAAACTACAATTTTTTGTGTCTCAGCAGTGGTTTCCACCACCCTATCTGAACTCAATAACGCCCCCTTGAAAACCCTTTGCTGTGGCCTACTGCTCACGATATGGAGCTACAGCACTTGTACACAAATCAAATGACCTCCATGCCTCCAGGATTGAGGCCATTTCATACTTGGACTCGAAGGGAAGGGAAACTTGGGGGGGGGGGGGAAGGGGGAAGGGATATCATAGACAGAACCAGTTCAATTCCGGATCTGACTATTACAAGACCTCGACAGCTCAACAGTTACATAACACCATTCACCCTGCAAGGGCGTAAAGGACAGACGCCGAAAACAAGGACAATTGTGCACACCCGCCCGAATGGAGAGGGGGAGAGGGCTATGCTGGGGGCCTTCACGTCTACCTCTAAATTGTCTCCCACACCACCACATCAGCGATTGATTTTGCCTGATACATGAATAAAATTATATCTTGGAACGTCAACGGGTTGGGCTCACCCATCAAACGAAAGGTCTTAGCCCACCTCAAGCGCTTACACGCGGACATTGCAGTAATATAAGAACCCCACCTCACCTCTGCGGAAAGTCAAAAACTATAAAGAGACTGGATTGGCTCGTGTGTTTACTCAGCAGCAGTCAACAGAAAGGCCGGAGTTGCAATTTTAATCAGTAAAACAGCGAACTTCCAAATTGTCAAAAATATTGCAGATCCCAATGGAAGCTTTATCTTGCTTATCGGCCACTGGAATGCTCTCCCGGTCACAATTTGTAATGTCTATGCTCCTAATGAGTACTCACACACTTTCTTTACCACCTTATGTAACCTGCTCCACACACATACACAGGGTCAATTGTTCCTCTTAGGAGATTTTAACTGTGTGCATGATGGTACCATAGACAGAAGTCCCCCACAACAGAGGAAAGCCACCAAGACCAAGAAGGGCATAACGTTTCTCTGCCATCAACTCCATCTTTTGGAAGTGTAGCATGTTCTTCATCCTGATGAAAAAGACTTCACCCAAGTTTCTAGGTCCCATATGTCCTTATCATGCATAGACTACATTCTCATATCACACTCCCTTTTCTTTCGGATACAGCAAGCAACCATTGAAACACAAGTGATCTCAGACCATGCTCCAATCTCTGTCCTCTTGGCCTCCTCGCAACCCACACACGCCGACCGTATCTGGAGATTCCCGAGCTATCTTAAAGACGATTACAAATTCCAGGAATTTTTACAAATTGAGGGAGTATGCAGAATACAGTCAACACCATGTGTCAGACCCCCAACTATTCTGGGAAGCTGGGAAAGCGGTATTGCAAGGAGATATAATCTCATATGTCCACTCCCGTAACAAATGGCTTAACCAACACATATTGCATTATGAGCAACAGCTTGCAAATAGCAAACGTGCTTTGATTCAGTCCCCCTCACCCACTCGCAGAAAAGAATATTATAGCATTCTTGAGAACCTCAATACCCTTTTACAAATGAGAGCACAAGCATTTCTTCAGAAAGGAGAACAAAATCTATTCCGGTTCGGAAACAAACCAGGCAAGTTAATGGCAAACCTGGTCCGGGTCGCTAGAAAAAAAACATTCGTCAACAGCATGGGTCGCCCCAATGGGACCATAACCACAGACCCACGGGAAATCTGTGAATGTCTACACCAATTTTATGAACAATTATATGCCCCAGACCACGAAAGAGGGGATGTAGAGAAGAGCGAATTCTTCCAAGACTTGACACTCCTGCAGCTCACCACCCCTCAGAAGAACTTCTTAAACAGACCACTCCAGCCATATGAAGTCTCTCAAGCGATCTCCAGCACTCAAACTGGAAAATCACCCGCCCCGATGGTCTCTCATATGATTTTTACAAAATACTTCAATTACAATTAGCTGCTCCCTTAACTCATTTCTACTCAACTGGCTTTTCCACTGGGCAATTTCATTCCTCTTTCAACACAGCCCACATCACCGTTCTACCTAAGCCTGGCAAAGACCCATTGCAGCCCTCCTCTTACCGCCCAACATCACTGTTAAACTGCGACTTAAAAATCCTAGTGAAGGTACTGGAAGAGAGGTTGAATGTTCTCTTACCCTCGCTAATTTCACACCATCAGCTGGGATTTGTCAAAGGAAGGACCCCACATACAAATATCTTAAAACTGATGTCAGCCATGGAAATCTGCCAATTTCAACATATCCCAGCCCTCGCTATTGGATTCGACTCCGAAAAAATGTTTGACAGCGTGGCATGGTCTTACCTTTTCTCGACCCTTCAATGCTTTGGAATCTAAGGGGAGTTTTTGCAATATCTTCAACTTCTGTACCAACTCCCTGTCTCACACATTTTGGAAAATGGCTGCCTCTCCAATGATGTTCATGTAGCATGAGAAGTGTGGCAGGGCTGCCCCCTGTCACCACTACTTTATATCCTAGCTATTGATCCCCTATTATGCAAACTGGACCAAAGCATATCCATCAAAGGTTTTGGGGGGCCCTCCCACATTTTTAAAATAGCAGCTTTTGCAGACGATGTCTTAGTCTTTATCGCCAAACCACATCAATCGTTGCCTGAAGTACTATGGCTGCAACATCAATATGGGCAATTCGCGGGCCTAAAAATAAATCTAGACAAGTCTGAGGTCATAGACATTAAGGGCACGGTCCGCACAACATGGTCTGGTGACTTCCCTTTACGCTGGGTCTCCAAAGAACTCAAATACTTGGGGATTCGAATACCTACCAATATAAACCTCCTATATAAGGTCAACATCCAACCACTGCTGGAACAATCTGCCACAAAGTTACAACAATGGAAATCATTACCTCTTTCGCTCACCGGAAGGATTCAGCTAGTCAAAATGATATTACTCCCTAAATGGTTCTATATTCTACAAATGGCTCCCTTGTGGCTCACTAAACGGGACCATAAGAGATTCACGACGGACCTACGTTTATTCCTCTGGTGAAGTAAAAGAGCACGATTGTCCATGGCAGTACTGATCACTCCGGCGTGTCCAGATTTGCTCACTTACAACTTAGCATGCACTCTCAGATATGTTAATGACTGGCTATTCTCAACTTCAAAGTATGTTCCTTATCAACACCTCCTGGAATGGTATGGAGTTCAGTCCTTGAATCCTTTAGTGCATCTAACACCCACAATGATTCCAGTATGCCTCAAGAACTATACGCTTCTACGTACCTGCCGGAAAGCATAGATCACGTTATACACTAAATGCCAGCAGCCAACACGTATGACTCCCTTGCTACAGATAACGGGGAACCCACTATTTATACCCGGACTTCACAAAGGACCCTTTCACAAATGGCAAGCTGGCGGCCTGACCTATGTTTACCAACTCTTTGAGGCATCTACCAGATGACTACTAACCTTTTCGGAGCTACAAACTACTTATAAGCTGACAGCTACTGACCATTATGCCTATCAACAAGTGAGTCACTTCATTCGAAGTCTTAGACTTACAGTGCAAGCACTTCAGGCCTCTCAGAAAATCAGGGACATAACTCAGCCTGGCCTAACCAAGAAATCTTCCATATCCAAAATGACCAAGTCCTTAACTGCCATCACACATCCGCCATTCCTCGATACACTCTTCGACAAATGGAAACAGTGGCCACAATGCACGATCACTCTAGATGAGTTCAAACAAAGTATGGCAGCGACATATGTAATCTCAGAGAATGTGCTGCTTCAGGAAACTAATTACAAATTCCTGTGGCAGATGTACATCCCACCCACTCGAGCATACCACATGCGCATTGTCCCCACCAACAAATGCCTCAAGTGCACAACAGAAGAAGGGGATTAGTATCATTGTTTCTGGGATTGCAATAAAATACTGCTCTTCTGGGAACAACTATGTACCTTCTGCTCTCAACTCCTACAGACAGCTCTACCTCTCATCTCCTCACTCTGGCTTTTCGGAATACTACCGAACACACTATTTACACTGAGTGAAACGAAACGACTATTATTGCAAAAAGTAGCCTTACTGGGGAAAAAAATCTATCCTGCAAAACTGGACAATTAACCAACCACCAAACTATGAACTCTGGTTTAAATGACTGGTGCAACTATGTGCGACCAAGTTTGCAGTGGCGAGGAATACGTCGGCAAAAACTTTTGCTTTAGTATACCTTTCCTGTCCTGTACCCTAACCAGGTGCAGAACCCGGTGACGGACAACTATAACCACCACCATAATCTTATTTACACTTTTCGTGCACTTTGTCATGTCCTTGAATATGTATGTCATGCTTGTTATGTAATACCTCTGTCTCAGACAACAGTCTTGATCGCTATCAACTGGTTTCTTCTGAAGTATGCTTTACCCTTATGATCTGGATGGAACTGGGGAGGAGGGGGGGAGGGGGATCATAAGAAGGGAAATGTTTGACCTACTTGTTCTACCGATGGCATTCATTTTCTGGCTGTCATTTATTTATTTATTTATTTTTAGATTTTTATATACCGGTGTTCCTGTATTAAAATACAGATCACATCGGTTTACATTGAAACATAAAAATTACGCCAAGAGGCGGTACATATAACAAGGTTATAGAACTTGGAAAACATGGAAAACAGGTTCGAAAAATAACATTGAGAAAATTGTATAGTCTCTTTGAGAAACCAAATCATAAAATAAGGCGTAATTGTCTAAGATAAATGTGATCTGCAGAAGGGATTGCGATGGTGAGAAAATCTTGATAGCTGGAGGTAAAAAATAATCAAAGTTCTGGAAAAGCTTGGCTAAAGAGCCAGGTTTTAATTTTCTTTTTGAAGGAAGCGAAGCAGATCTCAAGGCGGATGTCTGGCGGGAGCATGTTCCATTGGACGGGTCCTGCTAAAGAGATGGTACGTTTCTGATGTAAGGATATTGTTGAAGGAACATAGAGTGTGCCTTTATAAGCTCCTCTGATAGGTCTAGATGAAGAGTGAAAACGAAGTTGGGTACTTAAGTGGAGTGGGGATATGTTGTAAATAGATTTATGAATTGCTGTGTATACTTTATAGAGAATCCTTTGCTTAATAGGCAGCCAGTGGAGGAGTTTTAGTATGGGGGTTATATGGTCTCTTTTATTTGTATTGGTAAGGATGTTTATTACCAAAGATTAGTACTAATGTTGATTATATGATATTTCATCTGTTTACTTATTCGCTTATGTATACTATGCCTCTTGTTTTATTAGTATTATTCTTGTCTTCAATGTCATGGCAAATGTTTATAAAAACTCAATAAAAGAATTTCCAAAAAAAAACCCAAAACAATTCCACTGTTTGAGCTAGAACCGGACCTGCAGCAGAAGGCACTGCGGCCTTCGTGCTGGGGCCTGTCCTGCCAGTCTCAGCAGCAGCATTAGGCCCCCTTAGAGGAACAGGCAGTTTCTGAGATGGAGAGCTTGCCAACTGCAGATGAGGAGACTGCAAAAAGAGTGGCTTGGAGGTGGCAGACTGCGCATTGTTTGCCCAAACTCATGGCATAGGAACCACCTCGCATCCTCTGCGCGGTAATAAATAGGGCCCCACACGTGGGGTGAGAAATGAGTCCGCCACTAACTCCCACTCCTGAGGCAGCTTCACGGTGGGGTCCGGCTCTGTCCTTGCACCCGCCGACCTCCCCCAGGGCGCACAGGTTCGCAGTAACACTGCCTCGGGCATAGCAGGTGTTACATTTGTTGGCACCAAGCTTGCTCTGGGGAACGCCAGGGGCTCTACTGGAACTGAGACCCTCTCCAACAGAACACAATTAGTTGCCATACTGGGTCAGAGCAATCCAAGTCAGAAGTACCTGGCAAGTATCCAAACATTAAAAAGATCCCAGGCTACTAATACCAGTAATAAGCATTGGCTACTGGCTACTCCCTAAGCCAATGCGCCTAACAGCAGAAGGGTTTCTTGCAATGTGATTTT
Organism: Rhinatrema bivittatum; assembly: GCF_901001135.1. Lineage (NCBI taxonomy): Eukaryota > Metazoa > Chordata > Amphibia > Gymnophiona > Rhinatrematidae > Rhinatrema > Rhinatrema bivittatum. The sequence goes on from NC_042625.1 coordinate 87,062,053, forward strand.
TTTTTTTTTTTTTAAATAACAGAAATGAAAAAAACTACAAAATACCTAAAAAATCAAACCCTGTGCTCCAAAAAACTAAACAACAGGGAGTGAGTTTCATAAAAGGATTGAAAGAAATTCTCAGCCCAAAAAGACATTGGATTTCTGGACTGCTCTGAGAGGCGGCAGCAGGTGAGGAACGACGCCAGCCAGGCTCAGGGACACGTGGCCCAGCTGAGCAGATGAGCAGTTTCCCCTCCCGGGGTCCAGAGTATCCAACTATAGTAAATAAAAAGGTAAGAGATTGTTCTCGTTTGCTTTAAACTGAAATAAAATCAAAACTGGGAAAGTTTTGGGGCAGGGGTCATTGAAAAGTAACGAAATAAAAACAGTAGAGACCGAGCTCCAGTGGGAGGCTGAAGAGAGAAGCACAATCCAATGCAAAAGGTGAGTGCGTTCCCTCACAGAAATGAAATCAAAGTCTGAATAAAAGAAGTAAACTGTAAATAAAAGCGAGAACTAATGCCTCCTCACAAACTTATCTGAAGTAGGCCAATAGGTTAAGTATAAGCTGATGAAAATGAAAGTTTTGAAACAAAACAGTGGGAGCAGATGTGAGGGGAGCAGCAACTCCCTGCATGCAATGGGGCAAAACCAGGCCTGGATCAGCCTCTTCCTTACGGCTTGGAGCCGGATGGTAACACAAACTGGTGGACACCGAGTCAGCACCGATGCCAGTGAGTGGACCACCTCCAATTCCTGTTCTCTGTCCTCAAAAGGCTCCAATTACCTCTACACAGCACAGTGTGGGTGCCATAAAGTCAGAGCTGGTGCAAGGGAATTAGACGTCCTAGCTGAAATCTCAGCAGGGTGGGTCCTCACCCCCACTCTTCAACAGCATCTTCTGCTCAACATTTTCTGCTCTCTTCACTCCTTCCCACCAGAATATCCTCTTTTCATGCCTCTCTCCCATGCCCTCCTTCCCCAGTAGCAGTAACATCTTCTGCTCCGTCCGCCAGGGATCCCCCTTCCTCCTCACCAAGCTCCTCTTCCTGTCTCTCTGTCTCCTTGTTGTTCACATGCAGCACTCGCTCCTCTGTAGTGTGTCTTCTGCTGTGACCGCACATGCTGGAGGACCACAGGCACTGCGTGATGGCAGGGAGGGCATGGAAATAGGTTCCCTATCATCAGTTACGTCCATCGCCGTCTCTCTCTTATCTCGGGCCATAGAGAGGGAGACTGGCCAGCCGGCACCACTTATGCTGGCTTGGTTTCGACTGCTGCTGTCACCACCGCCCCCCCCCCCCCCCCCCAAAACTGCGGCAGCCGCTTAGTGTGCTTAGTGCTTCCACAGGCCCTGCACAGCATCCTCAGAGCAGAGGCCGGGACACTGACCGTGTCTGCAGAACTCAAACACTGATACAGATCTCCCCTTATTCCCTGCAGCCTGGTTGTGAGCTGCATTTCTACAATGACGGAAAAAACTTGAGATATGATCTCAGACTCTAAGGTTACCAATTAGGATACCGTGTTCTGCCCTACCGGCAGCAGAGCAGCAAGGCAAACAGGACGCTTTTATGCTCCAAATCAGCTTATTCTCACTCTGTAAAAGGTTTGCTGGGCAAACTGGATGGCACAACAAATTGTCTTTAATCTACCTGGCTCAGAATGTGTCATGGACTTTTTCTCCAGGACCGTCTAAACCTCTTTTAAACCCTGCTATGCTCGTCACCTTCACCACATCCTCTGGCAACAGATTCCACAGCTTGATAGTGCACCGAGTGAAAAAATATTTTCTATGATCTGTTTTGAAGCTGCTGGTTTTTAGTTCTGAAAAGGTAACCGTCCTTCATTTACCTGTTCCACCCCGCTCATGAGTTTATAAACTTTTATCACGTCCCCTCTCAGCCGTCTCTTTTCCAAGCTGAAGAGCCCTCGCCTGTGTAGCCGCTCCTCATAGGATAGGTGTTCCATCCCCTTTATCATTTTTGTCACCCTCCTCTGCAGTAGGGATATACATTCATTACATCTGTTTCGGTGGGTACACGCATATCTTTGCCAGCTTTATAGTACAGCTGGGAAAACGGAGCATATGAGTGCATCTCATTATTAAAAATACACACATGCTCTCCATTTCCCACTTGTACTAGAAAGCTGGCGAGGTATGCGTGTACCCACCGAAACAGATGAAATGAATGCATATCCCTACTCTGCACCTTTTCCAGTTTGACTATGTCCTTATTAAGATGGGGGCGACCAGAACCGCACACAGTACTGAAGGTGTGGTCACACCATGTCTTGATGCAGAGACAATATATTTTCCATTTTATTCTCCATTCTTTTAAGGATCATTCCTAACATTCTGTTTGATTTTTTGACCACCGCCATGCTCTGAGCAGAGGATTTCAATGTGCTGCCCACCAGGACTCCTTTTCTTGGGTGGTGATGCCCAGTAGAGAACCCAGCATCCCTACCTGTAGCTGGGATTTCCTTTCCCTATCTATCTATCTATTTATTTATTTAAAGTTTTCACTATACCGACATTCGTTAGAAACATCACATTGGTTTACATTAAAACATAACAATAGCAAAATATGCTTTACAGAGAGAACAGTGCAATTAAACAGTGAGTTGAAGATACAGGGGGGAGGAACAAGGGGTGAAACTATATACATGACACAGATAATAACAATAATAATAATTATAATAATAATAATAGATAATCCCTATGCGCATCACTTTGTACTTTTCCACATTCAATTTCATCTGCCACTCAGTTGCCAGTCTCACAAGCTCCTTCTGCAATCCTCACAATCTGCTGCTGTTTTCATAACTGAATAATTTGGTGTCATCTGCAAATCTGATCACTTCACTCGTCGTTCCCTTTTCCAGATCATTTATGTTTATATTAAACAGCGCAGGTCCCAGTACCAATCACTGTGGTCCTCCACTAACAACCTTTCTCCATTTGCAAAACCATTTCTGTTTCCGCCTTTTAACCAGTTACCAGTCCCCAAATAGAACAGCGCCCCCTATCCCATAACTTTGTAATTTCCTAAGGAGTCTTTCATGGGGGACCTTGTCAAATGCCTTCTGAGAGTCTTTGGTGGACCATACATAACTGGAAACATTTTGAGAATGGAGTATGAAGATTACAAGGAATGAAGTCTGTATACCATGTAAGGCTAGTAAGTGCTTAGAAAAAGCATAGACAAACTAAAGGCTGGAATCTAAGAGGACCCCCATAAGGCTAGGAAAAGCTGGAAGGACCGTGGGTTGCAGCCAGGGAGTGACTGAGGTTGAGGATTTCATTGAGAAATAGGGGGATGGTTCAAGGTTTGGATTTTGTGATGGACCTATGCAGATCTTTCATGGAGAGGCATGAAAGGATCAAGGAAAATAAAATGCATACATTTGGATCTCCTACAGGAAGCAGAGAAAGATAAAGACCTGGAACCCAAACCAGAGATGTGATTGAACCTATTTGAACATGAAGTGCACACAGCCCTGCCATTCACTGCCATGTGGTGGGACCTGGCTTTGAGGGCCAGCCAGGGCAGGGGATGCTGCAGAGACAGTGTTCACAGTCCCTGGGGTAAGGGAATCCCAGTCATCTTGCAATGGTGACACCTAGTAACTGGATTCTGGAAGAAGACCTCTTGCACGGAGTGCATAGCAGCTGGCCAAGGACAGCCTCCTTGATGACCTAGGCTAGGTGAGCCAGGATAGGATAGGGGAATCGTTATGAATGAAGGTTCATGGTAACAGATCCCAGACGTGGTTTCAATTGAGCTGTAAGCCAAAGGAACAAGATAGAAACTGATGGGAAACCCCCTCAGGCAAAAAAAAAAAAAAAAATGGACCGGAATGGATAGAATTTGTCCTTATGCTCTTCGAGCTATCACCTTCTTTATGACAGATGGGCACAGTAGATTATAGCATTGATTTAATTGTCCACAGCACAGGATACAGACCTAAAGTTGATTTTTGGGCTGCACATGACCAGGGTGCATCCCTCCTGACAGTCACTGTGGAGGAAATCAAACGTTTCTGAACTGCAGAACACTTTCCATATGGCTTTAATCATATGGATGTGTGCTGGGTACACACAGGTTAAGGTAGCACCCTAGAGTTATGGCTGGTGTCAGAAGCAAACCGCAGTGAGTTTGGTGGTATTGGAACATGTCATGTGACAGATTTAAAGATATCGAGTTGAAAACGTTACCATCTCGCCTTTGCTTTCAAAGGCGCAAGGTGAACATCTCAAACTGTTTTCCCTTACTCCCACCTAGTGGCAGAAGCCTGGAATTGCAAGTGCACGAGCACTCATAAAAAGAGAATTAGGGGACACGCAGCTGTGTTTTTTGTGGCAAATATAATTTGGTCTAATTACAGGATAGTGGTGGGAGGAGGCTGGGGAATGCAAGGGTTTTAGAGAGAGGAGAGAGAAGAGGGAAATGGAAAACTAGATCTACAACTGTTGTCAAAATAGCCATAGGTCAAAGCAGTCCTAGCAAAATACATGAAAAAGTCCACAGGGGGGGGAGAGAGGAGAACAGAAGTGTGTTCAGTGAGTCCCTCCAGGACTGCCAGATGACTCCAGTTTTTCTAAAGAGGCTGATCCAATCCAGTTTTTACCACACAGCACTTTTCTGATGTCTCCAGCCCTGAAACCTAAAGGACAGCCCTCTCTCCTAATTTTGCTCTTTCGTCTATTACATCTTTGGGCTGTTATTGTCAGTTGAGCCAGGTCAACCCTGAGATGCTGATCCAGTTCTGGTCTTGTCCCATTGCGTTTATGGACTTGTACTCCTGCTTTTCCTAGAGAAATTATGCATTCTCAGCATTGGTCTGGACCAGAAGGTCATCCTAGGTAGGATCCTCCAGAGCTTCGCAAGTGTAACTCAGATGTCAGTCACTCACTGGTCAATTTTAAAAGCCTTACTGCACCGAAGCGGGGAGATAAGCGAGTGACTCGGTGCGGTGCGCACCACATGGATTTTACAACCCGCGCGGGTACACGCACAAAAATAAGCTTTGCCAAAAGGGTTGGGGTGTGGGCACGGTCTGCACGGGGCATGAGTGAGCATGATTTCTGTGCATCTGTATTTATGCCTACAGGTGCGTCCCGGGGTCCCCTGCCACATAGTTTTACTTCTGCTATGGACGATGTGCAAGTCATAAAATTAAAAACAATAGGTTACTTAGGGAGGTTTAGGGAGTCAGCCTAACAGGGTAACAGGGAAGCAAGGTAAGAGGGGAGGTTAGGAAGGCCTATTGATTAACTGGATGAACTGGGAACGAACTGGAAAAATGAGTTATAGCATCGGAGCGTGTGACTTGTAAAATCCCCCTCCACTTACGCAAGGCGGCATTTGCGCGCACACATACGTGCGAATAGCCAATTTTAAAACATGCGCGTGTATGTTTTAAAGTTGCCGTATACATGTGCAACCGCGCACGGCTCTTAAAATGTACCTCAATGTGTTTTTCTGTTAATGGCCCCCTGTAATTATCCCCAGTGCGCCCATTCCCAGATGCTTCAATGGGAAAGAACTTGTGAGAGGCCATTTAAGGTCTGCAACCTTCCCACCCCAGGGAGTCTGGTCTGGTGATTCACTGTCCCCAGGGCAGAAGTCGAGCTTTCTGCAAGGCGCACACTCGGCGATGCTGATTGGCTGGTAGGGGACACTGAAGTAGCAGCAGCCTTTTAACTCTCCGGATCTGGTATGCCTAGGCTTGGCTGGTGCTGATAGATGTAGAATCTAAACTCAGATCCCTGGAACTGCAGCGCTATAGCTTGACCGTAGGCCTAGCTCTTCAAGACACTTTTTATATTAAAATATTATCTACAAAATACAGCTGGGACCCTACTTGCCATACTTTGCAGAGAGGTCAGAGACTGTAGGGACGTAGAGGCTTACAGACTCGCTTTGACATTCTAGGTTTCTGTTTAAAAAGATGCCTGCAAGTTCTCTTAACTTACTTGGCAGGCTGGAGGTCTTGCAGTTGCACTGTCCCTCCAAAGAACAAATCTGAGGCACGTGGAAGGCAGAGCTATCCTTATTAGGGGGTAAGGGGTGGCGAGGCAGAGGCAGGGGATTGCAGGAACTCAGGTCACTGGCCCATGCTACCTTGATCACCCACTGCCTGACTAGCATCACTTGGGAGTACTGGTGGGCCAGGAGAAGCAGCAATCCCCACAGCCGATTTTCAGCAACAGGCCAGGACGTTCAGGCCCCCATCCAAACTCCTAAATATCTTGGCGGGGGTCATGCCACACTCTTCAGTCTTTGGGAAGGGAGGGGCCTATTCCAGTGACTTGGTCAGCCCTGAGGATGAGAGCTTACATGATTGATCCCTATGTTGTACCTTTTCTATAATGGGAGAGCTGACCCTAGGGGTGTGTGGCATCCAGACAGAATCACCTGGAGAGGAATCCTTTGAGACTGAGGAGCAGAAGGAGTGGTCTTTCTGGGCCTGTGGGGGAGCAGCCTCCTACCTCCTGGCCCACTGGCGGTCTTGTGGGAAGAGAAAGTGATGTCAGCTGGCAAGAGCTGGAGGCTGACCCATGCTCCAGTTCTCCCACACCTCTCCCCTAAGGACAGCCCTGCACGAGGGGGCACTGCACGCATGTCTGTGCATGAGGGATGCCTGCAAAGCCAATCTGAGGGTAAATGGCGTAGCAGTTACCATCCTAAACAGCACAGGTACGATTCCACTGGGTTTCCAAGAAAGTACTGGGGGTGGCCTGAACAAAAGGCCTAGCGTTAAAATTTAAACTTCAATGAGCTTGGGGAATCTGGATTTTTTCTACAAGCCTCCACCTACCTTAGTGGCTGTAGGAATGATTGCAAACCTCAGTGATAAGACAGAAGGAGTGCCAGGTGTTGGCTTAATTATTGGTTTTGTAAGAAGCAAGGTTGAAAATGGGAAGGCTTGGACCAGTGGAGATGACAGATTTTCTGACGATGGAGGGCAGTAGTAGGAAAAGGGTTGAGAGGTCAGGCAAGTGATATATGGGGGGGGGGGGGGGGGGGAGCTGGTGTTCGTGTTGGGTTTGATATGGAATTTATAGGTGCATGTACTTAAAGGGGGTTAATCTCAACTGGGCAAACTGGATGTGCCCTTTTAGTCTCTTATCTGCAGTCATGGACAACGTTCCTATGTTCAGATTCTCATGGTCTTAGTCTGGCATTTTTTCAGTCCAATAGTTAGATTTTGTCTTAGAATAATAAAAACACAAGAGTAGACACACAGAGGCTGTCATACTGTTGAGACAAAATAAGCTATCTGTGCCAAGGTCAAACCTGATTGTCCACTCGTCCCACCCAGTGCATAAAATCCTAGGACTACCCTTGGGATGATTTTCTCAATGTATTTACACAGATGCCTATAATCTCCTACCCTCAGCAACTTCCAGGAGTGCTTTAGCATAGGGCCCCATCATTCCAGTCTAACAAATCACCTCTGCCATTAAGTTTGGCATTTAGCAGCTGGCAGATTAGCTGCTGCTGCCACCACCCCCACCACAAAAATGCTTGGCGCTTAATGCGTGGATGAAGCATGGGCACTGCAGGCAGCCAGGAGGGCAGGCCGGCCCCCTACTGTGCAAACTCTTTCCAGCCCTGAATCACAGGAGGAAAAGCTGTTCCACCGCTGTGTAGCAAATTCAGGCCCACAACCCAAAGAGGAGGGGAGAAAGAGGGAGAGGGTCCATCCAGCACGGGTGGGATTGCGTGTGCACAAGCCACACAACAGCACAGCTGGAGACAAGCGGGGCCATCTCTTTTTTAAGCTTTTGGCACTGTTTGAAGTGGGCCTGGAGGCAGAGAGAGGAAGAGGAGGCATCAAGTATTATTAAAGAGGAGGGTCTGTGCCCATGGAGCTTTGTGACGGGTTGGGGGCAGACCCTGCCTCAGGCTTTAGGACGCAGAAAGTGCATTTTAGCATGGGGTGGGTGGCGATGCTGCTAGCACAGATGCGAAGCTTGTGCGTAGCAACTTCACCGCCGAGGGGTCACGTCAACACTCGTTACTGTCCATCTACTTACATCCCACAAGCCCTCAGTTCCCATGGTCAGCTCAGAGGGACAGGGAGAGCACGGGGCAGTCAGAGCATGGTCATAGGCCTGCTTTGTTTCTCTCAAATGCATGGTAAATTCAGTGTCTTTCTACCCAGGCTTTTGGAATGCTCTCTCCTGCTGGCAGAGCCAGTTCCTCATGGTACATGAAGAAAGCTCACTGCACTTCCCTGCCAGGATGGGGCTTACCCTAAAATCACTGCACTGCAAGCCAGAACGTATTCCTGCTGTGATTTTTCTCTGTAAGGGGGTTTAATGGTGGTTAATGTAATTCAGCTGCAACAATAGTTTAAATCACAGAACAGAGAGCCCAGGAGGTATAAAGGAGCCCCAGCAGGACCTCCCACCTTGCCCCAAGGAAACAAAACTTCCCTTCTTCTTTTCATTTTCTTCTGCACTCTCTTAAGAACATAAGAAGTTGCCCTGCTGGGTCAGACTGAGGGTTCATCAAGCCCAGCATCCTGTTTGCAAAAGTGGCCAAGCCAGGTTATGAGTAGATGGCAAGTACCCAAAAACTAAGTCTATCCCCTGCTAATGATGCCAGTAATAGCAGTGGCTATTCCCTACTGATTAAGAGCAGTTTATGGACAACTCCTCCAGGAACTTACCAAACCTGTTTTAAACCCAGCTACACTAACCCCTATAACCACATCCTCCAGCAATGAATTCCAGAGATTAACTGTGCATTGTGAACAAGAATTTTCTCTTTGTTTTAAATGTGCTACTTGCTAACTCCATGGAGTGCCCCCTAGTCCTTGTTTTATCCAAATGAGTAAACAGCCAATTTACATTTACCCGTTCTAGTCCTCTCATGATTTTGTAAACCTCTATCCTCTCCCCCCTCAGCCATCTCTTTTCCAAACCAGATAGACCTAACCTCTTTAGACTTTCCTCATAGGGGAGCTGTTCCATCCCCGTTTATCATTTTGGTTGCCCTTCTCTGTACCTTCTTCATCACAACTCTATTCCTTTTGAGTTGCAGCGACCAGAATTGTACTCAGTATTCAAGGTGCAGTCTCAGCATAGAGTGAAACAGAGGCATGATGACATTTTCTGTTTTATTCACCATTCCCTTCCTAATAATTCCTAACATAGTTTGCTTTTTTTGTTCACCACAGCACACTGAGTTGATGATTTCAATGTATTATCCACTATGCCACTTAGACCTCTTTCCTGGGTGGCAGTTCCTAATATGGAACCTCGAAATACTTTGTCCCTGTCCTCTATCAATCCCCCTTTCCTTTTGTTCTTGTTAAAAACATAAAAAATAAAACATGGGGATTTTAGATTTTATTACTTGTCTTTCTAACGTCAAGTTCAAGATGAGTTATAGTGCACTAAAATGGATGGGCAATGATAAACTTTTCTAATACAGTAGTTAACTTTATTTTGTTAACTTTTTATTTTGGTGACTCAGTTTGGGGGTTTCCTGATTGATAAGGCAAGATCTATTTATTTAATTCTTTTCTATACCGACATTCATAACACAAGTTATATCGCATCGGTTTACATCGAACAGGGGTAAATTTAACAAAAACTTGATCATAGCTAGGAAGCTACTGATCAGGTTAAGAGAAGAGTTACAATGAACGAGGGTTGCTGAAACTTGGAGGATGGAAGTAAGGAGAGAAGAGAGCAAGAGTAGTAAATATGTATCGAATGCGGAAGGTGAGAGGACAGAAGCGTGAACTGTCATAATAACAATACAGATAACACATATGTACATATCAATTATATCTATAGAATATATGCAAATAAAGTACTGAATGTAACATAACAAGTAGTAAGGTTAAGGAAAGGCTTGTTTGAACAGCCAGGTTTTAAGTTTTTTCTTAAAGGTAAGTGGGCAGTGTTCCTGGCGTTCCACAGCGATGGCCTAGCTATGGAGAAGGCACGTTCCCTGGTGGCGATGTGTAGAGTGGATTTGGTGGGGGCATGAAGGGTTCCTTTATAGGCCACTCTAACCGGTCTTTCTGAGGTATGGAGTCATAGCAGGATTTTTAATTCAAGTAAGTGTTGATGGTAGATGGTCTTGTGTATAATGGTGAGAGACTTTTGAAGGATTCTGAAGTTTATAGGGAGCCAGTGCAGATCCCCGAGGATGGGCATAAGGTGATCTCCTCGGCTGGAATTAGTTAGGATTCTGGAGCATCTGAAGGGGTTGTGTGGGGGTTGCGGGGAGGCCAAGGAGGGGGGAGTTGCAGTAGTTGATTTTTGGGAAGAGGGTAGCCTGGAGGACCATCCGAAAGTCATGTAAATGGAGGAGGGGTCTGAGTCTTTTTAGAATTTGTAGTTTGTGAAAGCAGCCTTGAGTAGTGTTAACACATTTTTTTAGGTTCAGTTGGTTGTCTAATATAACACTGAGGTCTCTCGCTTGGGCCATTGTGGCAGTTGAGGGGCCAGGGTGGGAAAAGTTATTGTGATCCGGGAAGATGAGCAGTTCAGTCTTGGTCTTGTTGAGGATGAGGTTTAGACTGGAGAGGAGGAGGTTGATGGAGTGAAGGCAGCTGTCCCAGAACTTGAGCGTTTTGGGGAGGGATTCTGTTATGGGGATCAGAATCTGCACATCATCGGCGTATATGAAATGAGTTAGGTTTAGGTTTGCAAGGAACTGGCAGAGGGGTAAGAGATAGATATTAAAGAGGGTAGGCGAGAGGGAAGAGCCTTGGGGGACTCCAAGTCTTAAGCTGATGGGTGGGGATTCTTTGTTGCTTATTCTGACCTTGTAGTACCTGTTGCTGAGGAAGGATTCAAACCATCTGAGGGCTGTTCCTGAGATACCTACGTCTGATAGGCAGATTAGGAGGATAGCGTGATTCACAGTATCGAAAGCAGCAGAGATGTCCAGCAGTGCCAGTAAGTATGGTTGTCCTTTGTCTAATCCCATGAGGAGGGTATCCGTGAGGGAAAGATCAAGCATGACAAATAATAAAACCTTTTTAGTACTGCAAGAGGGTCATCATACTCAGGAGCAGCTGTTAAAAATTAGAATTGGGAAAAAAAAGTCTTCCTTACTTTTTGGCACATGCTGAGATTTGTAACTTTCTCATACATGCCTCACCTGTTCTATGGGAAACTCTTATCCAGTTAGGAATAATTTCACTTACTGTGCCTTTTTTTGTTAATTTCAGAAATGTTAAAAGATCAGAAAAGAGTTGACTTACGCACTCTCTTCCCTTGGACAAGCTTCTGCAGCCCTACATTGCTTAACCACTTCCATACTAGAAGCAAACACCGGCTCTGGAGCTCGTCCTATGCTTAGGGGGAACTGCCACACCTTCTACTGGTTCTCAAGGCCCCAGCCAGGTACATACCAAAATGGGTGCACATGACAGCACGATTCCATCTCAGGAGCTAGAATCGATGGAGGACACGACAAGTGCCTGCACTAATGAAACATGTAACACGAGTTTAGCTCTGGCTTGCATCAAAATTTGATCCAAGCTCACCCTACAACAATCTAGCTCTACCCTTGCCTCTGGCTAGCCTGCTGATTCTTTAGTGGCCAAGTTTCTTAGCTCTTCAGCATCTCCTTCCACTGCTGTCACCGTCTGAATGAAGCACTGGGGTTTTGCACAGAACTTGCAAGCCATATTCACTCGGTTTTCTAATTTGACTGCCTTCAGGTTTAATGTGCCTTGTAAAGAAAGCATTCAAAAGAAGATATACTGCATTTTCCTTGCTCCTAGCATCAGAAAATATCTTTACAAAGTGATTTGTAACAGCATAGAAAGCCTTGTGGTGCCGGAGTTCAGCATTAACACTGCTAGCAGCAAAAAGCTTTTTGGGGAGGGGGCTGGTACGGGGAGATTCTCAGTAACAATCAGCCAGCCTCCTTTAAACCTGCATATGGCAACGGCATAGCTCATTAACACAGTGAGGCACAAAACAAATTTAACCTTTAAGAAATGCTGCTCAGGCAACTTTTGTGAACTATCAGCCTATGAAATAGAATGTATGATTAATTCAGCAGTCAGGAAGGGGGTAGGCTTAATGGGATTCACACCCTTGGACAAGAATTTAAAAAGCAATTACTTTACACTTCACCAGACTGCGAAACAAGGCCTAAAAACCATGCAGATTGGGCTGCAGCAGGTATTTAACTCTTCAGTTATTGAAGCTGGGGGAATTTTAAGGCTAGGAGAGACCAATGCCATGAAAATTCATTACATGGCTCACTAATGAGGACATATTTTACATCAGTCAGGTTACAAGGTTAATTTTTTTTTTTTTTTTTTTAACCTGCAGAACCCTACATTAGCCCCTTATCATGCAGGTGTTTGGTTTTTGAAAACATCAATGGTTACTATATTTTACCTGCCCCTGCACTTTCTGCAAAAGTTATGAAATTTGTAAAATGTCACAATTGAGTCCCAGAATCATGGCAGTCTCTGAAAGCTCAGACTATCGTAATTTAATGAGCCTCCTGCTGCACTACACACTCCCAGGCTAGATTTGCACAAAGTAGCTGGCCAGAGCTAGGAATGGGCAGGCAGTGAAAAGCATAAATCCCCAAACCACAGGCCTGAACACAGCTTGAGAATAATGTAGAGCTTCCCTTAGACCACAGAAGTACAAGCCTTAGCACTCTGGCACCTTTAGGAAACCACTTAACCTCCCACTAAGCCATAAGTGGATGAGCCTGGTACAGCACTATGTGCACTGACACTGCTGTATAATATGGGTGTCATGTTTTGTGTTTTATTGCTATTTTTATGTTAATTATGTAATCCACTTAGCATGATTTTATTATAAGCAGACTATAAATATTTTAAATACAAAAATAAAATTATAGTAGCTCAATTTACAGGTAGGAATATCCCTAGCATGAGTGATACCAGACAAAAACAAAGCTGTTAGAATAAGCATGTGCACTGGTGAGGGGAAGGAAGGAGCAGGGCCAGATGAGCTTAGACTAAATATTTATACTACTTATCTATCAAATCTGCCATGACAGGCTTCAGCCCTGACCGATCAACCTTGCTACAGCAGAAAACCAGTCCTAACTCACAGAAGGGATGTGCATTGCTTTGAAACAAAAACTTCCCCTTTCATTTTGTTTTCAAGACAAGCATTCATTTTCATTTGAGACATTTTTAAAAACATTTTGTCACCACCAACAAAAATGCCCCCCCCCCCCCCCCATATCATATTTTTCTTTACCTGTTAAGAGTAAGGCCTGGTTGCTTGCTTAGAAATGGCGCTGGCAGACCCAGGCCATGCCATTTCATACAGAAGAGATTAACAATGGCATCAGGCTGGGTCTACCAGCGCCACTTCTAAGCCTCTCAACAGTGGGGAGGGGTTTGTTTTTTTCCCTCTCTCAGATGGGGCCTACCATTTTTTTTTTTATTATTCATGTTCTACATTTATTGTTCATTTCAGTTGTTTCTAGTGTTAGTGAAAAAAAAAAGAGAGTCAGACAATGTTTATCAGATAGTGGAGAATAGGTACAGCACGAGGGTTGGAGGATTTTTTTTTTCCTCTTGCTCCTGGTGTTCTAAGCTCGACTTGAAACAGGGCCACAAGACTTCATTTGCAACAACCAGGGATTTTACCCCCTATTTTATATCCCCTCCTAACTCACTTCCCCAGGCTGGGGGCCATACAGCAATCAAGGGCCCTAAATTTGAATGCTAGGTGTGGCTATTGAGCAGAACATGACAGGATTTATCTTTTTTAAAGTACGGAAATGCAAATGAAGTTGGATCCATATACAATAAGAGATGGAAACCAATCTGGAGAGGGGCTGGAACTCGATGGTGGAGCTCCAGTGCCCGAGATCTTCTCTTCTGGAAGGGGAACAGTCCAATTTGCCAGCCAAACCCTTCTACCATTGGCCATGATGGTTTTTCTGGTCCTTATTTGAGGCATACAAGTTCAACAGTAACCTACTGCACCCCGTTGTCCTCCCCCAGTGGAGGGGCCCTATGCATGTGAAGGAAAGGAATACAAGTGTTTATCAAAATGTAGATTTATTCAAATCCTTTAAAAGCTCATTTTCCCTGCCCTCCCATAATCCCAGGCCAGGAAAATACTTTAACCATTCTTAATTTTTCATTGAAAAAAGGAAGGGGTAATTTTTGAAAACATTTCCTTACACAGCATAGTATTGGCTTAGGCTGTCTCCCCAGCCGATAGTGCAGTCCCTGCATTAGAAAGGAGGGACTGAAGCATTTCATGGAGCTGCACGCACCGAGAGGCAGAGAGAGCTGCTACGGCACGCACTGGAGTCTCTACACCTTGTGCTTTGCTACAGTATGCAAAGGGAGGGAGGGAGGAAGGGGCAACATTGTAGATAAAATCAAAAATTTAAATGACTTGAAATAAAAATTGGGCATATCAGCTTTTGTTTAGACTGCTTGCATGTTTTCCTTCATAGGCTAAACAGAACTTGAACCAAAACTGTCTAAAACACAAAACACTTTTGCACAAGGAGACATCAAAACAAATAAGGAAACCTTCACTCCCAAGAATCCAGGACGTAATCACAGCTTTTGTTTCTGGGAAACCCCTTGCCAGATCAACAGAGGCAGAAGCTTTCCAGGACAGAGTTCATGCATCTGATGACAGGGGCATTGGTCCTTGAAAGTTTATGCCTGTTAGTCTGTAATGTGCCAATTTTTGCTCACACAGTCTAACACAGCTACCGGCTGCAACAAGAGACACTACAGGAAGTTCCAAAGAGGAAGGGCCTACAAGTTCTCAAATGGGATTTAAGAAGCAAAATTGCAAGTGTGGCCCAGCATCACCCCTGGGTGATGCTTCACCCTGTCTGCTCTGTTGCTTCATAGCGTGCTACAAAGTTACTAGAGTGGTCTGGAATGAGAATTAGTCTGGTGTTGCAGCTGGAGTTTGCAGGAACGTACAGAGTTTTTTTTTGAAAATCCACCACCATTACAAAGCTAATCATTGCCTGCTTCTTCCCCTTTCATTCTTGTTGGGTGTCCTTCCCTGGAAGCAGATACACAGCAGACTGCTACAAATATACGAGCAATTAAAAGACATACATACCCACAGCCAACAGTGATGTCCAAAAACAGAGAAATCCCTCATTCCTTAACAAAATCAGGCAAGAAAGCAGAGGCTAGAAGAATCCTGGGCACTTTAGGACAGACCAAGCCTTAGCTTAGGCAAGGGTTCATAAAACCCTTTAAAACAGGTCAAACCTCTCCCCTGAGTAGATGCCTGGCAGAAGAATTTTACCCTGCAATTTTTGCATGATTTCACTTTGATGCTCCTGGTTTTGCAGGTTGACTGACAGCACTGACCCTGTTAAAACTCTGAGTTAAAAAGGAAGGAGGGGAATGAACCAACATTACTGCACCACTGGTGGTGTGGGCAATACTGGTACAGCCCATAAATTATGGAGCACCTCAGGAGTCCCAATGTTACAACTAAGGGATTTAGGGGAAAGGCATAAAACACACTCAATGGGGCAAAAAAATAAAACAAAACAAAACAAAACAAAAAAACCCAAGCAAAACTCCACAAGCCAGCCCTGTATGCTCCTGGTTATGTACAGCAGCTGAAGTCCTCTTAAATGCATGGCGATATTGGAGGGGCAGATACGTTAGAGAGGGCCAGTTTCCATGCCAGTTTATGGCTTCTCAGTCCACGGGATACGGCAGAGCTCTGTCTGTCTGTCCATTGTGGCTTTAGCAACATGATCCATACGGGGCTTGAGAAGGCTGAGAAAGCCTGGATCTACAGCCCAGCTGAATTTAAAAAAAGGAAAATAAATTGCTCTCGGAGAAAAGAGAATGCCTGATCAGAAATCTAAAGAGTAAAGCAGGAAAGGAAGGCAGGAATCTGCACAAAGATAGAGGGAGTGAAAAACACTGAAAAATATTAGATTCAGAATGCACAAATGTGTTACCGGATACAAAAAATGGATTTAGAATCTGTTGGTTTGAGTCGATTTTTTTTTTTGGTGTGGTAGATTGAAGTTTTCCACGCTCAACAATGATAGAGCATTGTAAAATGACAAATGAAAAGTCAGTCCTTTTGCCACTCAGCAGAGTGAGTGCATCAGCTCTGCCCTTTGTCTTTCACTAGTAAGACTGTGTGCTGACCCCCACTGGACACAGAGAGAACAACACGCTTCTCTAACTGCTTGCCCGACATCTCCCTGGGGCTCCACAGATCTTCCTCCTCTCCGTTCCCTAACTGGTAATTGGTGCCCATCCCCCAGGCATAAATTCGACCTGTGAATAAAGGAAACAGCACCACAGGTTAAATATCTAACAGAAGTCTCCAATGCCAATGCTGCTACCTTTGTGGTGCCCAAGAATTAGGATGTGGAAATCTTAACTGATGGTTAGCATGACCCATGGGAAAAGGGATTGGAGAAATTACTTACCTGATAATTTCGTTTTCCTTAGTGTAGCCAGATGGACTCAGGACCAATGGGTATTGTGCTCTCCTGATAGCAGGTGGGAGACGGAGTCAGATTTCAAAGCTGATGTCACTACATATACCCGTGCAGCATGCTTAGCTCTTCAGTATTCTCTTCGAAAAACCAGTGTTGGATATATGTTGCTTAATACTTGATTACACTTGAGTATACTTGATTAATCTTGAACTGGTTCAACTGATTATATATATAAGAACTTTTTAGCAATGGAGACCGTCGGTGCACTGAAACAATAAATGCCGACACCTAGGTAACTGCGGGTGTCTTAAAATAGAGGTAGGCTGTGGCTTACCCATACAGTCTCGAGATTTGATATCAGAGGTTCTCTAATTCTGGAGTAGCCGTGGGCAGGATGCTGAGTCCATCTGTCTACACTAAGGAAAACGAAATTATCAGATAAGTAATTTCTCCATTTCCTAGCGTGTAGCCAGATGGACTCAGGACCAATGGGATGTACAAAAGCTACTCTTTAATAGTTTTATGTTTTTTAATTTTTTATTATTTATATAATTACATTTTTTGTAATATTATGATGTTTCTTATTTTTCTCTCTTATTTTTGTACATCGTTTTGATTAAACATTGTTTGTAAAAGCGGTTTAGAAACATTTTTAAATAAAATAAAAATACTCCCCTACTGGGTGGGAGGCTGCCCATGGCCCACTTAGTGCTGCCCTTGCGAAGGCTGTATCCTCCCTGGCCTGGACATCCAGGCGATAGAACCTGGAGAAGGTGGGTAGGGAGGACCATGTCGCCGCCCGACAGATCTCAGCTGGCGAAAGCAGCCTGGTTTCAGCCCAGGAGACTGTTTGGGCCCTTGTAGAATGCCCCTTGACCTGTAGAGGTAGTGGTTTTCCTGCCTCTATGTAGGCTGCATTAATTACTTCTTTGATCCAGCGGGCTATGGTCGCCCGCGATGCCGCTTCCTCTTGATTCTTCCCACTGTGAAGAATGAACAGGTGATCAGTTTTGCACAAGGATTCAGACTCTTCAGGTATCGGTCTAGGATTCTGCCGACATTCAGGTGGCGAAGGAGGCGCGAGTCTTCCGCATCCATGTGTTCATCTGGTGATGCTAAGGATATGGTCTGGTTCATATGGAACTGGGAAACCACTTTCGGAAGGAATGATGGTACCGTACGCAGCTGTATGGTGCCCGGGGTGAACCTGAGGAATGGTTCTCAACAGGATAATGCTTGAAGTTCGGAGATGTGCCGTGCTGAGCATATTGCGATCAAGAATGCTGTCTTTAAGGTCAAGAGGCATAGAGACACGCCGCTTGTTGGTCTGAAGGACTCCCCTGCTAGAAGTCTAGTACTAGGTTGAGGTTCCTTAGAGGCACCGGCCACTTTAATGGTGGCCGGAGTTGTTTGACTCCTTTCAGGAAGCGAGACACATCTGAATGAGCTGATAGTCTGATGCCATCCACTTCGGACCTGAAACAGGCCAGTGCAGTGACTTGAACCTTGAGGGAGTTGAGGGACAACCCCTTCTGCATGCCATCCTGTAGGAATTCTAGGATCGTGGGAATCTTGGCTGTCCTCGGAAGGAGGGCACGGTCTTCACACCAGGCCTCAAATACTCTCCAGATCTGTATGAAAGACAGATGTGGAGAACTTGTGTGCTCTGAGCAGGGTGTCAATCACAGCTTTTGAGTAGCCGCGCTTCTTTAGGTTAGTCCTCTCAAGGGCCATACCGTAAGAGAGAATTGAGCCGGGTCTTCGTGGGAGATTGGTCCCTGCTGAAGAAGGTCCCTGTACGGCAGTAGACGCAGAGGATTCCCCGTCAATAGTCTTCACATGTCCACGTACCATGGTCTTCTTGGCCAATCCGGGGCGACTAGTAGGACTAGTCCCCTGTGGTGCTCTATCTTGTGGATGACCCTGCCCAGTAGTGGCTAGGGTGGGAAGGCATACAGGAGGTCTTCCTCTGGCCAGTTCTGGACGAGAGTGTCTACTCCTTGAGATTGTGGTTCTCGTCTGTGGCTGAAAAATCTGGGGACTTGGGCATTGTGACGAGTTGCTAGGAGGTCCATAGCTGGGGGGCCCCATCGATTCACTATCAGCTGGAAGGCTGTGTCCGCCAGCGACCATTCCCCCGGGTCTAGGCTCTCTCTGCTGAGATAATGTCTCAGCAGATTCTTTTTCCGTGATGTGGGAGGCTGAAATCCCTTGCAGGTTTGTTTCCGCCCACTCCATGAGAGGGTCTATTTCCAGAGACACCTGCTGGCTCTTGGTTCCTCCCTGGTGGTTGAAGTAGGCAACCGGTGTTGTGTTGTCAAACATGACTGACAGACTCACCTCGGAGTCTGTGGCTGAATCGCAGGCAGGCTAGTCTGACTGCTCGAGCTTCCAGGCGGTTTATGTTCCATTCTGCCTCTTCTTTGTTCCATTGTCCCTGGGCTGTTAGCTCCTGACAGTGGGCTCTCCACCCTTGCAGACTCGCGTCCATGGTGAGCAAGATCCAGTTCGGTGGGGATAGGTTTACGCCTCTGCTTAGGTGTTCTTCCTGTATCCACCATTGAAGCTGATGCCGAACCTCTGTCGGTAGATGAAGGCGAATTGAGTAGTTCTAGGACACTGGATTCCATCGTGACAGTAGGGAGCGTTGTAGTGGTCGCATATGGGCCCTTGCCCACGGAACAACTTCTAGAGTTGATGTCATGAGGCCGAGGACTTGAAGGTAGTACCATACTTTGGGGCGAGCCGAGTTCAACATGTTTTGTAACTGACCCATCAGTTTCCTTCTCCTTGGTGGGGAAAGGTAGACCTTGTCCTGTTTGGTATCGAACCGGACTCCCAGGTATTCTAGTGACTGGGAGGGCTGAAGGCAGCTCTTAGCTGTGTTCATGACCCACCCGAGCACTTGTAGTAGGTTATTGACTCTGGGGGTCACGTGGCAACTCTCCTCTGGCTGATCAGGGCAAAGTCTCTGATCGTCCAAGTAAGGATGTACCAGGACTCCTTTCCTCAGTGCTGCCGCTACTACCACCATAATTTTGGTGAAGGTTCTGAGAGCGGTAGCTAGTCCGAAGGGTAACGCTTAAAATTGGTAATGATTGCCCAGTACCGCAAAGTGCAGGAAGCGCTGGTGGTCCTGATGGACCGGGATGTAAAGGCAGGCTTCGGATGGGTCCAGCGAGGTTAAGAATTCTCCCGGTTGTACTGCCATTATAATGGAGCATAGGGTTTCCATGCGTAAGTGTGGTACCTTCAGGTAACGGTTGATGGTCTTGAGGTCCAGGATGGGCCAGAATGTTTCTTCTTTCTTGGGAACGATAAAATAGATGGAATAGTGGCCAGTATTTTGTTGAGACGTGAGCACCGGAACTATTGCCTTCAGGCCGAGTAGTCTTGCTAGTGTGGTTTCCACTGCCAGTCTCTAGGAGTGGGAGTGGCACAGTGATCTCAAATTTGTCTGGGGGGATGCTTTGGAATTCCAGGGAGTACCCCTCTCGAATGATAGTTAGGACCCACTTGTCCAATGTTACCTCGACCCATCTTTGGTAGAAGAGGGTAAGCCTGCCCCCTGTGTCTTCTTCCTGTGGATGGGTCTGCACCTTCTCATTGTGGGGTACGGCTGGAGCCTGCCCCTGAGCTTGCTCCTCTCTTAATGTGCCTGTTCCGAAAGGACTGAGACCTTCCCGAAGAACAAGGTACTTGGGACTATGTGTTCTTGTAAGGTTTAAAACACTGCGATCCTCTACCCTTGGTTCTTCTGGGGTAGGAGCGCTGATATGTTCTTTTGCTCTTGTCTTCAGGTAATTGAGGTACTGGGGATTCACCCCATTTGTTGGCTAACTTCTCCAGTTCGCTCCCGAATAGGAGAGATCCTTTAAAAGGCATTTTTGTGAGGTTCGCTTTGGAAGTAGTGTCAGCCGACCAATTTCGGAGCCATAATTGTCTTCTGGCTGCCACTGCGGCAGAGACACCCCTGGATGACGTGCGCACAAGGTCTGCGGTAGCAATCGGTGAGAAAGGAGACCGCAGGTTCCATTGCTTCTCTGGGCGTGGTAGAGTCTCTGGAGACAATCAAACAGGAACATGCCACCAAAGCGCAGCAGGAAGCAATTTGTAGCGTCATTGCTGAGACATCAAAGGACTGCTTAAGGATGACTTCCAGCCTTCTGTCTTGGGCGTCCTTCAGTGCCGCTCCTCCCTCCACAGGGATCGTGGTGCGTTTTGAGACTGCACAGATCATAGCGTCCACTTTAGGGAAGCGTAGAAGTTCCTTGGCTGTGGGTTCCAGCGGGTATAGGGCTTCTAGTGCCCGTCTCCCTTTAAAACTGACCTCTGAAGCATTCCATTCCAGGTCAATCAGTTCCTTGATGGGCTCCAACATAGGAAAATAGCTTGAGGCCTTACGGAGGTACTTCAACATGGGATTCTTTTTTGCTTCCGATGTAGGTTCCGTGCCTGGGAGACCCAGTGTCTTCATAGTTTGGAACACGAGGGCTGGTAATTCGTCCTTATGGAAGAATCGGAGCATGGTCCGGTATGGCTCCATCCCTGGGGGGATTTCCCCTTCTTCCAGGGAGTCTGTTTCCTCATCTGAGGTATCTGGATGCCCATCCGGGATGCTCTTGGTTAGGGAGAGGCATATCTCGAGAGCCTCGGGAGGTGCTGGGAAGGGCTTCTGCTTCCGGCAGAGTTTGAGACAAGTGGACAGCCGGGGCTAGTTGCACCTGGACAAAAGTTTGCAGCCCTTTAAAAAATTCCACCCAGGAGAAGGTTCCTGGGTCCATGTTGATACCAGGAGGGATTGTAGTGGAAGCCCCGGAGGAATTTTCCTGTGGGGGCGCAGAGTTGGAAATACTTAGGTCCGGGGTGCCATCATCAGTGGTTCCAGATCCCTTCTCCTGGCTGTGGGAGGTCTTGATTTGGTTCTCCCTGGTTCTGTTCACGCTGCCGGCACAGGAGGGATTCTAATTCAGGCTGCGCAGCTCTCAAGTGGCAGGCTGGGCAAAGGAAGGGTCCCTTGGCCTTCTTGGATGGTGGTGCCATTGTTTGTGCACGTTTAGAGCTTAAAAACTCGTCCGTGCGCGTCGAGAGCGCAGAAGCTATGTGCACTATGTGCGCATAAGCTGTGCGTGCAGGCGGCGGGCTTTGTGTGCGCAGCACAGTTATGCACGCAGTTGTGCGCGCAGTTAAGCATGTATCCCTACGGACGTGCTCAAGTTAGGCGCCTTGGGCTTCTGGCCTGCTCCGCGTGTACCGACGACGAGAGGGGGGAAATGGCGCAGATGACCCCGGCGGCAAGATGATGACCCCCCCCCCCCCCCCGAGGGTCTCCACGTGTGCTGGCCCTCACACCGGATCAGGGCCTAGCCAGAGGGAGGCTGCTCAACCCAATTTAAAACCTTTTCGGAGGAAGGTCAGTATGGCTATTCGAGCCTTGGAGACTTAGAAGTAAAGGTTTCTACTTTACCTGGTCTCGGCGCTTACCGGTCTCGTGCCGGGTGGTCTCCGCCTCTGAGGCATATCGAAGTCACCTCAAGAAAAGTCTCGACTGTGGGAGGGACTGTTAGGTTTCACCGCAGGAGAAGCGGGGCTCTCTTCTTAGCAGGTAAATTTTCTTAGTTGTAAATGCTACACTATTCTCTTTTGGATAGTGTCCGCATCTGCTATGGGAGACTGAGAAATACTGAAGAGCTAAACATGCTGCACGGGTATATGTAGGCTGACGTCAGCTTTGAAATCTGACTCCGTCTCCCATCTGCTATCAGGAGAGCACAATACCCATTGGTCCTGAGTCCATCTGGCTACACGCTAGAAAAGTATGTATTGTTATTCAAAAGCAAAAACACACAGAAGCGCTATAGCAACCTTCTGCCCAAGGAGCAAAGAGGCATAAAGGAGTGTCATGCTGAGCCAGACCATAGAATCCTGTCTCTCACCGTAGCCAATCTGGGTCACTTGGAGATGCCCGGACGATCCTACTGGAGAGAGCTATTCCATGTTGCTCATTCCCGAAGAAAGAGGTAATGAAAGTCAAGTTTATCTGGCTAATAATTGCTAATAGACCTGTCCACCAGCCATTTGTCCAAACTGGTTTTTTTTTTTTTTTGTTAAACCAGCCATATTACTCATCTTGACCATATCCTCCAGCATGTAAAACAGGTCAGGAATGAAATGTGTGGACTGTGTGGTGGGGGGAGGGGAGCTGGAGACCAAGACTGAACCATTGGTAGGTTCACTGGGTCAAAGCAGAAATGCATAAGCTGCTTTGTCCCAGTATTAGGGTCAGGGCTTCCCAATCCTGTCCTGATGACACCAGCCAGTTGGGTTTTCAGGATATCTACAATGAATATGCAGGAGATCAATTTGCATGTATTAGGAGATCCAGCATATGCAAATTTATCTCATGCACATTAATTGCAGGTAGCCCCAAAACCCCACTGGGATTTGGGAAGTTCTGCATTAATTACTGTGCAAAGCAAACTATCCGTGAGGGCAAATCAAAACCTAGAAAGCCAATAGAACACCAGTACAGAATGACTCACCGCAACAATGCACTACACAAGCTTGAAATAATTTGTGGTCCTATCCCACCTCCCTCACCCAAGGCACTGTCCCAACCTTACCATCCTTGGAGACAGCATAGCTGACTGAGGCTCCACAAGCGACAGATGCAATGCTTGGCAGTCCTGAAATAAGCGTGGGCTTGCTCTTCTCTTCCACTCCCTCTCCAAGACCCAGCCGACCATACTCTGCTCTGCCCAGGCTGTAGGCCTTCCCTGTGCCAGGCAGAAGAGAAGCTCCAGTATCAAGACAGACAATGGCATAGACTTTAAATCAGATTGTTTGACAAGTTGCTTTCTCTCCTCCCACCAAGACCCCCTGGGATCATCAGGTAAATCTCACTGCAACTCTATACACAAAACAGACTGTCAGGTGGTGGTAAGAGAACATGTAAGGACTAAAGACCTGGTTTTATAGTGGAAGAAAAGGTGTATGCACAAACTGTTATTTAATAAAAACAAACCTATAGCAAGTTGTGACAAAGATACAATCACATGCCTGAGAAAGTACAGATTTTCTCTGGTGTGCTCTCAAACGCCTATCAGCGACTTACTTTTTGCAGCCCCCTCCGGACATCGGACGACCTCTCCTGCCTCCAGCTGCTCGCGAAGATGGACGCCTGCACGGCCGCTGAAGACGTGACGTCACATGCCGTGACGTCACGTCTTCAGCGGCCGTGCAGGCGTCCATCTTCGCGAGCAGCTGGAGGCAGGAGAGGTCGTCCGATGTCCGGAGGGGGCTGCAAAAAGTAAGTCGCTTCGCGCTTTTCGTGCCCTGCTTCGGGAGGAGGGGAAGGGGAACTGGCACGGGGGAAGCCACGATGTCCGGAGGGGGGCTGCAAAAGTAAGTCGCCGAGCGTAGGATTGCCGTCCTCTCCCCTCTCGCAACTTTTTTTTCACTTTTTTTTTTGCTTCGGGAGGAGGGGAGAGGGGACGGCAATCCCGACTTCCTGGTATCTGTCATTTGAAATGACATTTGAAATGACAGATACCAGCGTGGCCGTGAAGCGTTAGGCCCGAGCACCCAGGTTACTGTATAGGCGCTCTATACAGTAAAATGGGTTGCGCGGGCCTAACGCTTCCCTAACACTTTGCAGACGCGGCATGCATTTGCATGCAATTAGAAGAGAGTATCGAGCGGTAGGTGAAGAGAACTGTGCGTGCGGGGAACGAGGGTGCGCCGGGCACTGCCGCACTCTTTTTACCGCGGCCTTAGAGTATTGACCTGACAGTTTGGTGCTGTTTTGAATCACATTTTAAAGCCACTGAACTTTCTCCCTAGTATACAGAGATCTCAGACATTTTAATTTCTCTACAGAAAGGATTAGAGAAAGGTTTAATGTACAATTCCTTGAAGGTCCAAGTAGCAGCAATCTCCTATTATAGAGGAATAGTCAAAGGATTTTGTGGTTTCTTACCCAGACAGACATTCTATTAACTCCTTTAAAAAAGCATGCATCATGACCTCCCTTAAAATCTGTAATGTAGGGCTTCCCAAACTTGTCCTGGGGACTCCACTGCCAGTCGGGTTTTCAGGATTTCCACAATGAATATGCATGAGATAAATTTGCATATAGAGTCTCCATGGTATGCAAATTTATCTCATGCATATTCATTGCTGATATCCTGCAATTCCGCCTGGCTGTGGGGTCTCCAGGACAGGTTTGGGAAGCCCTGCTGTAATGCCTCAATGGAATTTAAATTTAGTCCTAAAATCTTTACTTTCACTTCCATGTGAACCATTAAAAGACTGTTCAATAAAAGAGCTCATGTTAAAGAGGGTGTTTTTAGTATCAATTACTTCAGTCAAACAAATATTGGAAATTCAGTCCGTATGTAGGCATCCATTTTTAAGGTTCTCTAAAGGCTCTGTAACAAGCCTGTCCCATCAATTTTTATAGAAGTAATTACAACCTATCATTTAACCCAGACTATTATTTTACCAGCATTCACAAAAGAAGATTGCAAGGGAAAGAATAGAAGTTTAAAATATTTAGATGTCAAGTTTCAATGAGATATTTAGAAGAAACAAAATTTGTTCAGACAGATTATTCATGCTATACAGGTGAAGCAGCATCCAAAGCAACACGATAAGCAATGCTTCTCCATCTGATGGAGGCAGAGAATTTTGAGTCCAACTGGTCTGTACTCAACAAATGTAATAGTGATATCGCAAATTTGAAAAAAAAAGTTCTCTGCCTCCATCAGCTGGATAGGCTGCTACCTAGAGATGCCCTTATTTAAAAACACAGCACCCAAAATAACTTGGGTCATGGCCAATGGGTAGTCAAGGGGTTAATAAGCACCTCACCTTCGGAGTCCAGGCAAATGGTGTGATGCTGTCCACCCGAAAATCCAATCCAAGATTTTGTGGAGTTCTTAAAGGAGGTCAAATTCTCAGGGGCAAAACAAGAGGCAGTGCCCTGTGTCCCTGCAACAGAAATGGACAGCTAAGTGAGGCCCTTCATTTCTGCCCTATTCAGCTTCAGATTTAATCTTCATGGAGTTTATGCACAAGCCTCTGAACTTGCATTTCAACAGAATATTTAAAAAAAAAAAATGGATCACAAAAAGAGCTGCTTCCACATTCCTAAAAACTGATTGAGGAACAGGAAATTATATCCTGAAAACAAATAAATAAAAAAAATCAGTTTAAAAATTGTGTGCAATACTTGCACACAGTTGAAGGATAAAATTGTTTCAAGCATCTGATACATAAAACAACAGAAAGCCGGTCAAGCACTATAGAATTATATTAGTGGCTCACAATCCAAGTGACATTATAAGTCATTTGACCTGGAGCACTCTGGTTCATGAAATTACCAAAATGCCTTACTAAAAAACATTTTGCTAACATGACATTTTTTCCCTACAAAGTATAAGTTTGCTGATTCTCTAACAATAGCTCACCCAGCTGGTGATAATTGGAAAGGCCAAAGCCATAGACATGGCTCTCTTTGGAAATAGCAAAGGTGAAATAAGCCCCACAGAAGACGTCCTGAAAGACCATGCGCTTGCTGCCTTTGGCTTTGAGATGAATCAGCTGGGGAACCAGCAATCTCTCTGAGGGGGAGAGATACGAACAAGTCAGATGATATCAAAGAGAGCGGTGCATTTACACTCAGACCCTTTTGGAGCTACAAAGCCACATTTGTGTCTAGAAGAGGGGAAAAAAAAAAGAGAGACAATAAAAATGACACAAGGTGGGTGGCATCTTTTAGACCAACCAATTTACTGAGACATGAGCTTTCAAGCATCGCGTCGACTTCGTTAGCTGCTCATGCCTCAATTGGTTAATTCTATAAAGGTGCCACCCGCCTCTTATCATTTTTGCTACATCAGAGTAAAATGGTAACCCCTTTGCAGAGAGACAATAGGACAAAGATATTCCCTATTTAGTAAAAATGCTTGAGATCCACAACAGCAGTTAAAAAAAAAAAAGTTAGGACACGTGTCTGGCCACATTGGTCATTTGTGCAATCAAGCAATAGAACAAAATGTACATAACACACATACTACAGGGTGCACTTTGCTTCAACCAGTCAAGAATGGTTATGTTAGGTCATTCCAGACATGGCCAGCGTCCAGGTGAGGGCTTCAGAGCTGAAGACATCACCACTGCAGCACTGCACAGGCAAGCTCTGACCTCTTGTGACCCATCTGATGGTCAGGCAGGTTCCTAGGTAATTATTTGAACAGTGACTGGAAACCAGAGTCACTGCCAAAACTTCATTTTCTAAACCATTTGCTCTGCTGCAGTATGTTAAAGGAACAAAAACCAATCTCCTAACCAATAAGACATGGCTCAAATAGATATTTTAGAGATAAGTACAAATTTTGTAGCTTTTCATTTGAAAACGTCCAACAAATTTAAAATCACGAGCAACTGGATTTGAATTTTAAGAGAGAGAAGTTGATCAGCAACTCTTCTCTTACTGGTCAGATGAGCAAATAAGTTTGTGAACAATGACCCCTGATTCCTCGTCTACCAGGCATAGAGCCGGGACGCCTACCCAATCCTTTTCTTCCTCCTCTGTTGGTAAAGCACTCAGGAACCCTTCCCAGTTGACCCTGCTCTCCACAGCCTGATGTATAAAGGTCACCATCAATGGTCAGCATCACCAAATGGTCATTCCCTGATTAGACAAAGAGAAACACATAACTACCACTGTTCAGGGATGCTAAGCACTTCCACCCCCAAAAAGCTGCTGTACTAGTCAGAAGTCCTCACTCACCAGAAGCTATTTTAACAACTGGCACATCCAAGGGAATCTGTACCGGTACTGTGCTCTTCCTCATGGGCTCCAGCAACCCTATCACACCGTTGTTATCCTGAGTGCAACAAGAAAAACAAACGAACAACAAAGTCTCAAACTGAGAGTCACCAATTTCAATTTTATGAATAAAAGCTATAACATAAGAACATAAGTACCGTCATAATGAGTCAGATCAATGATCTACTGAGCCCAGCATCTTGTTTTTGACAATGACCTATCCAGGAGAAAAGTAACCCACACTGTAGTTAAACAATGTTTACTCCTAATATGGAACCTACCATCCAGGAAAAGACTTGGGGGTCATAATGCACAATACCTTGAAATCCCTGCTTCAGTGTGTGGCAGCAGTCAAAAAAGCAAACAGAATGTTAGGAATTATTAGGAAAGGAATGCAGAATAAAATGGCAAATGCCATAATGCGTCTGATTCGCTTCATGGTGAGGCCGCCCTTAGAGTTCTGTGTGTAGTTCTAGTCGCCGCATCTCAAAATAATATATAGCTGCATTGGAAAAATTAGAGAAAGATGACCAAAATGACAAAGGGGGGTGGAATGGTTTCTTCTATAAGGAAAGGCTAACAAGATTATGGCTGTTCAGCTTGGAGATGAGACAGCTGAGGGTGGATATGATGGAGGTCTATAAAATCTTGAGTGGAACAGAACAGGTAAATGTAAATTGGTTATTCACTCTTTCAGATAATACAGGGACTAGGAGGCACTCCATGAAGTCAGGAAGTAGCACATTCAAAACAAATTTGAGAAAATTCTCTCTCACTCAAGCCACAATTAAGCTCTGGAATTCAATACCGGAGGATGTGGTTAAGACAGTATAGACAGGTTTAAAAAGGTTTGGACAAATTCTTGGAAGAAAAGTCAATAAACTGTTATTTACCAAGTAGACTCAAGAAATAGCCACTACTTATTACAGTGCGATAGCAGCATGGGATCTAGTTACTGTTTGGGATCCTGCCAGGTACCTGTGACCTGGATTTGCCACTGTTAGAAACAGGATACTGGGCTTGATGGATCTTTGATCTGACCCGGTATGGCAAGTCTTATGTTCTTATTACTATGTTCTTAGGTGTCTTGGAAGTATCCAGCATGAGGGGATGTACTCTCTGTTGCCTGCTCCCATAAGTAAAATCAGTAGAAATATGCAATTATAAACCTGAATGTATAAATACTATCTAGACTACTCAAACAAAGTAAGAAAAGGAATGCAAATTCTCCCCTGGTATGCTGGCACAAACCATAGAGAATCCTTAGCTGAAAAGGGGTAGAAACCATAGATGAAACTAACTAATCAAACATAAGCAATAAGGCTGCAACTGTCAGCATCCAAAACCACAGGACCATGTGCCAAGAAAGGAACTCAATAATAAAAGTCACAAAGTAATTAGAGGTCTGGAAACAAATCTAGCAAGCAATAACAGTAGTCCCCAACTTAAAGAGTGATCTTAGAAACATAGAAATGAGGGCAGAAAAGGACCAATGGTCTATTCAGTCTGCCCAGAACCTGCAGCACCATTCAGGTTACCCCCATGTAGCAGTCAGTTTTGCTTGACGTGCTTTGCTTATGGACTTGGCCATAGAAGCAGTCCTCTGGTTTTTTCTTAATGTCCGAGCATCATACCCCAGACTAAAAATGTAATGGCTCATGTTGGTTCCTCCTAAATCCAAATTTCTCTTTCCTTTCAGCTCCGCCCCCCTCTTTCAAAGCAGAGAGCGATGTTGCAACAGAGAATAGCTGACCTTAGACATTTTAGATGGCACCACCTTCTGAACATAGCATGTTTTAGGGAACTGTCACTAGACATTGGGCTGCATTTTTACTGTGTTTCAATTCTGCTGCATCCATCAGGTACATCAAATACAGAGGACTATTCTGTTTTACAGAAAATGTGAACATTACTATATAAATGATGGAGTTTGTGCAGTAAAGAGAAAGCAAAATGAGAAATATACCCGGAATGATCCACAGACAAAGACTTTGCCATCTTCTGTCAACATGGCTGTGTGGCTGTCACCTGCCGACACCTGCACTGCCACCTCCTGCAGCTCGACCTTTCCAGGTGTCATCTCAGACCCCTCTTCAGATGTTTCCCGTCCCAGAGCACCTTCATCATTGCAGCCAAATGTGTAGATCTGCAACAGAAAAGGAAGCAGAAGCATCAGCTCTTGGGGAAGTTATATTTTGCAAAGATTTGCCAATTCACCCCTTTCTCCCATTTAAAAAACTAATTATACTCAAAGATATGCCTTACCAAAATGCCTCACAGAAAATGAAAAAGTTGGTAAAGCAAGGGGAAAACAAGTATTAATGATGAATGTCTTCACAACCCTGCTGATCTATCACATGCAAGAGAACGAAGACATGTCACTGGCAAAACTTTACAATGGTATACTCCTAACTTAATAAATTTAATTCAAAAGCAGCAACCACAGTGAAGAGTTAAATGCCTCTTCAGACCTGCTTCAGCAGACAGGAGATCTGCAGTGCCCTGGGCAGAACTCTTGTACCTCACATCATACACCACAAAACACACTACCACACCTAAAGTACAGAGCAAATGTCCTGGTGAGTGGAACTTACGTTGCCCGTCTTGCTCAAGCACACAGTGTGCATGCCTCCCGCTTCTGCTTGTACTATCATCTCCGGAAGTGCCACGAGGGCGGGTCGCTTCCTCTCCATGATGTCCTCCCCCAAGCCAAGCTGTCCAACATCTCCCTGTCCCAGAGTCAGTACCAAGCCATCAATGGACCTGTGTGAGGGATGAGAGACTGACACATACCAAGGAAACAAAAAAGCTTAATTAATATTCAAAAAACAAATCCAAACATTATGCAGTAAGGAATCAGAATCCCTTAGGTGTATCAGATATGGGATACCGAACACACGTGGATATAGATGTTGCATTGCTTACATGTAGAGTATGGCTGGATGTAGAGTAGAGTACATGTAGAGTAAACCAGCACATGTAGAGTATGGCTGGGTGTAGAGTAGAGTACACCAGCAAAAATGCCATACACATTCCACAGAACATGTGCAGGCCAGATCGATAGTCACCTTAAGAAAAGCAGGACCACAAGTCCATGAACACAGGACTGAACAGATCCAGTAAAAGAAAAAAAAATCTACTTGACAAACAAACAATCTGGAAACATATCCTGGGTTATTTTTATATAATCACATTTAGCTCTCACCAGTTCAAATAAGTACTCCAAACAAGTTATGATTACAATAATACAAAATTTAAAAAAACCATCAGTATCATCATAAAATCATCACCACACAAATACAAATCATACAAACCCAACACTAAAAAAGCAAAACCACATATCAAATAACCTAAATTGGACCACCAACCATTTCAATAGATGAAATGATTACCATAACAATAACACCCCGCTATAATATCTCCCAAAAATGATTCAAGAGAAGTTGCTCTATTTACATAGTCGGCTCTAGCTAATCCAGAATGAGTTTTGGCTTGTGTATGTTCACAATGAATACAAATTCTGATTGGGAAAAAAAAAGAGACATATGAACAGGAAATATGTCAGTCAAGACCCAGCATTGCACTGCTGTAAGCAGACTAATTTTGCACAGTACCATCAGTCTTCTTTAACTCATACATAACTCGGATTTTTGCACATCAACAAGGTCTATGTACCCACATATCACAATTTAAACTACCCCTTTAATTATTCAAGATATTTATTAACGCTTTAAACATTCCTTACATTTATCCACGTCCTGTTGAC
This sequence comes from Rhinatrema bivittatum, assembly GCF_901001135.1. Lineage (NCBI taxonomy): Eukaryota > Metazoa > Chordata > Amphibia > Gymnophiona > Rhinatrematidae > Rhinatrema > Rhinatrema bivittatum. Next base: position 87,093,089 of record NC_042625.1, read on the forward strand.
GAGTTATTATTATTGTCTATGTAATATTTAATTTGTATCATTTATATTTATATGTTATATGTTAAGAAACGCTGTTTAATGTAACGCCTTTATTGCGACAGTTCTGTTCTATGTAAACCGACCTGATTCGATACTTGTATTGAGAATGTCGGTATATAAAAATCCGAAATAAATAAATAAGGATCATCAGAGAGAGAACCAAGAGATTATCATAACATCTCATATAAAAAAAAAAAAAAAAAGGAAGAGTTGAACATTTGTTTTGTATGCGTTACTGGGAATTCAATACATTTACACATGCAACACCTGAGTCACTGACAAGATGCCCAGAGCCATCCCCCAGGTGGAAAACCCAAGCTCAAAGTTGGGCTGTAGTTTAATTTCTTACTTCACGCTTGATATGAAAGGAAGACATAATAAAATGTCTCAATTTTCCTTCCCAGCAGTTCTCTCTCCCTCCAAATCTACTACATTTTACCAGCCTCTGACCAAGACCAGTCATTCTGGTCTCATAGCCACAAATCATAACAGAGCTTATGCTATGCTAGTGAACAGGGAAGCAATTTAACTAAATCACAAAATCTTTTCAGAAACAGCATCCTCTTCAAATTGTTTTGCATATATACTGTTACTCCTTTGGGCAAGTGGAAAGCAAATGTACTGAAATAATAACTAAATCATTGTAATATAGAAGGCACAACTAATACATTCAGATGGCCAATAATAATAAATGGTATAATTATTTATGCTTACACTGATCAAATCATGGCAGAAATTCAGAGCATTCAAATAGGCTTATTTCACAGATCCAATTTGTGGCACATCAGCATAGCCGACCCAAAGCCCCACTGTCTTTCGGGTTTCGCCTGGACCAGCAAGGTGGAAAGCGTTGCTTCTCAAAGCCATAGAGGCAGAGGTGCTGTACACTGAGCAGACAGGCCGCCGAAGAAAAATCCTAGAAATACTTACTTTTAACCTTCTTGCCCTCAGCAGAAGCGTGTGTGTCTTCCAGTGAAGGGGACCGTTTTACAGGTCTCTTTCCCCTCATTTTATTTTCTGTTAAAAGGAAACAAAAGCATTCATTCAGCAGCAGGGCAGTGGGTCAAGAAGAATCTTCATACACAAAAGCACAACAAGGAAATGGGAAAAGCATTTCCCAAACAAAATGACACGCAATTTTACAATTCTGGCGCAGCAGAAGTGTGGATGAAATAACATGCAAAAAGCAAATGAAGCAAGAGTGAGAAAAAAATCACAAAAAGTTAATTCTGGACAGATATCATCCATGCTTTCAGATTGCCTCACAAATTGTGATACAACCCCTAATTCACATTATATGTACCACCTGTAAGAACCTTAACATAAAGATAGTTAAGTTAATGATCATGGTTGGTAATATCCCTGAATCCATATGGCTGTCATTTTACTTTTTTTTTTTTTTTTTTTTATAAATGTTTTATTTCTTTAGGTCGCTTTGAGCTGTGGATTTTAGCAGCATATAAATCTTTCAAATAAATAAAATTGTATTGGGGGTGGGGGGGGGGGGATTTTATCCCAAAGCTCAATCTGCACAGTGAACAAAGAAAGCCTATTAATGCAACACTATGGTCATTTTTAATTTCGTGTATCAACTGAAACAGGTCTCAAATGTCATGTCTATATACAGATCAGACCTGCAATCAAAGCAAAATGGAACTCTAACCAAATCTAAGGAACTGCTGCCTGCATATCAGATTTTGTTACATCAACACTGTTTCATATGCTAAGTGAAAGAAACAAGTTCTTGCAGACTCAAGCAGCATTTTCAGGGCAGGCAGGCAGGCACTATTGAGCTACCACTGAAAAGGCACAAGCTAAATATACAATAAATTTTGAAACCATGCAGATTCACAATACCTTCTGCTAAAATGCATCACCATATCCATGAAATTACAGTGACACCACAGCAAAACAATAGAGTTGAACTGACATGCACTGCCAGGTACACAGCGTACTCAGCAGCTGACCAGAAAGAGCTGAAAGCAGGATGGTCTTTTCTCTGCCATCGTCTACTAGGTCACCATATTTTTTTTTTTAATAAACACCTGCTGCTGTATTTAATCCCAAACAAATGCTGCACGGTTTGGTAATTCAACTGGGATTTGAGATAGGCTGGGAAGGGAGAAACGAGGGTTTACAAAACAAGACATGCAAGTTCTGCGCGCAGTTTTTACAGAGAAGCAGTGTCTGGATCTCAATTACTGGAAGCAAAAACCACGTACCTCCATTTACAAGGAGTAATGCCAGAACTGCCTAACCGATATCGAACAGTCACCTACGTAAATGGAGTTCCAGCAGCCTCGCCTTTAAGGTTGCTACCTCATCCAGGTCAAACGAACAGACTAGGCTGATCCACTCCTGATTTTGACCTACTGCATAAAGGGATTTGTAGTTCTGATTATTTTTTTTCACTGAATTACTCCCGAGTCAATCGAAACTACATCTCCAGGCATGCAATGGGGCAAAACAAGGCCCCATAGGCCTGTTCGTTTGAGTACTGAACACACTGACTATACGGTCCCATCGCCCTGACCCGGCTTCACAACCCATCCGGTAATCTCACCCACGTGGGCCAGCGGACCCAAGCAGCAAATCCCTGTCTTCATCCTCTTGCCCCTGTTGGAGCAGATTGTCCCTCCCCACCCTGCTTCCCCTCCGGCGATTTGAATTTCCCGCCCGGACCGCGCAAGCGCCGCCAGAAAGATTCTAAACCGCCAGGCGAACTTTAAAAACCCGCAATCCAATAGCTAGGGCGCGCGCGGCCGCTGTACAGAGCGCCGCGAGAACTAGGCAACCACAGGAAAGCATGCAGTGCACGCGCGATCCCTGCGCGCGCAGCAGAACTAGAGGGCAAACGGAACGTTCACCTGCCAGCGTCCCTTGCGCTGTCCCAGGACGAGACGTGCCACACGTGCGCCGCCAGGGTAGGGCTGCCTACCGGCTGGAAGCTTCGTAAAGGTCAGGCACTTCCCCTTTCTATCCCACCTCACCAAGCCCTCCGGACAAGACCGAATCATTTTCCCACCCACGCTCAACACCACAGTGCCTAGGAGATGAGATCCTACAACTCACCGCTCTCGGCTCGCGTTGTAAAGACGAGCGCATGCGCACTAAGGGAAAAACTAGGGTTCCTCCCTCTTAAAGGGAAAACGTCCAGTTCTGTCTGATAAAAGGGTTATGACGGACAGAAGTATTATTAATAGACTGTCGTTACCCCGCAGTTGGAGGTAGACTAGGAAAACAAGATGGAGGGGTCTTACTTTGCTTCTATACTTTTTTGATCTAATGTCTTTATTTAGGGTAACAATGTGTTAAAAGACAAGATAAGCTGTATTTCTGATTTTAGTCCAGTGCATGCATGGTAATGTAGTTCTAGTTACCTCTTTTTCAGGACAGGACCAAGTTTCTTGCATCTCAGCAAGAGTTAGAAAATTATATGGCAATGTTTATGTGACATTTGCATTCATTTATTTCATTTACATTCCTATATGTACACTGGGCCTTAAGCAGTTCAAAAAATGATCATACATAATAAAATCACATTAAATCATAAAACAGAACTAAAACTCTGTACAAGACACATAAAACACAGAAATCTAAAAACAAAACTCAGCAGACCTGTACAGCTACATACTTCAAAAGCCTGCCTAAACAAGGTCTTCAACAGTGCTTTAATGTCTTAGAGGCCAAAGCATAATATACTCCTGAGGGGTTTCTGTGCAAAAAAATTTAAAATTCTGCATACAAAAACTTAAAATTCTGCAAATTTGATATTGGTCAAAATAACACAAATTACATGACAGTCTTTAAGTAATTACATTTTAAATTAATACAGAAAAAAGTTATTACTTAAAGATACAGAATTTTAAATATTATGAGTAGAATTTCCCTAGAAATTCATTGTAAGAGTGTCCCTTCCACTCCCTCTCCCTACTCCCCTGGCCACTTTGCCCTCTCAGGCCCCAACTCCTCCACCTGCCAGTATCTCTCCCCTCCACCTCTAGGCTCAACCCCTTCAATATCACCAGTCTCAGAATTTGACCGTTCTCAGTACTGACCCTCACACAGGCTCCCACTGTCCCTCCCTCTCTCACATACATGCTCCCTCTCTCTAGTACACATACACATACCCTCATACAGGCTCCCTCACTCTCACACACACATCCCCTCATACAGGGCCCTCTCTCTTGCATACACACCCACACAAGCTCCCTTTCTCTCTCACACATACATCCTCACATAGGCTACCTATGTCTCTCTCACGCACCTCTTCACACAGGCTCTGTCTCACACATACACAATCCCTTCACACAGGCTAGCACCCTCACATACAGACAATCCTTTTTTCATACACACAAGCTCCCACACACATACACACTCCTTCACAATCTCCTCATATAGGCTCCCTCTCTCTGGCACCCCCACTCAAGCATCCCCCCCACTCTCTCACCTCCCATCCTCTCTTACACCCTCCTGCTCTTACCTCCTCCCCTACCCCTGCTCTCTCACCCTCCTTTGCTCCCCCACACCCTTTTCCCTCTCTTCTCACCTCACACACACACACATTCTCTCTCACTGGGGCGTTCATCTTCATTGCGAGCTGAGCACACTCCACAGCACACGACGGCCTTCATCTTCGCCATGAGCGGAGCGCGTCCTGCAGCACACTCGGACCTTCATTTTCACGTGCTCCGTTCGCGCCATACTGGGGTCTCCTTTGCTATTTTCTGTGGAGGGGGAGAATTCTATGCAAATTCTGCACTCCGCAGTAGCACAGAATTCCTCCAGAACTAAATATAATGTGCTCAGCCCAGCTCGCAGCCTTAAGCTCTAGAATAACTCCCAAAGCAATAATGGGATTAACTCATCCAAACCAGCTCATCGTATGTAAATGCCATGTAGATGAGGCTATTACCCTCGATGCAAAAAATCACCTTGAGCCCGGCCCGCACATTTTAACAAGCAAAAATTTACACCAGCCTCTGAACTGGAATTAAGTAGTGAAGCACCCCAAAGCTCCACAGAAAAGCAAAAAATAACTACTTTTCTGTGGTTTCTCATAGAAACATAGAAATGACGGTAGAAGAAGACCAAACGGCCCATCCAGTCTGCCCAGCAATCTTTCACACTTTTTTTTTTCTCATTCTTATCTGTTACTCTTGGCCCTTAGTAACCTTTTGGTTCTATTTCCCTTCCACCCCCGCCATTAATGTAGAGAGCAGTGTTGAAACTGCATCTAAGTGAAACAGCTTAATTAGTTAGGGGTATTAACCGCCACAATAAGCAAGCTACACCCATGCTTATTTGTTTACCCAGACTATGTAATTCAGTCTTTGGTTGTTGTCTGTATATAGATCATCTTTTCTTCATTCCCCCTGCAGTTGAGGCAGAGAGCTATGCTGGATATGCATTGAAAGTGAAGTATCAGTCTTTCTCCCCTGCCATTGAAGCAGAGAGCTATGCTGGATATGCATGAAGTATCAGTCTTTCTCCCCTGCCGTTGAAGCAGAGAGCTATGCTTGATATGCATTGAAAGTGAAGTATCAGGCTTATTTGGTTCAGGGTAGTAACCGCCATAACAAGCAAGCTACTCCCCACTTTTTTGTGAATGCAAATCCTTTTTTCCACATTTCCTCATTGCCGTTGAAGCTTAGAGCAATGTTGGAGTCACATTAACCGTGTGCATGCTTATTGAATTAAGGGTATTATCTCCAGGTAGTAGCTGTCATTCCCACGAACCACCAACTCTTCATTCACATCCTATAGACTTTATGGATCCACAGTGTTTATCCCACACCCCGTTGAAGTCCTTCACAGTTCTGGATGCCTCCGGAAGGGCATTCCAGGCATCCACCACCATATCCGTGAAGAAATACTTCCTGACATTGGTTCTGAGTCTTCCTCCCTAGAGTTTTAAATCGTGACCCCTGGTTCTGCTGATTTTTTTCTAACGGAAAAGGTTTGTCGTTATCTTTGGATCATTAAAACCTTTCAAGTATCTGAAAGTCTGTATCATATCACCTCTGCTCCTCCTTTCCTCCAGGGTGTACATATTTAGATTCTTCAATCTCTCCTCATAAGTCATTCGATGAAGACCCTCCACCTTTTTGGTCACGGACCGCCTCCATCCTGTCTCTGTCCCTTCGGAGATACGGTCTCCAGAACTGAGCACAATACTCCAGGTGAGGCCTCACCATGGACCTGTACAAGGGGATAATCACTTCCCTTTTCTTACTCGATATTCCTCTCTCTATGCAGCCCAGCATTCTTCTGGCTTTAGCCATCGTCTTGTCACACTTTCACAGACTTCAGATCATTAGAGACTATCACCCTAAGGTCTCTCTCCTGCTCCGTGCACATCAGCCTTTCTCCCCCCATCAAATACAGTTCTTTCAGATTTCCACACCCCATGTGCATGACTCTGCATTTCTTGGCATTGAATCCCAGCTACCATATCTTCGACCACTCTTCCAGCTTCTTTAAATCCCGTCTCATTGTCTCCACTCCTTCCGGTGTGTCCACTCTGTTGCAGATCTTAGTATCATCCTTAACAGACAAACCTTACCTTCTATCCCGTCCGCAATGTCGCTCACAAAGATATTGAACAGGACCGGTCCCAACACCGATCCCTGCGGCATTCCGCTTAACACTGCTCTCTTCAGAGTAAGTTCCATTTATCATCACACATTGTCGTCTGTCCGTCAACCGGTTTGCAATCCAGGCCACCACCTTGGCACTCACTCTTAAAATTCTCATTTTATTCACCAGTCTCCTGTGCAGGACCATATCAAAAGCTTTGCTGAAATCCAAGTAGATGACATTGGGCACTCCTTCCTTGATTCAATTCCCTAGTCACCCAGTCGAAAAAGTCAATCAGATTCGTCTGACAGGATCTTCCCCTGGTGAATCCATGCTGCCTCTGGTCCAGCAATTCTCCCGACTGTAGATAGTTCACTATTCTCTCTTTCAACAGTGACTCCATCCCTTTTCCCACCACCGAGGTGAGGCTAACTGGCCTGTAGTTACCAGCCTCCTCTTTGCTCCCACTCTTCTGAAGCGGGACCACCACCGCTCTCCTCCAGTCACTCGGCACCACTCCCGTTTCTAGGGATCTATTGAACAGGTCACACAGCGGACCCGCCAGCACATCTCTGAGCTCCCTCAGTATCCTGGGATGAACCTCATCAGGCCCCATGGCTTTGTCCACTTTCAGTTTCCCCAGCTCTTCCCACATATTCTCCACTGTAAACGGAGTTACATCTACTCCACTCCCCTCCAGTTTCTTGTTAACTAGCGATGGTCCTTCTCCTGGGTCCTCTTTAGTGAACACCGAACTGAAGTATTCGTTTAATATTTCTTCGTCTCTCGCTACACATTGATCCTTTTCACCTTTCAAATTCACTATACCACTGAACTTTTCTCCTTTCTCTGATGTATCTGAAAAATGTTTTGTCACTTCACTTTACCTCCTTGGCAATCCTTTCTTCCGCTTGACTTTTTGCCGTCTTGATTACTTTCGTCGTCTCCCTCAGTTGTACCTGATATTCTTCTTTGTGCTCCTCCCTTTGGGATCCTTTATATTTCTTGAACGCTGTTCTTTTAGCTTTTATTTTGTCAGCCACCTCCTTTGAGAACCAGATAGGTTTCATTACTTTTCTGACAGCAGTAGGAGGAAGCAGCATAAAATTAGGTTAGGAAAACGGACACTCACTTTACAAATGTCCGTTTTCCTAACCCATGGCTTGCACGCATTAGGAAAATGGACGCTTGTTAATTGAACGTCTATTTTCCTACTCCACAGCTACAGCTCCTGAGTGCCCAATGCTATGGAGAGACCAGGGATGCACAATTTATCCCTAGTGCATCAGCTGATTTTCCTATTGCATCGGGCACCCAGGAGAGGGAGATGGGCACACGTTGAAAAATTATGCACCCAGTTTGGAAGCATGTTTGTTTTTTTGTGCTTGAAATTGCATCGGCCCCTTAGTACACATTGAGGCCGAGCACACCGTTTAGCCCCCATTTGGCCACGCAATTTTGACGCGCTATTATTACCCCTTATACTGTAAGGGATAAAAGCGCGTGGAAAACATGCAGCCAACCCCCCCCCCCCCCCCCAAAAAAAACTAATAGCGATCATCATATGCAAATGCATGTTGATGAGCCTATTAGTTAGGCACCCGCAATACAGAAAGTAACGCTTGCCAAAGACAGGAGTTAATTTCAGACGTACTGGGCAAGTGTACAGAACAGCAGAAAAAACTGCTTTTCTGTACACCCTCCGACTTAATATCATAGCAATATTAAGTCAGAGGCTCCAAAAATTTAAAAAAAAAAAAAATCAATCTGCCTGCAGCCCAAGGGTTGGAAAACAGACGCTCAATTTTGCCGGCATCCATTTTCTGAACCCGTGGCTGTCAGCGGGTTCAACAACCGACGCCAGTAAAATTAAGCGTCTGCTGTCAGACCCGCTGTCAGCCGCCGCTTCCGCCAATAAGGAGGTGCTAGGTACGTGCCTCCTTATTAGCAAGGGCCCTAATTTAAATAAAGAATCGCATGCCCAGGAGAGGTGCCTGCGCACGCGTCGGGAGAGCGAGCGCTCGCCTCGGAGCGCCGGCTCTCCTGCGGACTTTATTGAATTGGCCTGATTGTAAGCCAGAGTTCCTGTGGCAAAGTACTAGGGGTGCAAATGAGAATGAGCTCTCTCAGGTCTCAACTAAATGAGCTTGCCAGAGGGGACATCTAGCAGACCCCGTTGTAATGATCAAAGTAATCTGGTGGGATTGTATACATGGAGCATGGCATCAACCTATGCAAAAGTTATGAACTAACAAAGCAGTCTTGTACTTAATCCACCACTCAACTTGCAACCAGTGAAAATTAAACTTTTTTTGTTTCTGTTTGTTATTTCCATTCTACTATTTAACATTTCTATAGAGTACAAACAACACATAAGAGACTGTCCCTGCTCAATAGGGTTTACAATTTCATCAAGACAAATATGTAGGGCAAGAGACTTGGGGAATTTTACATAGTAAGACAAGGGTTAAAATAAATTGAGGCTGAAAGTATTTCTATGCATTCAAATAGACTAATGTAGCAACTCCACTACATTATGGGACAACTATGTATGTTCATTTGTTACCCTCTTAGAAATATTTTGAGGCAGGTTAAAATATTTTAAACAAATAAAAACTTTAGATTAACTTTAATGCTGTAAAATTGTTACACTGGACTCTTGAGATGGTAACCTAAACTGGAGAGGGCATGCCTTAGTAGCTAATGTGAACTGGGCTAGGAAGCAGGAGAAGTGAACCATAAAAGGCAATCCAATGATATTTTCTGGTAATGGTAGCATTTGCTCATCTGAATATAGAGTAAGGGATTCTTCATGCAATATTTTTTCACTGTCACAATACTAACATTATTTATTATTTCCAAACTTTTGATATTTTTTTCCCAAAATGGTCTGATTAGCAACTCCATCACCTCAGGAACAGAAAAATGCCATGCTGGGTCAGATCAAGGTCCATTGAACCCAGCATCCTGGCTAACCATGGCTAGGCTAAGTCACAAGTACCCAGCAGATCCCAAAAAAAAAAAAATGTATTACTTGCAGTAATGTCCAAGGGGCACAGCCCTGCAACCCAGCCCTTCTAAAGATGAAGATTTTTATTTTCCAAATTTATAAACCTCCTCTCCTGCCAATGCAACAAGGCAATGCACAGTTAAACCTCAACAAAATTAACATATAAACAGACATCAGCAAACAAAATATACAGTTAGATCAGGTAAATACTTTAGAAAAAAAGTTTGTGAAAGACAAGAGTAATCATCTATTAATCTAAAATCCAAAGGCAGTGGACAATGCCTCTTGTTTGGACTCAACTATTTTAAGCAAGGCTTACTGAGAGGAGTATAGGGTTCAAACAGGCTGATGACGACAGATATTGTTTGCAACATAAGATGGCCCACGGTCCAAGCCCCCAAAATATTGCAAATAAGTTTTAAAGTCAATTCCATAAATAATAGGTAATCCATGAAGGATCTTTAGCACTGGTTGAATGTAATCATTAAAGCCCAAATTTTCAAAACCTCTCACACGCAAAAACCGGGGAATACACGCTTTGTAAAATGCACTCTGTGTGCACACGGGCCCAGCAAAGCGTGTATTCCCCGATAGGTGCCAAGCTATGTGAAAGGGGCAAAGCAGGGCAAAGGCCCTGTCCGAGGGAAGCGTGTGCTGGCAGCCGGCCGGCGCACGCTACTTACTACTGCGTGGGGGAGCAGGTAAGTATAAAAGCAAAAAATAGAACTAGGTAGAAAGGTTTTAGGGGTCGGAGTGGAGAGGGGAAAAGGGAGGTAGGGTAGGTAGAGACAAGGACTGAGGGAACTGGGGAAGGCCCTATAGCATCACCGCACTTTTATTTAAAAAAAAAATCCCTCCCCCCCCCCCCCCCCAGTTCTGCACGCAAATCAGAACCCAGGCACGCATGTTATAAAATAAACATGTCAGGAACTGCGCTCACATGAACGCCCATGCGTTTTTAAAACAAAATCAACCCCAAAATGTTTAGTCTAGTAATTAGATGGCCTGCTCGATTTTGCCCCCTTTGCCAGTACATTTGGCATTCAGGATGAAGCAAATCATTACAGCACTGTTTCTTTTTCATAGACAATGAAGGATCCAAGCATACTCCTAAAATCCATACTAGAAACAAGTTGAATTATAGGGGCGTTTAACTGCATAGGAGGGTATTTAAGCTATAGAAATTCTGCCTTATGGTCAAGTCTTCAGTTTGTTACAAGATAACCAAGGCTCAATATTTTGTAAACACTAGTTTACATCAGCTATAGATTCAGCTGCTAATACCCAGGTAACGATAGATTTGGATGCCATCCATGTATACAGTGTATGAGTATCTTGCCCTTGGGATCCTGTTAGGTAATTGTGACCTGGATTGGCCACTGTTGGGAATAATGGACTCTTGGTCTGACCCAGTATGACAATGTCCTTGACTACAGACCTTTGATTTATGTAATTTTATCTTCCCTGGGACTTAAGTATTTTAGTCATATTTACCTGGAAAACTTTGAAGTCAGTTTTTTTTCTCTGATTTTTCCCATTTTTGTTATAACACCAACAAATTCCCAGAAAAAAAACACAGTACTGAAAACAAAGATCCCTGCCTATGACAAGTCCTGGGTTTGATAGCACATTACAGCTGCAAAGGATAGTCACACTGTCTACCATCAAGAAGTGGAAGTTAGGACTAGACTATGTCCAGATTGGACTGGTTCCACCATGGAATAAGCTTCCCTCTCAGTCCCAGCATGAGACACTAAGCTGTGATCTTGAATGAGGTGAATACAGGCCATGAACAAGGACTAGAATGGTTACAGAGCATCCTATCCATGCTTCAGATGCAAGTCTTCTTAAACTCAATGTACATCATGTAAACCAGTGATTGGAAAAAAAATAAATGTACTGTAGTCAGAATGTGTCTTGCTAATCTTGTAGTGGGCAGTCCTCCAACTCTGGACTTGTGCTGGCGGTTTTGAGCAGTTACCATTGCCAAGAGCCACCGATGACCCCATCCCTGGTACATGCTCCCCCAAGCATGTTGTAGAGTGGTGGCACTCCTTCCTAAATCACTGCCACAGCCCTAGAGCAGGACTTTAAGGCTACCAGTCTTGCAGTGTATGCATTGGATCAGGTACACACAATGCCCATCTTCATGGGGCATAAACAGGTCTGATGTTAGGGGTAACCATGTAATGCAACTTAATTTTAAGATCTCTTGCATGGAAATACAAATACTTATTGTGGATATCCTGAAATTTAGAACTGTTTGCACTCTTCACCGAAACACTTGTACCAGGCCCAGTGGTAATTTCTAAAAAAAATAAAATGGTAGAGTGCAACCAGGAACAACTTCCACTTTACACTCCCCCCCCCCCCCCCCCCCATGGTGTTTTACTATGCACTATGGAGCTTTGCGTTAATCAATAGTATTGTGTTTATAGCTATAATGAAGCCTGAGCTCTGATAGGAGTTAGGCCTCATGATACTCAATTTATCTTCTTTGTTACTGAGGTGTGCTGTTTCAAATTTGTAGCTTCATTTTTCAAGGGAGTAAACAAATGATCTATTTGTTAACAGATTTTTCCAGTATGCTGGAATCTTTCAGTGAATTACATATTCAAAAAGGTGGGATATAAATCCAAGTAATAAAGAAAAATAAACGAAAGGAAGTTAAAAAAAAAAAGTTCAGGGTTGTTGACCTGGCAGAAAATCACCACTGACCAGGCCTCATGTATTTACCTTTCCATCAGCTCCGAGAATTGGCCTCAACATTTAAAAAACTAGACATCGTAATTGTTTATTTTGAATTCCAAAAAGGTGGCTAAATATATACGCCGATTTAGCAAGACAGGCACAAAAGAAAAGGAAGCTTTTTTGATTCTCAGGCCAAAGTTCCTGGAATTAAGAGCAATATTCTTCCTAAAGTTTCCCTGCAAACGTTTAAATTTATTTATTTAGGTCTTTTTTATACCGACACTCATGATACCAATCATATCGTATCGGTTTACAATAAACAGTGGTGCAATAACATTAAAATTAACAACTTCGTGAACAATAGGCTAGGAGAGAGGGAGAGAGTGAAAAGTTACAATAAACAGGGGTACTTGAACTGGGAGGAGGAAAAGCCAGAGTAGTGGCTAGCATAGAAATAGGTAGTATTTAGTCTCAGAAATAAATAATATACATATATACATAAGGCTATAATAGACTCTAATCAACTACCAGAATGCCTCTTATGTTTTCTTCTTACCTTACACCATTTTTGTCTGACAAGATTATATTACCTATTTTATCTTCTTCTTCTATTGCTTAGCCAGTTGGATCTTATTTAATTTCCTGAGGTAGTGAAAAGATCACGTCTATTGTGGACTTGAAATGAGTCAAACATTTTATATAATTTCTCTTTCTTTATAACATAATTGTGTAAAAATTTGTCTGAGATTACAACTCATGTATTCTTTTCTTGAATGTAACTGGTAAAATTCAATAAATAAAAACTTAAAAAAAACAAAAAAACTAGACATGCGGGAAAAGAACAGTTATATTAAGCACACAGTTCACAGAATGGATTTAAACCCAATTTTATTTTATAGGATTCAGATGTAAAATTAACCTTGCACAGACATCACAACTATTTAAATGTTCACCTGTTGTAAACAGCCATTTTAATGCAGAGAATGTTAAGGAAAAGTTAAGCTGGGCAGTTGATCAACATTGGACACTTTTCCTATTCTGAAAATTTATTTATTCTATTTGTAATCTGCTTTTCCAAACTCTAAACAGAAAAACAATAAAACCAGATCTAGATTTTGAATGGAACACTTCAAAATACAGTTTAGAAAACAAAGTATTTGATTTTAGCAAACCCAAATCCTTTAGAAAAAGCTGACTATCAAAAAAATGCAGCACACTCACATTTCCTGAAGTCTCCTGGTCTAAAACTGGAATTCAACTGCCTTGAGACATGCATGCTTCTAGCAAGGGTTGATTAGCATCTCCTCTGAATACATCAGACAGTGCATTTCAAATCTTTCTAACACAATCATGCAGATGGTCATGCAAGTTTGTCAGAATATCCACGATGGGTCAGAACTGAACAGCAGGGACGTGCCCCATGTTATTGACTCATCCACTAGGGCTCACAATAACTTCCATGATGCTTTCTTCTGTGTATTAACAGCAAACACAGCTTCCTGTGCTGGTTAAGAGGCAATCAGAAAACACCCTTTTTTTTTATAATATGCAGATTCCCAAAAATCAAAATTAACAGAACAAATATTCTGCCTGCAACTGGCAGAACAGAGCCAAAACAGTCCTTAAATGTGGGATTTTGAGAACACAACTTAATTCAGTCCTCTCTTTTCAAGCCTCTTCCCCATCTTACCTGAGGAAAAATAAAGATAAAGTTCAGTTAGAGGGAGAAGGAAGAACGCTGGTCTTCAGCAGAGCTGAGCAGTTGTGTGGATGGGCAGACTAGATATATTTCTCTAGTTAAACTAAAATACATTGTATATTCTTACTGGTTTATTCTCCGTTACAATTTACAAACACACTCCTACGAATAAATCCAGTGCTGTAAATTCTTGTCCTGCAGCGCAGGCGGGGCCCCAAGGAAGAAGAGGACCCATTTGCAGCTGCTCCCTGTTCTTCTGAGGTGGACCCCCCTCCCCATAAATTTGGGAGGCCCTTTCCAAAATTTTTAGTTTTAACTTAAGCCACCAAATAAGTCATACATAATGAAATACTATTTTGTTAGTTACTTTAGTTCCTGATAAACTGCTATCATACTACAAAATACAAAGCTTAAGACACAACTGAGTACATATCCTCTACAAAAGGATGTATCCTGCATGGTTTGTCTCCTTAGTCATGGTCCAAGGACTCCAAGGAGTTTTAGGAATATACAGGATGAAGCCCTCAGCAGCCCGGAGGCCGGGGACTACCTTGCTCTCCAATGTTGTGGAATAGGACCATACGTCACGGAGCCCGGGGGCTCTGCGCTCCCATACGCCACATGGACAGAGCCAAGAGAGCAACCTCCTTGGATATCCACATTGGAGTCTCTCATAGCAAAGATTAAAATATTTAGAGAAGTCGCTCCCTTCGTTTCTCACCTCCCAATCAATTAAAAGTTAACTGCTCTCTTTATCCGCCATCTAGAACATCTGGCGACATAAGTACTTTTCCATAAAAAGAACTATGGTTTTAGCCTAATGGTCTTTCTAGAAGCACAGTACCACCCCTCCCCAAATATCCAAATCAAGCTGACATTTATGTCCCATCAGGTACAAGCAGAACTCTGGAAGCTGGCAATGACTTAGAGTGAAAAGAAATCTGCAAACACAATTAAGAAACAAGGCATCCATATCTAGGAATTTATTTTAAAGCACACCCACAAGGGGACACCACTTACCTGATTATGCTTGCAAACGCAGTCTCCAATGCTAAGAGAATGAAAAGAGAAAGATTAACAGATGTTGGTCCCTGCCACAACAGCGTGGGAGACAGACGAAACCTCAGTGGACCGTCCACCGCCAGATTGAGAAGATTCGCAAACCACGGGCGCCTCAGCCACTCCGGGGCCACGAGAATCACTCTTCTGGCGTGTTCGATGCAACATAGGACCTTGCCCACCAATGGCCATGGGGGGAACACATACAACCCTCCCCCCCAGAGAGACAGGCCGTACAAACTCCAACAAGGGAAATCCGCGCGCACGCACTGCCACAGGCAGAGCAGGCCGCACCACATGGCATATCCCCGGGCTCGATTTTTGGCTGCCCGAAAAAAGAACCGCAGCGATCGGAGGGATTTCCCGGTGAAACAGGCCGAAAAATGGTGAAAAAAGCAGCAAAAACGGAGCGAATACCCGGCAAGTTTCTAAAATGTTTTACAATTTTTTAAAATTTACTTGTTACCTGGAAGAAGGCAGGCTGGCTGAGGGTGAGAGAACAGAGACCCCCGGCATCACCCTTGGCTACAACAGATGTAGGGTCCCCAACCCTCTGCAGCCTCGAGTACCAGGGGGGGATGGTCCTACCAGGACCTGACAACCCCCTGGGAGGCTGGACGCTGTGCACTACTTGCCTTGCTGAAACTTTTTTTTTTATTTAAAGGAACCCTAACCAAGTTCCCCTAACAAACCAAAAGGCAGTACTAAGCAATAAAAAGGAGAACTAAACCACCCCCTAAACTTAGCACCACCAAGAGACACTAGGCTTTGCACCTCCACCATCTGCTGGAGACAGAAGAATACTGGCAGCCACTAGGTGGCACCTCAGGGGTATAGGACAGAGTCCGTAAAGTCTTCTTCTGTCTCCCATCTGCTGGTGGGGAGGCAAAACCCAGCTGTCCTGGACTGATCCGGGTACGTACAGGGAACAAGGCATTATGCCCTCCTAATCACCTCCTTATGTCAGAGTCACCAGAAAAATGTTGATTTTTCTCTTAAATAAACAAAGCTGAGCAGTCTTGAGCAAAAGCATAAAGGAGCTCAAGTGTTGCTGAGGGACAGAGATCTGTTCTCTTATGCTGCCCAAAGTTAGCAATAACATGTCAGTCAATCTGCTGTTTGTTTCTGCCATATCCTTATACTGTTTCTTTTACACTTCCTCCTTCTTCTTTTCTTCTGCTGACATACATTTCACAAGCCGCATGCCTATCACAGTACTTGGTTTATACATATTTCCTGGCACATATTCCGGGAACTTTAACGTAAACAGGGGTTTGTGCACGCAGGTCTAGATACACTTTTTTAGCAAGGTGGTTTCAGGTAACTTCCATTGCCTTCTTACTGGGCTTTTTACTATTCCTCGTAACATAGCAGGTTTGGACAAGTACTTTGAGTAAAGGTCCATAAAAAATTAGCAGCCAGGTAGATCAGGAAAAGCCATTGCTAGACCTAACTTTTAGGATCATATAAAAAAAAAAACCAAAAAAACACCTTTTAGGATCTGCCAGGTACTTGTGACTCAGACTGACCACAGACAGGATGCTCAACCTGATGGACCTTGGTCTGATCCTGCATTCTGTACTTTTGGACTGTTAACCTGTCTTTCCAAGGAGCACGCAGGTGGCTTACAGTATTTCTGGAATTTTCTGCCTTAAAGAGCATACTACCTATGTGGCTACCCAGCCCCAAACCCATAATCGCTCACACCAGAGGCACTGCTTGGTACTTAGGCTCTGAGCTCAGGCCTACAGAGGCTGGTTCTCCTATCCCCTAGAGATTTTAATATTCAATCTATCATCCCCTCCCCCCATCAAGCATGATCCTGTAAAAAAATACTAGTGTAACTGAGATCCTGCTGGCCTGATAGGATACAGTTTTAAAAATTCTCCCCAACCACCACCATCCTCACTCTCACCCATTTACTCTTCTCATATTTTCCCATCCTCTCCAGTGTCTCCTTCACCTCCTACATGCTTCCTCCATTATCCTCTTTCAGATTCACTCATCCCTAGTCATCCCCTTGCACTTCCCCTCCCCCAAAAATCTCTGAATCCCTCATGAACCCTCATCACTTCTCACTTCTCCTCCCCAGTCACCAAACCCCCATCACCAGCTTTCTATCACTTTCTACTCCTGGAGGAATTCTGTGCAAAAAATTGTAAAATTCTGCCCAATTAACTGTTTTTGTATTAATTTAAAATGTATTACTTAAAGATGCAGAATTTCCCTAGAAATTCACTGTAAGAGTGTCTCTTCCACTCCCTTCTCACTACTCCCCTGGCCACTTTGCCCTCTCAGGCCCCAACTCCAACCTGCCAGTATCTCTCCCCTCCACCTCTTAAGCTCAACCCCTTCCACTATCGCCTATCCCAGAGTTTGACCCTGTTCTCAGTACTGCTCCTCACACAGGCTCCCTCACACACACTTCCTCTTATACAGAGCCCTCTCATATACACACCCACACAAGCTCCCTTTCTCTCTCATGCACACACCCTCACACAGGCTACCTATGTCCCTCTCATCCACCCTTTCATACAGGCCGTCTCACACATACACAAGCCCTTAACACAGGCTAGCACCCTCACATACACACAAGCTCCTAATCTCTTACACACATACACAATCCTTCATGAACTCCTCACACAGGCTCCCTATCTGGCACCCATACAAGCACCCCCCCCCCCCCCAATATCTCACTTCCTCCTGCTCACCCCCTTGCTCTCTCAGCCTCGCCCCCCCCCCCCCCCCTCCTCTCACTGGGGCCTTCATCTTCACGTGCTCAATTGGCAGCATGCTGGGGTCTCCTCTGCCATTTTCTGCATAGGGGTGGAATTAGCACAAGTTCTGTGCTCTGCAATAGCAGAGAATTCCCCCAGGACTAACTTTCCCTCACTTAAATTCTAGGTCTGCCCCCCTTCATCACGGCTCTCCCATAACTCTACTCCCCTCTCCCACCTAGAAGAGGCATGGGGGTGGCTTGTGGGAATGACAGCTACCACCTGTTGATTAATACCCTTATTCAATAAACACACACAGTTAATGCAACTCCAACATTGCTCTATGCTTCATAAGAGGAAATGTGGGAAAAAGGATTTGCATTCACAAATAAGCATGGGAGTAGCTTGCTTGTTGCGGCAGTTACTACCCCAAACCCCCAAACCAAATAAGCCTGATACTTCACTTTCAATGCATATTCAGCGTAGCTCTCTGCTTCAATGGCGGGGGCGGGGGGGGGGGGGAAGATAAGATTTACATTCAGACAACTACCAAAAAGGACTGAATTGCATAGTCTGGGTAAGGAGTAGCTTGCTTATTGCGGCAGTTACTACCCCTAACCAATTCGGCTTGATACTTCACATTGATGCAGCTCCAGCACTGCTCTCTACATCATTGGTGGGGATGGAAGGAAATTAGAACCAAAGAGTTACCAATAAGGGCCCTGACTTCAGTAGTCAGAGTAACAGATAAGTATGAGAAAATAAGTGTGAAAGTTTGCTGGGCAGACTGGATGGGCCGTTTGGTCTTCTTCTGCCATCATTTCTATACTGCAGATCACCTGGCTACAAAAATCCCCAGGAAAGCAAAAGGTGTCAGAACCCAAGTCTAAAAGCTGACTTCAGGAAAACGTTTCCATGAGCAGCAGGCTACAGGAAGGAGCAATAGCCATTTGTACTCACTAAGCCCTAGGCTGGGCTGCAAGGGCATCCACACATACACAACACTTTTTTGGCACCCTACTTACTGGTGGCAGCTTTTACCAAGTCTACCTGCCTTAACTTCATGGACTTTCCAGTAACTTGCTCAAACCTTTTTTAAATCTCAGCCTCGACTATATTCTTCAGCAACAAATTCTAAATGCTATAGCTTAATTATGTGTTGAGTGAAAAAAAAACCCACACCTTTCTCCAGTTTGTCTTATATCTACTACCCTCAATTTCATGGCTTGTTCCATCTAAAAGCATACATCCCTAGTTGTCTATTCTATGCATTATGTTCCATAAGTCAGTCACAAGCTCACTGCATTATTGATCAGGCCAATCCAACTCTTGTTTAAGGAAAATCAAAACCACATGCCTACAATAAAACAAAGCCAATAATAAATTCAGTCTCTCTGTAAACAAACCCACCTACCAACTTATCAGCAAAATGTTTAAAGCTGGAGTGAAAGTGTTATCAATTGAATGATGACTGACCCCACCCTTCACATTTTAGAACAGCCTTTGGGATTCCTCAGGCCGGTCTATTCCCAATGGGTCATTCACCCGACGGGCACAAAAACCCCCCAAAACCCCGATCTGGATACTCATTCGTTAGGGTCGGTCTCACAACCAGAATAGAGGATCCCGCGGGACTAGAATGAAAATCACAGCTTTACAGCAATCACTTGGGACGAACACGAGGTACAGCAGCCTGCAAAACCCCACAGAACTCCTTTATTCAATGCTAGAGCGCGAGAGGAAGGGATGGCGGGAAAAAAATAGTTCCTTCCTCGGTAGCTCTCTCGATAAAAAGCAGAGAACAGATATAACGCCCCGGGGGGACGACGGACGGACAAAGTGCCAAAGACCTTGAGCCAGACAAAGAATTAACCAGAAAGCCATGCAGAGCGTCACAGACAGAAAACAATACCACTACTAGCATCCCTCACCTGTGCAACCGACCTCCACGCCGCAAAAAGAGCGAGCGACCCAGCGCGCCCGCCTTTTAAAGCGCTTGCGAAGCATCGCGAGAACTCAAAGGAGGGGCGGTGCCAAGCCAGCTCCAAATCATAGAAATGCAAAAGGAAGGCGAGAGTAGGCCCATAGAGAGATAAGGCGGGCAATGGCGTGATAGAGCGTCGACACAGCTTGTGAAGCCCTTTGGGACAGTGGAGGACTGCCGCCAGGCCCGCGAGAGACATGTTGGGTGTAACACGCGGGAGAGAGGAAAGAGCATGGCTGTGACGCTACTTTCTTCCTGCTCTCAAGAAAGGGAGACGTAGGGCTGATCTGAAAGAACTAAATTTAAACAATATCAAAGCACAAAAAAAAAAGTACAAACCGTTCGAGGTATTAAAACCAAAATCAACTACGCTGTTTTTATGCTTTTAATTGTTGCTTCCCCTTTAATTCATTTATAAACAAGTGCCTGTTGGAAAGGTGCAGTAGATGCTTCAGCATCTCCCCCCCCCCCCCCGCCCCGCCTTAAACTAAGTGCTTGGGCAGCACTAAGTAGTATTTAGTACCCACAATCATTTTAAAAAGTTGCCCATGTCTATATCTCGAGACATTTAATTAAACGAATTCCCTACCACTGTTCAGGTTCCTCAATATTTTTAAAAAAGTAAAGTTACTTTATAAGAGTGGTTTATAATCTTTCAGAATTAGAGGACTGCATACTTAAAAGGGACAGTTGGTTTATTAAAAATATCCAAGACTTGTAAAAGCACAGGGTGATTTAATTTATAAGGCCAGTTCTAAATTTGTCTAGAAAGAACACAACAGAAAAGTCATGTTTTGTTTTGTTTAAATAAGGAAAACAAATTCCAACTCAGCATTGCTATACTATATGTTATTCTGTTTAACCTGTTATATGTAAAGCCTGTTGCTAATTTACTGTTTCACTGTAAACCGAGGTGATGTATAACTATATGTACCACGGTATATAAGAATCTATAAATAAATAAATATATATATATATATATATATATATATCGCTAGCACCAGCAGGCTATAACATAGCCTATCAAGGCATAAAGCAATTCCTTTAAATGTGTGGTAGTAGGAAGAGATTTGGCCAAGGGCTACCAGTGTGAGAGATAAGAAGCAAACACACCATTGCTCTTGGGCATAATGATTCTTTATTAGTGAACTTAATCAGTGAAAGCATCAAATACAGTTTGCAAACCGGGCACATGCAGAATAGTAGGCACAAACATTTTTTTCAGTAGTGGCTTTTTATATTCTTTTTCTAGGAGGAGTTCTACTTTCCCCTCCTTATCACTCCATCTTGTCTTAACCACACTGTCTAGCCTTTTCTCTCTTATGCCTCTGATTTGCAGCTTTGCAAATCTCTCTCCTCCCCCCTTTTTTTTTTTCCCGCTTGCCATTGCTGGCCATTATTTCTACATGCCATTTGCAAAAGCTGTCTCCTTACATCTTATCTGCTTATATGTCTGTTGACGCATAATGTACAAAGAAGAGAAGGGAGGGGGGTTTATCTCGTGCTCTCTTCCACTGTCAGCTCTTGGTACAGAGAGGCCTGTATTACTTTGGTCAAACGGGCCTAAACAATGGTTTCAAGCATGACTGAACAGTTTATGCAGGTTTTCTCCACCAAGCCAGGTAAAAGGGGAGTGGGTTCGGGGGGCTAATCTTGTGTCTTCCACTAGTGTTCTGCCAAGATAAGGTCTGTCACGGTTGCCCGGTAGACCTGCTCTGTTCAGACGCATCTAGTGAGTTTAAAATGTAGGCAGGAAGCTGGCACAAGTTGTCAGTTTTCCTTTTAGTAGCTACACAAGATTAGCTTTTCTTTTATAACAGACCTTAAAAACATTTCAATTTCTTCTTTAATTAATGAGAGAGTACAAAATCATTTCTCACACCAGCTAACCTCGCTGTACATGCAGGTCAGTGTAAAGTATCACCTAACTCCACCGCTCCTGCCAGGCTGCTCAATGGATAGTATCTTTCACTGTACCAAACCCAAGAAGCTAAAATAGATAACTGCAGACTTTTAAAGAGGGAATGCAATTACATGTAAAATGTATAATTATATTACCTCATTAGATAAGTGAAAAATACATACTTGTCCTCTGTACATTACTTGTCCTCTGCTAGCATATTACACAGAAAAGATCAAGAAATAGGCTACTACAAATGTGGTTTCTTCTTGGGTTCAGGGCTTAAGTTGTAGGGTAACAGCCTGCCATGGTGAGTTAAGTTGGGCCTGCCAAAACGTTGCCCAAGGGTAGGGCCTTTGCAAATTCTTTTGCTACTTGCACCGAGTCACACCAGTGAACCCCCCTGAGTGGACCAGATTTTTAGGTAGGCAGGGTAAATTAAAGCAAATTTTACCTGGCGTTTTGCAAGCTCTCCACATATGGGGGCCAAACTCCCAATGCATGACTGAAACATTTGCGGAGTAGTCCTGAAAGATGAGCAGCCGCTGACCTCCATACAAAAGTTCCTTCTGTTGTCGGTAAGTGCACAGGATCTGTACCTTATGGGCAAAATTAAGAATTTTGGCCAGTACCACCCTGGGTTTGGATTTCTCCACAGTAATGGGGGGCCTTGTGATGCACCCACTCAATATGGAGGTGGTTTACTAGGTCTATTCCCAACTCACTCGGCAGCCATTTTTCCAGTAAATCATGTAATTTCTCATCCGTGATGGTATCCGGAAATCTTAGAAACTGCAGGTTCGCTCGACGAGAGCGGTTTTCTAGATGGTCAATCTTCGTGAGCTTTGACCAATTTTTCTAGTTTTTCTAGCCAAATCATAATCTTCTACCAGGCCTATACGGCCTTCCACATTTTTCAGCCTTGCGTACAACTCCGAAATTGCATTTTTGAGCTCCGCCATTTGAGAAGAGTTCATCAAATCAAGGGCTCAGATCTGTAACCACCACCAAGGTAAGATCAGCCACTGTAGAGGCGTGGAGCCCTCCTATTGCTGTAGGGTCCTGCATGGCAGCCATTTTCCCCTCAGTCACTGCAGACTTTTCATAGTCTTTGTAAAACGCATGGTCATTTTTCACAAAATGCACCTTATAGAGTGTTTAGGGGTTGTCACTGGTTGTTCCTACAGGGTATAGTGAGCCTTTGAGCGAGGGATGGATCCAAATGTGAAAGGATCCCGGGGTTTGGCACCCAGAGCTTCAGGCAGCACCTCTATCCCAGCTGATTGCATCAAATGACTCAAAGCCCCTAACTTTTCGTAGGGAACATCAAAGCTGCAGCTCCATGCATGCAACAGGGCAAACCAGGACTAGATCAACCTAGCTGAGGCAGCAACCCTAGGCCCAGCACCTTATTTCACTTGAAAACAAAGGTGAAACCAGAGATCAAGTAGGATCTATAGTATGACAGCAAAAACTGGCAAATTGGAAGGGGCCTTATAGTCTATATCTGTCATTCTATTCCATGTTATGTTTCTCTTAAGAGAAACTGGAACACGTCTAGATTTGTAGTAACTCACCACTCACTAACTTTCAAATCAGACTCCTCCCTCCCTCCTATTACGGACAAGACAAGAACCAGGAACAACCTCCATCAGGAAATAGGAGAACAAGAGACAACTTTGAAATTAAAAAAAAAACAACAACAAACCACAATCACGTGTTTTGTTTATAAAAAGATCCCTAAAATAACTTTTATTTAATAATTAAAATTTGTAGATAGGAAGACAGATATACAATACAATGATTTTTTTTAATCAAAACATTTTATACAGTACAATTCTGTACGCAAGATCAATCTATGACAAGCTGGTTTCTATACAAAAAAAAACAGAGAAACAAAAACGTCTGCATGTTATGGCAAGAGACCAATAAGAAACAAACTATTAATCACATTTAAACTGTTGAATGAGGTATGTAGGGGCATGAGACAATTAAAAGAAAAGCAGAAAGAGGAGAGAATGATGTGGCACTCGTCAGAATGTTCAGTCCCTACCGATGACCATCACCTTTCCCGTCCCGTCTCCCCTCCCCCGTCATTTGGAATGAAGGGGAGGTGCGAGAAGAGGCAGGGGCAAGTTCTGCTTGCAGGCGGGAGGACAGGGCTTATTAGTCAGCTAGCAGATCTGCCCATGGCACTTCATCAGAAATGATCATGCATGTGCGTTGGAGAGCTTAAACAGCACATACCTAGGTCAAAGAGAGACATAGTACTCATGGGTAAACCCTAGCAAAAGCCACAGGTTTATTATACAATCCTCGGAAGGAAACATTGCGATTTTAAAAAGAAATCAATTTACTAGCATTCTATATGTGGAGGTGCTTGTAAAGTTGAAATTTATTCCATCTCTGTAGCTGTTCTGAGCACTTATAGAGTATCAGTCAGGCTGTCCTACAGAATTTCTACTCTTGGGCTCAGCTGGGAATTAAAAGGAAGCCAAGATCATGACACCAGCAAGCAAGCCCTAGACACCCTCCTTCTCCCCCACCCCCATAGAATTTTGATTTCTTTTGATGTACAAGACACAATGTTATGCCTAGAAAGACAAGGATAGATTTCAACCTAGTTAAATCCTGAATGACCTAGGTACTAATGCCCCTTTAAAAACCCAGGTACAATGCCCGGTCCTCGGCGAAAGCTGCCCTATCCCAAAACATTTCCATGAGAGATTAAAAAGCAAGCCGCATCCTCTGTGCACTCTGCAAAGACATCGAGCTACAGACACATTATTATGCATGCAGTAGCAAGAGAGTCAATGCTAAGACATTACTAGTGAATGTGGATATTTACTTTTCCCCCAAAGCCTGCCCTTTTATCTAACTTTTTAGAAGTAGTTTACCTGGGCCAGCTGAGGATATCACAAGAGGGTCAAGTCCATGCCAAATCAGAAATGAAAGATGTGTGGGAAATTAGTAGGAGAATGCACAAAGAATCTGGACTCTGATTTGTTCGGTTTGGAATACACTAAAATATAAAGTGTTATTGGTAACTGTATTTGCTAGGTTTACCAAAAAATGGTTTCACCACTGCTACTAAAACTGTCCACAATGTTATTTGTTCCATCTGGGCTGTGCTCAAGGAACAAACAAATATTTGGGCCACTAATGTTTTGAATTGTCCAGTAATGCCTTAAATGAACTGTTTTGTTATTCAACTAGCCCCCTGCCTCCTCACTCCCAAAATACAGACCAGTGCCATATAAAACCAGCATTAAATGATGTCCAAAATGAGGTTCTAATTGCACAGATTTCCACAAGAAAAAGTGAGAGTAAGCTGCACAGTTTTGCTCCTTGAAGTTACTTAAAAGAAAGCTGGTACTCTCAGTGCAGCACTCGCCACCAGCAAACAATTCTCAGGGCTTCCAGCAGATGGCAGTGTAAGAGCAGGAAAGCCAGAAGGGGAACACTAGGGACCTGGCAAACAGACCAACTGGGTTTATCTATCTTTTTATTTATAATTTTACATGGTTGTTTTTTTAAAAAGACATTCTCAATGTTAAAAGAAAATAAACTGTAGATTTTAAAAACAAATAAAAAAGGAAAAGGCAACAGTTATTTCTGCGTTAGCTGCTTTCTCACTCGTTAAAGATTTTTTCCTGGTTAAGAGAGCTGTCATTTTTGGTCTTTTTTTGTTTTCTTTTTAAAACCACCATCAAGTTCAGTTTTCTGCAGCATTCATGATTAGAGCGCGAAATTCCCTTTTAGGGAGACATTACAAATCGGTCAGTAGTGATTCACAATCTCAGTAAAAATATGGAAAAAAAAAAAAAAAAGGTTGCATCAGAAAAGCCATCTGCCATTCCATGAACTGCGTCAGTAGCTCCTGACAACAAAGTCTTTACAACCAATGTACATAAAACATGTTTGGAGACAGCAGGCCAGCACCAGGAGGGGTGGTGAGAGTATTTCTCTCCCCATCAGACTCAAAGCTGCCCCCATCTCAGTCCAGTAGACGTTACATACAGCAGACAATTCAAGGCAGTTGTACAGGAAAGAGGTGGAGCAGGAGATCGTGGTCCAGAAGGCAGCAACAGGGAGTCTTCTCCAGGAAGGCTGAATATTGCTGTAAAGAGTTGTGGCCAGTGTCTCAGCCCTGCCCACGGGCCATCATATGCACACACAGGCAAGGCAATGCAGCCGTCACGCCCAATCCCACCTGCAGCACGGCAGAGTCCTGGGGTTGCTCTAAGGGCATCAGATTCCAGGCACCAGAATTTGACACGGCAAGTGCTTCACGTCCTCCTCCTCTTTCCGGCAGCTTGGTAATCAAGGTCGATGGAACCTGAGAAAGGGAACAGTTTGAGGGGAAGTTTTGCACCTTGGGCACTTTTGAACCAACCAATCAACCATTCCAGACTTCTGATGGGAGTGCACCAATAATTAGAAAACTCAGCAGTATGGTGGCTCTGAGCTTCAGAGATCCAGGGGGTCTTTACTCTGCTCCAGAAGAGCTCACCTACGTTTTAGGACCCGGTTAAAATGCCAATTCTCTGGGCCAGGTACTGGGGGCATGGCATGACAGCTGCGGCAGAAACCCTTCACCCCCAGGGGATGGGCGCAATGGCCTCCCCACCTACCGTGTGTACTGCTTGCTCTCGTCATGGACTGCCATCTCCAAACTCTTGAACTCATTCAGTTCCTTTCGAATAGCAGCCTGTGGGGCAGAAGACAAGGTGGCAATGTTTTATTTTACATTTTCAATTCCAACTCACTCAAACTAAAGTATCTCTCTCACCCCATGGGTGCAACTTCTTCTGCCCCTACTACCCACGCACTTCCTAAACCGAGCAGGGCCCATTCCTGGGAGCTACAGACAACGCCTCTCATATTCCGTGGAGCTTTTCATTACTTCCGAGAGAACACCGCAGCTCCCAGCTTAGTTTTCAGTTTTTATTTTACCCAAAATTTACCAGTGTTTGTTACAAGAACAAAACCAGGAGAAATCAGTGGAAAGAAAGCACTCATTCTTCAAGGTAAATGTTTTTGCTCTTGTTGGAAACAAAATGAAATTTCTAGGAAAAATAAAATTAAAACCTGAAAACGAAGTGCCCTAAACATATTGAAGTAGAAGTGGGCAAAATGAAGGAACTCCATGGTTAGAAGTATCTGTCACCTCCAGTCCTGTCCCTACTGACGTGCTCGCACCCATCTCCCCTCCAAGGTCCATCCCTCCTGACAGTCCCATCCCCCCCCCCCCCCCCAAGTCCTGTCCCTACTGTCGCGCCCCCACCCATTCCTCCAAGGTCCCGTCCCTCCTGACAGTCCGGTCCCCCCAGTCCCATCCCCATTGATGCCAATCACCTCCAGTCCTGTCCCTATTGACGTGCTCGCACCCATCTCCCCTCCAAGGTCCATCCCTCCTGACAGTCCCATCCCCCCAAGTCCTGTCCCTACTGTCGCGCCCCCACCCATTCCTCCAAGGTCCCGTCCCTCCTGACAGTCCGGTCCCCCCAGTCCCATCCCCATTGATGCCAATCACCTCCAGTCCTGTCCCTATTGACGTGCTCGCACCCATCTCCCCTCCAAGGTCCATCCCTCCTGACAGTCCCATCCCCCCAAGTCCTGTCCCTACTGTCGCGCCCCCACCCATTCCTCCAAGGTCCCGTCCCTCCTGACAGTCCGGTCCCCCCAGTCCCATCCCCATTGATGCCAATCACCTCCAGTCCTGTCCCTATTGACGTGCTCGCACCCATCTCCCCTCCAAGGTCCATCCCTCCTGACAGTCCCATCCCCCCAAGTCCTGTCCCTACTGTCGCGCCCCCACCCATTCCTCCAAGGTCCCGTCCCTCCTGACAGTCCGGTCCCCCCAGTCCCATCCCCATTGATGCCAATCACCTCCAGTCCTGTCCCTATTGACGTGCTCGCACCCATCCCCCCCCCCTCCCAAGGTCCGTCCCTCCTGACAGTCCCATCCCCCCAAGTCCTGTCCCTACTGTCGCGCCCCCACCCATTCCTCCAAGGTCCCGTCCCTCCTGACAGTCCGGTCCCCCCAGTCCCATCCCCATTGATGCCAATCACCTCCAGTCCTGTCCCTATTGACGTGCCCCTCCCACCCATCCCTCCAAGGTCCCATCACCCAGCAGTCCCGTCCCCACCGATGACTGTCACCTCCAGTCCAGTCTCCCCCCACAGTCCCATGCCTACCGACGCCTGTCACATCAGAATTCCACACCTCTAGGCCACCACAGGAGACTTGTTTGGAAGAAATCAAACACACAGATTTGTGCATTACATGGCCTGCCAAGCTCTTCTCTCCCCAGCAGAAGCCACCACACAACTGCCTGCTATAGGAGATGGTGCCCGCTCCCTGCCAGCATGTTCTTCAGTGGCACTGGAGGTACACGGACAACTTAAGGGGGGGGCCATGGGCACTGTAAGTTCATTATCAGGAGCTCTGCTCCACCCAAAGAACATGTGTGGGGAATGAGTAGGAGGGAAGGGGCTGGAAGAGAGAAAGCCCTCTTAGTCAGCAACTCCGTATATGACCATGGGCAGTGATCAACAGGGAAAAGCCAACACTTTGTACAGTGACAGACTACAGCGTTCATGCTGGCTCGGCTAGCAAATGGGAAGATCAAGAGAAACCGGGATTATGTTCGCAAGCCAGCTCAGTGCTGCAGCTTCACAGTGCAAAAGGGACACAGCCATGCAAGAGCTCTGGCAAAGCATTCAGACAGCAAAGCTATCCCTTCCATTGCCGCGCAGGCTGCATACTCTTTCCAAGCCTCGCTGCAGCACCGGACTTTACCTTGTCTGCAGGCGTGAGCTTCGTCCATGGCTTGTCCGCACGCCGGTCGTAGTCATGTGCTTCCGTGGCCTCCACGTACTCATTGAACCTTAAGATTTTCCGCTCCAGCAGTTCAGCCACCGTGGGCCTCTGGCTGAGCTGAAATGGATAGCGAAGACAGAATTAAGTTTCCAAGCTAAACCTGGCAACTAGAAGGTAGCATGGAACATAACCACGTTAAGTAAACCCTTCAGAGGCCAGCAAAGAAGCAGCAGCATTCTCTACAGTACTAGCTGTCTGCTTTAAATCCAGTTTTCTAGAAAATGTCGCACAAAAAAAAAAAAAAAAAAAGCAAACATTTTAAAGCAAAATATATTCCAACACATGGGGGAATACAAATATATCCACTTGCACATTCCTATTTTAGGTGTTGTAGAGTGCTATTTTCTCTTCCCTGAGGTCTCCCTTCTACTGCATTTTGTATGCCAAGATCACCTTGAGCTAAAGTAGCATTGATAGAGCCAGAAAGGATGGGCCAATTGGTCTATATTTTCCAGCATCTACAATGTTCGTGCTTTGGAGTACTAGATTTCATAGTATGTCCAGTCAAGATATCAGACGACTGAAATTTCATTTGGCAGACATACTTTTCTGGTGAGGCGGCGTTTAATCTCACGCTTCTCCGCCAGGCGATCGGCTTCATTTTTTTCTAAAGAGACAAGAGGCAGATGTTAAAAACAAAAAAAAAAATTAAACACAGCAGATGTCTCTGAAGCAACTCCTACATTTCCACTGATGGGCGAGGCTGGACCTTGTAAATGCTTTCAGAATGTGGAGAAGATCTTACCCAGCTCGGAACCACTCAGATATTTGACAGGCCGCAGTCCTGTGCAAAGAAGCATCTTCCATAGCACAAGAAACTCCAGGAGAGAGAGAGAGAGATCAGGATGTGCAGTTGGCAGGAAGGAGGTTCAGAGGAAAAGTTAGAAATACTTTACTGAAGTGAGGGTGGATGAGTGGAATCGCCTACTCTGCCAAGGCAGCAATAACATAAGTCAAGCATGCTTGGGACAGACAAACATGATGCTCTACCTAGTCTGCCCATCCACAACTGCTCAGTTCCATAATCCCTCCCAGTCCCTCAGAGATCCCCCCTTGTGCTTATCCCATTCTTTGTTGAATTCAG
Source organism: Rhinatrema bivittatum (assembly GCF_901001135.1). NCBI lineage: Eukaryota > Metazoa > Chordata > Amphibia > Gymnophiona > Rhinatrematidae > Rhinatrema > Rhinatrema bivittatum. Next base: position 87,122,737 of record NC_042625.1, read on the forward strand.
ATACTGTCCTTGGTCTCCATCACCTCCACTGGGAGGCCGTTCCATGCATCCACCACCCTCTTGTAAAGCAATATCCCACCCCCCCTTTCCTTTGAAAGAGGTCTGCCTCCTGTGCATGGAAACCTTGGAAGTATTTATCATCTCTATCCTGCTTTTCCTCTAGGATATACGTGGTTGGATCTATAAGGCTGCCCCCATACACTTTACAACGAAGGCCGCTGAACTGACTCCCTCTGGTTTTAATCTTTTTGAAGGCGAGGTCTCCAGAACTTTACCCGGTACTGCACCAGAGACTCATACCAGGGCTGCAGCATTTTCTGCTGACTGTTCCTCCCCGATGCACCCAAGTATTTTCCTAGCTTTTGTCTTATTCACCTGTTTGGCCACCTTAAGGTCAGATAATTAATCCCAGATCGCTCTGTACATACTGTACTGTTCTTCTGGGGTTTTGCATCCCAAATTTATTAATTACTCTGCATTCTTACCATTCCTCCAGATCAAGGATAGGGGAGAGGGGTGGTAAGGAATGGAGGGACCAGAGATCGAGCAAGGTCTGCAGAAACACAGGGGCATAAAGTCAGGCCAGGAGTGACTTTTCAGACATCTAAAGCTAGATTTTTGCATGCATTCTAACTTCCTTACTCATGACACCATCACAAATGGGAAAAGCACAGAGTCATCACTGTCCTTAATACACAAGAGATCCTGTTATTTACTGTGGATCCTGGGCTGAGCCACTGGCCTGTATTACTGGAATTTAATGCCAGGAAAGTAACAGTAGAATTTAGGCCCGATTTTCCTAATTTTTCCCCACAAATGCAGATTGTAAAGTTTGGTTTAAGCTCCTCTCTCTGGTTTTTAAGGCTTCCAACCCCCCCCCCCCCCCCCCCATCTCACAGATCGTTTAATTCCATTTCATCCATCTAGAACCCTTCCAGATCCTAAAAAGATGCGGCTTGAACGCACCCGTCAAGTCGCTTTCAGATATCTGAGGAAAGCCTGGAGCTTGGGTATTTGTCAGGAAATGAACTCTCTCAGGCTCCGCAAAGCTGCTAGAACATGGGCTTTTTAATCAGGCTTTTAGCGACAGATCCCTTGTTGCCAGAGGACAAGGCTTCTCTTTGCCTAGCCAAAGCTATTTCAACGTGGCCTCTAATGTGCTTGGTTGTATTTGCCCCTGTGAATGTTTTTCTGTTTTTATTGTATTATGTTTAATTCTTGCCAATTTTTTTTTTTTTTTTACTTTGTTATTGTGGGAATTTATCTTATGATTTAATGGTTTTCTTTATTTTTATCTGTTTGTAGTTAAGTAACCCGCTTTAACTTTTTTCAGGAAAATGATATAAGTTAATAAACTAAGCTAAAAAAAAAAATAAGTAAATCAAGCCCTTAGTTTGAAGTCATGCATCTTGGGAATGAACAGCATTAACTTGGGAAATAACGTACATGCCTGTATAAAATGGTCCTAGGAGTGCTGCAGAGGTCTGGGCTTTCAGGATGGTCAATGAATACAGTACATTTGCACGCACCCAAATCCAGGAACCCAGTTAATCATTTGCATAATCTAGCTAGCCAGAAAAGCAGAAGTGTTTGCAATACTTAAGAACCAGAGTGACCCATCCCTAACACGCGCATTCATCATTTTTCAGCCCTTGTGCCCCTCCCCCGCTCTGTGCCGATCGTGAATGTTCAGGTTCTTCGCAGGAGGCGGCAGGTGATCTTTGCTTAGTTTCCTTGGTAAAGCAGAGGTCCCCATTTGTAACCATGCACATCTAGGAGCTTCAGGATTATTACTTACGCTGCAGAATATTCCTTTGTTCCAACTCTTCCGCTGTGGGTCTCTGGCTAAGCCGCCTGAATAATTAAGAGAGATGAAAATTAGACTACAGTCCCCTTCATATCCTCAGTCTTCACTCCTCCCCATCCCCGCACAGCATGCCTGGGCTGCTGTAGGAACCCTGGAGTATTGTTCTCCAAGGTACATCATTCAGGGCCATCAGTAACAGCAAAACCATCCTCCCTGGCCAGAGAGCACCACCTCCATGGCACCAGTCTCAGTTGCGGCCCACTGTACTGCCAAAACCCATTAAGGCAACACTTCAGAGCAGACATGAAAGCTGCTCATACTGAAATGCTCTCCTGTAGCACTATTTTCTAGTGCTACATACTCTTAGGAGATAAACTTTAGAAAAACCAAGTTAAATATCCTTCAATATTTTAGGCAGCGAGGGGGCAGTAATAGTGCAAGCCAGAAAGTACCACGGAGGAAACTCGCCCTATTGGAAACCCTTGATGAGAGCCTCCTCAGGAAAAGCCTGTGCAGCAGGAACTGCTTCCCAACTGGGTGCAGAGAGACAGAAAGGGAAGGAAGGGCATCAGAGGGGAGCCAAGGCCCAAAAACAAAGCAGATATCAAAGTGCATTTAGTGCTAGACAACGCCCGCTGAATACCTGGTTATGTTCAGCGGCCGCTAGACAGCCGGATAAGTCACTTCTCTGGCTAAGTAGCGATAGCTTTAGGCAGATAATTTATCCAGGTAAGTTAGACTGCTTGATAGCAGGCCCAAGACAGATAAGACTTATCCACCTAAATAGCGCTTTCTGTGGGGATATTCAGCGCCATAGTCGTGCTGCTGAATATCCCATCTAAGGCAGGCATATCCAGCTAACTTAGAAATCAGTCTACATTTTGAATCTCTCTCTCTGTTTCTAAAGATAATTATTCGGATCTTCGAGTATGCAGGGCTGCAAAGGAGCATCTCCATGCTTCCAGAGAAGCGTTTCCCCAGCTCGTGGAATGGAAGGCCGTTTTTCCCTGCTGTCCTAACAGCAGTTATGGATGTTTTCTGTACAATCACTAGGAGTTTTCCGTGCAGGGATCCACGTTAACTCATGCTCAGAGCCGTCCCTGGTTTCTGGTGAGGAGGAGGAGCTTTTCTTTCCAAAACTAAACCAGGGATCAGCATAGGAAACTCCAAGGAGAGAGACTCAGGTAGAATGCACAGAAATATTTTTTCATGGAAAAGGGTGGTGGGTGCATGGAATACCCTCCCAGAAGAGGTGGTGAAGATGAAACGGTGACTGAATTCAAAATGGCATGGGATAAAGACAGATTCTCAGTGGCTGGAGGGATGGAAATGAAGAAAAACTTTAGGTGTTGCATTTCTGCATGGGGGGGGGGGGGGCAGTAACCCTTACCCCGAGGCAGTTACTATCCTAAACTTCCTGGGCAAACTGGATGAACCCTGTGTGTCTATCTGCTGTCATTTACCGCGCTGGTTTATAATCTCTGCTAGCGGGCTGTTTCTAGCTCCTGTGATAGATCTGGGGAGTATTCTGCCAGTGTGGTTTTTTTAATCAATATGGTATCATCGCCATAGATGGGGGGGGGGGGGCTGTGCCAGACAATTCACAGTTACAGAGGCAGGAATTTTAAGAGCTTATGATCCAAGTTTGAGCCTAGGGAGGCTACGCTACTTGTTCAAGCTCTGGAAGTAGACAGATTTCGGAGTGTCACGTACTAACTGCCACCCTGCAATCCTGACTCAACGGCTCAAGGTCCCTGATCTGCTGAGACGGGATGGGACATGGCTGCGTACCTGATGAGCGCGGTGCCGATCTGCTGCTTGATCTCGTTCCACTCTTCCTTGCTCTTGCGGGGCAGCGTGCTCCGGCCTTCCTGCTCCTCGGGGACAGACCTGCTGTTCAGCTTCATTGCCAGCGTGTCCTTCCTCTTCACCTTGCTGGCCAGAGCACCTGAAGAAGGGAAGCCGACAATCCCCGTCAAAGCAGCTCAGAAAGCAAAACAAAGCTTGGGCAAATTTCATTTAACACAGACCAAACTCAGAGAGGCGAGGCTGGCGATTCAAAAAGTGGAAGACTCCTCAGCCATCTTAACCTTCTTAATCCCAGAGCTGAGGATGCCTGAACCCGGATTAGCTTTCAATTCTCTACTGCGCAGGCTAACACCACGCAGTGCAAGAGCATCTGAGAAACGAGAATCTTTTGAGCTTGATTTGTTTTTGCTCTAAACAAATTCAGTTCAAAATCATTCGTGGATTAAGCAGACCCGACTGGACAAGCCTCTTCAACTGCCTCCCCTCCGATTTGAGATGAATGTTGGCCCCTCTGCCAGCATCCAAGCGCACCAGAGGTTCAATGTCCCGCTGCATTAAATAAGCTGGTTTTGGCAACCGGGAGCTCTGCGACTACGCGTCTGCACACCCCTAACCCCACTTGTGAACTAAAGGCCAACCTAAGACGTTCAGAGCGGGGAAGCCACTCAGCGAGAGACACAAAAAAATCAATTCACGTTATAGGACAGACGGTGCTGAGGCAACCGGGGTGTGCTGGACCACTGCACACACTCTTAGCCGCCAAAACAGAAAGGTGCTCTTAGAGCAGAATGAAAGGACCTCCCCCCTCTTTCTCCATCATCACACACTCGAGGCGGTGATTAGAGACTCCTCCCCCCCATCCATTTTTGCAGCATGGGTAAAAGTACCCCTCACCGTGAAAGTCTGCAGGTACGGGGGCTTCTCCCATGATCTTACCCAGATAACTACTTCGTTACCAGAGTATAATCTTTTGAAAACCATCCTCCGTACTTCAGGTTTTCTACAGATAGCCCTATTTACATAAAATTTACAAAAAAAGTTGCATTGTAAAGAAATAAGACAGGTTTATAATATCAACACTAATTAAGATTCAGTTGCTGCAGAATCCCAACCCATGCTGGCGTCTTTAAAAAGATCCCGTCCTTACTGTTCTGACTGTCGTCGTCTTCCTCGTCCTCGTCTTCATCGTCCTTGTAAAGGACGGGTCCCTCAGAATCAGAGTCGCTCACGTCCTCCTCCTCCTCTTCCTCCTGAAGCACCTGCGGTACCGCCTCAGGAATAATGGTGACCGTCTCCTGCTCACCGATGTAAATGCGGGGTCCTGGGCCTCGCTCAGACTCCGGCGAGAGGTCTTCCTCCTCGTCAAAATCATCATCAGGCCTAAAAGAGAGAGAGAGAGGCGCACAATCAGCTCCTCTCTGAGAAAAATATGCAGAGCACAGGCAAAATTTCTACTGGTATCAGAGGAATATCCCAAAAGTTTCCCCGTTTATGGAACTTAAGGAACTTTCACCTTCTGGGTTTATTTAGGGAAAGGGGTTTCCACATTACTCACACTTTCAGTAGCTCAATGGTAACCGGCAGAGACCTGACTCGACCGACTGCGTTGCTCTCCTCCATTACGTTCCCACTGGTCTCAAACAGCAGCGAGTGGGCGCGGTGCGATCCCTCGGGCATGACGGGCTGGGGGCTGGTGAGCGCCTGCTGTATCCGGATGTGCAGCGGGACCTGGGAGAGCCGAGGGGGCAGCTGGGGCTCACCTGCTTCCTGCGGTCTGGCGGTCACCTCCGAGGCGGGGAGACGATCCTCCTCGGGCACCTCGCTCGGCAGTGCCAGGTCAAGCGGGGGCACCAGGAGCTGCGGTTTGGTTGCAGGGTGTGGGGGGCGATGGGGGTTTGGGGGGATGTGGGTGGGCAGTGGGGGGGATGGGGAGGGCAGTGGCTGGTGTACCACTACGGCTGGCACACCACCGCCGCTGGGGGTCTCCCTTTGATCGTTCTGCGCTTTAAGGGCGGAAGCCGCAGGGGGCTCCACCACGGACGCGGGGGCAGGAAAGACGTTTCTCTTCGCTGGCAGAGGGGGCGAAGGCTTTGCATTAGCAAGTGCTGGTGCATTTCCTCCGCCAGCCTGAGACAGGTCCCCTGAAAAAACCAAGAGGAAAATCGATTATGCTAGAACTGTTCTCTCTGACCATAAAAAGCACAGCTCAGAAGCAACCCACAGATCATAACCAGTTATTAAATTCTTCTGGCAAAAGGAGTTATACCAACCAGACCAGTCTAGAGAACATAAAATATAATGCTCACATACAGCGAGAGACCACTGAGGTTTAACAACTATAGCTGGGAGTTACTCAAACTCCAAACGTGACATCAACATGGCACCAGTGCTGAGAAAGCTGGTGATGTGAGTGTATCAGGCTCTGTGTGGGGAAACGCAGAATAACCTTCAGAAAGCCTCTGGCATGGGATCGAAACATCCATTAAGGAAGGCAGGTTTTAGGATTATAAAGTTCCTTTCTTTAGACATTTGAGTGCCTGGTGTTCTACATAGGACTTGCCAGCAGTTGGCACAAAAAGGGCAACGTCCTAATTGCCGTCAGCTGCCGTTCTGGGGATAAATTAGTAGATACTGACTGACTGGCAGTGAGCTGAGCGTGTGTTTTTTCAGGGCACTACTGAATCCGACGAGTCACGGGCTGCTGGCGCCATTTTCAAAGCACAGGGAGTGAAGGCGCTGCTCCTGACCTTGGGAGCTCGCAGATACCCCCTCCCCCTCCCCCCCCCGGGATGGGGTAAATGGTAGCCGTAGAGGTCCTCGGCCCTGGCATTTCTTTATGGCACTGGGGGTGGGGTCAGAGGGCCTTAGAATGTTTATGTATTTCTGTGCAAGGCCATTTGATCTCTTCCATTTGGAACAAACAAAATATTTTTGTTTGGGTGTTGAATTCATTAAAAAAAAAAAAAGCACATCCCTAGAATTTATCACAAACTGCGGGATCAAATTACTGCGATTCTTTTTTCGCTGCTCTTCCCTTCTGCACGCCGAGAGCCCCGCAAGCTTCTGCAGAATGCGGGAGCCAGAATTTAACAGGATCAAGGAGACATGAACATCTCACTCCTGCCCTCTTCTTTCCACTGCCTTCCTCTTCAATGGAGGGTAAAATGCAGAATTGTTAAACAGCGGATCAGTGTTGTATTGCGCACTTAGGATTGCTGGAAGCGCCTTCTTCCCGGCTCGCTCACTTGGTTGAGACACGTGACCAAGCTCTCTCTCGGTGGTTGGTTCCAGTGTTATGAAACCCATTGGTGGAGCAGTTAGGGATATCATCCGGTCAAAAAACCTTTAGAAAGGCTTTGACAACCTGGCCGTTTAAGCTCAGGCTAGTCAAATTCCGCAGGTAGTTAGATTGTTGTAAGAAACAGATTCTGACAAATTAGGACTGGGCTCATTTTTCTGTTTTTTTTTTACTTTTATTTGGTGATGCATGTTTTATGATCATGTATCTTTTTATTGTACCTCACTATGAATTATGGAATAGTGGGTTAAAAGTTTTCAAATTCAATTAAAAATTTAATTAACCCTGCCAGTCACAAATGTTTTATAGGTTTATGATTACAAAAACTGTTTGAGGGGGATGCACTTTCTTGCTCCGGTGCAGAGGAATGCTTTGCTCTATTACCTTGAAGAATACAAGTGTTTATATGCTGGGATATAAAAAAAAAAAGCACAAAATCAGCACACGTCAAACTCAGGAGTTATAGCACCAGCTGTCAAGGTTTCAGCCTAAGGCACGACAGTTTTAAACAGGCACCATTCCACCTCTTTGTGTGCATCTTCGTATTCCCTCAAATTAAAGCACATGCCACTCAGAATAATAGTGCATGCAAAATTCAGTTACATGCAGTGAAACAAAAAAAAAAAAAACCACACATAACTTCCCATGGAAGAGCAAAAACCTGAAAGAGCTGAAGAGGTCTTATCAGCACACCTGGGTGATTCAACTGCACAGACACAGACCGGGGAATCGTAGGGTCCGGCATGCGCCATGGCTTAGGAGGATGGTATAGACAGGAGGAATATTACCAGGCCTCCAAGACAAGATCAGCAAGATGTGGATCACCCGAGGACTTACACTGCGTCTACCACTCTTATCTGTTTATTTTATTTAAAAATGATTTAACACCCTTAAAAATCCAAAGTTCTCAGCAGGGCATACAGTAACAAGCATGAAAAACTATAGAACACAAAAAAACTCAACGAATATACAAAAGATAAAAAAAAGTTATCGTCTCTTTTTATTTCAACAATCCCAAATTGGCAGCAGTGGTTTTCAATTGGTTGAGAAGCAGACGTTCACCAGCCAATGGGACCACTTGGAGATTGATGCAATTTGAATTTGGGGGTGGATAGAAAAAACCCTGAAAGTAATTTCACAGAAATAAAACAAAAATGGTTTCATCTCACTTCTCGTTTTAGTGCAGACTAAAATTGAAAAAAAAAAAAAAAAAAAAGCAAACAAACCCACATTCTCCCTGCACACACTCTAATGCAAATATTTCCACCTCTCAAGCACCATTTAAAGTGCAGGCGAGAGTTTAAAACCAGTCAGACTCCGCGCAGCTTCTGTAAGGCTGGCATCCCTTGCCCGGGCATGAACAGAGCAGCGATTCCAGCTCCTGGAAGGGACGCGATACGCAAACAAAGCAGCAGCCGTCAGACTTACCAAGCAAAGGGTTGCTATTTCTGTTCACCGGCTTAGGGGGCGGGACAGGGGGCTGCTTGAGAGGGCCCGTGCTGCTTGTAGTTGTGCTTGCAGTAGTGTTAATGCTGGAGACAGCAGTGGGCACAGTCCTGGGGGACGGGCAGGGAGCTGCCGCGGAACCCGTGGCTGGATCGGTGGCGGCAGCTGTAGTGACGGCCAGGACAGTCCTGACTGTGCCGGAGGCAGTCGTAGGTTCTCTCAAGTGCCCCTCGCTTGCCTCATGGGAGTACGACGACAGGGGTCTTTTCGGAGGAAGCAAAGGTTGTTTAGGAGCAAGAGGCTCTCGCGGAGGCTGCTCATGAACAGGCTCCACTTCGGAGCTGGGGCGGCTTCCACTTGAATCTACAAAGTAAGAAATAAAATAAAGTTAGGATTTTTTTTTAATTTCTTTTATGTTTGTGAACAGTGCTAACTTGACAGCACTAACTACAGTCTCATTTACAGTATCCACAAACTGAACGCAGCTTGAACTGCAGTCATGAAAAGCTTCTAGCTCTTACTGCCTCTCACCTAAAACAGCACAGCTCAATTAGAAGCCAGTTTCTGCACTAGCTAGAAAGCTAAAAGTTGCTTACCTGTAACCGGGGTTTCTCCAAGGACAGCAAAACAAAAGCCACATAAAATAGGTAACATCATCTGACAGCGTATAGTCACTTTGCTCGCAAAGCCCAGAAAGTTGTGTCTCTGAATAGCTTGGCAAGTTTCTTTGGGAGGGATTATCTGGCTATCCAGGGAGCACTCCCTCTTACAGGTAAAGCAACTTCGCTTTCTCAGTGGACAAGCACCACAGCAAGCCAGGAGATGGCACTCCACAGCTGAGGGTTGTTCAAAACAGACTGACTTTCAGCGGTTTCTTGGCATGCCCTTTTGTGTACTGCAGGAAGTTTATTATGATTATTTAAAAATGTTCTTGAGCACTGCTTGACCGAATGAATTCTCATTGCTGGATTCCTTATCTAGACAGTAATGTTTTGTAAAAGTACCGTATATGGCAGCCTTACAGATACTTTGGCTCGATGCCGAATTGTGATGTGCCATCGACATGGCCATTGCTCGTATCTGATGCACCTTTGTGCGCACGTTTCCAAACTCATGGTTGCATGGCGTACATTATGCCAACAATCTCGATAAAAGTCTGTTTCTTAACAGCTGACCCTCGAGTCACCTCATAGGATATGAAAAGTTTGATCGATTTCTTGAGTGTTTCTGTTCTGTCCTAGTCAATCAAAACGGCTCTTCTGCAGTCCAGGATATGCAATGCCTGTTCAGCCACTTACGGATGTAGTTTAGGAAAAAAACATTGGTAGCAGAATCTTGATTTAAGCAGAATTGTGATGCTGCTTTCGTAAGAAGCTTTTGGTGTGTTTATGAATATTTTGATTTAGGTTATTAATGTCTGCAGTTCACTTTCTCTGCTAGCTGATGTGATTACTATTAGAAATAAGGTTTTCTATGCCACGAACTTCATATCCACAGTAGCAATTGGTTCAAATGGTGCTTTAATAAGCTGTTGCAATACAATATTCAAGTCGGCCTAAGGAATACTGTCCTTTTATGAATCTAGCCACCAATGGCTGCTGAGAAATTGGTTTTTCCCTCAGCTGTGTTGTGATAAGCTACTATTACGCTCAAATTTACTAATGGAACTTGTTTAAGTCCAGAATCCATTTTCAAAGCTGAACATACGAAAGGTTGTGCTCCTTGATTTGTGTGCCAGTTAGTGATTTATTTTTCTGTTTTAAATTGTAGGATCTTCTTGTGGCAGGTTTTCTGGATGCCATTAGAATTTCATTTATTCTTTGTGCTTAACATAGCTGCTTAATTATGTTGCTTTTAACATCCATTCTGTTAACTCTAGAGACTGGAGGTTGGGATGCAGAACCGTTCCCTCGTATTAACAGGCTTGGAATTATGGGTAACTTTACAGATGTATCTCCCAGTAGTCTGATCATCCAAGGGGACCAAGTCTGATGAGGCCAGCAGGGTGATCATTCCTCTATCCTTCATTTCAAAAACTGTCTTTGCTAGTAATGGAATTGGTGGAAAAGTATATATCATGCCTTCATTCCATGGAATTATCCTTTGATGGCCGTTTCAAACTCTTCTGTAGTTTGTAATCAAATGGAGATGCAAATAAGTCTGTGCCCATAGTTGTGAAAAGGCCTTGTAGTATGAGATAGTCACATGACTGTGATTCTCTGTTGGCTGTTATATTGTTCTTTCCTGGTAGGTAGATTGCAGAGACCTGCATGTTCTTTTTTGCTTGCCCAATTCTGTACATCCAAGGACTCTTTGCAGGATAATAGGACATCTATTGAAGCATTTGCTTCATATATGCATCTTCAAAGTCGGCCCGCAATTTCTGGACAAAGGTGCACCACGTTCAGCAAGTGCTGCAGTAGGATGACTGGACACACGATTTTTGACGACTGTCTGAAGCTCCAGTGTAGGAGGTGAAGACCTGCCACTTGATGTTTCCGTGCTCTCTCTTTGAACACTTTCCTCCTACTTCCATGAGATCGGAGGATGAGCTCGGTGATGAAGATGTATCTTGCGGCATGCATATACATTTGCTCCGAGGTGTTTTTTTCTTCCCACACTGGAGATGGTCAGCACCAGTGCTTCAGTGACTAAACTCAGCGTTGATGCTTCTGCTCAATCTTTTTTTTCAGTGGCGGCGCAGATGGATCTGCACTGGGGCTCTTCGGTGAAGATGCTGCTCAGCTCTGACTTGCTGACCCTGACAGTTTGGTACTGAACCTCTTAGGCACAGGCCATGTTTCGGCCCCGTTGCTTTGCTTTCCACCACCACCACCAATTCCCAGCTTCTTCGATCCTGAGTTGCTTTTAAAAAGGGTTTCTGATGAACCTAGGATGCTCATTTTGGTAGAACAGTGCCCTCAGGGATTAGGAGAATCACGATCTGGACCAAGGCATCTGAGGCAAAAAGTATGCAAATCCAATATGAATATTTTTTGTCCAATGTTTGCATTTCTTGAATGGGCTTTTCCCCTTCTTTTCCAGAGACAATCTGAAATTATGTAGCAACGCTGAAAGAGAATGAGTTTCCTGACGGTTAGTTGAACGGATGAAAATAGACCAAGGAGACTCACATGTGGGGGACACTAGCACGGGAAGGCCTGCACATGTTCAGTGAATAGTTGAAGTTTCTGGTCTTAGAAAAACAACTTAACTTGGCACTGGATTATGTCACCCATCTGATGTGGCTGCTTGTTTTGCTCGTCCATGGAGAATGTTAAATGTCCAGAACTCATTTGGCTTAAGGGGGGGGAAGGCCTCCTACTTTACATAATACCTATAGTACCTGAATGTAATCCGCCTTGAAGTGCCGAAAAGCGGAATATAAAAAAAAATTCAGATGTTAGAAGTCTTTTTATAAGTTATTGTGGTGTGGTTAGGTGTTGGACAACAACAACTTATAAAATAAACTGAAAATTGATATTATATATACAGAATTTTTTTTTTTTTTTAATAAAGGAGAAGCGTGCTGGGCAGGGCGTAACTGACTGTCAATCACAGCCAGTTCTTGTGTTAAGAGCACAGCATCAATTTATCCCCAGCCGCGATGAGGACGGCCCTCCCCAGCCCCCTTTCCCTCTCACTTTGTCGCTGTTTCTTGAGCTCCTCAACTGGCACAGTTTTCATGAGGCTCCCTCTCTTCCCGAAGTCCTCCCCCTGGCCAGAGGGCACGCGAGGACCCACAGGGACAGTATGTCCATTCTTCAGTGCAGAGTGGCTGAGCTTGCCCACTTCTCCATCTAAGGTGAAAGGACAAAAAAAAACAAACAAAACAAAATGCTTCATTATTGCCACACTGGAGCAAGGAAGGCCTGTGGAAAGGCGGCAGCATGACTTGCACAGAGACAGCAGCCCAGGAAGGGGAGTGGTGCTCAGCTGGCACACGATACAATTACGGTTCCCAAACTAAAGACCATCTTGGTATGTCCTCGGCTTATTTTTGTTACCCAAATTCTTCGTATCATGCGTTTGATTGTGAAAAGTCAGGTTTCACCTCGCCCTCCCCTCAGCCTTCCTGGTGTGGCCAAAATATTTTAGGCGCCTCCCCCTCGCCTGCTGTCTCACTGCACACGGATGCGAAGAGTTCAGGAGGAGCCGGGAAAAGAAGAAAAAAAAAAAGAGAGTGGGCATGCTATGCTACTGCCGAGGCGAGCGGCAACAGAAACAACCAAGGTTAGTGAGAAAAAAATCACACGAAGGCAAGGGGGAGAATGATTAGGACGCGGGAACATTTCAAGAGAAAAAAAAAAGGATAAGGAATCACTTGGCTGCATTTTCTTGCAAATTCCCATATGCCAGGGTCAGAATGGCAGCAGCATTCAATTTGAATGGGGGGTGGGTGGGTGTTGGCAGGGGGAGGGGGTTAGGCTGCTTTCAGTTTCCCCAGCGGTCTTTGCAACTTGTAGAGGAAAGATTGGGGGAGGGAGATGGGGGGGGGAAAAAAAATTTTCATCGCTGCACTGAGCCAGAGTTTTGCATGGTGATGGTTTAATAAATCCTTCAGGGCACAATGAAAAACTTCAGCCCTGGGTTGCTTGGCAGAAGGGCAGATATTTGGCAGAAGAGAGGGCATTCGTCTAAAAGTTGCAATGAGGGATGGGTCAGCATGGGGAGGGGGGGCAAAGGGGTAATTGAATAGTGGGGTGAGCACATGAAGATGAGATAAACAGACAGACAGACAAAAGTCATCTTCACAGACTCACCCTGATCGGGGTCTTCCAAGAGGACCCCTCTCTTAACCAGCTCCTCTCTGGGTTTTCGCATAGAAATCTTTCGTTCCAAAACTGACATCAAATCAAAACACAAACGTAAAAGAAAAACGCTCAAAACATCGGTAGCTTTTTAGTTGCGATTTTACCTAAACAAATCCATAGATTCAGCATTTTTACCTTAAAAAAAAAAAAAAATCAGTAGGCAGAAATCAACTGATTTACAAAAATTGCTCTGTGTCTGCAAACAATGCAAAGGTGGATTGTGAAGGCTGGGACTTTTGTGCCCACTGATGACAAAATATCTTGAGTTGGTCACCGTCCAATGTCAGAAACCAATCCATTTCCTTCCCTCAGTGGCAGAAGGGAACTTGGTTGTAAGTGGTAGGACTGAGCAGCTTGGACCCGCAGGTTAGTCATGCACAAGAATCCCCTTCCTCCCTCCATGCCAGATGGCATCCCCCCCCCCCCCATCAGCTTATTTTCTTCAAGGCTAATCCTCACAGCCATCCTCCCCAGGCTGGCGTGCATCACCACCATGCCACACTCAAGCTCGTGGCCAGCACTAGAATCTCCTACGCCGCCATGCACAGCGCCGTGACCGGAGCCACAGGCAGGCCCATGAGGAGAAGAACCGGTATCCATCCCTTTTCCTGAAGACCACAGCTCATTGGCTACATGAGCCAGAATCAGCAGACACAGATGAACAAAGAACAAGGATGAAACAAGCCAAACCACTGGGGCACACCTGCAACCTCCTCCACCAGCTGCAAGTCCCCTTAACCAGTTGACACAGAGCAGAAAAATCCTATGTCACAACTCCCGGAGACAGGGGCACTCCCATGCCCGGGAAACCATTTCCCACCTAGTTACCATCAACAAACAGGCAAACCCATTTCTGAGTTCTGTTTTCTTTCTGCTTCTTGCAAAAGCCAGGCAGACTCCAGAGACTGCAACTCCTCTCAGCACCAGAGCTGAGAAGCCCATTCAGAGTCCTCGCTTCCAACGCACAACCAAAGCAAAGCTGAAGTCACTGCAGGACACCTGCGGCTGGCCTAGCTTCCAACGTGAGAAGGGGAAACGGAGAGAAGTCAAAGGGAGGGAGAGCCATGTAGCCATGACCCTTATCCTACCGCCGTCGCCACCACCACCGCCACACCCAGCCTCCCCCGCTCCTACCTTCCGAGGTCTCCTTAAACTTATCGCTGCTTTTCTTTTTGCGCCACTTCCAAGGTTTGAAGATCTTGCCAAAAGTGGAAAACTTGCTTTTCCTCTTGGTGGGAGGTGTGGTATCCCCAGAGTCAGGCAGGTCCGTCCCCATCGCTGGCACCGGGTGATCCACCTCTTCAGCTGGGCAGGGGTTACAAACAAACAATTTATCTTTCTGTTCCACTCTACATCATTCCATCTCCTTCATACCCCCCCCCCCCCAGCCCCCCCCCTTTCCCAAGACCCTTCAGGGCTGTACTGAATGTTTGCAGGAATTTGGATGACTAGGGATGCATTAAGTGCAGGTGCTGGGAAATTCAACAGAGACATGCAAAATGCAGACTCTGCGGCAGACCTAAAAAGATTGATGATTTTATTGAGACGCACTCCATTACAGTTTCACATTGTGGAGAGATCATTTTAATACAAGACTGCAGGCTCAGCAACTTCCAGGCACACACAAAGCAGGAAGAGGAAATGCTAGTGACTTAGAGAATACATATCAGGAGTGGGCAAGAGCCAGTGTCCTGTCTGGTTCTCAGGGTACCCACAATGAATATGCATATGAGAGATTCACATGCACTGCAGGCGGGTTCCTGTGTACAAATCTCTCATGCAGATTCATTGTGGGTACCCCGAGAACCAGACAAGACACTGGCTCTTGAGGACCAGAGGGGGTCACCTATATAGGTTCTGGCCTCCCCTTAACCTTGATACACAAGGATGGACACTTGTGCCACTGGGTCCATGTCAAGACAAGGGCCTTCAGTTTAGCCACTTTATTCTGGCAGAACATATGCGCACAAAATAAAAACAGAAATATTCTCAAGTCCCACTGCAATGTGTTAAGCTAAATTAATTCTTCCTGTAGTAGAACAGCAGACAAATCAGCAACCTGACATTTCAAAAAAACAAAAAAAAAAACTATGGAGAGCACCTCCCCCTCCCTCACAACCAAGCCTTGCCTCTCTCAGTGGCCCATGCCAGAACAGGAGGACTAATTGTACCTGCACCAAGAACAGGCCGAGGAACGAGCTGGGATGGCGCTGCACTGCACTAGGAGATGCCGGCTCCTGAAGCACCCGTACTGCCGAGCCAAGAGCAATAGATATTGGGAAAGAAAGGCAATGCAGGCTTCACAACTCCACCTCACATCCTCCCACAATCCCTTGGGGGCAGGGCAGGCTCATTTCAATGGCACCACAAGACCAAAATGCAGTTGAAATGACAAATGACAACCTGGCTTCATACCTGACGCTGTACGGGCATGGTTCTCAGCTTCTCTGAACAAGACCCTGGGCAGGAAGGATCGATCACCGATAAAGCAGCTACAGATAACCTGGCCAGTTTTGCAATGACTGTCGGTGTTTAAGAACAGAAACCTGAATGGTATGTGCCCCCGCTCGGCCACAGGAAATATAACTTTGAGCACGTTGGTTGGGGAAGAACGAAGCCGAGTCTGGCTTAGGAGCACCAGGTTTGGACTTTGAATTCACAGTACATTCCCCTATCCACCATCCACTGCGATATTCAGCAAGCCAACGAGTGCTCTTGGCGTCTTTCTGGCTAAGACCCAAGCATAGGATCTGAGCTTTGGAAGGGAATAACTGCCCCTTCTGGCCTTGTGATCAACGACTGTGCCTGTGCAATATGGGGGTTAACACACAGACACCACTGGGGGGACCATAATTTAACACCTAATTCACAGCACTCACCTCACAGAGGTAAGGGAGAGGGCAATGTCACTGAAATACTATGCCAGAGCAGTTAAAAGTTTGCACAGATTTTAACACATTCAAAAAGCAACTGGCATTTAAAGTTTGAGTTTCCTTTTTTGTCTTAAGACTGCTCTGTCTACAAAGCTGTTTAGTAAGTTAATTATACATTCTATGTATGTTTTTTAACCTTGTAAACCGTTCTGATATTATTTGGAAGAGCAGTATATAACCTTTTGTAAATAAATACTTAAATAGCCAAAGTAGGATTAAGTCACCTGCTACACAGAAGCAAATTTAAAAGAGGCATAAAACCATGAGGGCAGATATAACAACAGATCTTTAAAATCATGAGTGGAATACAACGGGCAAATGTAAATCTTATTTACTCTTTCAAAAAAAAAAATACAAAGACTAGGGGATACTCCATGAAATTAGTAAGTAGCACATTCAAAGCAAATCTGAGAAAATTCTCTCGCTCAACACATAATTACGCTCTGGAATTTACCGGAGGATGCAGTTTAGCATAGCTGGGTTTCAAAAATGGTCTGGACAAGTTACTGGAGGAGAAGTCCATTAACTGTTATTAACCAAGTAGATTTAAGAAATAGCCACTATTTACTGTTTGGGATTTTACCAGGTATTGTAACCTGGTTTGGCCATTGTTGGAAACAGGATGCTGGGTTTGAGGGTCCCTCGGTCTGACCCAGTATGTTCTTATGTATGCAGAATGCAAGCGTTTTGAGGCAGGAGCCGTTCAGCCTTACAATTCTCTTTTATAGGAGCATGCATGCATGTTGGGAGAGTTTGTTAAAACTTGAAACCAGAATACACATGAACCTCTCTCTCCAAGTCTAATACTCAAGCTTGGGAGAAAGCTACAAATGTTTTATAGCAAGACTATTGTGTGTAAAAAAATCACCATTTCATGTGCTAGAAACCCGACAGATGACAGCCGAAAGACCTCAAAGCCCATCCAGTCTGTCCAGGTCCCCCTACCAGAGGTGCTAAGGAGTTCCGGTACCTCCCAGCTACCCACCCAGCTGCAGAAATATTCTGTGGCATCTCTCATTAAATGATGTTCATGGAAAAAGCAAGTATTTCCACAGGAAGCCGACTGTTTAGAATAACCAGATCACCTTACGTCCAGGCTTAGCACACCGAAAGGTGATTTATCACCGCAGAGCAGAGAGTCAGAGCAATTTTTTTTTTTTTTTAAATCAGACATTTGTAAAGTGACACCACACATCAGTAAAGTGTCACATTTTCTCTGAAAAACTACTAGTAAACCAACAGGTCTGCAGAAAGCTACCAGGAGATATTTGTTTTTAATGTTTACACAGGCCCAGAGTAAATAGCACTGTATTAAATCCCAAGAGGTCACTCTCCCAAACCAATGAGCTTACAATCTAAGTTTGAGGATAGGTAGGTTTAAAGCAACAATATTAAAGGTTTACTTTAAGGAAGGAGGGGGCATTATTGGCACTTAGACAGTCATTAAGGTCACATTTTTGTTTTTAATTATATACCAAGTATATATTTGTGTTCTAAGTTTCTAAAAGCTCCTCCCATCATTCTGAATTCAAGTAAACCAAGCTGCTGCTGTGCTGAGTGCATGCAGGTACAGAAGGGAGGCCTGCAGCACGGCTCGCTCTAGAAACAGGGGTGGCTGGAATAAGAGGAAACTTAAAAATATACAATAGAACAATGGAAGATGAGCGATGGACAAGAAGAGAGAGGAGGGGATGGAGCTGCTGTTCAGTCTGCGTACGTTCAGAAGTACCCGGCTCAGGGTTCTCCAGGTAACAGGGTATCCTGGTCAGCAGCCTGGTTTTCAGGAGATGCACGAGATAGGCTTGCATACAAATTAAGGCAGTGGTTTCTTGAAAAAAAAAAAAACGTGGCTGCTCAGAGATCACGTAGGACCGGGACTGAGGATTTACCGATCTAGCTGCTACTACCTTTAAGCGACTTGCTGAAGGTAGAAAAGTGAGTGATGGATACGAGAAGAGAATCCAAGGGTTCCATAAAGCAGAGCTCCTGTATCCCACCACCAGCCACTTCAGGTGGGGGATTTTGATTTAGAGAGGTAAATGTTAAGCGCTTGGTTCATCCTCTTGTGCCTTTTAAACTGGCGCATCCCCGCACCAGCCTCCAAGGCAGCAGCGCAAACTAACTGCGGGCTGTGAGAAGGAGCCTCATGTGCCTCATCACTGCAGCATTTTCTGCACATGGGAATAAAATAAGCACAGCAGCATACAACCAAGCAATAATTAAATGAACAAGGAGCAATTATTTCAGTGTGGTATTTCCTTCCATAGAAAATCTCACCACACCCTACCAGGGTGGATGATTGCATCAAGTCGACAGCCTGGCAAACAATTTCATGGCGCACTCTAAGTGGATTAAAGGAAGGCAGGAAATATGCACATGATCCCGGCAGGGCCCTTCATACTGGTCATGGCTCAGCCACACATGAACCTGTCTAATGCTGCCTCGGGATCAGTAGCGTAGTTTTCACACAAGGACAGGAGGGAGGAAGTGCTGACATTTCATGTACTTCAAAAATCCGGACAACCAAAAGCCGAGGGAGGGAAGCAGTATGCTGTATGCACTAGCACCTGTAAATGAATCCTGGCAACTCCCAGTTCCCTTCCCAGACTCTTCTGGGACTAGCATAGATGAAAACTACCACTATCCCCAGCTAGGATTTGCTTCTTGATCTGGGACTAGGGTTAGTGCTTCCATGCATTTTCAAAATTAAAACCAGATTTCAGAATTACAAAATAGGGTAAGTTAGACAAATTGACCTAATGTGACAGGCTGTATCACTGCATGGGCCATCTCCCCGCCTGCTGCAGTACTGCAGAACCAACCCAGAGGAGGAAAACCAAGCTGCATTTCTACTTCACAGATCTCTCATCTCCACCGGCAAACAAACAGTCTAGTCAGAGCCTTGGACATTGTAGGAAGGAGAAAGGACCCTTTCCCTGCATTCAGTCACATCAGCATTGCAGTGCAACCGAATGTAGATCACGAAACCAAGACAGTGCATCAAAGCGGTTCCTTTTATTAGAAAGACACTTTCAGGTCTTCAAGGGTTAAACTCCAGAAGCTATTACAACCTACTCTAAAAAAAAAATCAAGGCTTTCTTAAGTCCCACCCCACTATGAACCCTGTGACAGCGCTTCCAGGCCAGTGGCGTGCCAATGTTCCAGAAATGACATGCCGCAGCACGGAAGATGCACCTCACTGCCTCTCCTGGTTTTACAGGACAGTAGGGTGTCTGCTGACCCCCACCCCCAGTCCTCTCACACCGCAGTGAGTCACCCAGGAGGCATGGAAGCCAGCATAAGCAGCTCCTGGTGCACTGAACACTTCACTGCAGGGGTCACCAAGACAAAACAAAATACACAGGGGCACCCAAAACTGCTCACCACTCATTTCCCTGGTTCTCCAGGACCCTTACTATTCCAGGCTTTTGTGGTACTGGCCCCCCCCCTCAGCGGCCCCTTTACCACATAAAATGGAGGCCCCCAGTGTGATCTGCGACTCTAGCAAGTGATACCGCACCTCATTTAGGAAGCATGAGCGAGCATGGGCTTCCCCGACTGTGCCCTGCCTAGAGAAGGTCCAGGAACCCCCCAGGTCTCACCACTATCACTGCCTAGACTGTGGCCTTCAGATGCAGCCTACCAGTGGTTCTCAGCATATCCACAAGGAAAAGGAACAAGATATTTGCATACACTGTCTTCACTGGTCACAAAATACATTTCATTCATATTTATTGTGGGCATCACAAAACTGGCCAGGTGGTGCAAGGTACAGGTTGAGAACCACTGCACTATATTCACCCTGGCAGCAAATATAAACCTGAGGCATTCTTGTTGCCCCTAGAGAGACTTGTTACATTCCTTCTTCACACTTCACTGCCTCTCAAGAATAGAGCCTTGTGAAAGAAGGCAGAGGGCACTGGAAAGGTGGGTGCTTTTAAAAACGACCCAGTGATCATCTAGCACACAGAAAGAGAACGGACCAATAGCAGATAAGTTCCACCCAGTCTGTCCATATTAAGCCTGTGGCAGCACAGCAAGCAAGTGATTGATTTAATGTCTGATTGCTTCCCTCTTCTGTGCCACACATGCTTTAATTCTGTCAAGCTTCTCTCCAATCCCCTTAACTAAAATTCAGGTCTCACTACCTCGAATCTCCAGAAGTGCACAGTCTTGCTCTAGAACAGGATGCCAAACAAAGACTGACACCACTAGTGGTTACCAGAGAGAACGTCCTACGGCGTCACAAGGTGACATCGCACTGGAGATAACTAATAAGGAAGTTCAGGACCGCAGACCAGTTCGTAGAGGACTGTAGGTGCGGCGCCGTGCAGATCGTCACATCCGGCCAATGCCGCATACCGACCAAAATTTCGAAGCCCCGAGATTCTGTTACATCTCAAAAGAGGATCCCAAAAGAGTGGTGGTCTACAAGTGTATTGGAAATAGCTGCACAGGGGCTCAATCCCAGGCACATAACTTGCCTCACATGTGATGAGGCATCTCTGGGATCCGGCAGAGGTGGGAGTAGCAGCTTCTCTCAAACCACCACCCTCCCCCATGCTAAAAGTATGCTGCCTGCGTCAGCTACGGAGCACAGCCCTCACACAGACCATGAGCCGCAAGAGGGAAAACACGCGCACACAGTTCAGCCCAGTGCCCAGATACTGCTGGAAGGACTGGGTGCCCCCCTTACCAACAGCAGCACCATCCCTCACAAGAACAGTGCGAGCGGAGGCACTCACATCTTACACACAAGCAAACTGTGCTCACAGTTTGTTTTTTGTTTTTAATTTTTATCAGGTTTTTCATACAATTTACAAAGAACTTCTTTGCAGTGAAATTAAGAGAAGAAATCTCCAATACGTATAGTATATACATATAATTCAATATATATGTCTAAGATCATGGAAACAACAATTTACCTCTTTATAATTTCAAAGGTAACATGCGGGCGGGGGGGGGGGGGGGAGGAAATCAGATAAAACTTGTAGGAAATCAAATCAAGTTATAACAATTCAGCTTGATTTCACTCCATCATCTTAATTACAGATCCCTTCCCATATTGCAGCTCTATGCCCTCCCATTCAGAAACATCCTCAACTGCTCTGGCATAAAACAAATATACTTATTTCCAGAAAGGTTGAATATGCATTTGTACGGATAACGCAACAGAAAACTTGCACCTAAAGTCAAGGGCTCGAGCCGCATTGACAAAAACAATTTTATACACTTGAGCTGCTCTTGAGAAGTCTGCATATATACGTATCAGATCTCCCATAAAGGAAACATTTCAATTTTTGAAATAACTTTTCATAAACACTCATATTGTACTCAGAAAAGAAGGTAACAAAGAGTACTGCACGCCCAGTGACCGCTAAATTAGAATTTTCCCGATAATCAGTAAGGTTAGCAAAGTCACCCTGGTCACTAGCGACTAAGGACTGGGTAGGACTCTTTCTTTGCGGTAAGAACAGAATTCTCTTAAGAGATGGTATAGATTCTATAGGAATCTTGAGAGTCTCTAACAAATCTTTTAAGGGTCACTAAGGGCATTTCACCCAATACTTTTGGGAAATTTAACAATCTCACATTTAAATGTCTCAAATAATTCTCCATGGACTCCAATCTTCTTAAAGAGGATATTCGATCACTCATGATGGAATTGTTGGAATCTTGTAGACTTTTATCATTAGCCAAAACCTGTATGGAGTTAGAGTGTTCTTGTATTAACAATAAATATTCCTTTTCGACTAAGTGTATTTTCTTCTCAGATCTCTCCAGGCGTTGGGCCTGCTCACTGAATGATTGGGCCATACCTGCAATTAAGTCCCGTAAGGACTCCAATGTGATCACTGCCGGTTTAATAATCTCCTTCCTCCACCACACGCGCTCCGTCCCTAGCTGTCTCCTTCCTCCACCACACGCGCTCAGTCCCTAGCTGTCTCCAGGGAACTGGCTCCCACATCAGATCCTCCCCTCTCAGGAGCCTCTGGATGTGTATTCTGGAGGAGAAACTGCGCCCCAGCCTCAGCAGGTCCACCCTGCTGTGCTTGCCTCTCAACGTCTCCATCCAGGAACCTTGCCCCACCGGGTTCACACAGGGGAGAATATCAAAGCAGTTCTTGGGGGATCAGGTGGGCTCAGTGTCTCTTCCCCCGGCGAGAACAGGGCTCCTCTCCCAGTCTTGCTAAGAGGCTGGAAGCCCTTAATCCAGAGGTAGGAACTGCATACTTAGATATAAAACGCTGCCCCGCAGGGCTGGCTGGGTCCGGTGGAAAGACCCACGCTTTCCCCTTCCTTTTGTGCAGCATTTCTTCCAAGTTAACAAAGGGAAAAAACTTTTTTAGGTAACCAGGACGCAGAGCAGCTATAGCAGCGTCCTCTCAAGCGGCCATCTTGGATTTTCCCCCACAGCTTTAATTACATTCCTGAGTATATTTTATGAATTCTAAGTTTCTGAACGCACTGTCCTACCACTCCAAACTTAAATAAACCAAGCTGATGCTGTGCCAATACTCCGCATCCTATGCTGTAGGGGAATTATGTACATGAAGTATTTTCCCACATCTAGCCAACTAAAATATGAATAAAAGCTCAGTAGAAATCTATTGTCACAAGTTATTCTACATAGTGATTTATAGATAGTCAAAAAAAAAAAAGGCAATTTGCTGCAATTTCTACTTGCTCAAAAAGGACATTTACTAGTTTAAAAAAAAAAAAAAAAGTTTCTCTGGAATGAGATGCAGCACCCTCACAGGCCGATACAACACAGCACGCTCAGCAGAGCGCACTGCTTAACCTGTGGTTGGAGACGCATCCACAACCCCTCATGCTATAAGGGGATTAGCGTGTCCAAAACACGCCTCCAACCCCCCACGCGCTCATCACATACGAATACATGTTAAGGCTAGCTATTCTCCCCAGATACAAAAAAAAAATTGCACCAAACCCACACATTTTTACGCTCAAATTAAAGCCTGCCCAGAGCAGGTGCTAATTTCTGAGAGCCCAAAGCAGAAAATATTACTTTTCTATACAACCTCCAACTTATCGTGGCGATATTAAGTCGAGGAACAAAAAGGTTTAAAAAAAAAAAAGTGCCAGCGGTCAGGTTAGGAAGAGGGATCCTCATAAAATTGAGCGCCCGGTTTCCTAACCAGCTGACAGCCACCTCTCCTGGGCGTCCCTAGCACCTCCTTGGCAGTGCAACCCTTCATTTAAATATTAAATCGCGGGCCCATGAGAGGCGTCCGGGTGTGTGTTAGGACTACGGGCGCTCGTAACCCTGAGCGCCCATTTTCTGGGCGGTTTATGGCACTGGCCTGTCAGTGTGGTTTTATCCTGCTATACATTAAGACATTAACGTTACAAGCGACCCGTAACATGGGCTTCGATGTCAGGCGGCTCAGTTCTGCCTTTTTATATGCACTGGTACGGAGTAGAGAAAACCGAATCCTTGCTCTGGTTTACAGACCTGGCCACATGCCCAGCCGTGCCCGAGAGTCCCTTCCTCATCAGTCCTCGGCGGTTAACTCCATCGGAAAGTCACCACACTTTTTCTACTCCCTTCTGGAGTTCACTTATTACAGTCATCCCCGCTCACCGGAGGTGGCTGCCCTGGGCGCCTGCAGAAAGATTTACAGGTTGGGTGGGGAGAGGGATTACAGCAAGAAATCATAGATAAATGTTTAAAAAGTGAATTATTTCCAGTGGGGGCAAAATGAGCCCCTTCCCCCTGTTGGCTCCCTATTTTCCATCTTCTCTACAAAAGCTTCAGGCCGCATTGGATCCCTCCAGATCAGCTCAGGCATCTCTGGACCGGGGGTGGAGGGGTTTCACCGTCTCACCTTTGCAACCAACACTTGCCCACATCCAAATCACAGTCTGCACGAGAGAGGGAGAGAGACCCAAACGGGGAATTTCAACCTCTGAGACAAAGCCACTGGCTGCTTTTCTACTCCTTAATCCTCCCAAGTCCAGTGGGTTTGAAAAGGGCCTCCCCTATCCTGTGGCAGGATTTTACTACAGAGGATCTCAATCTTAGCCAAAAAGGCTGAAAGCTACAGAACAGAACATTCCCACCCTCCAAAAGCAATGGTTACATTTTGTAGAAGAGAAATGTACATTTAAAAGATCGCGCTGACGCAAGTATACCAAGGATGAAGCAGCACATTGTCTCCAGCAGGAAGAATGCACACGTCTACAGGTCTTTTCTGAGTTATTCCTTGTGCTGTGTTCTCTGCTTTTTTTTTTTTTTTAAACTCCACGGCCCTTCCTATGTATTGCGCTTGAGCCTAGAACTCCAGTAAGGTCCAGAAATCCCACACCATGACGGAAGCGGGGGAGGGGGGGGGGGGGGAAGAATTTGAGGCCTAGAAGTTGGAATCTTCCTGACATCGTTTCTCGTAAACCAAATGCTCCGGGGAATACTCTATTCACAGCAATTATTCCCCTGCCTTCAGCTGTACAACAAGGAGTGATAGGATCTCCCAATCTAACAGAACTGGTTTTTCTGGCAGACAAGAAAGAAAGAATTATTCTAGTGGGCCACAGCTACACCAACCACCTCCCGAAAAACAAAAAACCTCTCTGGATTACCAAGGCATGTGACGTGTTAGAGCCACTTCCACCTGTTATCTGCACCACCGGCAGAAGGTAATCCTGGATTAAGCAGGCCTGACGGGTTGTGCAAAAACTGTCCCAGGTGTAGGAGGGAGATGCAGACAGTCGTTCTATCCTTGAGCCACGGGTGCTCAGGCGCCACAATTCCAGAACAGGATTTTAAGGGGCCATTTCAACCCGCCCAACCCAAAAAATATTAGTTGGACTGCAATGCCATATGCTGGTATGCAGCACTAGAGCATAGTGCTACGCACTCTTACAAGGAGAAACCCCTCCCCCATCCTAGGTTTTCTGGTTTCTCCAGGTGCCATAGCCCCTTGGTCAGGCCTATGAGGACATCCCTCCAGAACCGCTCCCCCTTCCATAGAGGAACAGATGCTCACACCCCAGAACATGCTGAACCTTCAACCTGCAAGTTACTTTCTCCTCCTGAGATACTACCGTGTCCTAGTTTAGAGCTATATCACCAGCAGGAGCGCAGGTCACTCCAGCCCGCTTTCTTTAATCAGCTCGACATCTTCACGAAAGGCAGAGAGACACACATTCAATTTCACTTTAGGAGAAAGAGGACCAACCTGTCCTGAAAAGCCCTGATCTTCTAGGGGTGTCCTGACTGTTATTGGCAGAAGCCAAAGCTTAGAAACAATCCCTTTTCTCGGGGTATCGTTCCCACTTCTACCCTGCCTTGGCAGCTCTTGCTCTTGGCGCACTACGTAGCATCAGTTATTCTCAGCACTGCTGCAGTCTGAATCCTTTTCCTGATCAGCAATGTTAGAAAGGTTGGGATGAATTAAAAGAAATACAGCAGTAAGAGTAACCAATACCCTGTAGCCTGTGCGGACGGTCTTCCTGGTAACATGACCTTACCCAGTCTGCCCATCCACACCAACTCAATTTTACAATCCCTACCAACAAGGGTTCAAACCCCACTGCTGCTGCTTGTAAGATGCTTCACCTTCCATTGCCTGTCGTACAAATCTGGATTGTAAGCCCCTGGGGAGAGGGAAATGCCCTCAGTTACCTGAATGTAATTCTGCTTTGAAGTGCCGGAAAGCAGAATATAAATCCAATAAATAAAATCTCTCCTTCAGAGATCCCCTGTATTTATCCCATGCTTTCTTGAATTCAGACCACACATCCACCTCCTGTGCATGGAAACCTTTGAGATACTGAAATGTTTCTGTCGTATCTGCCCCCTCTCACCTTTCCTCCAGGGTGTACATGCTTAGATCTTTGAGTCTATCCTCCTATGCTTTAGAACAAAGACCACTGGCCATTTTAATAGCCTCCCTCTGGACCAACCCCATCCTGTTTATATCCTTTTGAAGGTGCTGTCTCCAGAATTGTACACAGTATTCCAAATAAGGTTTCATCAGGGACCTATATAGGGGTAATATCACCTTTTGTCTGATGACCATTCCTCTCCTTAAGCCGCCAGTATCTTTCCGGCTTCTACCTTCAGCTTATCTACCTGTTTGGGCTCCCTAAGATAGACACGACCACCCCCAGATCCCACTCTTTCATGCTTAGAAGTAGACAGAAGCAAGATATGATAAGGGTAAAGGCCAAGGTAGTATTGTTAGGTCAAAATCAAAGGCGAAAAAAAAAATCACATTAGATAAGAAAACTAGAATATCTAAAAGCGAAAATCTCTTTCCCATCCCCTTCTGGTTTCAGCACTCTTACAAAATCTGAAGGTACTGTTAAAAGAATGAGGGAGGAGACAGGGGCTATTCTATCTATCAAAGAAGAAGATAGCCCTATCAGTATTAAAGGCATTTCTTGGAAAATGTTAGGACTTGGCTTCCAGGTGCTAGGCACATGTTTGCCCCCTGCACTCCCTGCAGGTCACAGCTGAAATGCACCCAAGGTCCACAAGAATGTCAGATTCCACGGTGAAAGACTTTGTCCATGTATATCCAAGAATAAGATCTTAAAATATACTAAAGAAAGCAAAACACATTTTAGGGGATCTGAAAGTAGCCGGTTCATCATTTTTACTCTGCTCAATTTCAGTAAACATTCAAAAGAATGGATAGCACACAAATTTCTAACAAGAAGAAAGCTACAGCTAGCACATAAAAACATGGAAGATTGAACCACTCACCATCGTGACTAGACAACAAGCGAGCCCATAAGACTAGCTATGCTTCTTAGTGATTGCTCCGCAGCTGATCATGGTGCATCCTTTTATTAAAATTAGATGCCTAGCTCTCTCTGGCTGGAAAAGGATTTCTGATCCTTAATGTTCTCTCTTGGACTCACGGCCTCTCCCTCCCTGGGAGCGCAGAGTGCAGTCTCAGGGCAGGCCATAAATCAAGAGACCACCAAGGGTTGGGGACTGGAGTAGATTAAAGTTATGGTGACCAACACAGAAAGAGAGTCCGAATTCCAACAACGTTAGGAGCAACGCACTCTCTGGGCACTGTAAGGAGACGTTTCAGCCTCTCTACGTCTTCCGAGACTCAGAAGGGCAGAAACTGCTTGGCAAGAAAGAAGAAAAGGTTTCCTTAAAATCCACACACACACAAAAAAAAAAAAAAAAGGCCAAGATAACAAGGAAATGTGCCACACAGTCTAGTGAACAAGTTTAGTACATAAAGGGGTGAAAAACTACCAAGACACGACTTGCTTCCATGTTCCTGCCCACTAAGACAGAAGCATTTCCAGTTTGACTAGCTCTGTGCAGTTGGCACTTTTCCACCCCCTGCATTCCTTCCAACGCACATACGAGAACCACCTGTGATCCTAGCCAGTGCCCGCAGCAAACAGAATCCCTCTCCTCTACTCACCAATTGCCGGGGTCATCGGCCTGGAGAAGAATGCCTGACCCATGATCAGTGCCTCTTCCACCCTAGTGAAAAAAAATAAAATGGGAGGGGGGAGCCAGCGGGCACAACACAAGCCTCTTTTTTTCTCTCTCTTTAAACTAGAAAGATTTGTAATTCCACCCGGGGACTGACCAGAAGAGGGAAAAGCCTGGGCCGGAGGCTGTCCTGAGCCCTACCGGCCCAGCCATCTGTGGCTCTCATAAATAAGGTCAGGGCGCCAGCTCGCTCAGCGCAGGAATGCCTGTCATTCCAGAGAGCACACGGTTTGGGGCAGGAGGGTTGGGAAGGGGGAGGAGACTGCCAACCACACTGGGCTGCTCAGTTGCATAACCCAAATCAACACACACATCCTCCACCCACCCACCTTCCTGCTTCCCAGCTCTGGGCAGGGGAGGGAGCCAGAGAAATTAAAAGAAAAAAAAAAGATCTGTTACTTCAGATCAGCCAAAACAAAACAAAAAAAAAAAAAAGCACCAACTTCTTGCTTGACGCAAGCTCCCTCCAGCGGCGCTGCCACAATCCCCCTGCGGGACGCCAGCCTGCCCCCGACCCGTTCTTGGGACATGCGTCGTGCAGGCACACGAAACCTCACTATTTTCTAACTACTTCGGTTTCGTTTCATTCAGTGACGTCACAGTGAAAGCTGCGACGCATTCCGGTTTGTTACCCTGAAAAGAGCTCATCATGTAGGTGGCTCAAAGAAACAGAACGTGATGGCAGATAAGGCCCAATCTGCTTTTCTTTGCAATGCACAGACCTCCCAACTGATCTCACCACCCATGGTCGACTTAAGGCCCCAGGTCACAGCCAGCTCCGCTCGCTTGGAAAATCTCAGTTTGTGCACCATTCTGCCAACACGGCTGCTTATAAGGGTGAAAGGTCAAAACCAATCATAACAAAACTGGAAATCTAAGTAGTTTGTCAAGGTTGCTGGGTGGCTCTTATGCTTTGAGGAGGCTCCTGGGGTAGCGTTTCTCACATAAACACACCCCCACCCCATGACACAGGTGCCTCTTGTGTGGGTGTAGCTTCATGGCAGGGACCCATGCTGCCACAAGGGCAATCTAGGGTCATGGCCCGAGCTGTACCTGCTCACCCCCCCTGGGCAGGCTGGAGCATTACAGGGGTATCACTGGCAGTCCCTAGGGGGAGGCGGCATATGCAAGAGATGCACTCAGCTTTTGCCAATTGCTTGGGCTATGGCACTTTCCCATTTTGCTGTTTTAGGGGAGAGGAGTTTGATGGAGATCCCCACTCACAGCCTGTGATCTGGAAACAGGGGAAAGAGGAGGAAAATAGGTCGATGCAATACTGGCATGCGATAAACAGGGGCTCATGGCTGAGCACCCACTTTCTTAACATGCACCCAACATGAGCTGTAGTGTAAAAAAAAAAAAAAAGGAGGCGCTAGGAGAAACTGAGCATCCCTAGCGCCTCCTCTGCAACGGGTGCTCAGGAGATGTGGCTGTCAGTGCGGGTTAGGAAAATGGACACTCGTCCAAGCATCCAATTTCTCCGGCTACCGGCACAAAAACCACGCACCATGACCCGGGCCTGCACGTATACTGGGCGCCAAGAATTTTTTTTTCAAGTTTTTATTTTTTGCTTGATGCTACTTTGTGGTTCCTCCTATTTTGTATTGTAACCAGACTAATAGGAGGAACACAGAAAGCAGGATTTTTGGTGTTCTTGTAGAGCCCTTGACTGTGGCCAGGCTGGCGTTATGTTTGCATTGTTACAATGGGCGCATTGACCACGCAGGAATTTATTTTATTTTTTTTATAAAATCGGGCAGTAATAGCCTCATCTACACGGAATTTGCACGCGATGAGTGCTATTAGCTACGTGCGTTTTGGACGCGCCGATCCCAGTATTGCATAGGGCGTTGAGCTGCGCGCTGACCTCAGCGCTTTATATTGGCATCAGCCTAAAAGTGAGTACAAGAAGAGAAAATACATGAAGTAGCTTTGCCTGCTCGTGCCTTCAGCTCTCCCCTGTTATACATGCTGAGGGAGAAGTAATCCCAAATTAGCAGCATCCACCAGCTGGGAGATTTTACCTTTCAGACTCTGAGAAAACTTCACAGGGAGTCCCCGCTGTCTTGTACCCTTCATCTTCTGATGCTTATTTACTCAAGAAGCTGTCTTTTTTTTTCTTTTTTAAATATGACCCTCCAATGAAAAACACAGCATGCAATGTAAAACACAGTATAATTCTTTTAGGAGAGGATGCCAGACAAATATTTTTAAAGTCAAAGCAGGTCTCCAATAGCTTACTTGAAAACAGAAGGTTAAAAAGCTCTCTTGAAGCTTGCACACTGGGCCCCCTCAGGAGGAGCAGTATCAACTGCCCTCTGATCCCCTCTGGACATTATCAGGAACTATTTGGTTAGTGCCCCCCCCTCCCCTCAATAGGAGCTAGGAGTGCGTGAGAAAAAGTTCTCTGCAAACACCAAATAATAAATGTTGTATGGTCTGAAGAGAGCACCTCCGTATAGTCATCTTACGAATTACAGGGGATACTTAAGCAAGTGCCCTCTCTGCGCTCAGCTCTAGACCTTAAGGCATACAGTGTCAACATGTGGATCATGTACAGCACTGTGTACAGTCAAGGCACCAAGGAAGTAATCACATTAAACATTTTATACCTCTGAACTGGAGGGCCTAGACCTCATTTACACAGACAAAATGTGGTCCCAGTTCCTGACCTCCAGCATGCTCTAGAACCTGACTCCCAGGTTACTGCTCCAGACACAACCCCTCCCCTTTCAGCACAATATCCAAGCTCTCTCTGCTTTTCTTCAGTTTCAAATATACTTAGTCTGCAATAAATACACCTCCCTTTGGCTACCCTAGGATGTCTGGACAGATTGACATTTAGCTGCACGAGCAGCAGAGAGCCTCAGACGGGAGGGTGGAGGAGAGGTCCACTTCCTGTTCAGCTTCCAGGCTGCTACTCCCATTTCCTCTCACAGACCCTGCACCTCCCCTTCCCCTCTAATCCCAGGAGGGGAGCCTAAAACAGGAGTTAGACTGCAAAGGCCTCAGATTCCAGTCAGGAACAATGTCGCCAAAAACCATATGTAAAAATCTACAAGTAGGCAAACCTCTCCTAGTGATGGCAGCCAGGTCTGTTCCATCCCAAACACAGGACTCAAACTCAGCTCAAGCGTCTCACACACACAGCCCTGCCACAGGATAGGTAGAGCATGGGCAGCAGCGGTGCAAACTTCCCTGGCACCCACACTGCCCCATCACAGAACAGGAGTCGTGCAAGGGTCCTCACACATACATGGGGGATGCTTAGGGATCTTCTATATTTATCCTAAACATTTCTAGACTGCTTCCCCAGACAAAAACAGGCTGCCCACAGAAGAATATGAAATGACATTCACACACACACACGCTATCACACTTTCCTTAGACATATTCTGACTACTTAGCCCTACATATGGCGGTTTTAAAAATAAGCCTTCCCACATAATGTACATTTGTTCTGAGCATATGACTTTTTTCTATTTTTTTTGTAATCTTTTTATTTATAATTTTTAAAGAAACATCAGTTACAATGCACCTTTCCTTGTTAACACAAATTAAGTCATTTTGCAGATTATACAAAGAAATCTCATGACCAAGGCCTCTCACATGGTCCCATTCCAATACAATCAAATTCCAACTTTGAAAATCAAGAGCCTGCATCTGTTCCCTCCAAATGTGGATTATACAATTCTAATTTATCTTGAAGCAGGAGGGTCAGTTTCTCTAACACAGCTAGCTCAGCAATTTTTAAATCCCGACGATGTCTGCAAGGGGTGCATTTCCAGCGGCATGTAACACGGCCTAGCTTCTTATGTCCCCTCATTTCCCCAATAAGAAGCATCACCTATAAGCGACTGTTTACATATCCTCCAAATTCAAATCGGTAATATCCAAGCACAACTTTTGAATTTCAATGCAGTCCCACCACATATGGAAATATGTTCCCTCCCCCTGCACCCCCATCCAACATAATTGACCGACATTACTAAATCTAGCAAAGAATGAAGGTGTAAATTTCATTCGTGACCTTTATTACATACAGAAACACGTCTCGAGGCTTTCCAATCTCATGCATCTAGGTCAGTGTTCAAATCAGCATTCCATTGCTGGATCAGCCCAGCGGTTTCAGTCTCTTGTACAAATATACAACACCGATATTAAGTGTCCAGCTCTGGTTTTGCAACAAAGCACCCCCTCTATACCCTCGCATTCTCCCAGTTCTTCATAATTCAATGTGTATTGCAATAGATCTTCCCAACTGTAAATACAGATACTGGTGGTACCCGGCAACTGAAATTCTCTCATTAAATCAGTAAAAAAAAAAAAAAAAAAAGATTTAAATCCATCACCCTCCATTAATCTGAGCCCTCCTTTTTCCCATTTTTCAATATCTGGAGAGAAAGGATGTTTAGAAAGACCAGGGTTTTGTGAGGGGGGGGGGGGGGAGGGGGACATGGAAGACAGTAGGACATCCAATTTAATGCTCCAAGTCTGGAGATCAATATGAGCTATAACCGGGTGCCTTCTCACACTGTCTATAGGTGTTGGCTGTAGACTGCATATATAAAAGTGATCCTAGACTGCAGCCTCCGGCCCCTTCTGCTTCCATCGTAAGCCATGACTCCAGAGGATCAATCCCCAAACAGGTGACCCTGCATGCCCAATACCACCATAAAAAAGTTTGGCAATCTGAGGCTGCTCAACTCTTATATTAACCATGGCATCATATTTGGGTCTCGGAGGCTCACCCTTCCAAATAAAATTTGACACCTCTCCTCTGACAGCCTGTAAAGCTCCCATATGCTCGTCACAAGGCTGATGCATGAAAGGAGACTTTTCAAATGCACAGCATATTCCTCCTGCTCCTTTTGGGCTTTCAGCTCAATCAGAACCAAGGTTCAGATCTGGTGCCATCAGTCTTCATTCACTACTACCTCAGAGGCCTCGTGCCAGGACTCTCTGAAATCACAGGTCCTCCTCAGTCCACCTACCAAGACCTGCTGTGCAATGACCAAGAATTCGCTCCCCCGATGCTGTCAACAGCCCCCTCCACAGCATTCCCAGCCCCTGCTAACCCAGGGAGCAGAGGACTCGAGCTAGGAAGCGAACTCCATGCGTTGCAGTGTACACCACCACCAGTGAACTATTGAGCTGGCCCAGGCATAGGAAAACTCATACAGAAAATCAAATTATGTGAACTGGAAGATCGTCTCTTTCACACTAACTGCAAAGGCAGACAGAACAATGCGTGCAAAGATTTTTATATTATGCACGTCCTTCCCGGGGCATATGTGGTTGGGCCAGTCCTCAGCTCAAGCTTCTGGCATGGAGGAGTGAGTAAAGCATTTGGTCGATATAGTAAAGTAATTAAAAATTACTCTCCAAGTCCATGAGGTTCATGTTATGGCAGATTCCAGAACACGTCCGTGCTCCAGCTGCAACAAGAGGGAATCGTGGCCTCTCTTCATGGAAGACAGGAGACCCCATTAGCCAGCTCAGCACAGGCAGGAAACAGGGGAATGAGAAAAACATGGCAGCTGGGAATCTGAGACCAAAGATGTGGGGGGGGGGGGGGGTGTCTGTCTCTCCGTCCGTGTCCATCCCCGAATCCGTCTGTCTGTGGGGGGGCGCGGGGAGCAGTAACTCCAGCTACACTCCCATATCAAGCACCTGACTAACTGCCTCACTCCTGCCATCCCAGCTTGGTTTACCCTACCGTTTCCTGCCCCCATCCCTCAAATCCACTGGACCTCACCTCATCCACTGTAAGACTTGTTTTTCTTAAACATCCATTTTTAAGTGCTCCCTTGTACTATGTGAACAGATATTGGTGAACTGCTGGGAGAGGTTTTGACAGTCTGCAGCTGAGTGGAGTTGAGGGACTACTGGAAGGCAGCTTAATACTATCCCCATATCGGTGCGGATTCGTGTGGGTATGAGGTAATTTGCGACGCTTGCCGACATGGTGGTGGCAGTGATGCAGAAAAATTAAAACGTAATAATGTTCACTGATGGAGGATCTTGCTATAATTCCTCCAGAACCTTACATAATTGCAGACATCTTTTGTTGACAACGCCATAGTTTACTTATTTTTGATCTTGAAAGAAACACATTGAGGGTCTGGATAGCCAGGGGTTTAATAAGCTGTCAGTGGTTTCTTGGCAAGGAAATGCCTTCTTTTTGTGACGTTGTACAGCGGGGTCTCCCAAAGGGCTCTGAGCTCACCAGCAGAGGGAAAGGAGATCACAAGCCAAGGTGGCCCCCCCCCTTATGGACACTTGATCAGGGCCAGAAAGGAAAGAAGCCATTCCTCCCGCCCACTGCATGACCTTCAGCTGACCTCCGGTACTCAAGCTGAGGACTGTAAGCTCTCTGGGGCAGGATCCCAGCCATGGGAATTCTTACTGAGCATTGTGTAAGCAAATGTTTCCAGTAATTTGAAAGCCAGTCTAGAACCTGTAGACAAACCACAGAGCCAGGCACAGTAAGGTGGCACAGGTCATTCACTTGAAAGCCATGTAAACACCAACACTGTACAAGGGGGGGACATACTGGGATCACAATCCTGACAACTGCAGAAAATGAAGTTGGGATCACTCGGGACATTCTCATTCCAGCTAAGCAGCACAAAGCCAGAAAAGCAGACAGTGGTAAAGGAGAAAGCTAATTAAAAAAGTAACCATACCAAGCAACGAATCTGATCTACGTATGGCGAGAGAGAGAAGACCATCAAGTATCAAGAGATGTAATCAGAGGCCAAGAACGATACAGAAAGATTTTATTGTAAACTTGCTTCGCTCACGTCATGGCAGGAATGAACTTTACTCCTAAGCCAGGGGATGTTGGTACAATCGCAAGCTCTGAAATGTACCTTTTAGCACTCACCTCAGTACTTGGGTTGTTCCAAAGAGCTTCCTTCCTTCTGGGGTTCATAGGTGTAGTATGAACAGGCAACATATGACGGTGCGGTGGGAAACTCTTAATCAGGTCCGTGGTACCCATGATCTCTCTATATCCAACCTCCTGTCCTAAAGCCCTTCCCAATGGATACTACGACCCTCACACATGCAATCTGTTTGTTGATATTTTGCAATTGCAACTGCTCCCCATTATAATCATTGGTCTCCCAATGTTTTTTAATCATGTTTTGTTGCACATAAAAGCCTTTGCTCAGTCAAAGTAAAAGTAGTTATCCAAAATCTGCATTTCTCATACCCTTGGGACAAGAATGAGGTACAGATGCATGGGATTTAATCTGCAATTGGTTAACCAAGATGCAACATCCTGGAAGTACTCCCTATGTTCATGGACCCCTCAATCCCCCTTCACTGTGAGGGTGATACCTCGAAATAAGGAGTCCCCAGAGGAGTCCATGCCCCCCACTGACTAATGGAATCCACTTTTAGACCTGAAATTTCCTCCACTACAGTTTCACTCTAACGCAAGTTTACGGATGTGTATTCAGCTCCAGGAGTTCACCTCAGACAGCAAAACCTGCAACAAGCCTTCCTACATTTTCCTCTGAGCAGAGTCCGCGAGGTTTACTCAGCACCTTTCTAACTTTAACTAACCTTTTTCATTCTCTAGCAGGGATGTGCTCTTTTGTTTTAGATGCATCCATTTTTTAGCACATGCTTTAAAAAAAAAAACAAAAAAAAAACCACACAAATAAAGCTAAACAAAAACAAAACTCTATTCCTCCAAGGTTAGCAAATCTCTTAACTCACTAATCACCCTCTAAACAAGGAAAAGGAGATGAGGATACCCCGCCCCCTAGGAAGACAACACTGATGAATAATATCCAAGTATCGGGCACAGCCACTGATATGAATGGAAAGCACCCTGCTTGGTGACTCAGATTAAGTGCTGCACATTCACAGCATTCAGCAGGAAACAGGCCGGCTACAAACCGAAGGCAGGTCTGCCCTCTCGTGGTGGCAGCAAAGCAGCAGCACCGCACAGAAAAGAGCCGGGCATGGTATTCTGGACACCTACCCCCCCCCCCCCCCCACCCAAAAAAAAAAAAAGCCACAACTTTACCATCCATGGTAAATTATTACAGCAAAATGCCTGACAAGAAAGCTGATGAGCAACCATGCTAAACACACACACTTAAAAAGAGGGTGTATTAATATCACAGCAATGGATGACATTGCCAGTATAGTAAGAGATGACAATAGAAAAATACCAACCAGAGTCCGTCCAGCAGTGGGAAAAACAGTGCAGAAATTAGAAAAACAAACAAGCCCCAACCAAAAGCATCACACAAAGCAATCCTAGCAAACTGGACCAACTTATTCGATTTTTTGACTATTCCTTCACCAGAACAAGAGAGAATGAGCGGGCAGAAGATGCCCATCTCTGAATATACAAGGAATTCACAGCAACCACATTTATCTGGCAGGGCACAAAGGCTCTTCTCCTAACAGTTCAGAAGCCAAGAACGAGACAGAGGTTAAGCGATATCGATAGGGACGGAGATTAGCCCTCTGCACAGAGGCTAACGTATTCGGGTACTGAAAGAACAGTGATAAGATGGGTTATCCTGAAAACTAAAGAACATTTTCTGTGAATTTCACTGAAGTAGGAGAGATTTAAAGGGAGCAAAGTATGTTTCCCATGGCAAAATATTACAGCCAAAATGCCCGACAAGAAAGCTGGTGAGCATCCATGCTAAAACACACAGTTTATAAAAAGGGCATGTATGTGTACATATATACACACACACACACACATACACCCCCCAATATGATATTAGACTATACCAGACAGAGGCACTTTTGAAGATATAGCATGAAGCCAAAAGCTTTAGTCAAAAACCTATTTAGATATATATTACTGCGAAGGGAACATTTAGGTATCTGTTAATGTCCTTTCCTGCTACATAAGAGGAAGCAAACTGAGGGCAACTTGACAAGCAGCACAGACAGGGCAGGCATGATGATAACAGCTCAATAGCCAAAGTCAGCAGGATAGCAGATACAGCAAAAGGAAGGAACAGAGCCAATAACCAGATAGCATAAGCCACAAACTCTGCAGTGCCTCATTCCACTCATGAAATACCCCCAAAAGAACTCTGACAAGTTTTAAAGTTTTTTTTTTGTTTAGTTAACCTCTTTCTGTACATTTGACTGCTCCAGTTGGTGCCCACTTGTTGGCTTTGACCATGATCGATATTTCAAAGCAGCTCCGCTATTGGTCAGGAGTGCCCAAGATACGCCAATGAGGTTTTTCTTGGCTACTGCGACAATTCAAAGCGAGGATGGGCGTTATCAGTGGGAGACGTCCAAGTCTTTTCTTAGCTTGTACTAGAACACTTGGGATAAGTAGTCCCAGCTTATAATACGCCGTAAAGGGGAGAGGGTCAAAAGACCACAGACTGCACTGCTAAGCTGCAAGAGACCAACTTAAATGAATTTCATTAAAACACCAAACACTGTCAGATACAGCATGAATGAGGGGGGGAGGATATATATTCATATATACCCCAAGTACAGATATTCTCAGCACAAACCAAGATCTTGGGGGCTTAGAAGTGAATGAAAAAAACACTTTGGCATCCAGGGATGGGAGTCTAGAACAGGCACTAATAAAATGATCAGGTTAAGCATGGAGAAATCTGGGTTTGGATTCCAGGATATAACGCTTCACCTTTCTGAACCTGAGCTCCAGGTGAGGTACACTCAGGTACAGTAGGAAGCTCCCCCCAGGGAGCGACAGGGGCAGAAGTTGGATTGAAACCCTGCCTTCCCCCACCCCGGTTCTCAGCCTGTTGCTCTAACCAGGAGGCCATGCTTCTAACGACCCTTTAATAATTACTGGGAAGCCAGAAGAAAGGTTAAGCTTTCCCTCACATTTTTAAGGCAGGAGAAAAATCTGTTTTCTTTGGCTTTATAGAAAGAGGATTGGTAGAGGTCTATTGAATAAAAGCAATGCTAGACTGACTCTCCCCCGCCCCCCCCCCCCCCCATAGGGATGCAGAAATCCTAGTGGGAAACTTCCAAATGATGCAAAGGGAAGGTGGAAAGGAGAGAAATATCGAGCAGGTACATGAAGGCAGCATTTTCCAGAGAAGAAGAAGATGAAGGTCAAGGGGCGATGACAAAGCTCAAAAGGGAAGATGAAGAAAGTGAATGCCTGGAATCTCCTGCCAGAACCCCAAAACCACTCCAGCAGGCTCGGGACAGATCTGGAGGGCGGTGGTAAGGGCGAGGGAAGGTGAAGACAAGAGACTGCGCAGGGTCTGTGGTGAAAGCAGGGAGCAGCAAAAGAAAGTCAAGAGCTGCCCCGTCAATGACAGATTAAAGGGACGGAGGTGAGGGTGGGGGCACAGTGGGGCCCGTACGGCTCCCCAGGATATGAACGGGAGTAGGGAGACCGCCCCTATATTCAGTATTCAGTCCTGTTCCACGAGTCCCCAAATGGGAACAGACAGAAACCCCCCCCCCCCCCCCCAAGGAATCAAGGCAGCACCTCACAAAAACAAGACCTTGAACAGAAGAGAAAAAGATTGCAACTGGGAAGCAGACAGCTCCAGGCAGACCTGCTTATGAATTAAAACCAAAACGGCAGCCACAAAATCCAAATAAAAAAAAAAAAAGAGACTAGTTTGCACCCCTTTCATACTGCAGTTTTACTTCATGCGTTTCACTCACGTTGACAAATTCGGCTGCTCAAGACGAGGTACAATCTTTTAACAAACATGTTTTCAGGTGATTTACAAAGCACCGTCTGCCTCTGCGCCTCCATGTTCACGTTTCCTAGCAGAGGTAACCTTGCCTGTGTTCTCTCTCTCTCTCTCTCTCTCAATGAAACTGTTTTTTAAATAAGTAAATACTGTGTGGAAACCACTAATCTGTACAATCTTATCTCCTCCTACAAATAGCGTGCTGGATTATTTTCCTGTTGGTTTACCTATTCTGCTTTGAAATGACAAATCTTAAGGCCAAAATAGAGTAGTTGGGGTGCGGGAGAAGGTGGAAAACCAAGATTCAGAGATAGCACCAGCAGCAGACACCAGAATAAGCCCCACCTCACCCTTCTGCATCTGCTCTACCAAGCAGCAACTGATTAGGAGCTCCGTTTAGAGCAGGAGCAGGCAGGCTAGACAGGAAAGCAGCAGCCTTAACTCCTGGAACCAATGAGATTGGGAACCTGAGCAGCAGGTGAAAGCTGTGGAGCGAACTGTGTAGGCCAATTTGGTTTAATGAGGGTGAAATAGCCAGGCCTCAGGACGGAAGTGGGTAGCTAGACTCCTGCCCGTGCAATCCCGGGGAGAAAGAGTACTGAAACAGATTATGGGGGATCATGGAGACGGGTGTCCAGCTCCTGCTGTGTGTATCCAAAGCAGCAGGACATCTGAGCCTACAAAGTGCATATCAACACTTCAAGAGGAGGAACGCAGCCACTGGGAATGGAGCAGTGCCCTGACAGACACTTTCCTGGCTCCTGTCTCTTCTGAGTTAATGTGCTGTTGGAGCGCACTGTACTGTATCAGCCAGTGGGTAAATAAACGTGGGGGTAGCTTGCTTATTACAGCGATTACTACCCTAAACCAATTAAGCCTGATACATCAATTTGAATACATATACAGTGTTGTTCTCTGCTTCTACGGCAAGGGGAAAAAAGTAGAAAACAGGATTTACATTCAGGCAACAACCAACAAGGACTGAACTTACCAATCTGGGAAAACAATCGTGGGGGTAGCTGCTTATTTCGGCGGTTACTACCCTAAACCAATTAAGCCTGATACATCACTTTGAAAGTATATACAGCATTGCTCTCTGCTTCAACGGTAGGGGGAAGTGAGGAAAACAGGATTTGCATTCAGACATCATCCAACAAGGCATCGATCTGTGCAGTTTGGGTGAACAAGCATCGGGATAACTTGCTTGATGCAGCGGTTACAACCCTTAACCATAAGGCTTATGCTCACCTTTGATGCACCTCCAACATACATTACTCTCTGCATCAGTGACAGGGGATGACAGGAAATTTGAATCAAACAGTTACCAACAACAGCCCTGAAGTTGGCGATACAGATAAGCATGGGAAAATAAGAGTTGAAGCTTGCTGGGCAATCTAGATGGGTCGATTGGCCTTTTTCTGCCATCATTTCTATGTTTCTATATTCCTTAATCCTTCCCCCCAGTCCCTCGCCCCAGGCCTGCAGAATTCAGCTCTGTCACCGGGACTCACTCGACTCCAGCTTCCAGAAATCCCACAAATGCCTCCCCCTATTTAAGGGGGGGAAGGGGGGCTCCACCAGTCTATGTGCCTATCGGCTTCCGGGGCTCACGCCGCAGCGCGTGCCTGGATTGGTAACCGAATGATCGCAGGGTGGGCAGGGCTTCTCCACCTGCCGGGACACGCGTTTCCTCCGCACGCTGCCAGCGCAGGGCATTCATTCGGCCGGCTGCGCTCTTTACGTTGCAACAGATTCGGAGCATGCGCAATAGGGACGCCGCGAACCGGTGAAGGACGTGCAACCATAAGATGAGCAGGGTTGTGTGTTTTCTATAGACTCCCTCCCCCCTCCAGAGAAAGGCAGGTGCCTTCTGAGGGGAAAAAAAAAAAAAAAGGGGGGGGTTTCCCCTTGCAGTGACCGTCCACAGGTTGGGAGAAGTTCTAGCAGCAGCCAGAAAGGCACCACATGTTACTCCCAAGGCAGCAGCTGCCTGAAGCCCGGAGCAGCACCGCAGCCTGCAGGCCATGCATCCCTGTGCCTGCACGGGACTCTGCCAGTTAAAGGAAGGCCCCCCCCATGCTGAAGGCCACTGCTAAATGGTTTCGTTTTCACAGCTTTAGGCGACTCCATAAAGCCAGGCAACCTGGCTCCAAGGCTCGGAGCTGGAGGAGGTGGTGTGCTCGATCCCCTGGGAAGGAGGAACACTTCTGCCCAGCCCTCCTGGCCGGCGAGTTCAGGTTTACGTCAAGGATATAGATAAGATGAAAGTTTTACACACCAGCAAAACCATTTTTTGTAACATCACTAAATGCAAGGCAACTCACCAATCTGCTCCTCCATGCCACAGATCCGGCTCTATCGGGTGGTCTCCTGGAAGAGAGGGGAAGAGATTAATTCAAATTCTGAAGGAGAAATACTGTCACAGACTGAGGGCCATGTACACTTAATTTAAAGATTCCATAAAGCCTACTCCCGCCCTCTCCTCCTGAGTGTTACTCAAAGCCACTCTCAGTTTTAGAAGAAAAGTCAACTGGGAATGTTGTGCAGAGAAAAACAACACCTCAGCTCCAGGCGAGTGTCCCACTCGGCTCAGCAGCGCCTCCAGCTGGCCGGCTCAACAAGGGCCCCTCTTTAAAAGGCGCTTAAAATTTAATACTGGGCAGTGGGCATATGTAGGGTAAACCGTTCACCGTTACAAAGGGAAACTGGAATCCAAACCCAGATCTGAGGGGTCCATACGGCCAAGGCTGTATCCATTAGATTAAGTCTCAAACCAAAATGTATTTGTTCTGATGTTTAGAATAGGTGGGAGACCCCCAGGAAGCTGCAGTGCTGTTAAAGATCCCTGTCCAGGCACCTAGAGTTGTCTCTGGTGTCACTGCAGTCTGATACAGACCATCAGTTTAATGAGAGAAACATTGCTACTGGATCTGGATTGCATGTGGGGGGTTTTTTATGCTGTCAAATAGAAAAAAAGAGTCAACAAAAGCTTCTCTGTCCTTGAAAAGGAAAAACCAAACCAGAGTCATTTCCTGGTGCTTCCCCCCCCCCCCCCCCCCCCCCCCCCGCAAACCATCACTTCAAAATGTTGGTAAACAACATGGCTTCCCTTAACCCTGCTCCCATCAGCATAGAGCAGTCTCCACCATTCTCACCCAATGCAGAAGAAAAAAGCAACACAAAATACATATGCTTGGAGGTCAAAGGCCGCAGCTTTATTATAAAATCAGCATCCGAGACAACGGCATCAGCCTTTCCTTGTAATACAATAACCTGTCTCACATCCCAGCCCCGGTTTTAAACCACCACAATCTAACAAGCTAAACTACCCTCGCGTCTCCTGACCTGTAGGTCATCTGACTTCAGGCCCCTGCCTCGGCTAGCAAGGAGCCACTGAACCCAGACTCCGACACATCCCATCTACCAGCAATCCTAACGCAAGCATGTCCATGGCTTGGCTCAGCTATCCTCCCCTCCCGTGACATCAAAACAAGACGTCCACGTTTCACCAAAGCACAGCGACGACGCGAGAGTGCGAGGCAAAATATCTGAGGAGCAAAGGCATCGCAAGGGGCCGGGTACCAGTCTTCAAACTCTGCCTGGGGATGGGGAGGGTTCCCCTCCCCAAGACATCCATGTGCGCCATAGCCCAACCAGTGTATTTTTTTCTTGCAGCCTCAGCACTGCACGTGGGGAAACCTCTGCCAGCCTCGCAGCCCGAATCTCAACTCCTCGCCCCCCTCAACACTAGCAGGAAGAATGGGGCCATGTTTCCAGGGGCCCTCGTTATCCCATAAGAACTAAATGCATTTCAGAGCTGTCCGTGGTCGTACTTC
Organism: Rhinatrema bivittatum; assembly: GCF_901001135.1. Classification (NCBI taxonomy): domain Eukaryota; kingdom Metazoa; phylum Chordata; class Amphibia; order Gymnophiona; family Rhinatrematidae; genus Rhinatrema; species Rhinatrema bivittatum. Next base: position 87,164,862 of record NC_042625.1, read on the forward strand.
ACGTACACAATCACAGGAATGAGCCACTGGATAACAGAACACACAAGGAGCGAGGGTTTGTCTCTCAGGGACAAAGGCCTTCGCCATCTGGGAGGCAGCTCCAGCTCCTACCGAGCCCTGCAGCCGGTTTGCTATCAGGCAAGAAGTCTGATCACATCTCACCAGCTCTGAAGGAGCTGCACTGGCTTCCGGTGCAGCACAGCCCGAAATGTAAGACATTATCTTAGATGTCTAGGGGATTACTTGACACTGTGCGAGTGCTCGATTTGGGAGGCTGAGGCAGAGTTACCTGTCTGGGCTAGCCGAAACAGATTCGCCAGGGTTCCCGCCTCCTTGGGGCCATGACCCGGCTCTGCCAGCACTTGCCCTGAACTCCATTTGCAAAGCAAAGAATGTCATGTTTTTGCTATTTTACAGCAGGTGTGGAAGTGGTAGAGCTGCACTGCAGCCATCCCTGTCTGGTGCCTTGCCGTGGTCCCAGTCTACAGCGGGCAGGATCCTGTTTCAGAGGGCAGAGCTGTTGATTTTTCTGGCTTCCATTTTTTGGGCTCATGCATATAACTTGTGCTTTTGTTTACTTTCTTTATTGGCATAGAAATACAACATAAAGCACTTATACAAGACCTGCCAGGTTTTCCATTAGCTTTAACCATAATACAAACATTTTATTTTATTTATATATTTTTATATTCTGCTTTTCAGCACTTCAAAGTGTACAGATTTTCCCTGCCTCAGCCCCAACCTGCATGCCCTCTCTAGCTGCAAATCGTCTTGCAAACATGGCAGCTCCAACGCTTCTGGCAGCCATTTCTCAAGCATTACACACAAGTCTTTCTCCAGTACAGATTCTGGGAGTCCTACAATGCGAATATTATTGCGCCTAGATCTATTCTCTAGATCTTCCAACTTTTCTTCTCTTTCTCCTGTATTGATTTTCCCAGTTGGCTAACCTTAAGTTGCAATGTGATCACCTCCTCTTCATTACAGATCATGCGTGCTTCCACCGTGTCCATTCGATTTTTTTTTTTTAAGGACTCCAGCGAACCCTGAATACTCTGCATTTGAGCCTCGAAGTTATCAAACTTCTGATGCAATCTTTGATCAATCGCTTTTACCACGGCTTCCGTTAAGGTGAGAATCACGTGCTCACCAAGGCTGGTCGTCTCCTCCTCGCCATGCTCCCCCACCATTTTCGTTCCCTGCAACTTTGCTTTCTCTATGGTTTTCTGCACAACTTTAGTGGACATTGCCACTAAACAATCCCTGCACACTGCTATATGTATTTAGCTTGGCACCTCGGGGTCCAATTTAAACAGACAGGGAGGTATGATGTTGTACAATAAAACGTTATGTAAGGGAGCAATACCCGGACCTCCACTGGCTTACGTCTGCTTCACTTCACCAAATCCTGTGACCTTAACTTGTGTTTTTTATGCTCACCCCTTGCCCTGTGCTCCTAGAGCTAGGTAGGAAAGGGAAGTCTGGGGCTACGATTTTCTGCACGGCAAGATAGATTACAGGTGAAAGGTGCTTTGCAGGAAGAGACAGAACGAGGGACGTTACAGAATGCCCTGATGCATGACATTACAATAGTCAGGATGACCGGTAACTTGTTGAAGGGTACAGAGAGCAAGGTGTTTGACATCTAGAAATGGATGAGGTTGACAAATGTGGCCTAGAGGAAGTCTGACCCACGGGGGTAACATGGTCATGGTGTTGTTAAAGAAACATCGAGCTTCACACCAAGGCTGTGGCCTATAACCTTGGGGGATGCAAGTAACAATTAAATCCTTCCCCAAGCAATTAGTCCACAAAGCCTCTGATTTCATTTAAGATCCACTGCATTCAGATGATTAAGCCGACTCATTATCCTGATCCCACGCCACACAGGCAATTCTATCTACGCCCTCAGCAAAAAGTATGGAATCCACACTGAAGGCCGGTGACGGGCTCGTCCTATCTCCCCCACACCCAAAACCTGGTCACAGGATCCCAGCAGCTGAGAGCAACGGCACTTAGTGAAATTAAACTCTGGCCTGGCCTGCACTGCCAGCCACCTCCTGCATGAGCTGTAAGGGACACCAGCCAATAAATATTTCACAGCAGCAGACGTTCTGCAAGGCCACAAGGAGGACTTCACTCTTTTCCAAGCTACAGAAGGCAAACGCCGGGGATCCAAGCTCAGCCAAGCAAAACCATGTGGCTAAGACCTTATCCTTAATCCTCACCGAAGCATGAAACCCAAAATGAAGTCTCAGGCTCACGGAGGGGAGAAACCTTACTCCAAAGCTCAGAAGCCTGTTTCAGATGACAAGCCTGCAGCTAGACCTGCGGGAATTCGCTTTTCCAAGGCGATGTGCTATTTTTAAAGAGGACCTTCCCCTGTTTATTTCACCTCCTCTGTCTTGTTTGCTTTTATATCCAATGCCCCACAGCTGAGCTCAGGCAAAAGACCTTCTTCTTAAAGCAACAGCCAGCGATGGGTTCCAGCTCTGCATCCTCCTCTCCCCTCCTCCAGGTCTTCTCTTTAAAACTGGGCCTGCCCAGGATCCTGCTCCTTTCCTGACTCCCCGCTCCATCCGCAACCTCTCTTCAAAAGGAGCCAACAGTGAGGCAGAAGCAGGGTGGGACCAACAAAACCACCCAGACAGGTATTCAATCATTCCAGGGACAAATTTTGTTACAAAAAGATTTTTTCCTTCCAAGGTGCACTGCACTACATTAAATATCCAAGATATTTTAATATATAACCCAAGAAAAAAAAAAATAAACGTAGCTCTTCCAGCACTATTAGAGCCTTTTTCTAATTATTTAACTAGGCCTGGAATCAGGCACAGCTCAATATAAAAATGTGGCCGCTGCAAGGGAGAAGCAAAGAAATAAAAAAAGGCCTTTTGCTCTCCTAGCTGCCAGCACCTGTTTCACCACAGACCTGTGGTTTCCAACATCTGGGGCACCACGGGCACGAGTAATGCTGGGCAACCTCCTGCTACCGGTCTGAAAGGTGCGCGACCTCCTTTAAAGGCGGCAAGTCCCTGGTGAAAGTGCCCGCACAGGACAGGATATCGGGGTGGAAGGCACCTGCGCTCCTACAGCTCAGCTCTCCTCTGTCCTTTTGGCTTCTTTCTCCTGTCGCCGCCTGCTTCCAAGGGGGGGGGAGATGGGGGGAGTTTGGTGAGGATGTAGCAGGGCAGAGGATGTCGCCCCCATTCCTTTTCTCTGCTCTGGAAAAGCATGGAGCCCAGAAAGGGATGGACACAGCTCCTGCCATCAAAGCTACAAGGAAGGGGGGGAGGGGCAAGGTGCGGCACAGGGCCAGCAGGACTGCTCTGTGTTGGGTCACCCTGCAAGACATTTTTTACGTTGCCGATCTCACGGCACAAGCCCGAATCTATTTTAAAGTATTAACGCTGATCTTCAAAACCATTCATTCCATCAACACCGGGATGACCGGCGTGACTTTACAGCCACGCACACCGCAGCGAACACCGAGATCTCAAATTAAAAGGACTGCCCACCCTTCCCCTCAATACGGAGCACACGCCCGACGCAAGTAAGAGATCGTGCGCCCAAAGCTATGGAGCTCTCCGCCCGAGATGTTACGTCTGATACCAGATAGAAAATGATTTAAATGTGAGCAAAAAACATGGCTATTCAAAAACGCTTATAGCCTAAAACATCAGAACGCAGAGAGCTACAAACAAACAAGGACGACAGGAGATACTAAGTGAAGCACGAGGAATACATTTAGCGAGAGAATGTAAGAATCATTTCAACAATGTAACACATTTCACATTTTAGTCAGTATTTTATTTTCTGTACTTCTCGTCAATGTCCTAGATCTTCAGTCAATATATTGGGAAAATTGAATTTGTTAGATACTAATGCCTGTTTATGAATACTTCCTATGTAGCCCATTACTTGTTGATTTGTAGCTATGAATGTCACTTTTGTGATCTAGCAGCAACCAAACAAAGAGCAAAAAATCGCGACCCTGTCGAAACTTAACAGCAAAAACACAAAAGGAATCGCCACCCACATTCACTAATCACACCGTTTATGTCAAGATTAAATCAAAACAATCATTTAAAGTGGTAAATTGATAGAAACAGGACTGCATCAGCAAGCCTTTGTCAACGTTCACAATAAACTTATTGAGACGTCCGGTCTTCTCGATCATTTGCAGCCTGTTTTTTCGGAAAGTTTTTAAAGCCCACAGTGACTACTTCTCATCGGGGCAATGCAGAATTCAAAAGCCAAAATATTCAAGAGCCCACGACGAATATCTCTCATAGGGGCAAAGCTGAATTCAAAGAACAATGTCTCTAGCAACGAATTTTCAATGCGCTGAAGTTGAGGTATTTTTGTGGGATGACATAGCACATTCAAATCGCAGACACTTGATCAGATCACATTCATTCAAACAACATCGTATCGATGCCTTCTTATAAGCAGGTGCCTGGGATGCCAACTCAACAGCGGCCGTGTTTCGCAGCCTGCCGGCTGCTTCTTCAGGAGTCTAATTTCTAAACGATAAATACCATAACAAAAAATCAGCATGTATAACTTCGTAAAAGCTAGTACTTAACTGACAACGGTGCGGTCACCTATTAGAAGTAGGACCGAAGTCTCAAGTCATCCTCTCCAACAAAACGCCGAGCTAGAGACCGCATCCAACTAGTCTGACTAATTAAATAGCCCGCTCTTTAGCGGACGTCATGACGTCATACAAGACGTGTGCGATCGTCAGAACTGGGATGTGAAGGCGAGAACTCATCATAAAAAGACATTCAACTCCAATGCATTATTGAGACCCTGAGGATGGACAGTGTTTAATCGGTGAATCCATTTTTGTTCAGCTTGAAGCAGCTTCTTGTCAAAGTCTCCGCCTCGCCAGGAGGGAATCAGCTGTTCCAATACACAGACTCTTAAACTTTCAAAGGTGTGTGCAAAATCCATACAATGGGTGACCAAAGGAGCAGTGATTCTACGCATATTGATACAAGAGCGATGTTCAATTAGTCTGGTTTTCAGAATTCTCTTTGTTTTGCCAATATAGCATAATCGGCAAGGACACTGTATGATGTATATAACTCCTGAAGACGCGCAAGTAGTGTTATGATGTAAATAAATGTTGGTGTTGAGTGTTGAAAAATATAGAACAGAAGTTTCAATCATTACCGGACAAACGGTACATGAGCCACATTTTGAATGTGAGCCGGATTGGTAAGATAGATCACGGACTGTGGAATCTGAATGAACCAACTGATCTTTCAGATTAGCTCCTCGAGTATATACAAATCTGGGAAAATTTTGAAATTCAGAATGTAATTGTAAAATGTTCCAGTTTCGGGAGACAATTGACTTGATTGTCGCTGACATCGAAGAAAAAGGTAAGATGCATGTGAGAAAATTGTCGGAGTCTTCAGAGCGTGGTAAGAATAGCCACTCCCGGTGAGTGTATTTTGTGATCTATACATGGGACGACGGTATATAAAATGTCTAAATAAATAAATTGCGATTTAAGTGAAGTTGTGATGAGGAGGAGAATAGGACAAGTTATCAATAAGAGAACTGTGGGCAAATGCTCGGTTTGATTTTCAAGTTAGTAAAACAGGTACTTTATGCATGCAACAGGTGCAAGGTAGTCAGGTGTAGGGGAGGATGCAGGGTCCCTCGCCGCACTCCCTCTAGACTTTCCAATGGAAAGTGTGTGATGGCGGGGGAAGGGGCGCATTTGGAATTCGTCTCTGCAGGGTCTCATTTAGTAGCAGCTGTTTGCAAAGGGCACGCAAACCAAGAAATGCATCGTTTATAAACCTGAATATATAAACAAATACAAGAAGGAACAGATAAGTGACTAAACAAGACATATTGGTACAGGACCTATGGGGTTAATTGGAAATGGTTAACAATGACTTAAGATAATTTGATTTATATTCTGTCAGGCACTGTAGCTATTTCCCTGTCCCTATGGTGGGGCTGGCAACCTAAGTTTTCTGCTTGAGGCAATGGAAAGTAAAAGGGACTTGTCCAAGGTCACGAGAAGTCACAAAAGGATTCGGTGTGCAGCCCACTGCTCTAACCACTACTCCACTCCAGTGGTTATAAGAGAAAGCCCCTCGGGTGATTTCTGGCAGAAGCAAACTGCACCATGTACATTGTGTGTGTGTTGGGGGGGGGAAGGAACACAACACACACACACGCAGATAGTTTCCAATGAAACAATACTTTTACTACTATTGCAAACAATCTCCACTTCAGTTCTGCACTTACAGAGCTGGAGATCTGGTCCTGCCCAGCAGCAGTCACTGCCTGGCTTGGTTTGAGTATATGGGAGGTGCGTAATTGCACATAGGGCTGCATGTTATATTTTTAGACAATGTCAAGAAAATAATGTTGTGAGGTGGGTATAGATAGCATCTCTCTCAAAGTCCTAACTTGCTTGAAATTGTATTTTTGACAAGACAGACTGAATTACTGGTAATTTATAAGAAACCAGGATATTTCTAACTGCTATGGCACTGGGTAATTTATTTACGATTACTTACATACCGCAAAATCATAGTATGTCAATGCGCTTTACAAAGTTAAAATACAGGCATAAAATCTAAATTGGAACTGGCTATTTCCCTGGCACGTAAGCAAGAAGTATGGATCGTGCATGTAATTGCATGGATTAGACTGGGAAGGCATGAAGGAAGAGAGAAAACATACAACACTTGGCACCTAGTGGAGGCTAGGGATGTGCATTCATTTCTTCTATTTCAGCAGTACACGCATACCTCACTGACTTCCTAGCACACATGAAAAAAATGGTATCTGTATTTTTTAATAAGTTACGCACATAACCTCCATTTTTTCACGTGCATTAGAAGGCTGGTTAGGCGCACGTATACCCGCGGAAACGGATGTAATGTACGCACATTCCTATTGGAGGCAGGATTGCAGTGCTCAAGCACAAGGGAGCCGGGCTAGGGATGAAGGCGTGCTACTGGTTGACGTGATAAGAAATAAGGACTGAAGAATGAGTTATTCTGACCATGAAGGGTCAAGCTGCAAAGGAGTTACTCTAGTGACACTTAATGATAGTTCTAAAGCTTTCAGAAAGCTGACCCAGCTATTTCTAGGACACTACAAAGTTAACTGTCTGGGGCAGTTAACTGGGGCTAATTGAGTAAGACAATTAGCAGCTATTTGTGACAGAGGAACAAGTGGGAGGCTCCCATTTTAGTTCTCTTAATTCAATCAGATGAGCAGTCAAGGTGTGATGAGCACCGACCCATTGTATGTAGGGGGGATTTGTAACGATAACATGCTCAGGTTTTGAATTATTGGTAAGTAAACACACATAAAAACCAAAGGGGATTTGGAAGGTAGTGGCATGGTTACAATGTTCTGACAGTTTCCTGATGCTGGGCTTCCAATTCCAGGGAGCACAATCCTTCAAATATATGCATCAATGGGGTGCAGAGTTTCAGATGTACATCGTGAAATGCTCAGCTCCTCCATGCACTGGGTAACACCACATATCAAGAGGAACAACAGGGTGCATTACCCCAAAGAATTTAAGTTTGTGGGACCTGAAGCCTCACAAGTGTGTGTCAACCTTCTGAAAGCTCAGCTGCAAAGGCTCCGGCATACCTTTGTCACATAAACATAAGGTCAAAACATATATCTCTCTTCAATGGGCTCACTACAGGTAACCTATATCATAGAATTATACACAATATACCCGTATTTCCTCATTAAATTATCTAAATACTTTATCACAATATTCATTAAAAAACACACATTACACACTAAATTACCATTCACCCTCATTCATTTATCTAAACATGTAATAAATACACACTAAAACCTCCCCTTATCATATACATAAATTGTTAATACAATGTAAACATTCCCACCCAATTACATATTTTCAATTCCATTTAATTATGTTGGCTTATTTATCACAAAAAATTTTTTTCACAAATACTGAATTATTTCAATGCAGATTTCAGCTTATTCATCACAAAATGTTCTCCCAATTCTCCCTTTATTTGATGTTCTCTCAGTTATTCTCCTTCTTTCAATTATAATCCCATTCTCCCTCTTTCAATTGCTGTCCCAACAGGAAGCTCCTGTTTCACCCTTTGGTTTCTTCAGGGGATTAGCCTTATAATCGTTCAAAACTCCATCTCTTGGAGAACATTCAGCAATTCTGTATCGCCAATCACCTTATGCATAAAACTTTTATTGCCGGTCCTGTTATATTCAAACACACCTCAAGTAAAATTCAACCCTTTATCATAAATAATTCCAATTTTACCTTCACCATATGCCACTATAAATTAACACACAGCACTATACACCCCATATTACCCAATTCTTTTAAACAATTTAGCTTATTCTAAAAAACTAATTTCCTAGTCATTTTTTTACATCACCACACACCTTTCTTCCAATCGCTAGACCAATTCTCTTTATTCAATCATCTTCATTTTTCAAAACAACTTATACTAAACTTCTGCATCTCTTCTCCACTATATTATTTCAAAAGAAAAATACAATAGAAAAACAAACTACTACACCATACCCGATCCCAAAAATCGCTCAGATCTCTCATCCCGGTAAACCCATTACTAACCTGTAACCACTTTTTACTGCTCACCATGCAGTATTGCTTCGAATATTCAAAGAGTTTACATATTAAACTCCTTCATCCTTTCTCCACCACACTATTTCATAAAGAAAATACAATAAGAAACTACAACATCCCCACTCTTAAATTCCCAACACACAGTCACACCCCGAATTCACATATACATTCTACTGCTTGTTCCAACATACCTCTCCTTCTACCGGTAAACAGAAGGGCCAGGTAGGGCATTGACCTTCTCGATTCAGTAGCAATGTCGTACAGGCTGAGAAGTTTAACCTCTGTCACAAAGGCAGCAATCCAGGTAGCTCTGGGCCTCACAAAGGCAGCAATCCAGGTTGCTCTGGGCCTCACAAAGGCAGCAATCCAGGTAGCTCTGGGCCTCACAAAGGCAGCAATCCAGGTTGCTCTGGGCCTCACAAAGGCAGCAATCCAGGTAGCTCTGGGCCTCACAAAGGCAGCAATCCAGGTTGCTCTGGGCCAACGTCCTGACAGACGTTTGAACTTTGTATAACAGGTAATTCCTATACAGCAATAGTTCATACACAGGCTAGCAGCAGCTTCGGCAGGCCTGCTTATAACACACTACACACAAGTGTGAAATAAAGTGATGAAAGGTCTAAATCATTTGGGGATTTATCTTGAAGCACTATAGAAGGGGTATCACTACTGCAAATGAGTGGTAATGAAGCACAGGGCAGCAGATGCTTAGGAAGTATGGAGTAACCTGTACAGAGCTGCAGGTACAATCCTAAAAGACACAGGGAGAGTGGGTATCTGATTCTATGTGAAACTTTCTATGCACATCTACTCAAAGTGGACAAATCGCTATTGGGGCAGATAAGATATATATATGTTAGTCTTTATCTGCTATCATTTACTAGGTTATTATAGCAGGCTCTGTCCAGCTCTTGACATGACCTTGAGGGGTTTTTTTTTTATTTTCTTCTATTTAAAAGGATGTGAAATATACAGGATAATACTAGTATAGCCTGCAAAACACTGTCCATTACAAACAAACATGAAGGCAGGGAAAAAAAAATAAATATGACCCATCAGCCCAATTTAACGTTATAATTCCCATCACTTCCTTAGAGATCCCCCTGTGTATATCCCATACTTTCGCGAATTCAGATACTGGTTTTGTCTCTACCATCTCCACTGGGAGGCCGTTCCATGCATCCACCATCCTCTCTGTAAAGAAATATTTCCTAAGATTACTCCTGAGTCTATCCACTTTCATCCTTATTGCATGACCCCTTGGTTCTAGAACCTCGAGATATTTTAATTTCTCAGTCATAACTCCATCTCCCCTTTCCTCTAGGAAATACATGTTTAGATCTTTAAGTCTATCGCCATATACTTTAGAACGATGACCACTGACTGCTTTGGTAGTCGCACTCTACACCAACTCCATCAACCATGCTCAGAGCAATTGGCATAACAAAGCTTCAAGTTACAAAAGCATCTAAATACAACACATCTCGAATATTTGAAACATTTACAAGACAGAATATAATGCAGAAGAATTAAACACAAACACAGGACATCCATTCATTCACATTCAGAGGATCAGGTCCACTGAACTGAGTAATCCAAAGCCTTTACATGATCCTTAACCAAGTTTGAAAGATCATAAAAAGTCCTCCAAGCTCAGATATAATCTTTGGCTCATATTCAATGTGTGAAAAGAACATCTAATCTTTTCAGTTGCATCCAATATCATAATAAAAGGAGGAGGCATTATCTTGAATCCAGAATTCCTAAATGCAAAAAGTGGGCCATCGAAAAGGCTACATGGAAAAATGTCATATAGCCCTTAGACAACAGCAGTTTAAATTCAAATGAACCAAAGTGACGTATTGAACAACAGATAAACACCTCTCCCCAAAATGGGTACATACAAGAATACTGCATAGCTAATATGGTAGTTCCTGGGAACAAAATGAACATTTCTTACAATACTAGACATCCTGCCCAGTAATACCTCCATGACCCTTGCCCTCAACTCCCTATGGTTCATCTAATGCACAAATCTATTTGAGTAAATCTAATTTACAAGCTTTTACAGCAAACACACTATGATGCAAGTTCTTAAATTGTATGTCCTGATATTTATCAGGGAGATTTTATTAATATTTTCAAAACAAGATGATATCTCTCATGTAGTAATCTCTACTTCTATAGACTCAGACCAGTTATGTCACCAAATCTTTCAACATTTCTGGTTAATGGTTGACAAATCGTAATTTATACCAATATGACAACATATTTAGTTTTATCCCCATAGAGCAAAGTATCGTCGGTGATTCAGGCTGAAATAACATCACATGCCATTTATTTATTACAAAGCATCCTTGTGGATCAGTAATTATTTTGTCTAAAATAAAAGGGAGATTGTGAAATAAAAATGCCCCCTCCCCCCCTTTGCGTACGAACGTAAAAAGAATAAACCCATCTGACCCACCCAATCTGTCAAACGCTATGCTCAGTAGTCAATCTGGCCTTTGTCTTTCTTAAAATAATCCAGAATTGTTTCCCTTCTGACAGGGTAGTGTACACTTAAAGGTCTAGCATTTATAATCAGCCATTGTAAAACGTCACAAGAAAAGATCCATCAGTGAAAAGCCATAAACATCCACCAGTATAGATACCCAAGCCAGCAATAATAAAAGAAAAAGAAGAAACCACACAAATTCCCACTCATGCCAAACACTCATCAAATGTCCATTTGCTCCAAGGGACTGTATCTTCCTCTCCATCTGACCTTCACTCCATCCTAATGGAAGATGCACCTGAGGGGTTTTGATCCATAGGATACCGTACAGCTCAGGAACCAAGAACATATATGGAAAACATTCCCCTTTATAGTGAAGCTTCTCAAGTGAGCTTGAGACAGACAAAAAAAATAAATACTCAGCAGAGCCATATTAGCTCAAGCCTGAAAAAAAAACAAAAATAGGCAAAAGATACAAATAGTATCATCTCAGCTGCAATTCCTCAAATCTGAAATATCAGCAAATAGGCTGGACACAGAAAACTTCTCTGCAGTAACATGGGAAAATGAAAAAAACACAACACAAAAAAAAAACCCCACGCTTCCCCAAAGCTGTTGCGACTTTTCCAAAGAGGTCAATCATGAGTTCTGTTTTTTCTTGTCAGACTGCAACCCCTCATATTCAATAAAGTTAACTATGACCAACAAAATGCTCCATGAATGAAATATCCTGTTAGATCTCCAAGCTTAATGAGAATAAAAAGAAAAAAAATTCTCAAAACAGATTCCATCACATAAAAAAAGGCAGTCATCCTGAGAAGGTGAAACTATCGAAATAAATACTGCTCCACACCACAAACCTTCCAAGCAATCAGGCAGGGTATATCGTAAAGAGTTACAAAGACAGAACCACAGTCCAGCAGACTAATATCCATCTCATAAAATTTACATAAAATCGGTCCACTTGGTCTTCAGCAGACAAGACAATGGACTTTCCATTGTGAATTCCCCTCCATTGAAGCTTCCTACAAGCTGGGGTTAAGGCCCTTGGACTAGCTGAAAGAAACCGAATAGTCGTAAAACAGTAACAATCTTTAATCCTCATAAACCAGCGAATCCATCTTTCTGTTGCCAAATTCAGGATTCGTGCTACTACAGGCCTGGGTCACGTCGCATCGTCTCTAGTAAGGCCTATGTGCACTCTTCTCTACTAGTACAGGCTCCATTTCAAGAGAGGCCCAGCAACTCCAGCAACCAGATTTGTACTAGTGGCAGAAGCTCACACGCTGGAAGTTTGATGATGCGGACATCGTTTCTCCTGCTCTTCACTACAGTCTTAAAAAGGTGGTCATTGCCTTCCCAATGCATCGACCTGGGTCTTCAGTTGCTCCAAGGTCATTTCCTGGTTTCCAAGATGCTGATCTAGATCTGTAAATTTTGTGAGTTTGCTGTTTAGTGCCTTCTCAGATTTCCTCCAGAGCCGAATGAAGTTCACAAAAGTGATCTTCGATGATCGGGGAGGCATTCTGGGAAATTTCTTTCATCAAATCCTCTCTGAAATCCAAAAGTGAAACTACGACCTGAGGTTTAGATGGAAAAGTTAGGGAGGGGGGCAGGGGGAAGAGAGAGAATGTCTCGAGTGCTAGTGTTAAGGGACGTTCACACGCCAAAGTGCCTGCACAGGACAATAACAGAGCACCGCTCCCCCCTCCAGGGGCTTCCTTCTCCTTTAACTCCATCCCCATTTAGTGTGAGGGGGGGTGTAAGGGTTGTGGGACAGTGCAGGTGAAGTAGGGAGGGGCACAGGAGGCAGTGTCCGGCAGGAGGACCCCCCTTTGATTCTTCTCTGCACTGGAAGACTCACTCTCCCACCTGATAGAGCCTTTTCCGATAGGCATGGAACTGAATGCACTAATTGCTATATTAACCTGGTTAAAAATCAGGAATAAAGATGTAAGCACAGAAGTGTGCAGACAACCGTACCTCATTACGTCAAGGTCCCAGTTTGCATCTACTTTCCCTTTTGTCAGCTCCTGTTTTGTGCAGAGGCACACACAAGTCCTCTGTGCCTGCATGCATGTCACGCACAGAAGCAAGGTCAGCATAGGCTCTGCACCGCCGCGGGGTAGAAATGCGCCTCTACTCCAGGGAATGGAAGAGGCCCTGCATCCGAGATCAGGTTACACAGCAAACCTGTTCAGCTTTGTACAGAAAAGAACCATTCCTCGTGCACACAGATAGGGTGGATGGAAACCACGGGGAACATGGGAGATACCAATGGGCAGATCCAAAAAAACCAAACAAAAAAAAACAAAACACACAACCCACAGGATCTCAAATCTTACAAGAAACAGTTTGCTCCCAGAAATTGCACCATATTAATTATAAGGTTTTCTTGTAAGTGCTCGCTCTGGCCAACTAAATACCACAATTCTGAATTTCCACAGCATCTTCATTTGATGCACTTTATAATATAATCCTTCAGAAATATGCAAGCTGGAGGTCTAGGAACATAAAGCTTACATCGATGCAAAGATTGAAAGAGTCCGGAGGTCGAGATCTTGAAAAGTCTTAAACAGCAGAAGCTGCAGCATCAGCAAATGTACTGCACACACCGATTCTTAAAATGTTCCCCTCAGACCGCAAAATACTGCACAGTTTTGTCAGGCTTGCAATAAAATCCTGACTTTTCACTAACACACGGCCCAAACTTACTAAGCCTTCCCACCCTCCCATACAGAAAGAAAGGGAGAAAGCATAAACCTCAGTGAATGAGGGTCAAGGGTCGGGCTATTCTGAGATGGGTTTCCCATATTAAATGCTACCAAATGTTACGTTTACGTAAGGGAGTTCAGCCTTGCAGCGAACACTGCACAGCGCTGCGGTGGGACATGGAAGATTCTCTGACAGGTTGGGAAAAAAAAAAATGCAGACATTGTTCTGCCCAGACAGTGCCAGAGCTGGAAAGGCTGCGGCCCCCAGAGTTTCTTGTACAAAGCCAGACCTCAACCAGAGTTAACCCGGTGCCTTTGCAACATGGCGAGTGCAAGAGGTGAATACAGAGCCAGTCGCTGCACGAGAACAGGCACCAGGGGAAGCAGGCCCCCGGCAGCCATCAGCAGCACCGACAAGGGGGCCGGGAAAATAAAAAAAAAAAAAAAAAAAAGAGAAGCCCAAGGCTTCAGTGGCCAATGGAGCCAAACAACTGCCGAACGGCTGGGGACCTGTGGTTTCCATTTTTATTTCAATGTTATGTTATAATAAAAAAATAAAAAATAAAAAAATCAGTGGAAAAAATGCTTTCCAATCCTCGCTCTCCTGTTTGGTCATTTTTCCATTGATCTTTTTTGGCCATTGGAATATTTCCAGGGAAAATAAAATAAAAACTGAAAAACGAAGGTCCCGTCATTTGTGCCCGCACTCAAGGCCATTTGGGCAGCCGCTGCAATGCTTACGTTTCTAGCGAGAAAGACGCTGGCAGCCGTAAGCGGCGATTTGATGAGCACATCAACAAAGCGACAACTGCTGAATGGATCCAGGTTATCCGTGCTAAGCTGCTCCCCTTGTTTAATTGTATTTTTTCTCTTCGCTTTAACACCAGCGGGTGCAGGACTGGGTCCTGTGCTTCATAAAGGAAGCAGAATTACAAACCGCAGAAGGCACTGGGCCAGCTGTCACCTGTGAGCTAAAGGTTACCAAAAGCCCTCTAGCCAGCACTTTCACTCCCATGCACCTCACAGGATGAGGGAGCTTGTGTGCCCACTCCCGATACCCTCCTTAACGATAATATAGATGCATTTATCATCAACACCACAATGCTCTGTCCGGTACACAACTGCAACAGACATAAGCTAAGGAAACACCTAATATCTACAGCCTGCACAGCAACACTGCCAACGCCGGCCTTCAGTACAGAGGCCACATTCCATTAAATAAATACAATCACGGACTGCACGCAGCCTGCCACAGACATCTGTGCTGCGGTGGGAGAAGCAGGGAGCGCGGGCAGCTTCCCCCAGTTCCCACCAGCAAAAGAGAAGTCCCAGGTGAGGTGAGAGAGAGGGAGGAAGGAATGGGTGGGAGAAGTGTACCAAGCGAACCTCCCTGCCCCCGCTATCCCAGGGGAGGCGGCAGGCGCTAGGGGTTCCAGCTTCCCAGGAATCTCTCAATACCCGCTCGGCCACGCCCCTGTGGGAACGCTGCCACCTGCCTCCCCCCCTCTTCCGCAGGATTTCAGATCATTGAACCGGCCAGAGGAGAACCTGTCACTAACTGCCCCCCCTCCCAGCAATCTGGAACGTGGCTTGTGATCTTTCCTTTAAAAGGTTTGGGGACCCCTGCATTAAACGAGTGCCTTGGAATACAGCACCTGCACCTAGAAACCGCCAATCCCCAGAGCAAAGCGAGTCCACCTGTGACACATGGGGACCTGGGCCGAAATGGCTTGGCCGCACTAGTGGCCTTTCTCCTGGTTTCCGAAGCCATCCATTGCCTGTTCAGTCTCGACTCTCCCCAGGCATGCACGCACACCCTGACCTCCCCAACATGACAGCTTGCACAGAATTCATTTCTCACTTCCTGACAACTTGCATTTAATTTCAAACAAAAAGCTTCCTTGGCGTGAAGTGTCAGAAAAAGCAGACCGCACGCGCGCTGCAAGCTCTCCCAGGGCAGGGAACAGGTGGCAGGAATTGCGAAGGGCCCCCTTTTATATTCATGTAAGGCACCGCAGGCTTGAAGCAGACTTCCGCATCACAAACCGCGCCTCAGTCTGTCACCTCTGACGAACTGGTCCCCTAGGTCCTCAATCCCAGCCTGAGCTTTAAAAAAAAAATAAAAAATTAATAAAAGCATCAACTGCCAAAGCAATACATCAAGAATGCCGGTCCGCCTCATCTTGGCCTGCAGGGAAGTGATGCTAGGATAGGAGATGCGCCAGTCCAATTCATTAATTCACGGTGAGAAAATACGGACAATGGCAACATGCATAGGACCCAACCACACAGGAGACTCAAGAACAAAATGAGGAGCTTGGGAGTGGGTGCCAAGGTAATAGCGTGGATTGCAAACTGGTTGACTGACTGGAGACAGCGTGTAATGGTAAATAGATCCTACTCTGCAGAAAGAATGGTGTTAAGTGAAGTGCCACAGGGATGGTATTGGGACCGGTCCTGTTCAATATCTTTGTGAGTGACATTACAGAAGGGATAGAAGGTAAAGTTTGTTTCCAGATGATACTAAGATCTGCAAAAGAGTGGACACGCCTGAAGGAATAGAGAGAATGAAAAATGATTTTAAAAGACGAGTGGTCAAAGACACGATAACTGGGATTCAATGCCAAGAAGTGCAGAGTCATGCATCTGGGGTGCGGTAATCCAAAAGAGCCATATGTGATGGGCGGTGAAAGACTAATGTGCATGGATTGGGATAGATATTTTGGGGTGGTAGTGTCTGGTGATCTGAAGCAATGTGAAAAGGCGATAGCTAAAGCCAGAAGAATGCTAGACTGCATAGAGAGAGGAATAACCTGTAAGAAAAAGGTGATGATGCCCTTGTACAGGTCCGTGGTGAGGCCTCACCTGGAGTACTGTGTTCAATTCTGGTGCCCGTATCTTAAAAAGGATAAAGTCAGGATGGAGGCGGTCCAAAGAAGAGCGACCAACCAAAATGGTGAGGGGTCAGCACTGGAAGACTTGTGAGGAGAGGCTGAAGGATCTGAATATGTGCACCCTGGAGGAGAGGAGGTGCAGGGGAGATAGGATACAGACCTTCAGGTACCTGAAAGGTTTTAATGATGCACAATCGTCAAACCTTTTCCATTGGAAAGAAATCAGTAGAACTAGGGGGTCATGAAATGAAACTTCAGGGAGAACGACTCATAACCAACATCAGGAAATATTTCTTCACGGAGAGGGTGGTGAATGCCTGGAACGCCCTTCCAGAAGAGGTGGAGAAGACAACAACAGTGAAAGAGTTCAAAGGGGCATGGGATAAACACTGGATCCCTAAAGGCAGAGGATGGAAATGAAAAGAGTGCATGGGGGTAACTTGCTGGAGTGGTGGTTCCTACCCTTAACCAATAAGCCTTCATACTGTAGATGCAACTCATCATTGCTCTCTGCTTCAACAGCCATGAGAAAAGGGGAACTGGATTCAGACAGCAGCCAACAAGGGCCCTGATGTTTACCGTTTGGGGAACAATAAGCATGGGGGTAACTTTCTGAAGCAGGATTTACTACCATTAATCACTAAGCCTGAAACTTTTGATGCAACTCAAACATTGCTCTCTGTTTTCATGGCAAAGGTTAAGGGAAATTGGATTCAAACAGCATCTGAGGGCCCTGACTTCCACAGTCTGAGAAACTGATAAGCATGGGGGTAGCCTGCACAGTGCAGCAGATAATGGCATAAGGATAAGCTTGCTGGACAGACTGGGAGGATCATTTGGTCCTTTTCTGCCGTCATTTCTGTGTTTTATATGTAATGCAACGGGCTGCATGGTATCCTGCAACAGGGTGGCGAACAGCGAATATCCTTGCAAGACTGAAAAAATAGAGGTGTGCATGGAAGAACCATTGTTTTGTTAGTTATTTTAGCATGGGCTAAAACAAATGGAAGTTTTTTTGTATCATTTTGGATGGGAAATGGAAAGTGTGCATTTAAAAACAGCGGCACATCCCTACTGCTAAGAGGCTGCAGTTCATGCAGCAGTTCCAGAGAGACTCAAGAGAGAAGCAAGGGAGGTCCAGCAACACAGAGTCAAGTTCAGAGCATGACCCGAGCAAGTGGGCTTGGCCACTGCTGTCCAGGAGCCGGTAATGCAGGGGCAGACACCCTGCGGTACAGAGCTCTCACCTTCCCTTCGCACCAGATCCACTCAACTTTTGCTTTTATTCCACACCTGTAACCCTTTCCACCTTTTTCTTCCTGGGCATTAATAGTTCATTGCAATAAATTTCACTTATTAAACATTTTTTTTAAAAAGCCTAGGGGACAGATTGTCCACGGTGCCAGAGTTGTGACTCATCTTGTTTTACCTGAAGACTGGCAAACGTAACTCCGATCTTTACTGGTTTAGTCAGCAGTAGCATCCTCCACTCTATTAGACCGATAAAGTAAAAAAATCGCGGGAGAGCGCACAGGCCACTCTCCTGTGCGCGCGATTCAGTAAATAAAATTATTCAAATTAGGGCCCGCGGTAAAAAGAGGCGCTAGGGACACTAGCGCATCCCTAGCGCCTCTTTTTTGACAGGAGTGGCGGCTGTCAGCAAGTTTGACAGCAGACGCTCAATTTTGCTGGCGTCAGTTCTCAAACCCGCTGACAGCCACGGGTTTGGAAACCGGACTCCGGCAAAATTGAGCGTCCGGTTTTCAACCCGTGGGGAAGGTTTTAAATTTTTTTTTAATTTTTAACTTTTGGGACCTCCGACTTAATATCGCCATGATATTAAGTCGAAGGGCACTTTCCCGGTGCCGAGAGAAATTAACGCCTACCTTTGGGTAGGCGCTAATTTCTGAAAGTAAAATGTGCAGCTTGGCTGCACATTTTACTTAGTGAATCGCGCGGGAATAACATAGGCTCATCAACATGCATTTGCATGTTGCGGGCACTATTAGTTTCGGGGGGGGTTGGACGCGCGTTTTCGATGCGCTATTATCCCTTACTGTATCGGCCTGTATGTTGGATATTCTTATGCCGCTGTTTAGCAATTTATTATTATTTTATTATTATTATTATTTAATTTTTTTATATACCGACATTCGATCTGAGATATCACATCGGTTTACATTCAGGTACTGTAGCTATTTCCCTATCCCCAGAGGGCTCACAATCTAAGTTTTGTACCTGAGGCAATGGAGGGTAAAGTGACTTGCCCAAGGTCACAAGGAGCAACAGCAGGACTTGAACCCTGGTCTCCTGGTTCATAGCCACTGCTCTAACTACTAGGCTATTCCTCCTCCCCCTTACTTGCAGAATTCAGTCAAGTCTCTTTGGTCTCTAAAGATCATGGATACAAGCCCTTAATGATCTTCTGAAAGCCCAACCTCTGTGGGCTGAGGGCCAGGCAAGGGCCCTAGGAGATATGAAAAGGAAAAATCTCCAGAGGAACAGCCGGGGCTCCCTGTGGATGTAGCAATAGGGTAGGGAGGGAACAGGCAGCAGCATCTCTGAGGGTTTAGCAAACAGATGCCAGCTTGTACAAAGCAGAGTAGTGCGGTGCACGGCAATCGGAGAAAAAGCATCACAAGTTCACCTTAATATCCAGGGCCGGTCTTTGGCTAACTTCTGCCAGTCTCCCTCCCAACTCCCAAGGATGGGGTAATCTACAGAGCTCTCCCGGAGGCACTTACATTTTGTTTCTGCCCCTGAAGAGAGAGACACGACTACTCCCAGCGCCCGGGAAATCCTCCTCCGCAATCGCCGTCTGCGGCGATAAAGACCCACACCAACGGCAGACCTTGATGCAATCTGACACAGCTACTGCAGAGTTTTGTTTCTACTTCCTTTGAGCTCCCCTGTCTTGGATTCCTGTCAGCATTTTCTCATTTCTGAATGCAACCCTCACCAAGTTACCACCACAAAAATCATGGGGCTTGCCATAAAACCACAAAATAGATGCACGGGTCTTCCAAATCATGTACAAAATCTTCCCCTACTCAAGCTTGAACCTCAGTCCTGCCCCAGAGGCTTGCACGCCCTCTCCCTCCTCGCAGCAGATATTCTGCACCTGCACCTCCTGATGCCTGCAGGGGCTGCGTGATTTGTTTGTTTTAAACTAGCACATCTCCAGATTTGTGGAGCAGCTAAAGATAAAGTGATTTACTTAATGTAGAGATGGACTGATTTTTGTTATTTACCATGGGTGGAGGATGGGGAGGGAGAAGGAAATTGTTATGTCTGGACATGGTTGAGCAATCAATCAATCTCACTCCTAACCATGCAGCATCCCTTGTTATTCCGGCACTGAGACCTGCACATAGATCTGATACTGGCAGACTGCCAAATCCTGCGCCACCTCAGAATGATGCCACCATCCCTAGATACCTTTCTGCAGCAAAATCTAGGTCGTTAGCTTTGAAGCAAAGCAAAATATGGTCAGTTTTGCAGAATTCTGTAACAATCTACTCTTTGATGCTCAGGGCAGGTTTCTGATGCAGGAACAAAAGAGCATAAGAAAGTGCCATACTGGGTCAGACCAAGGGTCCATCAAGCTCAGCATCCTGTTTCCAACAGTAGCCAATCCAGGCTACAGGTACCTGGCAAGTATCCAAACAGTAAGTAGACCCCATGCTACTGATGCTAGTAATAGCAGTGGCTATTCTCTAAGACAACTTGATTAACAGCAGTTAATGGACTTCTCCAAGAACTCATCCAAACCTTTTTTTAAACACAGCTATACTAACTGCACTAACCACATCCTCTGGCAACAAGTTCCAGAGCTTAATTATGCGTTGAGTGAAAAATTGTCTTTGATTAGTTTTAAATGTGCTATTTGCTAACTTCATGAAGTGTCCCCTAGTCCTTCTATTATCCGAAAGAATAAATAACTGATTCACATTTACCAGTTCAAGACCTCTCATGATTTTAAACGCCTCTATCATATCCCCCCTCAGCCATCTCTTCTCCAAGCTGTACAACCCTAACCTCTTCAACCCTTCCTCATGTGGAAACTGTTCCATCCCCTTTATCATTTTGGGTGCCCTTCTCTGTACCTTCCCCATCGCAGCTATATCTTTTTTGAGATGTGGTGACCAGAAATGTACACAGTATTCAAAGTGGAGAAGTCCATTACCTGCTATTAAGTTCAGTTAGAGAATAGCCACTGCCATTAGCAATGGTAACATGGAATAGACTTAGTTTTTGGGTACTTGCCAGGTTCTTATGGCCTGGATTGGCCACTGTTGGAAACAGGATGCTGGGCTTGATGGACCCTTGGTCTGACCCAGTATGGCATGTTCTTATGAGCGATATGGAGGCATGATGACATTTTCTGTTTTATTCACCATTCCCTTCCTAATAATTCCTAGCATTCTGTTTGCTTTATTGCCTGTTGTAGCGCACTAAGCTATTTCAATGTATTATCCACTATGATGCCTAGATCTTTTCCCTGGGGGGTAGCTCCTAATATGGAACCTAACATCATGTAACTACAGCATGGGTTATTTTTCCCTATGAGCATCACATCACCTTGCACACATTACATTTCATCTGCCATTTGGATGCCCAATCTTCCAATCTCGCAAGGTCCTCCTGCAATTTTATCACAATCCGCTTGTGATTTAACTACTCTGAATAATTGTGTATCATCTGCAAATTTGATTACCTCATTCATCATATTCCTTTCCAGATAATTTATAGGTATATTGAAAAGCACCAGTCCAAGTACAGATCCCTGAGGCACTCCACTGTTTACCCTTTTCCACTGAGAAAATTGACCATTTAATCCTACTCTGTTTCCTGTCTTTTAACCAGTTTGTAATCCACGAAAGGACACCACCTCCTATCCCATGACTTTTTAGTTCTCTTAGAAGCCTTTCATGAGGGACTTTGTCAAACACCTTCCAACAATCCAAATACACTACATCTACTGGCTCACCTTTATCCACATGTTTATTAACCCCTTCAAAAAAGTGAAGCAGATTTGTGAGGCACGGCTTGCCTTGGGTAAATTCATGCTGTGTTCCATTAATCCATGTCTTTCTATATGTTCTGTGATTTTGATCTTTAGAATAATTTCCACTATTTTTCCTGCCACTGGACTCAGGCTCACTGGTCTATACTTTCCCGGATCGCCCCGGACCCCTTTTTAAATATTGGGTTACATTGACCACCTTCCAGTCTTCAGGTACAATGGATGATTTTAATGATAGGTTACAAATTTTAACTAATAGATTTGCAATTTCATTTTTTAGTTCCTTCAGTACCCTAGGATGCATACCATCCAGTCCAGGTGATTTGCTAATCTTTAGTTTGTCAATCTGGCCTACTACATCTTCCAGGTTCACAGTGATTTGGTTCAGTTCATCTGAATCATCACCCCTGAAAACTCTCTCTGGACCCGATATCTCCCCAGCATCCTCATTAGTAAACACAGAAGCAAAGAATTAATTTAGTCTTTCTGCAATGGCCTTATCTTCCCTTTGAGCCCCTTTAACCCCTCGGTCACCTAACAGTCCAACCGACTCCCTCACGGATTTCTTGCTTTGATTATATATATATATTTTTTTAGTTTTTGCCGCTCCAGCCAACTTCATTTCAAGATCTCTTTGCCTGTCTTATCGATGTTTTACCCTTGACAATGCTTATGCTTTTTCCTATTTCTTCAGATGGATCCTTCTTCCAATTTTTTTAAGTATTTTTTTTTTTGTCTAAAATAGCCTCTTTCACCTCACCTTTTAACCATGACTGTAATTGTTTTGCCTTCCTTCCACCTTTTCTTAATGCATATGGACTGTGCTTCTAAGACTGAATTTTTAAACAATGTCCAAGCCTGTTGTACACTTAACCTTTGCAGCTGCACCTTTCAGTTTTTTATTTTCCCCATTTTATCAAAGTTTCCCTTTTGAAAGTTTAGTGTTAGAGCTGTAGATTTTGTCCCCCTTCCAGTCATTAGTTTAAATTTGATGTTATGATCACTATTGCCAAGTGGCCCCATCACCATTACCTCTTTCACCAAATCCTGCATCCACTAAGAATTAAATCTAAAATAGCTCCCTCTCTTGTTGATTCCTGAACCAATTGCTCCATGAAGCAGTCATTTATTACATCCAGGAACTTTATGTCTCTAGCATGTCCTGATGTTACATTTACCCAGTCAATACTGGGGTGATTGAAATCTCCCATTATTACTGCACTGCCAAATTGGTTAGCTTCCCTGATTTCTCTTAGCATTTCATCATCTGTCTGACCATTTTGGCCAGGTGGACGGTAGTATACTCCTATCACTATACTCTTACCCAACACACTTGGGGTTGCTATCCATATATATTCTACTGAGCATGTAGTCTCTTTTTTGATCTTTAATCTGTTGGACTCTATACCCTCCAGGACATAAAGTGTCACACCCCCACCAAGTTGATCCTCCCTATCATTGCGCTATAATTTGTATCCTGATATAACACTGTCCCATTGGTTATCCTCCTTACACTAGGTCTCTGAGATGTCAATTATGTCTCTCATCATTCACTGCTATACAATAACTCTCCCATCTTACTTTTAGACTTTGAAAGTGCATTTTGTTTGTATTAACAACCTGCTTTTCAGTTGATAGGAATAATTTGGAATTCTTTAGCTCAGGTGATTCTTTACTTATAGGCACATGGACTACTTTTGCTTTTATTGGAACCTCTCTGTTGGGATGCCCTAACTCTCCTGTTTCATTAGTATCCTTCAACGATACATTTCTCTGAACCATGCGCTGCTGAGTGACTGTCGGCTTTCCCCCTTGTTCTAGTTTAAAAGCTGCTCTATCTCCTTTTTAAAGTTAACTCCAGCAGCCTGGTTCCATTCTGGATAAGGTGGAGCCAATTTTTTCAAAATGTTTCCCCCTTCCCCAAAAGGTTGTCCAGTTCCTTACAAAACTGAAAATGTTTATATTCTTGGTTTTCTTTTTAGAAGGTTTTTTCTGGTCATACATTTTACAAATCACTTTGTGCACAGCTGGACTATGTCAAGATTCATTCCCTTTTTGTACAGAGATGTAGACCCCCCCCAGCTCCTGAACATTGCAGCCTTGCAGACCCCAAGTCCTCTGTACTGGAGAAAGGCCCCATTGCTCGTGATGTTTTGATAAAAAAAAAAGTCAGTAAATTCATTGATCATTGGCAAGGTCTCAAGGCTTGCACTGCATACAAGCAGGGCTTGCATCAGCATTAGGCAAAACTAGGCGGCTGCCTAGAGTGGCAGACTTTTGGGGGTGGTAGTCATGGTACTACATAAGAACTGGAAGCAGTACACTGCACAAGCTACAGTAGTCCCAACTCCTTCCATTTGCCAGTGCTGAGCGCCAACCCATGACAAGAAAGGTAGCCGTGGTGGGGGAGAAGGAGCATGAAAACTGCCTCTCTCCACCCTTGTCACCTGGCTGCTGTACACTGCTCCTGCAATCAACCCGATGTCCTGGGTGGGCGGCTGGGGTAGGTTCCTCAGACTGGAGGTGCACAGATTCTGTTTTGGTAGCCCAGAAGCAAAGTACACACAGCCACAGGCAGCAAGAATGTGCGAGAGCTTCTGCGTAGTCTGCCCAGAGTGAGGGAGGAGAATGAGACAGTGCCAGAGAGCAGCTGGTACGAAGTGGAGAGAGAGAGGGCAAAAGGGATGCAACTGGGAAGCGAGAGGGAGAGTATGGGAAGACCAGGAGAAAGGCATCTGCCATAGCTCTTCTCTAAAGCTTTTCTGAACCAAGTCTTACATGCTTTGCCTGTTTGCTGGGGTTTCTATGGCGATAAACCCGTCAACCCTAATTTCCTCAGGAAAACCAATAATTTTTGTCAATGTGCTATTTTTAATATTAGTATTGGTTATTCAGTATGTGATTATTCCGGTTTACCAGGATAACAGGTGTTGATATTGATATTAGGCCGTCCCTGAATTCAGGGACAATGGGTTAAGAACATAGAAGGTGCCATACTGGGTCAGGTAACAGTCAATCCAATGCGTTTTATGGTGCATTTTATCCCGATACTGAGTACTAGTGGAAAAAGCATTCAAAAATGACAGGGGAAGAGGAGCATGGTGGAACCGTAGGTTTGTTTGGGATTGATTCATTTGTGTAGATAATGGCCGTTGTGTGAAGTGTTTGTGGTCAGGTGGAGTTAGAGTTGATGTGGTGATGAGATTTGTTGCTTTTGGATGAGAATGTGTCGGGCGATAATTGATAGTAAACGTGAAGATGTCTGGTGGCGAGGATGGTGAACACACTATGACAATCAGTGATCTGGGTGTTGTCTTTACAGTCACATGTGACAGTGATGCACATCAGGGTTCTAATGTTGTGTGTTGTTTTACAGCAGATGTGTCAGCAGTTGTGGTCAGTGTCAGCACATTAGAAATGTGATGGCAGAAAGATACCATTTGACCTATCCAGTCTGCCCAATCATCCAACTAATTCAGCTTTACAATTCCTACAACTCCCTCAGAGATCCCCTGTACTTGTCCCATGCTTTCTTGAATTCAGAGATTTTTGTCTCCACCACCTCCATAGGGAGGCTTTTCCATGCATCCCCTACCCTCTCTGTAAAGAAATATTTCTTAAGTTTCACCCTCATCCCATGACTCCTAGAGAGCCTCCTTTCCTCCTGTGCATGGAAAACTGAGATACTTAAAATGTTTCTATCATATTTTCTCTATCCTGGCTTTTCTCTAGGGTGTACATGTTTAAATCTGTCTCCATTTAATTTAGATTGAAGATCTCTGATAATTTTAGTAGCCACCCACTAGATCAACTCCATCCTGTTTATATCCTTCTGAAGGTGCGGTCTCCAGAATTGTACACGATATTCCAAGTGAGGTCTCACCAGGGACCTATACAGGGGCAATATCATCTCCCTTTTCCTGCTGACCATTCCTCTTCTTATGTAAACACCTTTCTTACTTTTGCCATTGCTTTACCCACCTGTTTGGCCATCTTAGTATCATCAGACATGATCACAGCAGATTCTGCTTTTCTTTCATGTTTAGAATTTTACTCCCTATACTGTACCTCTCCATTGAGTTTTTGGGGTATAAATGCAACTCTGCATTTTTTTTCCCACTAAAAATGAGCTGCCAACTCCTAAACCATTCCTTGAGCTTCACTAAATCTTTCCTATTTTCTGTATCTTCCTAGCCATCTACCCCGTTGCAGATTTCGATATCATTGGCAAAAAGTCATACCTTTCCAGACAATCCTTCCACAATGGCACTCATGAAAAATGTTGAAAAGAACTGAAGGACCAGTCCCCCTGAGGTACACTAGTAACATCCCCCTCCTCAATTTACCACTACTGTCACCTCCCACTCAACCAGCTTCAACCCAACCAATCACTCCAGGACCCATACAAGCTCTCTCAATTTATTTATAAGTTGCCTCTGCGGAATCTTAAACATCTTACTGAAATCCAAGCACACTACATCTAGTGCTATCCCCTGAATCCAACACTCTGACCACCCAAAGATTGATCAGATTCATCTGACAAGACCTATTTCTGGTAAAACTATGTTGTCTCAGATAGTGCACTTTCTGGAGTCCAATGGATTGCAACATCCTCTGGTTTAGCAGCGACTCCATTAAATGTACTCCCCACAGAGGTGGTGAAATGAAGCCAGAATCCTCCAGCTTGGCGGGGGGGTGCACATTTAAACACTCTTGCACTGGCCCTGCAAACACACCATTAAACCACTACTAAAAGCTCTCACCATTTGAACCCCCAAAGTTACACATCCCCCCACCCTCAAAAGTTATTACTCCATTTGCGATTCACAGGGATCAACTCCCAGAATCCCCCTTAGATGCCACCTGCTCAGAAGGGAACCTTACCACTGGCTGAATTTTTTAAAAGCCTAAATATTGTTCACACAGAAAGTGGAGCGAAGGAAGAGGGGACATCTAACAGTTCCCAACATGGCTAGATCTTGTGAAAACGAAACCCAGACAAGCTGCTCGCTCCCTCCTTTATCAAACACGGCCGGCAGAGTCATGCATGGAGCGTGCACACAGGCATTACTCCCTGCTGATCCCCAGCGTGCCGGAATGGGACTCTGCTCATCTGTCATAACATACCTCACCTGACCCCACCCAGCTTGCTTCATGGTTTCAGGCTGTTTCAGAGGCCCTGCACTCCCTTACAAGTAGAGAGTGTGTCACTGCTTTCATCTCTCTCTTCTCCCACCCCTCCTCCCCATCATGCCCCAGTCACTAAGTGGGTACCCACTCAAGCGGCATTTAATACACGATCAGAGATATGACGACAAGGCGGGGGTGCCCTGCCCAACCTAGGTTTCATTCCTGAGCCCAGGCAGCATTTACTGCCTCTCCGGGGGAGGGGAGCACAAGCCACTGGCTGGGAACAGATGCTGGAATGGCTGGTGGGGGAGGACTTAAAAAGCCACATAGCCCAAGTACAGACTAGTTCCAAATGAGCTGAAAACCAAGGGGAAAAAAAGGAGGAAATGGTGAATTTAAAAAGGGCATTTTATTTTTCTACTCATTCTGAGACGTGGGGGAAGGAACTGGACGAGTTCCTTAGCAGGTGCACTGCCCTCACATTTCACAAATACTGAGCAACTAGGACATGCTGGTGCTTTACAAGCTTGGAGTTTCAAAGGACCGACAATTTCAGTTTCTCTGTTCGTTGCTTTAGCAGGAGTGGTGGCCACTTTTTTTCTAGCCCTAGCAGCTCATTTCTGCACTCAAGATTCACGGTGGCTATGGAAGACCATCCTGAATAGCATTTCAGGTGCACATAGGGAGGAGGAATAGCCTAGTGGTTAGAGCAGTGGGCTACGAACCAGGAGACCAGGGTTCGAGTCCTGCTATCGCTCCTTCTGACCTTGGGCAAGTCACTTTACCCTCCATTGCCTCAGGTACGAACTTAGATTGTAAGCCCTCTGGGGATAGGGAAATACCTACAGTACCTGAATGTAAACCGATGTGATCTCTCAGATCGAATGTCGGTAAATAAAAAATAAAACAAACAAACTCCATTACCCCATCAGCAACCGTAGCCATGTTTTCTTGATAAGATAGGGCAGCGGCTTCTGGAAAAGAACATGTTAATGCGTAATTAAATTTAAAAAACAAAAAAAAACGATTCTTTGCAAATTATGAAACCTTTTCATTTGACCAACATAAAAATTATTCCAATATGATTCAACTGCACAACAAAGCCTGCTTTCCATACTGCAGGAGAGGTCATGGCTACAACATGCTGGCCTGATAAATAGTCTCACAGATAAGGAAAGCCAGGATCTCCAGGGATTGAGAAGGCCCCTGCACCAGAAGAGCCAATTAGCGGTCAGTAAAGTGTTGAGACACCTTTAGTGCTTCTGCTTTAAGCATCACACATCCCCTTCACAAATATCTTCATGCCTGCAGCCTTCCTTACATTCCCGAGGATGGCACCCTGCACTTCACAGCAGCTGCCAATTCCCAGCCAGCGGTTGCGTTTGCTAATTCCAAGAACATCTGACAAAATGCATGCAAACCAAGGTAACCGCCATTACAGAGAAACCGCGATATAGGTAAATATGGTTAAATAACTACAACTGCTTAAAGCACTATGAGACATACATATAAAAAACATTTATTAAGAGACCGTCCCTGCTCCATGGAACTTAAATAAAAGTCTGAGGGAAGTGTATTTATTCTAGAGAAGTGCTTAGGATTTGAAAGCAGCCTCAAAAGGGTGCGTTTTCAGACGGGACTTGAATATGGCCAGAGAAGGAGCAGGACACACTGAATCAGGCACAGCAAGGTGGAAAGTGCGGGGTCAGGGGCTGGTGATGGAGGAGGAGGGTACAGATAAAAGCAGCGAGGAAGAGGGTAAGAAAAGGGAAGAGGTAATAAGGACCTACAGAGCAAATATGTTTGTAGGTTTGTGAGAGAAGCCTGAACGGAGCCAATGTAGCACCTTGAGAAAAGGGGTTACATGGTCATAGCGACGCTGAAGGAAGTTAAGTCATGCAATTGAATTTTAAATAGATTGCCCTGGACAAAGACTGTTCACCAGGAGGCAATAATGTGCTCAGAAAGTAAGGGATGGATATGAGAGAGAGAGCGAGAGAAGAAAGACTTTCAACTACTCAAGCAGCTCACATTTGTAGGCTGTAGAACAAAACAAATATTTGCACTTTCAAAGCCAGAAATGCCTTAGCTACACACTGATAACCAAGAGAGTCTTCTCTCTAATTCACAGACTTGGGGCTGGAAAAGGATGAAACAGGTACAACCATCGAGCTCAGGCTCAGGGGTCACAGGTCTTTAAGTGAAATATTTTTCACTTTGTGGCGGCTTCGCTATTCCTTTCCAGTTCCAAATGGTGCTGACCCTTTCCACGCCACAAAAGTGCAGGGCTATGTCCAGGCCATTTCTTGTCCCTATGATCTTTACATTTCCAGGATATTATGTATACATCTTTTGGAGTTAGCAAGGTTAGAATTTCATCCCTACCTATGGTTTCTAGCCTTTTCAAAGTTAGGGACACACCCAAAAAAGCACACAGTGTGAATGTTTCCGAAAGCCCTGGCTAATCAGTGCCTCGCTGTTCCAGCCCATGGCTTTAGGCAGGGCGTGATCCCAGGCTGGTCAGATAGTTCTGCCAGACACTGGTTCCACCGTACTCCAGGCAACAACTGTGAACCAAAAAAAAAAAAATAGGAATCCAAGTCAATTGGCCCTTGCATGAATATTTTAAACATGGGGGAGGTGCGGGGGTCCTCCCTACCTTTGGTCTGGCAGGGAAGAGTGGCACATCTGTATTGCCCTTCTCCATATGCACAAGCCTAAAAGTCTCCTGTGTTGGCCACCTCGGCAGCAGTACTTTTTAGTAAACCGCAGAAGTGAAAAAAAGTTACTGCTTCCCAAAGTGGCGACATGCCAGCGACCAACCGTGGTCAGCAAGCTGATGAAATGCTGGTTTCAGTATTTTGATGCCTGTGAAACCCGACCAGGATTTTGGCAGGGCTGCTGGAAGCGCTGTCCAGGGGCGGTTGCTCTGCAATTACTTTGCTCACTTAAGTTGCTGGCCTGCCATGCTGGGCACTGGAAGAATTCACTGCAGCTCAGAAAAGCATAAACAGAACAAAGATGGAGACTTGCTAGAGGTAGGTGGGAGGAAAATAAGTGAGAGTGAATAAGTGCCATCAAATCTAATCCTAAATCTGAATCCAACTCAGCAAAGCAGATTAAAGAAAAAAAATAAATAAAAGCAAAATATTGGTTTTGGATGTGCACCAAAAGCCAATAGCCTTAAATCTGTATTAATCCTACAAAAGAGGGGATCATCCATGTCCCACCTACAAACTAGCAGGCTGAACATGCGCAGAAGCCAAGGGGAGTCCATGAGAAGGCAAAACTCAAACCCACCACAGGCAGAACTCAAGGCAGCTGAACCAGAAAGACCGTTTTTAACAAAAAAACTGAAAGGGGAGAAAGGAAGCAGCAAGATGGGTTTGCAAAGGGTTAACTGGAAACAGAGAGCAGAGTAGCTGGGCCCTCAGTATCAGGCTCTTCACTTTATTCTCCAGCCCTGCTCAAAATGTCTTTGATCTTATTACATAGCAGGACCTCCTTAAGTGACCTTTGTTCTTCACACAAAATGAAAAACAAAACTACCCCATACAACCCAATCTGAGCTTTGCACTGCAATGTCAGAAACCAAGTCAAGAAGGAGAGATGAGGAAGGGGGTGCGAGCACCGCACCCCCGTGAGGACTCCCTGCCCAGCACCACCAGGCAGCACCGTGACTGCTGCTCCACACGCTCCCTGCATGACGAGCAACCACCATCACAAGAAAGAAAATGTATAGAAAAGTCACAGACATGGAAAAGCCTTGCTAAGTATTTTAAATGCTCTGCGTGGATGAATATTAAAAACAAAAAAAAAATAGCAGAACAAAAAAAGGTAGACCATAGCTCAAGAAACCCATTTACTAACTGAGCACCTCCCGGTAAGTTTTGTATTTAATAAGCACTGGGAGAGAAATGGAAGTTGATCTGGATTATGTCCTCCTGGGCTCTGGAGCACACCCCTTTCCACTGGGCTCTGGATTGCGTCAGAAACATCGTAACCTGACCCAAGAGATTTTTTTCCCTCCGAACCTTTGATAAGTTTCACTGCAGAAGATTCCGGGCGTGACAGTGCAGGACACAACTTTTTTTGCAAAAATCTGATCCATTTGGTCAGACAACTGGGAAACAAATGTGGGCAGGCTCAGTACCTACTCAGCCCATGGCAGAAGGCCCTGCCTTAATCAAGGGGAGCCTGCACTGCTCCCAAACAGTCATAGAAACATGGAAGCGATGGTGCGTCCAGTGTGCCCGGCCAGCTTCCCATGGTAGTATCTGCCACGCCGGGCAGGTTACCCCCATGTATCGGTCAGTTATTGCTGGACGGGCTTTGCTTATGGATTTGGCCGTAGAAGCAGTCCAGTGCTTATTCAGTCAGCGGCATCACCTCAGTCCACACCCATCCCCCCTAAAGCAAATGTGGTCCTTGAAGGCGACAAAGAATACACATGAGATAGGATTTGCATTCACTGCCTCCATTGTATGCAAATACACCTCATGCATATTCATTGTGGAGATCCTGAAAACCAGATCTGTTTGTGGCCCTCCAGGACTGGAATTGCCTTTAAAAAAAAAAAAAAGCTTGCGTACAGGCGCGGATTGGCCTATCGGGGGATCGGGCATCCCCCCGGTGGGCCGATCACTCCAGTCGTGTGGTCTGCCATAAGCGGCCGTGACAGAGCCGTGCTCGGCAGACCACGTGATGTGCCCTGGGCCGGCCTGGGCAGCGAATACCCGGGCCGGTCCAACATCGTGAATCCACCGCTGCTTGCGTACTCTGTGCTGGCCCCTCTCACGTCCATGAAACCCAGCAGAGGTGAAGCCAGCAAGCCCAGTGCTTCTCTCACCCACTCTGAATGGTTCAAATAGCAGGTGCGAGACTGTAAACCTGCAGCAGGAGGAGTGGGTGAGTGAGGTGCTGGGTCTGCTGGCTCTTTTCTTCTTCTGGCTGGGGTAGGATTGTGGGGGTGGAGGTGGAGGAGCAACTGCAAGATTGGGTGGGAGGACAGAAGGGGCAAGACAGCCAGTCCACGTTGCCAGGATCTTCGGGAGACTTCAAGTTTGTCTGCTCCTCAGTCTGCCTCCATGGCGAGGCCACAGGCCACCACCCACCTCCACCTCCAGTCAGAAACAGCCTGCGGGTCCCACTAGTCCTCCTTACTCTCCGTGCCCGAGGGGTGCTTGCAGCATCCACCTCCTCTTCCTCCTGGCACACGTCTGATTTACAAAACAGGTGTTGTGAAGAAGTGGCGGCAGGCGCCTGCAGAAACAGCGAGTGCCACGGCTGCAGGACAACACCGACAGGCAGGGGGGAGGGGGGCTAGAGAGCATAAGCAAACCAAACCCCCAGCACATCAACAGCGTTGCCGAAAAGCACACAAGTCAATGAGTAATTTGTATTATATTAAACACATTTCAGTTACCCGCGGTGTGGAGTCGCAAGGGATTACTTTTCCACCACCACACCAAGCACGACCTTAGCAATTCCTGAATAACCAGCAAAGGGGGGGGGGGGGGGGGGTGTCATACACAAAAGCCTAACATTTACTATTGAGATGTAAGACAGGCCACACCATCTTCACTGCCACAAAAGGAAGGCAAAGTCAAATTGTTCCACAGCAGGAAGCAGACACCTGTATCATATTCGCGATCTGAACTTGGAGGGCAGTGGAGTACAACGTGCTGATAAAGCTTAAACCTCCCACGCCAAACCCAGCCAGGAAAGTGAACAGAAAATGCAGCAACTTTGGTTGGTTTCCAATTTGGCCAACAGAAAGGCAAACAAATCCCATACCCGTGTGTGCATGCACATCACACAAGCCCCAAGAGTCAGCGATGGCTGTGCTAGTAATTAACCTTTCACCGAGTACAGACAATTTACCAAGACACCAAAAAAAAAAAAAAAAAAAAAGTTTCCTCATTCAGTAATAGCTCATTACAATGCATTTCCAGAGGCAACAAACACTGCTGCAAATCCTATTTCCTTCTGATGTACTTACCACCACTAACTACAAGGAAAGTCTAGACAGCACAAGAAACTTAAGAGAGCTTTGGCATCCATTCTGCAAACCATTTCTAAAAGGAAAAAAAGAAATAGCAAATGCATTCTCCTTGCAAACCTCCGATGGTGAATGGCCTCAAAGTCCGAGCCCAGCTACCCATCCTGCCCAGGGGTTAAAGAAGGGACTTCAGTGCTTTATCTGCTGGGATCAGCTCAGGCTGCCTTCTTCCTCCGTTCATCACATCAGATAATGCCCAGCCAGGAGCAGGAACACAGCCTGACCTTCACAATCCATTTTCACTGAACAGCAACTGGAAACTTGAGCCACTCCCACCCAAAAAGTCAGAACAGGAATACACGCAGAACTCAGTTTGCCTTTTTGGCAGCATGATATAAACATTTTAGTGCAGGTTAGGGCTCACAGCTGAGGAGCGACGCCATCTCTCTCTTGAAAACGGGAGACAGCTCATGTTATTCGTCTCCGTGCAATTTGGAAGGCCTAAGACTAGATGTGCAAGAAACAAAAGCTCCCTTTTCTTTCAAGAGCAGAGGGGCAGGGCAGGAAACACGCTGCCAAGACAGCATGCTGAAGCTTCAGTTGCCAGCAACATCAGACACCCTTCAGAAGCTTTAACTCATTAAAAAAAAAAAAAAATGCAATTGTATTCCAGATTGAAACATAGGACATGAGGACAGATAAAGACCATCCCCATCTGCCCTTTCACATCTTCTGTTCAATTTTATAGTCCTTGACTCTTCCTCAGAGATTCCCTATGCTTCTCTCAAGTTTTCTTGAATTCTGATATGGCTCCCCTTTGCTCTGTAGAAAACACCACTGTGTCCAGAAGGGATCAAAGATATTCAAATTTTACAACCACACACACAACAGGCTCTTCAATTTGTTGTTAGTCAGTTATTACTCGAGCATTGTACCTAGCTAAAAGTTGATGGTACATCAGTATTTGTTGGCTCTATAAGCCCTGTTTAGATCCCTTTGTTGAAATAGTAACCAGCAGTGTGATTATGCCAGGAATAAAATTACCAGATCAGCCATCATCCTCAAGGGCCCACTGAGTGTTCAGCTTAATTTTAACCCACAGCAGAGAAAAGGCAGTAAGGAGTAAGAGGGAGAGAAACGCTCAGAAAACCTAATATATTAACAATATTTAGATTCTGAACATAGAAAGTAAATCATATCCAGCGATATCACTACCATTAGAACTTTACTACATATTTTAAAGATCTCCATTATCTGAAGATTGGAGCCATAAATCAGCTTTTATTATTTAGTCAGTCATGCATGCAAAAGGTGTCTTACATTGAATTTGCTTATCCATACCTGGACACGTAAATCCTGGCACAGCGTAAGATGTTCTACTACAGATCGTGTCAACTATTTGCTCATCATAAGTACTGCCAATATTTGCCAATAATTGTGATAGCAAATAACAGGCAAAAAAAAAAGTGTCGCATTTTGTTATGAGCACGAGAAGAGTGACATCTTACAAATGTGTAAACGGGGAATAATGCGAATGTGTCTCCCTCAATACATGCAAATCAAACATGAAGCCAAGCAGAAATGTTGTAAACTGTAAGTCAATAATTTGCAATCTGAATGAATTAGAAATTCTTTACTATGCAACTTCTTCCAGCAGGGCCTGTATTTATTCAATGCCAAAAGAGGTCAGCCTACGACCCTGGCCATTCCCTCCCCACCCTCTACCTCCTGAATAAGGGCCAGCAGCAGGGCCATGTCACCCCCCCCCCCCCCCCCAATACAAATGACAAAGCATTTATAAAACATGTTAAGATCCCAAGGTTGGTGCTTCCTACCCCCCGCCTATGAACCCTGACTGAATTGTTCGCCTGGCTGCCTTCTCTTGGTAAATAAGTGCACTGTAACCTAGCTCACTCTTCAGGCTAGTCTCTCTTTAGATATCAGTTACGAGGTTTTAGATTTTGGGGCCAGAATGCATGCACTTCCTTTTGATTGCAGGTCTGCCTCTCTCTCGCCTGCCTTGGAGCCAGTCTTCGGCAGGGCTGGGCAGTTCTTTACTACCAAATTTATTTATTTAGGAGTTTTTTATATACCGAGGTATAGCAAAAAAATGCCTTCACTCCGGTTTACATTTATAACAACCTGTTACATCTAACATCTAAATTGAAAACAAGTTGTTTCGTTTTTGGATTAGAAACAAAAACAAATATTTTGTTCTGGTTTTCTATTTTAGAGCATGCTAAAATGAGTTTGGAGAAAGGAAATGGGAAAATAAGCTTTTCCTCAGTTTATTTTGAGGCTGTTTCTTTGCCCATTTAAAAGTAGGAAGTTTAGGGAATCAAGTTAAGAGCCACAGCAGACGCGGAAGCCACCTATCACCTGGCGACGGTGGCATCTTAAAAACTTAAGATGCAGTAAAGTCTTTATTGCCAATAGATTTGTTTAGATCTGCGCCACAAGCTTTAGGCGTAAGACACCTTGATTATAGTGGGAAGCCTCCATGCAGGCCTTCCGGACAAATTGATCCGCGCTCTGCAACTCGAGCAGCATTACCGCTGCCCATTAATGGGGGTTACCAAGGTGGGATCCTATTACCCCTTAGTTTTGCGAGAGTCACATTGGCTAACAATCAAATGGAGGTGCAAATTTAAAATTGTTGCTATTAACCCCCTAAGCTCTTGAACGCCAAATATTCTTGCTCTGTAAAAAAAAAAAAATAAATAAAAATTGCATGGTATTCTTCATCGTGGTCATCAAGGTCTCCTGGGAAAAGGCTCCTACGGGTCCCTGCTACACGAGCAGACCCGAGCCAGGGATTTTGTTTCTAGCTCACATACCATACAATTCATTGCCAGTGCAGCTCAGAGAAGAGCACGAGCTAAGCATTTTCAGGAAGCCTAGCAAGTTCAGGTTTTTGGTTGAAGACTTAGCTGTTTTTGTTTTACCTTTATATTTTGGGTTACTGTTTGTTTCTTTGTTGGTTTCATTTATGTGTATTTTATGATTGTTCTTCTGTGATCCACACTGGATAATTTTTTTTTTTTTTTTAGGAAGCTGCAGAATACAAACTTTTTTAAATAAAATAAATGGATGCCCCTAACTCTTAAGCTGCTCAGGCCACACAGACCGGCTTTAGAAGGAACAGTACTAACTTCCGCTAATTAAGAATAGAAAAGGTTCAACAAGTCCTAGCTGAGAACTATTTATTGGACGGACAACAGATTTGCGACGAGCCGCGTTAACCTGATGAAGGAAACACAGCTCTTCAAAACTGGTCACGCATCTATCAAGTCCACTGAAAAAGGGATCACTTACATTGTGCTGCCCTTTATTCTGACATATCCAAATGAACTAAAACGGCAACCACATTAAGTTACTCAAAACAACAATTAATGCATCTTTGTATTCTGCACAAGTCGTTTTAAAGCCTCCAGTCTTGCAGAGAAATGAGTGCAAAAGCAATATTGGCAGAAGTAGAGTTTTACATTTGTGTGTTCTAATGGCTATTCTGAATTATTAAGGCCTCTTTCCCGTGCTAAAGAGGCATTTAGTGGAAAGTAAGTACTGTTTCAACGTGCACACTCTTTCCTAGAGAAACTGACATTTTACCTCCTAATTTCTCCACAGGGATTGTTTGTGGAAGCCCATGAGATCCATAAGAGGAACCCAGCCAAACGTGAACAAGTCGTTTCAACACAGCAGGAGCCAAAGGGGAGGAAAAGTAAGGCAACAAGGTGGAGAGATTCCTCCAGCACAACCCAATCGGCTCCCTTTCACACCACAACAGCTTCAGTGGGTTTAACCCTCTCTCTCTCTTCCACCCACCAGAGACTCACATGCTTTCTTCCTCAGTGGGCCTGCTGCTCCCCCGCACCTTCCACAGCTACCCTTGACCCCTGGCACCTCTCACTGGGCCTGGATACATCTCCTCCGTGGTCAGCCTTACACACCAGGGCCGGATTTAAGGTTACGGCACCCGCAAGCAGAAGACTAAGGGTTTGGGGAAGAAGGGGCTCGGCTCTTGCCTAGAAACCAGAAAGTAAACCGTTTGTGTTGCAGTTTTTTGGCCATCTTTACAATTTGGCAAATGCCCATGTGCCTGTGCCTAAATCCAGCCCTGACTAAGGCCCAGGGCAATAGCTAAGTGGGTTTGGCCGGTGCCAGGTGCCTTAAAGCTCTGCTTCTGTGACACTCAAGTGTTGCCAAGAGGACTCCCGTGTGGTGCAGGGGCCCCAGGCAATTACTAAGGACCTTTGATTCAGTTTTTATTCTGTTTTCCTGGAAATTTAACAGTGTTTGTTACAACAAGAAAAATATTTACTTAGAAAAATGGCATCCTTTGCTTTCACCAATTTCTTCCATTTTTGTTCTTGTAATAAACACCAATACATTTCCAGGAAAAAATGATATAACTGAAAACAAAAGTCCCTATCAATTGCCCTGCTCACTTCTGCCAGGACCAAAAGACTCAGGGGTGGAGGATCTGAACCTGACCACAACGTTGCAGCATTATGGTCTGAGCCACAAAACCAGGTTGTGTTTTTTTTTGCTTTAACATAGAAGGGCAATCTTTCTTCACCACTTTAGAACAGGGGGTGGGCATTTCTGGTCCTCAAGGGCCACAAACCCATCTGGTTTTCAGGATATCCCTGACGAATATGCATGGCAGAGATTTGCTAGTATGTATGCAAATCTCTTCCATGCACATTCATCGGGGATATCCTGAAAACCAAACCAGTTTGCGGCCCTTGAGGACCAGAATTGCCCACCCCTGCTTTAAAAGATCCAGTTGTAAGAAAATAAGAGCCGAGCTGCTTCCTTTTGCATATTCACTGCTGAAAATGACACACACTGCTTAGCCACTAGTCAGCACAGCAAAGGAAACTGCAAACAGCAAGACAAATAAAAAGCAAGATAGCTAGCCTGATAAACTGAAAAGTAAACACACCTTCAAAAGCAGCAACAAAGATTCAACTGGACGGAAAAATTGAAACATCGTTCTTCCAGAGGGTACCCCAGAGGCAAAAATCCCATCAAACACAGAAATAACATGCTAGCACCATAGCGTCCCCCATAAAAGCACCACTCAGCCCCCTTCCCCCCTCCCATTCTCCATCCGAGAATAACTCAAGCAGCACCATGGAGACCCATGCAAATCACTTCCAATTCCTGCGCTGGGAGAAGAAGAGAGATCTTGTCTAACAAACTTATTAGCTGGCTTTGTTTATTGAACTTGA
The DNA here is from genome assembly GCF_901001135.1 of Rhinatrema bivittatum. Lineage (NCBI taxonomy): Eukaryota > Metazoa > Chordata > Amphibia > Gymnophiona > Rhinatrematidae > Rhinatrema > Rhinatrema bivittatum. The sequence continues at coordinate 87,203,005 of NC_042625.1, forward strand.
GAACATAAAAACAACTCCCACAAGTCCGTACACACGAGGTATCAAAGAAGTGAGCTCAGCTCTGGGATCTGGTCACAAAGCGAGCCCGAGAAAGAGAGAGCTCACCTCCAGCTCGTCTGTTGACCTTCATTTCTAGGTAAACAGTGACGGCAAAACTTCAAAGCACCTCAGTGTGGAGGCTGCCATCCCAAAGTCTAGAAGGGGAAGCCCGAGCCAACTAGTCCCCCACCTCCACCAAGTAAAACAAAAAAGAGTCTTAGATTATTTGTCTTACAATAAGGGCGAGAATGCTTCCAAATTTGGGCAGAAAGTGTAAGGCGAGATCACAAAAGCTCCAATATCCTCCCCCCTTTCAGAAATCGCCTTATACACCCGGAAACAGAGGAACAAACTAATTACTCCAAGGTGACCGCGTTTCAGCGGAGCAATAAAAAGGAACCACTTTATGCCATTCTGCTGCTCTTTTATTTCCGTGCACGCACACAGGCGCGAGGACCATCATTTCACCCCGCAACACCGCCGCCAAGCCAAGTCCATTTAAAGAGAGCGAAAAGTGACCGAGACCTGCACTACCCTCCCCCGGAACTGGACCGCTGCGTCCCCCTCGCCGCCCAGCCCGCGCCCTCTCTCACCTCCTCCAGCTGCTGCTACTCCCGGGACGCTCTGCCTCGCTCCCCTTTCGCCCACCGCCTACGCCGGAAATCCTACCTGTGGGGAGGGGCGGGGCCGCGCGCGGCACCATGGGACTTGTAGTCTCATCCCGCCCCACCCGCCTCCTTCTGTAGGCGCCGCCTCGCTGGCACTGGGCCGGAAACTCGTCCGATGCTTGGGGGGGGGGCCTGGAGACTTGGCTGCAATAGTTTAAGGCCCGAGTTTCTCAGCGCTGCCTCTTTGATTAACAACGTAGCAAATGGTGGCACATAAAGACCCAAACGGTCCATCCAGACTGCCCAGCAAGGTGTTCAGGCTAGCACAGCAGCCAACTTTCAGGTCGATAGGGTAACGTTGAGTTAAAGATTCCCGGTCTGTAACGTGCTGGGAGCGCACAATACAGACGAGTAAGGCCATCCAGCGATACAGTCTCCAGTTTCACGCGTCCTTAGCGCTTCCTAAACCCTTTCCTAAACCCTTTCCGCACCCAGCATGTAAATGAACGAAAAAGCTGTATAATGAAGGAATTAGCTATTCCCCTGCGATACTGTAACGGGCGCTGATATTATCTCCTCCGTAACCGCTGTTCTGCCGCAGCCTTAACCTGCTAGTTTACCGCCTCCCCCTAGTAGGAGTTAGTGTAGTGTAGTGTAAAAACATTGCTTACCCGCCCTGGTCCCGTCCGGTCCCCTCCTCCCGAAGCAAAAAAAAAACAAACGAAAAAGTAGCAAGGCTCAGGCCTGCTATGGTAAGTGTAAAAAGTGTAAAAAGTGTTAAAAACAAAAAACCTGTGTGTTATATAAAAAAATAAAACAATTTTAAATACCTGTCGGAGGGCCGTGGGTCCAGGCGGCCGGTGGGCGGCGGGCAGCCATCAGCGGCATCCGGTAGTCCCTTCTCCCTTCCTTCCTCCCTCCCTCCCCTGCCTGGATGAGCGCCAAAATCGCACGGGCGGGTCGGCAGCAGGATCCGGGAGCAGCGGGTAGGCAGCAGCGGGGTCCGGGGGGGCAGCGGCAGCAGGGTCCGGGGGGGCAGCGAGATCCGGGGCGCGAGTAGCGGCAGCGTGTTCGATCGGGCAGGCAGGTAGGTGGCAAAATAAAGATGGCCGCCTGCACGGGAAAATCGTGCAATTGGCCGCTGAAATCGTGACGCCCACCGGCCGCCTGGACCCACGGCCCTCCGACAGGTATTTAAAATTGTTTTATTTTTTTATATAACACACAGGCTTTTTGTTTTTTACACTTTTTACACTTCCTGGTGCCTGTCATTTCAAATGTCATTTGAAATGACAGGTACCAGCGCACCCAGGTTACTGTATAGGCGCTGTTACCCTTCCCTAACGCTTCACAGCCGCGGCATGCATTTGCATGCGATTAGAAGAGAGAATCAGGCGTTAGGTCAGGAGAAGGGTGCGCCTGACACTGCCGCACTGTTTTTACCGCGGCCTTACTGTATCGAGCCGTTTGTAAAGCCAAACTCAGTTACCCCTCCATGAGGAGCTGCTTTAACACCTACTGCACCCATAAAGCTGGCACCTATGCAAGAGTAGTAAATGCCGCTCCTTGCAGATTCCCCCCCTGTATAAATGTTTACACCTAAAGTTGCCACAAATGATCCCTTTTCTCCAGCTGCAGCCTGTAGCGCAGTGGTGCTCAACACAGTCCTCAAGCACATCGTGCCAGTCAGGTTTTTAGGATTTCCACAATGAATATGCATGCGATAGATTTACTTGCACTGCCTCCATCGTATGCAAGTCTAGCTCAGGCATATTCATTGTGGATATCCCGAAAACCTGACCGGCTCCTTCTGCCCAGGGGAAAGGGTTGAGAACCTCTGCCTAGCCACTGTGTTTATTCCACCCTTTTTTAATTCCATTACTGTTCTCATCTTCACCACCTCTTTCTGGAGAGCGAGCCCCCTACAAACACATAGACACACACAATTTGCGAGATGACCAAATCAGCCTATATTCTTAAATCGGTTATTTTATCTGAATGATCTGAATATGATCTGCAATATGTGCTGAAAACCTGTGGTTTGTCATGGACTGAACTGGGAAGGGGGCTCCTGCCTGACAGTGCATCTGTACAGGGCTCACCAGCTTCCTCGCCATGACAGGACTGTTGGAATCAAGCCCCAGGACCGGGTTAACAAGAATTAAAAAAAAAAAAAAAGATTTTTTTTTGGCACGCTTGTGAATGCAAAGCGCCTATCGTTGACTATTGATCAGTCTGTCTGTCCGTTCGCCATGTTGCAGCAGCACAACCTCTTCAGCAATCTGCCTAAATCTCACTAGGATCGTGAATTTGAATTTATTAAAATGTATTATCCATCTCGTAAAAACAAGAGTCCGAGAAGGAGTACAAAGAACATTCATAACATTATTGCAAAACTAAAATAGACACCAACTTAACACAGTATTGAGTTACAAACCACTGCTCTCAGGCAACTTGTGCTTAGAACCTGTGTGTGAGTGCCCGTATTAAATGTCCGATTAAGCAAAAACGTTTTCAAGATCCTTTTGAAAGAGTCTTATCTGGTCTGGCAAAGAATTCCAGCTACCAAAAATGCTTCAAGGCAGTGCAACTTTTCTTGATGGAATTTCCAAACGATATTTGTTCTCTGATCTTAGATGGCTTGTAAATTCTTAATACCGAATTCCAGCAGTCAGAATCCCCATAGATAATCTTATTATGAATCAGTAAAGCTAAATTAAATTTACACCTAATTCTTAAGGGGAGCCAGTATAATACCACTAGAACAGGTAAAATGTGCTCTTGAAATGGCTGACAGTATATGTGCTGTAGCATTCTGCCTGCACTAATTGTAAGAGCCACACTGTGCTTAATGGAAATCCACTGTAGAGAGCATTGCAGTAATCCAATCGAGATAGCACCAGGACTCGCAAGACCATGTGAAAGTCAGGCTTCTGACCATCACAACCACTGAAAGTTGTGGGGGAATACAGAGTTTCATTCAGACTCCTCCAATTTCGGGAGCACTTGAACCGCAAATGCACTGCCATCTGTAAATCTTTTGAAATGTGTATCTTTTACCTCTGCAGTTTGCTCAAATCAAGAACTGGTACCTTTTGCGCTAGAGAAGGGGTTCCCACACCTGTCCTGGGAAACCCACAGTCAATTGGGTTTTCAGGATGTCCGCAATGAATATACATCAGATACATATGCAGACCATGGAGACTTGGTGTATGCAAATGTGATCTCATGCATATTCATTGCAGATATTCTGAAAACCCAACTGGCTGGTGGGGTCCCCAGGACAGGTTTGGGAACCTCTGCGCAAGCACACCCTGAGTCTTCAATTGTATGTTTCTTGATTCCCCTCGATCTTTTTTACATCCTCCTCCCAACTGAGCCCAGCCATCGGCCAATGGCCACAAAGTGCAACTCTGCTACCCCTGACCCTGGCTGTGGATCTAAGTCTGGCCATTGTTGATTAATGGTAGACTCCCTCCCCCAGGGGGCTCGGAACTGCCTCTGCAGCTTGCCCATTCCCTGCCAGCCTGGGAATCCAACCAAGGTCTTCTGCATGGCAGCCGTGAGCTGTTAAGCCGGCCCCAGGCAACATTTCCAAGATCCATCGGTGACTGCAGTGTTTGCACTAACGTAACATTCATAACAAGACAAACACGTTAGGCCCCAGTCACGCTTTACAGACAGAGTTGAGGAAATAAAAGTGATAAAGCAGAACAAAGAATTTTTTTTTTTAAATTTCCTCAGCCAAGTGTTTCAGGTGTGTCTGACAAAAATAAAATTCATAACAGAAACTCTTGCTGCTGCCACTGCCTGATTCATTACGTAACGTGACGAGTTTCCAGAACTGATCCATGGATCGCTGGATGAATCAGCCCGAAGCAGGCTAATTATAGAAAGGAACTTCAGTGGTACCCGGAAATGATTAATAACTAGCAAAGTTGGCAAAATAAATGCCAGCAGAATACTGCACGTGGCTAAGGATTCATCTTCCAACAGATGGAACCAAACCCCCAGCAACAAAGGATTCATATTCCAATAAATCAAATGGCCCAAGGATTTGGAAAAACTTGGGTTTAACTCCTGGGTGCGGTCTTTCACTGCCCTGCCTGACCAGGCATGGGGGCAGTGACAGATTTCGCTTTCTGCCACCCACACCCCCCTAGTAAGGTTGGAGAACAGGGAACAGAAGCTCTAAGGCACAGCCTCACTGTTTTCTGTGGCAGTCCTGAAACACACGGGCTAATATCTTCATCTTTTATATTACATTATAAAAATAGTTTTTCAAACTTGCTTGCACCTGTATAATTTACTTTCTTTTTATTTGGATGAGAGAAAGAGATCTCAAGTAGCAGTACAGGGAGATCTCAGGAATAGGGAGACGGGACGGAGTGGATGAGAGAACCAGGGAGTGAGAAAGTGAGAGGGGAGAAGGAGTGTAACAAAGAGGACTGGGAGAGATGAGGAGGATAGGAGATAGGGAAGATCAAGGAAAGGGGTAAGGACAGGAAGAGAAATAGACAGAGATTCTGGCATTGAGGGAGGGGTTAGGATGGGATGGGTTCCAGGATCTGAAGGGAGGGAAGATCTGAATTGCATTGGGTGGGGGAGGGAAAAAGGTCCAACTCCCCCCTTGCATGTCCTCTCCAACCTCTCATCCAATCTGGTTTACATGCACCCAGCACCAATGCTTTATCTCATGAACAGACATTGCCCCCTCCCTCTCTCAGATGCATTGCCCCCTCCCTCTCTCAGATGCATGCACCACAGCCAGTGCCCTCATCACAAAGCCTCTTTCCTCACCCCAAAATGATCCCCACTGAGCCCCTCCTCAAAATGGGTGTTTCTGATGAAGAAAGGTACAGCTTCAATGTGCTCTTAAACGAGTTATGCAGTAGTTTTAAGGGGGTCATTTTTTATGGTTATGTATGCAGTTACATTGACTGTAAACCTTTTAACTGCTGTTTTTAATTGTAAACCGCTCTGGCCAGATCTGAAATCTGTTGTACAGGGTATAAGAAACAAATAAATACATGAATCCCCTTTGCTCTGTCTGCTGCAGACTCGTCCCCCTCCTCGCCTGTCCCTTAACGACTTGAGGGGAAGGGGTGCATTAGGGAGCAGTGCAGGGCTTTTGTTTCTGCTCCAGGCTCACCTAGATTTAGGGCCTCGATTGCCAAGGGTTTTGGAAGGAGCGCTGATGTACCTGTTCACATGGCAGAGCCCCTGTTGGGTCCTGTTCTTGTTATATGATTGTGAGCACAAGGATGACCATGCAGAGAAAGCAAACTTGTTGGGACCAGCACATGGATATGCTGGGCACAAGTGGTTCCTGCTCACTTTGAACTCTGACCTAAAGAGTATGGAAGCAATTCCTCTCTACAGCGGCCTGGATGGCAGATCCTGCTACCGTGTGCATTCCTCTCTCCGTTCCATAGGAGATTCAGAAAGCAGCACTTTGTTACTCCACTGTTACTCCATTGCTCCAGATACCATTGTTGAGACAGTTTTGGATTAAAGAGGTTAGGACTTTTCAGCTTGGAGAAGAGACGACTGAGGGGGGATATGATAGAGGTGTTTAAAATCATGAGAGGTCTAGAACGGAGAGGGTGGTGGATGCCTGGAATGCCCTTCCGGAGGATGTGGTGAAGACCAGAACTGTGAAGGACTTCAAAGGGGCGTGGGATAAACACTGTGGATCCATAAAGTCAAGAGGCTGCCAATGAAGAGTGGGTGACTCGCCAGAATGATGGCTACTGCCTGGAGTCAATACCCTTATTAAATAAACATACACAGGCTTGACTCCAACATCGCTCTAAGCTTCAACAGCAAGAGGAAATGTGGAAAAAAGGATTCACACTCACAAAGAGGGGAGTAGCTGGCTTGTTACGGCGGTTACTACCCCAAATCAAATAAGCCTGATACTTCACTTTCAATGCATATACAGCATAGTTCTCTGATTCAACGGCAGGGGAGAAGAAAAGAGGGTTCGCACTCACAAAGCGGGGAGTAGCTGGCTTGTTACGGCGGTTACTACCCCAAACCAAATGGGCCTGATACTTCACTTTCGATGCACATCCAGCATGGCTCTATGCTTCAACGGCATGGGAGAAGACTTATACGTCACGCATATCCAGCATAGCTCCCTGCTTCAACGGCAGGGGAGAAGAAAAACAACCAATAAGGGCTAATAACATAGTCTGGGTAAAACAAATAAGCATGGGTGCAGCTTGCTTATTGCGGCGGCTACTACCCCTAACGAATCAAGCTAGATATTTCACTTGGATGCAGCTCCATCACTGCTCTCTACATTAAAGGTGGGGGTGGAAGGGAAATAGAACCAAAAGCTAAGAGAAACAGATAAGTATGAGAGAAAATATGTGTGAAGCTTGCTGGGCAGACTGGATGGGCCATTTGGTCTTCTTCTGCCGTCATTTCTATGTTTCTATGGTTATTTACACTTTCGGATAGTAGAAAGACTAGGGGGCACTCCATGAAGTTAGCATGGGGCACATTTAAAACTAATCAGAGAAAGTTCTTTTTCACTCAGCGCACAATTAAACTCTGGAATTTGTTGCCAGAGGATGTGGTTAGTGCAGTTAGTATAGCTGTGTTTAAAAAAGGATTGGATAGGTTCTTGGAGGAGAAGTCCATTACCTGCTATTAAGTTCACTTAGAGAATAGCCACTGCCATTAGCAATGGTTACATGGGATAGACTTAGTTTTTGGGTACTTGCCAGGTTCTTGTGGCCTGGATTGGCCACTGTTGGAAACAGGATGCTGGGCTTGATGGACCCTTGGTCTGACCCAGTATGGCAGGTTCTTATGTTGTCGCTCCTTGGGACCTTGGGTAAGTCACTGCACCCTCCATTGGCTCAGGTCCAAATTCAGATTCCAAGTCCGCTGTGGCTAGGGAAATGCCTACAGTACCTGAATATAATCCACATTGAAATACCTGAAAGGTGGAACACAAATCACATAAAATAAATAAAAGCCTCTATGTCCATAGGAGGCAATGCCCCTACTGTTCCCCTATTTACCTGTGCAGGACCAGGCTAGACACCCGGTCCACCTTAAATTCCTTAAGGAGAGTATGCGCCATGGGCAGGTGGAGCTCAGAGGACGTAACAGAGACTGTGGAATAAGAGCTGGGATCCAGGTGGGGCAAACCAGACCAGATCTCCAGGAGGAAGGCAACTCCTGTAATGCAACACTGAGCTGAGACGAAGCTGAACTACGAGTACAGAGGGAAGCAGTACTAAGCTGTAAGTAGAGTACACTGCTCAGAAGGAAAGACAGTCTACTGGTGTGTAGATGGGAAGCTGTAATAAAATTATACTGTTTTAAGAAAGACTGGAGTCAGACGAGTTTGTCTCCAGGCCTGTGGGAATCACTGCTTGTTCCCACAGTCCACTAATAAAATGTTTGTATAACCCCAGATGGATGCGAGGCAGAGATTCCAGGATGTGTGCCCTTTCTCTGTGTAGCAACGATACCCAGCCAGGTTCCTATTCCAGTACATATCTGTGCGGCTCTAAGAGGTCAGTGTAAGCCACAAGCAGCTCATGCAATTAAAGGAAGGATGATACCCTGGGCAGAAGATTCATCAGGAAATCATTCAGCCGCTGGGTTCATTTTCCATACATGTGATTGGTCCCCTCCTTACACAAGCTGTCAAACCACTGAGCACCCCTATGCCCGTGCACACCTCTTTCTTGACATACGTTCAGATATTATTTGTGATTTTACAGGCAGTACAGACCAAGCCAATCGAAGGTATACAGTGCAGTTTGTGACACATCCCAGAGGTAGAATGAAGCAGCTTAAAGCATTTACAAAGTAACAATATCAAGTAAAAAGAACAATTGTACCCAGGTGGTGTGTTACTATTTGACAGGGAGTTGTTATCTAAATAAAAACCAGGAACTGGGACTCCTCACTGCTGGTCTCTCGCACAAGCTGATATTCAGTCTTGGGCAAAGACAACGAGGCCTTCTAAGAGAGAGGGGAGCTGTCCCTCTATAGCATTTACTGGTGCAAGGGTCCGAGCTTTAGCATCCTGAAAGTTCAAGGTCGCACAACCTTTTGGGCAATTGGGCCCTCAATTTTTGGAAAGGCTACTATGCCTAAAAATTCTTTTGTGCAACTTGTTATAAGCCGAGGCCAAACTTGTGTGCTAGGGGCCGGTATAATGCAAACAACATTGGGATTTCTTGTGCGCTCTCTGTTTCTGTCTCGTGGACACAGCTTACAGGAATCAGTGCGTCTGGGTGGTTTTTTTTTGTTGTTTTTTGTTTTTTTTTTTAAATCTTTGAATAGCAGTAATTGCTAAAGAAAAGTTCATCCAGCACAAGACTCACTATACAAGAAAGTCACTTCAGACCCCCCAAATCCCGAATTAGCCTCTCGGAGGTCATAGCTTTAAATATGAATTGTACCCTCAGGATAATTCGCAGTAGCTCAAATTAATGAGCAAACTTGCAGCACAGAGCACACTTCGTTGCAGCCCAGGCTGCGGCTGTTGAAGCCAATCAGCAGCCACTCAACGCGGGTGCTGACTGGCAGTAGAAAACAAAAAAAAAGTAAGAGTGGCCTGGCCTTTCTGCTCTTCTGTTCTAGGTTAAATGTTCACAGGTGGTGACTGGCAGCGCATTCAAGTAATGTGGTGGTGACATTTAGAGGAAGTTCAGAACATTCCACTCTGGTACAAACTGCAAGGTAGGAGGCAAGCTCATGGGGTAGTCGAGTGCCTCTAAAAGTCAAGCAATATCCAACTATAATTGTACCTGGAACATAAGGTACAAAGAGCAATTAATCATTTAACAAGAAAACAAAAGCAGAAAAGAAACCAGGGGCCTGTAAAAACATTTGAAAAAAAACTTCAAAGGAAACGGACATTTTCGGTTTGCATTTTCCAACCACTAACCTTCTCTTGGTGCAAGCATGACCCTTCTGCTAGATTTCGTGCTACACTTTCCACTGGCTAAGGCAGGTCTAACACGTAACTTCATAGACGCTTGCAAAAGGTCACATGAGCCCTAGCTGTCCACCAGAGGGCGTCACCCCCCCAGGGATCTCAGGCAATACGTGGGCTGAATGAGCCAGAGGGTCTCTGCACTTCCTCACCCCAGCTGCAGCATAGCTGATTCCGGTTTGCAAACGCTAAATCAGAGACAGCAGTGGGGCTCGCTCTAACCTAATACTATGACTCCCTGCGTAGAAGCCACAAAGATGCATCCAGACCATATAAGACTATTAATCAAAATACATTCTTTCAAAAGTGTCATAGCCTACTTTAGAAAATGTTCAGAGTCTGTGTTTCCCCTCCAAATAATTTTTGTGTTTCATGTTCTAAGCACTAGGCTCGGATTTAAGATTTTGGTGCCTTCAAAGCTGTGCCAGCACCAGACCCCACAGGAAGCCGAAGCAGGTTCCTCTCTGGCCCAGAAATTGGCATCCTAGGCCGTTGCTGCTGCCTAAATTTTACCCAGGCCAGGAAGTCCAAGGGAGATTTTTAGGCAGCTTTTCAGACTCGGGGCAGGGAGGATGCATGGGTGTCCCTAATCCGTTTCCATCCACATGAAGATTCGGACAGGGGTGGGTTCATTTCTTCTTTTCAGATCCACAAACACACATGGACTGCAGGCACATGCGTGTCTCAAAATGCAGCTCCATTAGGGCTGGGTGAAGCTTCTGGTTGCATCAAGATGGAGCAGATTTTTGGACTGTGAGGCCAAGGAATTTGATTTACTCCATTTTTTTTTTTTGTGGTCCCATAGAAAGCGAGTCAGAAGAGTGGCCTCTCCCCCTTTTCTCTCAAAGGGAAAACAAAAAATCCCCCCTCAAAAAAAATGGCCCAGATTAAGCCCTGCCTTTGCAAATTACATAAAAAAAGAAAAGCTGCATCTTCAGTTTTTATTCTTTCATAGCTTTTGCAATTAAGTGCCACTCCTCCTCCATTATTAAAAGATAAAATTACATCCTGTGAGCAAAAGTGAGTCAAGTCAAGAAACGAGGGAGCTGTGGGTGACGTTCCACACACAGGCACATGCACTCGCTCACTAGATAAGCCAGGGCTTCCCAAACCTGCCCTGGGCATTCCACAGCTAGCCTGGTCTTCCACAATGAATATGCATGAGATGCATTTGCATATAGTGAGTCCCCAAGGGATGCCTGTTTCTCTCCTGTGTAGTCATTGTGGATATGGGGGGGGGGGGGGGGGGGGGGGGGGGGGGGTCCTCAGGCCAGCTCTGGCAAGCCTGTGTGAGTAGACCTGTTTTAGGCTGAAGAGTTTCCATATTATGAAAGGGTAATTAGGTAATGCCTCTTTTTTTGTTTCACTACAATTACGTTTTGGTACAGCTTTTTTTTTTCCCCGCCACATAGGTTACTTAAAAAAAGGAGCGAGCGACATCAGACAGCCCGAGAAGCCCCAAGCCCCTTCCCACACAAATCCTGAGGCGACTGTTGTAAACCAGCATTAGACAGCATTTTGTTTAAAAAGTAGGTAGCTAACTGATCATATTTAAAAGCCAGGGATTTTCTTTTTGTCTTTCCTGGTTTTGTCTCCTCTTCAGCAACATACAGTTTTGTCTGGGTGTTCAGACTCCTTATCTCTAGTTTCCAGCTTGTTCCCCATCTCAAAAATAGCTGGGGCAAAAGCTCATGGAATGAGATAAGGACTGAAAAAACATCTCCAGCAACCACTAGAAAGTGCTGAGTACATGAAAAAGTAAGATACTCAACATTAAATAAGAAACAGAAAGAGAATGAAGCACAAATGCAAACACTGCTGTATTTCTTTTCATTGCAATAGGGAGGGTGTCCCTGTCAGCAGGATACGAGTTCTGTGTCTCAGCACAACCCCCATAGAAGACACAAACCTCCCTCGGCTTGAAATATGCACACAGCTGAGGCAGAGGACCTCGGGTGACGCAAGACTGCTGCTCTTTAACCTTGCAGGGAGCAGGACTGCTGCTGAACCAGTAGAGTGCGCTCCTGAGCAGGGCTCAGATGAGCTGTGCTGCCAGGGATAACCGGAGGCGAGGCACTGAGGTGCTGGAGAGAGAGTCAGAGAAGTGAAAATACAAGGAAGCTCCTGGAGGACAACATGCATAACAGAAAAACGTGCGGAAATGGGCTACGGCGAGGAGATTTAGAGAAAAAAAAAATAAGAAGACACCACAAAATGGTTTAAAAGTAGTTAATTGGGATAAAATTAAACCCCCTTTTCTGAAAACTGGTTTAACAGAGTTCTTTCTTGCTGCTTCTTTATGCTCTAAGTCTCTGCTTCTGTGCCCAACTGGATATAATAAACTCATTTTGTGGGTGGGAATGATGTTCAAGTTTCAGTTACACAACATAATGCAGTGGATTTGTATTCTAAAACCTGTGCATTAACTGTTTAACAAATATCAATAAACATCTCCCCCTTCTTGCCGTCCGGTTACAGCCCTCAGAATTGTCAGAGAAACTAATTTACATGCAGAACAGTAGTTGACCAGGCTCTGTTTGAGTGAGAATTTCAGGCAGATGTGCTACACGATGTAGGAGTTTAGAATGAGATGGGTACATGTCAGGGCTAGTGAACTACCAGTTTACACCAGTTAATCACACTGCAGGGGTGCAAGGGCAAAACACTACAACAAAACAAGAGCCCACATTTTAATGCATCCATTATTTATATCTGCTAAACAAGGGATGCCTCTAAAGTACAGCAACGGACCACAAGAAGCATCTAGAAGAAAAAAGTATCTGCTCTCATGATGTATCTTGCTACAATGCCTTCAGCCTTTGCTCTCTGCTTATCTCCCAAAGTTTACATCAGCCTTTTTGGGTCAATTTTTTCTAGGTGGACCAAGGGTTTGAGCTGTTCAGCAAAGCTGCGCATCTCATCGGAGACCATATCCTGTCCAGCAGGGGCCACCATGCTCAGCTCCACAAGGTAAGAGAGGGATAGAGGCTCAATGTTTTCAGTGTTCCCCGGTATCAGGATACGGAAAATTTTGCACACCACAATCTTCATGATCCCCTTGCGGAAGACATGGCCTTTGGCGACAAACTCGTGGTCCATACGGAATCCCATCTCCAGCAAGAATTCAGTCAAGTTGTCGGACGTGGCAATGTCCACGCAGTTGCGCACCAGGGCATGGCGGTTCTTGTCCCCCATTTCTGGCTGGCCGAGGTAGCGCAAGTGCCAGGGCACGCCAGCTTTGTCCATGGAGCGCCGCGCCCGCAGGACAAAGGGGCTGGCCTGCTGGCCTTTCAGCAGGAACACCATCTCGTGGTCCACAAAAGCTTCGGGCTCCATGTTATCACACAGACCACGCAGGCGGTGAAGAAGGCTCTCCAAGCTTTGGTCCAAAACACTTCCTGAGAAAGAATAGACCACAAAAACCTTATCAAGATAACAATAATCCGTTACCAGAAGAAGCACTTACAGCATTTATTAAGATGTCCATCATGAATTCAGAAGTCCAAATATTTTATTGCATGGCAAGCATCATCGGATTCAGGATTAGGACAGGCTCAAGGGCCAGCTGCTGGTAATCAGTCAAAACAGCAATACTCCTATTTTACTAAAGAGCTGAGCTATAATGGAGCAGAGTAGTAATCTAGTGGCTAGAGCAAGGGAAGCCAAGATTCAAATCCTGGAGATCTTGGTCAAGTCCATTGAGTGAGGGACATACTTACATCGTTTGCAAACCCTTAAATGCACCAACAGGCCCAGGTTTGGATGCGTGCTTTTGACGCGCTAGCTTTACCCCTTATACAGTAAGGGGTAATAGTGCGTTGAAAGCACGCATCCAACCCCTCTAAAACTAATAGCGCCCGCAACATGCAAATGCATGGGATGGCCCTAATAGTTATTCCCGCGCAATACAGAAAGTAAAATGTGCAGCCAAGCCGCACATTTTACTTTCAGAAATTAATGCCTGCCCAAAGGCTGGCGTTAATTTCTGCCGGTACCGGGGAAGTGTACAGAAAAGCAGAAAAAACTGCTTTTCTGTACACCCTCCGACTTAATATCATAGCGATATTAAGTCGGAGGACCCAAAAGTTAAAAAAAAAAAAAAACCGTAAAAATTAAATAAATTAATTAAAAATCGGCCCGCGGTCCGGAAGACGGACGCTCAATTATGCCGGCGTCCATTTTCCGAACCCGTGGCTGTCAGCGGATTTGAGAACCAGTGCCGGTAAAATTGAGCGTCGGCTGTCAAACCAGCTGACAGCCGCCGCTCCTGTCAAAAAGGAGACGCTAGGGACACACTAGTGTCCCTAGCGCCTTTTACCACGGGCCCTAATTTGCATAGGCCACCCTCCTGAATCGCGCGCCCAGGAGAGTGGCCCGTGCGCGTGCCGGGAGAGTGGGCGCTCGCTGGCTCTCCTGCGCGTTTTCCTATATCGGTCTGCAAGAGAGGTGATGTAAATCAAAGACCCAAAATAAAAGACTAACTCACCTTGCAGTAAATACTCCATCATATTTATGGTGCCACCAGTAACCGGCATCACAGTAACCGGTGGGGCTTCCATCTTGTCTGCTCTGAACGGAAGATTAAAAAAATAAATAAATAAAATATATCAATAGCCCTTATGGTGCCAGGTTCCTTACATCCAATAAAGCATGGAAACAATGATCACAAAATCAGAGAATGGTCTGAATGTAGTCATTTCCAATCTCTTTTGACTAAGATCATAGCTGTCTAAAGGAACAGGTGAGACAGGCAACAATCTACGATGCCTGGCCCAGGAGAGGGGCAATGGTGCTCTATGGAACCAATGAAGTGGCAGGGGCCCTCCAGAGCTGTTATGTGGCTACTACATTACAGCCACACCATCCAAGAGGTATCCCGCAGGTTACACTATTGGGGGGGGGGGGGGGAGATACCAGTTGGTTAGGCGGAGTCTGAGTTGTGAGCTCAGTTTCTTGGCTTTTTGACAAAGACTGAGAACCTATACAATACTGGAGCAGAGAGGAAACAACACACTGGCCACCTGACTATCAGGGACACAATGATGCAACAATTATTACAAAAGAAAGAGGATTAATCCCGGTGATAAAGTAAAACAAAAAACAATCATTTGAAGATAACAAGTGGGCTGATGGAGTAATAGCGCTATTTCCACTTACTCCCCCATTGGTTATTCTAACACTGTGTGCCAAGGGCCTGCATGGTAATCAATGAGGAGAACCCAGTAGTAGGGACTGAGTCACAACACCCATCTTCCATATCTTTTCAGCTCCCCAAAAACCTACACAGAGCTGCCAAGTCCCCCAGGTCCTGCCAGGGTACTTTTAGCCATGCCTGGTTTTTCAACTATACCCCAATGCACTGTGGGATGTGTAGTCTCTTCTTCCATCTGAAATCAGCACACCAGGTACCACAAGACAGATGCAGATTCGCATTACTTCACGGGCATGACAATTATACATATGTTGCCAAAGTAACATATACGATTAAAATAAAAAGGGGAAGAACAGACATTACAAAATAATAACAGTAAAGCAAAGTTACAGGTTACAGAGAGACAAGCCTCAGGTTTGGGGGCTGGTCCATGCCGTTCCTGGTCAGGCACCAGGTGGGAGGGAGTGCCCGAATTCTTCTTTTAGAAACGGGGGTGGAAGGTCCTTTAGCAGTTCGGCCCAGCTCACACCATGCTCAGGGCTGGAAACTTCTGCAAGTCTGTCCCGCACGAGGAGCCTCCCGTAAACTCAGACCCCCGGAGTCCAACTCACACCCATTTAGAACCAGCGAGGTACCGACGCACCTCCAGCCCGCATTAGAGCCGCCCAGGCCAGCTCCTTCTCAAGCTCGACTCAGGAGCTGAGACCGGGCTGGAGCACGGAGCTACCCGACTTACCTCACCCCACAGCCCGGGACGGCGACCAAGGCGCCACCGCGCAATAGGCCGCGAACCCAACATCACACTTCAAACACGCCTGCGCCGAAGCAGCTGACGCGGTAGGGAAGATGGCGGCGCCCACACCGAACGGGACCTGCGCGTGAAGTCATTGTACGGAAATACTATTTGCGCATGACCGGCAGTTAATTGAGCTTATTGTTGTTTTAAATGAATGTGATCTGGTCTCTGGGACTGCATTCTGTTGTCTTTCTGAAAAAAAAATAATCTTATTTTGAGTGCTTCAAAAAACTCTGAACTTAAAGATACGCTTTAATATTGCTTCATTTCCCCCCATGTTTAATGCATTTCTTGTATACAGTTTGGATACCACTGGTTTCCGATGACAAACATCAGCTCTCTTTCAACTTACATCTGATGTGGTTTAAGTATAAGGTATCCTAGCTGTAGCGTTTAACAGAAACCAGACAGCTGAGATGTAACACCCCCAACCAGTTAGCTAAACATTCAGCTTTTTTGATATGATAGGCAAAAATCCTACGCGATAATGGAACTGGATGTGGATTAAAACACCAGCCTCAATCAAATCAATTACAGAAAAAAAAACCCCTGGTGAACCCGGGGCACAGAGAAGGAAGATAAGGCTCTCGGCACTTTCATGGATCCCTAATGGTGGCAGGAAACAAAAGGAAGGGTTTGCTGCCCAGTGTCCACCTACAGGGTTGTGCAATCATCTAGCTATAAAAGAACCTGCTCTGTTCTCAGCTTTGGTGTTTCTCTTCCTGTGCCGTGCAACATACAAGGATATCAGAGATGCCCAATATCCCAGGCTGACTGAGAAAATCAAAGATTTCTCACAAAAAAATGAGCAGAGAAAAAAAAAATCTTTATCATTCAGGGGAAAGAGGAGAAACAGTAGCTATAGCAGCAAAATATGTGGATAACTGCTATCAGGACCAGCACCAAAACCTGAGACATATTCCAGATGCTATACTTTCGTAACCTGTTTATTTGCAATTTTTTCCCTCTCTTTTCTAGCCATTCTGTAGATTCCTATGGCAACACCTGTAAAATAGTCCTGCTAAAGTTACCTGAAGCTTTTTATTCCAGTACTCAGGCCCTGCACTACAAGATGCCCCCTGAGCGTTGGAGAATTGAAGGTGTCCCTTGTTAGTGGCATCTACCTGCAGGAAGGCAGCGCCACCTACAGGCTGCGTTCTGGCACTAACATATTTAGAGAGAGGAGAGCTTCCCCCCTGCTCTCTCCAAGGAATGGTCTCGTTGGCAGATGCGGATGCAGGATGGTTTTAAAATAAGTGTCACGTTTGTATCATAGGAGGCACATTTGCTCGCTGAGAGAAGGGTTTAAGATTTGTGGGCACTCATTTCCCCTCCAGATCTTTCAACCTAGCTGTAAATGCTTTTGCTTGGACTCCCCCCCTGCAGCTCCCGGGCTTTTCCGAGAGATCACGCTTTTGCACAACGTTATTTACTCTAAATTTACGGCCAGCGTTCAGCGGTGGAAAGATACTGGTGCCTGGGAGGGGGAGACGTGATTGAGAAGGGAGAAGGGATGATGCTGGGCGTCCACTTGTCAGCAGAGGCTTTGCAGACTCTTGGTATTTTTCCATATCGGTACTCGGTAGCACAAACAAGAAAACAAGGAATGTAAAGGGCAGTAGAAGTGCCCCTGGCTGCAGTCATTTAGTGCTTAGGCTGCTATTATGCTGACTAAGGGCTACTGCAAGTTTATATTGTGGCAATAAGCTACCCACAGTTCTGTAGTTAGTGTCACGTTTCCATGGGCCAGGGTTATATAAATATATATTTTTTTTAACAAGAAGATTTTCCTTTTGCTATATTGATGTCATTATCTTTAGAGCAGGAGCAGCTGGTGCTGTCTGGTTTTGAAACTCCACCAGCGGGTCAGAGGTCCATTTTCTCCTATGCCCTATTTTTCCATCAACGACCACCTTCCCTCCCTGCTGTCCTCCAGTCCATGGTCTCTCTCCTTCTGACCATCTCACAACAGAGCCGACAATTTCCAGCAACTCCTTGGTATCTCATAATAGAAAAACAGCAGAGGTCTAACAAGCTTCATGGGGGGGGGGGGGGGGAGGGGAGGGAGGTGGCAGTTGCTTCGTCCAGGACTGGTAGCAGAGGGCGGTGCCTGGGACCTCAATCCAAATCAGCCACAGCTCAACATTTCTTGCAACGTAGCCTCTGCCAATATCAGAAGCCGCATCACCACTTCTCTTCCCAAGAAGGGAATGGCTCTAAAATTGATTCCCTCCCCTCCCGCCGAGGGCTGGCAGGTGAGCCTGAGGATGGAGAGAGCCTTTGCCGGCGCTGCCCACCCTCGTTCTGCTGTAGTCTGGTTTCCAAACCAAAGCAGCCACCCTACACCTCTCAGCCTAAAGCAGGCCAATTCTGGTTCACAGACCACAGCCATAAATAGGACTGGGTTTTAGGATATCCACACTGATCATCATGCAGCATATCTGCATATAAAAGTATGGACTCTGGAGGATTTTACCAGTGCTGTGTGGACAGTTGGAAGGTTGCAGCAGTGCCAGACAGTGGAGCCACCTTCAGCCTGAAGCTCTATCTGCATCGTTTTTATCTGCAGAAGGCTCATGGCTGCTGCCGCCATCTAAAGCAAGGCAATTTATAACCTCATCTAATCCATGAGCATCTATTGGTGCATGAGATGGCCTGACTTCCTCCTACAGGTGAGATGGTTCAACGCTTATCCCACGTTGCAGAGTCCAGAGTCATTAGGAAAACAGCAGCCTTCCTCAGGCCGAGCAAAGAGTGAGAGCTGGTTAAACTGTAGCTCTGATACCAAGTAAGATTCTGAAGTTTAAAAAAGTGATAATAATAAAACCAACCCCACACAAACAAAGTCAAAGGTCCTAGAAGTTAGACACTTTGGTTTATGGCAGGACTTCGCAAGCCAATCCGGGGCCCCCACCGCTGGTGGGGTTTGTAGGATTTCTGCAATAAAATTTGCACAAGGTAAGTTTCCAGGGATTAAGGACTCAGTTTTACATAACCTATCTCCAGCATATTCACTGCAGATGTCCTGGTTGAGGGGACCCCAGTTCTACAGTAACAGAACAGTGGCAGGCAGCTGGTGGCATCATGGCACATTTCTTGATGTTGCTTTTAAAAAATTTGGCTTGGTAGCTGATTTCAGTGTTAACGCTACTGCATATTTTATTTTTCCTAGCTTCTTGTATGCATTTTATTATGTACAATTTATGCATGAATTTTCTTGTTGCTTTGTGATAATTTTGTTTTAGATTTACATTAAGCTCACTCCAAGTTACATTTCAGGTTCTGTAGGTATTTGTCTGCAGAGGGTTTGTAGTTTAAGGGCCCTATTTACTCTTACCATAGAGACAAAAGGGGAGCAAACCTTGATTAAATAGACCCCTCAGTTTGTACCTGAGCTAATGGAGAGCAAACAGGCCAATTCAGTACCGAGTGCTCAGGTCAAGCACACCGTTAAACCTGTTTGGACACATGTTTTTGATGTGTTATTACCCCTTATACAGTAAGGGGTAATAGTGTGTGGAAACCACATGTTCAACCCCCCCTAAACTAATAGTGCACTCAACATGCAAATGCATGTTGATTAGCCGATTAGTTAGCCCCTATCGATACAGAAAGTAAAATGTGCAGCTGGCACCAGGAAAGTGTACAGAAAACCTGCTTTTCTGTACACCCTCCGATTTAATATCAGTGATATTGTTGAAGCCCCCAAAAATAAAAGAAATCTGCCCGCAGGTTGGAAAACAGATGCTCAATTTTGCCAGCATCCATATTCCGAACCCGTGGCTGTTAGTGGGTTTGACAACCAACGCCGGTAAAATTAAGCATTGGCTGTCAAACCCGCTGACAGCCGCCGCTTCCACCAATGTCCCTAGCGCCTCCTTATTAGCGCAGGCCCTCATTTGCATACTGAATCGCACACCCAGGAGAGTGGCCTGGGCACGTGTTGGGAGAGCGGGCGCTCGCCTCTGAGCGCCAACTCCCCCATGCAGTTTACTGAATCAGCCTGAATGTGACTTGTGCAAAGTCACAAGAGTGACAACAGGATTTGAATTCTGACTGCCCTGTTACTCAGCCTGCTGCTCTAACAAATAAGCTGCTACTTTGCTCATCTGTGAACAATGCTTAGGGCCCCAAGATAGGTAATATAATACAAATGAACACCAGTTGTGCAGACTGATCCAGTCCTGGTTTTGATCCCCATGCTAATGCATTCTGGGCACAGTAGGCCTGTTCCCAGGCAAAAGCTCAGAATGCAGTAAACTGGCCTTTAAGACAACAAAAGGTTGGAGTCTTGTGATGGAGAAGCACTGACATGCTGTCCAGGGCCCAACCACACAATGTGAAGTTCATTTTTCTTTGGCGTTTCTGGGTGTGAGAATAACCTACAGAACTAAAATCACAGGTGCACTCAGTACTACATGCCTATCGCTAAGCATGCAGGGATGTGTAGTCCTGTGAATGGGCAGCACAGACCTACACATCTCAGCCCGATTAAAGATGGGTTTTATAAAAGCCAGTACAGGCTCAATATGCCCATGACGACTTGGGAGTTAAGCTCAGAAATTAAAAAAGTTGGAACAGAAAAACTTTATCTGGTTAGGTAAGATGCTAGAATTGTTATGAACACACACAGGGGTGGGCATCTCATCCTTCAGAACACAAATGGGTCTAATTTTCAGGCTATCTATAATGAATATGCAGGAGATATATACATGCTAATATCTCAAAAAACAAAGTCAGAAGCCGATCCAAGATGGCTGTATAGCGAACAGAAGAAACAAGGTCGGTATATGGAAAACTTTATTCTGACAGGATTAGAGCCCAATCTTGTCAGAATAAAGTTTCCATATACCGACCTTATTTCTTCTGTTCACTATATTTATTTATTTATAACTTTTATATACCGAGGTTCAATTAACAAGATTAATTATCACTTCGGTTTACATTACAACCAGCAAAGTTAACAGAGACAAAAGTCTTGTTTTACAAAGAACAGGGTAGAAACAACATGGAATAAACAATGAACAGGGTAGAAATAATTTGGAACATCATATTCTGGATAAACAGAGTGGGTGAAGCAAGTATAGAGAATTGGGTCTGTATAACTTGGGTGAAACAGGGATAATTGAGTAGGGGGGACTATGAAGGCCTAAAGTTGGACTGTTGGACAGTGTTGGACACTATACATGCTAATATCTCATATATATTCACTGTAGATATCCTGAAAATCAGGCTGTTTGTGGTACTTGAGGACCAGTTAGCTATGCTTGGATCAGGATTTACTTCTAGCACAGATCTCTTGCACTCTGGTCTTTAGAGTAGTAGCATTCGCTTGGGGTACTGAGGGGCCACAAACGGGTCAGGATATCCCTACTGAATATGCATGATAGATTTGCATACAATTGAGATCACGTGCATGCAGAGCTCTTATGCATATTAGTTAGGACTAGCCTGAAAACCTGACCTGTTTGCAGTCCTCAGACTGCAGTGTATAGCATTGGCTTGAGGGATGACTTAGATGCCCTGTTCTCAAAGATCCCAGCTGCTCTGCCCAGCAACTGATGTGGCTCCCTTCTTCCCCAGCTCTGCTTATTCTTCATCTGCCCTGATGAAGTTTTGCTGCAGAACTCATCAAGAATCCGATACTGCAGCAGCAGTGACAGTAAACCCAGGACATAATAAACCCGGTGCATGGGACTAGCAGATAGTTGAACTGAGTCTGGTTTTACCCCAGCACATGCACAGAGATGTGCTGACAAGTCCATGTGATGCTCAGTCTGTCTCCTAGGACCTGGACTTGCCCAATTGGCCATTGCTACTGGATGCCTTTTCCTCTCCTGCAGCTCCTACGGCTAGGGCTGCCACCTCAGCCAGCTCAAGTGGAACAGGTTAATCGAATCCTGGCTTTGCCTCATTGCATGCACAGAAAAAAGGGCTCTCTTGCTTGTGTGTGCGCATGAATCCCTTCACATACAGATCTTCAGGCCCCGTCTTTCATGCACCTGAGCAGGACCCCCAACCATCCAGATCATGTTGGAGAGATCTAGTTTGTACCAAGACTGGGGACAGCAGGAAGGTTACCTCTGCCTCCAGGTGGCAAGGCCATCACGTTTGCTATGCAATAACTAACTGGAGTCTTTGGGACTTTCCTAAGTTGCTTTGTCTCCTGATCACGCAAGGGAGTTGTTGCATCATTCAGAAGTTTGTTTTAGCTTAAAAGCAAAAGCTAACTGCCTCTAAGAGACTGGAACCTTCATGAGAACTCTCGTTTATGATCCAAAGTTCCCTCAAGCCCAGGATCCTGTCTCCAGCAGCCGCCAATCCCAAAGACAGAGCTACTGATGGCCAACTCGCTGGCTAACAAACTAGAAAACAGAGGGCTCCACCACAGTGATCTACAGATCAGGATCAGTTTCCTTCTGGAGGAACAGAAAAACAAAGGCAAAAAAGTACTCTTGACCATGTGGAAAAAGTCCAAACAAAACCTTTATTTCTCATTGAACAGAATTAGTACAAATTCACACAGACAAAACCTTCCCAAAACCTTCAGTTTTCCAACAGCTACAAAATGAAAGTGAAAGGGGAAGTAGGGAGAAGAGTAAACACAAAAAATTAAAATAAATTAGGTAAGTGTCTAGCAACAGAGTCCTCGTGTACTTCTGAGGAATGGAGTGGGTTCCTGTTAGAGGCTTGTGTGCCAAGGTGGCATCACCCAGGCTGCAACAGACACAGCTGCACCCCAAGCCTCGACATCGGTAGCACTTACTCAGGGAATGGCTCAACGACAAGACAGGTTCTGTACTAGAATAGTCTGAATACTCAGGACCATCCAGTACCAGCTTATGAATGCAGATTTCACATCTTCAACTTGTAAACGCAAAGTGTCCCTCCAGGGAAAGAAGTCACTTCCTGCAATTAGGCCCCTCCCCAATCAAGTTCATGGATTATTTGGTCATCTCAACTGCTTTAGAGCTAACCTAGCTGAGAGACCAGCTTGTGCTTCTACTAAAGAGAAAACAGAATTTGTCAGGGCCAGATACAAGTGGGATTTCTGGAAAGAACGTTTGTTACACTGCATTTAGAACAGAACTGCAAATTTAAGCCCCTCCCCCTCCAAACTTCTGAAAAACAAAAAAAAAAGCTTTTAAAAGTGATTTCTATCAGATCAGCAAGGCCCCACGCCGTACTTCCTAGTGCTGCAGCAGCAAATCCCAGGTCCTCTCCTAGCATTCATCTCCGCTGCCTCCTCTCCCCTCCCCCTCAGCAGCAGCAGTCTGCAACCACACAGAGTTCATTTGGCTGGGCCAATTGCAGAGTGCCGCTCTCAAAAACCAGAAGCGCCCTGCTTTAAGAACAGACAAGGGATCCAAAACATGACACAGAACAAGTAAACAAGGAGCCATCTCCTCCCCTCCTCCTGAGAAAGTGTAGGAGAGCAGCACTGGCTGAAAACCTGACCAAAAAACCTTTTTGCCCTTGTAAAATCTCTGAAAATGTGCAGAATCTCTTTTTGTATAGGCCCCTCAGTCTGTACCTGAGCTAATGAGAGCACATTTGTGTATGCTGGTGATGGACAGCTCCCCCTGCCACTCCCTCCTCAGCAGTCTGGAAATCCTACGGAGAACATGCTTTAATGTGAAAAGTCTATAAGCAGCTGACCCTGGGCAGTCAGTCGAACACACAAACTGAAACTGCCAGAAGGGTCGACAACCCTAGGCCAGAGTCACTCATTAGGGAGTACGCAGGGATAGGGCTGGACCAGAGACAACATGGGAGCCTGTAAACAAAACAAAAAAAAAAAAAGCAGCCATCCATCCCAGTCCAGAAAATCCCCCCTCTCCTCCAGAGCTCATTCTCAGAACACTAATCCCTGCCCACCCAACACCATTAAAAAGCGGCTTGTAACTTTGGCACTGGGCAAATCAGCCCCGACCTTGTGGTTTCAGTAATGGGAGTGTGCAAAACAAAGCCTGGGCTGTGGTTCCTGTGCCAACTCTGGGTGGAGGTGGGGGATGAGGGTCATGGTAAAGGCACCCGGGTCGAGCCTCACCTTCCATCTGCCAACCTGATATTTCAGAACATTAACTGGATAAGCCAGGGCTGTGCAAGAAAGGCAGTGAGCTAGGTGGCTACTGGTAACCCATCTGGCCTGCATAGGATGGCTACTGATCAGAAGCACTAGCAGACCCAAGGCTCGAATGGACCTCTGGTGGGGGTATCTGGGGTTCCATTCTTCTGGTCCCCACTTAGGTAATTTTCAACATGAAAGAGTGGGCACCAGAATCTGCTCTCAATGCAATTTGCAGTGCGGCCCTCTGGTCTCCTCCCAGAGGGCTCTGATTCATACACCCTCACGGGTAGAGGGGGATATTGCTTAGTTCTACGTTTTATACACTTAGAATTTGTATTTCCCTTTGTGTTTGCTAACTTTGGCTCCTATTGCCCCCAATAGCCCTGCCCCATTGCTGGACACGCCCCACGTTCTGTAGCAGGAAAAGCCTCCTCACCAGAACCCTCGTCTTTGGTGTGGGGAGGGCCCCGCCTGAAGCTGAGTTGGCAGAGGGAGGGCAGGAGAATCATTCTTTGGTCCAAAATGCCATGGGAGGAAGGAGGAGGTAGCTGTGGGGCCCAGATGTTGCAGTCTTCCCATGTTTTACACACAATACTATCCAGAATAGGAATAAGCAGCAAGAGGGCTGCTCCCTGCCAGGAGGTCCTTCCACATTTACAGGCAGCAGGGTGCAGCCAGACATGTACGGCCGTCTCAGATATAGATCTATATGCGAGCCAGCCAGCCAGCAGCAGAGTCCAACATCAGGGAAGGGATGCTCCCAGCCCTGCCTGACCAGAAAGAACCAACTGGGAATACTGGTACACAGTGAACAGGCTTCATCGGATAGGCCTGGATTTTGGCGTGGCTTCTCTCCATTGCTGTCCGATATGTCAAGAATGCCGAGAGGTTACAGCATGGCAACTGAGAAAAGGACGTGTTCATTCGGAGATGCAGGCTCAGAAAAAGCATCTTTTTTTCCTCCCCGTCTCCCATGAGCGCCTGGCTGCTCCTCAGGTCATGTAACGGGTGATGGCTCGTAATGCGTAGAGCAGGGCTGCCTGCATTCGGGCCTCCAGCAGCAGCAGATTCACATGCACCTGGGTACCAGAGTTGAAAGCAGCAGTCAAAGTCATGTAACCGGAACATTTCCCCACTGCAGAACCTCCACCCGTCCCCGCTGGCCCTCACCGCTCCCTCCCCTAGAAGCCGTGAGACTAGGGAGGGAACCCATGGGACTGGAGAACATGTGCATGCACAAAGACTTCGGGGAATAAGTCTGCACCAAACTGGGGGAAGGGCAAAGCTCCACACGGGTGACGAGTGAGAGGTACAGGCTACGCAGTAACTTACGCACCTTCTCGGAGTGCCTGAACTGTCGCCAGAAGCCCGTGTACATTCTCTTGGTAGTCTTCTCAGGGTAGCAGGCTACCGCTTTTATGTAGATTTTCAGGCTGCGCTCCAGAAGTTGGTTCACCTCACCGTAATCATAGTCGTCATACCTGCAAGAAGGGGGAAGACCTCTTTAAGCACAAGGTTTCTTCTGAATTACTCCCATGCTCTTATATCACCAAGATGCTGGATCCACAGGGAGACCAGGGACTCCCACACGCAGGCCACAAACATCTGATTTTCAGGATAAATCAAAATGCCAAGAGCCATGAATAAGACTATGCAACAGTCCTATTCGGAACGGAGATCCTGAAAAACAGGACTGGGAGTAGCACTGAAGGACCCACAGCTTGTCACTTCCATGCTAGATAAAAATGCAAGGATAGGAAGTGGATGCTTGCCAGCTTCCCCCTCCCCTACCTCCGATGATCCCAACGGCTCACCGCAGCACAAGAGTATTTAATAAAAATGGTAGAATACAAATTAAAGAAAAAAAAAGCCACAAATTCCGGCCTGCACGTGACACACCTGATGCCAAACACACAGTGGATGTAGTTCCAGATGGCTCGGCGCAGCATGGAGGTGTCCACCCCACTGTGCATGGCCATGGTGTGGTACGTCAAGTTGTATACCACTTGGAACTTCTCGTCCAGCAGCTGGCCCACATCTGGATACAGGCGGTTTATCAAGGAGTAGCCATGATCCTCCCAAGTGTAATCCTTCAAGGAAAAGAGGAAAAAAAAAATGTATTCAACGGAGGCACTTCCAAGTTTGCACCTGCAAGCGAGGCAAACTAAACTGCGACCCAATCCCACTGCAGTCTTCATCTTGAATGAGCAATCCCCAGTTTTTGTGCAAGTCACTAATTGGAAACGTTAGACTCCACAGGCAGTGTTCTGCCAACTAGAATATTGTGTGCACATACATTACTGAATGCAAAGGCACCCCCTCCCCTGCACTGAATTCATGGCAGATGTGCTTAGCTTTCCTGTTCTTGTATTAGAACCGGCACGAGAGATCGCTCTAACATGTCCGGTGCCAGATACCTGGGCTCGGAAGGTGGGTGGGGTCTGCTCTCCTCGTCGGGTGAAATCCTTGTACCCAAACTCCGGATCTTCCACAAAACACATGATGTTTGGCAGGAGTGTGTGCTCCGTGATATCTATCAGACAGAACAAGGAGGTGAATACCCAAAAACAAGCTTTTCTGATATCTGTCCCAGCAGTAATGCATGCTGGAGGGAGAGGAGATCTTTCAAGTCACCCTAGTGCAGACCTTTCCAGAACACAGGCTCTTTTTTTTGTTTTTAATATATATATTTTGGTACTGATATAGCACTTAACCAGGCTCGTCACAAACCAAAGCAAGATTGCAAAGTCTGCCCCCACTTCCGCTGGACATGTAACCCTGGCGAGGACATCACCTATTTTTGAACCCAAGCCTCATCTAGCAATGGATCCTGGCTAGAAGAGGCCACCCTGTCTCTTCATGTATACATTAGGTGAGAACTGGACTGGGGTTTCGTTATAAACAAGCCTCACCCCCTCCCCCACCATGCCTAAAGGGCCTCACCACCTCCAAGTTAATCCATGAGTACTGACCAACCCAGCATTACATAAAGCTCCACAAGGTCTCTCCAGTGACCATTCTACCCCCCCACCCCCGCACTCACCTGAGGGGGCCACCAGTAAACTCTCTCTCTTCTCCTTCTCAAAGCGTGTCTCCATCTCCTCTTGGCTGGCCTCCTCCTCCAACCGGCACTCTTGCAACAGCTTCATCCGCTGCATGAGCAGCTCCACCTCCTGCACGGCGTCCAGACCCTGGGCACCACAGAGACACGGTCAGCAAAGGTATGCCAGTCTGACACTGCAAGTAAGAGCGTGCCACTTAACCTTACCAAGATTAGGGAAGCGATTAGAGGAAAGGACTGTATTCACATTTTTTCCAGATAAATACAATTTTACATCTTTTAAATTTAAAAAAAGACTGGTTTCCTTGCAAAGCCAAATTTAGAAGATTTCCATTTAAAAAGTATAGGATTCGTGTAAATTGTGGGGCAATTTCCAGCTTCATAGTAGCTAAACCAAGTTCGGGACAGAGCCTGGATCCCGCCTCCTACCCCAGCCAGCACTTACGCTGCCGCTGCTGCTCATGCTGTCCTCGGAGGCGGGGCTGTTGTCGCAGCTGCGGGGCGACGGCGGGCGGAAGGCGTGCCCCCCTTCCTGGTCGATCTCTGGGTTGATGCTGCAGCCAAAGACGAAGGATGCCAGTGAATGGTAATGCGTGAGAAGCACCAGCGCGTGGATCAGTTCCGCCAGCGACCAGCTGTTCTCCCCCGTTTTCAGCAATGCCTGGCAAGAGATGAGCACAGGGACTCCCCATCAGCACCGGCTGCCACCATGAGCCATGGCTTTCCCCACTGCCACCTGCAGAGGTGCAAAGAAAGCAGCATCCTACAGCAGGAAGTGTGGTCGTGGTGGCAGCCTGGGGATTTTATGGCACAGCAGACACTAAGTTGACCCTTTATACCCTGTGATTGACACTGTAAAATCTAGCCGTGCAATTAAAACGCATTCTAGGGCCAGTCTAGTAGCTCCATGTTAGTGCTATACAACACCACGCAGAGGAGCTGGATCCGATTTGTGGGCCAGGGCTCTGCTCTTCAGGTTGGTCTGACAGACAGCACTCACAGCCCCTGGGAAGGGGCGACCCGTCATTGCATGATTTGGCCAGATTTAATGTTCACAATTGCAGAGTTCTGCAAAGAGCCCTGGTACATGGGTCCTGGCCTGACAGGCCAACTGCTGCAATGTCTTGGCAAGGGGATATAAAAATAGACAGAGGGGAAAAATGAATCCCGGGGTAGCTGCAAATTAAGTGTCAGGGGACCAGATCCCAGCCCTGAAAGCCCAAAAGGAGAAGAAAACTGCCAGGCATGTAAAATTAAAAACGCAATTCCAAATAGTGGATTCCAGATTTGCCAATACCAGGCATCAGTTATTCTGGTTTAAAAACAAAACACAAGGAAAAAAGTTTAAACCCAGTTACCTGGGTCCAAGAATCCCTTCCACTGCTTACTGCCTGCTGTATTTATAATACACAGCCCTGTACAGAAGGGACTTGCCTAGGTTATCAGAGTAAGAACGGACACAGCTAAACCCCCTCCTTCCTCACCTCGATATGCTCTTTGGTGATCAGCCACGGCTGATGGGCCAAGATCTTGTTGATCTCATTCAGGTTCCTCAGTTTCTGCGGCGCACACTGGAGGCCATGCAGCCACCTGGGATTTCCCCCCACCTGCAGGAACTCCGCTATGTGAAGGCTCACCAGGTACGAGCACTGGTGTCTGGCTGCCGCCTGGCAAGAGCACAAGGGGAGCAGTCAGACCGCGAATCAACAAAATCCCTGAATACAGAGAAATGGGATGAGGGAGAGGGGTGGAGTGCAGGGTTCAGTGGTTGCAGTCTGTGTTTCATTCTCACTGGGAAATCACTCTTGCCTCAGCTGATGAAAGTGCCTCCCCTCGAAAGCAATGCTGAAAACATGTGAACATAATAGTGCAGGGAGAGAAAGGGGGAAAGTCCCGCTCATCTCAACCAATTTCTCTTGTACTTATTCATTGTGACCATCTATGCCACTGGCAGGTGGTCTCCCTGGACAGCTTTGGGAATTACTGCTCTAGACAGTATTTTTAACACACTGGCCTTGCTACTCAGGTAACCATTCATACAAAACTTGTGGGTAGGAGGTGGGGGAAGCGGAGAAGGAAAGCTGGCAGATGGTGTGCACCACTCTGAGACTGGCCCATGTATGCAATGTTTAGTCCTCGGTGGCCATGGTGCTAGGAGAGGTTTATCCACCCCTTCCGTAAAATACTTACCATGATGGCCACATAGTGGCGCTCTGGGAATGGTAGGGGGCCATCCATCTGCAGCAGGTGGTACTGAGTCTTCCAGAACGTGCTGAGGTACTCCGGGTGCAGCCCCATCACCATAGTGATATTGTCCACACGTCCCGTGGCCACAAACGCCTCGATGAAAATCTGCCGATCAGAGCTCTCTGCTCCCTCCTGCAAAATCTGAAAAAACGACCAACAGGAGGTCACAGGCGCTCTACACACTGCACAGGGCTGGGAGGGTCACCTGCAGGCCTAAGATTTGGCTCCTGGCACTAATGTGCAGGCCCGGATGGGAGAGCAAGCAGGGGAGGAGCTGGGCCTTGCGCTGGCTTTTCCCACGTGCACTAGAACATTGGCGAGGTACACGCGTCCCCCCAAATCAGGGAAACAAACGTATATCCCCCCAATACAAGCATGAACATTGAATGGGCGGGGGGGGGGGGGGGGGAGAGAGGAATTGCACAAGATCCTCATTGCATTAATGAGGTCCCAAGAGCAATTTAACAATCAATGTTAGACTGCAGCAAGATTTTCATTGTTCTTGCTGATTAGTCAATAATGCATTAGATTGCCTGTACCTTGCCCCACACCTTGGACGTTTCACGGTGCTATCAAGGAATGTGCAACACCGCTCTTATCAGGATAAGAGCTTGACCAGGCACCTTCAGCACCCTGAACAATGCTTACTCTTGCAACAGGCCCCATTCTTACCAGCTTCTCTCATTTTCAAGGGCAGAGCAGCGTAGCAGCATATTCTATCGACATCCCCCCAAAAGGCCAAACACTGGAAGCCACACTGGCCTCAGAGCTGGGTTCCAAGCAAGCCGTACTTGTTTCCCACAAAACCTCAGAGGATTCCATCTCACTAGCCTGTAACCATCATCCACCCATGAACCGTGCGTTCCTACTGCTATTAAAAACCACAACCCTGCAATCACCTACCCATGCCACAATCTTATCTATTGGTTCCATCTAACAGGGAAAGGATGCTCTCGGCTCTCGGGCCGGAGTTGGGGAACTTGGCACCTTTGCAGGTGAAGGCAGAACAGAACTCTCTCAGCTTCAGTAAAAATCCCAGGTAGAGGCCTGGATTTTTACATCATAGCTTAGGCAGATTTTATGTTGTGAGTGGTGTAGCCAGATTTGGGAGTTTTTAATGTATTTTGTGGTGCATTAATCGTAAGCCGCTCTGGCCAGATGTGGAATCTGATGTGTGGTATATAAGAAATGAGAAATAAACACCTGGACTTCCAAGACAAAGTAAACAATTTTCACAAGAATTTGAACAGATTCTCTTGTGGATGCCTCTGAAGCGAGTATCTCCTTCATATTCAAGCTGCATCCTTCTAAATGCTTGGTCAGAAAAACAAATCTCTACCTCCTGCCAGGAAGCACCCCATGAGCAGACATTCCTGGCCACAATCGTGCTATGGCACGGAGAGAGGCCTATCTGCTCAAGAACAATCAGATTTTGAAAGCTCACCTATAGAAGATCCTCCACCCCTCCTTCCTTAAGCATCACTGTTCTAATTTACCTCCTCTCCCTGCCACCCACCACACATTTCAATCCCCTTTCAACAGCCAAGATTGCAGGAGGCCAGGATTCCTAAAGAGAGCCCCTCATGCCAAGCCGGAAAGCAAGGATGTGGTGTATGAGTCAGGCTTGCCCATTATCAGCAGGTGGCTGGCTGAGCTACACAGGGCAGTGCAACCATAAGCCAAGCTTGCAATTAACCCAAGGTTGTTCTTTCACCCACACATCCCCCTCCATTGTAATCCATAAAAACAAGACTACCTTCCTGGCTGAGGAAGGCCCCCCCCAGAGACCCTCTACGCCAGACTCTCAAGAGTACATGTGCACCCTACCAAGACGTGCATCAGATTCCTGCATAATCAGTGTTGGGGTGACAGACTTGCAGATGGCTGCGTCCTTAAGCCCGGATAACAATCTCATTCAATGCCAGGAAGGTTTACCCCTCACTGTAGGCACCCCAAGCTGTGCCCCCTGTCTCCTTCTGGCTGAGGAGAGAAAGAAGCCATCCTCTAGGTGCCTGAAGGGACCAGCTCCTTGATCCACATTTCATAGAGAAATCTGGGTCTGCAGGGTCCTAGCCAGCAATTTGCATACATGTTCATAATCTATACCAAGGAAGACCATAGGATTACCAGCTCAGTGTGTGCTCTCTCTCCAGGACCTATCCTAGGACACAGAATGCAGCTCACATCCCTCCACCATTATCAGATCACTAAATATACTGCAGACCCTGGCCATTTACGTTCTAACATCAAAATTTATATATAAAGAGAAAAAAATAAAGTTAATGTGAAAGCTTCTGAACATCCCAAAAGCAAAATTCTCTTTCTACAGCAGGGGTTCACAACCCAGTCTTTGGGACACTCCAGGCCAGGCAGGTTTTCAGGATACCCATAATGAATATGCATAAAATAGAATTACAGACAATGCAGGCAGTGCTTGCAAATCTCTCATATGCATATTCATTGTGGATATTCTGAAAACCTGACTGGTTAGTGTGCCCAGAGGCCTGGGTTGAGAACTCCTGTTCTGGAGGATAGCTTATAGCATTATATATATTTTAAAAAGTGTGTAATGTGCTTTTATTAATAAGAAAAATTCCTCTCCCTATCACTTAAGCAAGGATCATTGGGGTAACAGTTTCTATCAGCTCATTAAAATGCCCTAGGCTGGAGGCAAGTAATTAGTCATAGAACTGACTATCAAGGGTCAAGTCATTACTACAAAAGGGATATTAATCTTGAGAAAATAATTCAAACATATGCGCAGTTCTGATTTCCAAGGGTTTTCTGCCACTGGGTGATGCCACCTATCAACTGCCCTGAACACTCCTGTTGTATACAGTCTACTAAACACTTCTGTAGCACTACCTGACGTAGTAATCAGCAGTCCCTTCTCAGTAGAGCTTACAATCTAAGTATCCCCCCCCCCCCCCCATGCTGTAAATGCAGTTTCATAGGAGATAGAAAACATTTCATGTTCATTTCACCAGCAAGAACAAAACAGGACAGACACTCGTTTACTTAACATCCACCACCACGCCTCCATATGTCTTACCTCAACAGGAATAAAGGCGCTTGGGCCCCGTCCCAGCTGCCGAGGAACCTTCACTCTTCTCTCCTGTTAACGGAAGAACAAGTAAATATCAGGAGAAAGCAGCCATTAACATTCACGTGTTCGTCTCGTCGCCTGCTTTGACTTCCAAAGCCAGGCCGTTTCCCCGGAGGAGACTGGGCATGTTCAACACTGCTCTTCTTACAGAGAGAACAGCGGGAGTAGGAAGTACCTCGGAGATGATTAACTCAACGCTGGTGCTATCTTTGTGCCTCAGCCTGCTGACTAGGCAAGGTCTCCACCTTAAAAATAAAAAAATAGTTCTGGTCTTCCTTTATAGCAAGTCCCTGTCTTTGTTGCATCAACTAGGAGACAGCAATGAAGAGAGGGCGGAGGAACCTGAAAGCATTCCAGGCAGATGTGTCAGCAGCTTCCTCACACTGCCCCGAGCGTGGGTGCAGCACCCAAAAAAAGGCATGGGGAATCCAGACAGGAGCGCAGCAAGGATCCAGAGCCTTCCCCTGTGAAAAACATGAGCAGGTCTTACAAAAAAACCCCCCCAAATACTGGAGCAGTCACCCACGTGCACTGCATCGTTCTAGGGCACCCGAGGGAGCCAGTCTGGCCGCCACAATTCTTCCAGAACACCAAGTTTCACTGGAAAACCATTCCTCTGCCTCAATACCCATCGTGTACCGTACTCAAAGGGTTTATTTAAAAAGTGTGTAGGTCTCATTGTCCAAGGTCCTAAGCAGCTCCCAAAGAAACATTCATAAGATACAAATATAAACAAAGCAAGCCAGCACAATTTCCATTACTGTAAAAGCACACAAGCAGGTAGACCCATATCCAACAGGCCACGAAATCCCGAACCATGAAGACATTCCTAGACTTGCTCTGCTGAGCAATATGAGCTAGGCAGTCCCAGGACCTGGACAGTGGATTAAAATTTAGCAAGTTTCCAAATAATGGACTTCAAAATCCTGCTTTCCAGTTACTGGGCACCTTCACGTGCCTGGCAGGAGCTGTGATGACTTCTCATCTGTGCAGGCAAGAGATGGCAGCATCGGATACAAGTGATCACCAACCACCTTTCTTGTAACCAGCAGTGGAAGTGACCAGATGTTCTTGCTTTAAAAATGTGTGTCCAGTTAGGAGGGCCCCAACATCCAGATGCTTATAACAAACTCCTATAAATCTGTTCTAAGCTTAACATGCATGCATGAGTTCCCTTCCATGCAGAGGGTTGCTGCAAGCTCTGAACTATTAGGAAAAGTTAACCTGAACCTATAGACCGTATCCAAGATAGGCTAGGTCAGTATGCTCCAGGTAAAGTGAAAAGTACCACCACCATCCATGAAGGAGCAAACTCTTCCAAGCACACACCTCTGTGCCAAGGGAGTGGGGACTGCCCAATCCTGGGAGTAAAAGGATGCTGCCTGTTCCAGGTCAGCTCTCTCTCGTGCCAGATCTGCAGGTGGGGCGTAGGCCAAGTCAAGCTCTGGCTGGCCTTTACTTTCCTTTGGCATTATTTATGTTGGGTTTCAGCAAGACAAGGTCAAATGTCAGCATGCAGAAGCACTGGGGGTATGCCAGACCATGGTTTATGGGCATCAATAAAAAAAGGAATAAATACAAAAATAAAAACCACCACCAAGTTGAATAACCAAATACAGATTTTGTCCTGGATAAGGCAGGGCCATATAGAGGTCATTTCTAAGCATCTTTCAGCACCGAAGGATTCATGGCATTTACGTCTGCTCTACCAATGTTTGGCCCCTTAGCACAGGGTGGGCACTACAGAAACAAAGCCATATTTGATCCTTATCCCATTACACACAGGGAACCGGATCAACCTGGACATGGCACAAGTGCTGGGAAAATTCTCTCCGTATGAGGGTTGCAGCCTGAAACCCACAATTTTGATTTCTAATTTTGCAAATTCAGAATGCTCGACACTAGGCCAAGCAAACTCAAGATGATTACAGCCAGAATGCCGGAAAGGAGGGCCAACCACTAAGGAAGTTCTGCGATTCCATTTAATCCACATTGCCTGGCCTTTCACAGAGGGTAGGGAGTGTAAGACATATACTGTATTTACAGATCAGCTCTTTTGGGCTGGGCCAGATGATAACACCAAGATATATTTATTCCTTTAGAGAGCTCCCTGCTCCTAAACCAGAGAAAAGTGCATCATAAACGAATCTTTAAAGATGGAGTCCAAGAAAGTACAGGTGTTGCTTATGCCATCACCACATTTTACACTAAATAACCTGTGAGATTCAAGCTTCTCCCCTCTGTGAAAGGTACTAGCAGACTGGTTCCAATGCATTTCCCCAAGCTACTTAATTCGATAAAATGGTGCGGTTTTAGTTTAGGTATTTCAGTTGCATTTATTCTGCCATATGGAAGAAGATTTAATAGTGTGAGCTTGCAAAAGTGTGTATACAAGTGTGCAAACTGTAGGAGGGTTTTTGGGGGGTTTTTTGAGACTACAAGCTCATGCTGGTAGCATGTTTCCCCACTTGTACTGTTACAGTAGCACCAAGTAGATTTTGTGTTTCTATACTGGCAGTTGGCATAAACACTTCATTGTCTTAGTGTTAGATGTATTAACAGAACAAGATCACCACAAATACAAGCCCAACAAAAACAGTCACCACCCGGTACATTTCAGCCATCGGTGGCACACGGTAAACATGTTTACCACGGGCCGGATGCAGGGAGCCGCACGGGCTCACTCATCTAATGACAGGACAGGTTTGGCAGAGGACACAGCTGCCCTCAGGCACCAGGTTCAAATTCCACCGACTGGAGATTAAGTTAGAACGAAGCCCACCAAAGCCCTCCCTGCTCAGACAGCTGTCCTAGCCCCTCCAGCCAGAGAAAAGCACCCTAGTAACACTTCTGCCAGTTTTGTGTTTCTTTAAATTACAATTTGACACACTGCATAAGACTATCCAGCTTATTAGTCAGATATGCAGACAGGCATTCACACAGTTTTGTACACTTTCAGAGGCAAGGTGAACAGGTCAAGCTTATTTTACGTAATACACGTTCTTCTCCAAAAGGAAGTGAATAGAATAAGGATCTATTTAGGTTCTAATTTTTATTTTATATTGTCCAATAGAAGGTTTATATAGTAGCTTTCAAGATCAATCAGGTCTCATCTTTAGCTTTCAGAAGCACTGCAAAAATCCCAGGAACCTGGCACCATCCTGGGAGGAGCCGTTACAGCCCGGCACTGATCCCCTACCACTCAGGACAGGAGGCTGGGGGCGGGGGACAGAGGAAAGATTTTTTTTTTTTTTTTTAAGTTATGGAAAAATATTTTCCCTGGCTTCTAAATGCTTTGCTGGCTCTCAAGTTTACTAAGCACATAAAAAGGTTGCTTTGTGAAAAAATGACATCATAAAGCATATACAGCCAAATAAAAACAAAGGTAAATTTTGAAAGCCGGCCGTGTGCCAAAAAGTCAGAAGATGGGCGCCCATCTAGCACGCGTGCGTGTCCACCCAATTTTATAAGCTGACCACATGCATACACGAGTACTGATGCGCGAATCTCTCACTTCGGGAGGGGGGCAAAAGATGTGTGTGCCAGGTAGCTGCACGCCTGGGCTATTTTATAACATGTGCGAACAGGATATACAGATGCCATAATTAGTAAAAATGTCCTACTTAACACGTTTCTACGGCACAGTGTCAAACGTTAAATTAGCTTACTAATTTTCTTCATGAAGCAACCTCGTCTATTTTATTGTTGTGCTGATTTTATTTTTATGTCATGCTTAAGTATATTTTAATGACCATTATTTTGTGTTTGATTATTTTCAACTATTTAGGTCTACTTTAGTTGTAATCGGATGTAAATGTTATGGAACGTGCGGAATATACATTTCTCAAACTAACTAGCTGTTTCCCACCCCATTACTACTACTGCTTGGTCTGATAAAAGGCGGTGCAACCTACAAAAGTTCTCGTATCTTGAGAAGAATCCAAAAAGGAGTATATTTTTTTTTATTTATTTATTTTGAACACGGCTGTATACTTACCTGAATGCTCATCAAAAGGAGATGCTGCTACCAGTCCAGAGGAAGGTCAAGGCCTTCCAGGACAAAGCAATGTTCACAAACTTTCCTATCCCTAGCAAGATATTATTGCCCATTAATCTGGGGGGTGGGATTCAGGCAATGGGAGCAGAACTCAAGACTGGGTAGGGTGGCAGCAAAACAGTCTATTGTCTGCCCTGTTACATCCCCTCAGAGCTCTCTCTGCCTCCTGGAAACCCCCAAAAGAGGTCAGCAAGAGAAAAAGGACACTTCCTGCTCAGGAGCTGTGAGCACCAGTCCCCCCTGCAGGTTGCACAGATCGGCTGCGGGATTGCATCAGACACAGGTTTATGGTGTAACAAAGCCCACGGATTTCACTAAAAGCACAGTCACACTCCAGGAAGCCAAAGTTAGAAAAAAAGAGGCAACGTGATTGGAGGCAGGCAGCTATGTATGGAGTCTCTGGATACCGTACAATGTCCGAGCATGGAACAGCAGCCTGCAGACAATCAGGTCATGTGGCATTAACTTAGGAAATGTTGGGGTTGTGCCAAGGCTAACTAGGAGTCAATGCTTTATTTAATAAAAAAAGAAAATCCAATATCTGTTTTACCTGCACTATAGAGTTTATATGAATGGATGCTTCCCTATGGAGATTGAGGGCAAAGTGCCAGACTGATTTTAAGAAAGCCTGGCACAGAGGACCCTTAGTGGTGGGGAGGAGCTAGGGCCTATGGTATGCAGCAGTCAAGGAGAACAGACTGAGGAGCCTGAAGTTTCCTCCTCTTTCATCTGTCGTCATTTGCATGTCTATGACCCTTCTCAAGGGACTTCGATACCCATGGCACTGATATGTGGAATTTACTGCACAACTAAAAAGTGAATTACATGATTGATATGGTAATAGTTCCTAAATTAAAATAAAATCTTGGTTGCAAAGCTCCTGCCTCAGATTGAAGCAGTTACAGGTTCTGCGCAGTCCCATATCAGAGCTGCACTGCCGGGAGGTACAGACCAAACAAGTCTGCCAGAATTTGGAATTGCATTAAAAAAAAAAAAAGCCGAACAAGAAAAAAAGGCCAGAGGAAAAGGCATTTCTCAACAGGGCAGAAAAGATGCAAAGGGCGAAGAACTGAATGGAGTAAAGCAATTGCATGCTCACACATCTCACCATCTATGGTACTCGGAACGGATCACTGGGATCAGATTCTGATTTGAGTTTTTTCTATACCGGTATTCGTGATGAGTATCACATCATGCCAGTTTACAACAAACAAGGGGGTTTATGTAAGGACGATCCTTCTCTCCCCCCCCGACGCCCATGGCTTCCAGAGGGGCTGAATCAGGAGCCACCACCTTACTCGGCTGCAGTGTGTACGACGCCACTCCAGCCTTGCACAACCCCAAGAGCATGCATGGAGTCTCCGGGATGTGGACGCTTCGCACCCTCTCAAGACTCTGGGCAGGATGCAGCAAGAGAGCCCCCACCTCCCAAGATAGGGACCAAGACAGACAGGTTTAAGGTGAGTTTTCATACATGAGATCTTCAGCTCCTCCTTCACCCACCCCAAGACTCATGGACTGGCAGCAGTCCCTTCTTGACCTTTTTGGATAAGGCTGAACTTATCCAAATACGTGGGAAAGGGGTGCTAGAAGAGGAGGGTTAGCAGCCTTCCACCTGAACCCTTGGGAGTCAAAGTTAGGAAAACTGCCTGTGCAAACCATTACTATGCTGCCCCCCCCCCCCACCCAGATTCATTCAGTCTCTGTCCCGGCCCATCAAATAAAGCCCAGCTCCCTCCTGCAATCTAGTTTTTAAAAAGCTGACATGCCCCCACCCCTCACACATGCAGAACACAGAGGCCCTCACTAAACACAGAATGAAGAGATCAGAAAGTATAAACAGAAACGTGCTGAGAACTGAACTGTAACCCACAACATGCCAGCCTCTGTATGCAGAGCAACAATGGAAAACAAACGTTACCATTCTTCATAAAAACATTAAACAAAATCAAGAAATATAAAACAATCAATAGTAAAATCATAGCCCTAAAAATAGTTCAAACCAGTTAATCATCAAAAATTTCCAAGACACCAATAAAATTTCAAAAAATCCAATTAAAAAAATGTCCTATCCCCCCCCCCCCCCAAAAATGAAATATTTCAGAAGAGCAGAAATATCAATTTACATCCGATATTTAAAACTAGTAAGACTAGTAAAACTAGTATGTTCTCCATACCTGGGATCTTTTGACTTCCAATCACCTTGAAATCATCGTAGATTGGGGGAGGTAGGGCCGTATAGATTTTATCTTCCCTCACACACGCACAATAAAAAACAAACATTCATTCTCAGTCTCACATGCACAGGCTCCTTCTCCCTCACAGATACATTATGTATGTGTGTGCCAGTAAGAGCCTGGGTGTGACATGGCTTTCACAGGCACACAAAACATTCACAAACACACATATACATATATCATACATGGCCTCCTATCATCAGGCCGAGGTAGGACAAGCTCCGCCATGGCCCAAAGGCCTTACTGCTTGTTGGGGGGAAGCAGACGTTATGTGCGGGTGCATGGCGCACACAAAGACATGGGCCTCTCCTTCAGCCGCCAGCAGGTTGAGCTCCACTGGCAGTTCCTTCAGCCACTGGCAGCCTCTCTCCTTCTGCTGCCCGTGGCCTCTCCTACTGCCGCTGGCCCGCCGCCTCGTGCAAGTGCACGGTACACATACCCGATTGCGCCGGGTCTGACAACTGCCAGTGCAGGATTAAGCCTTTTGGTACAAAATCACCAAAAAAAACCCAGTTAACCAAATATGTATTCACTTAAATTCCAAGAATGCGCAAGTACAACCCAAGAACAAATACTGTTTTTCATTTTTCTTCAAACATTTAAGTTGTGTCTTCTTTTGGTGTGAAAATGAACTTCACTTGGTGTAAAATACTCATTTCTTTTCATGGAAGTTGTATGCGCTATCCCATAACTTAGATACAAAAAGAGAAGTTGGGCGTGCCAGATGGCTCATTGGCAGTGCTGACGTACAGAAGGGTCCCTCAGATCAGGCCTTCTGCACCCTAGGTCGTCTAGGGATGCTATGGAGGCAACATTCATAGCCCAAGGGGGTTGGAAAACATGGAGGTTGCCACCTGGTGGCCAGATTTAGAGCCCATGATGTAGGGTTCCAGAAAGAGCCTCCGGTGCAGGACTCCCAGCCCGACACTACAACATTACCAACAGCAGGCGGGTTGAGTATGAAATAGAGGAACGAACCCAGGGAACTGTAAATGAAGCCTCACGGCATCAGAATCCCAACTGGTTCTGAGTCAGCTATAATAAAAGAAGGAAGGAACTACTGGGGGAAGGCAGCATTTTGAAAACAGATAATTTTCCCTGAGGAGTTGAGTCACCCAATACCAGCTGAGGTGTGGAGGTCCAGAGGCTTGCAGGCTGACTGCAGACCTTGGGGAGATCGATCGCTTGGCTTGGTCCCACAGCGCTGCTGCACTCTCCCAGGAAATCGTCTTAAGGCAGTGCGAGAGGCAGCTCGGCACTGACATTGAGGTCCCGGGCCTTTAGATTCTTCTGCCCCGCGGCACGCTCCTGACATTTGTATTTTTTTCTTCCTTTTGTTATGGGCAAAAAGAGAAGAGGGAATATCATGTCATCCCTCCTAGTGTCTTACACCATTAAGACCACCACCGGATTCCCATGTCCTCCGTCCTCAATCACCACTGCAGGGAACTGAATAACGATGGAAAGACCCTCTCCACCACCTATGCCCTCTGTTACTTCAGGCTATGAAGTTTTAATTCAATACGACTCATGCTTATTTTACACAGATTCCATCTGGCCCCAGTAACCCTCCCCAAGTTCTGGAGAGGAATGTCAAGGGGCACAAGCTGTCTCTTCTGTGGCTCCCACTTATCTGCCCATTCCTGATTCAGTTCAGCCTCCCTAGGCTCTCGGAGCCGGAGATGGATGTGATAATACATCTGAACCCATTGAAGTCTCATTAAGGGACATACGGACGGTGGTAAGGCCTGAAAAACCTTTGTTGAACTCTATTACTCTCTCATCTGGAATTTCCATAAGATCAGTTAGATCCAAGGATAGGGCAAACAATCTCAGGTGGCTGCACATTCAATTAAGATTACTAATTGCAATCTGCTAACACCTCAGGAATAAAAGATAGCCTGAGTGCTCAGCGAACCATCAGGTGGAATCTTTTGAGAATTTGAGACTTAATCTCAGATGGTTGAGCTTTCCAAAATCACACTATCCGGTTTGGAACTTAAATACTCTCCTGAAGTGTTAGATTTCTCTTCAGAGAATTGAATTACCGTATATGCCAGATAGAAAGAAGTTATCCAATCAGGATGGAGGCAATCGAGATGTCTTTGCTCCTATCTCTAGCCCTGATTTTTCTGAATATCCTTATTCTAACAACATTCCTACTAGGGCCACAATGATTGTCACCTTTACCCTAGAATTAGAAAGGAATAATTTTCTTCAACAATATTTTAAATTTAGAGGGAACTGTTCCGTGGTCAGCAGGTACAAGTTCTCCTGGATACCCAGGTTAAGAGAAAGGTTTCCTTTATATTTGAAGCCACGTGTGATTTCCTTGGGAGCTTCTTTTGTCCTAAAATACCCATGTAAATGATTACTTTTCAATGTTTTGACCCAATACAATGGGAGACTTCTAGTTAATAAATCTGCTTCACCTCTTAGTTTAGACTGGGTGGGATCACAGTATGGTGATAGGGTAGATATTTGTAATGTTTTATTATTTCTTTGTTCTCCCTATCATGGACTTCATATGAATTAATATTTTTTTTCCTAATCTTGGTGTCCTCAAATGTCATCTTGGTTATGTCATTTAAATGATTAAAAATTAAATGGGGGTTTCTCTGATTTTCTATACATGACAAAAATGGATTTCTGCTTTTCACTAGCATTGCCAGAACTTCTTTAAATCAATTTGATAATTAGCAACATACAGGAAACCCAGAAGAGAAAGTAATGGGAACTCAGACTTTTGAAAGCTCCTCCACTGTCACCAATTCATTGCTGAAAACTAATAACACTGCTGAAAATGTACAACCGCGATGTACCAAGATCAAACTGTAAACAAGGCCATACTTAGGATCCTAAGTTATGATTATTTATAGTCTATGAACTGGTGATGCTCAACTACTTGTACTGGTCTTAATCAAACAGTTTTAACTTGAGGAGCAGATGAATACGGCAGTAATAGAGATTAATTTTTAAGGAATCTACACAGTTTGGACAGAGGAAGTCAGTTTGAGTATATATAATCTATTTTAAAAAAAGCCCCTGATGCATCCCATACCATAAGCGAAACTCTGCCAGATTTGGATTATTTCAGTTTGAATTTTTCACCTTGATCTCCATAATAAATTATTCCAGGAACTAAAACAATTCATCTATGGTTTGTTAGCTGCTTCTTGGCTCTTACAGTCTTCCCTATTGCTTTCTGGTACAATGGAAGCAGTGCATGCAGGTCCATTCCATGCATATTGTGGATATCCTGAAAATCTGGCTGGTTAGGTGTGCCCTGAGGACTGGGCTGAAAAGTCCTGCTCTAGATGACTGCCTAGTTACGTAATGGAAGAACTGGCCCTGCTAGGTTGATATTAATCCAATCCCCACACAGGAATCTCATGGCTATGCAGTGGACAACTGAAAGTAGAATTTTAAAAATCCGGGAACATGGCTATAATTTTAAAAAGATGCATAATTCATTCCCAAGATGTATATTCTTTTTTTTAAGAAACTAGTACTAATTTTAAGAAGCCCAAGGAACAAGATCTGAAGCAAGTTTATGCAACAAGTCTCATACAGCATTTTGAAATGGTCTGGGGTCAGCAAGTGCTGCAAAACAAATGACCCAGATTCGAGGCTTGGATCAGGCCTTCTGCCCCCTTTTCCCCCTCTCCCCCAGGCCAGCCAGAGATGCTGCAGAGGCAGTGAGAGAGGAGGGAGTCTGTCATGGACATTATTCAAGAGGCCAGGCTTAAGGCTCCAGAGGACGTGCTGCCCACAACCCAGGGCTTTCACTGCAATATCCAGGCAAAGTGATCTGGGAGGGAGGTTGGGCATGACTCCCAGGGGAAGTGAAAGAGGCTATTTTAGCCAAAAAAGGAGCCTTCAAAAATTGGAAGGATCCATCTGAAGAAAACAGTAAAAAGCATAAGCTGTCAAGTTAAATGTAAAACATTGATAAGGCAGGCTAAGAGAATTTGAAATGAAGTTGTCTGCAAAGGCAACAACTCATAATAAAAACTTTAAATATATCCGAAGCAAGAAACCTGTGAGGGAGTCAGCTGGACTGTTAAAGGGGCTCTTAGGGAAGATAAGGCCATTGCAGAAAGACTAAATTAATTCTTTGCTTCTGTGTTTACTAATGAGGATGTTGGGGAGATACCGGTTCTGGAGATGGCTTTCAAGGGGGATGAGTCAGACGAACTGAACCAAATCATTGTGAACCTGGAAGATGTAGTAGGCCAGACTGACAAACTAAAAAAAAGAGTAGCAAATCATCTGGACTGGATGGTATATACCCCAGGGTTTTGAAGAAACTAAAAAATGAAATTTCAGATCTGTTAATTAAAAGTTGTAACCTATCATTAAAATAACCCATTGTACCTGAAGACTGGAGGGTGGCAACTATAACCCCAATATTTAAAAAGGGCTCCAGGGGCAATCCTGGAAACTATAGACCAGTGAGCCCGACTTCAGTGCCAGGAAAAATAGTGGAAACTATTCTAAAGATAAAAATCAAAGAACATTTACATAGACATGGTGTTTAATGGAACACAGCATGGATTTACCCAAGGTAAGTCTTGCCTCACAAGTTTGCTTCATTTGAAGGGGTTAATAAACATGTCGCTAAAGGTGAACTGGTATATGTAGTGTATTTGGATTTTCAGAAGGTGTTTGACAAAGTGCCTCATGAGAGGCTAAGGAAACTAAAAAGTCATGGGATAGGAGGCAATGCCCTTTCGTGGATTACACACTGGCTAAAAGACAGGAAACAGTAGGATTAAATGGTCAATTTTCTCAGTGGAAAAGGGTAAACTGTGGAGTGCATCAGGGATCTGTACTTGGACCAGTGCTTTTCAATATGATTTGGATGAGTGAGGTAATCAAATTTGCAGATACAAAATTATTCAGAGTAGTTAAATCACAAGCTGACACTGATAAATTGCAGGGGGACCTTGCGATATTGGAAGATTGGGCATCCAAATGGCAGATGAAATTTAATGTGAACAAGTGCAAGGTGATGCATATAGGGAAAAATAACCCATGCTATAGTTACATGTTAGGTTCCATATAAGCAGTTACCACCATGGAAAAAGATCCAGGAATCATAGTGGATAATACACCAAACCAGTTGGTTCGGCAGTCAAAAAAGCAAACAATGTTAGGAATTATTAGGAAGGGAATGGTGAATAAAATGGAAAATGTCATGCCTCTGTATTGCTCCATGGTGAGACATCACCTTCAGTACTGTGTATAATTCTGGTCACCTCATCTCAAAAAAGATAGTTGCATCGGAGAAGATAGAGAATTGTGAACAAAATGATAAATGAGAAAAGGCTAAAGAGGTTAGGACTTTTCACCTTGGAGAAGAGATGGCTGAGGGGGGATATGATACAGGTCTTTAAAATCATGAGCAGTCTAGGATGGGTAGATGTGAATCAGTTATTTACTCTTTCAGATAATAGGACTAGGGGGCATTCCATGAAGTTAGCAAGTAGCACATTTAAAACTAATAGAAGAAAATTCTTTCACTCAATGCACAATTAAGCTCTGGAATAAGTTGCCAGAGATGTGGTTAG
Organism: Rhinatrema bivittatum; assembly: GCF_901001135.1. Classification (NCBI taxonomy): domain Eukaryota; kingdom Metazoa; phylum Chordata; class Amphibia; order Gymnophiona; family Rhinatrematidae; genus Rhinatrema; species Rhinatrema bivittatum. Next base: position 87,246,923 of record NC_042625.1, read on the forward strand.
TGCAGTTAGTGTAGCTGGGTTTAAAAAAAGGTTTGGATAAGTTCTTGGAGGAGAAGTCCATTAACTGCTATTAATGAAGTTGACTTAGGGAAAAGCCAATGCTATTACTAGCATCAGAAGCATGGGATCTACTTAGTGTTTGGGTACTTGCAGACTGGATTGGCCACTGTTGGAGATAGGATGCTGAGCTTCATGGACCCTTGGTCTGTCCCAGTATGGCAATTTCTTATGTTCTTATGTACTGTTAGAAAGCTCCAGCTGCTCCTTAACCTGAAAGCCATTGAGACAGTAATGCATGTTCTGATTACATTGCTTCTGGACTACTGTAATGGCCTAAATTGCCATTAATTAATAAGCAATATTAGCTTGAGATGTATTTAATGTTTGAGCATTTGCCAGATACTTCTGACTTGGATTGGCCCCTATTGGAAACAGGATGCTGGGCTTGATGGACCCTTGGTCTGACCCAGTATAGCATCTCTTATGTTCTTATGCATGGGCCTCCCAGAATGGCTTTTGCTGAGGCTTCAGGTAGTCCAGAATGCAGTAGTTAGGGTGATTATGGGTTGTTCGAGAAGGACTTCCATCACTTTGGTTTCATGGGATTTGCAGTGGCTTCTGGTGGAAGCAGGGAAACAAGTGAAAAATTCTGATGGCCTGAGCATTGAGAGAACGGCTTTAAAGGAGAAACTGGCACAGTATTATCCAAAGCAATAGCCGAGATCTACTCAAGGTGCATCCCTGGTTGCCCCCTCCTTTAGGGAGATGGAGCAGCTCCATTATAAACTAGAGTTTTTTCAGTGGCAGCGCCGTCGTTATGGAACTTGTTACCACTGGAAATTAGACTGGAACTGAATTAGTGTAAATGCCACCAAAAGGTGGCAAACGTGGCTCTTTGCTCAGTTTTCCCACTGCACAGAGATTTTTTTGTTAACTGGGTAACATCAGCAGGTGTTTGTGGCCTCAGACCAAGCCTTTTTCGTTACTACTTGACATTTTTGGTGCTCGTTGGGTCATTTTTTGTTGTGCATTTGGTTTTTATTTAATGTAAGCTTTATGATTCATATTTAATTGAATCTATGATAAAACCTTGCACATTTTTTTTTGAGCAGTTAGTTCTTGGCTGGGGAGGCAATCAAATTTTCTCAATAAATAAAATAGAGAGGGAAACATCCCTAGGTAGTTGCAAATGAAAGCTCACACTGCCATCTCCCAGACACCGGCTCCGGTTGAGCTGAAAGCCCAACAGGGTGAGCAAGCCACCTAGCCCTAAAAAAAACAAAACAAACAAAACCCAACACACTTCTAGTCCAATGAAAAAGTATTTACTACCTGAAACTTGCCTCCATTCAGGAATTCTGTAAATTAGGCACTTGTTTAGATTAAGGCAGCTGTATAATTAGAGCCACAGAGGTTTTCATGTTCATCCACTATCCCAGCTGCTAGATACTGTAGAAGGCTACAATTACACTAACCACAAGGCTAAAACCCAAAACCATCCAGGGTCATTCTTCATTTACCAAGAAGGCTGAGTCGACCAGTTGGACAGCCATTACAAGCCACAAAAATAACTTGACAAATCTGCTCCTTCCTGGTGTTTGGCTCTACTCCCTCTCTTGATCCCATTCTGGGTCTTCTTTCCTTCTGTTCAAAAGCTGTACTACCTACATTAAAAAACACACTCATTTCAACAGATTAAGCTGTGTATAAACACTTAACCTGCCAGGAACATTATAGATTTTTTTTGTTTGTAATTGTATTTCTATTGCAATTCACTTGGAGCGTTTAGATGTTAAGCAGGAAACAGAGTAAATTGGATACTGGCATAGCTCTCCGATAACCGAGCACAGCAACACCCCAGACTCACTGCCCCACCTCTCCAGGTACTTGGAAGGATACAAGGATCAGAAAAATAAGCAGCAGGCTTTTCTTTCCAGCAGTAATTCAGGTGACAAACCTCTCCCCCACTCCATCCCAATCAGGTCTTTTACATCTCTGAACATAAAGCCACCCCAAGAGGCAATGCAGGAATGAGCCATCACAGACATGGTTTCATCAGATGATTAGGTCCTTTTAATGCCCTTTTGAAATGCTTTAAAAAAAAAAAAAATAAAAGTTACACAATGCAAGCATGCAAAGTCTGATCTCTATGGAACGGTAGCAGAAGCTAAGTTCCTCAAACTATCAGCTGGTCTGTGCTTTTACTTCTGCTACTGCCCGTTTGTGTTGTGGCCATAAGAATCCTCCTCTTCTTTTTTCCTAAATATATTTGTGGCCCCTTCTAGGTTCACCATTATGGCTGCACCATCCTGCAGGTCCCTTTCCCCAGGCCACTCATACTATCCAGCCCGTAAATGCCTGGGATTGGGGCAAGGGTCACCATGACAGGGCCCCCAAATTGCTTAAATTCGTAATGCTGGGTGTGATCAAATAAGAGCAGTTTTCAAACAAAAGGGGGGAAAAGAAACAACTTTAAATACAAAACCTAAAAAATGAAATGGGAAATGTGTAATGGAATTCAAGGAAGCCAGGTTGAGAGCCTCACCGGTGTGGAAGATAAGGGCAAAGTAGATGAGACAAGATCACCAGTGGATAAAATGGACAGAATGCAAAGACCTACAACAGGTCAATCTTTCTTTGTAATTTCAAACTCCATGAAAGAGTGTGATCTTAATGACCATTAACTCATATGAATTATTTAAAGAAAACAACCTACACTACTGCTGCTCTAAATAAAAGCAACGGAGCAAAATGAGAAGTTAAGTTTTACTAAGGTAAAGGGGAACTTGCATATTTAGTCAACAGGAAAACAGCTCTGCTATTGCATTAATGATCAGCACAATTTTAGTTAATTTTGATCTCACATCGTGCATTTTACTAATGGCGCTGTCAGTGACATCACTAAATTCAGTACACCAGCTGCATTCAAACTTACCTTTTAGCCATGGCTTCAACTGCAAACATGGCTTAAAAAAATAAAAAATAAAAGGACACGTGCAAAGAGTGAAAATCTTTAACGTGTGTGTGACTAATAGTGAGGCAGTACTAGATGGCTCTAGTAACAAAACTAAATTTAGAAACCACTTCAGTTTAGCACCAAACTCCCGTGAGGCATTTTGATCTGTTGTAGGATCTTCAAGCTCCTAACAGGGGACATTACTAGATTTAGTTTTGGAAAAAAAAAAGAAGAAATAAAATCTATACAAAATGTTTTCCAGATGATCCAATGAAATCTCAAGTTCTGATTTTTATCCCCTCAGGCCCAGCATTGTATTTTATGATCTCTGTATGTAGAGAATCTATGACCACAAACCTGGAGGTGTGCGCCCCTAAGCCTCCCTATTGGTGCAGTCTGGATGACATGACTGAAAAGCCAATACAGGATTGCACAACAGCCTGCAACACCAAGCTCTCAGCCTACAGATTTACAAAGATGGCAAAAGGTAGAAAAAAACATTTAGGAAACTTGTGGGCCGGCCAAACGTTTAATGAGTGAAGGAAAGGGTTGTTTTTCCCTGGTAACTTTTTAAATATAATCCCTGACACTTTGACTGATCCCTCTATTAGGTGTTTTCTTTTGGCCCTGTTTTTTTCAGAACCTGGCATTATGATCTGATTTATTGCTCATACCCTGTTTTTATATGAACTCTACAATACAACAACATGGCTTACAACAGAAATGTACATAGACCAGCCTTCATTCATATCTACCTAGGGATTTTTCCCTTATCCCCTCCTAACTGCTTTTGTCCAGTCACTGTGATGGCAGTTCCCACCCAACTGAGGGCCATGCACCAGGGCTCTTTCCAGAATATTGCAATCATGTGACTCCCACCCCAGAATGGCCAGGACTCCCTGTCCCCTGCCATTAGAGTCCTGCTGGAGGAATCAAGTCCGGGTCTTCTGTAGGACAGTGCAAGGTACTGGCCAGCCCCTTCCTTAGTACCATGACCTCACTGCCAAGCCATGTGTCTCTCATATATATCACAAACAAACATTATAAACCACACTCCTAGTTTCCCATTTTATCCATACGGACAAAAAAGTGTTTCAATTTCAACAGAAAAACTGGATATACATAAGTATCTCAGACATAAGTTTAGAGATAACAGGAATGCCAGCAAGTTACAAACAAGATAAAAGTCGGCATTCAGAAGACAAGAAAACATGTTACAGGAATGCTTAAAGGCATAGTTAAACAATTAAAACCCATCTCAGAGCTCCAGGTCCAAGATCTCTTACCTTAAACGCAAACACTGGCATGCGAAAAATTATATAGATAGGCGATTTATACATTAATACACATTGCTGGCAGTCTCACGTCAAGAGTACACTCAGGATTCTTGTGCCAGATATGCACATGGTGACTGACACTTGCATAAAAGATGCCAATTACACATATGCAGCCAGACGATATATTCGCAATGCGAAGAGGTGGGTAAGCCATCGCAGTTATGTTTATAAAATGTTGTCAACCTCTTTGCTTGGACAAACATTCATGCTAACAGCACGGGCAAAGTACACTTTCATCATTTCATACTCTGATGCAAAAAAAGTAAGGAGTCACAATTTAAAGTACATAAGGAGGATACCAGATTTCTCTTTCAACCGACCTGCAGCCGTACACAAAGCTTCACAAATTATGCTCAGACGCACTATTTTTACCTGCCCATCTGCCATATGCTCTTGGAGACTAACAAGAATCAGCTAGAAAAAAGGACCTTTGCCTTCTGCTCTGAATTGTCTTCTCGGCCAGACGGGATTTTCCCAGTGGGACAGGAGCAAACACTTTTGCTTAAAAAAAAAAAAGTCACACCCCGCCCTCCTGTCTGCATCTTCAGATACACAGAGGAAGGGGAAGGGGAGAGGGACCTGCTCGGACATGTCCCGTCCCTGTCAAGCTGATGAACTCGGCGGCCCAAACTAAATCAAACCACTATTTGGATAAACACGAAGAGGGAAAAGAACGGGGGGTGTAAAGTGCTGCTGATTACCAAACGATAACGGATCCGCTAGTAACCAGGCGTTTAGGGTAAGTGCAGGTCAGAAGACAATGAAGGTGGGAAACGAACAGATAAGGATGCCCCCTCCCCCGCGAGGTTCGGCCCCATCTACTGGGGACGCTCCGAACCCCGGCTGTAGCGCTGCCGGCTTCCTTCTTTGTCTGCCTCTGAAATAGTCTCCTGCCAGCAGCCCGGCATGAAAGAGCAAGCCTCTACCCTCTTCCAGAAAGGTAAAACCCGAGCAGACTTAGGCTCTTCCTGGAGATCGCATCCAAAAATTCTACAGGAACCCCTCAATAAGCGAAGTGCACCCCAGGCCCGCCGCCCACGGAAAATCACCGAGCGGAGAGCAACCCCGCCCCCACCTCTTGGGCAAAAAGTCACCATTGGCTTTTAGATGCCCCGATGCTCTTCAGAATGGGGGAGGGGGGGGGTTGCGTTAGAGGACGATGAGTTTACTAATTATAAACCAAGAGAGCGCGATACATCCCCGCCCCCAAATTGAACACCGCCGATCTCGCTCCATTAAGGACCCTCGCCGCTACCAAGCAATACTTTTCATTCAGTTTGCAGAGCGCCCCCCACCGGCCAGCTCCCGGGATCAAGTCATCTACTTCTGCGCGGAACCCTCCGTCCCGACTTGCAACCAGTTACCTCGTCTGCCACGGTCTCACATTCTTTGATGCCGGAGCAGTAGCAGCTCCGGCTGCAGCAGAAATCCGCATCCGCCACCCTCATGCTGTGCAGGGAGAGACGGCAGCCGATGCTGTGGGAGGAAGGGGGGCACTTCTGGCCTTCTTACCCCCAAGGCGACAATGAGCAGCGAGCGCCGGCAACAGCTGCTTTTCCAGCCCCACACGAGACGACCTCCTCCAATCACAGAACAAAGTCATTCCCTCCCCGCCTACTAGCCGCAGCTCCGCCCCTTTGGTCACAAGGGCTCCCCCGCACCAGGAATCCTGGGAGCGGTAGTTTAGGAACTGTTTTCAAAAGCGGGCAAAAGCTGCTTTTATAGGGCAAAAAGCATAGAAGATGGCTAAGGAAACAGAAACAAAAGGCGTGTTCATTGTAAGACATATCCTAGGCAGCAACGACATCTTTAGAGTCTTTGATCCTGCGAAATTTGGAAGTGTGTGATAAGTCACATTCGGGAGCCACAGAACAGATCCGAACAGCGCCTCAACATTTTTTTTTGCACCCTAAAAACACTGGCAGCTATTTGTCTGGCTAAGGAAGCTCAGAAATGGTGCAGCACAATGGAGACCGCAATACGAGGTAGTCGCGAAAGCTACTTCAAAATTGTATCATTGTCTACAACCATTCCAGTTTTCTTCAGGAGAAATAGGGCTACTGGAATGTTGTGCTGTATAGCTGGTGTAATGGGAAATTTCGACAACTATTTTTATCCAATTGATCGCCACCATTAGGATCTACATAAACTTAAGGCAAACGGGTCACCTATTGCTAATAGTGCCCAAGCCCTATTAAATAGCTCTCTGTAATGCAACATTTTGTTTTTCTTTTTTTTAGATAAAGCACCACAACTGCAAAAGTGTTATCATGCTGTAAACGTGAGTCATTCTTAGCAATAAAGAAGAGCCTTTTGTGCAAAGAAATGCTGGTTGGGCAAGCTTACATCACTCTCTGATTTCTTACAAAATGATCTAATTTTACCGCTGAACGGTGCAAAAATTGAGAAAGGCAAGCATGCCCTGAGGATTAAGATGTATAAGGCAAGTTCCCCTTGGCTTCAAACAATTAAACAAGCTTCAGTAAATTCAGAAGCCACTCCTGATCTGTCTGCCAAAACACGTCAACTGAAAAAAACACTTACAGAGATATATGCAGAGAGGAGAAGGAGACGGGGGAGGGGAGTTCAAGAAAGCAAAATATACGGTAGTAAACTGTGCAGAATGTCAGCTTGCCCCACATCCCAACAAGGACTCTAGTGCAATATGAAAGAAAGCAGTTTAGTTGCCCTGTGAGGCTACTTAAATACGGAGCAATAAAGGTCAAATAAAAATCTAAGGTGATATCTTTGCATTGGACTAGCGAGCTTAATATATTTCTTGGAAGATTAATCAAATGCTAAATGTTTTGCTTAATCTGAGGCTTCCAGGACCAGAAAGCCAACCAGCCAAGAGCTGGTTGCCTACAATAAGGGTTTATATACAACCCCACAAACAAACAGTATATGCTCAATGTGTTTGTTTTTACATTGTATATATGTAAATTAAAGCTCTTTCTATTATTTTGCTAGAATCTGAAGTATTTTCAGCACCTGTATCCCTCCCCGCAGGCTCTAACACCCCTCTCAGAATTGAAGATGTCATTTTTAACACGTTTCCCAACAAAAAAGCAACCTGATCTTTAGGCCTCCATCTTGAGACAGGCCAGTACTGACATGCTTTTGAGGTTGCTTTTAATTCTTAAATTCTGGTCCTCCTCGATCATAGTTTTGTTGATTTGAACTGTTTCCTATAATAATTTCCTAAAGCCTCTTGTCTAAACTAGACCTTAAGCTCCACGAACAAGGGACTGCATACCAATAGTAGCACTATATACCTAGTAGTATCAAGTTCCCCACAATGTATTCAGTATCTTCCTCTCCTAGTATAATAGTAATAGGCAGAATCGTTGCAATCTGCTTATAGGACTAAAGAATCTTACGACCACCGAGGCCTGATTCCCCAAGTTTAGTACTTTATAAGTAGTACTAATATGGCAAAATAAAAACCAGTTGACCATCTCCATCGGTGTATGGTCTATGTAAACGCAAAAGTCTACAACCCAATCTCCAATTTGTAAATCTTACAAATGACTGAAATAAAAGAGCAAATATGACCATAAAAGCATGCAGCTGCAATGATAAAAATCTGCAGGGCTGGAAGGAAAAATAAAAAAGGAACCGTGAATACCAAAGTCCAGAAAGCTGAAGGAAATGCACAAACTGTTTCTTCTGCCCGGCAACAAGGCTCCTTTTGAAGGTAGAAACAGCTTGCCAATTGGGCTAAAAATATCTTGGTACCAACTAGAAGGAGGTGGCTGTCTAAGGCAACCAATCGGGAGTTAGAGGAATGCAAGGAACCTGACCATGATTGGCTGGAAAGTCCCTGCTATTTCAGCCATGCGGGGGTGGCTACATCATAGCCTGGCTGGTCTGAAAAAGAGCGAGAGTTGTTTTTTTTCCACCAAATGCTGAGGCATCTCATATCCCCCCCCCCCCACGTAGCTCAACAAATGTTTGAACATGAACATGCAAAATTTCAAGTTTGAACATGCAAGATTTCAGGATTGCCAAATCTCTCGCTCTCAGTGCACAGTATTCTCTCTCCCATGTGAGCCCTTCGAGGGCCTCCTGTACAGTTTTATTTGGTTACTTATTTCAAATTTGTGCCCGGGAAAGTCCTATCACGAGAAATGCCTCCTTCGCACTGGTGCAGAGCTGGTATAAAAGTATTTAGTGCCCTAGGCCAGTGTTTCCAACCAGTGTGCCTGCAGACGTGATCATGTGTGCCACGGAGAAGTCACCACTGCCTGATTCTCAAGGTTCAGAGCAGCACCCGGGCTCTGCTCTCAGCACCTAACAATAACAAGAGACACCAACCTTACCGAATCTCCTTTCTTAGGACATGTGCAGTCACACAGGCCTCCCCTTCCCAGCCTCAGCACAAGTCCTGGAGTATGAAAATTAATAAGCACCATGCAGCGTATGGAGAGCAGAGCCCCCCTTCTGAGCTTCTGCCTTTGAGTTCTTCCAAACTCTGTCTTACCCCTTAGGCTTTATGAGACAAGCAGAACATGCACTGAGCACTGGATGTGACTTGTGCTGAGTGCTGGGAGCAGCAGCAGTGGAGAGGCCATGGCAGCCAAGGTTACTAACTGAGCAGGCTGCCTCTGCCACACTGACTCCTCTCTCTTGCACGTGTATGTAGAGAGAAGCGGTCCTTAGTGATGGGATCATGTGTGTCTTGGCCCACCCCCCCTCTTTATTTTAAAGTTTCAAAGAGAGACTAGCAGGTCTTTCAGCGCTGCCCTAGCTATGCTTCTGGCCAGATGAATCCTCTACATGTCTGCAGTGCCTGCACCATGGAGGCACTGCAGACATGTTAATATAGGGGTGCCTTATGCTTGAAAAGGTTGGGAAACAGTGCCCTAGAAGATGAACCTTCAGTCATTCCCTCCCCCTCCCCTCAGCAGCTACAGCACCAAATTCTCTTCTTTGGTGGCACCGATTTGGGGATTTTGCTGACCCCAAAATTTTGACACTCTATGCCACCACCTAGTTTGCATAATGGAAACATCAGCCCTGGGAGGGGGAGACAGCAAGGTACATGCTTAAAATAAAACAGAACAATTTACAACGAGACAAACAGTGAAACAGAGCAGACTCAAGGCGACGAAGGGCTGACATTTGCACAGATAGACCAGATATTCATCAGGGGCGAGTTGCTGGCTGATGCCTGCCTCACCATGGCACACCGCCAAGATCACAGCTCTTTCAGCTACTGAGTCAGGAGCCGTAGGATAGAGAGGCAGGCTAAAGCTAAGCACCAAACCATGGCAGCAGAACTGGAATAAGCAGGAAGGGCTGCAAGAAGCACTCTTTTATGTATGTGGCAAGCATGGGGCAGAGAGCTGTAAGAACTCACCCCACGCTAACATGAAGGGAAGTGTCACTGAAGGAGAAAGGCTGAGCATAACGTCAGGGCCCAGTCAAGTGTGCTTACTCCTTTTCCATACGATGGGGAGCACCTCAGTACAAGATTTGAAATAAAACTGAAAACCTCAGTACAGGCAGATTTTTATAAACAACGATTTAAAATTACCTAGTCCAGTAACAGGACAGGTTCAGCAGCAGGAACTGCTGGCCCTGAGAGGGGGCTTCTGAGCACCAAAGGGCAGAGGGAGCAGTCCTGCAGCCTAAATGTTTAGGTTTTTGTTTTTAATCTGGTGTGAATTGTCCAGGTCCATAGCATTGGTTGAGTGATGTGCTGTAGTAAAATGGAGAGAAGGGGGAGGGAAGGTCATTTTTATGTTAAGCCTGAACACAACCTGTCTCTCTTATATCCGTTGCTTCTGAAAGCTAGATAGCTGCAGTCAGAGCTAATTCAATAGTGCCTCCCTGCCCCTGAGTGGAGCAAAATCCATCGCATGACACGTATATATGCAAAGACCAGATTAGCGTTAAAGCTCCACAAGAATGCAAAAAGCAAACTAGGCCATAGGGCATCTCTTGCCACTCACTCAGCTGGGCCAGTGGGCTATCGGAGATGAAAAACAATTGTCTCCCTGTTTAAACATTTACTGATCTAGAGTCAGTGCCTACACAGCCCTGCCCTTGTGACAGGGGTTAGGGACAGCCCAAGGACAAGACTTGCTTTATTTATTAAAGGCCTTTTTGAGCCTGATCAGCAATAGATGAAAGTCTTGCCTGGCTGGAGGGATAGCTTGCTGGGTGGAAGATCGCAGTGGTAATTAACACTTGCAGGGAGAATATTTTAAATTACACTCCATTTGTACCAGACAATGTAGGTTGAGATGAAATCCAACCAGAGGGTATGCTCTGGGCTAGGCCTTTATTGCTGTTTTACAAAATGTCCTGCACGTCCGAGAAAAAGAATGGAGCCACCTGACCTGTTCTCCAATGGGAAAAGCTTGGGAAAGCCCAGTCCTGTACCACTTTGAATGGATTGGGGCCTAGTGATGATGTCAAGCCCGCAGTCAAGCATGAGCCAAGTGGAGCCTCTATGACCCTGAAGAAAACCTTTTTTTTTTTTTTTTTAAATACAAAAGACCAATACGCCAATAACAGTTGCATCAGTACTAGAGATAATGTTAATGGAGCGAGCAGTAAGCAATGAATGATGTGAAGTGTATTGTTAGTAGGATACAACTTGTATTTACTGTTAGGTCGACCAAAAAAAAATGCATGAATATGAACCAAAGTATAATAGTAGCTAGTATGATATCCTAGAATATTTATGATTATGAACTAGAATACATTTACGCTGCAGTGTTGAACTACAAAGTGAATGTCGATACATACTATGTGATCGTTGACCATGAATATGAATGCGGATATTGTAAACCACTGTGATCTTCTTTTGGGACAACGGTATATAAAACGCCTAAATAAATAAATAAATGTGTGGGGCAAGGGACATGTAATAGGAACACTAAGCCAAGACCCCTGCTCGATCAGCTCTCCTAGGGAAAGTGAGGACTTTAGCATGAGCAATGTCTTTTTCTTGAGAAGACAGGGGAAGACTGAGATGATGCATAAACAAATGGAAATGAAAGTCCTGGTTCCTGAGGGCCACCATCTAAAAAAAAATGAAGGGTCATACTAGTATTTTCAGGGGGCGGATAGAAATCTGAAAACCAGCTTCCTCAAAACAGGCAGATGGGCACTCTAATTTTTATTGAATATTGCCCAACTGATCAGCCACGGCAAGACTCAAATTGAAGAGACAGTTGTAGAACCAATGAAGATGACACCAACACTGGAAGGGAGATCAATGAGAGGTCAAGCTCCTACCATATAGACACCCTGGTCAAATTGTATTTTTTAATGAATTCCTAAGGGAACAGAAGCTGATAACTCTCACATGGCAGAAAGTTAAATATGTTTTTTTTCCCTTCAAATTTTAATGCATAATTACTGGTTGCAGGGTTGTTTCTTTTTTACAGATTCAAAAAAAGGAAACAGTGAACATGACATACGCAAAGTTTGTGCACTCAGTCACCCCCTGCAGAAATAAGAGCTTCCAAACCGTTCCTGGAGCAAGCTCAGAGTTCTTCTTCCTCGCCGAGGTCTTCCAGCTGAGAAATATTCTTATGTCACCTTGCATGCAGTGCCTGTTTGGGATCTCCCCCTACATTTTCAATAAGATTCAAAGCTGGGGACTGTGAAGACCATGCAAAAAACCTTCATCTTTCTTACCTGTAAGTGTTTATGGCTGATTTTGAGGTATGGTTTAGATCATTTTCTTGCTGAAATATCCAACCTCTTTTCAGCTTCTATTTCTTCACAGATTGTGGGACATTAGTTGTTAGGATATATCGATATTTAGTTGAATCCATTCTTCATTCCATCTACACAATATTTCTTGAGCCACTGGCTGCCACACAACCTTAAAGCATAATAGATCCACACATTCCCTCCCCCTGCGTGTAAGGATTGGCAAGATATTTTTCTTTGCCACCATTTTTCTTCCCAAATGCATCTTGTGCAATTGTGATTATACAGTTCAATTGTAGTTTATCAGCGCAAAACACTTTGTTCCAAAAGGATTGAGGCTTATCAATGTTTTGTTTTGCATACTTTATTGTGATGAGGTTGTAGAAAATGTTTCCTTCTGATAACTCTCCCACACTGCTCATAGTTGTGTAAGCAACACTGCACACTGTGTATGACTTACTCCAATGTTGGCTAAACTTTTCAACGAGTCAGTTGCAGTGATCAGTGGGTTCTGTTTTGCAGATTTGACCAGTTTTATCAGAGATTTTTCTTGGTCTTCCAGATCTTGTCCTTACCTCAACAGTTTTATCCAACTCCCATTTCTCAACAATGTTTCTGACAGTTGAAATTGCTATTGGAAGTATACAGGGAGTTATTTTTATTTTTTAATCCAAATCAGGGGATGGCTAAGAGTGAATTAACTTCATTTTCAAATCCCTCATGGGTCTTAAGATCATGACAGGCTGCTTGAGGTTCCATCACCACAATCTGATGTCTGTTAGAGACCCTAGAGTGAGCATTTTCTGTGACAGGGCCTGTCTGGTGGAACTCACCAACAGATAATCTGAAAATGATTAACTTTCACTCGGATATTTAAGTGACAACTGAAGGCATATTATTTTAGGCAGGCTTTCAAACTCCAAGTCTAGGGTAACTTCAGCATTCAGTCATTTCTTAAAAATAAGCAGGGCCGAGCGACACCATAATGGGTCCCATGAAGGCAGGAGTCTGTCACTGCCGAAACGTTATCAGTGTTGGGTTCGTATTAGAGCACTTGTTTTTGGAATGAGAGGCTATAGCTTTAAAGCTAAGTAAAGTTCTTGTTACGCAATACAATTTTTTTTTTGCAAAATAATATGCCCACTGGTAGGGAGGGATGACGAAAAGGTAAGTGATGTGATCCAGAGTACTTATTTGATGATACTGGTTGCATTCCACTGCAGGCATAAGCCTGTCGATTAAACATTTTAAGCATGTAAAAAATATGACACCAGTTCAGGTTTTAATCTATGGTAATCACTTCTTCAATATTTTATAATTGGACAACTAACTTTCCACCATGTAAAGGTTGTCTCAGCTCCTGTTCAACTAGAGAGTCACTGAAACATGCAATTTGACCAGAAGTGCCTAAACCTTTGCACTCAACTATAGCCTTAGCAATGTAGGCTTTTATAAGCAGGCAGAATGACTAAACCAAACCTGTCTTTGCTACCATCGACTACGTTACTAGGAAATCCTTTAAGCTGTTGCTCTGACATTCTCTTGTATCCCCTGGGAGTAGCTCTGGTCTGAATAGCATGGTGTCACAAATTACCTCTCACTGCTTAGAGCCAGCTAGTCTGTACTGGCCCTGAGGCCGTAAACAATATTAGCCAGGTAACAGGATCCAAACAGCTCCTATTCTATGTGAAACAATTTGTGACATGATTCCAGCCTTGAGAAGAGACAGCTAAAGGAAGATATGATAGAGGTCTATAAAATCACAAGTGGAGTAGAATGGGTAGATGTGAAACTGTTATTTGCTCTTTCAAAAAAATACAAAGACTAGGGACACTCCATAAAGGTAGCACATTTAAAACAAATCAGAGAAAATTCTTACACATTTACTCCACAAATGCTCTTGAATTTATTGCCAAAGGATGTGGTAATGGCAGTTAGCATAGCTGGATTTATATGGTTTGGACAAGTCCATAAACTATTTAACCAGGTAGAGCTGGGGAAAGCCACTGCTTATCCCTCAGTCGGGCCGATTCAGTGAAGTCCGCGGGAGAGCGGACGAACGCCCACTCGCCTGTGCAGGTGATTCTGTATTTAAATTAGGTGGTGCGGTAGAAATGGGCAAAAGGAAGCGCTAGGGACACTAGCGCGTCCCTAGCGCCTCCTTTTGACCTGGAGCAGCGGCTGTCAGTGGGTTTGACAGCAGACGCTCAATTTTGCCGGCGTCTGTTCTCGAGCCCGTTGACAGCCATGGGCTCGGAAACCGGACGCCGGCAAAATTGAGCGTCCGGTTTTCGGCCCGACAGCCGTCGGCCCATTTTAAATTTTTTTTCTTCACTCTTCGGGACCTCTGACTTAATATCGCCATGATATTAAGTCGGAGGGTGCCGGCAGAAACTAGCACCTACCTTTGGGTAGGCGCTAAATGTGCGGCTTGGCTGCACATTTTACTTTCTGTATCGCGCAGGCATACCTAATAGGGCCATCAACATGCATTTGCATGTTGAGAGCGCTATTAGGTGCCGCGGGTTGGACGCGTGTTTTACGCCCCTTACTGAATAAGGGGTAAGGGAAAACGCGCGTCCAAGGGCAGGTATTGGCCTGAGTGTTTGTAGCATGGGATCTTGTCAGGTACTTATGATCTGGATTGGCCTGGATCCTGGGCTTGATGGACCCTCGCTATGGCAATTCATATGCTATCACCGAGTCCTATACTATGGGCCCTCTGACTTGCTTTGTTGATCAATTCAGTGAAATGTTCTGCTAGCTTTCTAAGAACTGTTTAGCCTGAGAGCCTCAGCCTGGCAGTCTCCAGTTGGGAGTCTGCACAACTCCCTAACCTTCAAGAGGCTCCTTTAGTGACGAAAGTGGCCTGGAATGCTTATCCTAGTATCTTGGCCTTCACCTAATCCACCATCATCTAAAGTCCATCATAACATGCAGATCACGTAGCTATTTTGCTAAACAATATTAACAGAATAGACTGAGAGAAGCAACAAGGCTAGAAGTCAGATGGCCTGACACCATTCTAGGCTCTGTGGCCATTAAGCTCATGACACTTGGGGTATATAAAAATCTTGTTTCCCCACAGCCTGGGGCTGGTCAATTTTGCTGCTGGACAAATAGTGGAACAGCGGCCCACTGGCTCAGTAAGCAATATCTGTGGAACTGGTATTTTTGCTACAAAACGGTTTTGATATTTTGCCTTAACATATTGTAATGTACATAGTAAAGATGGCAGAAAAAGACCAATAACTCCATCCAGTTTGCCCAGCAAGTTTCTTATGGTAGTAACTGCTGCTCCATGCAGATCACCCCCATGTTTCTGTTAAGGGCAGTAATATTAACAACCAAAACCAAGCAACTGTCAGACCCATAACAAAATTACCGCTAGCAACATTTTTAACGGGTGAGCAGACTTCTTGATAATTCATACAGTGCTGCTGCTTGAACGGGCCTGGTTTTTTTGGACGTGACCGTTTCTGCAGTACTGCGCTTTTTCCCCAAATGTTTGCGTTTCAGTACCCTGGACCATAACAGTCCAGGGCCCAGCATTAAGAACCTAAGAAAACATTGGCTGTCATCTAAGCCCAATTCCCCTACTGAAGCAGAGATGATACTGCAGTTGCATGAAAACCAGCTAAGCTAATTGGTTAGTGTTAGTAATCCCTTTGCCTCCTGTTAGAGGTTGCAGCTGCTGCTCCATGCAGCCTTTTCTTCATTTCCAACTCCAGCTTTTAGGGATCCACAGTGTTGAACCCATATCTTTTTGAATTTGTTTTAGTCTTCACCACCTCTTCTGAAAGGGCCCTCCAGGCATCCAATACCTTCCCTGTGAATAATTATTTCCCCGCTTTTGTCCAGAGTCTTCCCCCTCCCCCCCGAAATGTAATATCATGACCTCTAGTTCTGTTTGTTTTCAACAGAAAGGGTTTGAGGAACATGCGCATTAAAACTTTTCAGCTCTGTATCACATCTCCCCTGCACCTCCTCTCTTCCAGGGTATACTGTATTTTTCGCTCCATAAGATGCACCTAGGATTCAGAGTGGGAAAATTTAAAAAAAAAATGGTGTACTAAACAGGCTGTGTTCCCGGGCGTCTGTGCGTCTCATGGAGCAAATTAGGGGAGGGCATAAAATGTTTTTTTATTCCCATTCCCCATCCCAACCTTTTAAATTTAATTAACTACAACCCCCCACCCTCCTGACCCCCCCCCACAAGACTTGCCAAAAGTCCCTGGTGGTCCAGCGGGGGTCCGGGAGCGATCTCCTGCACTCGGGCCATCTGCTGCCAGTATTCAAAATGGCGCAGATAGCTTTTGCCGACAGCCCGAGTGCAGGAGATCGCTCCCAGACCCCCGCTGGACCACCAGGGACTTTTGGCAAGTCTGGGAGGGGGGGGGGGGGGGGGGGAGAGGTGTGTGTAGTTAGGTTTTTTTTGTTTTTGTTTTTTTAATATTCGCTCCATAAGACGCACGGATATTTTCCCCCCCACTTTTGGGGAAAAAAAGTGTGTCTTATGGAGCGAAAAATACGGTAGATATTCAGATCCTTCAGCCTCACCTCATAGGTCTTCCAATACAGACCCCACACCATTTTGGTCACCCTTCTCTAGACCAACTCTATCCTGTCTATCCTTTTTGAGATATGGGCTCCAGACTGAAATCAGTGTGGCCAAGGACATTACCACCTTTTTTTTTACAGGTTATTCCTCTCTCTATGCAGTCTAGCATTCTTCTGGCTTTAGCTATTGCCTTTTCACATTGCTTCAGATCACCAGACACTACCACCCCAAAATATCTATCCCAATCCATGCACATTAGTCTTTCACCGCCCATCATATATGGCTCTTTTGGATTACCGCACCCCAGATGCATGACTGCACTTCTTGGCATTGAATCCCAGTTACAGTGTCTTTGACCACTCGTCTTTTAAAATCATTTTTCATTCTCTCTATTCCTTCAGGAGTGTCCACTCTTTTGCAGATCTTAGTATCATCTGCAAACAAACAAACTTTACCTTCTATCCCTTCCGTAATGTCGTTCACAAAGATATTGAACAGAGCCAGTCTCAAATTGGGGCACTCCGTTTAACACAGTTCTCTCGCAAGGGCAGGTTCCATTTCCATTACGCTGCCTCCTGTCAATCAACCAATATGCAATCCACTCCACCACCTTGGCGCCCACTCCCAAGCTTCTCTTTTTATTCAAGAGCTTCCTAGGTAGACCGTATCAAAAGCTTTGCTGAAATCCTAAGGACATCTTTATCAAGCACTCTTCCTTGATTCAATTCTCTAGTCAGTGAATCAAAAAAAAATCTGGATTTGTCCAACAAGACTTTTCCCTGGTGAATCCATGTTGCATCAGATCCAGCAACCCACCGGACTGTAGATCGTTCACTATCCTATCCTCCATTAATTTTCCCACCACTGAGGTAAGGCTAACCAGCCTGTAGTTTCTGGCCTCCTCTCTGCTCCCACTCTTTTGAAGCAGGACCATCTCAGCTCTTCTCCAAGTCACACAGCACCTCTCCCATTTCCAGGGATCCATTCAGCAGAACATCTGAGCTCCTTCAGTATTCTGGGATGAATCGCATCCAGCTCCACAGCCCTGTCCACTTTCAGTTTGGATAGCTCTTCCCATACATTCTCTTCTGTAAGCGGTGTTTCGCCTACTCCATCCCCATCTATGGTCTTCACAACTAGCGACAGTCCTTCTTCCTGGGTCTTCTTTAGTGAAAATGAAACGACTGTTTAACAGCTCTGCCATTTTATTGTGTCTCTCGCCACACATTGCTCTCTTCACCTTTCAATTTCATTATACCACTTCAGGCCTCCCCTTCTCTCTCTTATATAATAAATCTGTAAAATGTTTTGTCACCTCACTTTACCATTTGCTTTCCTGATTTCTTTGTCTCCCTCAGCTTCACCAGGTATTCTTGTCTTCCTTTTTTGGGATCCTTTATACTTCTTGAATGCTGTTCTTTTTGCCTTTATTTTTTTCAGCTTTCTCCTCTGAGAATCAGATCGGTTTATTTATCCTTTTACCTTTTTTACTGTTCTAACACACAGATTTGTTGCTTTTGTAATAGCTCCTTTTAACTTGGCCCATTATTGTTCCACTTCACCCATTTTCTCCCAGTCTTCCAATTCTTCCTCCAAGAACATCCCTATTTTGACAAAGTCCATATTTATGAAATTCACAACTCAGGTCTTCATACGACTTCTCTGTATTTTATTTGTCACATCAAACCATTTATTTGTTTACAGCAAATAAGTGCAGTTGCTTCACTAAGGCGGATACCAGACTGCCCAATAGGGATAAGCATTTATTACATTCATTTCAGTGGGTAAGCGCGTACCTCGCCGATTTTTTAGTACACACATGAAAACGGATAGAATGCGTGCATCTCTGTTTCTCGCATATACTAGAAAGTTGGCGAGATACGCGCTTACCCGCCAAAACTTGCCAGGTTCTTATGGCCTGGATTGGCCACTGTTGGAAACAGGATGCTGGGCTTGATGGACCCTTGGTCTGACCCAGTATGGCATTTTCTTATGTTCTTAACAGATGCGACGAATGCACATGCCTAGTGGCCAAATAACTATTCATTCATCAAAGTTTTTTCTGGAGACATAAAGTCCTGGAGGACACAGAGCACGTAGAACAGCGTTTTGAGCATCTCCTCTGCAGTGGTGGGGGTAGGTGGCAGAGAAGTGTGTAGATACAGCACACACAGAATAAGATCTCCAGGCCCATCCTTTCTGTCCACTTTCGCTCCCTACTGACCTTCTGGCTGGCTATACCTTTGCTTTCTCATCGCACCTGGGTAATAATTTAGAATGATGCACAGAAAGGCAAAAATGAAAACCCCACCCTGTGAATCTTCCTCAAATGATGTTCCCACTAAATGACGCCCTCGTAGCAATTGCAGAGTTCTGTTCCCAAACGTCTTCGCAGAGAGCCTGAGTCTCTGATCTGGGGTTGCTTGCAGCAAAGAAAACCAATAGAATCTCTATGAATTTCTGTCCAAAGCCCATGGCTACATTACATTATTATTTCAACTCTGTCCCTCACTAACACACAATGCTTCTTGATCGAACCTACTCAGCCGTGCAAACAGTGGAGCACATATATCTTTAAGGTCTAATTTGAATGTATGATGGGGGGGGGGGGGGGGGGGAGAAGGGGTATTTCAAATGGGTTTGTTTTGCACATACGATGACAAGAATGAATCTCACTCTTATGCCATGGTAGGTTGGATACAATATCACCCTCTCACATTTACTGTAAGGAGATCAAGGCTCAGTATGGCAGCACTCTAGCAGAGTCCTAGGCAGACATCATGTTAATGCATGTCGAGTATGAATACAAAAATGTGACAGCTGAAATGTGGACTCAGGGAAGATTTATAAAAAAAACAAAAAAAAAAAACAGGGATAGGGTAAGGAGGTAGCTGTCAATAAAAGGTGAACACAATTCTAAAAAAGTGCAAAGATATAAGAAATACAAGTTATATTAGGTCAATAAAAAAGGCATGGAGACTTTAGAAAAGCCCAAAAGAGGAAACAGGTAGGTAGTTGGTAGAATTTAACTAACTCTAGAGATTTAAGACGTGTGAGCAGGCACAGAGACCCCACCTGAGACACATCTGTCCCCAGGAGTCCTCCAGGTGCAGCCAAATGCACTTTCCATACAAAAGGAAAAAGGTTCACCTTGCTCCAAACTCTTTCAGAATGACTTACCCCTCCCCCACCCCCAGTCTTTTGTGGTAAGAGGGAGATAGGTGGGAAACTGAGAAGCAACAGAGAGAAGCCATACTTACAATGGCGGCACAGGAGGAAAACCATGCTCTGCCTCTTTAAGGATGAGCCAGCTGCTGCCTAATCTGTCTGTTTGATTAGGTTTATGAGTGTAGGTTAGAGGCCCTTAGACTTGGTGCCTGCAGTAAAATGTTTTATTTGCTGTCTCAAAAGAAACATCAAGTTATTTTAGGAGTAAAAGCAGTAATGTACCCAGCCTGAAATGCACAGCATTCCTTCGGAGGCTTTTAATACTTTTAAGAGGAGACTTGCAGCCTTTGGATGTCAGACAGGTGAGCTTAATGACCGTTGCAATTAGAGGACTTGGTTTCTGTGTTCATGATAAATGTTGTTGTCTTCTTCGGCATTCCTTCGCAGTCCAGGAAAATTCTCTCTCCCGATCTGTGAGTCTGAAGGTGGCCAATGACATCTTTTCCAGATCGACAGATACAGACACTGCTTGGGCGGCTGATTTGGGGTGCAACACATGTCGGACGTTCCTGCTTTTCCACCTCCTGTTACTGTCATAAGGGCACGTTAAGATAATATTTGCAGAGTCATGCATTTGGGGTGCAGAAATCCACAGAAGCAGTACACAATGGAGAAAGTAGGGGGGTGAGAAGCTGATGCACACTGACCTGGAGGAAGACTTCAGGGTAATCGTGTCCAATGGCCTCAACACAGAAAAACAATGATAAAGGTAGTGGCCAAGGCCACAGGAATGCTAGTGTACACAAGGAGAGGCGCAGGCAGCAGAAAAAAAAAAAAAAGGAGGCAATAATGCTTCTGTACAGGTTATTGGCAAGACCTCAACTTCTGTAGGCCACACCTCCAGACAGGCTGCAGGTGATTAAAAAAAAAAAAAGCCTTACAATATGAGATTTAGTGGCCTAAATATGTACACCCTGTAGGAAAGGGGAGATAGAGGGACATGACAAACATTCAAAAGGTATAAAATTAGGCACAAGAAACTAACCTTTTTCAGAGGAAAGAATGCTCTAAGAAGAGGTCAAGGCATTAGGCTTCTAGGGACATGCTCAGGAACAAGATCTGAAAATACTTCTTCACAGAAAGACAAAAGAACTGGCAGAGACAAACAGTAACTGAATTTAAAAAATACATGGGATAAGCACAAAGGATCCCTAGTGGCAAACAGGATAACAATGAAGCATTGGGAGCATTCTGCACGAAGCAACGCCTGAGCCGGCCTGCAGGAAGACATTAACCTAAATGAAGCAACAGTTACAACCTTAAAACAGCCTTCATACAACAGCATAGGGCTTGCAAGAAGGCTGGCGTGACTGAATGAGCAGAACCTGCTGCAAAGGATGCCCACATACAGCACAGCTCCATCCTCAGGCTCTCCAAGGAGCTGAACTCTCTTCCCTCCTGTATCTGTTCGACTTGAGTTAATGAATAACTACAACCCTGTACAAGCTTGGCTCTATTTACCATGTGCAGCACTGCGCACACCATCAGAACTATAGAAAAAATTAATCATCATCTTTTATTGCTCCCAAAATCTTTCAGACAAAGCTGCCAAGTGACCCAGTTTCTAGGCCAAGACTTTTTTTCCATTCCCAGTTTTTCAACTTGCATTATGGAATCTGTAGTCCTGCTTTGCCCATCTGAAATTAGCATCACAGGCATCTGTGCTTCTATAGATTAGGAGAGCGTGTCAAAAAGCTCATACTGACCTAAAACCTCCCTCTGAAAACTGAGTCATTCGGGTGCTCAGTACTGACTAGAGGGGGAGTAGCAGCGTCTCCAAGGAAAAAGCCTTGAACATGTCCCATAAAGATGTCAGTTTTGTGTCCTTCCCAGGGGAAGGTGTAACTGGTTCCACGCTAGCACCACTGCCTCACTACTTACCTAACCAGATAAAACCTTTTAAACTTTGTTTCTTTACGAAGTATAACAGAACACTATTTGTGGTTGGTTTGTTTAACAAATGGTTAAAAACCCCACCTAATCAATATTCTTTAGAGAGGATGCAGGATAGGGTCCATGGACATATTTTCTGTCCCTCTTCCCACAATAGCCCTCATTCCTGCACCCTTTCCTTTTTACTTCAAATGTAAGCTCTTTGGGGTAGGTACCTATAACTGTGCAGCTCCTGTTGATTCGTCATATTCCTGCCCTGAATGAGATGCATCTATGCTTACCATACAGAGCACTGCATACACTCTTACCATTATACAATAATAATTATACATTACACAGCTGGTACACATTATGTCCCTCCTCAACCTACACACACTTCTGGGGTTGCCTCCTTGTACATTAAAAGTTATTCACGCTATGAAAGCCCGAGTATACTTTTGGATGGGCAGAGGAAAAGGCATTTTCAGCCAAACTGTTTTTGTTAAGTAGCTAAAAGGCCTTGAGAACTATCCTTTAAATACATTTAAAACTGCACAAGGTAAATGAGCAGGAATAACTAAGAGATGAAGCCTTCATCCCATCATCCACTCGCTGTGCTTTCAGGCCAAGTACCACATGGGTGTTGACATGGGATAGCAAATGCCACCCCAGTTTCAGGCATGGGAGTGAGCAGGGGTAACCTAAACCTCCCACCCGATGCATTGTTATGCAGTGGAACCTCTTCCTCACATCCTGCCCCACCTCCCACAAGCCAGCAGCAGAGCAGGAGCAGCATTAAAGCAAATGTCATTTCCTGCAGTTGCGGGGTCAGTTTTGCAAGGAGTGAAATCACACTGCTCCTACTGCGAGACTGGCACTGCAACAGTAGATGAGGTACACAAACCCTGCTGGGCCAGCTGTGCACCTGGAGGAGGTGCCGCAGCAGCCTATGCTGCTGTCAGGGTGGGACCTGCATCTTCAGTTCTCACTGGCCAGCATGTTCTGAACTCTGCCCTGCAAGATTTGAACACATTTGCTCGGTTGGCATGAGGAGAAGGCGCAGGGACAGCAGCTCAGGCTGGCAGATGTGTGGCAGCCTGACCAGCTGCTGCTGGAAGGGGAGGGGAAGAGAGAGGAGAGGACGTGATGGCATGAAGGCTCAGCAGGGGCTGAGAGGAGGTTTATAAAGGGGTGAGTGTGGAAATGGGACTGGGGATGAGGTGAAATAAAGAGAA
Organism: Rhinatrema bivittatum; assembly: GCF_901001135.1. Lineage (NCBI taxonomy): Eukaryota > Metazoa > Chordata > Amphibia > Gymnophiona > Rhinatrematidae > Rhinatrema > Rhinatrema bivittatum. The sequence goes on from NC_042625.1 coordinate 87,269,786, forward strand.
TGGGAAGATGGGTAGGATGAATGCATCATCTTATCAGAAAATATTGGAGAAGAATTTGTATTCAGACTGGAAGCTGCGCATAGGGCACACTTGAACTTTCCAACATGACAATGATCTCAAACATAAGGCCAAGTCGACCCTTCAGTGGCTGCAGCAGGAGAAAGTGAAGTTTCTGGAGTGGCCATCACAGTCCCCTGACATCATCCTTGAGCCACTTTGGGGAGAGCTCAAACATGCAGTTCAGGCTAGACAACCAAAGAATTTACAGGATCCGGAACTTTACTATATGAGAAAATAAAAGGGCCTTATTCACAGCTATCACAAAAGACTGCAGTCACTAATGCAAAGGGGACAATAGCAGACATTAAGAACTAAGGGTATGCAAACTTTTGAACATGACCATTTTGTTTCCCTTATTGCTATGCTTTGTTTAATGACTGTGCTATTCTGTGATCTGTATTGGGACCCTTACTTTTCAATATATTTATAAAATGATTTGAAAAGAAATTCAACGAGTGAGGTAATCAAATTTGCAGATGATACAAAATTGTTCAGAGTAGTTAAATCACAAGCAGATTGTGATAAATTGCAGGAAGACCTTGTGAGACTGGCAGATGAAATTTAATGTGGATAAGTACAAGGTGATGCACTTAGGGAAAAATAACCCATGCTTTAGTTACACAATGTTAGGTTCCACATTAGGTGCTACCACCCAAGAAAGATCTAGGTGTCATAGTGGATAACACATTGAAATCGTCGGTTCAGTGTGCTGCGGCAGTCAAAAAAGCAAACAATGTTGGGAACTATTAGAAAAGGAATGGTGAATAAAACAGAAAATGTCATAATGCCTCTGTAACGCTCCATGGTGAGACCGCACCTTGAATACTGTGTATAATTCTGGTCGCCGCATCTCAAAAAAAGATATAATTGTGATGGAGAAGGTATAGAGAAGGGCGACCAAAATGATAAGGGGAATGGAACAGCTCCCCTATGAGGAAGGACTAAAGAGGTTAGGACTTTTCAGCTTGGAGAAGAGACGGCAGAGGGGGGGATATGATAGAGGTGTTTAAAGTCATGAGAGGTCTAGAACAGGTAGATGTGAATCGGTTATTTACTCTTTCGGATAGTAGAAAGACTAGGGGGCACTCCATGAAGTTAGCATGGGGCACATTTAAAACTAATCGGAGAAAGTTCTTTTTCACTCAACGCACAATTAAACTCTGGAATTTGTTGCCAGAGGATGTGGTTAGTGCAGTTAGTATAACTGTGTTTAAAAAAGGATTGGATAAGTTCTTGGAGGAGAAGTCCATTATCTGCTCTTAATTAAGTTGACTTAGAAAATAGCCACTGCTATTACTAGCAACAGTAACATGGGATAGACTTAGTTTTTGGGTACTTGCCAGGTTCTTATGGCCTGGATTGGCCACTGTTGGAAACAGGATGCTGGGCTTGATGGACCCTTGGTCTGACCCAGTATGGCATGTTCTTATCTTCTTATGTGATGCATAATAGTTTTAATTTGAAACGCATTAAAACAGACAATTGTTTTGTTTGATCACTCATGTTTTCTTAAAATGTTGACAAATAGAAGAGCTCAGGTCAGCTTCAGAAAATAAATAACCAAAACAAAACCAAGGGAACCAGAGAAAGTAAAATAATCAAATAATGGTCAGCAGAAAAGGTGTCAGTAAGCCAGACGATGTGTCCCATTATAAACCCCACTATTAAACCACTGAAGAAGCTGTTTTTACAGCAAAACACTGACTGTCGGGCTTGGTGATTTTCTCATCTGACTGTTGGTCTCGTATTTTACTTACAGAAAAAAACCCTAAAAAATAATCATAAAAAGGTTCCACTTGAATTTAAAGGTGAATAATTGAACTGTCTGGATGGTCCTTGAGGGATATAGCAGGACATATAGTCTGGCTTGCTGACACCTTTTCTGCTGACCATTTGATCATTTTACTTTGTCTGGTTCTCCTGATCTTACTACCAGGGATACATAAACGTATGAGCACAACTGTAGGTGACAGTAAAGGAAATGGAGCTAGTGAATGAATAAGAGTTAGAGGAAGGTAGATGAGAGCCGAGGAAGGGGCGTGTAAAGGGGAACTAAAGTGAGTGAAATAGGAGGATTGAGAAGGCTGCAGATACAGTGAGTACAGGAGACAGAAAGCAACTATGGAGACTATGAACTGGAGGATGAGAGAAGGGGATGCTGTGGGGTAAAATCCCGTTCTGAGTATCAGAGAAGACAAATGGAGAAAAAGAAGTGAAGGAAAGATCAATGTCAGAGAGACAGAGAAGGGAAGAAATGAAAAAATAGATAGGAAATCACATTTCTGATTCTAATTTGTGGCCTCTTATTTTATATTAGATGAGGGTCTGCCCTTGTTCTGTGGGTGACCAAGGTGAGTGATTTTACTATTGTGCAGCTCCTGTATAGGGATCTGCAGCAAGTCAGTTTGTTTTGTTTCTCCAATAGGAGAATTATTGGTATTCTAAGATCCAGTGTAATATTTACAGTGGTGCCTTTTCAAAAGTAGGGTTACTGCTGTTTGAGACTTTGGCATTAGTGCTGTTATGGTATGATAGCAAAAAACAAAAACAAAAACACTCAGAACCTAAGCTTTGCATTACTTCATTAAGGGCCTGGCAGTAGATGTTTGTATTCCCCATTACTGAAGTGACAACAGAAATTGAATATTTCTTTTTTGCATAGTGAATTGAAAAGGATCAATATCCTAGGTCTATTACTAGGAGAATTTTTGTAGACAAGTAGCAGGTTACAGAATTAGAGGTCCAGAATGGCTATTGTGCTTTGTCCTTCCTAATTAGACTTCAGACTTCTCTCATAATCTATATATAAGAATTCGGTGAATGAGGTTAGCAATAATTTTCATGATAGTTTTATTAAGACTCTGAAAGGTTGAAATTGGTTGGATTATTAAAAGTTGCATAGGCCTATCTTTGGACTTCCTGTATCATTTATTGCCAAGGGAGGCCATGTTGAGGGGATGGGTATGATATACTGAAATCTCATTTCGATTTGCCCCAGATACGTCTCTCTAGAGATGCCGTGATCCTGCAGGCACCTGCCAGCTGTGGCAGGTTCTCTTGGCAATACAAGCGTCAGTACGACTGCAAATACGGGACATGACTAAGAGCCCATCCGAATGCTGCGCCCCTCCCCTTACCTGTGCAGTCTGCAGCAGCTGCCAGCTTCGCTCTTTGATTTCCGGGAAGGGACAGCTCTCGGAAAGCCGGAGGAGAAGCAGCAGCACCTGGCGGAGCTCCGGCGAATCTACCCCTTCCTTCGGCCCGTTGGGCGCCAGGTCCGCGTCCCCCAGGCAGCCCAGAAATGCCTGGCCCAGTCTCTCCATGGCCTCTTCCCGACCTTTCTGCCTTTGGCTGCACAGCCCAGCTGCCCACTTGGTGGCATCGCAGCTCCTAGCCGCCACCGACCCCGGTGCCCGCCCCGTGCTCGGAGCATCAGCTGCAGGAGCTGGGCAACAACTCATGGCGAGGAGCGGAGGAGAGACCACCGGCCTAGCAGTCAGGGCCACCACTGGCCATCCCCGGCGGAGGCAAGGGCCCAGATCCTGATTTACGACGAATCGCAACGCACCTCCGGTGCTCCCTCTCCGAAACCAGGCGCTGGGCGGGCTGACGGACGGGCCACCCCGGAGGACGCCTCGACTCTTACAACCCCCGTCATAGACGCACGACGGCCCAAACCGGCTCACCAGCCCGCGACTGCTCCACCCCCCTCCCGCTGCTCCTTCAGGCTCATCAGCTGGTGGTGACGCAATGCCGTTGCCGTCTACGCACCCTCAGCCGTGAGGCAGGATGGGAGATGTACTCGGTCACCGCCCATCGCGCGCCGGATGACTACATCTCCCAGAAGGCTGCCTGCGCCCCGCTCCCCGGAAAGCGTATGCCAGTGATTCTCCACAGCTCTGAAGAGGGCGGGCTTTAGCTTTGAAATGGTGACTAACACTGGGGAAGGAAGGTCTATCGTGGTCACCTATTAGGTTGCTCTAGGACTTGTACTTCCTGTACAAGTTGTTCAGTTGCAATGAGGTGAGGCCTTCCTTGTTTTTGGCTAGAGATTTAACTGTTTTCCCCACATTTTTTTCATTACAATCCCTTCCTTCCAATGCATTTCGATGGGCGGGGAAATTGCCCTCTTTGTCCACGTGACTACATCGAAATAAAGGTTAAAATATACAGAAACGTAAGTTATCAAGTAATAATACATAAATGGGGTATTGCTATATATGGGCTCATGGGGCTTTTTCATTTTTTCCATTTACCTCTTGCCCTTTCAGTGTTAGATTCAGGGACGGTATGTTATACCCCACCTCTAGTGGGCAGTACCCAGTGTTCCAGGTACAGAAATAAAGGTTAACTATACATACATAGTGATAACTTTTTATTGGGACTAATAATAGTTCTTGACTAGCTTTGGCAAGCTAATACTCTCCTCCTTAGGTCAGAGCAGAAGCCAATTTCAGATACCAGAGACTAGCACTTTGCTTCCTGCTTTAGCTCCTCTCATGTAGGTAGCATACAGAGAACAGATGGAATGGAGGAGAGACTGGTAGGGATGTGCAGGAGAAAAAAAATTGTTTTCAGGTGTTGTTTTTTTTCCACGAATATCAGTTCGTGGATTGATTCTTTTTCATTCTTGAGAAAAAAAGTAATCAATTAAAAAAAAAAATAGCCAAAAACAAAAACGAAGCCTCCTGCCCAAAAAACCGCCTGGGCCAGGAGCCCCCGCTCCGGCCCTCACCTATCCATTGTTGGGGATCCATCAGCTTCAGCCTAGGCCAAAGGCCAAGGGAGCAGTAGGTTGCCGCCACCTCAGAGCCTTTGGGCCAATGCCGGGGCCCCAGTCTGTACCTGGTCCAGAGGATGAGGAGTCCCGATGCCGCGGCCTCAACCCGGACCCCAAGTCCTGATGCCTGGGCCTCAGCCTCGGAGCCTCTTCTTCATCCTCTTCATTCTTTGGCACGTGCAAGCCTAATGACGCCATCCGGTGGGGTCGCACCCCTAGACCTAGGCCCAAATCATTAGTTTGAACAAAATGAACAAATAACATTTGTTTCATTTGGGGGGGGGGGCCCTGATTTGTTTCAGGGCCCCGCATGAGACGAATTAGCCTTGTCACATGTTGCAGTTTCATTTTACACAAATGCACATTCCTAGAGCAGAGCAAAGAAGAACCACACCGCTATCTAATCCAGCCCCTCCCCTCCTGTCATTCAGGGACAAAGAGGGGAATGGGTGAAGCTGCAGCAGTCACTGCAAAGAAAATACCTTACTTTCCCTATACTAGCCCCTTCCTCTTCTGTTTCCCACCCAAAAAGCAGCATGCAGGAAGGACTGTAGGAAGAAGGCTCTTTGCTAGAAGAGGAGAGACTAGAGCTTTCTCCTATTGGCTATCCATTGCTAACAGAGCAAGAGGAGGGGAAGGGCTGCAGTAGGATTTCTAGAGGGCACAACAGAGGACAAAGCTACATTTGGAGGGGACAGGTCAAAGTGACATTTCTTCATGTCACACCCACCCCCTATAACAGCATTCTACTTTTAAATTGGCTAGACAAAGCATTACAAGAAAAAATCTCAATGACCTTAGATGGGATAAAAAAAATAACTCTAGCCAGTTTCAGCACCCAGTATAAGTACTATTAAAATTATTTAAGAACATTATTCAACCAATTTTTTCCATATGGTGTTTTTATAGGATGGGTCAGTATCTCAATCTAAACCCTGCATCTTAACTTCTGTAATATACACTCCTCAGAAATTCCCCCAACAACCAGAGCAGAGTAGATCAGACCTAGGCCATTTATTTTTAACAACTCACCATGCAAAATCATTTTTCAAATTCTGGTGTCACTTTAGTAATAGCAATAGAAACTCCCTCTAAACATTGTGTAAAGTTAGACTGAATGCTGCTGAAAGGACACTCAGAACCTATATAGCAGCAACCCTACCCATGAAAAGGCAGCACTGCAGTGGTGGTTTTCTTATTTCTGTGGCTTTATTACCTGCCTTTTGGAATAATAGATTCAACCAAGTAAGGTTACATTTAAAATCACAAATGTGTAGTAGCTTATGACAGAACAAGGTGTGCAGTAAGCCTTGAACTAGACAATGCTTTATTTAGCTCACCCGTTTTATAATGAAACTTTAAATGCTGTGAGAGTGAATAAGAATAAATAAAACTTCCTCCTTTTGGTGAAAAGGGATTGGTGCTGTGTATGAGAGGTTAGAACAGTTGCAAAGGGAGCAGGACTGGAGCACAGTAGGATCAGGATTGCAATGCAGGAATTGGGACACCCGCCTTCCATCCTCATACCTCTGCTGAGGTGCCTAGGGGTGGCCAAATCCCAAATCACTCACTGACGGGCTGATACAGTAAAAATCACGGGAGAGCGGGCGAGCAGGACACTCTCCTGTGCGCACGATACAGTAAATTAATTTATTTAAATTAGGTTCTGTGGCAAAAAGAGGTGCTAGGGACACTAGCGCGTCCCTAGCACCTCTTTTTAGACAGGAGCAGCGGTTGTCAGCGGATTTGACAGCCAACGCTCAATTTTGCCGGCGTCGGTTCTCGAGCCCGCTGATAGCCATGGGTTTGGAAACCGGACGCCGGCAAAATTGAGCATCCAGTTTTCAACCTGCGAGCCATGGGCCCATTTTAAATTTTTATTTTTTATTTTTTTTACTTTTTTTAACTTTTGGGGCCTCCGACTTAATATCGCCATGATATTAAGTCAGAGGGTGCACAGAAAAGCACTGCTTTTCTGTGCACTTCCCCAGTGCCGGCAAAAATTAACGCCTACCTTTGGGTAGGCGCTAATTTCTTAAAGTAAAATGTGTGGCTTGGCTGCACATTTTACTTACTGTATCGTGCGGGAATAACTAATAGCGCCCGCAACATGCATTTGCATGTTGCGGGCGCTATTGGGGGGGGTTGGATGCACATTTTCGACATGCTGTTACCCCTTACTGAATAAGGGGTAAAGCTAGCACGTAGGGGTAAGGCTCCTGTGCATGAGCAAACTCACAGGCCGATACAGTACAGTGCACTCTGGCTATTCCCCTTATTCAGTAAGAGGTAATAGCGCGTCGAAAACGCGCGTCCAATTGCAGGTTAACAATGCGTTCCGCCAGAGCGCACTGTACTGTATCGGCCTGTGAGTTTGCACATGCATCAGTGCAATGAAGTGCTGTCAGAAATCCAGCTGGCCTTTCCTTTCTTTTTAGGTGTCCTTTACAGTGTCTATACTGCATAAAGCAATGCGATTGCTAAATTATCTATGTAATTCTGAACAGTAGCCTTATTTAGATAAGGCAAGTAAGGTGAGTTTTAGATAAATCTTGGTTTAGTTCTAGTTTTTAAAGCTAAACAGTATTAGAATGTGCCTAATGCTTAAGGCATAGAAGGACAACAGTTTAGAATAATCAGAAGATGGTTGTGATTTCTTGCAGCACAGAAAGGGTTTTTGTGGTTGTTTTTAGTTTGCTTTGGTGAGGACCACCTTTTCCATGTGGCGCATTGGAAGTCAATGGTGATTCCCCACGCATCTTGCAACTGTATCCATCACCCAACTGGACAGCAGTGAAATTCATCTAAAGTATCTGGTAAACATGGTCAGAATTTAGGTAGAGATTTAGGGATATCTTTTTGACCTGAGAGAGAAGGTGGGTTTGGTTTTCTGGTTATTAGCTACAAAAAATAATGTTTCTATCTTTGCCAATGTCAATAAATTCTTTTACTATATTGCCATGGGTTTCTGTCTTATATAGAACATAAACGTAAATGTACATGCATTGACTTTGCTTATTGCTTGAAATGGTAATATTTTGTGCTTTTTTTTTTTTTTTAATTTCTTTTTGCTTCAGCCTCATCCTGGGAGAACCATTCGTTGTGTGGGTTACACATCTGAGAGGCGAAGTCATTTATGTGGCTTCTTCCATAGGTGGGGTTTTACTTTGTGTCTGACCATTTGTCCATCTGTAACATAGTAACATAATGAATAGTGGCAAATAAAGAGCAAATTGGTCCATCTAGCCTACCCAGCAAGTTTTTTCTCTTTTATTTTTTAATAATTATTTTAAGGGCAATAGTAACTGCTGCTCCATGCAGGCTACCCCCAAGCTGTTTGTTAAGGGTGGTAGCAACTGTGCATGAGGTATCGCACGTGAGGGAGTTGGTTTCCACCGTAGATGTGCAAAACCTCCTGTCTTTCTGATTTATGCTCATGCAGAGCAACTGCAGAGCAACTGCCAAACCTTTTTACACATGTAAGGTAATTTGAAAATCAACTGCAGAGTTAAAATCAATAATCCAGAGGTGTAAGCTCTGCAGAGCCAGGACTAAAGCTTTGCTTAAAATCCAGCCTTGGCAGTCAGCAAAGGCACTAACATAAAAAATAAAACTGTGAAAGGAAAAAAAAACCCAGCAAGATGTTTAAAACAAAACTAATTTAGCAAGAAATTTGCAGACTTTCTAACATTTATCCTGGAAGAGCCAGGGGGTTGGAGTCCCTCCCTATGTTCAGGGACTCCACTCTAGACTCCCATTAGTCCTCCCAATGGCTAGGGAATCTGGGAAATGTAGTTTTCCTGGGATATTTCTGCTCTTGACGCTTAATCCCACCCTTGAAGCTCCTCCCACTCTACCAATCCCACGGTCTGTCGGGAACTGTAGTTCTATCCTTCCCTTTGTCCTGCCTTAGCTCTTGTGAACAGATAAAGGGAGAGCTTCTTTTTGAACCTGTTCAAGTTGGGCCCAGTTCTTGTCCTGTCAGATCCTCCTTGTTCCTTATACCAAACAGCCTCTTTATCACAGTAAACAGCTGTTTACCTGCTGCCTTCCTTCCAATGCCTCCCGAAGGTAACAGAACCTGTGGCAAAAAAAGAGGCAGGATGAGCGTGGGGAAGGGTGCATGGGGCTTTAATTTCCTTGCACAGCGGCTGGTGCACAGGTACTGAGTTCACAACGTAAGCCAGCAGCACTGTCCTTTGAAAATTAATTTGTACCTTGCAACCCACATGGCAATTTGGAAACTTGCCCCGATAACTTTGAGAGTTATACACCTGACTTTAAAGTTAGGCTGGTAAAACAGAATAGAGCATAGGTCAGACAGACAAATGCATCTTGGAAATTAGTGCTCAGTATAAAGAATGCATTTGGAAATCTTGTGTACTCCAGGGAGCCCACATTGCTAGCCTTGTTTTAAACTGGGTAGACCTTTTGTTCTCATTTTAGCTTTTTCCAAACACACCCCTCGAGATTTTTCCTTAAGTATAAACGCAATGAGAATGTGCCTCGCTTTTTCTGTTTCAGTGCTTCAGGTTTATATGACAAAACATGACAGAACTGGTGTAACATCTCGCCCAAAAAATCTACACCCCCTTCCAAAATGTTCACCTGTTGTTGCATTAAACCAGCATTTGTTCCATGTATCATGCTCCACAGCTGCCCAGTGAAAGATATATTCCAGAAGTCCGTAGTCCCATAGTTTTATTTTTTTTTTTTTTTTTTTAAATTTGTAGTTTATTAAGTTTTCAAATTACCAACATGACATTGACATCTGTAACAGAGGAGCATATACAAGCTACTGTGTACATAAAGAAAGAACCAACATGTGAACCAATAAACAACCTAACACCGATTAGGTAAGAAATAGATGTCCAAATGCAGGGCCTCCTGCAATATCTCCTCTCTGCGGACACAATGCTCAAATATTGATCCCCCCCCCCCCCCCCCCCCACCCCCACCCCCCCAAAGAGGGACAAGACAAAAGTCCTTTGATATCTCCTACGGGAGACAAAGATAAAAAGAAAAAGAAATAATACTGAGTGGAAACTGGTGGTGTGGTCTGACAGAATGATCATCATGGTAGAGGGAAAAATACCCTGACATCATTGAGATTACCCCACCTCACCCAGGGGATTACAGCAAGAAGTATAACATAAAGGTTGCCCTTCTCCTGCCGCCCTTTCCACCAACTAGGTAGCTAGGCCCCTCACAGGGGTCCGAAACCACCTACACTGAGATGTCTGGCATTAGGGCCAGCCACTTCTCCAGCGGTTGCAAAAAAGTGGTATTCTGCGGTCTGCGGTTGCGGGATGCCAGAATCCCCGCTATATGACGCTGTAACCGAACTAAACGCCGCCTCACTTGGAGCTCGGAGGGCACTGTATCAGATTTCCACATTAAGGCTAGCTCACAGCGCGCTGCCATTATCACTAAATGAGCAAGCTTCCACTGGGCTAGCGGAATATCGGTCGGGAGGTTCAATAATACATGTTCAGGCAGTAAAGTGAGCTGCCTTCCGAGCATCTGGTTAAGAACACTAGTTATGTGGGTCCAGTAATTAGTCACCTGAGGACATGTCCACCACATATGATAAAAAGATCCCATCTGCCCGCACCCCCTCCAGCACAGCGGTGAGGCCTGGGCTGCAAATCTATGCATCCGTTCTGGGGAACAATACCATCGAAATAAGAGTTTGTAGCAATTCTCAGCTAGTGAGGTGTATTGTGAGGCTTTTTTAGTAGCCAAAAAAATCGCATCCCACTGCTCCTTGGTAAGTGGCCTCCCCAAATCTGTCTCCCATGCCCTCATATACCAGAGTTTCCGGTCTGGGTCTGTATTGAAAAAAACGTAAAACCTAGAGATTGCTTTCTTCAAATAGTCTGCATGGTCACACCAGTTCTCCAGCTGCGTTTTACCCCGCTCCAGATCATGCCTAATCCCCTCTTGTAGAAAATAATGTCTAACCTGGAGATAAGCAAACACATCACCTGCCTGAAGCTGGAATTTCTCCTGTAAAGAGGAGTATGAAATGAAAGTCCCCTGTGACCACAATTGTCCCATTTCCCGGATGCCTCTGGAGGCCCACCCCTGAGCAAATGTTGGGCAATTCTCTTTGAGTAAATGAGCATTGGCAGACAGACTAGATTTAAAGAAATATAGGCGATCCCCAACCAAGGATTTCCTACATAAGTCCCACATTTTTAGGGTAGTTTGCACTGGTAGGGGAACATGACTCAAATGAAGCCAAGCCCCTTTGGGCAGCCAAACCATAGCTGCAAGTGGCATTTCCCCTACAAGAGATTGTTCAACCAGGTGCCATTGCTTTTTCTCTCCCGTCCGGTGCCAATCTAGAATGGCTCGCAGTTGGGCTGCCGCGTAGTACCAACGCAAATTAGGCACCCCCAAACCCCCTTGCAGCCGTGAACGATACATAATTGTGTGAGATAACCTGGGGGGCCGTCGCCTCCAGATGAAGGAAAAGATTTTCCGCTGCCATTGTTTGAGCAACTTATTAGATAGGTGAATGGGCAAAGCTTGAAAAAGGTACCCCAACCGCGGCAAAACGTTCATTTTAACGGAGGATATGCGCCCAAACCAGGATAAATATAACCCGGACCACCTATCCAAATCCTGAAAAATTTTGTGGAGAAGTGGGGGATAATTCAATTGGTACAATTCTTGAGGGTCCTTGCTGATATATACCCCTAGGTATTTAATTTTCTTTGGGGCCCATTTAAAGGAAAAGTGAGACTTCAGGTTATGTAGATCTGCCTCCGGTACAGTGACATTTAAAATTTCCGACTTGTCCACATTAAGCTTAAAGCCAGACACCCTACTAAAATTCTGCAGGGCCTGTAACGTCTCTCCAAGCGTTTGGGCCGGATTAGTGAGGGAGAACAGCACGTCATCAGCAAACATGGACATCTTATACTCCATGTCTCCCAACGCAATACCAGAGATCCGAGAATTGGCGCGCACCTGAATCGCCAGAGGTTCCAAAAACAGGGCAAATAACAAAGGGGACAAAGGGCACCCCTGCCTCGTTCCCCTATGGATATCAAATGCCTCTGAGTACGTACCATTCACCCTCACCCGAGCCTTAGGGCTATTGTATAGTTGTTGTATACATTGTAAGAAAAAAGGTCCAAAATTCATACCCTCAAGTGCTCGAAATAAGAATGGCCAGTGGACCATGTCAAATGCTTTTTCAGCATCAACGGATAGGAGCACCAATGGGATATCCTTTTCTCGAGCCCACCAAATCAGGTCAACTATCTTTCTGATATTATCAGAGGCCATTCGCCCAGGAATAAATCCCGCCTGGTCTGTGTGTATTAGGCGGGCCAGGACCTTATTAAGGCGAGTAGCCAGAACCTTAGCCAGCAATTTCAGGTCAACATTAATGAGGGATATTGGCCGATATGACCCACATTGTGTCAGGTCCCGACCTGGCTTTCCAATAATGGTGATTCCTGCAGTATTTGTACCTGGGCACAAGGAGTTCCCTGCCCGTAAATGATTAAAAAATGTTTGCAGTGGGGGAATAAGAACGGCAGAGAACTCCTTATAAAAAGCTGAGGAGTAACCATCAAGGCCAGGGGCCTTATTAGGCTTAAGACCTTTAATAGCCTCAGCAATCTCCTCCTGCGTGATTTCTTTGTCCAGAAAGGCTCTCTCCTTTTCAGAGAGTTGTGGCAGGGTCAGGTCGTGCAAATAACTATCAATTTGGTTGAGGTCTATATCAGCCTCGGCAGTATACAACTCTCCATAAAACTGCTGGAACCTGTGCCTGATGGCAAGAGGGGAGGTAAGTACATTCCCATCTGTCCGACAAAGTGCTGTAATCTGGGAGCGTGACTGCTTAAGCTTCAAAAAGCGAGCTAGTAGTCGCCCCGACCTATTTCCCCATTCAAACCGTTCCCGCGTCTGCAGGAAAACTTTAACCTTTAGTTCTTCGTCTGCCAAATGTTGCAACTCGCCCCTAGCTTTCTGAATTCTGGCATATGTGGACTTATCCAGTGTAATTCTATGTACTTCCGAGAGTCTGTCTATAGTGTCCTTTAAGGAATGTTTCAACTTCAATTGCTGTTTTTTGAGAAAGGAACCCCTGGAGATCAAGTGACCCCTCGCTACCACTTTCAAACACTCCCATACAACACAGGGGTCACCTGAATTAGTTGCCAAATAAGAGGTCAACTCGTCCCTCAAGGCTTGGCAGTAGGCTGCATCCAAAAGCAAGGACTCATTCAGTCTCCAGGGGCTGAAACCCTTCCCTTGTCCCCCATCTCCCAATTCAAGGCTAATGAGGGCATGGTCCGTCCATGTAATGGAATCTATGTGCACACCCGTGACTCTCCCAAGAAGTAGCTTGTCCAAAAGGAAGAAATCTATTCTAGAATACGATTGGTGGGGAACAGAGAAAAAGGTATAATGCCTAACCGACGGGTTCTGCTGTCGCCATACATCAGCTAGATTCCAATGGTGCATTAGGGACTTCAGTTTTTTCCTGGGTTTACCAGATCCCATAAGGGAGCTCCCTGAGTTATCAAGTTGGGGACACAGGGTCAGATTAAAATCCCCCACCACAATCAGAGAACCCTCCCCTTCCTTGGTAAGAAGACAGTCCAAGGAGGTAAAAAAATCTTGTTGTTGCGTATTAGGCGCATAAATATTCAACACAGTGAACGTTTCCCCTCCATATTCAAACTTCACCAAAACATATCGCCCTCCTGGGTCTGTTACCTGCGATTTGATGACATAATCCAAACCCTGCTTAAATAAGATACAGACCCCTGCATATCTCTGATTCTTGGTTGCAGGTGAAAAGAAACGATATGCAAACATAGGCCAGTTTAATAAATGTTCATACCTCCTTCTCAAGTGGGTTTCTTGTAAGCATATTATGTGCGCTGACTGGCCGATGATATCCTGTTTTAAGAGCTGTCTTTTACGCGGATGATTAAGGCCCTTGACGTTCAAGGAAATGATTTTAAGCGCCATCAGTACTGGTGAAAAAGATCTAGGGGGACACTCACACCTCCGTGCCCTCCCACCATCGCCCCCAACCTAACCTCTCCACTCCAGCCCACTGCGCTCCCTTGCCCTGAGAAGCACAAGTTAAGGGCCACATGGGTCACAATTAACAGCCCACCGTTTGCAAAATCCCAACCCAGACCACACATTTCATCATGTTCACTCGTTCCCCCTCTCCCTCTCATCCCTCCAACCTCCCCCCTCCCCACCCCCGTACTCATGGCCATGAAAACATGGCTCACCCGCCGAGGCAGGCTAGTGAAACTGTACGTCAGCAAAAAGACAGAGCAATCACCCCCACCCCTCTAATTATACCATAACCCTCCCCCCTCCCCGCTCCCAATAATACAAAAAAGCAAGCCCTCTTCCCCGACAAAACAGGTCATCCCCTCATTAACCAACTCCAACGGCAATGAACCGATAAAGTCTCAGCAAAACTTGCCGATGTTACACTGATACCAAAGTCTAGCCCGCCGACCACTCATCCTGCTCCTTCGTCAGCATTCGCACTGCTCCTTCCTTCGTTGCGACGCAGACGACGGCCTCCCTTTTCTACTCGCTGCCATGTAGCTGGTTCTGGACGGCTTTTGCTGACTGTGGATTGTAGCGCCTGGACCGTGATGCCAGCCGCCTTCAAGATGGCTACCGCCTCATCCGGGGAACTCGCTCGAGACGTCGTGCCTTGGATTGTGACCGCTATCCCCACCGGGTAGAGCCAGCGATACCGGAGGTTATCCTTCCGGAGCGCAGATGTTATAGGTTGGTAAGATTGCCGGCGTTGTAGCGTCCCCGGGGCTAGGTCTGCGAAAACGGATATGCTGTGTCCTTCCCACTGCCAGTTTTGTTGTTTTCGGGCTGCTGCAAGTACCCTCTCCTTCTCTGGGTAGCGAAGATAGCACGCAATGATGTCCCTTGGGAGGTTTCCCCTCCTCGGACCTAATGTGCGGTGCGCCCTTTCCAGTTCTATAAGGCCGGAAGTTGAAGCTTCGGGTTGATCGATACCTTGGCTGAGGAAGAATTTACTCAGCGAGCGTACCACCTCGTGGCAGTCGCCATATTGCTCCGTCTCGGGGACTCCCCGGAAACGCAGGTTACTCCTTCGGTTGCGGTTTTCTAAGTCCTCCAATTTTAATAGAAGACTATCTCCATCTTTGGTCATGGTAGCACACTGAGCTTGCAAAGTTCTCATTTTATTCTCTTGAGCTTCAAGGCGAATGTCACAGTCGTCCACTCTGCGGCCTATCTCGCTCATTTCTTCTTTCAAGTCTGCCATCCGTTCCAGCAGCTCTTTTCTGTTCTCCTTCATATCCCTCCGGAGATCACTGAACCATTGTCTAAATTCCGCGCGTGTCGGGACATCAGACCCTGCGGTGGTCGGCGCTTCAGCTGGGGATTCAACCTCATCTTCTGATAGGGCTGCCATTTCTTGGCCTTGCTCTCCGTCAGGGCCTGTAAAAGCTCCTCCTGCTTTTAAGTATGAAAACCGGCGTAGATCAGGGCCCTTCTTCCTCTGGGACATGTCCTGAGATCAAAACCAACCCAGATCGCCGTTCAATTCTGCTCAAGAGCGGGGATGGTTGAGGATTGCAATAATAAATGCTCTTGGTGAAAGGGAGCTCTCGGCTCAAGCTGCCATTCCACTCGCTGACGTCACAGCCTCCCCATAGTTTTATTTTGTCTTCATTTTCTATCTTGTTGGATTCCGCCCTCCCACCCTTGTAATTCTGTAGCAATTTTGGATGCTTAAAGCACTAGTATAAGTGTTCACCTTCAACAGCACCCACCAGTGAATTAACTGCACGTAGGCTAAATTGTACTGATTCGCATGACAGGATAAATTCAGCAATTCCAGTTGGGTTTTTTTCTGCTGGGTGGTATATTTTAAAGCAAAGACACCAAGGAGCTGTCAAAAGAATTCCAGGCCAAAGTTGTGGAAAGGCCTTGAATATCTCTTGGAGCATGGTGAAGACTATTCGGAACTGGACCATGCCTTAAATCAGGCCGTCCCTCCAAACTGGATGACTGACCATAAAGGAGACTGATCAGGGAGGCTTCTCTGAAAAAGTTACAGGTTTCTGTGGGCAAAACTGGTTAAAGTGTGCATGGAACAACATCTGGCCCGCATGGGAGGGTGGCAAGAAGGAAGCCATTTCTTGAAGTCCACCTTGAATCCCATTTAAAATCTGCAAAAGGAACACTAAGGGAATATTGCATCTGTGCAGAAAAACTATGGTCTGACTAAACTAATTAGAATTTTGACCTGAATGCAAAGCAAATCCAGCACAATACATCACCCAGAGAGCAGCATCCCTACTGTGAAGCTTGGTAGTGGCAGCCTCCTGTTATGGGGATATTTCCCATTGGCGGGGACTGGGACATTTGTCAATGCAGAAGGGACAACGAATGAAGAAAAGTACAGAAAAGTCCCTGGAGGAAATCTACTGCCCTCTGCAAGAAAGCTAAAACTGGGATGATGTTCAGCTTTCAGTATGACACGACGCACAGCACACAGCCAAAGCTACACTGGAGTGGCCCAGTGAGAATCCCGACCTCAATCCAATTGAAAATCTGTGGCATGACCTGAAGATTGCTGTTCCTTAATACTCCCCAAGAGCTTGAACCATGTTGTAAAGAAGAGTGGTCCTTGCTTTGCCTTCAGATGTGTAAACTTGACCCCTGAGTATCTCACCCAACGTCCGCTACCATATACACCCGCCAGACAACTTCGTTCCTCCCACCTGGTCCTCCTTTCCTCTCCCTTTGGGTACTCAAGATATTAATATACTGCATGTAGAACTAGGCTCCAGGTTCTGCTGCTTTGCCCCAAAACTATGAAAGAAGATACCAGTATTCCTACACCTCGAGACATCTTGTCTTATCTTCAGGAAAGAACTAAGGCTCACTGTGACAACTTCAACTGACAACAATAGTCACCCTTTTTGACACTTGACTACTGAAACTTGTCCATGAAATCATATTTTCAACCATCCAGGGAGTCCTGCTTTTTGCTAATGCATCCACCCTAGGGTATCTTCTGTTACCCTGCTCTTTGCGGCAGTCCCTTACTCCTGGTATACCTTGTTATTCCTTAGTTGACTAAGGATTTCTTGTGGAAATAGCAATTATAAATTATTTTAAATAAATAAACTATTACAACCTCTACCATCTCTTATATACCCCTCCTGAAAATGCTCTTTTGTACTTTTTATGCTTACTGTAATCCAAAATGCTAATGTACAAGATATAAATCAATTCTAATCTGCATGGAGAGCAGCTTGGATAAGGAGGTGGAGGCCTATTGGAACAGGCTCCTGCTGTAATTCCTGCCAAAGGAGCTTCCACCAAGTACTGATTTAGGGGTAGACACTATCCACTTGAATTTCAGTTTTGTTTTTTGGGATATGTATATGCATTGTCCCCTAACAAAACATTTTGGCCTCGAAAGAGAAGGTGTGTTGATGAGTAGGAGAAAAAAACTCCTCACTTCAATGTATGCAAGTCTGATGCCCTGACACAGACTTGATCCCAATTGTCCATGCAGACATCCCCTTCTCCACTGCAAACAGCCAACGTGTTTCCTCGTCACAGGGATACTGGAGAAAGTTCAGCAGCATGTTTTATGTGCCTGCGCACAGAAAGCAAAATAAACTTATTTCTCAGTTTCTAAGGATAATATTAAGCAAATGATCAATCATTAAAGGTCCTGAAAAGGCAGCGCAAATATGCTTTGAGCACGACTGAAGGGACCAACACACAAACCTAGCACATTATGGAGGCAATGACCATGTTTTTATGTGGCTAAATGTGTGAAGAGGCGGTCTGAATAATGCCCCAAGGGTGGACACAAGTACAGCACGCACACCGTATGCCTGCAGGGGGAGAGAAAGCCAATGGCTGGGTGTGCTTTCTGGCCCATACACTAAGTGTGCGCGCCACTGGCACAGAACGCCTGCTGCCTGCAGGCTTCCATTAGTGACCTCTCCGCAGCTAGATTGGGCTGCTCCTGCAATGGCATCAATTCTCTTGGGGGCCCTTCCTCAGGCAAACTGCGGTTATTTACTCACTTCCACGGTGCCTTTAATTGGTACATAAAGGAGAATAGGGAAAAGCTTCATTTTAGCATCTAATTGGATTTCTGAAACCAGGCTACACAGCCAGCCACAATTCTTCTGTAATATGTTTAGCCGTGACACAAGGATTAACAGGCTTGCAAAAAGTGCCACAGCATCTTCATTGTCTAAAGAACAAGCAGGGCTTCGGTTGAAGGGACACCAGTGGATAGGGGATGATAGGAAAGTGAAATCTTGGGATCCTGATGTCCCTAATGGGACACCTCTTAAAATGCCTGCAAGATAATTTTTGAACGGAAACATTTGCACCAAGGAGGTAAAAGAACATGCAAGCCTTGTAAATGTGATTCAAAACCTTAGATTACAAAATTATATTTAAATAGATTTCTGGGCATATTCAGAGACAAAACAGGACTCTCTTATCTGTGAGAGTGTCCCTGAATCTTCTGTTCACTCTCCCATTCCTCTGACTCGGAGATATGCGGACTTGAGTATCAAGGTCTGCCGATCCAAATGAGCCAATGTCTGCTGAGCTGCAGCTGAGGCTCACGTTGCTTCACTTTACACGGCTTTGCTACCTGTGCTACTGCTGCAAATGTCAGCCCGTCATATTTTACCAACCCTGAATATCTCCCTCTACCATTGCTCTCTAAAGATTATCAACTACAGAGCTGCACCTGCTTATTTATTTATACAGCACTCAAGACTGCTACTGGTTCAGTATTTGCTCGTCACCATTGAAGAAGAGGTCCGGGGGGGGGTCTCACATTCGTGTAAATCTCTCTGTATAACTTTCCTAGCAGGGCCAAGACGCAGTTTAAATCCCTCCTACACTCCTGCAGGAAATTACAAGAGCAAGTTTCAACTTTTAAATTCTCTCCTACTGTATTTACATGTTTTGTTTCTTCATTTTTAATCAGTTTCGTCTTCATCAGTCATAGTTTGATCTTAACAAATCTCTTAACCTCTACATTCAAACTTTGGCTGTAAGATGTCTGGGACTCTGTACAATGCTGGAATCTCCAGCTCTGCTCTCAGTTTAGGAATTCCTAAATAATTACAATCATAAGTAGAGCCTTATAAAAACAGTTAATTTTTATTTACCCTGATCTTGAAAAAATTGACAGTATGCATGAAAAATCTGAAACATATCTTCACTGTCCAGAAGTACAAGAACTTCTGCTCTGTTCCAGGCCCTCCTGTGCTTAAAATGATGCCCAATCAGTGTCTGTATTTCGGTAGACAATAAAGCTGGCATTTAAAAAAAAAAAAAAAGTCCTCTTAGAAACAGAACTGCTGGCACCAGGTTACAGGGGTGTTCCTCCCCTCCCAACCCATGGCAGATCTGCGTCCAACTCCATAAAAGTGTAACTCCTGATGAAGGCAAGGCATGGGTGCATAACACGCATGGTGTGCATGCGCGCACACGCAAGCACATGTATAAAACCAATAGGCAGGGGCCATCAAAGGGCAATTACAAAAGAAAATACAACCCAATTCACACGATCATGCTATTTTTAACACCAATACACTTATTTCCAGTCTATTTAAACAGTGCTCCAGACACTGCCTAGAAGGCTCCTTCTCATGGAAAGCTGCTGCATGTACCTTGGCTTCCGGATGTACTGAACCCTACTTTAATTCCTCTCACTGCTTGGCTCCCAAGCTCAGCATTACAGATGGCTGGAGAATGAAAGAAACCTCTTAGATAAAAGGTGATCTCCACTGAAGGCAGGAGGTAGGGGCTGGATGGGGAGAGCGGGGAAAGGCAAGTCAGCACAAACTTCTCCCTCCCTCTTCCCCCTCCGATGGACTGTGCAATGCTCCAGGCTGGCTTTCATGGGGAGGTTATAGTTCCCAATTTCTCTGGCTTTTTGCCCTTTGACAGAGTGGCCGCTTGCTTGAGCAGTTCTCTGTTCTTGGCCTGAAAACACAAACGTGGAATTAGATGAAGCTCGCTGCTTCCTAAAGAGACCCCCCTCCAGCACATCCTATCCATAACTGAAAAGAGCAGGGAACAAACTAAGAGCCAGATTCACTATGGCTTCTCTCTCATTCTGCGTCCATGGGGGGGAAAAGTGCTTGGTAAATAAGGCCCTAAGGGAAGGGGCGCAACACTGGACACAAACTGCGCTGCAGGCCAGGCTTATGCTGCAGTGACAGTGCTGTGAGCACCTTGGTCATGGAACAGCAGGTGGTGCTGCAGGACTGAGCTGCACTGGCAGAGCTGCGCGAGGCTCAGGACTGTGGGCAGTGGCTCTCAGGGCAGGGCGGAGGTAGAGCGATAGTATTTTATGTGGAAAGCCTGCAGAGTAGCTGCTTATGTTATACTCTGCTCTTACCGGGACCATTTGCTCTTCAGTGTCAAAGGCTTGGAAATTTACCAGCTCACAAAATTAGCTTGTGTCAAACATGTAAAGCGATTTAATGCAGCCAGGGACGTTAAATCTTTATTTCTTATCACTGGAAATAAATCAAACATCGGTGTATAAATGTAATAATTTCTACTCTGACCTGCATGGCTAAAAAGGTGTAGAAGAGTCACCTGCAGGAGTTCTGTGACATCTCTGTGTGTCTTCTCCATCTGGTTGAGTTTTGTTCTCATCTGAGACTCCTGGTACTGCAGGTCAGCTTTGAGTTCTGTGATCTGAGAAGGAAGCAAGGACACGGCTAGAAAAGAGTGGCTTTAAACCACTGCTGCTGCTCCTGTGAGGAGTCAGTGGTCCTAGCCACCCTTCGCCATGCCCACCCATATGGTTCTCCTGCTTGGAACGGTGGGCCCTGATGAACGGCATTGATCCACATCGTCGTACGTTTCCCCCTAAGCCATTTCCAGTCCCTTTCTGCTAACGGAACTTCCATCTCCTCAATCACATTCCTTCTTCTTTCTCATCTTCTCTGAGCTTTTCCTTTCCAACCGTGTCATCCCAAGCATCATCCTCCTCGCTGTCTCTCACACACTCCAGCGCTCTCTTCTGCAGACTACCACTGGATCTCGTACCCCTTTCCTTTAAACTGCACCAGGATTCCTCGATGACATGTAACGCTACTTGCTTCTCTCCATATTAGCGGTCAGCTGTGGACTTTGCTCTAACCTCTCCGGCAAGGGATCCGCTGTTTTGTCATCGCTCCTAGGCACTGAATGGAACTAAGCTGCTGCATGGAAGTGAAACGAAATGTCCCCAGGGGTCTCATTTTCAGATTCGGTTTTTCTCTAGTTGCTTCTCTAGTTTCTTAGTTTGTTGATATTAAAAATAGGGTCCTTGTGATATTGAACTTGCACGCCTTCCCAAAAATCACAAGATTACAAATGAGATACCTTTCCCCTACAGCACACAGATATCATGTCCTGGGAAACTGACATTTTACCAGATATCCTGGACTGCAAAGTATGAGGACGACTTGAGGCGTGGTTTTAGTTCTTCAGGTAACAGAGCAGCAGGGAATACAAGTCCTCTAGCAGAGTTAGTTTAGGAATCTTTGTGGCACTTATTATTGAGAGACTACAGAATCCTAAAATGAAGGGTTTCTGCAGGGAGACAGGGGTGCAGTGACAGAGCTGTGTGTGTGCATGTGGGGAGGAGACTCAATTATGGAATAGTGTGTGTGTGTGTGGGAGGGGGGGGGGGTGCAGGAATGTACTGGCTTGCACTATCCCTGGTTCTCGTAACACCTAAGTTTCCCTCTCAATCTCCAGAAAAAATAACAAAACAAAAGAAATTCAGAGTAAAAGCAGAGATTTACCATAGTCATAACCCCTTGTCCTTGGACTGGCCCCTGACCTGGTCGTTCCTTACCTTTTTTTCCTTCTCCAGGATCATCTGATCCTTTTGATGTAGCATTTTCTTCAGAGTTGCCACTTCCTCCTTTAGCTGAGCAATGATGACAAAATGATCAGTGCCAGGGGAGTCTAAGGCGAGGTCTGGAGAGAAGCTGAGGGAAGGACAGGAAACACTCTGATGAAAGTTGAGGGGAAGTATACTGGTGCTTCTGGTCTCATACACTCCACAGAGACCAGACATAAAAAGAAAGAAGCATGGGAGAGGATGAGGGGAGACCAGGATAGGAAGGGGAAAACAAGTAAGTCAGAGAACCTGTCTTCAGAAAATCCTAATTTACAGTCAAGAGAAACCCTGAACTTTAAAACTACTCCCCCACACCCACAAACAATCTGCTGAGGCAGCAGAGAAAGCACAGCTGAAGAAGCAGGTGTAGCTCCTCACCTGTCCCCATTGGTCACTGTGGAGTCCAGCTTGGATTTTTTCTTTGGAATCTCATTCTGAATTGATGATGTAGATAAGGTTTTCTGGCTTTATTGGAGATTGGCAATAAAATAGAAATAAAGTACTGTTACTTACAAAGTATTTTTTAAATCTGTGCTGTGCTCTGTGACAAATGCACGAAAAGGAAAATTGGTTCTTACCTGCTAATTTTCGTTTCTGTAGTACCACAGATCAGTCCAGACTCCTGGGTTTTGCCTCCCTGCCAACAGATGGAGACAGAGAAAGTTTAACTGACACTGTACATAACCCAGTTGCTACCTGCAGTCCCTTGGTATTGACCTGTACCCAAGCCAAGATGACAGCAACAACCTTGAATTTCTAAGCAAACTTCTAAGAAAACCCGCACCCCTCCAATGAGCCGGAAGAAGGTGAAATTGCCCAAAAAGACAATGCAAAAATAGTTTCCCAAATGTAACATAAGCAATCAGCATTGAAAAACCTCCAACTTGCACTATATACAAAGCAACAGTGAGAGCAGTGGACTCTCTCCCCCAGTAAATGGTTGGGTCTCTGGACTGATCTGTGGTACTACAGGAACAAAAATTAGCAGGTAAGAACCAGTTTTCCTTTCCCTGTACAATCCCAGATCAGTCCAGACTCCTGGGATTTACCTAAATTCCCCTTAACTCTGGTGGGATTGGGAGAGTTCCACTCGTAGAGCATTCTCACTAAAGCACATGGAAGCTGGATTCCCCACATCCAAGCGATAATGCCTAGCAAAAGTGTGCAACGACTTTCCAGTAGCTGCCCAGCAAATTTCATGCAGAGACGCCTGTTGTGACAGCCCAGGAAGTCGCCTGAGAACGTGTCAAGTGCGCCATTAAACCCCCTAGCAGCAGGTGCCCTTTAGAAATGGAAGTCAACTTGATCACTTCCTTCAGCCACCACACAACTGTAGCTTTAGACAACTTATTTCCCTTCTTTGGGCCACTCTACAGTACAAAGAGGTGATGTGATCTACGGAAATCATAAGAGACTGTTAGATACCTCAATAATGCGTGCCTCCAATCTAAGGGCCTAAGCTCCCCCGCGCTGAGGTGTAGAGGAATCCAAATCCATAAAAGCTGGAAGCTCTACTGTCCAACTAAGATGGAACACCAAAATTAACTCAGGCAGAAAAGGCGGCACCATGCATATAGATGCCTCCAAATCAGACATCTGTAGGAAGGGATATCGACATGACAGCACCTGGAGCTCCGAAATTCTCCTGGCTGAACAAATAACCACCAAGAAAACCACTTTCAAGAGTCAAGTCTTTAACCGTAGCTCTCTTTAGTGGTTCAAACTGAGCCTCACACAATTCTCTATGGACTAGATTCAGATTCCATGATGGACAAATGTTTTGCACCTGAGGATGCAAGTTCTTAGCTCCCTGAAGGAACCATATAACATCCAGATGTGCGGACAGAGGATACCCTTACACCTTACCCCAGAAACAACCCAGTGTCACTACCTGGACTCTTAGAGAGTTAAAGGCCGGTCAGGATGTAGAAGATCACCTAGCCTACAATAAGGTAGAATAACCACTTCAGAATATCCCCTCCATCTCAGATGTCTCCTCTCAGAAGTGAAGCCACGAGACAAAAGTGAGCCGCCTGAACCAAAAATATTGGGCCCTAGTGGAAAACAGTCGACCAGTGTTCGAACCTCAGGGGCCCGTCTATGGCCATATTGATCAGATCTGGGAAGCATGGTCGATTTGGCCACTCTGGAGCTATGAGGATCACGTTGCCTGGATGTTCCTCTATCCACTGTAATCTCTTGTCCACAAAGGCCAAGGGAGGGAAGATCAAGAAAGAGTCCCTTGAGTCCATGGCAGCACCAGAGCTCCAATTCCTTTGTACCGTGTTCTGTTCAGCGGCTGTAAAACCGCAACACCTTGGTGTTCGCTTTGGTCAGGATACCCCCAACTTCCGTGAATGAGACACATCGCTGCCTCCGACAGCTCCCATTCCCTGGAGTCTAACTTTATCTGAATGATAAAATCCGCCTGAATGTCGTTCACTCAAGCGATGTGAGATGCAGCCAGTCACTCCAAGTGCTGCTCTTCCCAGAGTATTAACTACTGGGCCTCTCGAGCCACTGCCTGATTCTTGGTTCCACCTTGACGACTGATGTAGTCCACCGTTGCTGCTTTGTCTGATAGGATCTGCACTGGGTGGCCAAGTAACCTTGGCAGACAGGCAAACAATACGAAATGAACTGCTCTCATTTCAAACTGATTGATAGGCCATGAGGCCTCCTGTTTCGATCACTGGCCCTGTGCCGACTGATCTTGCCATTCCGCCCTCCATCCGGACAGCCTTGCATCAGTGGTGATTACTATCCAATTCGGAATCTCCAATTCCACACCATGCTCGAGATTGGTGCAAGTAAGCTACAAAAAAGACCGTCCCTGGCTTCCCCCTCTAATGGACGAGGAAGATAAAACTTGCAGCAGGAGAGAAGAGCCCCCTGCAGAAGCCGCATATGTGCGAATGCCCAATGCATTAATTCCAAAGTCGATGCCATAGAACCCAGGACCTGTAAATAGTCCCAGACCCCCAGGAATTGAAAGCTCTAGCAAAAGCCTAGTCTGACTGCAATTTCAGCACTCTCTCTCCATGAGAAACACTCTCTCCGCTGGTGTGTTGAACTGAGCTCCCAGATACTCCAGAGTTTGTAAGAGAACTAAAGGGGTTGTTGCTAGGTTCACCAACCATCCTAGTGCCTTGAAGCACATCGGTACTTTTGTACTGATTGTCAACAAGGTCATCTGATTTCGCACAAATGAGCCAGTCATCCAAATACAGATACACCAACACACCCTCCTTTTGCAATGCAGCTGCTCTCACCACCACCACCTTGATGAATGGAGCCATCGCCAGCAGAAGGGAAGGGCTCAAAACCGAAAATGTTCTATTAGGACCATGAACCTCGGAATTTCTGGTGCTCCGGCCCAATGGCTATGTGCAGATACGCCTCTGTCAAGGTGAGAGATGCCAAGAAGTCTCCCTTACATACTGCCATTATGACGGCCCTCAGAGTTTACCTTTTAAATCAAATATCTGTTGAATTGGATACGAAGGGAAAAGAAATAGGATGTTTAATTTAAAATTGACCTTCGATCATACTAAGCGTGTTCAGGGTCTGAGCCAACAGACTCAGGCCACATCAAGCATGTTCAGAGTCTGAGCCAACGAACTCAGCAAGACGTCTTTGTGAAAAAAGAAAAAAAGTCTGAGCAGAGTCCGAAGCGGCTCTCAATCATATGCAATTTCTCCCTCTTCTAGAAGTGAGAAAGCCAATCCTCTAATGTCTCATGATCCACACCCCCTTGAACATTACCAGGGACAGCCTCCCTGTGGCATGTCCACCGTGACTTACAAATAAGAAGACCGAGCATGTCATACCTACATAGTAGGTTGCTTCGCCTTCCCTGGGCACCTGTGCAGAAACGTCTGCAGGCCCTGGAAACATTTACCTAGGAGGAGGAGGATAGATCTATACCAGAGTCCATGGGCCCAATCTTGCTCTCTCCAAACTCTCTCCTGGAAGCTTCTGCCCTCGGGAACAAGGGAAAACTGACCATTGCCTCGCCTCCCACTCTACTTCCCCTCCAGAGACACCATAGGCCAAAGGGATGTCCCTACATGGGCAAAAGCGCTGACACAAATGGAGAGAGAGGACTGAATTGCTATCAGATGGCAAGCCTTACCGATAACAAGGCGCTTGGACCTGTTTGTCCGTAGCACCTAGCTCTCCTGAACTTAGGCTCTAGGCAGCCTCCTGTGCGCTTACTAATGCCATCCAGGCATACACTGGCAAATACGTGCTCAAGTCTAGGTCGTGGCCTTACATGCACAAGTACCTGCGCAAATACGCGCTCAAGTACCAATGGAAATAGGCACTCAAGTCTAGGTTGCAGACGTATGCGCTTAAATCTAGGCTGTGGCCTTATGCACACAGGTCCCTGCGCATGCAGCCGCCATGCGGCAAGAATGCATGCACACACCTACGCAGGAGGGAAAAAAATCGCTGCTGTGGACTACTACACAGCTAAGCAAAGCCTGCCTGTGCATTTAGGCCTGGATCCGTTTAACATCCGGCACCGAAAAACATCAGCCTGAAGAGATTCTCAACAGCTCAGGCCTCTTTACTGGCTGAGAATCCATGGAGACTGGGGCCAAGAGCCAGCATCCCACTAAACACGCTTTACGCATAAGCAAATTAAAACCAACAGGAGCCCTCTACCAAAACCAGAGACTCCTTCTCAGTGCAAGTGCCTCTCTGCACCTCTGTAGGACAGGGAACTGCCAGCGACAGTCAAGGAGGGGATTCCCCTGCTTCTCCCGCTGATGCTGCTAGGGAATCGAAAGTGGCTGCCGTTTCTGTGCTCACGGGGAAAGCCTCAGCACTAGACCCTCCTCCATCCGGAAGGCTTGTTCTACCAGTGCAGTCATGCTCGACGCAGACCCCTGAACACCATGCTGATTTTGCCGCATACACGCTGTTCCTCCCTGCACCTGCGGTACTACCAGCACCTCAATGGCAAGCAGGGGAACAGTCCCTCAGCACCACAGAGCCAACACCTGGTCTCCTCCACAGGCAGAGAAGTTGCTGAAAAACCTCATCACTGAGCTCCCCAAGCTGCTAAGGTAGCTTTCTCACTGGAACCCCAATGCTGCACAGATTCCTCTAACTAGTTCCTTGTTCTCTCTCTCTCTCTTTTTTTTTTTTAACTGTCTGAAAATAAAGATACATAGAGAGGAGACCGGGAAGGAGAGAGGTGCGAGAGTCCTGAGAGGGTGTCTGGAGGAGACCAGAGCCCTGTCGGGGCTGGAGAAAACCCGAAATGCTGACTAGGCAGGTCGAGGACACACACCCCGAGTGACATCACCATCATGCGACGTCGGAGGAGGCATAAAATCGCCTCCCTACAGTGAGCAGCCGCCGGTGCGTCGCTGAAGCCGCACGCGCGGCTTTGGTTAACATTCTGGACTTGTTACATCAAAAGCACCTCCAATCTTCTCATCTCCACCGGGAGAAATTCGTCGTGCCGTGATCTACTCAGCTAAGTACTTTTTAATTTTCCTTGACATTTGCTTTGTGATATGCCTCAAGCTGTCCGCAAACGTAGGGCAAGAGAGAGGCCTATGGTAGAAAGTACAATACCAAGTCCGGTGTTGGGCCCTATGGATGCTTATATCAGAAGGGGAGTTGTAATACTGGGTGAAGTATCACTTGAAGGAATGCAGGAAGGCACTGAACCCCTTCGTGACTGGGAGATCTCACTGTCCCCGGATCAGAGCACCCCCCCCCCCCCCCGAGAACCCTGCAGTGATAAGATCGGAACCATTCAAGGACACTCTTTCGCCTCTTGAAAAGAGCGGCGAACAGGACATTGGACTGGGAACAACTTTGCCTCAAACTACAGGAACGACCAGTATGGTTAATTTTCCAGAGCAGAAGGTTATAGAGGATCCAATGTTGTCACAAGAGAATATTATAAGTTGTGATGTTGCTGAAATATTACCAATTGTAAGACCGCCTGAATTTTCACTGGAGGTAATCTGGGAAACTTTGGTTGTTTTAAATAAAAATGTTACATTACAATTAAAACCAATAGTTAATAACATAGAAAGATTGGACGCTAAGGTTAATAAGGTAATACTTGATGATAAAAAGAGAGATCAGGCAATTGAGAATAATACTCGAGATCTGGAAAAATTAAGTACCCAAAATGAGTTGTTAATAAAAGAAAATCAATACTTGTCCTAGGAAAATGGAAAACTTAGAAAACCAATGGCGAAGTAAAAATCTAAGATTGGTAAACTTTCCTAAGTTGCCAACTTTATCGGCAAAAGAAATGTGGAATAAATTCGCCTTGGAATTTCTTAAAATTCCACAGCAAGCACTTCCCCCTTTAACTCCTATATATTATATTCCAGCTTGGAAAATTGTGCCTGAGAAGGAACAAGCAGATCAGTCTATAGCACCATTAAATGTCACTGAAATTCTTGAATCCACAAACGTAGAGCTGGCCCAAGCAGCCACTATGATTATCTGCTTTCTACTTAATTCAGAAGTTGTTTTTTAGAAATATAAAAGAGAAATTTTGCCAATTGGACGTTAGAATGTTTCCTGATGTTACTAAGGAATCACAAAGGAGGAGAAAAGAATTTCTTAATTTAAAGCCTAAATTGCTTCAAATGGGTGCATTGTTTAAACTAAAATGTCCATGTAAATGTTGATTCACATTTAAGAAAGTAAAATACTGTTTTTTTCAGCCGTCCCAACCTGTAAAGTTTATCACTGATAAACAAATAGAATTTAATTTGGGAGACACAACTCCTCAGTAATATAACAATAAGTTCTTTGAAGATAGAAGTAGGCAACCCTAGTATTGTGAATGTTTGCCTTAAAATATTTCCAGTTTGAATTTCCCATATTGAGGACTTAGAAAATATGGTTTTTGTAACTGATTTTCATTATAAATTATTATGGTTTGTTGTGTTTACCTATGTAAGGCCATACATGTATATCAAGATATTCTTGATTGTATTTTGAAAAAACTTTTGAGAAATTAAAAAAAAAAAAAAAAAAAAAAGATACATAGAAATCAATACTTTCCTTTGGTGCAGAGGTTCATGTTCCAGGAGCGCAGGCCGCACGGCGGATGAGAAAAGAGCCAGACCACTGGCTACATCCGCCTCCTTTCGCCAAACTTTAGTGACCCAGCCCAGGACAAACTGTATGAAAGGGATACTTCCCTGCTCCACTGGGCTTGCAGGGCAGAATTGCCAACAGGTTCCACCGCTGTCTCATGGGGGATGAGGGATCTTGACCACCAGATGTCCACCCCACAGACCTCCAGACCGAGCTATCACAAGGGTCACCAACCCTCTGCTCGTCTACCTCAAACCAGGGGGGATGGCCCCACCAGGACCTAACAACCCCCTGGGAGGATCCAGAAATTTTGTCTTTTAATTTTTTTTTCTTTCTTTCTCTCCAGACTGCAGGTTTTACACCATCTACCATCTGCTGGTGCAGAAAAATACCGAGGAACTGCAGGTGGCACACGGGGTTATGTACAGTGTCAGTGAAACTTTCTCTGTCTCCATCTGCTGGCAGGGAGGCAAAACCCAGGAGTCTGGACTGATCTGGGAATGGGCATGCCTGAGCTACATCAGCAACCATTAGCACCATCAGCGCCATATGTGTGAGAGAGGGAAGGCTAAGAGTCCATACAGTCACTTTATTTTCTTCTTGTTTCTTTGGGGTTTTTGTTTATTAAATAAAAATGAAATAAAGAAACCAAACACAATTAAAACAGCAGCACCGTCCCTCCTAAAATAACATTCACAGGCCCTCTTCCCATCCCCCCTTCTTCCCGAAGCCTCTCGCCAAGCTCCTGTTCTTGAAGCTCAGTCATTCCTTTCCCACTGGCCCGGTGAGTAAAAATGGCATTGGTGGATTTATGGCCAGCGCTGTTTAAATTTTGTACAACAGCAGACCAAGGCTGGTGCCATTGTTCATCTGCCTGTACAAAACGATGTCTGCCAGCTTCAAGCTGGCACCATTTTGTACAGAAGTTTAAAAGGGCGCTGACCTCGGTCTGCCAGTGCCATTTTTAATTGTATTACCAGCGGGGCAGGAACAAAGCAGTAGGATGAACCAGGAGCATTTTGTTTAAAAAAAAAAAAAGAAGAATATATGCCACCAAAGAAAAAAAAATGAAGAAAACAATTTGTTTTAAAACAAATTGAAATAAAATAGGAAATGTTGTTAAAACTTGCTGTTGCATTTCAAACAAATGCACATCTCTATAGTAAACATTCTCTGTCTATGCAGACACTAAACCCTGCATTATCAGTGCAGTCTGTGAGGGATGTAGAGCTCTGTCTGTCTATGCATATAGAGGCAGATATTCAGTGCCACTTATTCGGCTAAGTGGCAGCCAGATAAGTATTTAGTCTGCTAAGTAGATAGATATTTTGGGGGTGGGCAGTGCGTGGATCGAGGCGGGGCAACTTATCCGGTTATCATAACCCAAGTGCCTATATTCAGCCTTATCCGGTTATCTTAACTGAATAAATTGGACCTGCTCAATAGAAGGTCTAAAGTTATGTGGCTAACTAGAACGTATCTGATTATATTCAGTAGCATAGCCGTGCCGCTGGATATCCCTTCTAAGTTAGGTAGATACGTTATATCCGGATAACTTAGATAACTGGCTATCTTTGAATACTAGGCCCACGGTTCCTGTCACTCACCTGTTGTAGTGACCGCTGTACTGCTCCTTCTCTTGCAGGCTGCCACGGGTCGAGCTGCTCAAGTGCCTACGCTGCTCCTTGGTCTTCTGCAGGACTCTCTTGTAGGAGAGCGCGCACAGCCAGCACAGCAGCTTCCCGTCCATCTGCGGGAGGTAAGAGGGCGGTGAGCAAGCGCATGGCAGCCCAGGGGCAATGAGAGTGGCAATCCAGACGCTCCTACCCAGCTCGATGCATGCTCTAAAGACCAATGGTGGTGATGAGATAGCTGCAGTTTCTGAACTGAAAAGAGACGGTATTCTGGCTGGACACGTCTCAGCAGCTGCATGCACTGATGCTGGTAATGGACTAAAACATGCTTACTGCTTTCTGATGGGCTGCAAGATGCTAGGATGGAAATGAGTGAGTCTAAGAAGCCACATACAAAGCAAGGAGAGTTCCCTCCCTTCCAGAGGACAGAGCTCAATAGTGTGGAGGCCTAGGACAAGAAGGATTAGAGGAAAACCATCCTGGGAGACTGCAAAAGAAAACAGAAATCCAAAGGGAGGAAGGAAGGAAGGGCACTGTTCAGGTTCAGAGCTCTAGGGTGGGGAGAGAGAGAGGGCACTGCCTACCTTTCTGCGGTCATCTTTCCTGTCAAATGCACATTGTTGCTTGCACTGCTCACATGACAGCGGTGGTCCATACTTCTTCTCCGAGTTCGTACAGCGTTGACATTTATTGCCAATAAATGCTGCAATGATGTTACAATACTGGCAGGGCTTTGGCTAAGAGAGACAGAAAACAGCAGATTTGACCAGCTCTTTTTTCCCTGGTTTAAACATCCCATTCTTACTGTTGCCTCCTCTTAAACATTGACTCTAAGCTTTGTGGCCATTGAAATGGGACAGAGGAAGGAATTTTTCTCCTAAGCACAAGCTGTAGGGGTGATAATAGTTGGGGCTTATTAACACACCAACAACTAGCCCACAGTGCATCAAGCAAGCTTTAAAGAGGTTCTAGAGCATAACTTTGAAAGATCTGCCATTGCCTGCTATGGACATGCTTGAAGGTTTGCGAGCTCCATTAGGGCTCCAGAAAGCAACGCTATCTGCAGCCATGTGCACCGACTGAGCCCCTACAACCAGATCTAAGAGCCTGGTGTTGCAGAAAACGTTTCAACTTGTCTTCCCCCTCCCCCACCCTCAAACTCAGTTAGAGTTATCTAACTCCATGATGTTTCTTGTAGGGATGATGCAAAGAACTTGTTTGAATGTATAAAAATACAATTCATTTCATATTTGTAAGAAGATGATTTTAGGCAGCCGAGCTAGATCCCCGGAAAACCTTGTACTGCGAATAGAGAGCTATGGATCAGAACAGACTCTAATGACTGATGAGTATGGATCAATATATTGCATATAATTTAAGTACAAAGCTGGTATAAAGGCATGACACTATCACCATTTGTTCTCTTCATTCCTGAGACATTCTGGCAACAATGAGCTGATAAAAAGCTGGGATGGCCCCAAGGAATATCTGGTATCTCTGGGGCGAACAAAGACTAAGACATGTGGTGTTTCTTAACGCCTGGGAAGATTAAATGCTAAAGACCAATGAGCTGATAATGAATTAAGACATTTGGTATCTTTTACCAAATAGGAGATCAACAGACTGGTACTGAAATGCCTTTCTGGATAAAGTGCAAATTAAAACACCTAACTTGCAGAGGGATATATAAGGCATTGCATTTGCTTATTTTAGTTGGATGAGCTGAAAGGAACAGAGAGCGACTCATTCTTTTTCAGAGTCCCTGGGCCTATGACTTCCAGGTTTCTATGAACATTGGCTTATATACAAGGAGGATGTATAAGGGAGGTGTTCTTTTGTGTTGTTTGTTGTCCTTTGATTAATGTTCTATCATTATTTCTGTCTTTCTCCTATTTACCTGTATTGATTTATGTACAGCTTACTGTGATACTGTATTCAATGTTGATATTACTTTGCTGATTTATTATCCATATATTTCATTTAGTAAACTAAGTTTTGCTTTACCAGATTGTGAGTAGAGTTCTATAACAGCGATTCTCAACCAGTGTGTCGCCAAGCACAGGCAGGTGTGTCGCATGTTACCCGGTGTCTTGTTGCTCTTCTCTCCCCTTCCTTCACCGAGCGAGAGGCAGACATTTTTCCACTGCTGCTCTTGCCACCTGGACTATCAGGACATTCAAACCCAGCTGGACGGGAACGGCAGCAGTATTCATTGAAGCCGGCAACTGCACAATGGCCTTTTCTTCTTCCCGCCCCCATGGCCCAGAAGAGGAAGTGATGTGTAACGAGGCACGCAGGAAGAAAAGGCCATGCTGCATTGAAAAGTAGTGGCATAGAGGCAGCAGCACAGGTCTGGAGCAAAAAACTGAAGCAGCCAATGATCAACAAGGGAGACAGCAGCATTAGCCCCCAAGGACAATGGGATTCTTCTTTCTTGGGACGTGGGGGTTAGAGGAGGCTGCTGTAGCTACTCTCTGTGCTCTGAGGGAGTGAGGGAGAGACAGACAGCCAGTGTATAAGTGAGAGAAAGAGAGCCTGTGTGTAAGTGAGAGAAAGCATGTGTGTGTTTCAGAACTTGTAAGTGAGATAGAGCATTTGTGTGATTGAGAACCTTTGTGTAAGAGAAGTAGAGAGAACATGTGTGTGATTGAGAGCTTGAGTGTAAGTGAGATAGAGAGCATGTGTGTGATTGACAACCTTTAAGTGAAGCAGAGAGAACATGTGTGTGATTGAGAGCCTGTGTATAAGTGAGAGAAAGCATATGTGTGAGAACTTGTGTGAAAGTAAGAGAGAGAGAGCATTGTGTGATTGAGAGAGCCTGATCAAGGAGATGACGGGTGTGGTGTGTGTGAGACAGACTGGTTGGGGAGATGATTGATGTGTGAGAGACAGAAACTGGTCCCAAGGGTGTGACGAGAGAGACTCGTTGTGGTTCCTAAGGAAGAGGACTGTGAGGACAGCTTCAGCAGCTACTGCTACTTCTGTTGTGTGCTAATGGCCTGCAAGGGAAAGGAGTAAGAGAGCTGCTGGAGAGGGTAAGTAAAGGTGGCTTTTTAAGTTCATTTTTCTTGATTTACTGACATTTTAATTATTGGGTATTATGTGATTTGTCTGCTGTTTTGAAATATTTTATTGGTGTTTGGAGAATTTTTAGTAATTGTTAAGAATTTTTAATTGTTTTTGTTAGATGTTATTCTGTTAATCAGCTGTTTGAAACATTTATTAGTTTACAATTATTTCTGAGTGGGGATTGACTTGTTCTGTTTTCCTAATTGGAGCTGTATTGATGTGTAAGGCCTGGTTTGATATTTGTAGTGTTGCCTTTTTATAGGTAGGCTTGTTCCATTTGAGTGCATGCCATAATGCAGGTGTAACTCTGTGCGGATTAGTCTGTGTGCATTACTGCAGATCCTGGGACTATGTTAGGTGCTATATTTCTGTTTCCATTTCTCCAGTTTTGTACTGCATGCAGAGTGGCTATTTTGGGTTTCCATTCCAATTTGTCTCAGTATTTGTAATTTGTGGTCTTTCTGTACTCGGGAAGGTTGATTTTGTGTGTCTGACCAAGGCTAGTAAAATACCTCACCTTATTTGTTGTGTTATCTCAATAAGTAGGGCTATTGTGCCTGGTAGCAGAGGGAGAGGTTGTGTTGTTGTTATTAAGATAACACCAGAATATCTTTTTTTGTATGGTGAGTTGTATGGGTAATGTTCTAGTTCTGCTTCATACCTATTGCTGAGGGTCAGGAATGGGGGTGGGGTTAGCCCTGTGACTGTCATGTGTTCAGTGTGTCACACATGTGAGAACCATCTATCAGGTGTGTCCCGACAGAAAAAAGGTTGAGAACCACTGTTCCATAACATAATATAAAATATACCCCCAGAGGACCACCGTGCACAATATTCAAAGCCCTTGGCACTAGCTCAAGCCCAGCTTGCATGTTCTGTGCCCGCAGTTCCTGCATTTGGGCCACTTTTTCCTATTCCCTTTCCGGTCTGTCTGAAAGCTAAGGGTAAGTTACGCTGGGGAAATGTGGTGTACACAGCACTTACTGTTCCATACAGCTTTACATTCTGAGCACACTTCTTACAAATGGTGTTGGTTTTACTGTTGGGACAAAAAGAGAAGACCACCAAAATTATGTAATTAAATAAACCAAACAAGACTTGTGTACCATTTTATCTGGCAGATATGAATGCAAAAGAACTCTGCCTTGCATGTGGTGGAGAAGAGAACTACTTGCAAGATCCTATGGCACCAACACAACCAACCTGAGCTCCTTAAGGAGCTTTGGCTATTTCTGGAGGGTGCTTTTCTTTTCTTCTCTATTAATGTGAAATTAGCAAATGGAATGGCCTGGACTGCCTTATGTCATAAAGGCAATAAAACTAAAACATCCTCACCGGATGATGCACCACATAACAAAACCAGTAGGGGGATTCGGGCGCAGCACCAGAAGAGCGGAGTGGCACTGCATAAGCCAGGGAGGTGCTTTAGATGACTTGGGGATAGCGCAAGTCAGGATTCAGATGAGTATTGTGGTAATATCTGGCTGATGAAAGCAAGGCCGTCTGTTACTATAGGAAGGGGTTTTCAGATTAAGTGACAGTGTATAATGGCTTCCAACCTCTTCCATGGCAGAGCACAGGGAATGTGCTTAAATGACCTTGATAAAGGTCACCATCAAGTACTGCAGCCCAGAAGAGCTCTGCAGGACAACAGCTGCATTATTTTCCTCAGTTCAAAACAAAGGAAGGAAGTGTGGTCTACTGGTGAGAACTGAGTACCCGAGTCAAGAGGTTTGCGGTTCTTAGGGAAAATATGTGCACATGCATCAGCCACCTGGTAACAGACACAAAAGAGGATTGAATTAGCTCAAGTTTGAAACATTTCTGAGCAGTAGCAGAGCTCTCAGGAAGTGTAGGTAGAGCCACCTGTCTCGGGCTTTTGCTGGTTTTCCTGCTGGTCAAGAACAAAGCAGCTCTAACATGGGCCCTGAACCAGGAAAGCCAGGGTTCAGTTCCCACTCAGGGACTGCTAACTGCAAATTACCTCTCCCTCTAGAACAAATAATCTAAAACATTTTTATTTGCATATGTAAAAAGACTTTAAAACAATAACTTTCAGGATGACTGCATTTGAATGCCACAAGTGAGACATAAAACCCACTAAAAATGAGTGCAGTTGATGGCAAAGCTCTGATGGTCTTTATTTAATTCAATCAATACATTATTGTTTTTAATCTATTTGCTTAAACCAGGTGTGAGAGATTTTTTATTTGTCCTGGGTTGACTCCTAGTTTCTTAAGAAAACCTAGCCCTACGCTCCAGGATGCCTCGATGAAGTGGATTATCAAGTATGACAATAAAGTCCACAATAATGGAACAGCCTGATTGCTTCACCTTTATGGTCCCAAGGACTAGACGGCTTTACCTTTCCTGCTGGAATTCTGTCCGGCAGTAAGTACACTTCACCATAGGGTGTGCAATCCGGCACTCCTGCAATAAACAAACATGTTCATCTTACTATTCACTGTTAGATGCACAAGGTAAACATCCTAGCTATACAAATGCATGGAGTATTTGCAGAATGTAACTATCCCTTCTGTTACCCCCTCCTCCCCAACACCACCAAACATCTCCTCTGACAGCCAGCACCTTCAGTCCCACATTACATGTCACTATAGATATTAATGGTAACAACAATACAATTATTAGTCCACTTAGGAAATATCCCTTGTTCTTATAGGATTTATGAGGCATGCTGTTGGGTCACTTTGCATAGAAGGGTTACTTTATAACCCCAAATAATTCTCAAAATTTCTATTTCTCTTGTTTTGGGAACTTTAAGTTCCAAATTAAAAAAATATATATTTTTTAAGTCAAATACTTTCCCCTGTCACATTTTTGGCCATTAAAATCTCTGAAGAATGTATTTCATGGATTTGCTCTACATTTCTAACATCTAAAGAAAACAAATCAAACCACTCTTATTAGGATAAGGAAATCTAAAACATACTGAACATACTGATGATCAGAAAAACTTGATAAGCAGAGAATCATTAACATTTTGAACATCTATCATCCCTGAAACATGAGGCCTTCAATAGAAATATTATTGAACTGGTGACAAGGCATGAGCTAGTGATTCAACTGCGATTCAGGAAAAGTCCTGGGATTTGAGGTCAGGACTGCCTGGTGCCACTGACTCTTGTGACCTTGGTGCAAGTCACTTTGGGTCCTATATACTACATTGGCTGCCCATATCTCTATGCATCAAATTTAGGGATGTAACCCTTACATTGGCCCTATATACCTAACAAAAAGGATAGAATATCACCCACCACAAAAAAAAACTTTGCTCAAACCAAAATTATAATTAGTTGTTCCTTAAAACTCCCTGATTAAAAAACAAAACCTTCAAAGGATCAGCACCAGAAGTATGAAATACTTTCCCTCTGCTACTCCCACCTATAAGAAATCAATGAATACAAAGATTTGGGTCACTGACTAAAAACATGGCTATTTACCCAACAGACTAACACCCTGTAGGGACTACACTACAAATTAAATTAAATAAAGCATTTTCTTCATATGCATACAATGAGATTGTATGCTTATGAAGAAAATTGGATTTTCTATGTGATCACATAGAAAATTGGATTTTCTATGTGATCTGGGGCAGCAAGCCGCTTTATATCTCCCTGCGCCTCAGTCACTGTCTCTGTATGACCTCAGTCATTAATTCTCTGTGACTTTGAGGCCAGTCACTTTATCTGCCTGTGCCTCAGTCACTGACTCTCTGTGTGTGTGACCTTGGGGCCAGGCATTTTACCTCCCGGTGTCTCTGGGCCTCAGCTCCAAACAAGTCATTTTTCTTAGCCTAATCCACAAATCAGTGTTAACAAATGTATTGGTCTTGGGCCAGCGGCTCACTGATAACCTTCATGATATCCCCAGACGCCTATTCTTTGTTTCCAAACGGGACTGGGCTCATTAGGGCCCGGGAGTTTCGGGAAATTCGCCCCAGGAGCTGGGAAGCGGAATAGGCCTCCCACCCCGCTCTTTGGATGGAGAGGGAGGGGGGAGGGGGGGAGCTGCCGGACCTCACCTGGCACAGCTGCTGCCCCTGGGACAGCGCCTCGAAGGGGAAGCGCTGGTTGCACTTGGTGCAGGCGTACAGCGCCGCCATCCCCCACCCGAGCGGGCACACACCGACAGCAAGAGCAGCCCAGGCGGCGGCTGCCGGCTCTGTCAACAACGTCTGACAGCACGACCCGTCTGACGGGTGCAGCCGAACCTGCTGAAGCACGAGGGTAGGGGCTGCGAGGCTCGCAGGGGCGCTGAATGGGCGCCTCCAACCAGCCGGGGCAGAGTCTCTGTATCCGATTGGCTCTCCTTGGCGTCAGTGCATGTGGGGCGGTGCCAAAGGAACGTAGACTCGATGGGTAGTACTAGCTCCCCAACGAGGGTAGGTTGGAAGGGAGGGGGGGAGGGCTGACGTTTAGAATGACATCACGGATTTATTTCTATAAAGGGTCTTTCATGCGGAATCCCGTCTTAAAGGCGAAGTGCAGGGCAAGGGGAGCGTAGGTTTCGGTATCCTTAAGGTCTGCAAAATCCGGCTAATATATTAGAATGTCTATTTACAATTTAATAGAAAAAATGCATATATTGGACACATTGTAAGAGTCACAAAAGGGGGATGAATTACTACTACTACTTAATATTTCTATAGTGTCACAAGGGGTAATTAGTGCTATACAGATATTTAAAATAGAGGTAGTCCCTCCTTTATAGAGCTTACAATCTAGTTGAAACACACAGAAAAGGCAAATAATTTAGCACAAGTTTGAAACAGCAGCACCAAGACTTCATCTTGTGCTATTCAACCCCTTTTTGTGTATGTTGAACTGATAAAAAGGATAATAACCTGAAAAGAACCTAGGTTTCTTCAAAGACTAATCCAAGTGCTAGAGATCTGTTACTATGTCATGCACTATCATATGATTTGAAGAGAAAACAATAGTCATAAAACAAAAGCAGGCAAGTTTTTCTTTAGCATGTTATTGATTTTAACCTGCCTGATGGAGAGTGGGATTAGCATTTCTGAAAACAAAAATTAAGGTCAACAAACAAGCTGAAGATGAGACTCCCTTTTTTTTTTTATTGTACTAACAATATGTAAGCCCTTTTTTCAGATTTTATGGTAGTCCAAGGGCACACAAAATAATTTCTCCTTTTGGCACTTCCCTGATTTTAACAAATCTCAAGGAGTGGATTCTTTCTGTGGGGTAAAGGCTTAACCTTAAAGCCCAAGCTGTGAACAGGAATCCTCTTTGGTGATGTTATTGCTGTAGAAACAGGCAGGGCATGATGTGGGTGTTCAAAATAAACTTTACTTTTGATTTGCAGAAATTAAATAAATGTCCAATCGATGTGTTACTTACTTTACTTCACACTCTTGTTCACACTGGGTCATACAGAGGAAACTCTCTCTTCACTCTGTGCAGGGTCCTCAGTACTACTCTTTGGGAGCAATTCACCCCCTTTTCTTGTCTGTGGGGCAAGGACCCAGCAAGGAAGGGAAACCTACATATTGAGCGCAGTCCCCTAAATCCTGAAAAAAGTCTCGTACCTGCAGTCCAACAGAGTCCCAGACGTTCCCAGCTTGTGCCCTGCGTTCCCCCGGGGTGGAGATCCGGTTGGGGGTCTCCAGTTCTCTGCTGGACTCCTTCAGTGCTTTGACCTCTTAGAGGAAAGGTCCTTTTCTGGGTACCAGCAAGGCTTTTACAACCTAGCCAGCAATGCAGAGGGGAGGGGTGGTACACAAAACCTCCTCACTAAAATGCAACTCTCAGAAATCCAAGAACTTCACAGCTGGGTGAGGAGTCACTGGACTCCTCTCACTGAATGGAAAGGAATAACAAGGTCTTCTCCTTCCTATCCTTCGGTTAAGGGGGCTACCTTACCAGTAGGAACAGGATTACACACAGGCACAACCAAATTTGGAAAAACTTACTAATGTCTTTTTTACTCTCAGGAAGGGATAGCCCCTACCAGGCAAGGGATTCACTGGAATTGGGCAGTCTCCCAATTAAACCACAGCACAGGAGCAAAAATCAGCTCCTCTCTCAAGAAAACCCAAACCAAACCGAGCACACTCACTAAGGCTCTGCCCCTCCCCCCCCCCCTTTTTTTTTTTTCTGGACAAGGACTGAATCATTGCTGAACAGGGGAAGGTGGTGCAAGGAATGGACTGTCCCTCCTAGCTGTTACCAACCAGGCAGAGATCTAGTGCCAGCTCGTGGGAGACCATGGGTCCCCCACAAATACCTAGGACTATCCTTCCAGGGCCATTGAATTATAGCAAGATATTTTTTACCTCTTTCTTTCCTTTATGCACCCTGCTGCCTATCCCTTATCTTGTAAGCAGGAGAAGCCATTGAGACAAACTCTGGAGCTGGCAGCTAGGCCTAGATTTCTGCATTACCAACGTAGGCAGTTGTCTAAGAGACAACAGATGTTGAAGGTGCCGTGCCAGCCGAGATGAGGGCAGGGCATACTGGATATCCACCATGGGTGTAAGCCCTGGGCTTCATGTTCTCGCATCGTCCAGCCAGAACTGACGCTCCTAGACAACTGCCCCCTGGCTCTGGTGCAAATAGAAGAGTGGCTACTCCGTTAAACAGCTGACTGCAGAGGATGGGGACCAAGACCATGAAGTGTGCAGGATGATTGGGAGGAGGAGCGCTGCGAGGGCACTCTGTACCTGTGTGCCAGAGTCACTGCCAGGATGAAAGAGAAGATGGTGGAGGATGGATGCTGCTGGGAGGGGGGGAAGAGAGAAAGAAGGAGATAGAGGGAGATGGAAAGATAGAGGATGCTGCTAAGTAGTGGGGGGGGAGAGAGGGATGGATGCTTCTGGGTAGGGCTGGCTTTAGGCCCTTGCAACCTGTAAAGTGGGCAGATCCAACTTATGGCTGATCTAAATTTAGTGCCTATAGATGCTAATGGCAAGGTCAGGCAGGCTGGATATGGGTGTTCCCCCAGCAGGAGCGGTACAGGGTGCAAAGCAGAGTCTTCTGCCCGGCCAGACACCATCCCCTTGTGTTGAGCCCGCAGGTTCTGGTGGCTGGCAGGACTTCTCTGGCAGGGTGCATGGCAGGCTGTGGTCAAGGCAGGCAATGTTCAAGGAAGATTGGTGACTATGCAGAGCTCAGGGCAGGCGGAGAACAGTAACGTAAGGGCAGGAGTCAGTCCAGGTCAGCCACAAAAGATCAGCTGAGGGAGGCTGACTGGAAGGCCAGGTAAAGCAGGACAGGGAAATAAGGTTGGGCAGAGCAGGAGCATAGAGAGAGAACACAAGAACAGGGTAAATCACTCAGGCAGGAACAAGGTAAAACAAGGGCTAAATTGGAACAGGGATGTAAGGTAGGGTATGGACAGACTAGATAGGCCACTGGGAGACCTGGATAAGACAAAGGAAAGATAGGAACAAGAGAGATAGGATACGCCACTGGGGAGGCTGTAACAAGATGCCCAAATGGGAGGCAGGCAGACCTACACAGTACTAAACACACACACATACACTATGATACAAGATACGAGATATACAGTAATGAATATATAGCTTTATTTACAGCACACACACTTCATTTCCCATGACTATAATACATACCAAATCAGCATCCTGCCACTCATCAGGTCAGGGAACCCCGGTGCGACCGAAAAACAGGAGCACACAGCTAATCAGAATCCTGCCACTCATCAGGTAGGGGAACCCTGGTGCAACCGAAAA
Source organism: Rhinatrema bivittatum (assembly GCF_901001135.1). Lineage (NCBI taxonomy): Eukaryota > Metazoa > Chordata > Amphibia > Gymnophiona > Rhinatrematidae > Rhinatrema > Rhinatrema bivittatum. The sequence continues at coordinate 87,311,095 of NC_042625.1, forward strand.
ACAGGAGCACACAGCTTCAACGGGAAAGATCCTGCGCCACTCGTCAGTGCACAGGTGAGGCTCCAAGTTCCCACCGGAGGACCCTGAACTTTTATAGGGCTTTGTAAACAAGCGTGTGTGCGTAGATGAGCCAGCACTGGGTCTGGGAACCTTTCTGTAGGGCTGCTGGCCAGGCATTCCTCCTCCTGTTGAATAAGGTCCCAGGCACAGCAAACTACTCTCCCCCACAACCACATGCTGTAACAGCCCTGCTGTTACAGCATTTTGCTTAAAAAACAAGTCCCCAGCTTAAAAAGTGACAGGATAGCATAATGTTTGTTCTGAGAGCATTGTTTTTAACCCATCGTATTACAGAGGCCTAGACAAGACACAGGAACAAGGCACAGACAGGCTAGGATACTGGGAGACCTAGTCAGAACACACAGATCCACTGAGAGGCCTACAGAAACTGAAGGGCCACTGAAAGACCCACAGGGAACCAGATAAACAGACCAAGACAAGAAAGCATAAACAGGCCACACTGGAAACATAGACAAAGCAGAGGTATACAGACAGGCTAGGCTGCTAGGAGACCTAGACCCACAGGCAAGAAGGACCTCCGGGACACCCAAGGGCCACAGCAAGGCCCAAACAGGTCAGGACAGGAGTACAGGAACAGGGCAAGGTGTACACAAATACAGGAAAAGAACCAATGGTAAGACAGCATAAATACAAGACAAGCAAAACAGCCAAGGAGGGCTACTTTGATGCCTAGACAGGAACTAGGGAAATGAACAAACAGGGACAAGACGGGTCCAGACAAGAAGGCCTAAACAGGCCCCATGGAAACAAGACAAAGCAAGAAGGCCTCTAAGACCACATGAAAAGAAGGCAAGGTAAGAGGTTCCCAAAGACTACCCAGTAACAAGACCAAGCACAAGGTTAGCCAAAGCAAGAAACCAAAATGACTCAATGACGAGGCACCAAAGAAACTATGAGGGAGGTTTATATAGGGGAGTCCTTGTTGCATCTCGCAGCCTTCAAGACAGCAGCTAGAGCAGGACAGAGTGAGAGACTGACAGCAGCTAAAGTCTTACAGTAACGGGCAGCGAGCACAGGAGCTTATGAGCCAGGGCCCACTTATAAGCAACCACCTGCGCCTCACCATGGACTTCCTTCTCGCGCTTTAAGAACACGGAGATGAGGGGAGGTACGAGCATGAAAGATGGAGCTGGAGCCCAGGGGCAGCTATGCTGCTCGACCTGTCTGTGTAGGGGCGGGTATAGGGGAAAAATGTTGTTTTCTGTTTCATTTCATTACCTGTTTCTTTCTGAGCCTTTGGTTTTTCCTCATCTTGTTTCTCTCTCTCTTTTTTTTGTCGTTTAGTGCGAGTTACATGGGCAGTGGCACCAGGAGCCACCACACTGATCAGAGGGGCAGAAAGTCCCGATTAAGAACCCCCCCCCCCCCCCCGGCATTCCCAAGGCCCCCTCTGCCCCTTCCTTAGCAAAGAAATCTCCAACATTAAGTCCCTGTTCCCTTCTGCCCCAGACCCAAGAAGGAAAGACTGGGACCCCCTCCTATCCCTAAATCAATGGCCTTATTTATTCATTTCTTTATTTAAATGGTTAATTTTCCACCTCTCACAAATTCATTCAGATTACAAAAGTACATTCGTAATGATATCAAAATGACACAAACAAACCAAGAACATAAAACAGAGGTGAGAACAGCTCTTCAGCCAAACACTTGACGCCGGAATAAATGGGCCTTCAGTCTCTTTGGGCCTAGCTCAGTTTATATTCCTCAAGCTCCTGAAGTTCCAAGGGTTAAGGCATTCTGGTACCCTGGGGGCAGGAGCAACTGGAGATTGCTCCTATCCCCAGGAGGGGACAGAAGATGTTTTATTTAGGAAAAAAGTAGTGCAGGGATCTGGGGCTGAAAGTGGGAGGGGGTGGGGGAGTGGCTTTGGATATTTCTTGTTGGGGGGGGGGGGGGTCTGGGCTTCAGAGCGTGGGGGTTTCTTAGCACAGCAGTGGCATTGGGAGCCTGTGTTCCCAGCATCACCATCTGTTTAGCACACAGTACAGTAAATAACAAAAACGACAGCAGTGACATTTTGTTGGTATTTTTTTTGGATGGAAACCAACACAAAATGAAAATATAAATGTCATCAGTACATAAGAAATGCCATACTGGATCAAACCAAGGGTCTATCCAGCCCAGCATCCTGTCTCCAACAGTGGCCAATCTAAGTCATAAATACTTGGCAAGTAAATAAACATTAAATAGATCCCATGCTACTAATGCCAGCAACAACAGTGGCTATTCCATATCGATTAATAGCAGTTTATGGACTTCTACTCCAGATACTTATCCAAATGTTTTTTAAACCTAGCTACACTAACTTCCCTAACCACATCCTCTGGTTACAAATTCCAGAGCTTAATTATGCATTGAGTGAAAAAGATTTTTCTCTGATTTGTTTTAAATGTGCTACTTGCTAACATCATGGAGTGCCCCCTAGTCCTTGTATTATGCAAAAGAGTAAACAACCATTTCACATTTACCCGTTCGCATCCTTTAATGATTTTGTAGACCTCTATCCAGGGCCGGTGCTACTTTTTTGCTGCCCTGAGCAAACAATTATTGTTCTGTCCCCCACCCCCACCCCCACCACCATACTTCATTCATTCTCTGTCTTGGGCCTGCCAAAAATGCCCACCTCCTTCCAACAACCTAAACTTTAAAAACTGTCCTCCTTTACCCTCTGGATCTTCCTTCCCTCTCCTGGAACCCATTGCTGGTGCAAGAATATTAGTTATCCTAGGCAAAGCTTATACACCTGCACCCCGTGCTCTCGCCATGTCCACGGTTAAAAATGATGCATTTATAATAGATTTTACATGAAAAAGAATATTCAAAGTACAGTCTTCTGAGGTAAAAGAAAATATATCATAAGTATTTGCCTGCACTTCTTTGGTGCAAACCAGAAAATCCTACAAAAAAAGACAGTTGGAACCATATGGAATTAAGGCTACTGCAATACCTGTTAGGTGTGGGTTTGACCCTCAGAAAGCTATGAGTAAATTACAATTACAATATAATAAACCTCCCACACCAAAACAGCACTAACTGCCAGCACTTTAAAAAAAAGTAACAACCCTACACCAAGCCCTAAAACACCAATACACCTCCTATTAGGGAAATAGAAGAAACCAAGCTGCTATAGATTCCTACACGCTAGCAGAAAACCCCTCCTCAATCACACTTGCAGAACTCAGGCAGACCCTCACCAAATACAGGAAAAATAAATCATAAAGTATAAATAGAAACAAGCAGGCAAAAACTGAATAGAAAAACCACAAGTCAGACTCTATGCAGTGCAACAATGGAAAAACAGAAACCATCACCAATCCTCAGACATTAAACAATAAAATCAAGAAATATAATACATTAATCATAATAGTATAAACATACTAATAAAAATAATATTTCAAAAAAGCTGGTGAATGGAAGATCCAATAAGTAAAAGCTCATAAACAAATTGTTTTAAATTTCTCAAACACCAATGAAATATTTCAAAACAGCAGACACATCAAACAGCATCCAAAAATTAAAACTAATTAGGATAAAATAATTAATGTGAACCGGAGTGATATGTATTGTATACAGGAACTTCCGGTATATAAAAACCAAATATAAACAAATAAATAAATAATACTGTCCATACCTGGAAACTTTTGATTTCTAATCACTCTGAGATGTTGTGGATTAGTGAGAGACAGGATGTATAAACTGTCTCCTCTCTCTTTCTCTCATAGATATTTATCTATACATGCACATACATACATATGTTCTCTCCCTCATACACGCATATGTTCCCTCTTACATACACATGATTCCTCTCTCACAAACATTCTCACTCACACACGTTCCCTCTTATATGCATAAACACACACAAGATCTCTCTCTTTCTCACATATACATGCTCAGACACACACATGCTCACAAACGCACATATGCTCAGACACACACGAAGAGAACACCTTATGCTTCAATATTTCAACTTTTCTTGATATAAACTGAAGACTTTACTGCTCAAAAAGAACTTACTACGATTTAGACCTATTATTCCATCATCCCTAGAGCTTGCATCTATCTCAGTGATCCTTCTCTCACACACACCCAATGCTCTCTCTTTCACACACATGCCTCCTCTCACATGCACATGCACAGACACCCACACACACTCCACTTCCTCTCAGACACACACACACACACATACATGCTCGGACATCCACACTCACTCTGCTTATGCTCAGACACACACACACACACACACACACATATGCTCAGACATACTCAAGCTTAGCCACATACAGGTTTCCTCCTGCTCAGACATACACCAAGTCACCAAGGCCTCTCCCAGCAGCTCTGGCCCCCCACTTCATCCACGGGGCAGTTTGGGAGCTGCCTGGTGGCTTTTCGTTCCTTCTAGCCACCCAGCATGTGGTCCTGCAGCTCCTCATCTTGGTCTCGTGGCTCTGTAACTTTTCACCCTGCGGTAGGTTGGGAACCGCCGCACAGCCCTAGGGATCCTCTTCTTCACAGCACAGCGCTACAGCTCCTCCTCTTCCTCACCGCAAGGTCCTCTGCCGCCTCTACACACTCACTGTGTGGCGGGTTGGGAACCGCCCGCAGCCCTGCAACTCCCTCCTCTTCGCTGTGGCAGCCTGCGACTCTTCCTGTTCTTTGCGGCACGGCAGTGACAGCAGCTCACTCAACTTAGTTGTGGCCCTAAGGCCACTACCGCCTCCAGGCTACCGCCCTGTGCAAGTGTATGGCTTGCACAGTGGGTTGCACCAGCCCTGCCTCTATCATATCCCCCCTCAATCGTCTCTTCTCCAAACTGAACAGCCCTAACCTCTTTAGCCTTACCTCATAAGGGAGTGGTTCCATGCCATCCCCTTTATCATTTTGGTTGTCCTTCTCTGTACCTTCTCCAGTGTAACTATATCTTTTTTGAGTTGCAACGACCAGAACTACACACAATATTCAAGGTGCGCTCTAAAAATTGAGCGATACAGATGCATTAAGACATCCTCCATTTTATTTGCCATTCCCTTCCTAATAATTCCTAACATTCTGTTTGCATTTTTGACCGCCACAGCACACTGAGCTGACAATTTCAATGTATTGTCCACTATGACACCCAGATCTTTTTCCTGGTTGGTAACCCCTAACATGAAACATAACATCGTGTAAATACAGCATGTGTTATTTTTACCTATATGCATCACCTTGCACTTGTCCATATTATATTTCAGCTGCCATATGGATACCCAATCTTCCAGTCTGGCAAGGTCCTCGTGCAATTTATCACAATCAGCTTGTGATTTAACTACTCTGAATAATTTTGTGTCATCTGCAAATTTGATCACTTCACTCGTCGTACCTCTTTCCAGATCATTTATAAATATATTAAAAAGCACTGGTCAAGTACAGATCCCTGAGGCACTCCACTGTTTATCTTTTTCCTCTATGAAAACAGACCTGTTAATCCTACTCTCTCTTTCCTCTCTTTTAAACAGTTTGCAATCCACAAAAGGTAATCTCATCCTATCCCATGACTTTTTAGTTTCCTTAGAAGCCTCTGATAATGGACTTTGTCAAACGCCTTCTGAAAATCCAAATACACCACATCTACTGGCTCACCTTTATCCACATACTTATTCAACCCTTCAAAAAACTGTAGCAGATTTGTGAATCAAGACGTCCTTTGGGTAAATCCATGCTGGCTGAGTCCCATTAGATCATATCTATCTATATCTTCTGTGATTTTATTCTTTACAATAGTTTCCACCAGTAGCATTGCTGCACTCTGCCATGCAGCACATCTCGGTTTGATTCCCCAGCCCTGTTACTGTCCTTTGGGTCACCTGGAGTTGGGGATACTGCAGAGACAGTATTTACAGGTCCTGACAGAGGGAAGAGACCGTGAAATCTATTGGCACATGCAGACTGCTTCTGGAGGAACCTGCAATCTGGGGACCCTGTGTTATGGTTATTGGTGTTTGGGTGGATCCTTGGACACTGTGGCAGCTGACCACGCCCACGGGGGGCAGTCCCGTGAGGGACCACAGTGTCAGGTTAAACTCCGGACAGACAAACACAGATTTGAATCTTTTATTAAACAGTATTTGGAACCACCAGAGGTGGCAGTAGTGAGTAGTGGTTGTAGAGCCCGGCTGGGCGCGTCTCTCCCAGAATGCTGAAAGCGGATCCTCTGGAAGCAGTGCTGTAGTGGAAAGAGACTGAGAGTTATGAGTGCACAATAGAATTAGCATTCAGAGTCCCAAGTAGAATAGGAGAGCTCTGAGACAGGGAGAGCAGGCCCTCGAGGAGCGAGTACCTGATCCCTTAGAGCAGAGAGACTCAGTAGCGTTGTACTCACTAGCAGCAGCAGAAATTCCACTAGATGAGAGGTCTGGCACTGAAGCGGAGGGCAGGCCCTCGAGGAGCGAGTACCTGATTCCGGCAAAGCAGTACTGTAGAGAGAGAGGTGTTACTGTACTCACAGATGATGACTGTAGTTAGTTCTTCCAAGTAGAAGGTAGAAGTAGTAGGCAGCGACACAGGGAACATGGGCCCTCAAGGAGCGAGTACCGGTTTCCTGATAGCACCTGAAAGAAGCAGAGAGGCCCCCGAGGAGCGGGTACCCTGTTAGTGACTCTGAAGGGTAGTAAGAGTTCCAGTTAGAGCTGGAGTGGCAGAGTAGCTTAGGAATGGAGAGCGAATCCCATCTGTAAGAGTCCTGAAGAGTTCCAGTTGCTAAATCAATGAGCTAGCAAATGATGTAGGCAGATATACCCTGGAATCGTGACGTCAGAACAGGGGGACGCCCCTGAGGTTCGCGCCAACGTGGAAATAAAGATGAGGGCGGCATGTGTGCGCCGCGCCCTAGAGGTACCTTGAAGGTGAATGGCGGGAGGTAGCACCAAAGCCGGTCCGGGGACACCGGAGAGGGCGGCAAGCAGACGCCGCGGCGGCCAACAGTCCAAGGTGAACGGGAGGAGCCGCAAGTAGAGAGAGGTAGGTGGGGCGAAGCCGTCGTAGACCGACAGACGCAACACCCTGGCAGAGAACTGTCGTACCAATGCCAAGGACTGAGAGAAGGAGGTGGGAATAGAGGGGGAACCCCCCTCCCAGGTGGTTGTGAATGTGGGCTCATGGTGCTATGGCACCAGTACAAGCTGTTCTGCAGACTGAGTGGACCATATGGGTTTCTGTCTGCTGTTAAATGCTACGATGCTGTATTATGAATGTTCTGGAAGGACACTGCCAGAGTGGAGCAATGTAAAGGAGTAGAATGTAATGGGTGGGGGGGGGGGGGGGGTGAGAGATTGATATGCAAGGACCAAGAGAGACCGTGATCTGATAATAGTGTCCCGTGATCTGTGTGACAAAGCAGTGACTAGGGTCAGAGAGATGCCGGGTTGTATATAGAGAGAAGGTGATACTGCCCCTATACAGGTTACTGGTGGAGGCCTCACTTGGAGTGTTCAGTTTTGGGGCCATATCGAAAAAAAGATAGAGATAGGATAGAAATGGCCCAGAAAAAGACAACCAGAATGGTATGGAGTCTGCACAGAAAGACACACGAGATGATATTTATTTATTATTTATTTATTTATTTATTTATTTAAAAGCACTTATTACACGCCCTTCCTACATTCAGAGTGGGGTACAAAAATGAACAAATAGAAGTTCAGGGTGGAGTACAATATAAAACATAGACAGCCATTGGAAAAATGGGAAGGGCAATACAAAAATCTTAAGGGGGGGGAAGAAAGGTAAGCATCAAGGCATGAGATTGGTTGAGTTAGAAGCCAGAGGGGAGGGGATGGAAGACTTGGTAACATCAGCTGAAGGGGATGAGTTCAGGGTATTCAATTGTCATCTACGTTGGGGGAGGGGATGCTCTCTTGAAGAGTAAGGTTTTTAGGGCTTTTTTTTGGAAGAAAGATCTTTCTCTGAGACATCTTATTGTCTTTGGTAGGTTATTCCACAGTAGTGGTCCGGCAGAGAAGAGTGCACGTTCCCTGGTTTCCTCAAGATGGGTGAGCTTTGTAGGCAGAAAGACTGGTAGCATCTGGTTAGACGAACTGAGCTGTCAGGAGGCGCATGCATTTTTATTGTTGAGGAGAGCCATGGGGAATTTTAGTTATGTATCGCAGAGTGAATGATCATTGCAAGTTTATATTGTATTTGGTAGGATGTGGGGAGCCAGTGGGGGTTTGAGAGATATGATCGCGCATGGGAGTGCTGGTAAGGAGTCTTGCTGAAGAGTTTGGTATGATTTGTAGTGAGCGAGTGAGCATATAGAGGTAGGCTTGTCAGGAGGGAGTTACAGTAATCAATTCCTGAGAATAGACGGGATTGAAGGACTGCTCTGAAATCCACATGTTCGAGTTAAGGGCTTGACATGACGTAGCAGGCGTAGTTTATAGGAGGAGTTGGTAATATATCATATATGGCTGTGCATGGAGAGAGAGAGGTCAATAGGGACTCCCAAGTGTTATTGTTTGTAAGGTTTTGGGTGGACCCTTGGACACTGTGGCAGATGACCACGCCCACGGGGGGAAGTCCCGTGAGGGGCCACAGGTCAGGCTTAGCTTTAGGACACACAACACAGAATTATCTTTTATTAAATAGAATTGAGAAGCTACCAGAGGTGGCGGTAGTGAGTAGAGATGAAGCCCGGCTGGGCTTGTAGTCCCTCAGGACACTGGAACAGCGATCCCTCAATAGCTGTGCTGTAGTGGAGAGAAACTGAGATAGTGAGTACAGTGGAGCATACACAGGGTTCTGAGATAGAACCTCGTTGGTAGATTACTCACACAGCGGTTTCTCCCGGAAGGTAACACAGAAGCTGGAGTAAAGGCAGGCCCTCGAGGAGCGAGTACCTGGTTCCAGGGAACAGCTCTGAGAGAATATAGATGGTAACTCACTGATGGTGTAGGCAGTGGTTTCTTCCAAGCAGAAGTGAGCTCAGGCAGTGAGTCCGGAAACATGGGCCCTCGAGGAGCGAGTACCAATTCCAGACAGCGGCCTGAAAGAAAAGAGAGAGGCCCCTGAGGAGTGGATACCCTGATAGAGTAAGTTCAATTAAGGAGAGGCAGAGTAGCTAGGTATGGAGAGCGAATCCCATCCGTAAGGAGTCCCTTCACCTTGCTGACTCATTTAGCTAGCAAACAGAGTAGGCTTTTGTATCCGGGATGCGTGACATCATCACAGGGGGACGCCCCTGAGGTTCGCGCCAAAGAAGGAATAAGAAGCAGGGCCGCGCGGCGCGCCCTATGGCAGCTGAACAACATGGCGGGATGCAGCGCCCAAGCTGGACCAGGGACGCCGGAGAGGACGGCAGGCAGACGCCGTGGTAGCCAGACGTCCATCAACTGCAGAAGGAGTCACCAAAGAGGTAAGGAGGGCGGAGTGGAGACGTCGGGCAGCGACAGTCGTAACACCAAGTTTTGTACGCTTTGGGAGTTGGAGATAGAATGTGAATAAAAAGTGATATGATTGGGGGGTGTTGATGATTGGATGATGTGATAACATGATGATTTCTGTTTTAGATGTGTTGAGAGCTAATTTATTACTGTGTAGCCATTTCAGGATCATTGTAAGGCAATTGTTAAGGAAAACTTCAGTCAGTGCCCATGTTTCCTTGAGAAGTAAAAAGAATTGGATATCATCCGCATAGATTTTATAGTGTACTCCAAGGTCATTGAGGGTGTGGCATAGTGGGGTTAGATAAAGGTTAAACAGTGCAGCAAAGAGAGCAAATTCTTGGTGCACTCCAGAGCTGAAAGGTGTCAAAGAGGAGGTAAGGGATTCAATTTGGACTTGTGTCCTATTGTTAAGGTAAGACGAGAACCAGGCCAGCACAGAACCAGTGATCTTGAAGGAGCGAAGTCTTGAAAGTAGGATGGCGTGGTTGACTGTGTCGAATGCGGCAGAGATGTTGAGTAGGCATAGGAAGAACGAGGAGCCATGGTCGAATCCGCGTCTCATTGTATCAAAGCTGGATAGAAGTAGCAATTCGGTACTGTGGTGTTTCCTGAGCGTGAACTGCTATTGATTAAGGATATGATCTGAATCAATGAAGTTGCAGAGTTGGTGGACAACTTCGGTTTCTAGTCCCTTGGCCATGAAAGATAGGGTGGATATTGGGCAATAATTGGATGTGATAGTTGGATCTGCAGTTGGTTTTTTAATTATGGGTCAGACTGTGGCTTATTTTAAGATATCAGGGATGATGCCATGTTGTAGTGATGAATTTATGAATTTAGTGACAAATGAAGCAATATCCAGTTTGATCAATTTGAGCAGGGATGTATGGCATGGGTTAAGGGGGTTGGACGAAGGTTTCAGGTTGTCAATGATCTTAGTGGTATCCTCAGTTGTGATGTCGTCGAAGCGGTGCCAGCTTGGGCCTTGAATATGCCCTGGAGGAGAGAACACATAGGGGAGATATAGTACAGGCTTTTTCATAACTGAAAGGTATGAATAATTTATTTATTTTATTTAGCATTTTTCTATACCGACTTTCCAATAACAAAATTATTGATCAATTCGGTTTACATTTTAAACAATAACAACAATGACAAGTAAATGTCTTACAATGAACAGGTCGAATTAACTTGGATTAAGATATAAGGGGGTAATAACATAATTAACATGAGCGGTGCCTAATATAGGCTAGAGGCTAGGTTTTAATGATATGTTCAATATTTAATAATGTTCAAGAATCAAACATTTTCCAGTGGCAATGAAGCTGTAGAATGAGGGATCATGATATAAAGTTCCAAGGGGTAGACTGGGGAATAATGTCAGGAAAAACTTTTTATAATAACAAATGTGTGTGGAGAACACTACTTTATCTACTTTGTGTCAAAAATTGAAAATGATAGTAGTTTTAAAAAGACCATCAAAGTTACTGGAAGAAGAAAATTGCCGGATACGTGGATGATAACATATAGGTGTTATCATCCTGGTTGTTCCCCTGATGAAGGACGTGTTCATCAGGCAACAATAAGTTAAGTAACTATGGGTAAAGTTAAGATACATGAAATTTAAGTCCAGGCAGACAGGACTGAGAGTGGCGGTGGATTGACATTGCAGTTTGTTAATGGCGATATATTCAAGAAATTCAGTGAATTTATTTTAAGAGACACATGTGGTGTACATTTTTCAGTTGTAAAAAGATTCTTCAATAACATTTTTGTGTGGAACTACAATTATTAAGATAAGGGTGGCTGGTGGACAGTTAATGATTATATCTCAATGACTAAAGGGTAACCGGGATGGTATTTAGTGTATATGTGAAACTACCACATCTATCATTTTCAGTTTTTGACGCAGTGTAGATAAAGTAGTGTTCTCCACATTTATTATAATCAGTGGGGTAAACACAGTTTTTTGTACTTGTGTTATAAAACATTAACCCTAAGAATGGAGATGTTTTGCATTTTTTGGAGGAAATACCTTTTGACAGAAAAAGTGGAATACTTACCCTCCTGGACGAGGTGGTGAAGATAAGAAAGGTAATGGAATTTGAAAGGGTGTGGGATTAACACAGAGGATCCCTGATAAAGAACCAAGGTAAACCGTGGAAACTTTGGTGTAATATTTCTGCATGAGGATAATCTCCCCTCAACACCTTGCTGGGAAGACTGGATGCACCAGTTTGGTCTTTACTATGTAACTATAAAAAGAAAAAACCAAACCTGACTGTCAATAGCTTTCTTCTGTGGTCTAGCCACGTAGCTGTTACTTCCACCTGAGAAACGAAACTTAACAGGAAAGTGAAACTGCTGCTCTCGTCCAGCCCCTCTCCCTCGCTCACAAAAAAGGCGGCGGAATCCTTCTGCTCCTGGAGCCGGATTGGAGTCCCTGCCCGCCCGCCCGCCTGCTCCCGCTAATACCAGGCTGCCCCCTAAACTGATTTACAATCTGCTACTCGCCTTTTCCTACTTTCTCTCTGGTTTGTACTTTTTTTTGTTTCTTCAATCATTTTATTTCTTGCCTCATTTTGCCCCTTTCTGTTGTGTGGTTGTTTTCATAGGTTCTGCTTTGGGTCTGGTGCTTTGCTTAGGGCAATAAAGACTTTTTTTTTTTTTTGGCTCCAAGGCAGATCCCTTGCAGGATTCTGGGGGGCTAGGAAGGCGAAAGTGAAGCGTGCAAGCTTGAAGTCTTTCTGCACTAGAAAGCTGTCCTCTGATTGTAACGTTTCCCCAGCAGGGACTCCCCGCCTCCCTCTGAAGAAGACGCATCATAATGTGGAGAAGACCGAAGTGCACCCTCTTTCTGCTCTTGCTTCTGTCTAATTTGGTGCTGGATGTCTGTAAATTTGTTTTTTTTTCAGATATCAATTGCAAACACATCCTTCCAAATCAATGTTTTTGAGCGATGAATAGTACTTAGGCTATCCACTGTTATTTCTTTATTTAGGCATTTTAAATACTGTGGTTCCAAACGTGGATCACAATGGTTGACAAGATCTGCACACATATTCATGGTCAGCTCTCACATACTGTGTGGTAGCATTCACCATCTAGTTCTCATTCATAATCATAAGTATTTTTGGAAATTACACAGTCTACTGTATATTCTAGTGCATTTTCATGATCGACCTAATAGGAATACAGGTACTAATTCTACTAACAATGTACATCACATCATTCATTATTATTGCTTGTTCTATTAATATTAATTTACATCACATTAATGCCCGCTCTATTGACATTATCTCTGGTGCTGATGTGGTTGTTATCAGATCATTGGCCTTTTACGTTAAGTCGTATGCTTTTCTGAAGAGCCATGTTTTCAGTTCACACTTGCAACTCTTGAGGGAAAGGAGCTTCCTTCCCATTGTACCTGTTGTATCCAGCGGCGGATTCCCGATGAAGACCGGCCCGGGGATTCGCCGCCCAGGCCGGCCCAGGAGATACCAAGTGGTCTGCCGAGCGCGGCTCTGTCACAGCCGCGCTCGGCAGACCACATGACTAGTGAGACCGGCCCACCGGGGGATGCCCAATCCCCCGATAGGCCAATTGCCCCTGGTTGTATCCCTGTATAAATGTTTCCCAGCACTACATACTCTCAGTAGTATACAGATAAAATGGTGCTTCACCCAACAGCTTTAAGTTCCCAGGAGTAAGAACAATAGAATATGCCATACTGGGTCAGACCAAGGGTCCATCAAGCCCAGCATCCTGTTTCCAACAGTGGCCAATCCAGGCCATAAGAACCTGGCAAGTACCCAAAAACTAAGTCTATTCCATGTTACCATTGCTAGTAATAGCAGTGGCTATTTTCTAAGTCAACTTAATTAATAGCAGGTAATGGACTTCTCCTCCAAGAACTTATCCAATCCTTTTTTAAACACAGCTACACTAACTGCACTAACCACATCCTCTGGCAACAAATTCCAGAGTTTAATTGTGCGTTGAGTAAAAAAGAACTTTCTCCGATTAGTTTTAAATGTGCCACATGCTAACTTCATGGAGTGCCCCCTCGTCTTTCTACTATCCGAAAGAGTAAATAAATGACTTGATCTGTGTATTGGGGCGAAGAGGTTCAGAATGAGGCATGAGAGAGTGATATCTGATCTGTGGCTCTGCAGGCCCTCTGACCTTTTCCTAATGCATCTTAGAATCAAATGGAGCTAATCCTTAACCTGTAAAAAAGCCAGCATTATTCACTGTCTCTTCTGTTGAGGCTTGGCTTGTTGCTCATGTGGCTTAGTGAGAGAAGAATATGGTTTGACTATAGGGCTACAGAGAGACATGTAGCAGTGCAGGGCACCTATATAGAAAGAGACACGCACAGAGAAGTGTACGGTGAGGCATATATTAAGATGCAATGGAGAGTAGGGATGTGCATTGATTTTTTGTTGTTGTTTCATTTTCATTTTGGGTCATTATCTGTTTGATTTCATTTTTAAAATGGTTTGGGAGATGTTTATTTCAGGTTTCCCTAATTTTGGACTTCGTGTGCAATAGGTTAAAAAGTGTCAATTGGGGAGCAGTTCGTTAGCTAGAGGTATCGTTTATATTCCCATTGGCTATCTTCTAAGGGGAACATTTTCAAAGGTGTGCGTGCTACCTGGCGGTTACACATGGACACCCAATTTTATAACATGTGCACACAAGGGGGTGCACACTTGTGCATTCTGTGCACGTCGATTCCCGCGGCCTTCCTCAGTTCCCTCCCAGTCTGCTCCAATTTCGGAGTGGACTGAGAGGGAACTTCCCTAGCTCCCCCCAAAACTTTATCTTACCTTTTGCACCTGCCTTGGGGCAGGCGCAGGTTGCGGGCGCCGGCACAGCAGCAAATGGCCGCTGTGCCGGGGGCCTCTACCACACCCTACCCCTCCCCTTTCCCGAAGCCCCGGGACTTACATGCGTGGCCAGGCCTTTGAAAATAGGCCCGGTGTGCGTAAGGCCACCTGCACGCATAAGCCTTTTAAAATCTGTTACTTGTTTGGGTTGCTAGTTACTTGTTTGGGTTGCCTTAGTTACTTGCTTGGGTTGCTAAGGTTGCAAGGTGGTGTCTGGGAGGGGGGGGGGGGGTGGCTAGTGCCTGGTAACAAGTGTAAACAACAAGTGATGTGATAATAGCATCAAGTTCTATTTATTTTATTTATTTATTTGCTTTTATATACCAAAATTCGTAGAAAACATCACATCTGTTTACAATGTAATAAAATATAAAACACAATTAAAAGACAGACAATCAGTTACATAGTTATTAAGAAAACATTAAAGTAAAATATACAATAAATATTTCTAAAAAGGTAAATACTAAAATCGAAAAAAAAACCCCTAAAACATCAGAAGCAGAAAGAGCTCTGCTTTCTATGAGTAGTATAAAATCATATATGACATGAAGTGGTGTTGAGGTTGCCATTGTTAGATTAAGCAAAGGCTTGCTGGAACAGCCAGGTTATTATTTTCTTTTTGAAGATTCGAGGGGTTGCTTCTAGTCTTAAGTCTTGTGGTAGAGAATTCCATAGGTGAGCACCTGCTAAAGGTAGAGCTCGCTGTCTAACAGTATTAAGATGTGCTAGTTTTGGAGAAGGTATTGATAAAGTTCTAGTCAGCAAAAGCATGTAATGCAAATGTATATTTTAGGAAAGGGACATGACATTTTGGGATATGCACACTTTGAATTCCCCTGATGTGAGTCTGTGTGTTTGGAGGGGGGGAGGGGCGGGTGACTGGTAAGAAGAGAAGTGACTTAGGTGAATTTACGGGATGACAGCTGTGAAAGAGACTAGTTGGGGTGGTGACTAGAGATATTCAACCTGGTGTGTGTGTGGGGGGTGACTTGTCACCCCAGTCTCTTCCCCTCTCACCAGTCCCACCCCATACACAACAGGCTGCCTCTTTCTCACCAATCACCACCCTAAGCAGTTTCTCTCCCCCCCCCCCCCATCATCCCATACAGTCACCCACATACACCAGGATGCCTTTCTCTCACCACTCACCAATCAGTCTCTCCCACCTGTCACACCATACAGTCACTCCAGTCACTCCCCCTCTCACCAGTCACCTCCAGACACACCAGACTGCCTCTCTCTCACCAGTCACCACCCCAACCAGTCTCTCTACTATCTGTCACCCCATATAGTTACCCCATTCACCCCCTCTCACCACTCCAGTCTCTCTCACACCTGTTACCTCATACAGTCATCCCAGTCACTCCCCCTCTCACTAGTTACTGCTCCCTCACCCAAACACACAGACATCAGAGGAATTAAAAGTAAGCATATCCTAAATGCCAGGTCCCCTTTCCTAAAACACAAAGGGATTGGAAAATTTTAAAATATGCATTTGCATTACATGCTTTTGCTTATTCTGACTAGAACTTGATGGTATTATTATATCACTTGTTTGTTTACATTTGTTACCAGGCTGTTACAGGTTCAGACCGTGCACACTGGTATCCTGCCCAGGGGCTCTGACCTGGGGGGCTAATCTTATATAAATACACACAATTACTGGGATTATACCTGGGGGCTTGAACCCAGAAGCTTATCCCCAACACAAAGAGTCACACACAAACTTTGATTCAGTACATCAGGCAAGGTTCCAGGTATTAAGGAAAGTGAGTTTATTTGAGCGATAAGAAGATTTATTTATTTATTTATTTATTTATTTTAAGTTTTTCTATACCGGCATTCGCGATAAATATCGCATCATGTCGGTTTACAATTAACAAGTAGATAGGGAACAAAAGGCAATAAATAACATTGATCTAAGTAATAATAATAATAAAATAATAGTAATAGTAGTAAAAAACGTTAAACAAGAGAAGGCTAAGGAATGCAGTTACAATAAAACAAGGGAGTAATATAACTTGGATCAGAGAAAAGAAGCAGGGGTTTAAATATATATAACATATATGCCAGTCAATGTGCTTATAGCGTTGAAGAATTGCCCTTATGAGGTAGGGATATTAATTACTATGATTAAGGCAAAGTCTGAGCGAATAGGTAATAATGGAATAGGTTTAGTTTAGTTCAGGAAAGGCTTTCGTGAAAGGATAGAACAAATACAATCAGATCATATAGAAAAAGTAATGGTAGATAATAATAATTGCTACATAGATATAAAAATCTTGCATTTCCAAAGGATCAGCCGTACCATCACGTCCAGGGCTTGCTGTCTCCTCTCTTTCTCGCTGTCTCCCCTTATACACTACAACACTATACACTTTACTTGTGAAAGCAATAGCATTCCCTCCCTCTGAATTCTTATCAGTTATCAGAAACAGCTATGCGGCCTTCATTCCCTCTTTCAGGCTTTAGTATAAGTTAATTGCTAGTTTTCTCATAATAGACTTAGTGGAATAACTAAATAAATATTCTTGCCTGTTCATAAACATTTCACAGTGCAAGACAATAAACAGGAGTTCAGTCAGAGGTTAGCCTGTGTCTGGGTGAAAACTCTGAATCCATACAGCCTATCCTCCTATATACATCCTCAGCAAAAAGTACCAAAAATGACTCCAACACAAGCACTGGCCACCCCACCACAAATATCACCTTGCAACCTTGGAAACACAAACAAATAACTAAGGAGACAGCCAATGGGAATGCAGAACCATACATTTAGCTAACGAACTGCTCCCCAATTGACACTTTTTAACTTATTGGTAACATTTCTAGTTAAAACTCCCTTTAGTGCGCACTAAGTCCATAAATAGGAAAACTATAGTTAGTGCACACTCATAGGACTTAGTGCGCACGAACTACATGTTAGTGCACACTAACACAAAATACTAATTTTTCCGAAATTTCATCTTTTTTTTTTTTGTTTCATGGCACTCCTGAAACAAGATGAAATAGACAATGTCGTTGCCATTGTCTATTTCATCAGAAACGAAAGCACATCCCTAATGAAGAGGTCCATTGGAGTGCTGGTGTTATATAGATCAGGAGTATAGGCGTGCAGAACTGTACAGTGAGCAGCAAGATATTCCACAGGAAATCTACCTTATAAATGGGCTCTGACCGATGGCCCGCAAATGCGCAGTAGAGAGCAGCTCTACCGCGCATGCGTGGGTGAGCACGTCGGTCAGAGCGGAGCGTGCCCGGAAAAAAAAAATGGCGCTGGGTCCTTAGGAGCAGGAGTGGCGGCGGCGAGGAGCAGGAGCGAGAGGAGCAGTAGCAGCAGCAGTGGCGGCGGCGACGCGCGCGCGAGGGAGGGAGGGACACCCCCCCCCCCCGGTCTGCCGGTTGTGGATGAGCTGAAAGGGGAGGGGATTGAGAGAGGGGGAGTGAGTGAGGGGAGGGGAGAGTGAGCTGAGGGGAGGGGGGGAGGGAGGAGAGAGTGAGCTGAGGGGAGGGGGAGGGGAGGGGGAAGGGGGGAGGGAGGGAGGAGAGAGTGAAGTGAGGGGAGGGGAGAGAGTGAGGTGAGGGGAGGGGAGGGGGGAGAGGGAGGGAGACTAGAGGGGGGAGGGGGAGTGGGAAGGAAATGGACCGAAATTTTTTTTTTAAATGTAGCCCGTTGTTACGGGCTTAACGGCTAGTACATGTATAATGGTTGCAAAATGAGCCATTGCTAAGCCCAGCCTCTCTGTGTCTGTCTGTGTAGTGGCGACGAGAATGAAGATTCCGTGGGATAGTGTGTCCCTCCCATATATTGCGGTAGGAGCAGGTACATCATTAATTATTTCCACGGTTCTGGAAGTGATGGATTTTAGGATTTTGCTGCCTACCCTAGGCACTGTTTATTTAACAGCATTTTAAAACTTACCCAAAGTGTATTCGAACAGAATAAAACAAGCAATACAGTAATAAAACTCATTCCCAAGAACCTATTGTGTCACAGGATCGTAAGCACTTAAACGCGTGACATCCTAAATTCACTATCTTTGTGACTGGTAATCCGGGGGGGGTATTGGGTGGGGGGATTATGGGCTGGGATAGATTCTTAGGGAATAGGACAAAGCTTGTATTAGAATGAGCTGGTCTGGTACTAATTATATTTTTACTGTTCTTGTTTTGAGAAGATGTGAGTAATACATTTTCCATAAACTCAGGCTTAGGTAGAAATATATTTACCTCCAGATAATAAGTCAAGTTTTTAACTTTTTTGCAAAATTAACAGATCAACTTCCTCTCTCAACATCAATGGAAGACTCTTCCACAAACTTGGTATAGCTGTTGGAAAAGATCTATTTTGTAAACACTGTCGCCCTCCTCCTGCTTCTCTCCCACTGCCCATACAAGGGACAACGGAGCATAAAGGTCCAAGGCAGTGCCTTCTTTACTCTGTTCTGTTTGCTTCAGAATCACTTCCTCTCCTCCTGTCTCTGAATGACAGGAGAGGGTCTGGATTAGGTAGCAAAGTGGGGTCTTCTCACACCCGCACCCCTTCTGTTCCTTCCACAGGCCATGAGTGGAAGAGTTGCAATAAGAGGAGAGCAGTTTTTCCTCGCTCTGTCCCTTCCAGCCTCCCCTCCTCCCCTCCTCCCCTCCTTTTCTTTGCAATGGGAGGGGAGGGGCTGTGTTCTGCTGAGTGAGATTCAGCACAGCTGGGAAGGAGCAGAACTTCAGCTGGCCAGCTGCCTCCCAGATGTTTGCCACCCTAGGCACAGGCTTAGTGTGACTATTGGCAATCCAGGCCAGCTTGTCTGGTGCCACTTCTTTCTTCTGACATCTTACAGAGATCTCAAGCAACCTCCTGAGCTTTGTGACTTTCAGGAGTGAAAGTGGGGTCATTCTGATTATTTATATTTGCAGAACATAAGATTAAATAAATAAATGTAAGAGACAGATGCCATCAGTCATGTGGCAGGGAATGTCTGAAACGTAATGTAATAATTGTTTACCAATTCTGCTTGAAGGCAGTTTGTTACATTTAGTTATTCATTTTGTACCAGAGTCCAGGCCAAGAACCTGCGTCAAGGCTTTTGTTGGATAGGCACTGTATAAATGCAAAAAATACAGTTTTCCACAATCCCTCTAAAGCATTCTGGTGGGATTGGCATGCTTTTGAGTGCTGTGCCCTTACATCTAAAAGTTTTTCAGCTGCATGAAATGGTTGGATAGTAGATACCGGGAAATACTCAGCTTGTGCTGTAAGAAAGGTGTTAGGGCTGGCCAAGATGTCCCCTGCATGATATTTTTGCAGCCTTTCCTATTTTGCCAAATTGAGGTAAAAAGTGAAATCCCACCATTTTGACTGGTTTTACCTAGCACATTGTGATTCTGGTTAACGTCACTCGGCCCCCTCCTCCTCCCTCTGTGGTGACTAGATTGCCTGTCATGGTCCAAAATGAAATCCTGAATCTTGAAAAATGTTATTTTGTGGTTCATCATTAAATTGCTGACATCCCTAGCATACATGATCGCAGTTAGAATGGTAATCAATTTCTCTTTAAAATATAATTTATGTTTCAAATTCCCATCTAAAGCTATGACCATGAAGGCAAGGCTGGATTTAAGATTATGGTGCTCATAGGCAGGAGCAGGAGATTTTGCCCTTAGAACTCAGAGTCCCAGTTTTTGAGCACCTTCAGAATTTGGCAGTGTAGACATGCCTATGCCTAATCCAGCCCTGCATGAAGGGACTGATGTGGTCAGGTACTAGAGTTACCTGCTTGCAGGTAGACTCCATGGCCAGCTTGCTATCAGGTCTATCCAGTACCGAGCAGTAGGAAGAGCTGCGTTAGTGCCCGGTGCACCCGCGGTTACCGCCCGCACAGTGCAGCTCTTCCTACCGCTCGATCCTGAACACTAATTTTATGTAAATGTAAACCGCGTCTAAGAAGCGTCCGTGAAGCCTTAGGCCCGCGCAAACCCATTTTACTGGATAGAGCGCCTATACAGTATCCTGGGTGCGCGGGCCTAACGCTTCACGCCACGCTGGTATCTGTCATTTCAATGTCATTTGAAATGACAGATACCAGGAAGTCGGGACTGCCAATCCCCCCTCCCCTCCTCCCGAAGCAGGGCGCGAAAGCAGCCTTGCTCCGGGAGGAGGGAAGCGGCGAAGCAAAAAAAAAAAAAAGCGAAAAACCAAAACCAAAAGCAAAAAGTAAGTCGCTTCGCTTCTTCCCTCCTCCCGGAGCAAGGCTGCTTTTCGCGCCCTGCTCCGGGAGGAGGGGAGAAGCGGCGAAGCAACTTACTTTTTGCATCCCCGATCTCCTGCCTCCCGCTGCGCGACTTACTTTTTTTGCAGCCATCCGGTCCATCTGAAGACGGTATCTTCCCCTCCCCGGGGAAGATGGATGCCAGCACGGGGGAAAGCGGCCCCTGTGCATTCAATTGGCTGCTGAAGACATGACGTCACATGCCGTGACGCCAAACGTCACCCATGATCGCGGCTGGGGCAGGTGAGCGGGGGCTGGGGGAAAGCTTGCCACCTACCCTTACCCCTGCCTCTACCGCAGGGGTCAGGGTAGGCGGTAAGTTTGCAGGTTAAAAGTGCGACAAAACAGCAGGGAAAGATAGCGATAGTCGGGGCGCGGGTTACGGGATGCTAGG
The DNA here is from genome assembly GCF_901001135.1 of Rhinatrema bivittatum. NCBI lineage: Eukaryota > Metazoa > Chordata > Amphibia > Gymnophiona > Rhinatrematidae > Rhinatrema > Rhinatrema bivittatum. Next base: position 87,332,138 of record NC_042625.1, read on the forward strand.
GAATAGCTAATTCGCTCGTTTGCATGCAATATCCATGCCGCGTGCAGAAGGGGTTGGCCGGGGATTTTAGGACGCGGTAGGAGTAGGTTAAAGTGGATTCGGGATCGCAGGAAGGGATAACGCGGCCGGAAAGTGAGTAAAACGCGGCTTAGGAGCAGGGTAAACGCGGCCGCACTTTACAGGATAGACCTATATGTAATGCACAAAATCTCCTTTCCTTCAGGCGCCACTGCATTCGGGTTTCCTGCTCTGTTGACGTATCTAGGGTTCACCAGTTCGGGTATAACAGCTGGCACTTTTGCTGCTTGGCTGATGAAGATGTCGGCCATTTATAATGGAGGTGCTGTGCCTGCTGGCGGGCTTGTGGCCATTTTGCAGAGCCTGGGTAAGCTGAGTCATTGCTTTTTACCTTTTTAATGTAAGCGTGAGCCACAAACAGAAATCAGTGTTCCCTGGCAACTTTGGTTCTGCCAGGATGTCAAGAAACCTCTGTCACTATTGTTCTCATGCAACACCAACCACATAGCTTGCTGTATAATTACCTTGAGAAAAGAGAGACTTTATATGTAGTTACAATCACCTGATTTCTCAAAAACATACAACGCTATTCAAGCTAACTTATGCTGGGGTGGACAGAAGACCAGCAGTAGCCAGACAGTAATGGCGCCAGCCTCCAGTAACAGTCCAGGGCTATAGGGTTATCACAGATCCAGGCTGGGAAAAGCAAACAGAGACCTGATTTTGTCTCATTGTACACAGGAACTTACAGTCTTGGTTTCCTTTGGAAGAGCTGACCTGCATGCCCATAGATGCACTGCAGTGTATCAGAGAAGGCTTAGCTCATCTCCATAACCTGCAGATATTTGCTAATCTCCTAAAGACTGGCTCCTTGCTCAGGCAGTAGCACTGTGGCCTGGAGGATGCGGGTGCTCCTATCTGTCAGAGTATGTCAGGTCTGGGCAGACCTTAAAGGTGGTGCACCCAAGCCCACGGAGGGAAGGGGACTGGCGGTGGCTACTGCTGCTGCTGTGGTGGCCCCATGCTGGCCAATGAGTGGTGCTGAGTGCGCACCTGTGAGGATGCCCCCGGAACCACGAGGCCCTAAGATATTGGGAAGGGGGAGGAAAGATGGTAGGACTAAAAGATAGAAAATGTAAAAAGAATAAAACGAGCTCATGACCTGCCTATGTCACCGCTCATCTCCATTTCTGACTGTTCTGTTTTCCTCCCCTATATTTCGTTTGCTCTCCATTTTCTGCCTAGGAGCAACACTGACCACCAAAGGTCTGGCTATTGGAGGCGGCACAGCAGGCTACCTGTTCTACCAAACGTCCAGCTGTGACAAGAAAGGAAAGTCGACAAACTAGAAGGAACCTTTCTGATCAAGGAGGGGCCATGGGCTGAGAGCTTGTTTTCTGCCCTAAGCCGGATTGCTTTGTAGAGTCATAAATAGGGGATGGAGCGGGAGGGCAGGTGATGCTGGTGCTTTTCATGAGTGGGGTGGGGGTCACTGGATGGTTGAATAACAATGGGGTGCATCACATGAGTTTGGGGGCTGTTACTTTCTCCCACTGCTCAATCAGAACTGCATCTTATGTAATCAGCAGAATAATTGTATTTTATTTGGGTGCAGGGAATGATTTTGAAGTCTTTTTCTTTTCTTCACTTATTGATTGCTGCTGAATAAAATGGTTGTAAATGGTCTGGACACTGCCTGCTCCCTGTGCATTGCAGAACCACTGTATCTGCCTGTGCCTCCCCTCAGTCACTGGTGCACATCACTATCTCCCCCTACCTCAGGTTACTGAATTGTTATTCAAGGGGTGTCTTCCATCTGCAAGAGTTGGTGGGGTGAGACCAGGCCATGCACCCTGGCGATGGCTGCCTACACGCTCCTGATCTATTCTGTTTGGCCTCTGTTGGAAACAGGATGCTGGGCTTGATGGACCCTTGGTCTGACCCAGCATGGCAATTTCTTATGTTCTTATGTACAGTGTGGCTGGGCCATTGTTTGGCTGAAGGGTGCTAGAGGATCCGTCTGGTAATTTTACACAGCTGCTCTTCCTCAGGAGATTCTACGTCAGCCCCAGCAGCCAGCGTTAGCTGACAATGGTAACAACTTACGACAGAGCCCGTGTACCTTGGAGAGAGACTCGGCCTAAGCTTCACCTGGAGGTTCTGGACAGGAGGGCAACTTAGGAAAGGGGGAGGATCAGTCTGATCTCTCACCCTGGTTCCTCCAAACCTGACCAAGAGTTTTCCCCCTGCTATTTTCTAATTCCAGCTCAGTCAGAGCCAGGGCTGGAATCCAGCACCAGGAGCCTTCATTTGCAACTCCCTGGAGATAAATTTCTCTTATTTTCTATCCCCTCCCAACATAGCCAGTCTGATCCTAGCACTCACTGCAGTGGACCAGAGGCCATGTACTAGAGCTCCCCCTGGAACCCTGCAAGCGTAGGCCCTGAGTGTGGTCACTAGGGGTCACCAGTGCACAATGACCTCACCTCGCCTTCAGCCCCTGAGCCTCAGCCCATCCAGGGTGCAGGCCACAGGCTCGAAAATTAAACCCAGATCTGTCACATTTAGCACGGCCGAGTAAGCATTGGCTCAGCCCCTTTGTAAGGTGGCCTTGCTGCACTCTGGCTCCATCAACAAGGCAAATGTTTGCAGAATCGTGATCTTTTATTGTTTCCATGATACATAACAAGTGTTGATAATTCAGGGGGATGTCCTGCCCCCACGCCCACCTTAAAAATAAGCAGCTTACAGTTGATATCAGGGCACAAAAAGTTAGGAGGCTTGCTCTGGGTCACTCACTAAGCAGAGGACAGAGGAATCGATTCTAGGACCTTAGGTACATAACAGCGCTGTAAGTGATCTTACACTGCCGGTCCAAAATCAAAGCTACTGCTTACAGCCTACGCCCTCTGTGGTTTGATTTTCATATCCACATATTTGTAAGAGTAGTTATGTCCTTTGCCGGTTGACCAATTGATGCCGTCAGCGTATGAGGCATGGTTGCCCTTGAGGTACAGGCCATTCAGATTGGAGCTGTGGCAGTCACTGTACCACCAGGCCCCCTTGAACATCTGAGCACAGCTGCCACCATTAATATCGTTGTCCACATCCTTGGTGGAGAAGGAATAGTTATTGTGACCACTGAAGGAATCTCCTGTGGGAGAAACACACGATATTCAGCTCACCCACACCCATTCCCCCCCCCCCCAAAGACACCCTCTCTCCCACATTCCATTCCCCCCCCATCGCACCCTCGCTCCCATATTTCATCTCTCCCCCCACGGCAACTTCTCTCCCACATTCCACCCCCCCCATGGCAACCTCTCTCCCATAGTCCATCCCCCCCCCCATGGCAACCTCTCTCCCACATTCCATTCCCCCCCCCAATCGCACCCTCTCTCCCACATTCCATCCCCCCCCCCATCGCACCCTCTCTCCCATATTTCATCTCTCCCCCCACGGCAACTTCTCTCCCACATTCCACCCCCCCCATGACAACCTCTCTCCCATATTCCATCCCCCCCCATGACAACCTCTCTCCCACATTCCATTCCCCCCCCCCAATCGCACCCTCTCTCCCACATTCCATCCCACCCCCATCGCACCCTCTCTCCCATATTTCATCTCTCCCCCCCTCGGCAACTTCTCTCCCACATTCCACCCCCCCCCCCACGGCAACCTCTCTCCCATATTCCATCCCCTCCCCCAAGGCAACCTCTCTCCCACATTCCACCCCCCCCCCCATGGCAACCTCTCTCCCACATTCCCCCCCCCCCATGGCAACCTCTCTCCCATATTCCATCCCCCCCCATGACAACCTCTCTCCCACATTCCATTCCCCCCCCCCCAATCGCACCCTCTCTCCCACATTCCATCCCACCCCCATCGCACCCTCTCTCCCATATTTCATCTCTCCCCCCACGGCAACTTCTCTCCCACATTCCACCCCCCCCCCACGGCAACCTCTCTCCCATATTCCATCCCCTCCCCCAAGGCAACCTCTCTCCCACATTCCCCCCCCCCCCCATGGCAACCTCTCTCCCACATTCCACCCCCCCCCCCCAATGGCACCCTCTCTCCCACATTCCATCCCCCCCCCATTGCACCCTCTCTCCTATATTCTATCCCCCCCCCCATGGCAACCTCTCCTATATTCCATCCCCCTCCCCCATGGCAACCTCTCTCCTATATTCCATCCCCTCCCCCATGGCAACCTCTCTCCTATATTCCATCCCCCCCCCAATGGCAACCTCTCTCCTATATTCCATCCCCCCCCCCCCCCCATGGCAACCTCTCTCCCATATTCCATCCCCTCCCCCATGGCAACCTCTCTCCCATATTCCATCCCCTCCCCCATGGCAACCTCTCTCCTATATTCCATCTGCCCAGGGCAGCGACTCACCCATGTTCCCTTTAGAATAGGCTCCCACAACAAGTTTATATTTCTCTGCTTCTCCAAGGATTTTAAAACTAACATATTCTGCAAATCCGGATTCACCCTCAAAATCTTTTACATCAATCCTTAGCTGGTATGTTCCTGGAATCAGTGAAAGAGGAACAACACGGTATTAGAGCCTGTCACGACTCCATTTTCTTTCTCCAAGACTGGGAGGGCTGCCAGAAACTACAGAGTGAGAGAGACGACAGCGTGAGACAGCAGAGAGAATCGAGGAGCCGTGCGAGAGATCGGGGAAGATGCAGGGAGAAAGAGAGGATGATAAAAATGAATGGACATCTTATTTTATCCCGTGTGGCTGGACTTATTAAATGATGCTCCAAACCACCAGCCGCAAGCTCACAGGCCGATGCAGGAAGGTGCGTTCAGCTGAATGCACCCTCCTGCCTGCACTTCAGTGCATGTTTTCTGTGCGCAAAACTTACTGCTGATGCTAAGTGCCCTCATATGGAAATCCCATACAAAAGAGGGCATTAAGCACTGCAGTACCCCCCGATGCAGAGAGACTGCCTGTAGCCAGCATACTGCTCTTAGCACTGGAAATTTAACTTCTGGGTGAGAGCTGGTGTTAAGTTTCCAGCACTACTGTACTGGTTCTTAAAACCAAGAAACAATGGGGAAAAAGTGGAAAAAATATAGTCTGGAACACTTACCTGGATAAGTACAGACTTATTCAGGTAAGTGGCAGCAGCAGCCATCCCTTACTTGGCCAAGTCAGTACTTATGCAGCCATCTAGTGTGGTTCACGGGTAGTTAGCTAGATAACCAGTGGTGGACTGCACCAGCAGTACTTATCTGGGTAAGTGGTGGTGACCTGTCAGCGATGCCTTCCCCCCACCTTCCCGAGTTAAAATGTGTGTGTGACCTGTGCAGAACACACACGTTACACAGGACACACTTTGTTAAACTCCCCATGCATTAGAATAGCACTAGCTTACCACATCAGGAGTTAAAAATGCAGCACAGAGATCAATGCCCAGATTACTGCATTGCCTGTCAGTGGAACCGGTGTAATAAAGTGCGCTAGGCTCGGTGCACTGCATTACTTTAGTTTTACAGGACAGTTTTGTGTGCTAAAATTACTTCCCATGTAGCAAGGGTTTACAAAATATATGCACTAAAACAGGAAGTAAAAAAGCGAGCTACCTAGATCCAAGAGCCTTTGATCTTTGTAATTCCATAGTTAAAGGTGCAAGTTAAACTGAAGTTTAAGTTATCTTCCTCCTCTAACTACTGAAGTTAAGAGAGTAGTGAATTAATTATCATTTTAGCTCACTTTACCATCATTTTACTGTGCTGGTTTTAGTGCTGATTTTTTTTAAACTACTGGGTGCAGTGCACATCATTATCTTATTCTAGCAGAAGTAAACTGGCCATCTTTTGCACAGTATTTAAAAAATCAGCACCAAATATCTTAGCTAATGTTCAAGAAATGTAGGACTTTCACACCAAAATGAAAATGAACTTTACCAGTAAGTACTAAATGTAGAGTAACGCATGCACTGATACTCCTAGCCTGCTGGATCTGGTACGGAGAAACTCATTCCCTTTTTATTTTCTGCTTGGCATGAGGTCATATATCATAGGAAGTGCTTTAGGAGCCTGTTTAGATGCATGGAGCTTTATAATTTGAGATCATTATTATTGCTATCCTGTCTTTTGACTCCTGTCCTAAATACAGTGAAGATATACACAAATTGTGCTCTGTCTTCTCCTTCCTGTTTCTCCATCACTTTGCTACCTTCCTGTGCCTTGAGACTCACCCGTGCTTGTGAGGAGATGGATGTTCTCATTCCCCAACCAGAACTCAGACTCCTGCCTCCCAAATCCTTTTCTGTAGTCCTCCCAGTTACGGTAGAAATCCACTGACCCATCCTGCCGCCTTTGGAAGACCTGATGGACACAAGTCACAGACTATCAGGGTTCTGTCTCCTCAAAGAGATAAAAGGCAATGGGATCACTCCAGCGGGATCGGGCCGACAGGAAGCTGGGGAGGCCAGGAAACATGCACTGCCCAGCAATCACACCTAGGAATAGGTCCAAGGCTGCATTTGTGCCTGCTTCCAGAAGGAGCTATGATCCGTGCCCCCCAGCTAGAAGGATTACAGTGGGGAAAATTCCAGCTGCCAGGAATGAAGGCCCATGGCCAATTATGGTTTGTTTCATTTTATATAGCAGCATCTCATATAACTTTATCATATTGTATGGTATATCGCATGGGTCTTTTAAGTAATGCAAGTAATGTATAATTAAATAAATGACTTACCATCTATGACCTATGGCCTACACCCTAAAGAAGTGCAATGTTCCAGCAGGATCAGCAGGCAGTGCACATGCTTCTCATATAGATGCAAGGGGATGACCCCTCAGTTACAGCAGTGAGCAGAATTGAAACAGTTTATTGGGCTAGAAACCCAGGCATCCAAGATGGATAATTGACCCCCAAAGTGAAAGGATATAGGGCAGAGCTTCCCAATCCTGCCTGGAGGACCCCACAGCTAGTTATGTTTTGGGATATCCACAATAAATCAGCATTAGGTAAATCTGAACATGCCGATCTTTGGGGTATTCAGATTCATCCCCTGCATCTTTATTATAGATATCCTGAGGTCCTGACTGGCTGTAAGATCTCAAGGACAGGTTTGGGAAGTCTGGACATAGAGAAAGACCTTCAATTGCTGTAATGGAAAAAAGATGAGGAATGTGAATAAGAACAGAATTGGGAGTGGGGGAATGACAGCTGACCCAGTGTGTGTGTGTGTGTGTGTGTGTGTGTGTGTGTGTGTGAGAGAGAGAGACACACAGAGTGTGTATGCGAGTGAGTGAGGGAGCATGTGTGAGAGAGAGGGTGAATGTGTGGAGTCAATGAGGGAACATGTGAGTGAGAACAAGCATAGGTGAGTTAGAGAATGTGTTTACATGAGACAGAGGATAAAGTTTGTGCACCCCTTCTCCCATGATAATCTGAAAGTGACTGGAAATCAAAGTTCCCAAGTGTGAGAGCAGATCATTTTTTTATCCTTATTATTGAGTGTTATTTGATGTCTGCTGTTATGAAATATTTATTTAAAAAAATGTACATACCACTCAGGTACAGGTTCAAAGCAGTCAACAAAATAAATATAAAATGCCAAGCATACAGATAAATTCTATAAGATCATAATAAGGTCATTCTCTTCCTGAAAGTACAATTCTTAGCCTACCTGCAGGACCAGTGCAAGAGTATTTGATGCCATAGGTGAAACTATGGTCATGCACCCCTCATCCTCTGCCCCCAAGGAACCTCTAGCACAGCACTCCCTTCTGCCAGCAGCAGTGGCTCCAGCACAATGCTCCCTTCTTTGATGATATTGGCTTCTGGATTTTGCCACTCCCAAAAGTTTGGCACTCTAGGCACTTGCCTAGTTGTGGGAAATTATTTTAAGCAGGAGTTAGCTGCAGTAGAGTATTGTGTTGCAATAGACAAGAATGAAGCAGAGAAAATCACTGATATTTTTAGTGTAATTATTTAATATAAGGCCTATAAGTTCTGAGAATAAATTTGCCATTTTTCTTAGCCTGCTTGTAACAAAAAAAACTGTAACAAAACACAAGTTCTGAGATCAGATATATTGAAAGAGCAGTTAGTCAGAGCAAATATGTGAGGAAAACAGGACTTAGCCTCTTGGCCACACCCAGCTGTTTGTTACTGATGGGATAACGCACAGTTGGGGGCCTCAACTGGAGTGGTCCAGAGAAAGAAACTAGGAGGAAGGTCAGAAGAATTAACTTAAAAAGAGCAACATGAGACAGGCTGTTTGAAATCAGAGAACCAACAGCTGAGGGAAAGCTTTTTGGACATTACCAGTCTTAATGAAGTGACCCATGAAGTAGAGAAAAGCCTTTTGGACACTATCAGTGGTTAATGAAGTGACCAATGAGTCATTGATGACTTTCCAATGCATTGTGTTTACAGATTTTCCAAAATATCTCACATCGGGAACTGTAAGGGAAGTATTTTGTGTAGATATTCTTTAATACAAATTGTAATCTTGTATGCTTTTTATTGCTTATTCTCAGACAGATAAGTAAACTTCTATACTTGTAAATAAGTGTGTTGTGTATTCTGTGACATCTAACCTACCAGTCAGCCACCCCGCTTTTTACACCAGTTTGTCTAATAGAAGCATTGGCCCTGCCTACCTGCCTAGAAAATTCAAAAGCAGATTGTTGTTCAATTATTGGCCACCTACTCAAATGCCAGCTGAAAGTAGTAAGTGTTAAGCAATTTCCTTGGACACCTGTCAGATGCAACTGCTCTGGGAGATTATGCCAATAAATCAGGCCAGCAATGGAAAACACTCTCTCTTGAGTTTCAAAGAGATGTGCAGCCTTGGAGGAAGAACAGCCAGCAAGCCATATTGTGATGATTCCAGAATGCACAGGGTAATTATAAATACACAGCATAGAGCCAATCCAAGGAGATTCAATTTTGCCTAACATTTTATGAATTAGCATAACTGTCTTATATTTAATTCTCCATTCAATAGGAAGCAATGGTATTTACTAAGTAAATACCATTGCTTCCTATTGAATACTAAGTAAATACAATTTTCATGGCATATATCTATCCATTTTATATCGCTTGTTAATTTGTACAGTTTTACCCCTGTTTTCTCCCCCCCACCTTCCCTGCTACCCAGTTCACCTATCAGTTCTTTGTAAAGCCCAATTGGCTACTTTATGTTACATGGAAACCGATGTGATGTTATCCTAACGAATGTCGGTATACAAAAATTGCAAATAAATAAATTAATAAATAAGTATTGGCGTGATATATGTTCTCTCATCCCTGAATCTGCCAGCATGCAGGCTGCAGTGTTCTGAACAACTTGGAGTGCTCAAAGTATATGTCTAGGAGCTCAGTAATCCACAATCCAGTGGCAGCACTGAGAGGAGAGGATCACCTTGCTAGTGGCTGAAGAAAATTGCTAAGTACTGCTTGGGGAAATTTTAGAAATTAAAAGATTTGGGGAGAAGTAAACTATTGGGGTATATTGTTTAGTGTGTTTGTATAGTAGAGATAAGCTTAGTTTTTCTGTGTCGGGTCTGATATCGGTTCGGGCGCTTCGTTGGAAAATTTCGTTTTCCCACGGATCGTTTTTCGGTGGCACAGATTGGGAAAAACGAGCTGGAAAACGAATCGAAAAAACCCACCCCAATTCTTCAATTTTACTTTATTACAACCCCCCCCCACCGGTGCCTTTGGTCGGCCCCTGTCACATCATAAGGGCAAAGGGCACCGGTGCCATTTTGATTCATCGTAGGCCCGACGGCCTGAGAGGGAGACACCACTCGCGGGACCCCGCTGGACCACCAGGGCTTTTAGTAAGTCTTGGGGAGGGGGTTGTAATAAAGTAAAATTGAAGGGTGGTTTTTAAAAAAATAAATGTGCCCCTCCCCCCTGCACTAACCCGAAAAACAAATTTTCCCCAAAGTTCGGGGAAAATCCATTTCGGGGTTCGGGTCCCCTGAACCAGGACAAATTAGGCAATTTCGTGATAAAAGAATGCACATCTCATTGTATGTTTGTATTAAATAGCTTGTCAGAAGCCAGGCAAAATAACTAGAAGTTTGTATGTTTGTATTAAATAGCTGGTCAGAAGGCAGGCAAAATAACTAGGAGTTTGTATGTTTGTATTAAATAGCTGGTCAGAAGGCAGGCAAAATAACTAGGAGTTTGTATGTTTGTATTAAATAGCTAGTCAGAAGGCAGGCAAAATAACTAGGAGTTTGTATGTTTGTATTAAATAGCTAGTCAGAAGGCAGGCAAAAATCAGACATTCGTGTGTTTGTCTTTCCTTCTTCCCACCCCTCTCCCACCCACGGCTCATATTTTGATTTATAGGCAGGTGACACTTTCACATTAAAACAAAATAATAATACAAAAATGTAATCAGCCTTTTAACTTAAACTCAGGATTGCCCCAGGCCTTATCAAGAGTTTAATCATCCCCTTGTAGATCACTACCTGATAAATAGTGACTACACTAATAAATTTAAAGGACCCTAATTGTACTCATTCCTACCCCCATAGAAAACTAAACGTAACTAGGAACGTCTAGCAGCAAGAGGGGGGCCTTTCAATATCTGAATGGCTGTAACACATCCCACATCCTTCCTCTGTTCTAGGATATATGTAGGAAGGTCCCCGGCTCATACCTCCTAGTGTCTCTCAGTATCTGCCTCTGCTAATGCTTTTGTCAGTACAGTATGAACCTGCATAGGTTTGTGTTTGTAGGGTGGTGTCTAGGTAGATGCAGGTGGACAGTTTAGGAGTGAGAGGGGTAAGTCTTTCCTACTCTTTGCCTGTTCCCCCCTGTGTGGTGGGGGAAGGCTCCTGGAGACAGAGGGTTGGGGGGGGGGGGAGGTTTGTCTATTTGTTTTCCTCCTCACTTACCAGCCAGCCACCCTCTTCGGTCTCCATGTCGCAGAAGACGTGAAGCTCTTTCCCAGATTCTAGGTGCACGGTGTACCACCCACTCAGGGTGTGCCCAAAGTCCTGCAGCTCCTTACAGTTCCTCGCCGTGGTACCTTTGCCAATGCAAAGCAGGACATTCATTAGAGAAACATAAAATTAAAAAAAATATATATATTCAAATTATCCTTAGGGGAAGGAAGAGGGAAGTTGGGGCTGAGTGAGGGCTGGAGGAAATGAGAACTAGGAGAGGGAAGGCTGGTATGTGTAGGGCTTCCAATGAGACCTAAAGATCCTCTGTGCTTGTCCCACCTCAGGGGGGAGGCCATTCCATGCACCCACCATGGTTTCCGAGACGATGGGGTCATGCCATCGGAGATAGGCTAGGTCAAGTCCTGGTCTGCTTTTCATAGCAACACAGAAATGCAATGAGGTAAAACCAGGACTGGATCTGCCTGACTCTTATGAGCCGGAGAAGCCCAGGTGGGGGGTGGACTGAGGCGGTGGCGGGGCGTCACAACCCCCACCCTTCCCATGCTCAGACTTGGCCTTGCTGTCTCTGGCAGCCCAGCTCCTCCCTCTGTCCTTGAAGGTTGCCGCCTGGCAAGTGAGCCGTGAGGCCACCAGTGCTAACACTAAGTTATCTTGGATAACTCCGCTAGCAATTAAGCCAAAAAAAAGTTATTGCTGTTTCCATTGTTTGGTCTGATCAATTTAAAGTCTGAGGACTTGCTTTTGAAGAGCTCCTTCTGCTTTGATATCGGTTCAGCGCGATTATAAACTGGAGTGGGGGAGGGGCTGGTGCTGCGCTGACCCTCAGAGCTCCCAGGCATCAAGAGGCCTTAGGAACATAGCAAACGGGAGGATTGGGGCCATAATAAAGATGCTCACCTTTTGTTCAAAGTAAAAGTGTAAAATCAGAAGAAATAAAATATATTAGCACAAAAGGAACTCAGAAAAGAGAGGATGAAAGGGAGTTCTGAAAAGCATGGAAGTTGCTAAGTTGTGGGATCCGGGCTCTCTCTTGATGTTTGCTGCCGGGGTCCGGGACAGATTGATGGAGGTGGAAGGGTCTTTGGGGTTTTCTCCAGACTCTTTTTTTTTTTTTATCAAAGAAGGCAGGCTGGGATCTCAGGTCATGAAGCATCGCCTGCCTTGGCGGATCCTGGATGTTTTTGAGCAGCATCTGATGCACCAACTCTCTTACCTTCCGTTCCTCTGTCGCCCTTCTCTCCTGCTCTCCCAGGGGCACCTGCGCTACCTGGAGGGTTGGGGAGAAGAGAGGCTCTCAGCTTTAACTGCTTGGATGACAAGAACCAATTCTGAAAGGACATTGGGATATTGTGGACTTCCTTCCACAGCCAGAGCAGGCACAAAACTATGTCAACACAGTCATGAATGATTTTAGTTGCCTGCATCATTCCTACAGAGGGGAGCTCCATCATTCATCCATATTTTTATTTATGTTTTTGGAGCACATGTTTGTTATTTCCTTTTGCTTCTTTATCATCTTATATACCACACATGATGTTTATAAAGCATTTATGTTTTGCTGGATGAATTCAACCATAAAAATGGGTTTCCTCCACTGCCAGTACTTCACACCCTGACTGGATAATCTAAGCAGTGAGACAGCAAGGGCTGTGTACTGGATTTAGGTCTTCAAGTCCTGCCCTCTGCTAGGTGCACTTTCAGCTGTTACAATGGCATTGATTTTTTATTGCATGCACTATTTTGGATTTTTGATATCCCCTCACCCTTTGATATCATCTGATGCTGAGGCTGTTGAGCCTTTCTGATTTGCATGTGCTTTCATATTATGGATGTCTGGGAATTAATTACTGCCCTTATGTCTGGGAACTTTTCATAGCATTTTGAAAATGCCCTACATTGGATTCTTCAGCCCTGATGCAGATTCTGTCCAGGATTGTTTTTAAGGCTTTCTTCCCTAAAAAATAACCCCCCAAAATCATATATCTACTATTGACTTTGTCCATCTCTGTACACATTATTTCCTGAATCATTCGACCTACAGCACCACATTTTCAGGACAGGTATATGTGTAAAAAAGCTTTCCTAGAAATCTTACTGATCTAGTTTTCGAAGGGAAAAATGCTCATACAAATTGCTTGGCAAATCTTTTCTGACTTGTATTTTTGCTTTTCTGGGTCTCCCCCATCAGAAGTCTCTCTAGGCATCTGTGCGTTTTGGGGATTTCATGTCAGGAAGGATCCAATATTTTTTTCAGTACATGGCTTGGCCTGTATCTGATGTCCTGGAGTTTTCTAAAGGGCTGGACGGAGGTGGTGGCTAGACTGGGGGCTGGACTGAGACGGTGTGCAGTGTCACAACCCTTCCCATGCTCAGACTTGGCCTTGCTGGCTCTGACAGCCTGGCTCTTCCATTTATCTTTGAAGGTTGCCACTTGACCAGTGAGCTGTGAAGCCATCTGTAGTAACAAAATAGTTATTAATTGTGCTAGAAGTTAAACAAAGTTATTGCTTTTTCCATTTTTTTGGTCTGATCTATTTAATTTCTGAGGAGTGGTATTGAAGAGTTCTTCTCCTTCCTCATTCTCCTACTACTGCTAGCAGTTATTTCTGTAACAGTGCCAGATGCATGCAGCTTGCAGCAGCATTATAAAATGTAAGTAATTCTGCTGGTGCTGCTGTGCTGCTTCTCATCAGAACCCCATTCATCACATGAACATATGAATACAGCACAAACAGATGGAGAGTGGGGAAGGGGGAAATATTTTAAATAAACACTGCAGGGGGGGGGAGAGAGCAGTTTGGCCATAATAAAAGCTGCTGACTGATAATGAAAGTCACGGTGTCAACTCTCTTACCTATATCTCCTCTATCTCCCTTTGGTCCTTGTTTTCCAGGTATCCCAGGTGCACCTTTCTCACCTAAAACATGGGAGGAAGGGAAAGGAGAAAAGAGACACTCAAATTTAGCTGGTTGAATGAGTAGAACCATTCCTCTGAAGGACTGAAGCCAGTCACCTATTCAGGTGCCTGCGATGCCAAACTCTTCATTCCCAGAGCTGTCAGGGATTCATGGAGATAGAGGAGTGAGGTGCAAGTGTTGGGATTCAGTGTCTGTTTCCAAGTATGCTGGGATTTGTAGTCTCATTGTTAGGGGTGGGGTTGGGGGTCTGCTGTTGGAGCTGAGGTTGCTGCAGGGGCAGTGTTCACAATCGCTGTTGGGTGAGGGAGTCCCAGTCATTGCACAACAGCAGCACCTAGTGGTTGGAATCAAAGCCCATGGTTGCAGGGTTCCAGAAGGAGGCCTGGTGAATGGCTCTGCACACAGGACTGGTGTAGGTGGAATTGGAAGGAGAAATAAGAGAGGGGACATATTTCCCGTTAGATGTGAAGGAAAGCTCATAGGGCTGGATTCCACAGCAGTTTCAAATGCCCAGAAGAAAAACTGCTGATTAAAAAAAAAAAAAAGAGAGAAATTGTCCCATCCAAAAAAATAAAAGGAATTCATTGTACAAAAAGTTCAGGCACAACCCTCATCCCTGCCCTTTCTCCAACATCATGCCTGCAGCACTCCCAAAATCTCCATCCTGCTGCATCCTGATCCAAGCCCCATTCTTCCTGGGCCTGAAATATTGCAAGTCACTGCTCTGTGACCTTCTGACTCTGTTGTACATGAGGCCTGTGTAATGAAGGTGTGAAAGGCTGAGTGCACATTTCTATTCATGTTTTTGCATGCATAACTTTACTCATGATTTAATAAACATGTTAGCACACAAAATCTATGCACACAAATGAAGCACACCTCTATGTAAAGCCCATGTTAATGAAGGCATTAGCTATTACTCCACACTGCAGGGAGAGGTGTTAAAGTCCTGACAGCTTAACTCACGGGGGTTTGTTTTTTTTTAATGCTGAAAATTGAACTTCTGGATCAGGGATGAAATACAAGTTAAGGCATATTTCTGGCAGCTAGCGCTAGTCTATAGAGTGGTGAGATCATGGTCCTGATCCTGGGGTTCCTGAGCTTAGGTCTCCCGAGTCCCGGGTACACATCACACTTGGAAACCCCAGGTCTGGAACCATGTGCTCTTCAGAAATGTGAGTTAACTTTTATTCCTTCTCTGATCCAGAAGTCCAAAACTAAAAAATAAATAATAAAAAAGTGAGCTAATCAGAAGGGGTATCGGTGTCCAGGAATCCCCAAGCCAGAGTGACGTCTTTTCTGCCATCTGCCTCCTTCATAGTTCTTACAATACATCCTATTGTAATGTACATGGTTCCCTTCTCAAATTCTAGGTTCATGCACAAGCTCCTACTTATCTATAAAATGCCATCCTGCCCATATTTCTGTCCTCTCCTTCAGCACCACAAGCCCATGGTTCCCTCTGTTTCAAGTCTGATATCTTGCTATCTGTGCATCACATTAGTCTACACTACTACTCTCCTTTCCCTCTCTCCCTAAAAAAAAATAAAATAAAAATCCAGCCTGCTACCTTCCTTCCTTCCTATCTAAATGAAGGGTTTTTCTCTTCCTATCCCAATTCCTAATACTCCAGTATTCCCCATCTGGGCCCATGCATCTGATTTCTCTGTACCATACCCTAAATGTCTTTTTAAAAGCTAATTATAAATATATTAAGTTAGTCCAATAAAAAAAGGAATTGCCTATTTTTATGGGTTTGTATTCTAACAGAGCAAGCACACTGTTGCAATCTTTACGGTAAGAACCCCTTCCCTAAGACACTAAGAAAATGCATTGTGTACAGAATGCATCTGTACCTCCCCTATGCTACTGTAACATGCTTGAACTCATGTTGAAATAGCCTGACATAAATAAATGAGGATGAGGATGATGATGTGAACCTATGGAAGTAACTGGGAGCCTGCTGGTAAGTTCCAGTGCTGGGAGGCGTTTCTTCTGCTGTACCCCAGGAGGGAATGCTGTGCGCTGCTTTCCAATGGTGCTCATTTGTGGTCGCTTACACAGGATGTACAGCAGGGTGCTTTTACCAGAACATTTAAAAGAGCTGGTCAATTATTCCTTCATGTGACTAGTGGAAACAGTCCATCGATCTATACAGGATCCATCTATAACACTGCATGCTTACACACACACACACACACAAACACACACACACACACACACAGTATCGATCTCTACAGGATCCATCTATAACGCTGCATGCTTACACACACACACACACACACACAGTAGCTGTAGCTAGACAGAATGTCTGCATTGTCTATTATATCATTGATTCTCCTTCTATGATGTCCCTTGGAAGATTAACTACAATTTTTTTTGATATTTTCCTCTTACCTTGGATTCCTGGAGAGCCCATGGCCCCTTTTTCACCAGGTAACCCATTTGTTCCGGGTAGTCCAGGCACTCCAGCTTGACCCTGAAAGAAGACTGTCTTGTCTAGTCCACAGTGGACTAATCCTTTCAACTCTGGAGGAAAAAAAGACAGAGAGGCAGGAACCATATGGGATAGAAAAGGATGTTCCAGGCTACAGCAATGTGATGTGTCCCATAATTCTAACTCTGGAAACGGTACAGAAAGCAGCAGAGCCAGGGGAAGCTGAAGAAAGGGACTTCTTTATTTCTAATTTCCATGTAATCAATCCTACAATGCCTGGTAGTTAGAGCAGTGGACTATGAACCAGGGAAACTAGGGTTCAGATTCCACAGCCACTTCTTACAACCTTGGGTAAGTCTCTTCACCCTCCATAGCAGGGGTTCCCAACCTATCCTGGGGACCCTCATCCAGTCGGGTTTTCAGGATATCCACCTTGAATATGCACGAGAGAAAATTTGCATGCACTGCCTCCAAAACATGCACATTTTCTCTCGTGCATATTCATTGTGGATATCCTGAAACCCTGACTGGCTGGGGGGTCCCCAGGATAGGTTTGGAACCACTGCTCCATAGCCTCGCATTCAAACTTAGGGGGTCATTTACTAAGCATTTTTCCCATAGATACAAAATGGGATAAAAGCTTTTGTAAATGAACCCCTTAGATTGTGAGCTCTTGGCAATAGGGAAACACTTACAGTACCTGAATGTAATCCACTAGCTTAAAGGTGTAATATAAATCAAATAAATAAATATAAAATAAATTGCATATAACATATGCCCTCTGGGGACAAGGAAATATCTACAGAACTTGAATGTAATCTGCTTTGAAGTGCCTAAAAGTCAGAATATAAATCTAATCAATAAATCTAATTAAAAATAAATGCAAAATCATGTATACGAAATAAATGTTAAATACAATTTTAAAATAGCACAGCATTAAGTACCAGAGGAACAAACTGGATGATGTATATAAGAATGAAAAACTTTCAGCACCCTTTTTCTTAAAACTACTCTCTCTCAATTAGGGTAAAATACTCTTTTTTATCTACAGGCCAATACAACTCCGATTATAATCCGAAAATAAACATACCCCTAATCTAGATTCTGAAGCAATAGCCTTAGCAAAATGTTAAAGAGGTATACTGCCATTTCCCTAGACTCGGTAATCTTGGGTTTTTCTGATGAACAACAAAAAAACGTTTTTACTGATACTCTGCTCCCAAAAGGGAGAGCAGAAAACACTCTCAGCTGAGGACTGTGGCTGCCTTGCAGGAGAGTATTGGCAAACTCAATGCTTTAAATGTTGTGGGTGCCAGGTCACGAAAAAAAAACCTGAAAAGGGAACTCAATTGGAAGTGAATGGAAGCCTTCGGCACCGCAGCTCCAGCGGGCAGAGCCGGGATGATACCGGAGAAGAACCGAGAGTCACCGGAGCAGGGGCTGGCTGCACCCCAGAGGACTGCAGGGTACAGAGAGAGAGCAGCCAGAGTCGGGCGAGGGGGGGGGGGGGGGGGGTGAACGCTGCAGATAAGCGTTAACAAAAGCATCACAGATCAAATAAAGTTTCTGGGCATTTTCTCCCCTCCTTTATACTCACGAGAGCAGACATTGGACTCGGACTCTTCCAGAAAGACCAGGATTGGCATGGAAGTAAAAATAGTCAGTGCCAGAAAGGAGGAACCGCCTTTGCCAGGGCTCATTGTGCTGTGCTGCGGCCTCCGCTACCTCTGGCCCAGGAGCAGGCTCAGAGGTCTTTTATACCCAAGAAACCGCAGTTAAAAATAGGCAAAAAGTGGAGAATACACATTTTCTCTTCCTGTTAAAAGGAAAGGGGCTTTAAGGGTCACCAGTAAGTTCTTGCTGTTCTCACTGTGTGCAGCATCTCTTCTCACGAACAGGGAACTCAATAGCTAGATGGTGAAATCTTAGCTTGGGAGCCTGGAGTTGATAAATATGCCCTCTCCCCCAAACACAAGCACCCTGCACCCTCAATATCCCATGCACACGAACCTGCAAGGTGATCATTACACCCACAGCAGGGAGGCGGCGCAGCAGGGACCTGGTGCTGCATGAGCACAAGCTTTCCAATGCCACCATAAACACATGGCAGGCATCAAAAATGATATACAGGACACTGCACCACCATGAAAAGGCACCAACTTGCCAATGAGAGCAGATTTAGCAAAGAGATGCACGAGCCCCTCCGGCATGTCAGACTGGCTAAGCTCTCTGGCTCACGACCGGTATGAAAGAAAGCTTTCCAATCCCGTCTCGTCGCCTCACAGCCAGTTGGATTTTCAGGAAAGCCACACTGAATATGCATAACATTTAAATATAGTATGCACGTTGATCTCTTATGTATACCTGTATTGCTCCATGGTGAGACCTCATCTTGCATACTGTGTGCAATTCAGGTCACCACATCTCAAAAAAAGATAGAGTTGCACTGGAGAAGGGTGACTAAAATGATAAAGGGGATGGAACAACTCCCCATGAGGAAAGGCTAAAGAGGTTAGGGCTGTTCACCTTGGAGAAGAGAGGCAGTTGAGAGGGGATTAGGATAGAGGTCAATAAAATCATGAGAGGACTAGAAGGGGTAAATTTGAATAAATTATTTACTCTTTCAGATAATAGGAGGACTAGGGGGCACTCCATGAAGTTAGCAAGTAGCGCATTTAAAACAAATCAGAGAAAATTCTCTCACTCCATGCAAAATTAAGCTCTGGAATTCCTTGCCAGAAGATGTGGTTAAGACAGTTAGTTTAGCTGGGTTTAAGAAAAGGTTTGGACAAGTTCTTGGAGAAACCTATAAACTTAGTCAAGTTGACTTGGGAAATAGTCACTGCCTAGTACCAGCATGGGATTTATTTAATGTTTGGGTACTTGTAACCTGGATTGGGCACTGCTGGAAACAGGATACTGAGCTTGATGGACCCTCAGTCTGACCCACTATGGCGACTTCTTATGTTTTTTGTGAAGATCCTGAAATCTGAGTGTGGAGTGTCAGACAGGTTTGATAAGCCCTGCTGTAATGCCTCTGCCACTCTGCTCCTGAAGTAATCAAGCAGTTCCTCCTCTATGCCATGGAAAGCTGAGGAAGAAAGAGGTAATTATTTGTAACTAGGTAAAGTGCAGTCACTACAGATCAGCACCTTCTGCCTGCATGGTCACTGCTGAGAAACCGTGGGAGTATAAGAGTTATTGAGGGGATGTCTAATGTTCCAAGCATGGAGGTTAGTAGAAGTCTGCCAGGCTGGGTCAGACAAAGGATCCATCAAGTCCCTGGCACAATCCCACATAGATAAGAGTCCATGTTGCTCATTCCAAGTCTACCTGCTTAGTTTAGACTTTTCCCACCAGCATCTTATCCAAATTTTAGAGTTCAGGCATCCTAACTGCCTTTATCACATCCATCAGCAATTCAATCCAGAGCTTAAGTATGTGTTGAGAAAAATAGGTTCTGGTTTGTTCTAACTGTTACAAGGAACTCACTAAAGTATCACCTCCTGTTTTTTTTGAATGAGAAAGCTGGTATTTTTGGGCACAGAATTACTACCCCCAAAGTTAGGGATATAACCCCCCCTCCCTCTGTGATTTCAGCTCCATCATTCCTTCTGGTGTACTACAGCCTGTATTCAATATATATTCCATATTCAGACAGTCTGGATAGCAAAAGGTAGCCAAATGAACTTATTCAATAGTAAGGATGTGCATTTGTTACATCTACTTTGGCGAGTACATATGTACCTCGCCCACTATAGTAAATGTGGGAAAAAAAGGAAAAATAAAGTAGGTATGTATTTTTAACATTGAGTTATGTACATACTATCAAGGTTTTTTTTTGCATGTGCTCTAGAGTTGGCAAGATACATGAATGCCACCACAATAGAACAAATGCACATCCTTAATCAATAGGGAGTATATTCAATAGAGCTGCACTATCTTAGAGGCAGACTAAATTTCTCCTCCTACCCCCCTCCCCAAACTAACCCTTCTCTATTGCAACAACCCCCCCCCCCCCCCCATTTAGTAGAAGGTGACTAAGTCTCTACCTAGTCCATCCCATTGCCCTCGAAGTAGGCATATTAATGTTCCCCGAAGGCAGCACATTTTCCTGTAACTTCTGCCCTAGTTTGAAAGTATCTTACATAGGCTTGTGCAACGTGCTTCACCAAACATGCATTGAAAGTCCTCCGAGAAGACCTTAAGGAAGCCAGAACGCCGTAGCACAGAGGACTCCTTGCCATAGGCTGGATGCTTATACCCAAGGGCTGCAGCCTTCTACAGTGCAAGCAGGGACCTCAGGCTGAGTCTTCAAGTCTGGGCTTAACACAACCAGAATTGCGTAGATGGCAAATGCCATAGTTCTGAATGTGCCCAAGATGACCTTTGTGCATTGACACGAGTAGTGCATCATTCTTACCTGAACTTCTGGCTGATAAGCCAGGTCCCACTTATGTCAAGGCTCTTCCATAAGTCATTGCTTACATTACATCACCTTCAAACTGAGCCCATGGACAGATGGCAAGAACTCTTGGTGGGGAAATCTAACAACTCTTTGCTGATAGCAGAAGCAAAGTATTGTTAAGACCATGGATTGTCATCCAGCTACCTAGTTAGATTCCAGCAATGTATCTAAGACCATAACATTGTTTTCTTGCACTACTGAGGCAAGTAACTATTTACCCCCCTCCCCCCCCAAAAAAAGCCTCAAATGAGAGCATGTTTTTAAATAATTTATTGTTAAAGCCACTTTAAAACATCCTTGCTGTATAAAAAGCAAACAAGATACATTCTGAAAGACCATAGGGATACGAGAATGTCTAAAATACTAATCCTTTGTGGAGTGGGGTTTCTTATAACCTAAGACTTGACCATAAGCCCCTTTCTACAACTTAAACTCGTAGGATTGAGAAGTACAGAGTTCAGATACTTAACAGCCCTCCTTGTCAACACTGAGCATCTCTAAGAATCAAACACTGCTATAATACAGAGGGCATTCTCTGTCTCCGATATAGGCAGCAAATCCAAACAGTAAGACATCAGGCAGAATGTGCATCCCTTTACTGCAGGGAGAGTGCTTTGTCATGTGGGAGAATGCACTTTTCCCACACCTTGGGGGGTCATGCTAGGACTGGGTAAGTTGCATCAGTTGCTACTCCACAGTTGTTGTCTTTCATGGACATGAGGACATAGCCATCATTGCCCCAGTAGGTGGACCAGGAGTTCTTGATAAGCCAGTAGTCTTCTCCATTCAGGACACCATAGCCTACAGCCAAGACAGCATGGTCCAAGTTTTCAGTTTGGTTACCTTTAACAAGAGATACAGAAGAAGATTTCAAAATTCTTGCAAAGCATTCCATATCAATATTTGCCAAGGAGAAGGGGATAGGTTGACAATCCTTAAAGAGACTTTGTGGGTACCCAGAGCCTCTATTGCAGGCATGACTCGATAGAGAGCAGTGAAGAGGTAGGGAAACTAGACATGTCACAAGTAGTTTTAGAACTGCTCATGAGTTTTCTATAGCATTCATGCTTCAGTTTTGTGCTTTTTTTTTTTTTTTTGGTAAAAGATGCCGCCCTAGAAGGGAAGATGCTAGATAGAAATGCTGCTTAAGCTGGAAAAAAAAAAAAAAAAAAGTTACTAGGTCACAGTATTAAGAGTTGGGTTTAGAGAAACCCAAGGTTGTGCTGGCACTGTAACTTAGCTGCAGGGTCATAGATAACATCTGCATAGAGTTTACATGCAGAGCAAGTGTGAGTTTAAAATGCTTATAATTAAAAGCAATTAAATGTTTTGGCAATTGTGCAGCCTAGTTTAGGGGGTGGAAATCCTCTATAATGCCTTATCAGTAAAATCATTTAAGAAAGTTTTCTCCTGGTGGCTTGTGTGGCACGGTCTCTCTCCATAAGGTGTGCCTTCTTTATAAGTATTTAACACCGAAGAATCTCTCTCCAGGTGTTGGCTCTAAGCATCTATATTGAACCACAGACTCCCCCCACCCTCACTGACAGCCCACACCTACCACATGCTGGCTCGTAGTAGATGCCATTGGCATAGAATGAGAAGGATTTGTGGGAGGCATCGATGCTGACGGCAACAGGGCCAGCCTTGAAGATAGCAGTTTTCAGTGCAGTGATGTTCCCAGAGGTGACGTTTGTGTAAGCAGCAACTTTGGCGGTCAGCTGAGACTGGTTGTAATGGCAATAGCCATTCTGAGATAATGGAGGGACATAAAAAAAAAAAGTTTACATGGAGGGATAAGAAACAAATGCCCTGACATTCTGATCAAATATTGGACATCATATAAAGGCTTTGTAAGCCAACACTGTGGTGAGGAAAACAAGAGCTAGAACAGAGGATGGAAGACAAGATTTCCATGTTTCTGTGAGGGTTCGCAGTGCAACTGCAACTCCAATCAGACTTGTTTTATGAAAAAAAAAAAAAAAGCTTATCTTTCAACTTCCCTATTAAAGAGAGCCTGAGGACTGCCTTGTTTCCCTAGAATGACCCAAGATTTCAGAGTCCGGTCTTAGAGCTTGCGTCCTAGAACACGTCATAAAGTCACAATGCCAAAAAACAAATACATTGTTGGGAACAGTTGGCTTCCAGGTTGAGACGTTCTCTAGAGCATTAGAAGCACTGGGTCTTTCTATAGAGAATACAGCAAGTACTAAAACATTTGTCACTCTTGGAATATTTAAAGTCACATATGGTTTAAAACAATTTAAACACTACACTTAAAACTGTTTGTGCATGCATGGTTATCTGGAGGGAGGAAGCAAGACCACGCAGACTTTAAACCAGATGAAGTGTGACCTTTCCCACCATCTCCCTCCTGTGCCAGCCATGCAGGAGACCAGCAGGGGCCTGCCCATTCCTTTTAGCAATCTGGCCTCACCTGCCCCATGTATGGTCCATAGGACTCTGCAGTGGAAATGCCACCATGTTTCATAATCCATTCATAAGCTCGCCACTCCTCACCACCATCACAGGCATTGTTTCCAAAACCCCAGCTGCAGTCTATCAGCATTTGCTGTGACAATGGCATCAGATTACCAGTCTACAGAGAGAGAGAGGGAAGGACAAAAACTGGTTTAGATGAACAGTAATATCCTGCAGGTGGTCAAGTTTCTATGGCTGGCAACTGGGCTCTATCCCTAGCTATGCAGGCTGAATTGGATTGGCCAATTGGTCCATCTAGTCTGCTCAGCTGATATTTGAGCACTTTGCACCACAGCATATTAAATCCAATAGGATCTCCATGTCTAACCTGACCCAACCCTATTCCTGTGTTAAGCAATTGACCTCACAGCTACACTGGCCTTGCCATCTTCCAATCCCAGTACTTAGGTCCTACTTTTTCAAGGAGGCAGCTGCCTTTACCTTTTGGAAGAGGGCACCCTCCAGGGCACCAGTGGTAGCAAAGCTCCAGCAGGACCCACAGACAGCCTGATCCTTCACGGGAGTCACCGCACCTGAGGAAAATCGTGAGAGATATTCAAATCTCTGCTCACCTGGCCGCCTGCTGGTTGAAAAATTAAGTTGGGATGAGGCAGTATTTCCTGTGTAGAGCATGCACAAGAAGACGGAACAGAATGGCATTTCCAAGATCACTGGGCGCAGGTTTGTACATTACATGGCACACAGGAACATCAGAACTAACAAGTTACCCAGTTCCAGGAGTGAGATTTGAGACCAGTCCTGTTTAAGCTTACATTTCAAGGCAATGGCTGCATGATGCAGATTTAAAACATTGCTTCTTGCATTCAAATCACTACATGGCTTAGGTTCCCTGCCCCAATTAAAAAGGGAGACTAAAATGGTATCAGGCAGATAGGAATTTAAGATCTACACAGAAACATCGTTTGCAGCTCCTAGGGGCAATAGCAACTTGCAGGTCGCAAGTATATGGAACGGTTCTACCTCAAGAGCTGCAGGAGGAAAAAGATATTTTGCAGTTTTGAAAAAGGTTAAAAATGTGGCTTATGACAGACTGTGGCATTAAAGACTAGAAGGTCTGAAGGATCATGTTCTTGAAGCTTCTAGTAGCATTGAGGACTCAATATTTGAAGGTATGGGTTGACTCCAGGTTTGATTATGTTTTGTTTTAAATGTTTGTGCTATAAGTCACTTTGGAAGTTCTCTTCATCATCAGGAAAGCAAATAAACTTTAAATACAATTTTTACTGTGAGTCTTAACATACAGGGGCCGATGCAATAAGATGAACGTTGAAAACAGGCATGCATATAGAGAGCCCGTAGGCACATCCCCTGGGTGCCCGATGCAGTATTGAAAAGGACTCAAGTGCTTTGGGTGCCCACAATTGCGAGGGTGCTCAATACAAGCATTCGTTTTTATCCTGCTTCTTCTGGCAGATTTTGCTGAAGACGCTCAGAGCTTAGCACCCTTTGCTATAGGGGGGTCTAAGTTGTGCTTCCAGAAGAATTTTTTTTTAAATCAAGCCAATATACATTTTTCAACACCTCAATCAGTCAAATTTAAGTGTCACAACAAGACTAAGTTGGAAGAACCACAGAGGACTGTATTTTAAATTTCTCATGAGCCCTTGACTTTACACCACCTCCGGAACCGGAGTTAAGGTTACAGGGTCAAAGTGGCCATTGGGTTCCCACCAGTTTTCTGCATTGGGGGATAAGAGCCAATGGCCTCATCTCCATAGAATTTACATGTGATGAGCGCTATTGGCTACGTATTTGTTTGGGTGCACTAAGCTCCTTATTGCATTGGGTGCTATTCTAGCACGTCCGAAAGCAGTGTCCGTGTAAGCCTGGGTGCACTTTATCGCATCGGTCCCCGAAACTGGTGCTGCAAGTCCTATAATGCATCAGACAGGGTTTTCAGCAATTCAGGACTGGGCCAAGGTCTCATGCCTGTAACAGATTTGGCAGCTCTTGAACACTGATGGTGGGGATTCAGTGGGAGAAAAGGCCGCTTTCAATAGCATTGCCCCTCCCAGGGAGACAGGAAGCAGACGTAGGGTTTTAAGTCTCCAGCATGCTCAGAGCTCCCTCTATTGTTGCTTCTAGAATATGTACACAACCACTTTCAGAAGGTCCCAGCACACCATAACCACCCTTGCTAAAGGCCTTCAGCACCAACAGTTTAAATGTTGCACTCAACCCCCATCCCCACAGGACCACCACTAACCCCATCCATGGGGTTCCATTATTTATGATTTATAAATGTTATCACCTATCCACAATCCTATGCAAGTTACAGAAAAATTCATAATTCAAAAATAGCAAGTACACAAAAAAACAATGAGTTAATACAAATAAAACCAACAATTAGTCAAAATATTGCAGGTGAGATCCTCTGTTGCTCCTGCCCCACTGGCCATTTTCCAGATGGTGCGAGGCAGCCCAAAGGCTGGTGCCAGTTTGCTGTGCAAGAAGATGGCCCGGCTTTGAAGACAGGTCCAGCCCCACTAACTACCAGAACCTCAGGAAGAGCCTGAACTGCCCTTTTAAGTGTCTGGGGCTGGTTTCCAAGCCCATAGGAAAGACGTGCCAAGCGTCGGGCAGGATTCCTTCTCCCCCTTTATTGTTTTATAAGGAGAGACGTCTGATTGCTTCCACCCGCACGTACCATACAATCTCCAGTCCATGCTGTCCGGCAGGTTTATCCCTTGGAGCTGCTCTGCTGGGAATGGCAGCCCATGGTTGGGCTCCTTGCTGCTCTGTCGCCCTCGCAGCCTTGCCAGCTCCTCACCTGTGTGGTCAGCCAGGTGGTTCAGCACAAGCTTATAAGGGAGGTTGGCACGGTTTTTGGAGTGGATGTACCTACGAAGGGAATAAAGGAGTTTGGATTAGGGGGTGGATTGACAAAACCCACCCACCACCAGGACCCCTTCCTCCTGGAAAGGGGAACAGAGTCTTCAAAACAAAGGTTTCCTGTCCGCTTCACCTGCGGTGGGACAGCCGCCCGCCTGCCTCTCCTGCTCTCACCTCATGTTCTGCATGAAGGTCTGCTTCCTGAGCTCCAGCTCCTCCTCCCCGCTATACATCTTCCCATACTTCTCAGCGTAGTGGTGGAAGAGCTGGTGCGCTCGCTCTGATCCTGGCTCTCTGCCAAAGTAATCCTGCATGGGATTAGCCAGGATCCGATGCTCTATCCCAGGGCCAGGAAACCCTTCACACTTTAGACCTTGAATGGCAACGACAGAAGAAGAGATTATGATTGAAGGCTTGGCTGTCCCTCTGGAGTAGTACAGAATTACTACACCTTTTGTCCAGATCAGCACCTGGAGAAAGGGGCTCTCATGTCACATCTAACTGAACTCACAGGTGAGGCTTTCACCAGGGCAGATGTTACCTGCTAATAAATTGTGTTTTTATGCAATGCCCTATCCCAAGTTATCATTAACTCCCTTTCAGACTATGGGAGACAAACCTTACCCTACAGCAATTAGCTTTGATAATGATGGTCATTTCAGAACGCAGCATGCGG
This sequence comes from Rhinatrema bivittatum, assembly GCF_901001135.1. NCBI lineage: Eukaryota > Metazoa > Chordata > Amphibia > Gymnophiona > Rhinatrematidae > Rhinatrema > Rhinatrema bivittatum. The sequence goes on from NC_042625.1 coordinate 87,358,892, forward strand.
ATAATGAGTCTTAATTGAAGACTTTCTAGGCTAGCTGTTAACGCTCTTACCTTTAGGAAGTTGGAAGATACTGGGGATGACACGGTGGGAGAACTTGTAGTAGGCGACCTCGTACTTGTCATAGTGAGACCCCAGCAGACTGTTGTATCCCCTCATCTCATAGTGGACAGGCTGAGGACCATGGCTCGAGTTGGTTACCCAAAGGGTATATACATTCTTCTTCTTACCCCATATGGTCACATTCTGCCACACCGTGCAGGGTCTTCTCCTAAATTCCTCCTTTCTCACAAGCTGCAGGGGGAGGGAGCGTGTGTGGAATGGACAGACATGCCATTATGCCATGGGAAGCAAGGCTATGCAATATTTTACCTGCCAGCACTGCTACAGCTAGGTGCGGTGGCCAATGTCACCTCTCTCCTGCAGAATCTCTTACGTGTTATCCACTCTTTCCTGCACACCCCCATTTGTTACTTGAAGCTGATAGAGCCCAAAATAAGCAACGCAAGAGTCGTGCTAATTGCCTTTGACAAGTCAAATTGGCTCCTGGTTGATTCCCAAAAATCACAGTTCTACCCCTATTTTCAAGGCACCGCAAAGAGAAAGCTAATGGGGACACTTTGGAGCTGAAGGGTAGACCCTGGAGCCCCTCCATTTCCTTGCCTCCCACGCGGCCCAGCACCTTCTCACATTTCGGTATAGGTCAAGCTGAGCCTATGGATTTGAGGCAGAAGCAACACGAGTTACACTTTAGCCAGCCAAGTCTGCAAAAACCAGTGTCTGCCAACAGTTGCATAACAGTTTGCAAAACGAGTCAGCTAATGTAAAAAAAGGGGGAAGGAGGCAGAGTGAGGTATGTGTTCCCTAAAATGGTGGGAGCCGAGTCGTTGGAAACCAGAAGTTGGCAAGCATGAAGAGGAAGTCTCATGATTATGACGCAGGCCAGCAACTTCTAATAAGTTGCAAGCTCTTATCAAAAAGCAGTGCAAGTCAGATATCGATCATCCTAGACATATTAAACAGAATCCCATTCAAAGCCTGGGTGGCAGACACTACCACCATTTCCATGTGCACACATGCATCAATGAGATGGATTACACACCCTGCCCTTGATCTGGGCAATGGCTTGCCTGCAGGCAGGTTTGTTAGCCATAAAGAGAGACAGAAGGTTGTTATAAAGAACCTTAAGTGTACCATGGACTTTTTACTTTGTAATTCAGTAACCCCCTTGACTGACAAAGGCTAAAATTGGTAGGATGTGTGATACTTTTATTGATTTCTAGATGTTTTCCGCAAGAAAGCACCTTATATCCAGGTCATGTGTTAGTCTGCGATCCCATGTGGTGCAGCACTTCAGAGGGAGAAACGTGGGGGCAATGTGCTGGGAGAAACAGTGAATGCAGTCGGGGGCTTGAGCACTTGCTAGGTCACAACTTGGCTGCACAGTCACAGGAGACTGAGTCACAGTCCAGTGACGTGCACTGGGGCACAGGGTGGTGAAAGCCAGCACCTGGCCACATACATCTGGTGGCTTAGGAGCGACCACTGGAGGATGCTGCGGCAGAGGACAGCAGCCACCTGCTCTTAATATTTCTGGTCTGGAAGGGGCAGCTTGGACACCTGCATGCAGCATTCCTCTGGTGCCTTCTTGCTTGCTGTTTCATCTCCCTCCAAGCATACTTGTTGCTCTTTGCTATCCATTACTAACATTACATTTAAGCTTAAATTGCACACAATATATAGGAACTGAAGGCAGCAGCCTATCATATGCAGTGTAAATTGAGATCACAAGAGAATGAAGATAAAATGCTCCCCAAAGTCGTTTGAGCATTTAACTTTGGGGGAATGGAGTAGGAAGGAGGAATTGAGAGTTTACTTGACCTAGGCAGGTTAACAAACTTGTTTCAGCCCAAGAGGGTCTCACCTGAAAGCCTTCCAAGCTGGGGAGGACGCTCTGGGGAAGGATGGGGCTCTGGGCAGTACCGTTGACCTGGAAGCACTTCCGGACATTGACCTCCGTTTCTGTGGTTTCCGGGGTAATTTTATAACCGACACCAAAGGGCTTCTCGAAGCCATGCTGGAAGGTTATAACTTGCCCTAGAAGGAGATCATTAGTCAACTCAATGAGAGAAGGTCCGAGCCGAAGCCTGAAAAGTAAAAAACCCAGGAGTCCAATGTGAGAAGGACCCCCAACATCACTTCCTGTGAATGTCAAACCTTCTTCTGACCCCTTACCCCACGGAAGGGACATGCAGACTATTGGGAGAACGTACAATTTCAAAGAGCAGTCAAGCAGCCAAGCTGAGCTTCAGGGAAAAGAAAGATGAATAAGCAAGACCAAGTCGGTCAGCTACTTGAAGGCAGAATCTCACTACGTGCAGCATGGCTTACCATTATAAAACTGAATGCGACTCTCCTCTCCAGACAGGTTATACCAGGCCTCGAACGGCTCCTCAATCTCAGCATACGGCAGAAAGAGAATCCCTGCAACGAGAGTCCAGCAAGATCACCCAGCGCCTACTAGAAGGCTCCAGTCCCCTCCCCTGACCCCCAAAGCACTAGCAGTTTAAGATTAGAAGGAAAGATTTTGGGAAATGGGCTGGGGCAGTGTCTGGAAGAATGGTAAGTAGAGAACATGGACAATTTGTGAAAGAAAAAAAAAAAAAAAATAAGGTAGCTAAACAGATTGTGTTTAGCCAGCGATGATCCAGTATACAAGTTAAGAATTAACAACATGGCTGAAAGAATTGGGAGCAGAGTTATTCACCCTAAACAAAATGTACTCCCCCCACATTCACAGATCATGGTTTACACTTTGCTACCGGAGCGGTGACAATCCAGCAGACAGTTATATCTAAGCAAATGCAAGTGTAAATGTTTACCTGGGCACAGGTTTACCGGTTCACACTTGCAAATGATTTGCAGCTCTTGATTCAGATGGAAGCGCCCCTGCCAGATCTACAGCCTGAGTGTTTGTGCTCAAAGTTCAGAGAAGCCCATAACCCGCCCATGATTTCTGGCTGTACAGAGTGGGCAGAAGGCTCCAGCAAGGCGTGACCAGCAGACCGGGCTACACAGGCTCTGGGAGAAGCTTCAGACCCCAGTTGCCTGTGCTGATAGGCCACAGTGATACTTAAGGAGCTTCCACAAAACTGCAGAGGCTACTGTTTGGTCATTTCCAATAGGAAAAACAGCCAAAAAAAAAATATATAGATGTTTGCAAGAAGTTATGCAAAAATTAAAGATTTAAAAAATTTGTAGTTGAACTGAACTGATTTTGTACTACTTACTTCCAACATAAGCTCACAAGCAGTTCTGAAGTCCAATGCAATCTCGTTCAAAAGGACAAAACTCAGTACAAAATTCTGATGGAAGTCTTAAGACCACCCTTCATAATGTGATGCTTAGATTCCACCTTTCCCCCTCATACCAGCAAAGGAGTCAGTGTTCTTTTTTGTGGGAGGGAGGAGGAATAAGGAAAAATAGATGAGAGATTAGTCCAGGGTGGCCAACTCTGGTCCTCAAAAGCTGGAAATAGGCCAGAATTTCAGGACATCCACAATGAATATTCATGAGGTAGATTTGCATTCCATGGAGGCAGCACATGCAAATCTACCTCATGCATATTCATTGTGGATATTCTGAAAACCCAGCCTATTTGTGGCTCTGGAGGACCAAAGTGGCCATCCCTGGATTAGTCATTAAGAAACAGAAAGGAGCAGATATGCCCCTTCTGCAGGACCCCAGCGTCTGACCACAACAACTGCAGATCAATCCCATCTGCCATACACCAGATTGGGCCCCCAAGCACTTATCACCTTACCCCATGGGGAGGGCCACAGTCTCAACTTTGTTTGCCCCACACATCAGCAACTAGGGAGCCTAAGCAGCAGAGATTGATTTGTTTGACCTTCCCACCCACAAAAAAACAAACCAAAAAAAAAAAAACAAACCCCCACAACAAAACAGTGTTCATTGCCCCCTAGTCTACCCCCATTACTGCTTACCCGAGACATGATACACATCGCCAAAGTCAGGAAGCATCCAATGAAGCCTGGCCTCCAGCCCTACACCATAATAGAAAGAGAAATCATACAGGCCTTAGAAACAGGGGTAGGGAGAAGACACCCTGCAGGGTGGCAGTAGGTCTGTGTCTGTTAAGTGAGGGATTTGGCTCCAGGTCATGATCGGAAGCAGTCCTGGAATGTTCGATACATGTAAGCCATAAGAGCCAGCTTTTGAAGACGATTAGGGTAGGGTGCCAAACTCAATATGAAGTTAGCCCTCCCTAGGCATCCCTAGAACTGGTACTTGTTCTGCGGCACTATTCGTCCCTGTTTGGAGGTTAAATGCTTACCGAGTGGCCCCGGACACCATCAGCACCGCATCACCCGGCTCGCAGCTGTTCTGCTTGGGACAGCGATAGAGGAGGGCAGAGGGATGCAGCCCGACCCGTCTCTCTCTATTTACCATCGTTTGTCGCCGTGCGATCACAGGCACCGCTTGCGCTACAGAATAAGTTTACAGACGGGAGCAGCCTGCAGCAAGTCCGTGGAAGAGTCTCCCTCCCTCGGCTCAGGAGCTGAGCAGCGCGCCTGCGCCCCATGCGATCGCCCCCACACGCTTGTCATTAGACGATGGCAAAATCTGCAGCAAGAGCCCGGTCTCTCGCTAAATACGGGACCGGCTCCTAGACAACTGCATAAGAGAGAAACGCGTTACAGAGGTGCGAACGGTCACGTGGGAGAGCCCAGGGAATCATAAGGTGGTTTCATTTTTTTTAATAAGAGGTCTGTTTATTATAAGAAAGTTGTATAGAGAGAGCAGCCGCATGACAGTATCGCGACAAAGAAAGCCGCAAAAGAGGAGAGGGGGGGGGGGGGAGAATCTCGTCACTCACCTGCTATGCAGCAATACAGAAACCCCACCAGAGCCCAGGGCAGAGCGCGGGACCCCATCCTACAAGACTGCCACTTCCTTTCTCACGCTTAGCGTGTCTACACGGTGCCACCTTAAAAGGAGGAGCTAGCTCTGACAGACACCCGCCGGAGCTAATGGGAGAAAAGCGCCCCTCCCCCGTGCCAGATAAAAGAGAACTGGGAGGCGCTTCTGTCTCCTGTCAAATAAACCACTGAGACTCCCCCGACTGGGGGACGGGGCATCAAATGACTGAGCGCGTGATAGATCGAGGGCTTAAAGGGGCAGCTCAGGCCTGGCATAGAGACGAGCTTGTAATATAAGGAATTCATATAGTTCATACAAACAATAACTAAAGACAACTAAAAAGAGCCAAAGAAAGGTGTCCTCTCTAGGAAGAGGTGCTGAAGACGAGAAGGATGTTGGAATTCAAAAGGGCACGGGATAAACACAGAGGATCCCTAGTTGGTAGAGTGGATAATCTCTGTTTAACTTTAGGTGTGACATTTCTGCATGGGGGTAATCTGTAGAGAACTGCAGCTCCTACCCCAAGCAACTTGCTGGGCAGACTGGAAGGACCACTTGGGTCTTTATCTGCCGTCATTACCTGTTTGCTAACTACTTTCTGGCAACAAATTCCACAGTTTAAAAGTTGCTGAGTGAAAAATATACCTTCTCTGATTTATTGTAAAAGTGCTATCCATTAGCTTTCTGGAGTGTCTCCTAGTCCTAGTACTATTGAATACTATTTTATAGATCTTTTCATATCTCCTTTCAGCTCTCTCTTCTCCAGGCTGAAGAGCCTTTACCTATTTAGTCTTTCCTCATAGGCTACCCGTCTTTGTACCTTTTCTAATTCTTCTATATCTTTTTTGAGATGGGATGATAAGAACTACACACATACTCAAGGTGTGGTTGCACAAAGGATTGATACAGATGCATTATCCTCTGTTATATTTTCCATTCCTTTCCTAACAATACCTAACTTTCAGGCCGATGGAGCGCACTGTTAGTCTGCTCTGGGACGCGCATTTTCCCTTACCCCTTATTCAGTAAGGGGAGGAAAACGCGTGTCCAACCTGCGGCACCTAATAGCGCCCTCAACATGCAAATGCATGTTGAGGGCCCTATTAGGTATGCACGCGGGATACAGAAAGTAAAATGTGCAGCCAAGCTGCACATTTCTTCCGGCACAGGGAAAGTGCACAGAAAAGCAGTTAAAAACTGCTTTTCTGTGCACCCTCCGATGGCCATCCAGTGCTCCCTCCATGTGACAGGGGCCGGCCAATGGCACGGATACCCTGTCACATGGTAAGGGCAAAGGGCCATTGGCGCCATTTTGATTAGTGGCAGCCGACGGCCCGGGAGCGGGAGATCACTCCCGGGACCCCCAATGGACCACCAGGTACCTGTAAAAAAATTTTTGGGGGGTCGGGAGGGTGGGGGGAAGCAAAGGGATTAGTTTTAAAGGGTCGGGGTGGGTTTAGGGGTTATTTTTGTGTGCTGTTTTTCCCACCCTCCCCCAAAACGATAAGAGAACCCCCACGATCAATATCGTGGGGTTTTTCTATCGTTTTGGGGGAGCCCCTGATTTCTGACGATTTTGAAAATATCGACGATATTTTCAATCGTCCGAAGCCCGATTCACATCCCTAATGCCTAATATGGAACATAGCATAGTGTAACTATAGTTTGGATTATTCTTTTCTATATGCATCACTTTGCATTTGTCCACACTTGCCAGGTTCTTATGGACTGGATTGGCCACTGTTGGAAACAGGATGCTGGGCTTGATGGACCCTTGGTCTGACCCAGTATGCTCTTATGTTCATTTAGATAGTCAATCCCCAAAAGTCCTCTTGCAATAATCAGCTTATGATCTGACAACTGTGAATAATTTTAGCTCATTTGCAAATGTGATTACCTTACTCATTACTCTTTTTTCTATCATTTATTAAAAAGCACTGGTCCCAGTACAGATCCCTGAGGCACATCATTATTTACCTTTTTCCATTGAGGAAATGACCATTCCGTCCTGCTCCCTGTTTAGCCATTACCAATCTTCAACAGGACATTGACTTCTATTCCATGGCTTTTTAATTTCCTGATGAGCCACTCATGAGAGACTTTGCCAAGCATCTTCTGAAAATCCAGATATGCAACATCAGCTAGCTCACCCTTGTCCACATGTTCGTTAACCCCTTAAAAAAAAAACAAATCTAACAGATCTGTAAGGCTTCTCTGCACTAAAGCCATGTTGGCTCTGCCCCATTAGTTTGTGTCTATCCAGAGGGCAAGTAATTTTGTTCTTTGCAAAAGCATTTACTATTTTGCAAGGCCATTAGTTTACTGGATGGAGTTAACTCTTTTTTTTTTTTTTTTTTTTTTTTAGCATGTAAGTAAAGAAAATACGCACTGAAATTTAATACACATTGTCTGCACACTTTATTACATCTGGTAAGGCAAGACACCCCTTTGCTAAATCCATGTTTTTATTTTTATTGATGTATTATTTTGTATTGTTTTTGTAGTAAAACATGTAGGATTGCAATTTGTTGAGGGAAGGCAGTATGTAAATATAAGGTTAGATAACATTGGCTCTTCAGTTTGCACCTCCCAAATTGACGGGCCGATACAGTAAAGTCTGCGAGAGAGCGGGCAAATGCGCGCTCTCCTGTGCGCGCGATTCAGTATTCAAATTAGGGTCGGCGGTAAAAAGAGGCGCTAGGGACACCAGCGCGAGCCTAGCGCCTCTTTTTGGACAGGAGCGGCGGCTGTCAGCGGGTTTGACAGCTGACGCTCAATTTTGCCGGTGTCGGTTCTCAAACCCGCTGACAGCCACAGGTTCGGAAACCGGACACTGGCAAAATTGAGCGTCCGGTTTTCAACCCGTGAGCCGACTTCAAATTTTTTTTTTTAACTTTTTGTAACTTTCGGGACCTCTGACTTAATATTGCCATGATATTAAGTCGGAGGGTGCACAGAAAAGCAGGTTTTTTTTTACTGCTTTTCTGTGCACTTTCCTGGTGCCCAGAGAAATTAGCACCTACATTTGGGTCGGCGCTAATTTCTGAAAGTAAAATGTGTGGCTTGGCTGCACTTTTTCCTTTCTGAATCGCGCGGGAATACCTAATAGGGCCATCAACATGCATTTGCATATTGCGGGCGCTATTAGGTTCTGGGGGGTTGGACGCGCGTTTTCGACCCCTTACTGAATAAGGGGTAACGCTAGTGCGTCGAAAATGTGCATCCAATCACGGGTTAACAGTGCGCTCCACTGGAGCGCACTGTACTGTATCGGCCTGTGAGAGCAGCAGGTCCTCGCTGCCTTCCTGACCTGTAGATTTTGCTGTAATGTCCTGAAAGTGCTGTACTTATATCGCTGACCAGCAGATGGTGCTCTGAGTCAGAGTCTGGGCTTCCCTCCCTTTGCAGAATTACTCATGACGACTGTTCTGTGGCTTAGAATGGAGTGTCTGCTGCCTCTGGAGCCATTGCAGCAAAAACACAGAAGCTTCTCCCTTTCTTTCTTGTGTTGCTTCCTGTTTTGGTCGTATTCCTGAGTCTAACTTTCTAGTTTTAATATATTTTGTTTCTTATATTTTCACACTTGGGGTATAGGGCAATAAGTCATTCATTGTGGTTCTCCTCCAGCAGCTGCTTCCTGCTCCTCTGGGTTTCAACTGGCACCTAACCCAGGTAGGACTATAAAGCCATGAGCCTTTGTTTTATTCCATTCTTTATATTTTTCCCCTCACTCCTCTAGCTGTGATCCCTCTGGAACATGGTAGAAGTGCACACTTGAGAATGCCAATAGGTGTTGCTCTTGAACAATGGCTGGGACTCCGTCACAAGGGAGCTATGACATCTGCATCCATAACATCCTCCAGGAGGCCAACCCCAGGAGCAGAAGCTGGGTGTGGGAATCCAGCACGTACTGACACTGGGCCATCAGGCTGGCCTGAAAATACTTTTTTAATTGGTCAAGGATATTAGACATAGCTGACTATCCCAGCCTTCAGTAGACATGCCACATTCATACTGAGTGCCTAGGTGACTGTCAAAGTACCTTCATCCTATCTCAGACTCTTCCCTGCTACTCATATGTTTGTTCTCTTCTGAGGAGCTACTGAAGAAAGTGTGGAATTATATGCTGTTTGTTTTCTATCACAGGTAAATGTTCAGAAAGAGAATGGGTTAAATCTTTTGAATTTCCGTTTGGAAGAATTTGGGGGTTTCCAGTGTTTTGTCAATGAAAGTGTTTAGAGAAGAAACAATAAAAACCAGGAGTGGCTTAAGGTGTCAAGCATGCCTTGGAGTTATTTGGTATCACTGTGACTGAATTGATCCTACTGGATGATACATTGCAAACTGGCCATCCCCACTGAAAGGATCACAACCCTTTAACACAGCAGCTGACAGCACACACTGGCTTTAACACTGCATCTGACATTTTTTACACCAATTCCTCTAGAGAAAAAAAACTCAATCTTCAGCCTTTCAGCACAGCACAGGACACACCACACCATGTTGCATAGTGCATGACATAGCACACGATGTAACACAACACACTGCAAATCATATTGCACTGCACAGCACTCATGACATGACACACCGCACTGCACAGATATCAAATAACACCCAATAATTAAATCTAATAAGGATGTTTTAAAATTCCTCATTATCCATACCTGGGAGCTTCTGTTTTCCAGATGCCCTGAAATTGTCATAGATTATCAAGCAGAAAGGAAGTGGGATTGTTGTGCACACACATGCGCTCTCTTTCTCTCTCTCACTCATTCACACACACACACATGCATAGCATGGCATAGCACACACCACACCACAGTACATTGCACAGCACACAGGACATGACACATCACACTACATAGTGCATGGCATAGCACACAACAAAGCCATAGCATGCCCTTGTGCAATATGGCCATGGCCATAGGTGCTGCTACTGAGACAGCTGTGCAGCTCCACAGCTGTGCAGCTCCAGTGGGGCCTTAGTAAGAGTAAATGAAGTTCTGCCCCACTGGAATTGACAGCTTGGTTTGTGGGGCTTTGGTAGAAGGGAAAACAGCACAGTCCCACCGGAATCAGCAGTGTGGCCAGTTGAGCCTTCGGAGGAGGAGGAGGAGGAGGAGTGTGGACTGCCTGCCAGAAGAAGGCCAAGGCCAAAGCTGGGTTGGCCCCCATGAGTATATGTGTGGGGGAGAGAGAGAGCGTGTATGCGTATGTGTATGTGTGGGGGAGAGAGAGAGCGTGTATGCGTATGTGTATGTCTGGGGGAGAGAGAGCGTGTATGCGTATGTGTATGTGTGGGGGAGAGAGAGAGTGTGTATGCGTATGTGTATGTGTGGGGGAGAGAGAGAGTGTGTATGCGTATGTGTATGTGTGGGGGAGAGAGAGAGCGTGTATGCGTATGTGTATGTGTGGGGGAGAGAGAGAGCGTGTATGCGTATGTGTATGTGTGGGGGAGAGAGAGAGCGTGTATGCGTATGTGCACAACAATCCCACTTCCTCTCTGCCTGATAATCTATGACAATTTCAGGGCATCTGGAAATCAAAAGTTCCCAGCTATGGATAATAGAGGATTTAAAAAAAAAAAAATCCTTATTAGTTTTAATTATTGGGTGTTATTCGATGTGACTATTTTGAAATATTTTATTGGTGTTTGGAAAATGTATATTTGATTTTTTAACTGTTGAATGTTATTCTATTCATTAGTTGTTTTGAATTATTCTTTTTACTGGTATAGTTTTACTAATTTTATTGTTTTATGTGGAATGGTAATGTTTCTGTTTTTCATTCTTATAGGGCATACAAAATTTGGCTTGTAGTTTGTACACTGCACAGCACACATGACATATCATACCACACTACATAGTGCATGGCATAGCACACAACACACCACAGTACACGGCACAGCACACATTTATTTATTTATTTTTAAATTCTTATATACCGACATTCCTGTATAGAATACAGATCACACCGGTTTACATGGACATACACATGACATATCATACCACACTATATAGTGCATGGCATAGCACATAACACACCACAGAACTCTGTACACATGACATGTCACACTACACTACATAGTGCATGGCCTAACACACAACACACCACAGTACACTGCACAGCACATGTGACATGTCACAACACACATCATAGTGCATGGCATAGTACACAGTTGAACATACCACACTATGCTGGCACAGAACACCACACACTTTATTAGACTGCATTGCACTGTGGTCTTCACAGTGGCTTTTTTGAAGGCAGAGGGGGTGCTTGAAAAAACAACAACCCTTAAACAGGAGTCAATATAGCAGAAAGGAATAGGAATTCTTTTTTAGTGGTAAGAGAGAGAATTTTTGAAGCAGGAGAGTTTTTTACAGTTCCCAGACAGCCCAAATTTTCAGGGCGGATGCTTAGAGGCTAGGAATGACCAAGAGGAGAGTGGTGCTTGTTCCAGGAAATGACCCCTCAGCTCCAATCTACAGGGCCAGGTCTGAACTGTCCTGGCCCTTTGTTATTTTCTGTCTCTGTGCCCAGGGAATTGGCTCAGAGGAATCTGTAGAGCAGACACTCTCTGCTGCTAGTCTCCTGCCCAAGCAAGCCTGCTGAAAGGGATCACTGGCCTCCGGGATCCCATCTTGCAGGATTTTTTTGTTGTTGTTTCTTTTGCAGAGTTGAGCAGAAATTTCTTGACACAGGAGGGTGTCTGTGGCTCTGATAAGCTGGTGAAATGCCAACACATTATAGGTCCTGAGAACTTGGCATCTTTTGTTGAAGAAAGAAAAAAATGTTTATTTTATGTTCCTCTTGTCACTTTTGTTACTCTTCCTACTGCAGCCCAAAAGCTGGTGGATAGGCTAAAGGATCTCTTGATGAATGGATGAGAAGCCATTTGAAAGAGGGGATGAAATGTCATTGAATGGAATGGGTGAGATGTCATTTGGAAGAGGGGATGAAATGTCATTGAATGGAATGGGTGAGATGTCATTTGGAACAGAAGGAACCCCTGTGCCTATGGATCATGCAGTGGATGGGCGTGAGGGATCACCTAGATGATGAAGTTGGCTTTCCTTCCCCTTTATGCTTTTTTGTTGCCTTTCTCTGTACCTTTTCTAGCACTTCTATATCATTTTTAAGAAGAACTACATGCAATATTCAAGGTATGGTACCCCCATGGATCAATACAGAAGCATTATTATATTCACAGCTTTATTTTCTATTCCTTTCAAAATAATTATTAGCATGCTTTCTTTGATTGCTGCTTCCTAATGAGCGAGAATTTCAATGTTTTGTCTATAAGGACTCCAAGGTCCTTTTCCTGGATGGTGACTCCTCATATGGAACCCAGCATTGTGTGCCTGTAGTTAGGATTATTTTTCCCCTATATGTATCACTTGCACTTCTCCACAATAAATTTCATCTGTCATTTAGATGCCCAGTTCCCCAACCTAGAAAGGTCCTCCTGCAGTTCCTCAGAATCAGCTCATATTTAGACTATTTTGAATAATTTTGTGTTATCCTCAAATTCAAACCCCACACTCATTTCTCCCTTTCCTAGATCATTAACGAATATGTTAAACACCAATCTCAGGACATTTCCTGGGAAACTCCACTCTTTCACCTTTATCCACTGGGAAAACTGACCATTTAATTCTGCTCTTTGTTTCTTATCCTTTAACCAGTTACCAAACCACAATCTCAATCTCATGCCATGACTTTTTAATATTATAATTCATTTATATAACTCACACTAGATGTACACAGCACTGTACATAATGGGCTGTCTCTCTGCCTTGGAGCATACAGTCCTAGTCAAGACACTGACAAGCAGGGCTGCTGCACCCTAGGCAAACATTTGGTCATTCATCACCTTCTGCCACTTACCTCTAATTGACAGCTCCGGCTCAGCGCTCCCTCCTAGTGGCAGAGGTGGCTCCGGCTCAGCGCTCCCTCCTATTGGCAGAGGTGGCTCCGGCTCAGCGCTCCCTCCTATTGGCAGAGGTGGCTCCGGCTCAGCGCTCCCTCCTATTGGCAGAGGTGGCTCCGGCTCAGCGCTCCCTCCTATTGGCAGAGGTGGCTCCGGCTCAGCGCTCCCTCCTAGTGGCAGAGGTGGCTCCGGCTCAGCGCTCCCTCCTATTGGCAGAGGTGGCTCCGGCTCAGCGCTCCCTCCTAGTGGCAGAGGTGGCTCCGGCTCAGCGCTCCCTCCTAGTGGCAGAGGTGGCTCCGGCTCAGCGCTCCCTCCTAGTGGCAGAGGTGGCTCCGGCTCAGCGCTCCCTCCTATTGGCAGAGGTGGCTCCGGCTCAGCGCTCCCTCCTATTGGCAGAGGTGGCTCCGGCTCAGCGCTCCCTCCTAGTGGCAGAGGTGGCTCCGGCTCAGCGCTCCCTCCTAGTGGCAGAGGTGGCTCCGGCTCAGCGCTCCCTCCTAGTGGCAGAGGTGGCTCCGGCTCAGCGCTCCCTCCTATTGGCAGAGGTGGCTCCGGCTCAGCGCTCCCTCCTAGTGGCAGAGGTGGCTCCGGCTCAGCGCTCCCTCCTATTGGCAGAGGTGGCTCCGGCTCAGCGCTCCCTCCTATTGGCAGAGGTGGCTCCGGCTCAGCGCTCCCTCCTAGTGGCAGAGGTGGCTCCGGCTCAGCGCTCCCTCCTATTGGCAGAGGTGGCTCCGGCTCAGCGCTCCCTCCTAGTGGCAGAGGTGGCTCCGGCTCAGCGCTCCCTCCTAGTGGCAGAGGTGGCTCCGGCTCAGCGCTCCCTCCTATTGGCAGAGGTGGCTCCGGCTCAGCGCTCCCTCCTAGTGGCAGAGGTGGCTCCGGCTCAGCGCTCCCTCCTAGTGGCAGAGGTGGCTCCGGCTCAGCGCTCCCTCCTATTGGCAGAGGTGGCTCCGGCTCAGCGCTCCCTCCTTGTGGCAGAGGTGGCTCCGGCTCAGCGCTCCCTCCTAGTGGCAGAGGTGGCTCCGGCTCAGCGCTCCCTCCTAGTGGCAGAGGTGGCTCCGGCTCAGCGCTCCCTCCTAGTGGCAGAGGTGGCTCCGGCTCAGCGCTCCCTCCTATTGGCAGAGGTGGCTCCGGCTCAGCGCTCCCTCCTAGTGGCAGAGGTGGCTCCGGCTCAGCGCTCCCTCCTAGTGGCAGAGGTGGCTCCGGCTCAGCGCTCCCTCCTATTGGCAGAGGTAGCTCCGTCTCAGCGTTCCCTCCTATTGGCAGAGGTGGCTCCGGCTCAGCGCTCCCTCCTAGTGGCAGAGGTGGCTCCGGCTCAGCGCTCCCTCCTAGTGGCAGAGGTGGCTCCGGCTCAGCGCTCCCTCCTATTGGCAGAGGTGGCTCCGTCTCAGCGCTCCCTCCTAGTGGCAGAGGTGGCTCCGGCTCAGCGCTCCCTCCTATTGGCAGAGGTGGCTCCGGCTCAGCGCTCCCTCCTAGTGGCAGAGGTGGCTCCGGCTCAGCGCTCCCTCCTAGTGGCAGAGGTGGCTCCGGCTCAGCGCTCCCTCCTATTGGCAGAGGTGGCTCCGGCTCAGCGTTCCCTCCTATTGGCAGAGGTGGCTCCGTCTCAGCGTTCCCTCCTATTGGCAGAGGTGGCTCCGGCTCAGCGCTCCCTCCTAGTGGCAGAGGTGACTCCGGCTCAGCGCTCCCTCCTAGTGGCAGAGGTGGCTCCGGCTCAGCGCTCCCTCCTATTGGCAGAGGTGGCTCCGGCTCAGCGCTCCCTCCTAGTGGCAGAGGTGGCTCCGGCTCAGCCCTCCCTCCTAGTGGCAGAGGTGGCTCCGGCTCAGCCCTCCCTCCTAGTGGCAGAGGTGGCTCCGGCTCAGCCCTCCCTCCTAGTGGCAGAGGTGGCTCCGGCTCAGCCCTCCCTCCTAGTGGCAGAGGTGGCTCCGGCTCAGCGCTCCCTCCTAGTGGCAGAGGTGGCTCCGGCTCAGCGCTCCCTCCTATTGGCAGAGGTGGCTCCGGCTCAGCGCTCCCTCCTAGTGGCAGAGGTGGCTCCGGCTCAGCGCTCCCTCCTAGTGGCAGAGGTGGCTCCGGCTCAGCGCTCCCTCCTAGTGGCAGAGGTGGCTCCGGCTCAGCCCTCCCTCCTAGTGGCAGAGGTGGCTCCGGCTCAGCGCTCCCTCCTAGTGGCAGAGGTGGCTCTCTTTCTGTGCTGGTATTGGCTCCGGCTCAGCGCTCCCTCCTAGTGGCAGGGGTGGCTCCGGCTCAGCGCTCCCTCCTAGTGGCAGAGGTGGCTCCGGCTCAGCGCTCCCTCCTAGTGGCAGAGGTGGCTCCGGCTCAGCGCTCCCTCCTAGTGGCAGAGGTGGCTCCGGCTCAGCGCTCCCTCCTAGTGGCAGAGGTGGCTCCGGCTCAGCGCTCCCTCCTAGTGGCAGAGGTGGCTCCGGCTCAGCGCTCCCTCCTATTGGCAGAGGTAGCTCCGTCTCAGCGTTCCCTCCTATTGGCAGAGGTGGCTCCGGCTCAGCGCTCCCTCCTAGTGGCAGAGGTGGCTCCGGCTCAGCGCTCCCTCCTAGTGGCAGAGGTGGCTCCGGCTCAGCGCTCCCTCCTATTGGCAGAGGTGGCTCCGTCTCAGCGCTCCCTCCTAGTGGCAGAGGTGGCTCCGGCTCAGCGCTCCCTCCTATTGGCAGAGGTGGCTCCGGCTCAGCGCTCCCTCCTAGTGGCAGAGGTGGCTCCGGCTCAGCGTTCCCTCCTATTGGCAGAGGTGGCTCCGTCTCAGCGTTCCCTCCTATTGGCAGAGGTGGCTCCGGCTCAGCGCTCCCTCCTAGTGGCAGAGGTGACTCCGGCTCAGCGCTCCCTCCTAGTGGCAGAGGTGGCTCCGGCTCAGCGCTCCCTCCTATTGGCAGAGGTGGCTCCGGCTCAGCGCTCCCTCCTAGTGGCAGAGGTGGCTCCGGCTCAGCCCTCCCTCCTAGTGGCAGAGGTGGCTCCGGCTCAGCCCTCCCTCCTAGTGGCAGAGGTGGCTCCGGCTCAGCCCTCCCTCCTAGTGGCAGAGGTGGCTCCGGCTCAGCCCTCCCTCCTAGTGGCAGAGGTGGCTCCGGCTCAGCGCTCCCTCCTAGTGGCAGAGGTGGCTCCGGCTCAGCGCTCCCTCCTATTGGCAGAGGTGGCTCCGGCTCAGCGCTCCCTCCTAGTGGCAGAGGTGGCTCCGGCTCAGCGCTCCCTCCTAGTGGCAGAGGTGGCTCCGGCTCAGCGCTCCCTCCTAGTGGCAGAGGTGGCTCCGGCTCAGCCCTCCCTCCTAGTGGCAGAGGTGGCTCCGGCTCAGCCCTCCCTCCTAGTGGCAGAGGTGGCTCCGGCTCAGCGCTCCCTCCTAGTGGCAGAGGTGGCTCTCTTTCTGTGCTGGTATTGGCTCCGGCTCAGCGCTCCCTCCTAGTGGCAGGGGTGGCTCCGGCTCAGCGCTCCCTCCTAGTGGCAGAGGTGACTCTCTTTCTGTGCTGGTATTGGCTCCGGCTCAGCGCTCCCTCTGGACCTTGCACTGGCCCCGTTATTGTACTCCTAGGTGACAGCTTAGTTTGTGTAATGGAAGCATCAGCCCTGTTGATGAAACCTACAGAAGAAAACCAATAAAAGGTTTTGAATTAAAATCATGAAATCATAACTGTAAAGAACTACACCAGCTGGGTTAATTGAAAAAGGGGCAGTTTAATTGAAGGAAATTGTAAGAAGGCTCTGTAAGAAAATTGTGAATGAGGTGCGTGGGACTCTGGCTTGGTGGGGTCCACTGGAGGACAGGGAACCAGTTAATCTTAAGCTGCAAGAAATCAGGGCAGTGCTCAGAAAAGCAGGGACTGGGGTAAATGGGAGCAAGGTAGCACAGATTTATTTTTCATTCACTGCCTCCAACAATGTTGTAGTAGCGAGGTGGGCTCCATATCCTCCTGAGGAGAATCTTTTGCAGGAGTTTACCAAATGAGGCTTGCATCCCCCACAGACTGATGCCATCAGCACTGGTGCAGCTGGTTCCCCGAAGAAGCAGACCTTCATGGCAGGGTTTTGGAAAATGAAAATATAATTGTTAAGCAAAGATAAGCCACAATAATATATAGAAACCTTGAGGCTGTACAGAAGGTTCCAGTAATCAGAGCCATACTTTGTGTTCAGGAGAGGGGGGCAGGTGTTAGTTCCCTGGCCCGTATGGGTTTTCTGCAACTCAGTTTGTATTTAATTTTACAAATCAGTTAAAGGATTCCAGACAGAGAGCTCTAGGGGCTGAAGCTTTTTGGTGGGACCAGAGACAACTCCCACTTCTCTTCTTGAAATCTCTATCCTGAGACGTGACTGTGAGTAGCGTCATGAGATCCGTTCTGCATACGAGGAAAGCTTCGTTCCCAGAACAGGAGGAAGCCTGGACTTCTCCTCTGAGATTGCCAGTCAGGATGGCAATGCTGGAGCTGGGTGGCCAGACTCCCCCCCCCCCCCCCCCTCAGAGCACCACGCAGTCCTGGAGGCAGCTCAGGCCGGGCACCTTTAACCCCCCCCCCCCGCCCCAAACTAATCAGACCCCCATGGAGAGGAAATCTTGAGGAGAAGCAAACCTTTCAAAAACCTGCCTTCCCCTGAGACCCAAGACTTCTGCAGCAAATCATCTGCAGGTCTGGGAAACTACGCCACAGCTTCATCCTTTCTGAAAAAAAGAGAAAGAAAATGGGGCGACTAATTATACTTTTTCATTAACACATTGTAACTGCTCTATTCATGCCCAGACGCTTTGGCACACAGTTAAGGTTACAGAAATGGGCGCCATGCAAGCCTCTAGGAAAGCTAGACAAACATGAAGGCAGGAAAAAAACCCCAAAAGGCAGATTTCAAAGTAGCCCTTTGCTCCACATCTCATAATAGGAAGACCCCCTGGAGCAGCCTCTCAGCCTCACACCTATCCTCTCAGAAATGCATGTGATTGGGAGGTCAAAGGCTGCAGCTTTATTACAATCCAGCACCCGAGCTAAACAGCAAAGTCATCAAACATAACCTGCAGTAATCCATCCCGCGGGCCGGGCCTGGTAGGATAACCACCACGACCCAGCAAGCTAACACTACCCCCAGGTCACCTGACCACAGCCAGCAAGGAGCCAGTCATCCGCAGGGGTGAACCCAGACCTCACAGCACATCACAACCCTGAGAGACTTTCCTGCCCGCTGCGACAAACCCCATGTAAACCAATAGCAACAGCAACAGAGAGGGGCAGGAGGGTGGGAGAAGTTCTCCAGATAGAAAGGAACACCCATGGGAGGAGCCCGATTCAAAATAGGCTCCTCATGCACCAGGGCCAACCAAAAGCTGCCCAGAGGTGCACGAGGAGTCTTGGCAAAGAGTTAGGAGGGATTTTTTTTTTTTTGAATCGGTACCTTGTGGAAAAGGCCAATCAAAAACGGGGGCTAACGCACTCCCTGCTGACCAGGGGCCCAAGATGATCCTGAGCTGCCTCCGCTCTCATTATTTCCCATATCAGAAGGCGGGATCTCAGAACAAGACAATTCAGAGCAAGTGGGTTCAATTCCAAAATCCCACTTTAGCTTCCTGGGCCATCTAGGGTGGGGGATGCTATAGGGTGGGGTGGGCAATTCCAGTCCTCCAGGATATCCCTAATCAATATTTATTGTATTTATTTATTTAGGCACTTTATATACTGTCGTTCCAAACGTAGATCGCAACGGTTTACAAGATCCATATACATATTCATTGTTGATGGTCATATATTGTGGGTTAGCAATCACTTTTTAGTTCAACACCACAAATTAGTTACTGTATACTCTAGTTCATATTTGTGCAATTACTAATCTATTTCATATGTGTGCATATTCATGGCTGATTTAAAATGAATACAAGATCTAATCATGCTTACATTGTACATCAATATGAATGCAAATCTCTCTCATGCATATTCACTAGGAATATCCTGAACACCCGACCAGTCTGCAGCCCTCTAGCACCAGAGTTGCTCACCCCTGCTATAGACAGAGCAGTCCCAGGCCTCATACAACAGCAGTCCTAAGGTGTACAAGCACTGGGCTCTTGACCTATGACAGATGGCTAAGGACCATTGCTGCACCAGATGGGCTAAATATGAGGGAATGAGAACATTTTTCCAAGTGGCTGCGAATGGGAGCTCATGGTAATGCAGCCCAGCAGGGAATGGTTCTGATTCAGCAGGAAGCTCCAAGAGGAAAGTACCAGGCTGAACATAAAAACCCAAACAAGGGTCACTGAAAGAGAGCAGAAGCACCTTAAATCAGGAAGACAGATCCCAGAAAGCCTTAAGGTAGCATTTAAAATGTCAGCAGTGGGATTTTGTGCCACTAAAAGTGGCACAAAATCCCACTGCTGACCCCAAGATTAGTTGGGATGTATGACCTAATATTCTGATCTTATAGATTCTTTTCTTTCTTAATGAATTTAACATTCCTGGAAAGGGTTTCACAGATAGCACCAGAAGCCAGACTTAGTACAGGACCAGCAGGGCTGTGGTATGTATGCCTCCTTGCACTAACAGCTTGTTTTGGAAGGACCAGAGACATTTTTT
Organism: Rhinatrema bivittatum; assembly: GCF_901001135.1. Lineage (NCBI taxonomy): Eukaryota > Metazoa > Chordata > Amphibia > Gymnophiona > Rhinatrematidae > Rhinatrema > Rhinatrema bivittatum. The sequence continues at coordinate 87,378,302 of NC_042625.1, forward strand.
TCCCAGGCAAATTACATAAATTGCTGGAGATGAAAGGTAGAAAGGAAGAGAGAAATTATCAGGAGCCTTGCTCATCCTGTCCTCGTCAGTCCTGCTGGGTACTTCATTCTCATCCAGAACCCTTGACAGCTCTTAGGAGGAAGATCTGAAGCAGGAGAAGGGGATATATCTGTGTCAATCTCTCATTCAAATATATTGGATTATGAGAATTCTCTAGAGAGCAAAAGAAAAGTAGTATTTTTCTGGTCAAGCAGCAGGACTCTTCTTTCCAAACAGGGAAGGCCTATATCCCTAGCTAGGGCAAAACTATGGCGCCATCACCCAAGGGATCATTCTGTACAAAGTTACAGTAAGGTCTGACAGAAATTATTTCCTCTTTGGGCTATTTATTGATTTATATTCCATTTGTCAGGTATTTCAAAATGGGCTATATTCAGATGCTGAAGGTATTTCCCTAATCCACAGAGGACTTTTAATGGAAGTTTCTACCTGGGGTAATAGAGGGTGAAGGGGCTTGCCCACAGCCGCAAGGAACTTAAGCAGGAGCTGAACCCTGGCTTCCCCGGTTCTCAGCCTGCTGCTCTAATAACAAGGCTGCTCCTCTCAGGACTGACGCTGAGAACGAAACCTTACATCCTCCTCCTCATCTGCAGGCCCAAGCCCTTCCCGTGTCAGCTACGCTCGGTTACTGGCAGCGAGCTGTAGAGCAAAGGGGAAGGAGAAAAGCGGAAGGATAGAAGAGGGAGGTCCAGGGTGCACCTGACCAGAACAGAGAAGAGGAACTTAGTGCATTTACTGATTTCCTTCTCATCACTGGAGGAGAAAACGCTTTCTGACATGGGGAAGCCTCCCTCAGTCTGGCACCTGCAGTCAAGGGCAGCAGAAGGTCATCGGCCACAGAGAGAAAACGGGAAGAGAGGAACAATTGGCAGCTATCATTGCATTTGCTCTGGAGATCAGCTGGTATAAGAGTCAGAAAGGTGATGCAGTCCTGAAGCCGGGGTTAAGAGAGAGAACACGTCATGGGTAAAACTGAAGGAGAAATGTTAAGAACAGGAGGAGGTTGCCATAGAGTTTCAGAATTTGAGCAGCGTTTTAGATTGCCTGTTAGCGATTAGGTTAGCATTTCAAAATTAAAGGCAATTAAAGGACCTGAATTTTAAACTCCCTGAAAAAAAAAAAACATGATAGAATTTTAAAGTGGGGAAATTGGTTTGAATTCACAGGCTGGAAGGCTGCTGTATAAAACTGGCCCATCAGTTCTCTACAAACATCACTAATTAACAAAACACAATTTTCAATAAATCAAACTGAGCAAAGAATTGTGGTTCATGGAGGTGATGAGGACAGGCCAACTCTGGAAAACTAGCCACAGATGTACTAAGTTAGTCCAATAAAAAGGTTTCACCTACAACCTGTTAGTTGACTTTCAGTTCTACAATAAAACGAAATAAGAATGGAATAGTCAGAGTCATCCTCCCTGGAGTTTCATTGTGTAGAGCTCTGACCCCTAGTTCTACTGCTTTCTTTCCAATGGAAAAAGTTTGTTGTTGATCGTGCATCATTAAAACCTTTCAGGTATCTGAAGGTCTGTATCCTATCTCCCCTGCACCTCCTTTCCTCCAGGGTGTACGTATTTAGGTCCTTCAGCCTCTTCTGATAAGTCATTTGATGGAGTCCACCCACCCTTTTGGTCGCCCTTCTCTGGACCGCCTCCATCCTGTCTCTGTCCCTTTTGAGATACGGTCTCCAGAACTGAACCCAGTACTCCAGGTGAGGCCTCACCAAGGACCTGTACAAGGGGATTATCACCTCCTTTTTCTTACTGCTTATTCCTCTCTCTTTCTTTTTTATTTATTTATAATTTTTATTGCTGTCAACAGGAAATAGTCACAAAGCATCATGACCAATAACATAATAGAAAACATAGCAAAAAAGCAATCCAGTTTTACATAACCAAAATGTCCCTTCCCTCCCTCCCTCCCTCCCGGTGTGCTACATGTACAAAATATAAAAACTTACGTGCATATTCTCACAATATATTTTGTACATGTAGCCCTACTTTCTTCTGGCTTTAGCTATCACCTTGTCACATTGCTTCACTGTCTTCAGATCGATAGACACTATCACCCCAAGGTCCCTCTCTTGCTCTGTGCACAGCAGCCCTTCACATCACATACAGCTGTTTTGGATTTTTCTCACCTTCACAAAGCTGACTCCTCAGTATCTGGGATGAGGAAAGCAAACACCATTCCACCCCTATATTGACCAAACATGAGATAAGCGCATGCAGTATCATACGGAAGAACTCTTGACACTGTGAAATCCCTCACCCACCACAAAACAAGTAGTTTTCTCACAGGTTTGACCAATCTAATTTAGGGTGGGATTTACAAAGCTTCCCCCCCCCCCCTGTAGACACAGAATGGCAAAAAGGCCTTAAATGACCCCCTTAGGATGCAGGTCTATTAAAGAGGTTCCAGTATACCATTTTCAAAAACTTTTCCAGATGCTGTTTTGTAAGGTGGGGGATAGAGAGAAACTTTGCACCTGATTTACTGAGCTTTTTTTCCCCCACAGAGAAAGAATGAGAGAAACGCCTTAGAGAGAGATACATGAAGGCAGGTTTGCGAAGTTGTGGTTCAAGCACTGGGCACTGCAATATGAAGCCTAGCAGAGGGCCAGTAATTGTCTGTAGCTGCAGTATGAGACAGGAAGCCAGGCTCCCTTCCTGTGCCTTACCCCGCAACCAAATAGCAAGAATTGAAGTGGAGGGGGAGGGATGCAGCCACTGGGCAAGCCCCCCCCGGCACGATTGCAAACCACAGTGCGGCTCCATTGCCTGAACTGTGCCAGGGTTCAGTTTCAGACCCCCGAAGTCTGGTCTCTTATGTATCTGTTTATGTGCTGAAATAAAAGAGATTGTCAGAAGACAAAACAATTGCAGCGGATGTGTTAAGTGGAACAAAGGAGAAGAGAAGAGAAAGGTCAGCGTTTAGAACTGGTCTGAGAAGGCCAAGGCCATTCCCGTGCCCACGCAGCAAAGAATGGAATGTCAGGGACAGTAATGCATGCATGGCCTGCACCCACCCGACATGTGCATGGGCACGGGGATGGCGCTTTGACATAAGCACTAGAGATGTGAATCGTGTCCTCGATCGTCTTAACGATCGATTTCGGCTGGGAGGGGGAGGGAATCGTATTGTTATCGTTTGGGTGGTTAAAATATCGTGAAAATCGTGAAAATCGTGAGCCGGCACACTAAAACCCCCTAAAACCCACCCCCGACCCTTTAAATTAAATCCCCCACCCTCCCGAACCCCCCTCCAATGCCTTAAATTACCTGGGGGTCCAGCGGCGGTCCGGAACGGCAGCGGTCCGGAACGGCCTCCTGCAATAGAATCGTGTTGTCCTCAGCCGGCGCTATTTTTCAAAATGGCGGCGCAAAATGGCGGCGGCCATAGACCAACACGATTCGACTGCAGGAGGTCGTTCCGGACCCCCGCTGGACTTTTGGCAAATCTTGTGGGGGTCAGGAGGTCCCCCCCCAAGCTGGCCAAAAGTCCCTGGGGGTCCAGCGGGGGTCCGGAAAACGATCTCCTGCCGCGAATCGTTTTCCGTACGGAAAATGGCGCCGGCAGGAGATCGACTGCAGGAGGTCGTTCAGCGGGGGTTCCGTCCCCCGCTGAACGACCTCCTGGACCCCCAGGTAATTTAAGGCATTGGAGGGGGGTTCGGGAGGGTGGGGGATTTAATTTAAAGGGTCGGGGTGGGTTTTAGGGGGTTTTAGTGTGCCGGTTTTCCTGCCCTCCCCATTCCCCCAATTTACGATTTTTTTACGATAAATCGGGGGAATTGGTATTGTATCGTGGCCCTAACGAATTTTGACGATTTAAAATATATCGGACGATATTTTAAATCGTCAAAAAACGATTCACATCCCTAATAAGCACAGGCGCTCTCCTGGCCTTGCATGCTGAAGCTGGAATGGTTGATGAACCATGCACAGGACAACTCTTGCAGCCTTTCGCCTCCCTCTCGTTTGCTGATATCAGGGGCTGTGCATAGAAAGGTTTTTTGGTTTTTTTTTTTTGTTTGTTTCACTTAGGGCTTCTTTTTTTTTTTTAAATTTCATTTCTTTAAAATAGAAAAGAAAAAATTGAGGAGTCCACCAGCAAAAAACCCTCAAAATTCTCTGTTCTTCCCCTTCCACCCTGGACTCTTTTGGTTAAACTTTCTACATGGGGAGGAAGCAATCCCAGGTCGCTCCTGCCCTCCTGCTTCTGCTATTGGAAAAGACCCTGGTCAGGGTCGGTGCTTCCATCAGACGAACTAAAGTGCGAAACCCTCAGCAACTCCCCAGGGAAGACGCCCTGTGGGGATGAGGGGGGAGGCTGTAAATTGCACCTAGGGCGCCGTGGTTCATTTTTGCTGTACAAAATGGCACAAAGGTCCAGCCTGGCACTGTTTTTGTAAGGCAAAAAATCGACAGTAGTGGCAGACGTGGGGATGGAGTAACTGGAAGTCACTTCTGCCCTGCGAAGACCTTTTTAGGAAGGGGATCCAGGTTGGGAGCGTGGAGGAATGGAGGAGAGTCCTGGATGTTTATTTTTCATTTGTTTGTAAACGAAAGGAAGAAAACCAAACAAAGTTTCATTCAGGTTTCTTCTTCTTTTTTTAAATAAAAATGAAACAAAATGGCAAAAATTCATTAAACTTTCCCATTTCATTTCAAATGTAAGCCCATCCCTAATTAATATGCAGACCCAGGAAGTTCGGGGGGGGGGGGGGGGGGGGGCTCTCTAGAATGTCCTGGTCTGAATGTGGAGGTCATTGTCGCATCTTTCACTGGGACTAGGGGGGTCCCCGGAGCCTGCTGGCAGCTCATGGGAGTGGGGGGAGCCTCAATGACCACAAAAGGGCAGCACCCAGTGCTCAGGCTTGCGGTTAAACCAATTCATATCCCCCCGATCTGGCTGAGTGTAGGGGCCCTAAGGATCCCCGATCCCCGGCCAAGGACTGGGAGTGCAATGCCTGAAAGAGATGGAGTGGCTGGGAGGGAAGACTCACGGTGCTGTCACCAGAGGTGGGAGCAGGAGGAAACGGCCCAAACTGCCTGTGACCTCGCCGTGCCCCAAATTCGGGCTTCCTTCCCCGCTGTGCAGACGGAGCCCTGGATGCCACTGACACAAGGAGACAGTACGAGGTCTTCCCCTCTCCAGCCGCCAGTGCCAGGCGCGCGAGCCCCCTTCCCTGGCACGTGCAGTCCCGGGAGACCCCCCCCCCCCCGCTTCAGCCCCTTCCTTCTCTCTCTCTCTGTGGCTCGGGCTTAGTACAATGAGCAAGCGAGGGGGGAGGGCCGGAGAGAGAGGAAGGAAGGGGCGGGGGAGGAGGCTCTGCTGAGCGCTACACACAGCACCGAGGACCTGGGCAATCCAGGACCTTCCTCCCGCTGCTGCTGCTGCCGCCCCCCCGGTCAAGCCTCGGCCACCCCAGGGAAGAAGAAGGCAGCGGAAAGCACCCCCCCCCCCGGCCAGGATCCTCCGAGCTGCGGGCAGCAGGGACCGTCCTGGTAAGAGCCCCGGGGCAGGGCTGCGGCGGATCGGGGCCGGGACAGAGAGTTCTTCTTTCGCCTGGGCCCGGGCTGGGGGTCGGGAGCCTCGCGCGCGCTTCCTTCCCGTTCCCTCGGACCCCGGCCGCATGCGGTTTGGTGCTCGCCGGCTGAGGATGGGGGGGGGGGGGGGAGGCCCGAGAAGCGTCCGCAGTGCTCCAGGGCCGCTTTCTGCTCGCTCAGCACCAGTGCAATGCGTGCACCCTGGAGCTGGGCTTATCGGGGGAGACGGGGACCCTGGCCTTGAGCTGCCAGACAGAACGGTGCCCTCCCGTCAGATAAAGGCCAGACGTGATGCACCAAAGTGTCCCCGAGCCTCGGAGGAATCCGACCTCCTAAGGCTTTTGATTAAGCTGTGGGCACACAATGCTCCAAGATAAGGACAAATAATTCGTATTATTTATGCAGCACCAGCGGTCTACTCGGTGCTGCACAGGATCATTTACAAGTTACAATGACCCTACTGCAAAATATTGTACAATTGCAATATTTATTATGGGGTCAAGAAAGCCACATGCTTCCAAGAGAGGTGAAAAAAGTAAAACAGTGTGAGGGCGCTGGCTACAAATGTGAAAAGCCTGAACCATGCAAGGGTGCTCATATTTAAAAAAAACAACTTTTCATTAGCTGTGAGAAATATATGAGTGAACTGATCATTTGAATTAGTTAACAAGAGAGGCAGGAGAACACTTTACATCTCATTCAACTGTGACCAAAAATTGAGCAAGCCCTTGGCAATACTTTTTGAGCAAGACACTTGCTCAAGGATATCCAGTGGGTGGTGGATGTGGAAACTGCATCAGTGTCCCCTGAGTCACAGCTTTGTGCCCCTAACCACTGGAACAGGCTGCCAACCCACCCATAAGATGCCAAGAGACCTTGGGTGCACAGTTATTCACAGACCACTGTAAACTTTCTGCTAGGGGCAGATCTCTGCAAGAGAGCTTGTATTCACCATTGGTGAGTACACACAACCCAGCAAAAGTGCAAAAGAATCTCTTATATGGGCTGTAGGGTAAATACATCTCTAAGGAATCTTACACTAGTGATAGGGTAAACAGCTATCTCACATGCCATTGAATTAGCAATATTTTATATAACACTAATAATTATTTATTCCATTTTCTAGACTGTCTTTGCAGAAAAGCTCTCAACAGTGTACATAGAATCAAAGTACACATTTCTACATAAAACAACATACATAAAATGATACTTAAAAAGATAATGTGAAAGCACATAAAACCAACCTATGAATAATCGATTGCTTGGCTAAACAATGCTGGCCACAGCTCTCACAGGTTAAAACAAGAAACTCAAACAAGGTTCCCACATATAATCCAGGAATCTGGTTGGCCTAATAAATTATGTAACATTATATTATTCTAAAATAAAAATGTTTTCAACTGTTTTTTTTTTTTTAATCCAACAGAGTTGGACAAAAGATAAACTTGTAGATAAAGAGTTCCCAGTCAAGGTCCTGTGCAGGAAAGGTTGTCCCCAGTCTTCCTTAATCTAGCTATTTTCAAGGTGGGAGCACATAGAAGGCCTTCTTGCTCAAAATGTAACACATGTGATGGAACATATTTTATCAGTTTTGTCTTCAAATAATCTGGGCTGATACCCTGAATAATTTTGTATGACAAAGCAAGGACCTTGAATGTCAGTGAGCTACAAGGGGGAGACAGGGAATGTCTTTATGGACAGCAAAAATACTGCATCCAAAACCACAGCCTGTTGCAAGCTGAGCCCACTGTATCCTGGATTGCTTGCAGTCTTCCTGTTAACTTGTTTTGTAATCACAGGAGAGAGAGTATTACAGTAGCCTAAACGTGCAAGGATTTTTAGCATGAATGATAGTAACATAGTAACAAGATAAATGACTGCAGATAAAGGCCAACATGGCTCATCCAGTCTGCTCAGTTGAGATTCACCCTTGTTCAGTAGATGTGTATATAAAATTCCCAAATGCCACCTAACACCCCCTCTTGGTTCCTCCACCCATTCTCTCAGCCCTCCTCTGATATCTGCCCCAGCATGGCCATCACAATGACTCTCCATGCTTTCTTTGAGACCTTCTGCTATTTTTGGGTTGTAACTGCCGCTCTGTGCAGGTTATCCCAATTTATTTAATTTCCATCCTCTTGCCATTATGAATTCCATGTATTTTTTTTAATTCTTCTACTGTTTTTTCTCCACCACTGCCTCAGAAAGGGCATTCATGGTATCCATGACTCTTTCTGTGAAAAAATATTTCCTGATGTTGTTCTGCAGCCTTTCCCCCTTGGAGCTTCACACCACGACCCCTAATTCTACAACTTCCCTTCCATGCTTTGTATAAAACATGAGCCACCCTGAACACAGCTGCTCGAACTGCAAGAAACCATTTCATACCAAGCAGACAAAAGGAAAGCTCTGCATCAATAAGTATTCCAAGCTATATCGTAGACCAATAATTGTACCACTTGTAAAATCAAAGATGGAGTAAGGAAGAAAACTGCATCCTTTCCTACCCAAAGACCTCACGCCTTCATGAGTGTAGGTGGATGGAACAATTATGGCTTAAAGGAAAAAAGCTGCAAGAATAAAAGATTGAATACTAGCACAGTGAATTCAAATTATGTGAAGTACAAAGCCTGTCATTACTGACATCACTAGTATACAAAATGCCTCTCCCCATCAGAGGGATAAGTTTGGGATACAACATATTTTATTTGCTGATGACATTCAGATTTTGGTGCCTTAAGGACAGAATCATGAAATAGCTTCATACAATTTGAACCAATGCTTAGCTGCTATAGTGGGATGAATGCTTAAATTAAATCCGCCCCCCCCCCCCCCAACAGAAGGTCTTCTGACCTGAGTTAGGACATTGATGACGTCACTAATAAACAAAATGGCTTCTCTCCCTGCTGTTAAAGTGTTAACATGAATTCTGGAGAAACCCAACATATCTTCATTTTGGTTGTGTAGTGAGGTTGCTTTTGCTTTGCACATGGCAGAATGACAGCCTGAGGGGAAGCCAGTTCTCATTTAATGCCAAGTACAGCAGAAAACTTTCCATGAAATAAGTCAAGGCAGAAAGGGTGACCTGGACCAAAGCAAAAAATGGGGGAAAAAAAGCTAAGGCTGTAGATGAGCTTTGAATAAATGCATTATTTTAGAAGCAGACTGCAACGGTTACTTAATAATCTGAGAGAACTTTGGAGCGCTCAGATTTTGGACTTTTTTGGGAGGACAGCAGAGTGTGGCTGGATTAAAAACCTGGTGCTGCTTGTGTGTGTGTGTGTGTGTGTGTGAGAGAGAGAGAGATGCTATTCCTGAAAACAATCCTTTATACCAAGAGAGGTTTCTTTACCCTTGGTTCCTGTGTGCCTCCCGACCCCCTCTTCCTGCCTCCTGGTTTCCTTGTACAGTCTGTTTTGGATTGCTGGGCCACCACACTCATCTTCCCGCCCAGCCTTTGTTGAACTGACTTTGCACTTGGCTCACTTCCACCTCTGCTGCACTAGAGATCCAGGAATTACTCTTCTTCCTGCGGAAATCCTGCTTGCCCTGCCATGAGGAGACTAGGGGGTTACCATGGGGATGGGGCTGAACAGTGTCCTTTTCCTATTAGCTGATGTAAGTTCTTCTTCCTTTTGGTTTCCTTTCTTTAGTTCCCTTTCTGGAATAGGAGAAGGAGACTGAGGCTACTCCCTAGAATTCAGAGCTTGGCTTTGAGCGGGGTTGGCCATGTTCGTGCTTCGTGCGTGTGTGTGGACTCCTGGTGCTGTAGGTGCTCCCCATGGGTTTGTTTTTTTGGTTATCATTACTTCATTGTGATGTGATGTGATGTGATGTGATGTAGCCGTCCACATCAGCTGGGAGATTTTTGTACGGTAATGACACGGAGGAGTGCCTCAATGATCGCTCATTATAACATAGTGATTCATTATAAAGCTGGAAGCTGAGTGACTCAACCACCCAAGCAGTATTGCAGAGGTCAGGCAGAAACAGAAACCGACCAGCTCTTCCTACTGTCACGAAAGCATCTGTAATGGTTGGGTTTTTTTTTTTTTTGTTTGTTTTTTTTACCTGGATCTATGACAGATTTGTGATCACAAAAGTTGCTCCTCTGTCAGGCACGATGATATGACAATATCATCTGAGAGAAAAATATAGAAAGATGCTGTAAATCCTTGCCCTCCTGCTGAGGGTTTACTTAACTTTGTACCTTTAGCACCCAGATAATGTGCAATTCATTCTGTTGCTCAGTTTGATGTAAATTATTATAAAAGGTCATGACAGTAAAATGACCGACAACAAAAGTTCTTTATTTAGAATAATTTTTATACATGATGATTTTTTTTTAACCACTTCCCCCCTGCACAGCCTCATGCAGCCACTCTGCCAATCCACAATTCAGATCTGATCCAGCTTCTTGCCTGGCCAAGAAGCTGAAGAATATCTCTGTTGATTCCAGCAGAAATGGGGCAAGGTTGCCTGCTGCAGCGAAGCAGTAATATCTTGCCCCACTCTGGCAGGTGAATGGATTGTAACATCCTGACTGCACAGCGTTAGAAGGGCGCCTTCTCAGTGTCAGATAGTTCAGGCTCGTCTGTGTCTAAAGAATGGAGTTCACTTGATTGGGAAAACTTGTGGCTTGAGATCTGAGCTTCCTGTTACTTCCCCTTCACTTTTTTCTTGCAGCTTCCTCTGCTATTCCAGTACTGAAGGTATCCCTCTCCCCCCCAAAATACACATACACATGGGCACATCCCTGCCAACGCACCTCAGCCCACTCGTACAGCAATCCCTGCTATTCCAAATTGAGACTTACACCTCACCCCTCCCTGCCTGGCAGCACCGCTTGCTAGTCCATTATCGAGAATCTGAGTGCGCTACCAGTGCACCCTAGTTTTGACGAACAGCCTCCCTCTTGTATTTAAATAAATACAGTCTACCAATATTTCTAAATTCTGGCCAAAAGTAACAAGACCAACCAGTAAGAATGTGGATTTTTTTTCCCTGCAGTGTTCTCTGAAGCTTATTAAGTAATATTGCCTATCAGAAGAAGTGTGCCTCATTATTGATCAATGAATAGGAGCAAAGAACTTGAAGCAAAGTTGAGGCCCAGAATGCTGTAGAATCCATGGGCTGTCATAGGTATGCCTTCTCCTAGACCTAGAGCCTCAGTGCCTGCTACCATGGCCATTGAGTGTACCCAATCAGCACTTCACATTCTTTGGGGTTACAAGAAAGTGAGCGACACATTTCTGCTCAGGAAATGGTCAGGCCATATAGAAGGTTTCATGCGCTCAGAAGTGTGGTGGAAGCTTTATTTATACCCAACAGCAAAAAAAAAAAAAAAAAAGGAACAGACGCTGTAGAGAGTGACTGAGAGCGGAATTGCACTTCAGTGCTAGATGAGGGAGTCAGAAGCGAGTGTGGTTTCTGACTTTTACACTTTGGTTTCTAGTTGGAAGGGAGCAATGCACAGACTTTAATTTATTTTCAATATTTTCAGGGTTTTACTTGCTAAGTTCAATATCTGTTGGTCTTTTAGGGTGATCTCTTCTTGCTGGCAGCTATTTAATGGCTAAATTAGTTTTATGGTTATTCCCCCATTAATGCTCTGTAATGAGTCTCCTGATCTGCAGTAGAGTCAGTGGGGTTAAGACAATGACCTCCTCATCCATCCCTTCCACTGATCTGGAGTCTGTCACAGATATTTTTAAACTTGTGGAAATTCAATAAGACAAAGCTGGAGCCTCTATATATGCTGTAGCATTTCAAAAGTACATATGGCAAGTAGTATTATTGTTCAGACTATATGATGTCAAAATGTTAAGTTGTATTTAAAAAGTCAATTAAATAGCTCCCCCACAATTATCATGAACTTCTGGGAGCAGCTATATTAGCCAGAGATTACAAATTCCTCCCCACTCAGTAGACCTGATTGGTGTATGATGGCTGTGATGTCACTCCTGCTTGCCATGATTCTATGTGATGTCACAAGAATCATGGCAAGCAGGAGTGAGGAAGATCAGGACTGTAGTATTTCCTAATAACTCTCAGGACACTACTGTTGTAATGCATGGGAGTCCATTAGAGGTGTAATTGCATCCAGGTCATGTAATAAAGCAGAACTATCACAATGCTTTATATTTTACATGAAAGCATCTGACGTTTTTTGGATTGCAGACTGCTAACATTGATAATACATTTTTGTAAAATACACTGGGTCTGGATTTTTTTTTTTTTTTAAAATATGAATCCATCAAAGCCTTTATGCACTGGATGTCGTGCATGGGATGGGGAGGGGAAGGAGAAAATGAAAAACCAATGGCAGATAAGGACTAGAAGGCGGCCCATCTGGCTTGTCCAGTTTCATTCTTGGTGCAGTGCAATAGACCCCCTGCCTTTCCCTGCTCTTCTTCACACGCAGAGATCCTCTGTGCTTATCCCCATGCTCTCTTGAATTCCGTTATTTTTGTCTCCACTCCCTTCATTGGGAGTCCCTGCTATGGGAACGTTTCTGATGTTGCCGCTGAGTTCATCCCCTTGGATCCTCATATCCTTAAGTCTCATAGGGTTTTGGTGTAGACTCTGCACTATTTTGGCAGCCTTCCTCTAGACCTTCTCCACTCTGTCGTTACCCTTTCAGAGGTGTAGTCTCCAATATTGGACACAAGCTTCTAAATGATGCTTCAGGCAATCTTCTGTTTGCTGAAAATTTCAGTTGTACAGCAAGTGGAAAGAACAGTTGTAAGGGTGATCAAGTTATGGCAACTTTTGCCAGCTGGGAATGGATTGGCAAGGCTCCTTTTCATTGCAAAAATCCCACGCTGTTATGTAAATGCTTAGTAGCCAAGCAATGGGAGGAAAGAAATGATCCAGGTCATGAATGATAACAGGTCATACAGAAACAATTCTTCACAGCACAGTACCCAATGTGTCCTAAAAATCTTTTTTACAAGAATGGTTTCTCAGGACTTGTAATTATTACAAATACAATATAGCTAACCACACATTTTGTTGTGCATCATAGAAGTGTTTAATAACTTCACAAGTGATACAAAGAAGGTGACAGGAAGCTTTTCTTCCTGATAGACATTTTTGGATCCTCCACTTTGGTTAGGTTGGGCGCTGTGCTGGGAAGAGGTTTTTGCTATGGTTTGTTGTACTTGATAACTTTGATCATTTCTTGACTTCCCTTGTTTGGCTGCTAGGTAGTTGGAACGGGGATTGCCCTGTTTTGCTTCTCTGTTTTTGACATCCTCTATCAATCCTTCATTGTAACAAACAGAAGTGAATTTCGTACACTAGAGCAAGCACAATTAAACTGGATACACTGAAACAAAAGGTCACCAAACTAGATACATTTACATCAAATGGCTCTAATATGGCTACAAAGTTTCAAACCAACTCTCAGCTGCCTCAATTTTAGTAAAGGATAAAAGAACAGAACCATGGAGACTTGAGTTAAAGGCAACTGAGAGGGCTGAAAGCTCTCAGGTGCAGAAACTGTAGGCTTGGGAGCTCTAGAAAAAAAAAATGTTGAAATAGTGGAGTCCCTATGCCTGCTCCAGAAATGAGAGCAGGGAGTAAGAGGGACTGATGAAGCTACAGATACAGGTCCCTCCCCCTCCTTCCAACTTTCATCTCCCCTCCTTGGACAGTACACCTGGATGGCACTAGATAACCTTCACCAGCCCTCTAAGGTGCCCCCTCCGCTCTTCTTGTTGGCCAGCTGCCATCTTCTCTTCCTCCCTGGGTCTGTGCCTCACCAGCCCGAACCCAGATATCCCATATTGCAGCACACAGCGCTGTGGCCTGAGCAACAGAGCAGGCCCTTCGAGAATTGTTTTAATAATCACAATGTTGCTTCTTATATGGAGCATGCAACAGGGTACAAAACACATGGCTGTTCAAAATCCACCCCAGCTTTTAAAAGTCTTCACTGAAGTTTCAGTTGATGAAAATAAAATGCCGCCCTCCCAATCCACCATTCTTGGCAAGCAGATGTCACTCACTGACTTAATTCCCAGTTCATAGTTTCAACTCTAGAAATAAGTTTGTTTTATCTTTCTTTCATTGTTTTCTACTTTTTCTGGCAACCGATTTTGTCCTTCTACTCTCCCCCTTGATGTCACAGCTGGACAGAAGTTCAGCAGAACTTCTCTTGCTGTCTTTTTTTTGTTGCCCAGTTGTTGCCATTCAGATGCCACCTTGGCTGCCCACATGCTTGCAGACTTCCAGAGCTTCCCTCGGGTCACGTGCATCTATATGTGGAATATGAACAAATGAATCTCCTGCAGGAATTTCAAGGTGCTGTGTGTGAAATGTGACAGCATGCACATCAAGTATGCGGCATGGCAAACATACATCTCCCATGTGCAATGTCAAAACTCATGAGTTACTTGTGTGGCTTGCTAGGATACATGCATCCCCATACCTCCTGTGGATGCTTTATGATTTATTGTGTACAGTCATGGTACATGTATCTTGTGCGTGACGATGCCTGATCTGCAGTTTCATGTATGCATTATCAAGACATCATATGTGAGGGATAGCGGTGTCAGCTCATAGATTTGGATTTTACCTTTGCAATCAAGAGAAACCAACCTGATCTAGCAGGCGAATGAGTAGTAAATAGTTGTTTGCTGTTGGCAGGTGCTAGTGGAAAGGAGTTTGAAGGTGTCAAGAAAAGGATTTGATGGCCACAGATGCTAATGGCAAGGCTCTTGTTGCCAGCAGGTATCAGTGGCGAGGTATCAGTGGCAGGCAGGCTTAGTGGAAAGATTCCTCACTGATCTGTTGATAAATAGATAAAAGTCCATGCATTTGTCAGCTGAATAAACCTGTTGATTTTGAACTGATTTTTTCTGTCTAGTGTTGTGCCCGTGTGGTAAGAGAGAGTCTCCTAGGACAGCCAAAAAACAGATGGCTGCAGAGAACACTGTATGTCATGTTCCAGCCCCGTGAGACTTCAGTCAGAGGTTTTACTCAAAGTGGAATAAGGAGGATTATAAATCAAAAGTGAGGTGTAAAGCAATCTGGCACCTTCACTGCATTGCACATGGGGATTCTCTTAGAAGTATACAAACTCGTCACATGCTAAACTGTGACATATCCATTAAAAGAGATGATAGCATTTTATATATATATATAAATGGACCTCACATTTTACTACTTGTATATTGCTACCAGGGGTACACAGTGCTTTACAGAAATTCAAAATAAAGCATGTTTGTGCCTTGGATTTTTCAACCTATCAGCTGCATTTCCAAATTTTAATACTAATTAGGGTTGCCAGAGGTCTGATACAGGGCAGTGATAAGTAACACAACCGACATATGCTGCTTGAAACACAGCCCTGTCCTAAGAAAATCATGTCCTCAATACAAGATACTAATTATGTAGGTTCTGCTCTAGTTATTTTAAGTATTTTGAAACAAGAATTCCTGCAAATGCCCAAGGAGGTAAGATATATAAATATTATAAATTGAGGGTCCTATTAGTTATTTAAGTAATAAGGCCTGAACTCTCTTTATGGGGACCAGATTTTACACACAACTTCTCTCCATGCTGACAGATGGCTCTTGCCATCACTGCCTTCTCCTACCTTGAGCCAGAGATTTCCTTTTGTGGTTGACTGAGAATGGCCTCCCACTGACCTGTATCCCCCAGAATTCTTTCTATTTTGCTCTAGGAGATGCCGTTTCACACCAGGAGGGGCTGCTTGTGCATTCTGCCTCCCCCCTGACCTGTATCCCCCAGAATTCTTTCTATTTTGCTCTAGGAGATGCCGTTTCACACCAGGAGGGGCTGCCTGTGCATTCTTTATTTTCCGAGCTCTCTTGATCCTGAAGTAGGAGGGTGTTATTGCCATAATTTCAACATCCAGAGCTCTCTGTTTCATCTGTCTGCCTTTCTGCCTTAAGTCTCTGAATCCTCCCTCTCTTGTAATGGGAGCGAAGAGTAACGGCAGTCTTCTCCTAATACTGCATGTGCCACTATAATATCTTCAGGTATACTTTTATGAAATAGGCTATATGCATTGACATTGTATTGCATTCCAGCTCACCAGGATGAAAATGCCTGGAATGCTTAACAGTTCTTGCTAAAAAGATCTTGGTTGCATGCTTCTTCCTTCCCATCTCCCCCCTCACAAACTCTCGTCTTTATTTCCCATCCAAAAGCAAATTGGATAGTATCCCTGGCGGCATTCGGTCCATTTGTAGGGAATTCTCACCGCCAAGCTGTGTCCTCTGTGCCAGCCAATCGGAGCCCCTCATCCCCCCTCCCCTCCCCTGGCAGCTTGGGAGGATCACTCTCCAGCATACTGGAGGGGGCAGTTGCCATGAGGAGCAGATGCACCTGCCTAAGCCAAGGACTGTGGTCCCTCCTGCCTCATCCCCTCTAAATACTACACCAGTGCAGGCCTCCATCAGGAGCTGCCCCAGAACATGGGATCCCCCTGTCAACAAAAGAGGCAGGTAGTGGCAGTACATGAGTTATTTGCAAATTATGCTACTCTGAAAGGAAAGACGTAATGTTGGCCTGAAGTAAGACCTAAGGCTTGGTGCAGAGCCCTGCAAAGCCCACCTACTGCTGAGAGGATGGGACCTTGGCAAGGAGAAGCTCAGATCGATGAGCAATGCTACGTTCACTGGCAGTCAGGAAACATGGACTGGGGTGGGGAGGAGAGGCAGAAGAAATCGGTGCAATCAGTAACTATTCCTACATGGTATTAAAAACCCAATGAGAGATGTGTGCTGGGTGAGAAGAGAATGCAGGAATCCTGATGTAGGTTGCCTTTCTCTGCCTCGCTGTGCTTTTCACAAGTTCATTGGAGTTTTCTGGGTGGTTTTTTTGTGTGTGCTAAAGCCGAGAGACAGCGGTCATAGCCCTCAGGAGTGAGGCGGAGGGGATCTTAGCCACTGAACTAGTCACGTTGTCAGAGTGGCTCAGGGCAGGACTACAATCTGTGAGGACTGGACTAGGAGGAGAACGTGGGGAGGGGACGCCTTTTCTCCCCCAGCCTGTCAAGGTGGCTGTGAGGAATGAGAGCTCATGCTCTGGGTCTCTACAGGATTGAGATATATTGTTTAATACATCAATGCTATTTTGTATTTTCTCTTCCCTCACTTTGGAAACTTTTTATTTTTGCCTTCTTTGGTCAAGTCCTTTTTGATTGATTTGCCTCAAGTTTCTGCATGCACTTGCCTGATGGCCAGATAAGGAAGCCTTCTGTTTGGTTCAGAAGGAAAAGGAAAACAACCAATTCCAATTCAAATAATAGAAGGACTAGGGGGCATTCCATGAAGTTAGCAAGTAGCACATTTAAGACTAATCGGAGAAAATTCTTTTTCACTCAACGCACAATAAAGCTCTGGAATTTGTTGCCAGAGGATGTGGTTAATGCAGTTAGTGTAGCTGGGTTCAAAAAAGGTTTGGATAAGTTCTTGGAGGAGAAGTCCATTAACGGCTATTAATCAAGTTTACTTAGGGAATAGCCACTGCTATTAATTGCATCAGTAGCATGGGATCTTCTTGGTGTTTGGGTAATTGCCAGGTTCTTGTGGCCTGGTTTGGCCTCTGTTGGAAACAGGATGCTGGGCTTGATGGACCTTTGGTCTGACCCAGCATGGCAATTTCTTATGTTCTTAAGAGCCCTTGGTTGGAGTTCAGTAAGAAATGCCAGCCTGGGTCAGACCAAGGTCTGTCTCCGACTGTGCCAATGCAGGTTGCAAGTACCTGGCAGATCCCATAAAGTGGATCTAATACCTGCTACTCACTCCCAGCTTCCTTTAGTCTGCCTGGCAATGTGCTGTGGACATTTCCTCCAGGAACTTGTCCAAAGCTCTTTTAAACCCTGCTCTGCTAATTGCGTTGACCATGTCCTCTGGCAACAGATTCTATAGCTTGATTTAAAATAAATGAGAGGAGTAAAATGTTTAGGATCTCTGAGTGAGGGCAAAGCTGAGCAGGAGGTGTGGATGGGTCGTATATCTGCTCTCATAATCCATGTTTCTAGTGACTGTCCTTTTACAATTTCACCATATTTATTCTGTTGGTTACTTTGCCTTAATGCAATCATTCCATAAATTATTCTTTGCTTTTTAAACTGTAATTGTACAAAAGTGGAATGATTATATGTATTTTGTCTATACATGACTAGTTTGAATTTTCCAAGCATTTTTTCTGTGAATTAAGCACCGTGTTTGTATTGCAAAGCGATCACAAAATAAAATCCCACAACAAGAGCAGGACACTGTAGAAGACTTTTTTTTTTTTTTTTTTAATAGTAAAGGAGTTGTGGAAGAGTCCCACATATTTCTATTTGAGTTCTGGACTTCCCTTTAGACTAGAAGCGAACATTGGCCATCTCCTGTTCTCTCTCAGCAGCCACATTGCACTCTGCTTGCTGGACAGAACCTAACTCTGCCGTTTATGGTACTGAACAGGAGGAGCAGTTTAACCTCTGCATTTATTCCTTGGCTCATTTTTGGCCCGACCTGGAGACACTGCAGGGCCTTCGGCTTTGCAGGTGTCTTTTTAGGGACCATTGCACAGGAAACACAGCCTGTGAAAAAATGACAGCTCTGGAAGCTTGGGGAGACAATGGGCCCTCTGTGGATTCAGGGGGCCATAAGGACAGGCAGTGGGCGAGGGGAACCTCAGAAGTCAGCTCCCCGCCCCCTCCTCATCCTTCCTGCATTAGGTCACTCAACAAGGCTGCTGATTGCCTTGGTGAAAATAAGGTCCCATAACTGATGCTTTAAACGATTCAATGTTATTCCAATTACCTTAATTATTAGGGCAAACCCAGCCAGTGGCACTGAATAGGAGGCTGAGGTTAGCAGCTCGGAGGGAGGAGCAGCCGAGATCCTGCAGGTTATTGTGATGTAAAATAGCTTTAATATTCTTTTATGCGCCAGAGGCAGAAGAGGGGGGTGGGAAGCTGGTACATGTAGTAGCCAAGGATCTGCTGTTACAGGTCAGGGGTCCTATTGAGGAAAAAAAGCAGGGCTGAGTGGCTGGTGCCTAGCCTTGTGCCACTAATATGGTTTAATTAAAACAGCAGCCTCTGCCTGTATAATCATGTTATCAGACGTAAATGCAGAATGCCATTGGGATGCTAGGATCAGGCCTCCTGATTGCTTTTTGTTTTTTATTTAGTTGCATTTATTCCAGCTCTCAGGGATTTACAGTTTCATATGGCAGAGATGCAATACGCTTTAAAACATTCAGTATGTAGCCCTATCGTTGAAATGCCTGAACGTAAAATATAAAGTAATCATCAATGCAACCTACTTCCTGCTTCTCCTCTCTGCACACATTCTCCTTGCAAGCTACAGTCAGCCCCCCCCCCCCCCTTTGGTAAAAGGCCTTGGAAAGATAGGGGAGTCAGGAAGGGCAAGGCCTGAGCCCTGCTACTGCCGGCATTCGCTTAGAGCAGGGTTCCTGGTTGCTGCCCGGAGTTGGCTGGCTGAGCCCCGCACTTCATACAAACATAGACCTTACTATCCCAGCTCATCCGCTCAGTTTCCTTCTTCCTGGCGCTATAGCATAGACAGACACCACTCAATTTCTGGCTTTCCCTTCGTTAAGGATCCTTGCTGCCTATCCAAGGCTTTATTGAACTCTGTTATTGTTCTTCTCTCCACCCAAATCCCCTGGGAGGCTCTTCCAAGCATCCTTCATTCTTTCCTTAAAAACAATATTTCCTACTGTTATTCTTGAGTTTACCCCCGCTGGTTCTCACGTCGTGACTCATGACTTCATGTTCTAGAACTGACAGATCTTTGCTTCTCGTGCATTCTTTATGGCTAGCATATTGCGCCTCAGTTTCTTTCACGGGACTTATGGGGCAGACTCTTCTGTGGATCACCCCCCTGGACACATTACTCCAGGCGAGGTCTCACCAATGGCCTGTACAGAGGCGTTAGAACCTCTTTTTTCCCCTATAGCTTATATTCATGGCAGCATTCCTTGGGCTTTGGTCACTGCCCTATCACATGGGTTTTGCAGCCTCGAGGTCATCCAATATCACTGTGACAGCTCTATCATGGGACAGTGTCTCCCAATGGGTTACATCAGTATCATTCTCTCTCTCTCTCTCTCTCGCACATATACACACGCACATGGATTTCTACAGTTCACATGGATGACTTAACATGTTTTAGCACTGAATCATTTCATCTGCCCCCACCCAACCAGCAGGATCAATACAGCATCTTCTCTCGCAGGCAGCATTAATCAGTCCTCCTCTGCAGGGGAAATACTTGAATTCTGAATGCATTTCCTGTGGCGATGCAGCTGGCTGAATGGGCTGACTTGTGGGGGAGTGGAGAATATAATTTGTAAAAACAACATTAGAAAAGAAAGTGAGGACCATTTGGATAGAAAGACTGAGAGAAGGATGCGCCAGGATAGTGCGGGTACTGACGTGGAGGGTGTTGGGACTTTTCTTTCGTGGTCACCAATCTTTGACAAGCATGGTAGGCAGGTAAAGGAGGAAGCTGGTGTGAGGGTGAGCAATCATGGAATATGCAATGGAAGCTTATCTTGACAGGCTGAGCCAGTCCAGGGTTTATCCCATTGTTTCTATGAATTTATATCTCAGAAAACAAAGATCATAATAGGGTAAAATCAGATTTTCCTCTGCCTGTGCAGTGGACATGAACAAAGTCAGTTAGTAACCCTGTGTGGGATAGATATTGGTGTTAAATGGCGTGAATGTGACATTGGTAAAAATGGTAACCAATGTGAAAGGTATTTAATAGCATTTAATAGCAGAGTCCTGGGTGTGCTATCAGTTGGATAAAGCATAGCTGTGACCCTGGGCAAGTCACTTAACCCTCCAATACCTCAGGTGCAAACAAAAAAGATAAGTTTAAAAGGAGTTATGCCTGTGAATGTAACATACTATCGGAGCAATTTAAAAAATCTATATGTGAAAAGTGCACATACAAAGTATAACTTATGGACAATTCAGTGGCCTAGGTTGTAGCAATTTTCAAAAGTCCACATTACTTGTGAAAATGCATGTATTTATGTATTTATTTTGAACTTTTATATACCGACATTCATGTGGCAAGATACATATCATATCGGTTTACAGTGGAACACAATATTGCAACAAGCATTACATAGAACTGGGAAAACCAATGTATAAAACTGGGGGTAGAATTAGCAGCTGTTAACCAAAGAGACACTTAGAGAACGAAGAATCAATTAAGCAAGAAACTGTACAACAACACCAGAGAAATTTAAAATAAATATACGTAGGGATAAAATAAATAATGGTACAATAAAAGCCTGTGAAGGAAGTCATAGTAAAGTTCGTATTGTTATGTTAATGGTAATGTTCGTCAGGTTATGGAAAGGCTAGTTTGAATAGCCAGGTTTTGAGTTTCTTTTTGAAAGTCAGTGGGCAAGATTCTTGCCGGAGGTCTGGAGGAAGAGAATTCCAATGAGAGGGCCCAGCGGTGGATAAGGAGCACTTCCTTAAGGGGGGGGCATAGAGAGTGCCTTTGTAAGCAGATCTAATCCGTCTAGAGGATTCATGGAGGCATAGAGGCAAGATGAGATCAAGAGGTGTTAGATTGTGCATGGCTTTATAGATTATCATAAGGAAGCCAGTGTAAGTTTGGAAGTATGGGCGTGATGTGCTCTCTTCTATTGGAGTTGGACAGGATCCTAGCAGCCGAGTTCTGGACCATCTGGAGGGGTCTGATAGTGTTTGCTGGAAGACCTAGGAGGAACGAATTACAGTAGTCGATTTTTGAGAAGATTATGGATTGAAGCACCGTGCGGTAGTCATGGAAATGGAGGAGGGGTTTCAACTTTTTCAATACTTGAAGTTTGAAGAAACAGTCTTTTGTGGTTGTATTGATAAATTTTTTTAGGTTGAACTGTTTATCCAGAAAAACACCAAGATCTCTTACATGTGGGGAGATGTTAATTTGAGAAGAGATTGGTATATTGTTTAGACCATACTTGTCGTCAAGTGATATGATAAGGATCTCTGTCTTATTGGTGTTAAGGACTAGGTTAAGGCTGGAAAGGAGGCGGTTGATTGATTGAAGGCCATTGTTCCAAAAGCTGAGGGTTTTGGAGAAGGATTCCTTGATAGGGATTAGTACCTGTAAAACCCAATTTTAAGCATGTAAATGTTTTTTAAAATCAGACCCTTGGAATGAGAGCCCCCTGGGGACAGGGAAGTAACCAAATTACCTGAATGCAGTCCACTTTGAAGTGGCTAAAAGGCGGAATATAAATCTAAATAAATATGATAGGTTATTGGTTGGATACTGCAATGGTGGAAGCGCAGCACGATATGGTACGAGTGTGATATCCTATTGATATGGCATGGATATGATATTGTTGCAGGATTTCAGGGGTAGAATCTCAGTGGGAGAGATATTGATGATTATGAACAAAGGATGTGTAGGATATCTTTATGATATGGGAGTGATGTGATCTAGGTTGTTGATTGACCCTAGAAGCACTGCAACCGTTGAGTACATTTTTTTCTCTCTGGAATCAGGAAGAAGCTTTGGTATTCCCAGGGTCACTTTTGTAAATAAAGGGCAGGTTTCCCATCCTTGCTGAGAGAGAAACGTAAGATCCGGAAGCCTTACATCTGGGTTGGAAATCTCATAAAGGCCTTTTTAAAAATGAGAAATAGCCACGTGTGGCATGGACAGAAGCTGGCTGGGTGCCCCAGCCCTCCCCCACCCCACACACAGCGGTGTTGTAAGATGCACAGGAAGAGAGCAGAAATCTGCAGCGGTTCCTGAGCTGAATGGGTCCTTGTGTAACTGGGTTGACAGGTCACTACAGCTAAATATTCATAGGGCCCCAGACTTAACTGTCAGCTGGATCAGCTGGAGAGCTCCCGGACTTATCAGAGCTCTGCCTTCTGCACTTGCCTGCTCAATAGCGCTTTTCACCGGGTGCTGGCTGGGAGCACAGTCTCTTGGAGCTGCTTCAGTATGTAGGCGATGGAAGGTGTGGGGACTGGGGGGTGGGGGGAGGAGGGAACAGTAGGAGCCCTTCTGTAGAGTAAAGGGATTAATTAGGCTTTTTGTTTTTATCAGTCTCTGCATTTTAAATCATTTAGCATACAAAGAGATGCTTTCTGCAGGACAAGAAGTTCTCTCAGAATCAGGGTTGATTTTTTTCAGTTTAACTTGGGGGCAAGTGTTGGGGGGGGGGGGGGGGGGAGGAGCCAGGGTGTTGAGAACATGGAGGCTGTTGAGACTCTCTTGCCCCCCCCCCCTCCTGCTGTCTAAAATGATGGAAGATAAATTACTGTGTAATAACTGCTGAGTGGCTGACTGAGTCATAAAGATTGTCCAGATTCAAGGTTCCAACACTTCCTAGCAATAGACAGTGGATAAATAATTATGTGATAGGATATGACAGAGAGTAAGGGTTATGTCAATGGGACAAATCCTGCACTGGCTCCACTTCTCTCAATGACATGACGTCAGCTGGTAATGCTAGTTGGAAGGGTTTTGGAATGCTTAGACCTTTACCCTCGTCACTGATGGACTGGGAAGTGCCACCAGGAATTAGTGCCTGAATTAAAAACTCCATTGGTTACTATTCATACTGGGGGAAGAGTTTTACAAAAATGGTTCAGGGAAGTGATCAATAATCCCAATAAGAACCCAAATGTATTTATGTATTTAATAAATTAATATACTACATAAATAGTAAGAACATAAGAAATTGCCATGCTGGGTCAGACCAAGGGTCCATCAAGCCCAGCATCCTGTTTCCAACAGAGGCCAAACCAGGCCATAAGAACCTGGCAATTACCCAAACACTAAGAAGATCCCATGCTACTGATGCAATTAATAGCAGTGGCTATTCCCTAAGTAAACTTGATTAATAGCCGTTAATAGACTTCTCCTCCAAGAACTTTTCCAAACCTTTTTTGAACCCAGCTAACTGCACTAACCACATCCTCTGGCAACAAATTCCAGAGCTTAATTGTGCGTTGAGTAAAAAAGAATTTTCTTTGATTAGTCTTAAATGTGCTACTTGCTAACTTCATGGAATGCCCCCTAGTCCTTCTACTATTCAAAAGTGTAAATAACCAAGTCACATCTACTCATTCAAGACTTCTCATGATTTTAAAGACCTATATCATATCCTCCCTCAGCCGTCTCTTCTCCAAGCTGAACAGCCCTAACCTCTTCAGCCTTTCCTCATAGGGGAGCTGTTCCATCCCTTTTATCATTTTGGTTGACCTTCTGTGTACCTTCTCCATCGCAACTATATCTTTTTTGAGATGCGGCGACCAGAATTGTATACAGTATTCAAGGTGCGGTCTCACCATGGAGCGATATAGAGGCATTATGACATTTTCCGTTTTATTAACTATTCCCTTCTTAATAATTCCTAACATTCTGTTTGCTTTTTTGATGGCTGCAGCACACTGAGCCGACGATTTTAAAGTATTATCCACTATGATGCCTAGATCTTTTTCCTGGGTGATAGCTCCTAATATGGTTCCCACCATGTCATTCATAATTTAAAACAACAACAGAATAAAAACAGATTAAACTACAAAATCATCATAAAAATAATAAGAACATAAGAACCTAAGAAGTTGCCATACTGGGTAAGACCGAGGGTCCATCAAGCCCAGCATTTTGTTTCCAGCAGTGGCCGATCCAGGTTACAAGTACCTGGCAAGTACCCAAATATTAAGTAGATTCCATTCTACTAATGCCAGTAATAGCAGTGGCTATTCCCTAAGTCACCTTGATCAATAGCAGGTAATGGACTTCTCCAAGAACTTATCCAAACCTTTTTTAAACCCAGCTACACTAAGGGCCAGATTTTATAACATGCGCGCGGGCATAGATTTGTTCGCGCAACCTGGCGCGAACAAATCTATGCCCAATTTTATAACATGCGCGCTGCTTCCGGGCAGGCGTAACTTATGCATGCCGGCTCTCCATCCCCCGGCCCAGTGACTGTTCCCGAGGCCTCGGTCCTGCCCCCGGAACACCCCCGGGCTGGCACCACGCCTATGGCCCCGCTCCCGGAACACCCATTTTTTCATGCCCCGGAACTTGCGCTCGTCCCGGGGCTTGCACATGCCGCTGAGCCTATACAAGATAGGCTCGGCGCGTGCAGGGGGAGGCAGGTGTAGGTTTTCGGGGCTTTGTATTTTATTCTTTGTTCTCTGGGTAACCAGTGTAATTCGGCAAGAGTTTCAGTTATATGGTCGCTTCTTCTTTTTCCAGTAAGTATTCTCGCTGCTGTGTTTTGTAGAATTTGAAGTGGTCTTAATGTTGTATTTGGGAGTCCTAGTAAAAGTGCATTACAGTAATCGGTGCTAGAGAAAACTAGTGCCTAAAGCACTGTTCTGAAATCTGCAGGTGTTAGTAGTGGTTTTAGTTTTCTGAGGATCATGAGTTTAGCATAGCCCTCTTTTACTTTTAGCGATATGTGTTGTTTTAGATTGATTTCAGGGTCCATTATTATTCCACGGTTCCATACTTTTTCAGCTAGTTCTATTTCTGGTTGTTTTTGAGTATTACTGAGGTTTGAATGATTTCGATATTTTTTCTTTCTAAGTGTAGAAATTCTGTTTTTTCAATATTAATCATGAATTCCATTCGGTTTAACAGTTGTTTTATAATGTCTAGGTACATGTTAGCTAGGTTTAATGTTTTCTCTATTGTGTTGTCGATTGGTAGAATTAAACTGAATATCGACTGCATAAATGTAATGTATGATTCCTAATCCAGCTAGTAGATGGCATAATGGTAGCATGTATATGTTAAAAAGGGTTGCAGACAGGGCTGATCCCTGTGGTACTCCTGTTTCAAGACTGAATTTATCTGATAGTGCATTGTTGATCTGAACTTGAAAGAACCTATTGTTTAGATATGAACTGAACCAGTTTATTGTTTTGTTTTGTAATCCAAATTCTTCTAGTCTTATTAGTAGTATTTTATGGTTTACTGTGTCAAAGTCTGCTGATAAGTCTAGCATTATTAGAATGTAATGTTTTCGAGTCCTCCTCAATTTTTGCATGCTGAAACATCTTTGAAAGGGCTTTTGCTGTTTTTCCAAGCTCCTCTATAGTTTGCCTGCCTTTAAAATAGCAATTTGTTCATTGTTCAATGACTCTGTAAGGTCTCAGAATCTTGAATCAAATCTCATCTTCTTTTCTCTGCCTCTTACATTTTTCTTTCACTGTGGAAGTCCCCATGTCTTTAGATTGTTGTACCACAAATTTGTTTAACCATCACACTTTCAATGATTAGACTTCCTGAATGTTCAAAGATCAAGTCCTGCTTGTTTAGTAGTACTGATGTAAATCAAAAGTCCAGTTTTTTTTTTCTGAATTCACAATTTTTTTTGGAAACTCACTGTGGGTACTCATGAATGCTTCATCTCCAACATGATTCCCCAAAAATATAATGGTAGATGCAACCCATCAGTGCTTTAGTTTCTGGGTTCTTTTTTTTTTTTTTTTTCATTTATATTTTATTGAAATTTCTTCATCATTTTTACAAAAAAGAAATAAGAATATTGCTTCACAACGAAATAATATATATTCCACAAACATAATTAATACCTTCAAAATACCATGTGAGTCACAATATACAGCCCTCTTAAAGGGGAGCCTCAATATATATTTCTAAAGGAAAATTTTCATAATAATATTATGAGTAATTAGGAGTGAGCTTCTATTTCTAACCAGTATATTCCCCTAATTCAGGAGGGTGGACTACTTGCTCAACCACCTTTATCTAAAATAAAAGATTCTAAATGAGGTGGATCCAGAAATACAAACTTATTCCCTTGAAAAGTAATTAAACATTTACACGGGAATTTGAGATAAAAGGTTGCCCCCAAAGATACAGCCCTCTGTCTCAAATTCAAAAACTGTTTCCTCCTCAATTGGGTTTCCTTGGAGACATCCGGAAATACCTGTATTTTCTGACCACAATATGTAATTTCCTTATTTTTAAAGTAATTCTGGAGAACCAGATTTTTATCGTTCTCCAGACAAAATGTTACTAACAATGTAGCCCTAGTTTGAATATCATCATTGGATGATTCCAAGAAGTCAGTTAAATTAGGACTAACTGGTACCAGTAAATCCATCCCACCTTCAGAACTTGCTACATCCTTTTTTTTTTTAACAGGCAAATAATACATCTTTGATATAAGCAGTTGTTTAGTTATCCCCAATACTTCTATCACATACTTATTGAATAACTCATAAGCTGACAATAGTCTTGTACAGGGAAAATTCAGAAATCTCAAATTTCTCATCCTTATTATATTTTCAAAACCCTCTAGTTTTTTAAAAGTCACTAAAGAGTCTTTCATAAATGTAATATTTGAAGCTTGCAATGTAGCTATCTGATTATTACTTGACTCTCTTGAATTCTCCAAATGCACAATCCTCTTATTGTGGTCATCCAGGCTTTTCCTAGTTTCCAAGGCCAAATTAGCCGATTGAGCCATGGAAAGGGAAAGCATCCTTTCCATTTTTGTCACCACCCTCCATACGTCCACCAGAGTAATGTTATCAGGGGGTTCTGTTCCACCTTCTAATTCAGACAAATTGTCCAAAGAAAACATTTCTCTCTCATTAGTACCAGTCGCCCCTTCCTGCATACTTGGTGGCTGACCTCTGGGTTCTGGTGATAGTAAAAGCAGATTGGGGGTATCAATTTTCTTATTGTCCCCCTCCTTGCCAGAGGATACATTAGGGGACTGGTCTGTGGCCGGACAGACGGATGGCCCCGAGGAGAAGGAGATATCCGGGATGACTCCCCTAATGGACTGACTTACCCTCCTTATGAGGTGTTGGTCCATTGGGCCGGTAATCTCTCCTCGCGCTGGTGTGGAGGCCGCCATCTTTATCTTCCGTTTTTTTCCCATCCAACTTACGACCAAAACCTCTCACTTGAGAGGGAAAAAACGCACCCAGGGGCGCGCCCCTTTGGCGCGCGGCTTCGGCGCGCCGGCGACTGTGCGCCGCTGTCCTCAAGTGTAAGTAGGGCAGCGGCTGATGACGTCAGGTAAGGGGAGGTATGCTCGATGTTCCTCCGTCCAGCGTCCCTCTTAGCCTTTCAGCTCCAGACGCGCTTTCGGTCTCCCGGAGCGTCTCTCCTCAGGATGGCTCCCACTTTACCACCGCTGTCCTCAAGTTTAAGTAGGGCAGCGGCTGATGACGTCAGGTAAGGGGAGGTATGCTCGATGTTCCTCCGTCCAGCGTCCCTCTTAGCCTTTCAGCTCCAGACGTGCTTTCGGTCTCCCGGAGCGTCTCTCCTCAGGATGGCTCCCACTTTACCACCGCTGTCCTCAAGTTTAAGTAGGGCAGCGGCTGATGACGTCAGGTAAGGGGAGGTATGCTCGATGTTCCTCCGTCCAGCGTCCCTCTTAGCCTTTCAGCTCCAGACGCGCTTTCGGTCTCCCGGAGCGTCTCTCCTCAGGATGGCTCCCCAGTTTCTGGGTTCTATACGGGGGCCTGCAATGCCTACGATATGCTTGAAAATGTGTGTCAAGTTCATAAAACATTGGATATTTGGATTTGTTGTTAGATGTATCCTTGAAGAGGATATTAAACTAATCCCACTGTCCTCTCAATAATTGCTGCCATTCAATAGTGTTGGTTTTTTTTAAACATTGATACAACAAAAACTAGTATAATTATGTTAGAATATAAATATTTCATTGTGTTGCAGAAAGCATCAAGAGTTAAATAAAAGTGATGTTGTCAAATATTGCAGATCACCACACCAATACCTTTCACCAAATTTTTATATTTTTCTTTGTTTTAATAATTTTCTTTTTATTTAAATATATATTTTTTTCTTTTGACTACTTATTATTTATATATTAGACAGCATTCCCACAGAAATAATTCTCAGTTTCTTGCGGTACTCAGCCGCCATGGAATGCTGTCTGAGGTTTTTCCCTTAGACATTGCTTATTATCTTAGGGCCGGATTTTAATACCTACGCGCGGGCGTAGATTTGTGCGTGCAACCCATGCGCGCACAAATCTATGCCTGATTTTATAACATGCACGAGCAGCTGTGCGCATGTTATAAAATCTGGGGTCGGCACACGCAAGGGGGTGCACACTTGTGCACCTTGCACGCGCCGAGCCCTAGGGGGAGCCTCGATGGCTTTTCCTGTTCCCTCCAAGGCCGCTCCAAAATCGGCCTTGGAGGGAACAGGATTTACACGCATAGGGCTTTTAAAATCTGCGCCTAGGTGAGCAAAGGGGTTTCCTCTCTGTACCATCTACTGCTGGGCAGTGGCATCTTCTAGGCCTACCAGTCTCAGGAATGGAAAGTGATGTAAACAGTCCAGTGACACTGCAGGAAATGATAGAAATGGGGGATGAGCTACTGTAAAGGGTGGAGCCGATTCGCCCCTCCCTAATGTATGAAGACTCTTCTGGAATGGATGTCTCAGGCTGGTCCTGAATTGCTTTGCGAAAGTACAGAAATAAAGATTAACAGCAACAACAAAACAAGGTGATGCAGTTTTATTGCATGAACCTGACGAGCTTTTCGGATGGGGGCATTTTGGAGCCCGTTTATTCAGGTCCTGGTGGATAATGTGATAAATGGCCTCTCTGTCCTTCTGGCAAGCATTTCTTGCTGTGACAGAAGATCAAGCACCTGATCAGGGGGCGCTCTGGCTGGTGCGGAAAGCTTTCATTAGGCACTGGTGAATTTTGTTGTCTGATGGTGTGGATGACAATCAAATCCTGGTTGTTTGGCTTGGCAGTTCAGTTTGAGTGATGGCGTGGACAGGTGCAAGGGCAGAGAAGGTCAATAGGAAGATATTTTGTTTTTCTTTTATTTTTGTAAACTCTTTATTTAATAAGGCATGGGAACATTATGCAGGAACATTACAACATAGACAATAGTCAATATCTGTAAGTTACAATTCAGTAGCTCAACATTCATTGACACTTGGACCTTGTGGCATGCCATTTCCAATATGGAGGCCGTTACCTCAGACATCACTCTGCTCTCTAAAGGGTGAATTTTGAAAGCCCTAGGTGCAGCCAATCCGGGAGATACACGCACGACTGGGATGTGTGCGGGCCGAGCAGATTTTAAGATGCTCACAGCCACACGAGTATCTCCTGGTATGCGCACTGAGAAGGATTTCTTAAAAAGAGGTGGGCAGGCTGGGCCATCAGCGCACAAGTGCGCACCGGGATCCAAGCACCGCGTAACCTGCTGCTGCTGCTGCTGCTACGGACTGTGGGTAAATATAAAAACAAAAAGATCTAGGGTAGTCAGTGGGGTTTTAGGGGTCAGGGCTGGTCGGGTAAAAGGGAGGCAGGTTAGATAGGGGTTTTAGAAAGTTCGCTCCTTTACAGGGGCAGACTGGGAGGGAACTGGGAAATAGGGCTATCACGTTGCCGTGTGTACCTACTAAAATTTCCCCCCTTACACGATTGAGATGGGATTCACGTGCCCATGTAAAATGCATGCATGTGCAAGCAGGTAGCCGATTTTATAACATGCACGCATGTTATAAAATCGGCGTGTCCATGTGCGCACGTTGGCAGAGGTGTGCACTGCACATGTGCCTGCCCGTGGCATTTAAAATCTATCTTTGTGAGAATAAGGCAATTTTTCCAAAGTTGCAATATTAATAACTTTAGCCTCCCAACATTCAAGTGCAGGTTCTTGTTTCCACATATGTGCTACGGTCAGTCGGGCAGCATGAAAGAATTGGTTAGTCAATGTTCTGAACCCTCTCATACTTCCCCTATCCTCCCAGTAACCTAACAGACAGATACCAGGGTCTCTTGGGGGAGACTGACCCCAAATTTGATCTAAAATGTTCCATATTTGGTCCCAGATGTTCTTCCACCACATATGTAAACAATCGCCCCTTATCCCACAACCCCACCAGCAAGAAGGACTGCTAGGACTGATTTTAGCACAAAGAAGAGGAGTGCAACACATCCGATGGATCAACTTAGAAAGCATCCTTTGTACAGAAGGAGATCGCGCGGGCTGCTCTCCATATTTACGGTGATTCCATCTCATCAAGAACCTGGCAAAGTCTTCTCTGGGTATATCATGGCTGTAATACTGAAATAAAATTTAGCGATCCAACATCCCCCTTTGAATAGCACAGAAGCCCTTCCAAGCCCTTACTTTCCTCCACCGTATCAGGTACCCCATGCAACTGCCCCACATCCCCCTGCAACTGGAAATGTAAACATTTAGAATAATGAGGGATTTCATCTTTTGCCAAAACGTCTGCGAAGGTCCTAAATTGAGTCTCCTCAAATAATTGATCTAAAAATCTCCCCCTTTCCCCCCCCCCACCACTCCTGCATATCTGGAGAATAAGTGACCATGGAAACCCTGGGATTCCTCACCAGTGAAGTCATGTAGGAAAAGGTTGTACACAGAATGCCCGCATGCTTAGTAACATCTCGCCACATCTTAACGGTGTGTGCTACAAACGGTCCTGCTTAATGCAGAGGAAGAGGGCAACTGCAATAATGCTGGCATGGGAACAGCCAAATCCCTCAGCACAACCCTGCTCCAAGGATATCAAGTCTGTAAGGGGTCAGTTCCCAATCTCACCCCAAAACATCCCAGTCTAGCAGCCCAGTAATCAGACTGGACCACCCCGCCATAGTTTCTATATTTAATTAATTCCCCGTATCTTACCCTCGATGGCCTCTTCAATCCTGCAAAAGCAGAAAGAGGACATTACATGGGACATGAGAGAAGGGATAAAGTAATCTAGGCCATTTTAACTAACTGCACCCTTCCCATCCAAGAAATATGTAGCTTTTGCCACTTTGATAAATCAAGCTTAATCTTATCTATAAGTAGATAGAAATATTAAGTTGGGATAAATCTTTAGGGACCCATATACCTAAATACTTAAACCCTGTTTCAGCTATTTTAAATCTGTTCAAGTCCAGTGGCAACCTGCTAGTAATACTTCGGACTTGGAATAATTAATTAAATATCCTGATAAGCCACTGTACATCTTCAAGATATTCATTAAAGTAGAAAAAGATTTATGTAGAGCTGAAATAAGTAATAGCGTATCATCAGCAACCAATGAGATCTTATGACTTGACCCTTCCTTGAAAGTTGAAGCCTGACACCAAAGGAGAACTCCAACCTCAAACCAACCTCAAACCCTCTCTCACTAATTCCTGCTGAATATTTATCATACTATTACCATTCACAACTGTGTCATATTTATTCATTTGATTACCTATGTACCGTTTCATAGTCTTATTTTTTCACTTGCTATTCTAATGTATCAATAGGCTGAAATGTAAATATTGTGCTGTTCAATTTCTCCCCTTCCATCCCAAGTTTATTTTCCTTGTTTTTTGTAACTTTCCCTCTCCCTTTTTCTGATTCACTGTATTTAAAGTTCAAGGTTCTTATTGAAAATATTGTTTTTTACGTTACGTTATGCTTTACACTCCTTGTTATTTGTAAACCGGGTTGATGTGATGCCTATCATGAAACTCGGTATAACAAAAACAATAAATAAATAAATAAATAAATAAATAATTGCCTGTGCCAAGCGCTCAATTGCAGGTCAAAAAGGAGAGGAGAGAGTGGGCACCCCTGTCTAGTGCTCCTACCTATTTAAAATGGTGCTGAGGCCACCCCATTAGAAAGGACCCAAGCTGTTGGATCTGAATATAACACTTTAATCCAAGCAATAAACGAGTGTGGGAATCCCTATTTCACCAACATTGAGAAAGGTACGACCAAGAAATACGGTCAAAAGCTTTATCTGCATCCATTGATAAAATGGCCACAGATGTCTTACATTTAGGGGGCAGAGCCAAGACTTGATATTTTGGTTTTCTGAAGTGTATGCTGATGATGATGATTATTAAGTGGGGAGAGGTGGGTTTTTGATGGGTGTTTTATTGGTTTTTTTGTGTTTGATGTTTTTTTTTGTATTAGATTTATTGTTTTTATTTGCAATGGATGTTGATGTTTTATGTATTTGTACATTGCTGAGTAGTTTCATAAAAGCAGTCAGCGTAAGTAAGTGAAGAAAAAAAATATATTTACCGAGAAAGGTTGCTCAGTGCTGATCGTATCATTACCATGCATGGAGATTCATTGACAGGCCACAGAGAGAAGATCATGTGGAGGGCTATTTTTAATCTCCAGAGTAGGAAGGAGTGAAATGAGAAGTGGTGGCAGCAGGGGTAGAGTGAGGGATATGCTAGAAGACACGTCCTCCCATTGAGGCATTGCAGGCAAGGCTCTTGGGATCTGGATAGCCCTAACTAATTCAATGATATTTTCTATCTTCTTAGAGTCAGACAGGGAGTTTTTAATTCTAGAACTTAATAAGCAGGCTTCTGAATTCAGCAGTGTCTGTCCCTCCAGGTTATTGCAAACCAATAATTAGCCAAGCATAGATAAGTCCAAGAAGATAGAACTCAGCGTGAGCTTTAAACCTACATTGCTGTTTCCTCTCAGGTATCAGCTGCTTGTGTTTTGGTAGCAAGGGGCAGGGGGGAGGATATTTAGAAAGTTAGGCAGCAGCCAAAATTTGTAGGAGCCAAGGGAAATATAATTTTTTCTTTACTATTTTCTTTGTTTATTCTCTTTTTGGTGGGTGAGGTGGATGGGGGTTGGAGGAGCTGCATTCATATATTTTTATTAATTCACAATTTTTGTTATACAGTTTCCATTGGGAGGGAAACTTTCAGAGGAACCCCGGGGGTAAAACGGTGTTTTATGTACAGAAGTGCCCTCCACAATGTGGATAAGCTTCTGCACGCATGTCATGTTCGCGTGTAAGTTTGCCAGAACTGAGTGGAGGCTGGGCAGAGTTTGCACTTATGCACACGCTCGTGTATTTTCCTGAAAATTCCTGCCTGCAGTTCAGCAGGTGCAGTTGGGTGCAGATAGTTTTAAGCGGGCTCATTGACAAATAGGAAAGGACACATACACATAGAAGCACACATTTCCTTTGAAATGTGCTGTAGCCTATGCATGTGTTTTATGTGGGCTGTTATAGAACTACCCCTTTAGTGAACACAACATCAGTTCATCTGGGAGGATGTTGGCACCGTATAGTACAACAGAGTTTATCTAATGATTCAACAAACAAGGTTGCAATTACAGCACCTGCAATATATAAATGAATATAATGAATTATAGGTTTCCTGAAAGTGCTTACAGTTCATATTTGTTTGGCTGCAGTATATTCATATTTGTACATAGAATATACTATATTTCACCAAGAACTAACCTTCCAGTTGTTGAGGATGAGTTTTAAGATGGCGAACAGTAAAATATCCATCAGTTTCTTAGTCTGGGCAAAAATAGCTTCTCTGCTTAAAATTGATTTCCAAATAATAATTTGAAATGAAAATTCAATTGGAATATTCGGTATATCCTTAACTTTCCAAGGGCAAGCAGGATAGCAGTTGCCACAAGTCAGGGACGTCATCGATAGAGCCTTGGAACGGAACTTTTCTGTAGAAGCTTCCAGAGCTTTTTCTATGCTCTTACTGATCTGTGCCATATTAATCAAAATTGTGTGATGTGGGGCATAGTCTCAGGGTCTCTGTGGGGCTGATTTCTACAGTTAGAGTGGGCAATTTCAAGATATGTGTCTTTAGGACTTTAAGGAGGTGGAGTGCCCTCTATATATCAGTACATAGAAACATAGAAATGACGGCAGAAAAAGACCAAACGGCCCATCCAGTCTGCCCAGCAAGCTTTCACAGTTATTTTTCTCATACTTATCTGTTACGCTGACCACTGAGGTCAGGGCCCTTATTAGTAACTTTTTGGTTCTAATTTCCTTCCACCCCTGCCATGGATGTAGAGAGCAGTGCTGGAGCTGCATAAAAGTGAAGTATCAAGCCTAATTGGTTAGGGTTAGTAACCGCCGCAATAAGCAAGCTACTCCCATGCTTATTTGTTTACCCAGCCTGTGCAATGTAGTCCTTGTTGGTTGCCTTAATATAAATCCTCTTTTCTTCATTACCCCCCGCCATTGAAGCAGTGAGTTGCACTGTATATGTATTCAAAGTGAAGTATCAGGCTTAATTGGTTTGGGGTAGTAACCACCGCAATAAGCAAGCTACTCCCACGCTTATTTGTTTACCCAGCCTGTGCAATTTAGTCCTTGTTGGTTGTCTTGATATAAATCCTCTTTTCTTCATCCCCCTGCCGCTGAAGCAGTGAGTTGCACTGTATATGTATTCAAAGTGAAGTATCAGGCTTAATTGGTTCGGGGTAGTAACCGCTGCAACAAGCAAGCTTCTCCCACGCTTATTTGTTTACCCAGACTATGCAATTCAGTCCTTGTTGGTAGTTGTCTGAATGTAAATCCTCTTATCTTCATTCCTCCCCTGTCATTGAAGCAGTGAGCTGCGCTATATGTATTCAAAGTGAAGTATTAAGCTTAATTGGTTATCCGCAACAAGCAACCTACTTCCACGCTTATTTGTGAATGCAAATCCTTTGTCCCACATTTCCTCTTGCCGTTGAAGCATAGAGCAATGTTGGAGTTGCATTAACCATGTGTATGTTTATTGAATAAGGGTATTAATCACCAGGTAGTAGCCGTCATTCCCGCAAGCCACCTCCATGCATCTTCTCTTCATTCACATCCTCAAGACTTTATGGATCCACAGTGTTTATCCCACGCCTCTTTGAAATCCTTCACAGTTTTAGTCTTCACCACTTTCTCCAGAAGGGCATTCCAGACATCCACTCTGTGGATCCTCTCCGTGAAGAAATACTTTCTGACATTGGTTCTGAGTCTTCCTCCCTGGAGTTTTAAATCGTGACCTCTGGTTCTGCTGATTTTTTTTTGCAATGGAAAAGGTTTGTTGTTGACTTTGGATCATTAAAACCTTTCAAGTATCTGAAGGTCTGTATCATATCACCCCTGCTCCTCCTTTCCTCCAGGGTATACATATTTAGATTCTCCAATCTCACCTCATAAGGCATTCGATGAAGACCATACACCTTTTTGGTTGCCCTTCTCTGTACCGCCTCCATCCTGTCTCTGTCCCTTCAGAGATATGGTCTCCAGAACTGAGCACAGTACTCCAGGTGAGGCCTCACCAAGTACCTGTACAAGGGGATAGTCACTTCCCTTTTCTTACTTAATATTCCTCTCTCTATGCAGCTCAGTATTCTTCTGGCTTTAGCTATCGCCTTGTCACATTGTTTCGCCGACTTCAGTTCGTT
Organism: Rhinatrema bivittatum; assembly: GCF_901001135.1. Lineage (NCBI taxonomy): Eukaryota > Metazoa > Chordata > Amphibia > Gymnophiona > Rhinatrematidae > Rhinatrema > Rhinatrema bivittatum. Next base: position 87,414,154 of record NC_042625.1, read on the forward strand.
AGACACTATTACGCCAAGGTCTCTCTCCTGCACATCAGCCCTTCACCCCCCCATGGAATACATTTTTTTGGATTTCCACACCCCATATGCATGACTCTGCACTTCTTGGCATTGAATCTCAGCTGCCATATCTTTGACCAATCTTTCAGCTTCCTTAAATCCCATCTCATTCTCTCCACTCCTTCCGGCGTGTCCATTCTGTTGCAGATCTTAGTATCATCCACAAATAGACAAACCTTACCTTCTATCCCGTCCACGATGTCACTCATGAAGATATTGAACAGGACCGGTCCCAACATTGACCCTTGCGGCACGCCGCTCCTCTCCGCTCTCTCTTCCGAGTAAGTTCCATTTACCATCACACATTGTCTTCTGTCCTTCAACCAGTTTGCTATCCAGGCCACCACCTTGGCACTCACTCCCAAGCTTCTTGTTTTATTCATTAGCCTCCTGTGCGGGACTGTATCAAAAGCTTTGATAAAATCCAAGTAGATGACATCGAGCGCTCTTCCTTGATCCAATTCCTTAGTCACCCAATCAAAAAAGTCTTATCAGATTCGTCTGACAGGATCTTCCCCTGGTGAATCCATGCTGCCTCTGATCCAGCAATTCTCCCGACTGTAGATAGTTCACTATCCTTTCCTTCAGCAGCGACTCCAATACTTTTCCCACCACCAAAGTGAGGCTAACCGGCCTGTAGTTTCCAGCCTCCTCTCCGCTCCCACTCTTATGAAGAGGGACCACCGCCGCTCTTCTCCAATCACTCGGCACCACTCCCGTTTCCAGGGATCTATTGAACAGGTTACTCAGCGGAGCCGCCAGCACATCTCTGAGCTCTTTCAGTATCCTGGGATGAACCTCATCAGGTCCCATTGCTTTGTCCACTTTCAGTTTTCCTAGTTCTTCCCATACATTCTCTTCCATAAACGGAGTTTCATCCATTCCACTCCCCTCCAGTTTCTTGTTAACTAGCGTCGGTCCTTCTCGGGGGTCTTCTTTAGTGAACACAAAACTGAAGTATTTGTTTAATATTTCTGCCATTTCTTCATCTGTCTCCACCCAGTAGGTTTTCTATTGCCAGAATCTTCTCTACTCATAAGTCTTAAAACCTTTCACAGTAAGAAAAAAGGTTCTTATCTCTAGCATGTGGCTAACCCTTAGTGTCAGGAGTTTAGCCCCAGTCTCAATCAATAAGTAAGGCTGTATGCAAAAGACTGAATTCTAAGTTTCATCTTAACTGTGTCTTTGATAACCATTTGGAGATCCCCCTCCCCCCCCCCCTTTAAACCCAAGACAAAAACCTGGAACTGGACTGCCATTTCTTTGTGACAGCCCTTGTAATGTTCTACATCTGTTCTCGCAAAAGCCTTGCACCATTCCAGTCCTTGGTAAGGACTCCAAAACAAGCCACAATTCAGTTCCCTAAATTCTTTTTATTCATTAACAGCTAACATCCCACCAAAGCAATAACCGTTTGAAACAGGTATTTAGCAAAGCTTTATACAGCTCAGCCTCTGAGTTTCCAACCAGTTTCACACACAAGGAGAAAAGTGCAACTTCTAGTCCTACTAATCCTGAGCTGGTTTACATAGATTAAAAGGATTCCATGCCAGAGTTTGCAAGTGATTGACTGGAGTAACCCTCATAGCCTGGTTCTAATTGATAGAGCTTGCAGCACACGTTACAGACAATTAATGCAGGGTAGATTTCAAACTTAAATGTTTGAGGTTTTGTAAACATCACAGTTTATGTAAAAGGATACAAGGACAGAGCTGATCAAGCACGATGTCTCCAAAGTACCTAACGTTCACTACAGAATTTCATCATTCCCACAAATTAACTAATTAACACACATGCTAGCTACCCCCAGCACCTGTTAAAGTAACTTCAGCCTAATATGTCTGGGTGTATATTGCTCAGCCTTCCAACTGCCCCTAATATTGAGCTTTCTCTCTCCCAAACCATGTTCTAGCCAATAACTTTAAACTTAAAGTAGAGCAAACATTTCTCTCCTTGTTTCATCTTTTTTTCTCCTAGGACAAGCAGGATTGTAGTCCTCACATGTGGATGACATCATCAGATGGAGCCTGGGACAGAATATTTCTGTCAAAGGTTCTAGAACTCTGACTGGCACACTGAGCATGCCCAGCCTGCCACTATTCGCACAGCCACGCGGGGTCCCCCTGCAGGCTCGTTCTTTCCACGGTGCAGTTGCCTTGCGGTGGTGGAGCTCTGCCCTTCAGAGTTCTTTGTTGTGTTCTTGTGATTTTTTTTGCCACCTTCGTGTGGGGTCCCCTTTCCTGGTTACTCCCTAGTCAGTGGGGCGACGATGTAAGTTTTTTACCTTCTTTGCGGTTGGTTCTGGGGGGTTTTTTGACGTCAGTACCCGCCCGGCACCGTCCACTCGTTGGCTCAAGGCATGGCCTCCTCTGGTTTCTAGCAATGCCCTCCGTGCCTGCGGACCATGTCTTTGACTGATCCGCGTGAAGTCTGTATTCTTTGCCTGGGGGCATCGCATGATGTCTGGCATTGCAATTTTTGCAACCAGATGACTCCCAAGGGTCGTCGGGTGCAATTAGATAAAATGGAGAAATGTTTTGGCCCAAAGAAGTCGAGGCCCTTCATGCTGGCATCCGGCATGTCAATGCTGTGCGGTCAAGGGGAGCCCATGAACACCAAACCCTCAGTGGCCACCCCCACTCAGGCTCCCCCTCTGGAGAGGGGGGCAGGAGATTGACCGCTGGTGTCCTCCCATTCCAGGACATCGGATTCTTTGCCCTCCTGGGTGCTGGGGAAAACCAGGCCGAGCACCAGAGATTGAGGAAGCACCATTACCATTCGCCATCTGGGCATGGCTCTGGTTATGGGACAGCGCCGGCATTGGCTGTGTTGCCCCTGAAACAGCCCTGCAGAGACCAGGCTTCGCTCTCGATTGAACTCTGGAATCCGAGGCGCTCCCCACCGATTCCCATGTCGGTGCGGGCACCGATCCCTCTTGATCCAGCTCCTCCTCAAAAGTGGAGATAAAAGAAATCCTTATCTAGTACCTCTGTTTAGAACAAAGAAATCTCAAAGAATATTATTCACCAATAACCTCACTCTAGGGGCAGCATACATACAGCACAAAAGATTTTCCAAAACCAAACCAATGTAAACCCTGAAATAAATACTCCCCTGACAATCAAAAAATCTTTCAGCATCTAAAGAAATTGCTACAGTCAAAACCTCTATGTTATTAGCTTTGTGCAGAACGTTACAACTAGCATTGCATATCTGTGGGTTGGCGCACCCTTTTAAAAACCTGACTGATCTGTATGGATTAATCCCTCCATGACTTTGCTTATCTGTTGGGAACTTTAACAGTCCACGTTAATTAATGAGATAGGCTTGCAATAATTTAGAGGAAGCAGCAGGTCTCCGCCTTGCCTCTCCAATACTGTAATGATGATTTCAGCAAAGGTACGCCAAGTTCTACCGTGGGAAACAGAACTGCTGATATAGTTGTTTAAGTTTGAAATTTGTCTTGATAAAATTGCGCCCTAAAACCTTCAGTCCCAGTGACTTCTGAGAAGTTAGAGGTTTAGGGACAGCTTTGAGTAGCTCGCGTTGTTACAAGGTCCGTGCTAGGTGTTTAATCTCCAAGGGGGAAATGACACAGGCACCATTGCGTAAAGTGCAGGCACTGGAAGCGCCCACATCCCTTGTACCTGAAAGGGGATAAGATAACGCGCATATTTTGCAGAATGCCAAGTACATGTGCAGGTTTCCTCCCCTTGTATAAAGATACCGAAAGGCATGGGTTGGGAACCCTGGGTGTAGTCTTTAGCCAAGAAAGGTAATTTTCAGAGAGACTGATTTAGCTGGGCAAATGGCTTTGAAAATTACCCTCGTATGAGGCAATCAACAGCAGGCCACCCAGCTACAAAATGTGCATGCACTCTGAATATGCGTACTTCGCAGCTGATTCTCAAAGAGAATCCATCTAGGTGGCATAAAGTGTGCCCCTGCACCTGCTGCTTGTGCGGGTGACTGAGCGGGGGTAACACAGCGGGCATCGATTAGGCATCACTGCTTTCCTCCCCCCACCCAGAAATGACTCATTTCTAACTCAGTGAAAAGAACATGCACAGCAGCTTCGGCAGAAGGTCTCCATCACTTGCACCTTCCATTCCTTCTGAAAGCCCCTAAAGATCTCAAACCGTTTCTTCAGCTTCTGCAGAAGGTCTCCATCACTTGCACCTTCCATTCCTTCTGAAAGCCCCTAAAGATCTCAAACCGTTTCTTCAGCTTCTGCAGAAGGTCTCCATCACTTGCACCTTCCATTCCTTCTGAAAGCCCCTAAAGATCTCAAACCGTTTCTTCAGCTTCGGCAGAAGGTCTCCATCACTTGCACCTTCCATTCCCTCTGAAAGCCCCTAAGGATCTCAAACTGTTTCTTCAGCTTCGGCAGAAGGTCTCCATCACTTGCACCTTCATTCCCTCTGAAAGCCCCTAAGGATCTCAAACTGTTTCTTCAGCTTCGGCAGAAGGTCTCCATCACTTGCACCTTCATTCCCTCTGAAAGCCCCTAAGGATCTCAAACTGTTTCTTCAGCTTTGGCAGAAGGTCTCCATCACTTGCACCTTCCATTCCCTCTGAAAGCCCCTAAGGATCTCAAACTGTTTCTTCATCGTTGAAGCCCCTTGTCTTTAGCAGTGCCACAATATCTTCTATCCAGGAAGTCTCTTCCTCGCATTCATCCACTCTCTTTAGTCTTGAGCTGGAAGGGGAGCTACCTCCATTGTAATGGTTCCCAGCTGTTAGTTCCCTCAGGGACTGCAGCTCCTTCAGGATCATGGAAAGAAAACTTCCTCGTCCCTTGCTAGCAGCCAGTTTCTGTGGTGATGGAGGGTCTTGCCTTTGGCTGCCTGTGATGCTCCAAAATCCAGACTGGGTGATTGACCTCTGGCCATGACAGCTGTCTCTCAGGAGATAAGGATTTGGAAGAGGCAGCACTTTTAGATTTGTTTCTCAGGAAGGAGACCTCTCACACACCCACCTGACCTAGCATCCCCTTCTGCATTTCTTTTTACTTTCTTATTCTATTTCTTTTTTCTTTTCCTCTTTCCCCAGTCTCTTCTGCTTCCTTTCATTCCCTCTCTCCCCCCCCAAGCCACCGCTCTTTACTTATCCACAGCATCTCATTCAGCGGCTTGGTGAGGACGCATCTGTAGGTTCTCCTAAGGCAGGGCCTACACCAGGCCACTGCAATTGTTCTTCACCTCCAAGCCACGCTGGGCATGCAGGTACCAGGAATGGCATTTTTCTACCCCTGCTGGAGTAGTCGGGTATCTCTCAGGCAGAAAAGACAGGAAGATGGTAGCTCTGCATGAAGACAGGCAATAGGCCTTTGTGCTCCTGTAGAGGCACCATCCAGCATGTGGCTAACAAATTACAAAGTGACTGCCTTCAGGTTTGGTTTCTCTCGGAAGTTCTTGGCATCTGTATCTGTCAGACTTAAAGTAGTGCAGTTTATGGACTCTCTAAGTTTGTAGGGTTTTTCAACCACTACAGCAGTGAGCTTACACAGTTTTGGGATTAAATATCAGAATGAAGGATCCTGAGGTTGCACTAATGGGGTAATTTTCCAAGGAAACTGTAAATGCAACACACTATCATAGCAATTTTCAAAAGCCTATTTATCTGCTTTAAGTGCATGTAACATGGGTAAAACTTATTGACAATTCAATATATTGTAGCAATTTTCACGTGGGGTTGGGTGGATATCCCCGTCCTTCTGATGATTCAGACTTTAGAGCTGAGCCTGAACCGGTAATGTTAATAAAGGTCCCACCGGAACAGATTGGACCAGGATTGTTCCCTCCTCATGGAAGATACCGTGTCATTACTGCTGGCACAATAATTGTTCATAAATAATTATGCAACAATTGTTCTTTTTGGACACAGTGGTTTGGTGATATGTACTTTAAAACTGCAGAGAGGAGTATATAGAAATATGTTTTGAAAATAATTCCTGAAGGTTAATCTAAAAGGTTTCGGGGAGGCTTGGTCAATGAATGAGGTTGTAATTGTGAAAGGAATCAGACAGACTCTGTTGCCAGAGATGATAGGAGCGAGTGAAGCTCCTACTGCACTGTGCGAAGCCAGCGATGGGAAGAGCGAGTGTGACTGCTGAGGTTTATAGGGCCAGTGATGTTGGCATGGAGGATTACTCCATTGATACACCTGTGACCAGTTTAGGTTGCCACAAGGATAAATTCTTGCCAACAATCCAGACTCAACAGGAACGTCTCACCTGAAATGCAGGGCACCCCGGCTCTTTCAGGCACTCGGATCTCTTGCACATCAAACAACACTTTACCCACAAAAGTTCCTTCAAGACTGGCCCTTTATGTGTTTTCTTAGCCTGTGTGCCGGGGAAATGCCCTGTACCATGTGAGAGCTGCAGATGAAAAGTGGAAGTATCTGAATGCTAGCCCTGCCCTTACCTCGCTGATAAGATAAAGCTGACCATATGAGACTGAAGATTTACTTCTCTGAGGTGGTGTTCAGGTCAGAACTCTGCAGTTTCCCCGTCTCTGGTTCTTACTGACATGTTGCCTTTTGTCTCCAGGTAATTCCTCCTCTCAGGCCTGTAGTATGGAGCAGCGACACTGACTGGTGGAACTGATTCAGTGAGTACCAGCTTTCTCTGGGGTTTGTTGGGCAAAGCGGGGCAGAATTTGTTAGACACACACATGCACATGCACAGTATCACAGATAGCTCCACAGAGTCTGTAAAGGTGCAGCCTGAGGAGTGCGATACATCTGCTGGCTCCTGCTTTTTATGGTGCTGAATTCTTAAGGTGGCAAACAGGTGGATAAGGTGACAACAAAAGCCAGGAGAAAGCTTGGCTGCATAGGGAAACGAGTGGTCAGTTGCAAAAAAGGAGGTGATAATACCCCTATATAAGTCCCTAGTGAGTCTAATATGGAATACTGTATCGAGTTTTGGAGACCACATCTTCAAAAGGATATAACCAGTTGGAATTGGTACAGAGAGTGGTCAGTGGTCTTCGTTCTAAAACATATTTAAAGATTTAAACATGTAAACCCTAGAGGAAAAATGAAATATGATAGAGACATTTAAATATTCCCAAGATTTCTATGTGCAGGAGGCAGGCGTCTTTCAACTTCGAGGTCATGGAATGAGGCTGAAAGGGGGTTGATTCTGGAGTAACCTTAGGAAATGTTTCTTTACAGAGAGGGTAGTGATGCATGGAGTGGCCTCCCAGTGGAGGTAGGTGGTGGAGATAAAAAGCATGGGATAAACACAGGGGATCTCTGAGGGAGTGATGGGAATTGTACAGCTAAATTATTGGCTGTGGATGGGCCAAACGGTTTTTTTTCCTGCTGTCATGTTTCTATGAATTTTTGTTACCTCTAATATTAAAGTCTGTCACACTATACACTGCACTATGCACCCGAGTACGTCGCATTAATATTGTGTGTTATGCAGTATATCACGTATGGTGTGTGTGTGGGGGGCACTACCAGTAAGGCAACACCAGTGCTACAGGAGCAGGGCTCATCCCTCCTCTCCCTCCCACCTTCTCTGGCGCTCTCTTCCCCTTTTTCCACCGCAACCGTCCCCCTCGTGCTCCATTTCTCTCTAGTCCTGCTTTTCTGCCCCTCCCCCCTGTAACTCTCATTCTTTCTCTGTATTCTCCTTCCTTTATCACACTTCATCCTCTCACCACACCCTTTTCCTCCTGCTCTCTCTTTCTTCCATCTCTCCACCTTCCCTTTTATCTTTTCCCCATTCACTCACTGTTGCACAATCTCCTTATTGTTCTCTTCTTCTTCTTCCCCTCTCAATCCTTCATTCCCTATCCAGTCCTTCCCCACTCTCTCCTCATCTTTTTTCTTCTTCTTCTCTATGTCCCAGTCGCACCCCCAAGGTTTCTCTCCTCTTACCCACCCAGCAGTGCCCCTCAGATGACCTCTGTTTTAGGAGTCACTGCTCCCCATCCGTCGCCTTGCTTGCAGCTCTGCCTTCCCTGGACCTAGGGCATTAGGGTGTTCCCATCGCTTCAGATTAGGGTTCCTCGTCCGATATACACACGGCACACCTGGGAAGGGATTGAGAGGCAAGCCTGCAGCACCCTCTTGTATGCTGCCGGAGGGGGGGCTTAGTCAATGAATGATGGTATAATGGTGAAAGGAACTGGACGGGCTTTGTTGCAACAGCTGAGGCCAATGATGGGAGGAGCAAATGATGCCTCGCTGCAGTGTACGAAGCCAGTGATGAGAGGAACGAGCGGCAATCATTGACCAAGCCAAGGGTGAGATAGATAAATGACATCCAGATATCTCCAGATAGGCAAAAGACTAACTGCATTCACGTGCAAAAAAATTCTAGCTGGGCAGTGTTCTTAATAATGCAAATATTTATTAGAAAAAAGTGCAAACACTGGAATTTTTAAGAATGTTTGCACACCTGCATTGTATTTGCTGGTGACTGCAGTTACTTCTGTGTTATCGTGTCTGGGAACTGGTTCTGGCAGATGTGACAATGGGCCTGCCCAGTACATTTTTATCTGCATTAGAGTGTGGGGGACGTCAAATGCTATTATCCAGACAACTGCTGGGGGATGGGGGGATGAGTCTGACCAGCTTTTATTTCCTCATGCTTCGGACCTTAGGTAACTTGATTGAAAACTAGAATGAGAATCACTCAGTTTATTCCCTTAGAATTCATTAGAGCTTAGTGAAACATTAACCTTAAACGGATACTTTTGGTCTTAAGGGGAGAGGAGACAAGAACAAAACAAAGAGCAGATAAAGGAAGCAGGACCTAGAGATACTGCAGGCCATGGAATAAACATGTTGGTACCAGCAAGCTATAGTTTCCCAGAAACCAGCCGGATTAGTGCTGCCCAGTAAGACCTATGGTAGGACATAAGGAGTAGGAGGTGTTGGATTATGTATGCAGGATGGTAAAGCATCAAACCGCTGTTTCATTTCACACAGGCCACCTTAACTTACCTAGGATTTGAACCGGCAGCCTAGAGGTGAGTTGTGAGGTTGGAGGCAGTGCTTACTTGTGGAAGGACGTGCTGGGGGGCTGAGGCAGTGATTTCTGTGTGTGAGGAGGCTCAGATGAAGGAATTGTAACTCATGCTACCTTAACTCTGAGACAACGCAGTCAGGATTTCATGAAAAGTTGCTCATGCTAATCAATATCCAATGCGCTCTCCGGCAGGAACATTTCATGCAGTCTCATCTCATCTTAACATCTTCCCTTTAACCTTTTCCACTCTGCTGCAGAGAGATCCCTCCGGGCTATGGAGCCCCTTCTAATCCATTGATTGAGGCTCCCGACTGACTTCCCTCGGTCTGTACATCTCTGGAAACATTAGCCACCAGCTCATTGGTCAGTTCCAGCAGGATCTGTTTCACAGGAGAAATCTCCTGAATCTAGGGTGACCAGCTGGCTCCACTTTTTTCAGGACAAGTAGATCAGTGCTGGTTTTATCTGTAGTGGCTTCATGGAGGTGTAGATCTGATTTCTCTAAAACCAGGGTCAACCTGACTTGAAAAAGCAAAAAGAATAGATCCAGTTGGTAACCATATTTATAGCTGATGTGGAGGTTAAAATAAACTTTTAAAAAGCTTGCTTTTAATAAAAGAGGAAAAATGTGCAGTTTAAAAATAATAGTTTTCTTAATAGCTATCCCTGTGATCATGAATTATACTTGATCTCTATCTGATACCCTTAAATGTGACTTGAGATCCTGATGCTGGGTTACTTCCCAACAGAGTCTACTACTCTGAAAACGACTGCTTACAGATGTTTCATCTCCTCTGACTAGAAAGTTCAACGTAACTGAAGTAAGCCTGAGGGCATTATGGACAATCCCTGGGAAGAGCAAGATTCAAACCCTGAGTTCCCTGGTTCTTGGGCTGCAGCTCTAACCGTGTGGCAGCTGTTGGCTGCTCCGGCTTTGCAGGTTGTTACAAAGTGAATGTGAGAGCAGGTGGTGGAAGAAGGAGCCTGAGGGCAGGGATCAAGGAGATCAGAGCATGCACACAAGCCCTCCAGTTCTACTGTAGCCCGTTACAGTATGGCTTCAGGTCATGTGTGTCATATCTTTCTGGAAACCCAAAAATAATTCAAGAAATGTCAGGGAATGAGAGGGGGCAAAATGGGATTGTGACTGAGAGCCTGAATCACAGTTTGTAACTAGCGTTAAGGAGGCAGGAGGAGTGTTTGACTAGGGTTTGGAAGTAGTGAATTGGTCTCCTGAAGATAGGGAGGCTATTCTAGACTTTAAAGACAAAGAAGGGAAACAGTTCCTGCACCAATGATAGCAAGAATTGGGGGATAGGGTAATGAGGAGGAAGGGTAGTTAGGGATGCGAATCCTTTCAATTCCTAGATTGTTTTTAATCTGCTTTCCTGGAGCTGCATTTGGTAACGAGACCTAGCATGAGTGTGCACTATAGCTGCATTAAGATTTACAGAGGGCTATGTGCATAGGAGGTTTAAGCAGGGGTAGATTACCGTGCATATGTTGTATATGTATTTTAGATTCCTATTACTGTAAATTTAATTCTGCATTCCTCCCTGTTGCATTTACACAATAATGCAAATTCTCGCCTGATTGGCCAGGCAAGATTATCTCAGTGATGTATCCTTCTCAGAAGTTTTGCCTGCATCTATGGGATGTTTCTTCTCTGTGCACCTTCCATGCTCTGTGTGCTGTGACCCCAGGACTCCTTCAGTCTCCCTCCTGCTGTGCTCGGCCGTTGTGCGGTGGGAGCTCTGTGATGAAGCCTTGTTGTCTTTCCCTCCTTTCTTGTGCAGATCCGGCAGAGAATGGGCTGCGTGCAATGCAAAGACAAAGGCTCCAACAAATCACAGGCAGATGCCAGCGACGGTGTGATCAGCCCGCCCCCAAATGTTCGCTACGGTCCTGACCCGACTCAGCAGACCCAGACCAGCAGCTTCACTCGCATCCCTGACTTCAACAACTTCCTCAACCCACCCGCCCCCACACCGATGCCCTTCGGGGGCTCCATCCCCTACCCCAGCAACACGCTGCACGGGCGCAGTGGCATCACAGGTCAGTGCCAAGGTCGCCCTCTTCCTCTCCTGACTTCTTTTTTTTGACAATGAGCCTTCCCCCCTCTGCCCCCTTCCCATGTGTATTTTGGTACACAAAAGAGCGGATTTCTTTCTTTTTTTTTTTTTCTTTTGATAACAATTGTCTTTATTCTATAATGCACCCTATGCTGTGAACTCGTAAGGAATTGGCTCCAGCAGTTTGGGCTCCTTGCCCTGTGTTCTCAGTGAAAGGGAGAAGGACTGCAAGTACCACAATGCACTGGGCAGCGCGAGTGCAACAAAACTAGGAAGGGCCAAAAGGCTTCTGGCTGGTGGTGCTGCCCCATGGCTGCATGTCCGCACCTGTGCCCATCTTGTGCATGTGCATGGAGCCCCATACGACGCCTGGAAAGATGCAAGGGAACATTCTCTGGTCACCACCGCCGCTGCCGCCGTCCACCGTGCATGGAGGAATCCCTGGCGGCGGTGCTCAGCAGCAGTGACCTCAGCGCCTGGAGCAGCTGCTCCTCCTGCTCCTACCACGCGTGTGAGAAAGCGAAGGCAGCCCGGTCCTTGACGTTACTGCCCGGGCTAGGCTGATGATCCTGAGAGGGGTCGGGGAGGTGATGTCTGCTGCTCTCCTCTCCGGTTTTAGGTTGCTTGGCAGCAGGTGTGCACCCCTCAGGCAGCTGATGGAGCCAAAACCACGCAGTCAAATCCAGTCTGGCAGCCCCAGTGTTGCCTTGGATCAGAAAGGTCTCCCAGAAGGAGAACATCACCCTGGTGTAGCAAGAAGTGATCCTGTAGCAAGGACCTGCACTCCAGGTGATGTATTGTCCTCTTGCATTGAGGACAAGTGTCCCAGGGCTACTGCCCAGGAGGGAAGGGTTAGGCCGGCCATCATAGTTGGTGATTCAATTATTAGAAATGTAGATAGCAGGGTAGCTGGTGGACGTGAGGACTGCCTGGTAACTTTCCTGCCTGGTGCAAAGGTGGCAGACCTCACGCGTCACCTAGATAGGATTATAGACAATGCTGGGGAGGAACCGGCTGTCGTGGTACATGTGGGCACCAACGACATAGGAAAATGTGGGAGAGAGGTTCTGGAAGCCAAATTTAGGATTTTAGGTAGAAAGCTGAAATCCAGAACCTCCAGGGTGGCATTCTCTGAAATGCTTCCTGTTCCACGTGCAGGTCCCCAGAGGCAGGCAGAGCTCCAGAGTTTCAATGCGTGGATGAGACAATGGTGCAGGGAAGAGGGATTCAGCTTTGTAAGGAACTGGGGAAACATTTGGGGAAAGGGGAGACTTTTCCGAAAGGATGGGCTCCACCTTAACCAGAGTGGAACCAAGCTGCTGGCACTAACTTTCAAAAAGGAGATAGAGCAGCTTTTAAACTAGAACAAGGGGGAAAGCCGACAATCACTTAGCAGTGCATGGTTTGGAGAAATGTATCCTTGAAGGATACTAATAAAACAGGAGCGTTAGGGCATCCCAACAAAGAGGTTCCATTAAAAGCAAACATAGCGTGCAATGCAAAGCGTGCAATGCCACACCTTGAATACTGTGTACAATTCTGGTCGCCGTATCTCAAAAAAGATATAGTTGCAATGGAGAAGGTACAGAGAAGGGCAACCAAAATGATAAAGGGGATGGAACAGCTCCCCTATGAGGAAAGGCTGAAGAGGTTAGGGCTTTTCAGCTTGGAGAAGAGACGGCTGAGGGGGGATATCATAGAGGTCTTTAAGATCATGAGAGGTCTTGAACGAGTAGATGTGACTCGGTTATTTACACTTTCGAATAATAGAAGGACTAGGGGGCATTCCATGAAGTTAGCAAGTAGCACATTTAAGACTAATTGGAGAAAATTCTTTTTCACTCAACGCACAATAAATCTCTGGAATTTGTTGCCAGAGGATGTGGTTAGTGCAGTTAGTGTAGCTGGGTTCAAAAAAGGTTTGGATAAGTTCTTGGAAGAGAAGTCCATTAACTGCTATTAATCAAGTTTACTTAGGGAATAGCCACTGCTATTAATTGCATCAGTGCATCAGTAGCATGGGATCTTCTAGGTGTTTGGGTAATTGCCAGGTTCTTGTGGCCTGGTTTGGCCTCTGTTGGAAACAGGATGCTGGGCTTGATGGACCCTTGGTCTGACCCAGCATGGCAATTTCTTATGTTCTTATGTTCTTATAGTCCATGTGCCTATATGTAAAAAATCACCGAAGCTAATGATTTCCGAATTATCCATAACAACTGAAAAGCAGATTGTTAATACAAACAAAAAACACACTTTGAAATGTCTGTATACCAATGCCAGAAGTCTAAGAAGTAAGATGGGAGAGTTAGAGTGTTTAGCAGCAAATGATGAGATTGACATAATTGGCATCACAGAGACTTGGTGGAAGGAGGATAACCAATGGGACAGTGCTATATCAGGGTACAAATTATATCACAATGATAGGGAGGATCAACTTGGTGGGGGTGTGGCACTTTATGTCCTGGAGGGTATAGAGTCCAACAGGATAAAGATCATACAAGAGACTAAATGCTCAGTAGAATCTATATGGGTAGAAATCCCATGTGTGTTGGGTAAGAGTATAGTGATAGGAGTATACTACCGTCCACCTGGACAAAATGGTCAGACAGATGATGAAATGCTAAGAGAAATCAAGGAAGCTAATCAATTTGGCAGTGTAATAATAATGGGAGATTTTAATTATCAGCAAACCACAATGAGCAGGTACTGCACTTGAAGCAATATCATAGAATACAGATAGTGCAGAAAAATGTTCAATCCTGACACAACTTCAAAAGTTTTTTGAATGTATAATGTTTTATTCCTTCAACACGGCAACTCCACAAACTTAAACAAGTAGCAGCTTAATGGCGTCCCCCGACACGGACCCGTGTTTCGCCGCGGGCTGCATCGGGGGGGATCACCACTTCAGGCATTCACACAAAAAGCTGTAATACGAAAAATAAACAAGCGTCAGGATAGAGAAAAGGGACTTACAACCGACCATAATACGTTAAACAGAGCTTCACATACCTGTTGACAGCATTTAAAGATCGACGGGAGCGCGATGCCCTTTCACAATGACAGGTATTTAAAGATGACAGCTGGCGCCAGCTGTCATCTTTAAATACCTGTCATTGTGAAAGGGCATCGCGCTCCCGTCGATCTTTAAATGCTGTCAACAGGTATGTGAAGCTCTGTTTAACGTATTATGGTCGGTTGTAAGTCCCTTTTCTCTATCCTGACGCTTGTTTATTTTTCGTATTACAGCTTTTTGTGTGAATGCCTGAAGTGGTGATCCCCCCCGATGCAGCCCGCGGCGAAACACGGGTCCGTGTCGGGGGACGCCATTAAGCTACTTGTTTAAGTTTGTGGAGTTGCCGTGTTGAAGGAATAAAACATTATACATTCAAAAAACTTTTGAAGTTGTGTCAGGATTGAACATTTTTCTGCACTATCTGTATTCTAAGATTTTAATTATCCCAATATTGACTGGGTAAATGTAACATCAGGACTTGCTAGAGACATAAAGTTCCTGGATGTAATAAATGACTGCTTCCTGGAGCAATTGGTTCAGGAACCAACAAGAGAGGGGAGCTATTTTAGATTTAATTCTTAGTGGAATGCAGGATTTGGTGAGAGAGGTAACGGTGGTGAGGCCACTTGGCAACAGTGATCAAAAAAGATATAGTTGCGATGGAGAAGGTACAGAGAAGGGTGACCAAAATGATAAAGGGGATGGAACAGCTCCCCTATGAGGAAAGGCTGAAGAGGTTAGGGCTGTTCAGCTTGGAGAAGAGATGGCTGAGGGGGAATATGATAGAGGTCTTTAAGATCATGAGAGGTCTTTAAGATCATGAGAGGTCTTGAAAGAGAAGATGTGAATCAGTTATTTACACTTTTGAATAATAGAAGGACTAGGGGAATTCCATGAAGTTAGCAAGTAGCACATTTAAGACTAATCAGAGAACATTCTTTTTCACACAACGCACAATAAAGCTCTGGAATTTGTTGCCAGAGGAAGTGGTTGGTGCAGTTAGTGTAGCTGGGTTCAAAAAAGGTTTGGATAAGTTCTTGGAGGAGAAGTCCATTAACACCTATTAATCAAGTTTACTTAGGGAATAGCCACTGCTATTAATTGCATCGGTAGCATGGGTTAGACTTAGTTTTTGGGTACTTGCTAGGTTCTTATGGCCTGGATTGGCCTCTGTTGGAAACAGGATGCTGGGCTTGATGGACCCTCGGTCTGACCCAGCATGGCAATTTCTTAGGTTCTTATGTTGTTACATGACCATTGCTGCGCATAGCTCTGGGCAGTTTCCACTGGCAGTGTGATTAACAAATTTAAATAATAAACACATTACTTAAATACCTGGGAACTTCTGAGGCTCTTCATCAGGTTCTCTGATAACACTGCAAATCTGGGGCACAGCCCAAACGTAGACCCTCAGGCAGAATTTAGCTTTCCAGCAGGCATAGTAAAAATATAGACGAGCTAGGAGCCCAAAACTCTGCCCACAGATATGCTTAGCATGCATAAACCATTATGCACACAAAGCACCCCTATACCATGAGCTGTAGGTTCAGCTCCATAGACTAACACTAGCCCCCAAACGTTTAGTCCACCTCTGACCAGGAGTTACATTTCCAATGTTAAGAAACATAGTAATAATGGCAGTCAAAAACCAGACGGTCCATCCAGTCTCCCCAGCAATTTGCCCATGGTAGTACCTGCCACTCTGTGCAGACTACTTCATGTTTCTGTTAAAGGTAGTAACTGCCGCT
Source organism: Rhinatrema bivittatum (assembly GCF_901001135.1). Classification (NCBI taxonomy): domain Eukaryota; kingdom Metazoa; phylum Chordata; class Amphibia; order Gymnophiona; family Rhinatrematidae; genus Rhinatrema; species Rhinatrema bivittatum. Next base: position 87,430,042 of record NC_042625.1, read on the forward strand.
CTGTGCAGGTTACCCCCATGCCTTCCGTTAAGGGTAGTAACTTCCCCTCCATGCGGATTACCCCCATGCTTTCTGTTAAGGGTAGTAACTGCCGCTCTGTGCAGGTTACCCCCATGCTTTCTGTGAAGGGTAGTAACTGCCGCTCTGTGCAGGTTACCCCCATGCTTTCTGTGAAGGGTAGTAACTGCCGCTCCATGCGGATTACCCCCATGTCTTCTGTGAAGGGTAGTAACTGCTGCTCCATGCGGATTACCCCCATGTCTTCTGTGAAGGATAGTAACTGCTGCTATGTGTAGGTTACCCCCATGCTTTCTGTGAAGGGTAGTAACTGCTGCTCCATGCGGATTACCCCCATGCCTTCTGTTAAGGGTAGTAACTGCCGCTCTGTGCAGGTTACCCCCATGCTTTCTGTGAAGGGTAGTAACTGCCGCTCTGTGCAGGTTACCCCCATGCTTTCTGTTAAGGGTAGTAAGTGCTGCTCTGTGCAGGTTACCCCCATGCTTTCTGTGAAGGGTAGTAAGTGCCGCTCTGTGCAGGTTACCCCCATGCTTTCTGTGAAGGGTAGTAACTGCCGCTCTGTGCAGGTTACCCCCATGCTTTCTGTGAAGGGTAGTAACTGCCGCTCTGTGCAGGTTACCCCCATGCTTTCTGTGAAGGGTAGTAACTGCTGCTCCATGCGGATTACCCCCATGCCTTCTGTTAAGGGTAGTAACTGCTGCTATGTGCCGGTTACCCCCATGCTTTCTGTTAAGGGTAGTAACTGCCGCTCTGTGCAGGCTACCCCCATGCTTTCTGTTAAGGGTAGTAACTGCCGTTATGTGCAGGTTACCCCCATGCTTTCTGTTAAGGGTAGTAACTGCCGCTATGTGCAGGTTACCCCTATGGGTTAAGCCTATGCACCTCTCTGCATTGGCAAGTAATAGCTAATGCCTTGCTTAACATGGATTTGCATGGAGAAGTGCCAATGTGTGCGTTAAATGCCTTGTTATATCAGGAATAAAGCTGTACCCACAAGAATGTGTATTATTATAGTGGGGCCTGTGAATCCAGTTTTTGTTGCTATCATTGTGTCTAGAGCCCAGGCTTCAGTGAGCTGGAGTATGGATTGGATGTGGCTTTACTGTGCTTGGAAGATGTAAGTGTTTATGTGTGTGTGGTCAAGTAATGAACTTATAAATAAATGTCACCGTATCAGCCGAACAAAGGTATGGTACATGCTCTTTGGGAATGTGAATGACAGTGCTACATTGCTCTTCTTAGCCCTTATTTGTGGTTAGTCACAGACCCAACATCAATATCTAGATTTTTCAGGCCATTAGTTTATGATATATATTATTTTACAAATCAAATTAGATCATAAGAAGTAGGGATGTGCATTCATTTTGGTGGTATGCGCATAACTTACCAACTTTATAGTATGCGTGTATATTTAATAATGAATTATGCGCATATTATCCATTTTTTTCACATGTACTAAAAAGTCAGTGAAATACAAATGTAATGAATTCACATCCCTAATAAGTGTAATAGCCCCACTAGCAAAGCAGGTTTCTCTGGGATACGCTGATATCTTGGAAGGGCATAGTGTTTGGTTATGAGGATTCTATTTTCAGTGGGTAGCATGGCAGGATATAAAGTTGCTCTTAAGGGTTTTGTTGGTGTACAGGTAAATCATTAGTAAATCCTAGGGGGTGAGGAGAAGCAGTGCCTCAGGGCTTCCAAGAAAGCATTGGAGTAACCTACACAGAACTGCAGTTACCACCCTAGAAATGCAATCAAGACCAAGTTGTTTCAGCAATCTTTTATTAAGTATTAGGTGCAATTTTAATTATATGTTTTATTGTATCTATTTTTAAAATATTATATACATTTATGGTTGTGATCTGCATTGAAAATTTGTTTTGGATTGTGTAGAATATGGGAATTTTTAAAATAAACAGCATGGCACAACAGAATTGGGCTTCCAAGAAGGTTGGGATGACCTGCATTGAGCGAGCATGGTCAAAATGCAAACTTCAGCAAGCATGGGGAAGCTGTAATTTTTTTTTGTTTGTTTTATCATCATCCTCACTGACTTTGTGGGGTTTATTATAAAACTTGGTAATAAGACGCATAAGGTGACCTGGGTGTTGGTTTCAGTATTGGTTTTGTAAGAACCAAAATATGAAGGTGGGAATTCTGAAATGCTGCACCAGTGGTGGTGGTCAAGGCCATTGCTATAATGGATTTTGGGACAGATGGGGAAGGCAGTGGTAGGGAAAGAGAGGTCAGGTAAAAGACATGGGGGAGGGGAGGAGCTGGTGCTGGGTTGCAAATGGGAATTTCTTTGCATAGCTATGCAAAGTGGAAACACGTCAGTTGGGCTATTTTGGTTCTTAACAACTAATGCCATTGCCTGTTATGTTACTATGGACGATGGATGTCCTTGATGAGATGATCAATACCAGTAATTCTTTCTTCTTTTCTCCTCCTATCCCATTCTATTATCTACTTTTTGTTCTTCCCTTTTGACTCGCCTTTTGCAGCGGGCGGGGTGACTCTCTTTGTAGCACTGTACGATTATGAAGCCAGAACAGAAGATGACTTGACCTTTGTGAAGGGGGAGAAATTTCACATAATTAATAACACGTGAGTATGCAAGAGAAGCAGTGCAGCTGCAGGCTTGGTAGAACAGCAAAGGCATTGTCAGAATAGTCACAGCAGATAGGAGCATTGCCTCCGGAGCAGGGCACCCTCGTGGCATACGCAGGCACAGGAAGAAAACCATCCCCAGTTAATGTGATAATCGACCCAGATATTTCCATTGTCTCTGTGGTCAGCTTGAAGACCGAGGCACATTCAAGTGACCTAGTGCTCTGTGAAGTGTATAAATACGTCCGAGATGGTGTTGGTGCAAGAGCAGAATATGGAGGCTTGAGTGCACCTCATTTCCTCTCTGTGTTTCCTCAGTGAGGGAGACTGGTGGGAGGCTCGTTCCCTGACGACAGGAGCAACTGGCTACATCCCCAGCAACTATGTGGCCCCCGTGGACTCCATCCAGGCAGAGGAGTAAGTATTGCTGGTGCCAAACGGTGTCTGTAAGTATTTATCTATTATTGCCCCCTCAATGTGGCTGGCACAGGAGCTGTTCAGCCCACAGTGCTGAACTGCACAAGATTTCTAGACCGTTCACGTTTGTTGCCTCGTATTTTCTCTATCACTTTGTCTTGCTCTTTTTTTCCGTCCCCATGCCTTTTGCATCCTATAAGCTGTGACATGTTGGATGAGGAATGGGGTCTGTACTATAATCAACCACTTTGTGATATCGGGGAGAATGAGGAATGCTAATGGTGCTTCATGCTCTGTCTGCAGGTGGTACTTTGGGAAGATTGGCCGGAAGGATGCTGAGAGGCAGTTGCTATGCCATGGGAATCCACGTGGCACTTTTTTGATCCGAGAGAGTGAGACCACCAAAGGTACTGGTATTTTCTTTTGAGTTGGGCAAGGTTGCTATATTTTACTTTACTTTAATTTAATTTAAGATTTCTATTCTGCCTTTTGTAGCTGGTCAGTCACTTCAAAACTGTTCACAGTATAGTTAACTGAATTAAAAAAAACACTGAGGTCAATATTCAAAAGCCATTTAGGGATGTAACTGAAAAGTTATCTGTGTAAATGGCTAGCCAGCTATATTTAAAGCTGCAAAATTCAGGGGCATTCCAGGGGCAGGTGGGAGGTGTTTCCAGGTGGGCCAGAGTTAGCCACAAAAGTTATGCAGATAACTCAGATACTCAGTTAGCCACTCAGCCTATGCAGCTAACTCTAGGACAGCCCTATGGCATGACCACAATTGGCTGGATATACTTATCTGGCTAAGTTTAAGTTAGCCAAGGATATTCACTGGCACGGCCACGCAGCTGGATATCCCTGTTAAGTTAGTTGGATAGCTATATCTGGCTAACTTAACTAGCTGCTCCATGACCTCACTATGTGCAAATTTACAATCTGGGGACCAGGATGCTACATAATGTGGTCAATTTACATCAAGATTGGAGAATTATCATAATTTACAGAATCAGAGCTATCTAATTTTTGAGTATCATAATTTACAATCATCTAACCTTTCCACTATTTGGTTTCAGGTGGTGCAGGTCTATTGATCAAAAAGCAATGTGCTTTTTGCTGATGTCAAAAATCCAAGTAGTCATTCATTTTCTTGGGGGTGGGGATGTGGCCAGTGAGTTCCACAGATCTGTTGCCACAATGCTAAAAACTCTAAATCTGGTTATTTTCAGTTCGAGTGTGTTTTTTTAAACTGGCTAAGGGGGGACGTTGGATCATGTGATGCAATACTTGTCAAGCTTAAGCATCACCTGATATATACAGTTGTAGCCCCAAAAATAAAAAAAAAATCAAAAATTAAAAAAAACAAAATTAAAATCGGCCCACGCGTTGGAAGACGGATACTCAATTTTGCCAGCGTCCGTTTTCCGAACCCGTGGCTGTCAGCGGGTTTGAGAACCGACGCCAGCAAAATTGAGCGTCGGCTGTCAAACCTGCTGACATCCGCTGCTCCTGTCAAAAAGGAGGCGCTAGGGATGCGTTTGTGTCCCTAGCACCTCTTTTACCACGGGCCCTAATTTGCATAGGCCACCCTCCTGAATCGCGCGCCCAGGAGAGTGGCCTGTGCGCGCGCTGGGAGACCGGGCGCTCGCTGGCTTTCCTGTGCGTTTTTCTGTATTGGCCTGAAAGTTGATTGCGGTCCTGTCCAATTTAGCCCTATGTCAGTATTCCATTTGTGAATTAGAATCTCATAATCCTGATCCAAACTTCAAAATTCCCCTCAAAGATGAGCAGATAAGTGAAATTGATATTCTCTCTAAATGTTCAATTTAAAATTCCTCTGATGTCAAGTTAAAGCTACCAGCCAGGTTCTCCTTGCTCATGGTAGCCACATAGTGCCTTGATTGCAAGTATGCACACAATTCCTTCTGGTCTAAATTATGCAAATACCTCAAGATATTTAATAGAATTGAGTTTATTGTCCCATTCCCAAAGAGCTGACAGTCTGAAGTTTGTGAACAGGAAAGTTTAATGATTTTGTGCAGGTATTGCAGCAAATGGGAACTAGTAACATAGTTAATGGCAGATAAAGACCAGATTGGGCCATCCAGTTAGATTCTTCCATTTTGGATGGATGATCATATGCAACCCAACACCAACTCCCTTCCTGACTCCCTCCCTCCGCCCCCCAACCCAATCTTGAAGCTAAGGTTTCCAGGCTCACGATTCAGTACATTACACTGTCTGGATGCCATGAGGCACTGCAGTTTGAGAGATTTTCACTGGCTGCTGGTCTTGATACCTTATGTAGTTTGGTCTGTTCTGCTCTTCATGCCCATTGCTTGCTTTTTTGGGCAGGCGCCTATTCCCTGTCAATCCGGGACTGGGATGAGATGAAGGGCGACCATGTGAAGCATTATAAGATACGGAAGCTGGATAATGGGGGCTATTACATCACCACGCGGGCACAGTTTGAGACCGTCCAGCAGCTGGTGCATCATTATACAGGTAGGACCACAGCTAATTCACTATTAATAATGTAAATCCCAATCAGCACAACAAACGCAAAGAACTGAATGGGTTTTCATTTTGATTTCATTGAAATAATTACAGCACACAACCAGGACACCAAACATTAGGACAATTGCATCTTAAATCCATTTATTTTGCTCCTTATTATTCTTTACCACAACATTGGGCATTTAAAATATTGCAAGCCTAAGATGATTGGTCAAGCTGTTTCCCTTACACTCAGCCTTCATATTTGCGTAGAGGCCTAATGCTCTCATCAGTACTTGGACGGCATTGCTCAGAATTCACTTTGTATGAATCAGCTCTATATGTGGCCCAGTTGTGAAGAGCCTCTATGACCATCTTCCTTAGCTCGAGAGTACTGGGTATATGTAATAAGCAAGTACCAAGGGCTGAAGAAGGTGCTGCCATGGGACCTGATTTCTGGAGGGAGATTTTAGACCAGATCTGTCTTGGAGCTCTCCTGCTGCAGTTTGGTACCTGAGGCACTGATCTCAAATCCCACAGTGCATTGTAGGACCAGGGGGCTGATAATCATTGTTATGAGAAGGACTGATATTGGGTGTTTAAAGGAGATTGGGGGCTGTATGATGGTGGCTTCAGTTCAGAGGATTTGGTATGCTTAATGTATGTATGTTCATTTGTTTATAGTGTTTTGGATGTTTTATGTACTGTTTTAATGCGCTTTATGAACTATGCTTTATGAATTATATTTTAATTTGATGTGCACTGCTTTGATCTTGTGAGCTAGAAAGCAGCAGAATTTTAAATAAATAAATTGGGATGTAAATTCAAAATCCAGAAATGATCAGAGTCCCCTTTAGAAAATGGGTTATTTGACAGCTCTGCTGTGCAGTACTTTCAAGAATCATGAACACCAGGAAATCAGACCGCTACAGTCAATAGGAATGAGGCGCTCATCTTTCAGGTGCTAGCCTGCCCTGTCACAGCTGGATTTGTCACTGCCATAGTCTGACCTTAGATTTCATGATTTTCAGCTGTGAGAAATGCCCATTGTCCAGTTCCAGCATCATATATTCAATGTATATTTATTTTATTGCATTTGACAGCACGGGGCAGCTAGGCTAATAATTCAGCATCCAAAAATTAATTTCAAAGCATCGGGTGGCATTAGGACAATCATATTATTCAATTTAATTGACTAGCCACAATCTATATTCCTGAGAGAGCCTCGGCACTTTAAGCCCACAGCGGCAGCCTCCTCTGGGTTTCGGGATGGTTATTGCTGAGTTTGTGGGACAAAGCAGGATAACGGTGACTTTGCTCATAGCCGGACTCATATTTAGCATGAAGCTGTTCCCACTTCAAAGACAGTTTACAAAAGCACCGCTAATGTTTTCTCAGAATGTAAGTGTTTCAGAAACCCCAAACCATCTTCGGAAATGATTTTTTCGGTACGGGTCTAGAAGTTGTGCGGCGTCCTTGTAATCCCTGTAGCTTGATAAATATTCTGCTGAGCCTGAGCTGAAGCGAAGGGAGGAGGAGCAATCTTGGATGACTCTGGAGCTTGACGGGCGCCTTGGGACTGGAATGGGGAGAGATTCTTTGGACAGAGATGCGAGAAACCCATGTAGGGGGGATGACTTTAAAAGCCTGCAAGCTGATTTTTCAGAGAAATTCCCTGCAGCATTTTCCTTTGATAATTCAGGGACCTTGGTTAGTTTGTACCTGCCTAACAGCAGGTGCAAAGTTCACAATTACGGGGATTTCAAAACGAAATCCCTGCACATAACATTACGTCCCCTGCCCCCTTTTTTTCCTGCAGCAAAATACTTCTAGCCACTGAGGCGAGGGCAGTTTCCGCCTGTGGACTTTACTCAGGTGACTGCTTGGTTACTCAGAAAAATTCTTTAGAAAATGTTCTTCAGACTTTTCAGCCTCTTAACACCTCTGCAGGGAGCGATGCCATCCTTAACCTTTTAGGTACCAACCTTCCACAAGTGGAACATTTTTTCATATACTTTTAATTACTTGCACATTGTTTTATACCATATTTGGGTCTTAGGGCCTCATTTTCTAAAGTATCGCAGGCCTGCGATACTTTAGGGAATGAGGGGCGGGGGCCAAAACGGGGGGGGGGGGGGGTGGGCCTGCGCTAGCCGGCAGCGATCGCACCGCCGCGGTGCGATCGCTGCCAGTTTCGCACCCAATAGCACCACCATAGGAGGTGTAGCTATTGGGAGCGAATTCGGATGTGAAAAGGGCCTTACCTTTTCATCGTCCGCGGCGTCTTCGCGGAGTCGGCCCCGGTGACGCCCTGACTCCTCCTCTTCCGGGGCCGACTCCGCCCCCATCTTGGTATCGCACGCGAAAAGGGACAATTCGCGTGCGAAACATTCCTTACCGCGTGCGGTACGTTTAGAAAATAAGGCCCTTAGTTAACTAAGATATGTATAAAGGGGCATCAGGAAATAATTCCTTCAATCAGCAGGATCTAAAAGGTTAAGCTTGTAGTGACTGATTATTCTTTCTGTGCTTAAAAATGATTATCTATCAACCACTGTCAATGCTGGATTAAACCCGCCCTCTCCCTACAAAAAAAAGAGTTGTGTAGAGAAGCACTGAGTGCTTTGCCTTCATGAGCTGTCTTTTGTGTTAATTTTTTCTCAGTTTCTTTGCGTGGGTGTCTCCGCTGTGCCTCTTGTTTGACGGCGTTTGTGTTCTGGCTGTTCAGGAGATAGGCTGGGGCTGTGAAATACTCACTGTGACCCTGTCCCCAACCCATGCAGTCTGAATTGCATTGCAGAGCGTGTTCCCAGGGGTTGGGGAAGAGTGTGCAACCCTAAATATAAAACACCTAAAAGTTTCTGTAAAGATAAAAAGTAGGTTTTGGAAATATCGCCATTTGTTCAGATGTTTAATGCTTATTTTGAGGTTTGTAATAGTGATTAGGAGCTCTTCAGATGTGGAGGACAATTTTCATAGGGATCCGGGTGTCTAACTACAGAAAGCCATTTTATTTATTTAAAAAAAATTCTATATGGCCAACTCTGAACGATCGCAGCGGATTACAGCAAAAACATACATAGAAAAATCAAATCACAAACTAAATTTAGAAACAAAAATCACAAACAGAACCTTTCCTGCTGCAAGTCTCATCCATCTTATCTCTCTCTTTTTCATAATTGCTCTTCAAATTCCTGCCTAAATAGCCAAGGTTTTACAATGTTCCTAAATTTATCACTGTTTAATGTGATTCATAACTGCTCTGGCCTGGAGTTCCTCAGCACTGATCTTGCTCTGGAAAACAATCTGCCCCTGACTTCACCAACATGCGTCTGTAGCATTGATGGGACCTCTACAAGGACTTCATCCTGAGATCGTAATGATCTAGATGGTGTATGTATTCATAATAAAGCGCCTAGCCATGGTACTTTTTCATAGTTAATTTATGCATTAACATTAAAACTTTATACTGTATCCTTGATTTTATACATAATCGTATTTTCTCTTACCAGAGAGCATCCATGCCGCAGTATTTTGTAACAGTTGTAATGATCGTATTATAGAGCTTGGAACGCCTAACAGTAATGAGTTACAATAGTCTCCCATTTGGACACGTTTGGCCTGCAAGACTGTCCTGAAATCCTCTTTATCCGAGAGGGGTTGTAGTTGTCTCAGCTTTCTTAATTTCATGTATCCTGACTTTGGCTGGTTTTTGAGATGAGCCTTCACAGAGAGGTTGGTTTCCAATAAGACCCCTAGGTCATGGATAGTGCATGATATCGGAATAAAGGCCCCATTAAATTGTAATTTTAGGTTCTCATCTGGATCTTTTGTTCATGAAAGTCTGACCTCTGTTTTAGGAAAATTAAGTGCTAATTGATTATGTAAAATCAATTTATGAATTGCTCCTATATATATATTTAACTATTTCATTGTTGAAGAAAGGGAATTTTTTATCTGGATGAGAGAGTGGTCAACATCTGCATAAGTAAAAAAAAATTAGACCTAAACCATTAAGCAATTTACCCAGGGGACTCAAGTAGATATTAAAAAGTATGGCGTAGAACGCTGATCCCCGAGGGACACCTGAATTAATTTGATTCCAATTAATAAGGTGTGGTAATAAGACACGAGTAAAATATGTGCAACGAACTTCACATGCTAACAAAAAAGTTAAGCCCTGATGCAGTAACCTAATCGTATGCTAAACCATCAGGAGTTTAAAGAAGCAGGCTAACTTGAAAAGGTCTTCACAATATGTTTAGCCCGCATAAAACATGATTTATGCACTGAAAACACGATTTGTGCACCCAGCATGGCTTATGTGCACAAATCCCACAGACCAACACTAGCCCCAGAAACGTTCCTCCACCTCTGAGCAGGAGTTACATTTCCAGCACTAAGAACATCCTGTTCTGGGGCTCTCTGCTAGCCCTTGACTGACAGAACTGACGTGGGAAAACTCCCCTGCTTCAAGAAGCAGCTGGAGTGCGCTGCTGGGCAAGCAACCAGTGAAATCGCAGCTTCACCAAGCGTTCCAACAGGCCACAGCGTTTATGTGCTCTTGCAAACCCTAAGAGAATTTTAACACAAGGGGCTTTGCTGCCTTCATGAAAACAAAAGTATGTTTATGAATGTGCTTTCCTGAAAAATGACCCTTAGACTTAACGCCTTTCTCTGTGGGAACAATGTGCCCAGGAACAATAATGAAAAATGCAATTTCTGTGGGTAAAACTCTGTTCTGCTCCTAGAAATGGCTTTCATTATTGCTTTCCCCAGTTAGATATTTTTTCCCCAAATGCATATCTGTATTGTTATCAAAGAGGTTGACCTGACCTTATTACATCCCTAATACACGTATGCACCTACCCTGCTTTGAACGTAATCACAATGCTAATCTATTGCAACCTATTAAAATTTCCCACAATGCCCCTAATAATATGCATCCACTTTACTTTAAAGGGGCGCACTTTATGTGTGTCTCGCATGTAAATACAGGTCTTTTTAAATCCTTCATAAGTTGATCCTGAGCAGCAGTGAGCTGCCCGGTACTAACTGACAATATTAGTTGCAAATTGGATTTTAAAACTTGTAAGCAGCAGCTGTCATTCATCACCACAGCCACTTCTGGCTTCTGTGTCCTGCTCTTAGTGCTTCTCTTTTCTTCTGGTACTGACAGGATGGTCGCAGAGGTAGAGCCTTTGAATCTGGGACTCCATCGTTACTTGATTAACAGATGACTGAATTCTGTAGATCATTTAACTGCCATGTTCTAACCTTGTTGAAAAGAAACATATAGTTGATATAATAAGTTATTATTAAGCAGCACACATCTGCTCAATAATATCTTGTAAAGGACACTTTAATAATGTTATTTGTCAAAAGGAGCACTCAGTATCACATGTCTTCTTCATGAAGGCATGTTTTTTAAAGCATAACTGGACTGCTATCAGTTGATGTAATCTGTGGTTAATTCTTTCTGAAATGGTTCTGTGTTCCTGGTGAATTAACTGGGAATGGAGAAAGTGTCTGGCTTTTTTTTTTTCTTTTTCTTAAGATTGTCCTTTTTCTCCAGGCAAGGTTGAATGTGCCTTGAGCAGAAGGTACTGCTATTAAATTTGCACTGGGATCTGGTTGTATTTGTGTTGTTTTTTGTCTGGTGGTTAATGTGTTTCTTATTGCATCTGATGCCTCTGTCTCTAATCTGCTCTCTGTCTGCTTTCTCACTTTTTGTCACATCTTGTGCTTCCACTTCATTTGCTAAGAGCGAGCTGCTGGCCTCTGCTGCCGCCTCGTGGTGCCCTGCCACAAAGGGATGCCCAAGCTGGCTGATCTGTCTGTCAAAACCAAAGACGTGTGGGAAATCCCTCGGGAGTCGCTCCAGCTGATGAAGAAGCTGGGGAATGGGCAGTTTGGGGAAGTGTGGATGGGTAGGAACTTTGTTCTTTTGTGAGGGCAGAGACCAAGGGAATGCAGGCATTGCCCTGGAGGTGCAACACCAAAGCTCTGCCAGAGAATGGCCTGTTTTCACACACATAGCTTATTGCTTCTGGTTATTAAAAAGTAACATTAAGTGTCACCAAGTTAAGGTGACCTTGAGCAGGATGAAACTGAACCTGATGAAACACAACATTCACATTCTGTGCTCCTGGCATGCACGACTCCCGAGCATGTCGTACGTGCATTACCAGCTAGTGGTACCAGTAAAATGCATTGGGTTCTCACCTCTTCCTGGGCCAGATGCTTTGGTGTACCCTGCTGATGGCTGTGATGCTCTGGCTACCTGCTGTGACTTTTTAGCTGATCCCTCACCATGGCAAGCCCAATTTGTGGTTTGTCTTCAATCCAGGTGCACAATAGAGAGATTCCAATTTGGTGAATCATATTTTTCCCACCACCTTTTACCTCTGTGATCTGGTATTATCATTCGAACCCAAGGAGTATTCTAAGATTATCATTGCATATTAGCTTCGGCCATTCCAGATTTTACTGTGAACACAGTTTACAACTATGGCAGTTTTGGTTTTTTTTTTTACCTGCAAAGGTATGGAAGCTAATTACACTCCTAGTAAAAGCTGTGCGGTTGGAATTCTAAAATATGCCCAGACATCATGCTTGGTGTGTTCAAACAAAGCCACCTGGAAGACAAGTTGAACACACCTAATGAAAAATTGGGGAGAAAAACTATTAGCAATGGGTAGTCAGACCCAGCCTGGATTCCTTTCTCTGCCCTAGTGAATGTGCATGCCCATCTCATTCCATTCTCCCCCTCCCTTTTCATCCCCTTCTCCCCGTCTCTTCCTCTTCCATATCATCCATTGCTTGCAGAATTCAATGACGGTCTTTGCCACCTACTAACTAAGGCATGTACCAACACGAAGCCTCAAACTCTGGGGCTGGCCAAGGATGCCTGGGAGATAACGCGCTTATCCATCAGCTTGGACAGAAAGCTTGGCCAGGGATGTTTCGGTGACGTGTGGATAGGTAACGTAGAGGCCGGAGATTCTATGCTGCTCTTCATCTCTGCTGCAGACAAGAAGAATGACAGGCTGAAGGAGGTCAAAATGTAGAGGGTGGGGTGTCCTGAGGAGGCCATGTTTTTGAAGGCAGCTCAGGTCCAGATGATCCTAGACAGACAGACATTGATAATTCCTGATGCTTTTGGAGTGTTTGGGAAGACAAGTGTAGGAGAGCCTAACGTGGTAGGTTTGGGTGTACTTGGCTGGTTAGATGTGAGAACCTGAGTTTTATTCCGATAGGATTAGTGAGTAGGATTTTGGTAGAGTTAGTTTGGTTGACTTTTAGGGACAGAATATGGCTAGACAAAGGTTACATTAAGGGTAAGATTTTGGTAAGGCTTGTTTGGATTATCTCGGTTGGATGGGTTTTGCTAGAGCAGGCTTGGATAGTTTTGGTTACAAGACTTTGAGGCTGAAGTTTTGGTAGAACAGACTTGAGCAATCAATAGGGTAAAAAGAAAAGAATGTTTCAGACACTGATAATCTTCTTATCTCTTTAGGGACGTGGAACGGCACCACCAAAGTAGCTGTGAAGACTCTGAAGCCAGGCACTATGTCTCCCGAGGCTTTCCTGGAGGAAGCACAGATCATGAAGAGGCTTCGGCATGACAAGCTGGTGCAGCTCTATGCTGTGGTCTCTGAGGAGCCCATATACATAGTCACAGAGTTCATGAGTCAAGGTTAGTGTGGGGCTAGGAAACCTGCCCCAGTCCACAAGTGCAGGAAGCTGAAAATAACACAGGCTCAGGAGGTCTCTTTGTCTTTATCACATCAGAAATACTTGAAGTGTTTTCAAACTGCCATAGTCCTCCAAATATTAACTTGCCTGTTTCTTAGCTTTGCTCTTTGGTTCTTATTCCTGGGTCTCCTTTAATTTTTTTCCTGATAAATTGTATAACTTATGTTCATAGCTTTTTGGAATAAAAGTTGTATAACTTTTATTACACTTAAACTCTTTGGTTTAAAAAATCTTCTACACACAGCCAATTAATCAGTCCTGCATTCTGTATTCATAATTTACATGTATCAGTCTGGGGTTTGCACAGAATTCTGGTGATGACCAACACAACAGTGGCGCAGTTTACTTAGACGTATAGTAATGGAAGGGACTGAGAAGGAGGAGCATTTACAAATAACTGTAAACACCATCATTACAACAATGAAATCAAACCCACAATGAAAAAGAGTGGACTGAATGATTTTAATTGTAGAAAGCATAAGCTGCTCACGTGACTGCTTTAATCTGTGTGTGAGTAGGTGAAGCAGAGGTCTGCAGACTAGAAAGCTGCTACATGTATATTATCCCCATGTTCCTTCCTCATCCCCACTGCAGGGAGCCTGCTGGATTTCCTGAAGGATGGAGATGGCAGATTCCTTAAGTTGCCGCAGCTGGTGGACATGGCAGCCCAGGTAACTGAATCAGGGCTGCAGAGTTGGTGCCTCCTCCCTGCTACTGCAATCTCTCTCCTGTTTTTATGGACTTATTATTTATTAAAATAGTTATTCTTCGCCTATAGCAGACAAGCTGTGCTAGGCAAAGTGCAATGTACCCAAAACCATCAGGTTAAAATACAATGTTGACCATTAGCATTTATAGACTTGAGTGCCAGATAGCAGGGGCTGGTGACAATGCACCAAGTGGGCAGGAATATGCAGGCTTAATCCACACAGCTCTGCCTATGCGCTGCCATCCTACATCACTTCATTTGTGGCAAGGTTGTTGAGAAGGATAGTGTCTTATGACTAAGAACTGAACAGAGATGATTGACAGATTGGATTTAACATAAATCAAGTCAATTGCTGGTCAGAAAGCCTTGATTTAAATCATAATTTCCCTACAAGGTGCATTTTTTTTAAAATTTAACCATAGTTTCCCTGTACAGACCCAGATCAGTCCAGACTCCTGGGTTTTGCCTCCCTGCCAGCAGATGGAGACAGAGAAAGTTTCACTGACACTGTACATAACCCCGTGTGCCACCTGCAGTTCCTCGGTATTTCTCTGCACCAGCAGATGGTAGATGGTGTAAAACCTGCAGTCTGGAGAGAAAGAAAGAAACAAAATTAAAAGACAAAATTTCTGGATCCTCCCAGGGGGTTGTGAGGTCCTGATGGGGCCACCCCCCCCCTGGTTTGAGGTAGATGAGCAGAGGGTTGGTGACCCTTGTGATAGCTCGGTCTGGAGGTCTGTGGGGTGGACATCTGGTGGTCCAGATCCCTCATCCCCCATGAGACAGTGGTGGAACCTGTTGGCAGTTCTGCACTGCAAGCCCAGTGGAGCAGGGAAGTGTCCCTTTTATACAGTTTGCCCTGGGCTGGGTTGCTAATGTTTGGCAAAAGGAGATGGACATAGCCAGTGGTCTGGCTCTTTTCTGATTTGCCATGTGGCCTGTGCTCTGGGAACCAGAACCTCGGGTGGTGCTAGCAACAGAGATCCAGGATTTCCTGCCTCCAGTGGATGATAGGGCTGGGTGGTGCAGCAGCTGGACATTGAATTGGCGATCAGACCCCTGGGCCAGGCCACTAGCTAAGGTCAGCAGTTCAAGCCCATCAATACCCTCCCAGCCCCTAAGAGGGTGTTTGCTTGAGCTGGGTTGGAGGAGCAGCATGGAAAAAAAAAAAAAAAAGTCAGACGGCATTCAGCTAAGTTTATTCTTATTTCTTTTTCTATTCCATTCTGAGAGGGGTTTTTCTTTTGTCTCTTTCCTCCTGGTTTTTGTTCTCCCCCTGACCTGGTCGGGACTCCCCATCCCTCCTCTATTGGGCAGCCAGAGTTGGTTGCTACAAAAAAAAAACAATTCAACTAAACTTAATTCAGGGGCAATGGTTATTGAGGGCTGAGCAGGAAGCAGGTGGCAGACGTTGTAGTGTCTAGAGGGGCAACGGTCGTCTCTTGCGACTGTCATTGGGTATGATGGCACATTTCCTTCTCGGAGGAGAGACAGGATGGAGAATCCTGGCTAGGGTATGCAACATGGTGCTGTGAAGCCTGGGGCATGTTCTGAGCTGCCGCAGGATGGGGTCAATCTGCCTGGCGTGCTCGTATGTACTAGGGAGGCTCCCGGTGAGTGTTCTGTGGCGGGCCTAGCTCCCGCCTTCCCACCTGCTTCTGTTTTCAGCATGCCGTGCTCGAAGGGGCCTGCCACATGATCTGCCATATGGACCTCTGAGATGGCAGCCATCTTGGGATCTCCCTTACGATTGGGGTCCTGGCCCTGGGGAGGCACTAGCGGCAGGCAAGGACTCCCCTCCATTCTTGATCCTGGCTCTATTTTGCACCAAGCTGTTTGTGCCTTCGCAAGACTATGGGAAGTGTGTAGGGGGCTACCCCTAGAGTACCAGAGGGCCTCGGTCTGGTTCCTGCCAAGTGGGCACGGCAGCCATTGGGGCACCAGGACCTTCGCGGGAGGACCCTCTGAATATGTTGATCGGGGACGCAGAGAGTTCGATGTCTTTTGAGGGGGGAACAATCCCTCTGGCCTGGAAGATGATTCAGTAATTCATGAAATAAGTTGTTTGATTGAACAGGTGGTTTTGTGCCGGAGGAGTCCAAGCCACAGGAGACTCCGGTATGGGACTCCCATCATTAAGGAGAAACGCAAAACTACCACCATCTTCCCACTCCACCCAGAGGTGGAGAAGATGATGTTGGCGGAATGGGAGTCTCCTCAGACAAGTCTGAAGGGAGTCAATCTCTTTCACCGGCTCTATCCCCCTCCACCTACTGTTTGTGGAAGTTTTTTCAAGTACCAGAAGTTGGTGCATTGGTCACACAGTGACCAGACACACCACTATGCTGGTGGAGGGGTGTGTATCGCATAAAGCCCTCCAGGATAGGAAGATGGAGCCGCCCCTCAGAGGTTTGTTGCTTTGGCCACAGCGGTACAACTCTTGATGTGCTTGGCCCTGGTGATCTGGGCTCTCCGCTGGCTACAGCTTCCCAAGAGCGAGGAGGTGGCCAGGATGAGGCTGTCCTGGCAGATGCCCAGTATGACTTGTTGCAGAGCTCTGCCTGGATGGTGGCTCTTTGGTAGGGGTGCATTGCCTCTTGTGGTTGTGCAATTGGGCAGCTGACTCCAGGTCCAAGAAGCGCATGAAGAAGTTACCTTTTAAAGGCCGCCTACTCTTCAGGGAGGATCCTAGGCCCTCGCTCACCTTCTTCCCTTTCAGGATTCCAGATGCTCGCCACCTGTCCCCCAACCCCACACCACCACCCTGGTATTTCCTCCCCATCCCACGAAAGCAAACCTTTATCTGCTGGCCCAAAAGCAAATGCGTGGAATGCTGCCAAGCAGCTGCTTAACAGGCAGCCCGCAGCCTCGGGAGCATCGTAAATACCCGGAGAAGCGAGCGAGGGAGAGCACCTCAGCCTCAGGAGCATCGTAAATACCCAGGGAAGCGAGCAAGGGAGAGCACCAGTCACAGTCCAGGCAGCCTCCCCAGCAGTCCTGGCTCAAAAATGCCCTCCACTCCTGTTAGAAGTTATAATCCCCATTTCTCTAGAATTTCTGAGCATTAGGATATTGCCAATGAAATGTATCAGTGGAGCTTTATTTTGTTAAAAATAGCATCTTAACATACATTTAAAACCCATCTTTAAAAAAAAAGTCTCTTTTTAATCTGCCTGGATGACTGATGAGTCAGTAAGAACCTATACATTTTACAGGGACAAGAGACGGGGAAATGGATAGAGCAGGTGCAGAGTGTCATCTGTGTAGGGGGTGTGATAAAACTGGTGGATCGTATCCTATTGCCAGTATATCGAAATATTCACTTAGGTCTGCAGAGTAGCTCCTAGAAGAGTGGCAGTCAGATATCTGCCATTTTCCCCCCAGCTCTGCCAGTGGCTCACTCTGCCCCTCTCCTTTGTATATAGATTGCAGCAGGTATGGCCTACATTGAGAGGATGAATTACATCCACCGGGACCTGCGTGCTGCTAACATCCTGGTGGGTGATAATCTGGTGTGCAAGATTGCAGACTTTGGACTTGCGCGGCTTATTGAAGACAATGAGTACACGGCACGACAAGGTAAGTTCTGGGCACCCATTATTGCAAGAGGCTGCTCTTGGTATAATAATTCCACAAGATGCCCAGGCACCCTTTGATCTCACTTGCAGGCATCCAAATCTTATCCCATTGCGTCTTCAGCCAAGCAAATTCACCAGGTTTCTGAGTGTGCAGTTCTCTCACACTGAACAGGATTAATACTGTACTAACACAAGACATATGTGCTTGACTGATGAAGCAGGGAGGAAAAGCTTCCATCTGTGGGATTATGGCCGAATGCCTCCTCCTAAATGCAGTGACAAATAAATGTGTGTTGGGTATAGCCTATCGTGAGTGAGCTTCATTTTACTCTACTGATGTAACCCTGCTCAGTACAGAAAGGACCCTTGGTGACTTAGTGTTGCAGCAAGGGCAGTTTGCATAATGCAGCTAAGATAGATAGTTATTACCAGGGTCCAGCGCTGCGGGATATTGTAGATTTTGTAGTTGCCATAGAGATTGTATATAGGACCTATACTTACTGTGATGTGTAGGTGTTGTGAGTGTGCTGGTGTCTCCTTTCTGTGCTGTCTATGCTTGTGGATCTGCTGTCCATAGTCTGCCCAATTGTCTTTCTCTCTAGTTTTCTCTCACTTTAGGTGGGTGAACATGTAAATTCCCTTATTTAAAATACCATCTCCCCCAACCCCCATGTCTCTCACCCAGCCTCCTCCATCTTGTCCCTACCACTGCCCAACTATATCTGTCCCAAGCAAATTTAAATTCTGTTAGAATAGTGGCCTCTGTTGCCTCCACCACTAGATGAGTCCAGGCATTGTCACCTTCCTTTCTGGTTCCCCTATGTAATCAAACATTCATCTCCCTCATTATCCCCACAACAGGAGCCAAATTCCCAATTAAATGGACAGCACCTGAAGCTGCGCTGTACGGAAAGTTTACCATCAAGTCGGACGTGTGGTCATTTGGAATTCTCTTGACGGAGCTTGTGACAAAGGGCCGCGTTCCCTATCCAGGTACAGGGACATAGATCTTGCATGCTAGGATGTGTGCACACTGTTCCCCAAGCAGCTGTAGACCCCCCCCCATCTCTGAGGAGTCATGTGTGGGGTGCTTTACATGGGGTTGCATGATGCTTAGCAGACAAAGCAGCCTTGAGTTTAAGCACAGCTGCAGGAACATGTGAAGGCAGGCTTTACAGCAGGAGCAAGCCAGCTCTATTTCTGCTGAAGTTGAATCACAGTTCACATTTGCACTGGGAGCAACAGGTGGATTTGCATGTGTAATAAAGCTCATATATACAACTGGAGTAACGTAATCCACTTCAGTCCAGGATGTATATACAAATAGCTACAAGGGATCTGCATGCATTGATCCTGTGTTCAGCTGCGTAGACAGCTGGAGTAACTTGCAAACAGCGAACCAGATTTATTTATTTATTGAAATAAATTCCAGTATTCAGCACAGATTACACTCAGGTACTGTACGTATTTCCCTGTCCCCCCAGGGCTCACAATCTACTAAGGCTTTTCTCCCCTTCTGTGTCTATGGGAAACAAAGCTTAGAAAACAAGGCCCTGAGTTGTACCCGAGGAGATGGAAGGTGAAGGGGCTTGCCCCAGGTCACAAGAAGCAGCAGTGGGATTTGAACCCTGGTTTCCCAGCCTGCTGCTCTGACCACTAGGCTACTCCTCCACACCTTAATGATTTCATTTCTATACGCTTGAAAGGGAAGTAACCTGAACCTCAAAATGTAACAAAAAGTGTTAGCCTCTGTTTTAGATCCCTCAGGCATTTTGATAATTGTTATACCTTATTTGATCTAAAAAAAAAAAGGTAACTTTTAATGTTTTAACATGCATTGTTAATGGTGTGAGCTGCAGGTGTGAATTTTTATTCACACCCCTAACCTGATGTAGCAAATGGCCTTATTTTTTCTCACACGCACTGCTGAATGACAGGGGGCATGTGCTTGAGCTGTCTTCACGAACAAGACGTGCCATTCCGTGTTCATACCTTGAGGTTCTCCATGCTTGTCCCAACTCTTTCTAGGCATGAATAACCGTGAGGTGCTGGAGCAGGTGGAGAGGGGATATCGCATGCAGTGTCCCAGTGGATGCCCATCCTCCCTGCATGAGCTGATGCTGCAGTGCTGGAAGAAGGAGCCTGAAGAGAGACCCACCTTTGAGTATCTCCAGTCCTTCTTGGAGGACTATTTCACTGCCACGGAGCCTCAGTACCAGCCTGGCGAGAACCTGTGAAATCGCAAAGCAGTTTGTTGCTGCCAAGTAGAAAGACAGTTGGATGTGCTATTGCTTTTGAAGAGGCCGGTATCTTTTGGAGCTCTTCCCTGGGGAAGATCACCTTTTCCTTTTTTTAAACTTGTTTTCTTTTGAATCTTGGCCTTATCGGTTGTGCTTGGAAAGGGAAACAGTTCAGCACTGGGAAGAGGATCTTAGTAACAAGTACTGAGAGGACTTCTCCAGGTTCTGTCTCCTGGTCTGTGCCCAGGTGTGACAGATATGCTCTGGGTAAAACCAGGTGACCTCACCTCTAATATGGCTGAAGACTGCTTGAGAAGAGAGGGGGAGCAAGATGATTGAGTAAATTCCAGTGACACCTGCAATCTCTCCCCCCCCCCCCCCAAATAAAACACATGCATGTACCCTTCTCCCCTGACTGATAACTGCACAGACAGAGCCAAGACAATTATGGCTGAATTCCCCACCCATTTATTTTACTGGGATTTGCCTGGGAGAGGGAAGCAGGTAGGGTCAGATGGGCTTTTGGAGATATTAAAACCTGGAACTCCGAAACAAATAGCCTTCAAATACTGGATGCATATTTTCTCATGTTTCTGGGAGTCAAAATAATTAGAAGCCCCAACTTAATAACCCCCCCCCCCCCCAAAAAAAACCCCCAAAACAACCCTTCAGTCTTGGTTCAGGGTTGGCTTATATTAGAGTGGCGTCAGAGGCTTAGGTCTACGCCTGCTAGTTGCAGTACCTTTTGATTCACAGTAGATGGCGCCAAATGACCATTTTTACCCCTTCTTTGGCCCACGTTCTAAGATGCATTTATTATTTTTAATACACTGGGGATGAATTATTTGTAATGAAACCTGTTTTTCTATTCTCTTGCTCTTTACTCCTCTTGTTCTTTAATTTATTTTTATTTGTTAATGAATTGCTTCTTAAGGTTGCGCACTTTGTATTTATCCAAGGTCTTCAGTACCTCTTTATTTATAACATTTAAAAAAATGAAAAAAAAAAAAACAACAAACAAACCCCAAAATAAGGTTTGCTGTTTCTGGGGGTCTCTGTTCCAGAGGAGGAAAAGTTCTGCCTTTCCCATTGGAATGATTCCCCCCAATTGGATAATTCAGCTGTCAGTCACTGGCATGTATCATGTTTTTATGCTGGGTAGACTTGCCATAAAATTGTTCTCTCGCATACTGATTTATTTCAGGTTCATTTGTCTCTTATTATTTTCCAAACTTGAACAAAATGCTAAAGCCATAATGTTTAAATCTTACAGAGAGGTGAATTGCCAGAGACTGACTCTTCTTTCACAAGCTAATGTTGCCAGAACTGTAAATTATTTATATGGAGGAGGAAGATTTCTTATTAATTTGTTAAAAAAAAATTCCAAACCCTATTTTTCTCTTTCCTTGTCAAAGTTTCCCCAACTCTGGTTCATGTGGTTGAGAACCTTTTAGTCCATCACATTTCCCTCTTTATTCACCTTTGGAGGAGGCAGGGCAAATCTGTCCAAAGGCAGCACAGTTTTAAATCTTATTTCCCATTGCACAAATTTGCCCTGCCAAAAATAAAAAAAAATGAATGCCAGATGGAGGAAAGGAATTAGGTTTTTTTTTGTTGAGATTTGTGATGGGAGCTTTGCAATTGGGCATTGTGATTTAAAACGGTGCCGCAGTGTTATGTCAATATTAAACCCTTCTTCCCCTCTCATCGCAAGCAGTGCAATCAGCCAATGGACTCATCTCAATTACTAATCACTTTTTTCACGTGGTCCGTTACTGCACAGGAAGAATGCGCTGGGATAAAGGATGATCCTTCCAAGAGACATTGGTTTCTTATCTCTGCTCCTTGAGGGTCAAACCTGGGACTCTGCCTTTTCCTTCAGTAACTTTTACACTGGATGATTGCTTCAAGCACTTTCAGATGTTTTCGTATGAACTATAAGATTTTTATGCTAGTGAAAATTCATGTTGTTTATACCATCTCTGAGGACTCTGTGCCCATTGCATAAAATCTTTTCTTTGAGTATCTGCCCCATACATTTCCAGGAAGCAGACCCTATCTGTTCACTCGGATACTGGATTGAGCAAAATGCTTTTTATGAATTTCAAGGACAGTGTGAGGGACAGCGACTCAAACTTCCAAGATTAAGAGTTTAAGTGAACATCCATTTTAAAACCATGCCATTTTGGATAATACGTGACCTGTATGCGGGTTTTCTTTTCACTGGTCACTCTTAAGAAGGTATTCTGTGCTTTGGCCATTGGTGAGCTGTAGAAATCTCTCAAACTTCCATGTAATGGGCAAGTATTTTGCATTCTGAGGATATGTCTTAGGTCCTATACTGGTACTGTACAGCAGTCGTGGAAGAGGGTGGAGTCTGGGAAGACTCAGTACCCTATGCACATCCCAGGCTCTCTCTTCCATGTCAGGAAAACCACTGCTTGCTAAAAGGTAACATGCAGTACCAAACATTCCTACAGGCAGGGAGAAACACTTTTGCTGTAAAATTAAGCTTTGACATTCTTTAAGCATCACCTTCCTGCAGACCTATTGACAAAACCATCACACATTCTGCCTCTGCCTGTTTCCTGCTGAACCCAAACTAGCCACTGTGACATCCTGTGATACCCACTTTTCAACATGATGACTCCTAGGAATGCAGAAACATTAAGGAGCTTATGACCTAACCATGTTCCCATAGATACAAAATGGGAAAACCCTTCTAGTACACCTGGCCCTAAGGGAGCTGCTAAGCATTTAAAATATACAGTTTTCAGTTGCTCACTGCCAGATGGAATTTGCATTAAACACCTGGGCTGCCCGGTGACTTTCAGCTTTCTTTCAGTGGGGGCTACCATGTTTGACTGGGTGACTCACAGGTGTGAGCTGACTCCTGTTTAAAGGTGATGCAGTGGGGTGTTGCCTAATAGATCTGTCAGAGGATAGTACAGTGGCTGTTGAGGTGAATCTCAATGATGGATTTCTACCATATATGTGAGAGAATGGTCCCCAATAGGAGCGGGATTGTAAAGAGTGCATTAATTATTCCCTAGTTGTATTTTATTCCCAAAACAAGTTATAATTCATATTCTGCAGTATGTTTGTGTATGCACACACACAGTATGCTGCCTACCAGAGACTCATATGAAATGACTGCTGTTTTTTTTTAATCAATTGTATAAATAAAGAGTAATAAACATTTCTAACAAGAAACTGACTGCCCTATTTTCCTGTTTTTCTTTACCGAAACTCCCTGTGGGAATGAAGGCAGTGGAAAATGGGGGACAGTGACTAGAAGGGTATAAACCAGGGTTGGGAATGTGCTTTAATGTTGGTGCTCTGTTTTTAAAGATGCAGAGCAGGGGCTGTGAACACCTGCAGGGAATACCTGGTTGCTTGATGTTTGCCACAGCTCCTTATCCTGGCTCCATATGTGAAACAGAAGCTGTTCCAGGCCTGATTTTATCCCAGGCAAAGCAGGGCGTGCAAGTTTAATGCATGCAGAATCAGGATAACATCCTTATCCTCTCCCCAGTCCCCAGAGCTGCCAGATAATGGGAAGTCATGAGATTCTGGAAAGCCAGAGTCCATCCTAATCTCCTTTCTCAAAGTTCTTCGCCACCTTGGACTGTTTCCCGGTGTTTTGCAGGACCTGGGGGTTCCTTGGCAGATCTTAGTTCTGTGAGGCAATCATTCCAGTACGATGCAGAGCTATATTTAATTTCTTAGGAAAATGAAAAGTCATGGCATAAGGGACAGTGTCCTATTATGGATTGCAAACTGGTTAAAAGAGAGAAAAGAGAGAGTGGGGCTAAATGGTGCATTTTTCCAGTAGAGAAATGTGAATAGTGGAGTGTCCCAGGGATCTGTTCTAGAGCCAATGCTTTTTAATCAATATAGATATATTTGAGCTCTGACCGACGTGCCATGAATGCGCAGAAGAAAGCAGCTCTGACCAACGTGCTGCGAATGCGCATGCTAGGGAGCTAAATGACTGCTTGGGGCAGCTATGAGAGGCAGTTCCTGGAGGTCCAGATCATGGTGGAATCTGGGACCTGATGCAGTGGGTAACAATGGTGGAGCCGCCTGACAGCAGTGACCGTCACATGATGAAATCTGGTGCCATCACCGGAGGAAGCAGAATAAGTACAATGGGCGAGATGTTTGAATGGAAAAGTGTAATGGAAGAGCCGAAGAAGAAAAACTCTAATTTTCTTCTTCGGCTCTTCCATTACACTTTTCCAAACAAACATCTCGTCTGTTTTAATGGGCTCAACGGCTTGAATATTTATAAACTACCTGAAAATGTGAACAATAAGTGAGGTGATCAAATTTGCAGATGACACAAAATTATTCAAAGTTGTCAAATCACAAGAGGACCTTGCAAAATTAGGAGACTGGGCATGCAAATGTCAAATGAAATTTAATGTGAACAAGTGCAAAGTGATGCACTTAGGGAAGAGTAACCCAGATTATAGCTACAAAATGCCAAGGTTCCACATTAGCAGTCACATTCAGGAAAAGGATCTAGGTGTCATCGTTGATATGTTGAAATCTGCTCAGTGAGCAGCAGCAGCCAAGAAAGCAAATAGAATGCTGAGGGTTATTAGGAAAAAGAGATGTGAATCGGAACCGGAATCGGTTCGGATTCCAGTTCCGATTCACATGTGGGTTTTTTTCCATCGGGCCCGATCACGGTTTTGTTTATCGGCTGCGCCCGAGCCGATAAACAAAAAACCCACCCCGACCCTTTAAAACTAATCCCTTTGCTTCCCCCACCCTCCTGACCCCCCCCCCCAAAAACATTTTACAGGTACTTGGTGGTCCAGTGGGGGTCCCGGGAGAGATCTCCTGCTCTCGGGCCGTCGGCTGCCACTAATAAAAATGGCGCCGATGGCCTTTGCCCTTACCATGTGACAGGGTATCCGTGCCATTGGCCGGCCCCTGTCACATAGAGGGAGCACTGAATGGCCGGCGCCATCTTTAAAAATGGCACGGGCCATCCAGTGCTCCTACCATGTGACAGGAGCCGGCCAATGGCACGGATACCCTGTCACATGGTAAGGGCAAAGGGCCATCGGCGCCATTTTGATTAGTGGCAGCCGACAGCCCAGGAGCGGGAGATCGCTCCCCGGACCTCCACTGGACCACCAGGTACCTGTAAAATGTTTTTGGGGTGGTCGGGAGGGTGGGGGAAGCAAAGGGATTAGTTTTAAAGGGTTGGGGTGGGTTTAGGGGTTATTTTTGTGTGCTGTTTTTCCCGCCCTCCCCCAAAACGATAAGAGAACCCCCACGATCAATATCGTGGGGTTTTCCTATCGTTTTGGGGGAGCCCCCGATTTCTGACGATTTTGAAAATATCAACAATATTTTCAATTGTCCGAAGCCCGATTCACATCCCTATTAGGAAAGGAATGGAGAATAAAACAGAGAATATCATAATGCCTCTGTATCCTTTATGGTACAACATCATTTATTTATTTAAAAACTTTTCTATACCGTTGCTAAGTTATGTACCATCGCAACGGTTTACAAATAGGCACAAATAGTGTATATATAGGTGGGTTTCGTACATTCTAACAAGTGAGTATTGTATGCAGTTCTGGTCACTACATCTCAAGAAAGTTATAGCAGAATTAGAAAAGGTACAGAGAAGGGCAACTAAAATGATAAAGGGGTTGAAACGATTCCCCTATGAGGAAAGACTAAAGAGGTTTAGCTCTTCAGCTTGGAGAAGAGACGCCTGAGGGGTGATATGATGGAAGTCTATAAAATAATGAATGGTTAGGAATGAGTAAATGCTAATCTGTTGTTTACTCTTTCAAAGAGTACAAAGACCAGGGGACACACAATTAAGTTACTAAGTGATACATTTAAAACTAACAAGAGAAAATATTTTTGTACTCAATGTATAATTAAGCTCTGATATTCATTGCCAGAGGATGTGGTGAAAGCTATTAGTGTAGCTTTTAAAAAAGGTTTGGACAAGTTCCTGGAGGAAAAGTCCATTAACCATTAATAAGATAGAGATGCAGAAATCCATTGCTTATTCTTGGGATAAGCAGCTTGGGATCAATCTACCTCTTGGGATCCTGCCAGGTACTTGTGACCTGGATTGGCCACTGTTGGAAACAGGATCCTGGGCTTGATGGGCCTTTGGTCTGACCCAGTATGGCAAGTCTTATGTTCTTATTAATCTGGAAAGATTTGGCTTTTCCTAATGTGTAGCTCCACTCAGTGAAGGAGATGATGCACTAGGGGCCAGAGTTTGAGCAAGGCCTGCTATGATTAATCACTAGATTTTCTTGCATGTCGGAAAACGTGCAGCATGACAATTGCCCATCATGCCTGAATCTTTTTTTTATTTAACCATAATTGATTTCCTGCCATGCTGGCTCACATCATGGTGGAACATAATACATAAAATAATCCGTAAACACATAAAATTAAATAATCTAAAATCTAATAATTATAAACCTGTCATAAGCCTCATCAAAAGCAGGGCACTGTATGTAATTCCTCACTCTTAGTAAAACCTAACTTAGCCATCCAAACTGTACCTGACATTGAACATCTGCTATTGCAATAGTCTTAGTTCTTATTCCTTAGGCCAGGGGTGGCCAACTCCAGTCCCCGAGAGCCACAAACAGGACAGGTTTTCAGGATATCCACAACAAATATGCATGACAGAATTTGCATACCATGGAGGCAGTGCACACAAATCTGCTTCATGCTTATCCGTTGTGGATATCCTGAAGGACTGGAGTTGGCCACTCCTGCTCTAGGCAAAGCAGCACGACTGAATGCAATATTAGGAGTTAACGACAGATTAGGTTTTGTTGAAGGTGCCTCTAATCACTGCTGCTGGTGATGACCTCAGCCATTCAACAGGCAGGGATTTCGAAAAACATTTGGCCAAATATTATGGGAAGCTTCTACACGAACACTGAAAGACTAAGAAGATGATCTTAGACTTAATTCCGACCTCCCACAGCAGCCAGGGCAAGTCCCGGAAAAGAGGGGAAAGACAATCAAACGCTGCAGCTCCCGCCAAGACTTGTGCAGCGGCGTATCGGAGCAGCTATGGCTGCTTCAGACATGTGCCCACCATTCCCTGGCAGAGGGAGCTGCAATAGTCAGAATCTCGGCAATGGTTGCCAGAAGTGGCTGCATAAGGACTGTGACCTGACTTGCATTGTTCATAAGGCTGATGTTTATTTCATTCATATTGGTGCCTTTCACCACCAGAGTCGCACCAAATAAATTGACCTGCCCGCCGTCACAGCAATTGCGAACAGCAGAAGTGGCTGAGAAGGGAAGAGGTGCTGCTAGTTCCCAGTTCCCAAATTTAGGAGAAACTTGCTGAAACTTGAAATGGTGCTGTCTCAACCAAGGGAGAAATTATACAATTAAAAAAATAAAAAATTGCAGGTAACACTAATCTCTTCTTTGGCTCCTAACTCCTACCAATAGTTTTTGACCTCTAGGTTTTTTTTAATAACAAAAATAACAGAACCTCATATTTTCTATCGTGACTAATTTATTTTTAATCTATAGCCCTCCATATTGTCTTTTGGGGTGGCAGAGGTTCTAATTTTGACCCAATGCATCTATGGATTTTTTTTCACCATTTCTCCAAGAAAAGCAGAGTTGCCAGTCAGTGCATGCAGTGGGCTAAAAGCTGGGCTAGCTGGACCTGCTCCTGGTATCAAGTCACTTGGAAGCCCTGCTCTCTCTATCTGTTCTGAGTCTCCCTGGTTCTCGTGTTGGTTAATCTTGGGTTTATGAATAGTTTTCCTATACCAGCCTGAGCCAGGAGATGCAATCGGTACAGAACTGCTTGCTGAGTCACAAACCATATTGTAATCATTCCCTTCATTGATATGGACCAGGCAGTGTAATTGAAGAGAAAGCAAGGACCTTAGTGAAGGGTGATGCTGGTTTCTAGTTTCTGAAATACATTGCTTGGTTCTTAATCTTACTCTAGGTGGAATCTATCTGCCCCAGGTTTAGTGGCATCCACTGTTTCAGGGCTGGTCTGCTGGTGCATGTGGATCATTTTGACTGTGGTCACCCTGAGAGTGGCAGGAGAAAGCCCCGGGCTGGCGTAAAATTTGCCACAATGGAATAGGAGCATTGGCATGCGGGAAATGTTTTGAATTGTGGGGATTAGCTAATCTACATGTACTTTATATGCGATGAGTGCGATTAGCTTCGTGGGGGTTTGGACACGTGTTTTGGGCGCACTAATCCCCTTCTTGCATCAAGTGATATGGACACACATCCAAAACACGCATCCAGTTGCATGTAAAGCCCTGCATTCGGCTGAGTGCACTATATTGAATTAGTCTGAATATTGTCCCTATGCAGAAGGATGAGTTGTGCACTGCTCTGCCCCATCCCTTTCCCTACAATACTGTATAAGATGGCAGAGCAGTCCGTCCTGTTGTTCCTCTTGTGCATTAAGTAAGTACTCTGCCTCATCACTCAGCATATCATACTCTGTAAAACCAAAATGGCAAACTCCAGCCTTCCAGGCTACAACCAGGTTTCCCACCAGGAACGGTCATGAGATTATATCTGCATACATTTGATCCAAGAACTTGGCTCATTTCATTTGCACAGTTTGGCTCTGCTGAAATCCAGAGCTGGCTGCAGCTCCTCAGGTGCAGACAGAGTGCACTGTCCCTGATGTGTAAAAGGATGCTCTCTGCCATCCCTCAGCATGCACATATACAAACAATCCCATCTCCCCCTCTCCTTCCCAAGCCACCTGCAGCAGCTGTGAGAGCCCAAGCCCCTGACGCTGGTCCGGCCCCTGGCTCACAGCCCGGACTCCTGGTCTGGCACTGAAGAGCACGTGCAGCTCCCCTGGGTCTGGCTCCTGTGTTTTATTAATCAGTTTGTTGGGAAGCTGCATTCAAACAATAAAAGTCAAAGCTTGTTACAGGAGGCATAGTGAGACCATGCTTTATCCTCTTAACTTCTGTGCAAGCCAGTGCCCACCTTATCTCATCCAGACTTAGACCTCAGGTACTGAAGCGGGCGGGGGGTGGAGATGAACCCAACAGCCTTATGGTGGGGGTGAGGAAGGCAAAAAACAAAACCAAACCCCAACAGCACAGGTCAGAAACCCATGAGCCGGCACGGAGGAGCATTCCTAGCAGAAAGTGAGTGTCTGGGTTATTGCAGGAGCGGGGGAGGGGAGCTTTCTCTGCTCTCACATTCCGGGTTCCCAGGCCCCCTGCCACTTTCACCCCCTGTGTTACCCGGCACAGTACAGCCCTCCATTTAAAGAATCAGCGGGGCCCACGCTTCCTATGCCAGAACATCGTGCTGCACCCTGGAATAGCTGGACGGCCGTGTGCCTACCCCGAAGAGCCTACACTTTAAATCGGAGCAAAGGGAGGGTAAGAAGAGGGAATGCTGCCTACCAGAGTTTAATTAGAAGTCAAATTCATCCCGTCTGGGTCTTAGAAAGGGAAAAGGGTTGCAGATTCTGCAGGCAGCGGGACCAGCAGAGGAGATGTGCCCAGGACGCCTTCTCCCATTTTGTTACTAATTTGCAAGACTGGATTCATAATAACTTGGCCGCAGGCTTTATCGTTCAGCCCTGGGGCTACTGACAATTACTGCGCCCCGGATTGCGCGGGGGGGGGGGGGAGAGGCAATCCGCTCGGCTTCTTGCTTTCCTTAGCTTTCTCCACTGAGGGCTCTGCTGGTCTGGGCCTCCTCTGTCTGCTCTCTCTCTGCCTCCAAAGAAGAAAGGACCGGAACCAGTCCCGGGCTGGGTCCAACAGCAGCAGAGACACAACACATTGCATGAGCCTTAGCTGCTGGGATTTTGTCACCTTTTCATTTTTGGAAGTCCACGAATGCCATAAATACAAATCTAGACCTATTTTCAGGATTTTGAAGAGCTGGCGATTTATTTGAAAATTCTCCAGATCGAGGTATAGGAAATATAGTTGTAAAATTCCTTCCGGCATCCTAAAGTGCCCCTCCCCCTCCCCCCAGCTGCTGTCGTTTCGTTTCTCCATCCCTCCCTTCTCCAGTCTCCAGATCAAATCATCCTTATTCAGGGCGCCGCCCGAGCTGGCTGCTCGGCATTTAGTTTTTGTGTTTTGAATTGGGGAATCTTGTGAAGGAATGGCATTGTGCTAAAATCAATCTTACTGTGAGCAGGTGCTCTGCCAGCTTCCTTACACTGCTCTGCCTATGCACCTCACTCCTTTCCTGCAGCACCCCCTGCTAGTCCTGCATTGAGACCCTCCCCCCTCACACCTGCCTTGCAGCACCCCCTGCTATTGCTGTACTGAGACCCCCACCCACAGCTCTTCTAGTGCACCTCAGTCCTGCCCTGCAGCACCCTCTGCTATTCCTATACTGAGACCCCCACCCACAGCTCTTCTAGTGCACTTCAGTCCTGCCCTGCAGCACCCTCTGCTATTCCTATACTGAGACCCCCACCCACAGCTCTTCTAGTGCACCTCAGTCCTGCCCTGCAGCATCCCCACCCAGAGCTCTGCCAATGTACCTCAGTCCTGCCCTGCAGCACCCTCTGCTATTCCTATACTGAGACCCATACCAACAGCTCTTCTAGTGCACCTCAGTCCTGCCCTGCAGCACCCTCTGCTATTACTGTACTGCTAGTGCTAGTGCACCTCAGTCCTGCCCTGCAGCACCCTCTGCTATTACTGCACTGCTAGTGCTAGTGCACCTCAGTCCTGCCCTGCAGCACCCTCTGCTATTACTGCACTGCTAGTGCTAGTGCACCTCAGTCCTGCCCTGCAGCACTCCCCAGTCCTGAGACACCCCTCCCCCCACAGCTCTACCAATGTATGCAATCCTGCCCTGCAGAGGACACTCCTATTCCAGTACTAGCTCAGTCAGGATCTCCTTATACTATGTCATTGGGAGCTTCGGTCCGGACTGATAGGAGCCTGTCATGGGAAGTGCAGGAAACGAGCAGGTTGGAATGTGACAGATTTGGAAATGGAGGAGCAGAGCAGGGCGGGGGAGAAAAGAGAACAGGAAAGGAAAGAAGTTATTAAAGTTTAGAAGCACAGTACAGTGTGGGGTATGAGAGGCCAAGAAACGGAAGAGGGAGGGAGGGATGCAGGCTCCAGCCCTACGATGCCTCCTTCCATACAGGATGCCACGCACTCCCTGCATCTGGGTCACATCCCGTACCACGCGGCCATGCCACCTCATTAGAGTCCTTCTCTGCACTGCTTTGCTAATTAACATCTGGTCAGCATGATGGATGCCCACAAGGGCAGAGTGTTCCTTACCAGTCCCAGAGCCCTGTAGTACACCTTCAGCAGTAACTGGAAGGCATTCAGTTCTCCCATCCCGAGTGCAAGGGATCGAGGGGGCGGGGGCAGGGGCACCGCAGGAGAAGGAGTCCCCTATGCACTTAGGGAGAGAGAGAATCTAGCTCTCTGGCTCTTTCTGTCTCCAGCTCTGATTCTGTCTGTATCTGATTGTCTGTGTCTCTCCCTGCTCTGTTTCAGATGTGACTCTTCCTCATCCTCCTATACCCTGCAGGAGAGAGCCCTCCACCCCGAATTCTGGCCAACCCCAACCCTCCCTTCTCAGGAAGAAAGGGACAACATGTCACCTTGTAATGGAGTCCAGTAGGGATGGGTGGGCTGGATTCCAGCTGTGGCTATGGCTAATGAGCGGTGCCACAGGCTGGAGACCAGGAATGAGGCTCCCGCGTCTCCCGAGTACCGGGGAATTTACAGACCAGGGCTGAAGGGGTCACTCGGTCCCAGCCTCACTCACTCACCGGCTGCTGTCAGGGAGCGCAAGAGAAAATCAATGGTGATTATTCATTCCCCTGGTCACACAGGCTTTTAAAACCCTTGCAAACAGAGCCATAAAGAGAAGCAGATGGGATGGAGGAATGGGAGCTGAGGCAGCAGGAACAAATGAGTTTTATAGCAGAGAGACGAACTGGAGTCTCTGTTGCTGGGTACTAGAGTGTAATATCCTGCCTCCCTCTAGCACCATTCCCCAGCCCCGTCATGTCTCATCCTATCTCAGCATTCACAGCTCTTCCATCTCTCTCTCTCAGCATCCACAGTTCTGCCAACTCTTTCTCTCTCTCTCTCTCTCTCAGCATCCTCAGCTCTGCCATCTCTCTCTCTCTCAGCATTCACAGCTCTTCCATCTCTCTCTCAGATCCACAGTTCTGCCAACTCTTTCTCTCTCTCTCTCTCTCTCTCTCTCAGCATCCTCAGCTCTGCCATCTCTCTCTCTCTCAGCATTCACAGCTCTTCCATCTCTCTCTCAGATCCACAGTTCTGCCAACTCTTTCTCTCTCTCTCTCTCTCTCTCTCTCTCAGCATCCACAGTTCTGCCATCTCTCTCAGGATCCACAGTTCTGCCATCTCTCTCTCTCTCTCTCTCTCTCACTCTCTCTCAGCATCTACAGTTCTGCCATCTCTCTCTTCTCTCTCTCTCAGCATCCACACATCCTCAGCTCTGCCATCTCTCTCTCTCTCTCTCAGCATTCACAGCTCTGCCATCTCTCGGGATCCACAGTTCTGCCAACTCACTCTCTCTCTCTCTCTCTCTCTCAGCATCCACAGTTCTGCCATCTCTCTCTTTTCTCTCTCTCAGCATCCACAGTTCTATCATCTCACTCAGGATCCACAGTTCTCTCTCTCTCTCTCTCTCTCTCAGCATCCTCAGCTCTGCCATCTCTCTCTCTCTCTCTCTCTCTCTCTCTCAGCATTCACAGCTCTGCCATCTCTCTCTCAGTATCCACAGTTCTGCCAGCTCTCTCTATCTCCTCAGAATCCACAGTTCTGCCATCTCTCTTTTCTCTCTCTCTCTCTCTCAGCATCCTCAGATCTGCCATCTCTCTCTCTCTCTCTCTCTCTCTCAGCATTCACATCTCTGCCATCTCTCTCAGGATCCACAGTTCTGCCATCTCTCTCTCTCAGCATCCACAGCTCTGCCATCTCTCTCTCAGCATCCACAGCTCTGCCATAACTCCCTATGGGCAGGCTGGGTGGACCAATCGGCGCTTTTTTTGCCATCTTCTGGTTTCTATCCTGCCATCCAGAATCCTTAAGCTTGAGACAAACGCTTGTCCAATAAACTTCTTTTATTGGAGACGATCAATTACTTCTTCTCTACCCAGGAATCCCAATTAATTGGCTTCTATTGTACCAAACATAACCCAACATTATTTCTGGCAAAATGTGGCTGTCTGTTATTAAATAGTAAATCCAACAGAGTACAAATCGAAGCAATATGCCCAAAGTGATCTCAGATTCAGACCGGCCCATCCCCTGTAGGGCAGAGAGGATGGTAGGTGAGACAGTCAGAAAGACTGGGGTTTTAATTGTATTTTTAGGTGTTCACAAGCAAGTCTTTCCTTTGCCAATCTTTCTGTTGTTTGTTTGTTTAAGTCCCTCGCTCGTGCCTTATTAGGGCATGTTAAAATGAATGTAATCATTGTTTAAATCCTCTTCTTGTGTATATCGATTATTAGGGCATGTGGCATACAAGAGGAGGAAGGAGTGAGTTGGTGGTCCTGGGGACAGAGATCCTAGGCATCTTCTAGCGATCAGGGCCCCGTCTCCGCAGGGCTGGGAGCTGCTCCTGAGGGCTCCAAGCCCCCCTTAGATGCCAGGGAAGAGACAGGTGAGAAGGGGAAGCAGATAAAGAAGAGGTGGAAATACGCAGGAGAGAAAGGAAATGAGAGTAACAGCATGGA
This sequence comes from Rhinatrema bivittatum, assembly GCF_901001135.1. Lineage (NCBI taxonomy): Eukaryota > Metazoa > Chordata > Amphibia > Gymnophiona > Rhinatrematidae > Rhinatrema > Rhinatrema bivittatum. The sequence goes on from NC_042625.1 coordinate 87,463,603, forward strand.
ACAAGAGACCTTCAAAAGACAAAATAAATAAAGACAGCGAAAGAAGGAAAGGCAGAGACTGGGAGTAAGAAGAGAAAAATGGACAGAGAAAGACAGGACGGGTGAAAGCTTGGGAGAAAGAACTCTTTGCATGAACATCTGCCTTTTGCAAGGTGCCAGAATGAATGCGGAGGTGGGGAGGGAGGACAGGAATCCAAGCAAAGTGTAATCGGTGCTAGCTCTCCTCAGCACCTTTCTGCCCTGCTTGGGTGGAAATCGCGAGGAGATCTTTCGCGTGACTCTGGATTGTCTCACGGTGGACGATTAAATGCTACTCCATATCTGCCCAGACTTGCTGGCATAACGCAGCAATACAACGTGAAACAGATAAGAAGGTGCCATTACTACTTGCCAAGTGCAGGAAATGATGAGAAGCCCAACTCGTTTAAATGCAAACAGCAGAGCTCTCGGGAATGGGAAGTAAACAAACAAGGAACGATGTCCCCCTCCGCCTCCCCCTCCTCACCTGCCCCTGTTCACCTCAGGCCATCTGCTGACCTCCCCGTATTGCGAGCATCTCCAGTCAGGGCAGCATTTGGCACAGCCCCCACCCCTGAGCACAGCTTGGCATCTTCAGCAGCCTGGGGGGCTGGGGAGAGGCGGTGTATCCTTACAGCACCCTTCCCTCCCAGGATGGCAAGAGAAGGAACAAACGAGCCTTTCTCTCTGGGCTCAGGGATAGCCCTCCGGCTCCCGGGATATCACCGCTTCACTGCCTGTGAAAGATTCTTTGTCCTCTCCCCTTCTCCATCCTTTCCAACTCGCCAACCACTCCTTCTCAGCCAGCAGAGCAAGAGGACTTTAGCAGACAATATGTAACAATTTAGTCATATTTTTCCTGAAAATATATGTCTATGGCTGTAGAATTGCATTTCCCCTTTCCAAATAGTGCTAAACTTGACCTAAGAGAACCCTCAGTCCCAACCATCATTTACGAAGGGAAACCAGGCAGAGAGTAGTATGACGTCATAAGAGATGCCCTTGAAGCTGGGAGCTCAGGGAGACGTGGTGCAGTGAGGACCATCCCAGGCTAGGACCTGTTGAGAAAGCACAGAGAGGGCAAGAAACAGGGGAAGTACCTCTTTCTGTTAAAATCAGTATCCTGGTAGCTGAAATGCAGGGGATATGATTATTTATTGGACTTTATACACCGCCTGTAGAACAAATTATCCAGGTGGTTTACAAATTAAAACATACCCAATAATCCAAATGCATAAAACGTATTCACAATCTGCATACAGTAAAAGCACAAACAATTGGGCCAATACAGTAAAGTCTGCGGGAGAGCGGGCAAATGCCCGCTCTCCTGTGCACGCAATTCACTATTCAAATTAGGCCCAGCGGTAAAAACAGGCAAAAGGAGGCGCTAGGGACACTAGCGCATCCCTAGCGCCTCCTTTTGGGCTGTCAGCGGGTTTGACAGCCGACGCTCAATTTTGCCGGTGTCGGTTCTTGAGTCCGCTGACAGCCACAGGCTCGGAAACTGGACGCTGGCAAAATTGAGCTTCCGGTTTTCGACCTGACAGCCACAGGCTGACTTCAAATTTTTTTTTTTTTTACTTTTGGAAAATTTCGGGACCTCCGACTTAATATCGCCATAGTCAGAGGGTGCACAGAAAAGCAGTTTTGGGCACTTTTCTGGTGCCCGAAGAAATTAGCCCCTACCTTTGGGTAGGGGCTAATTTCTGAAAGCAAAATGTGCGGCTTGGCTGCACATTTTGTTTTCTGAATTGTGCAGGAATACCTAATAGGGCCATCAAAGTGCGTTTGCATGTTGCAGGCGCTATTAGGTTTGGGGGGTTGGACGCGCGTTTTCGGCCGCTTACTGAATAAGGGGTAACGCTAGTGCATTGAAAACACGCGTCCAATAGAGGGTTAACTGTATCGGCCTGAATGTGGGGAAGGAAGAAACACTGTGGGCTTCTTGAAAAAATATGATGGCACTTCCATTTAGATTGTTGTAAATCAGACAGAAGAACTGGACAAAGATCTGGCCGAAGGCATCCAAAAAGTGGGTAAAAGGGAGATTTTTAATCTGTCGGATGTGGATTGAAGCATCCCTGCTGCAGAATCTGTAGGGGATAGTCAGACTGTGGATGTCTTTCAAGGGGATTTGCTTAGACAAATGGTAGTAGTAGAACCATGACGGGAGGAGCGATACTGGACCTGCTGCTCACAAATGGAGCCAGTATTTCTAACGTCTGGGTCGGTGCCCATCGAGCGCCAGTGATCAGACGCTTTGGTCTGGTTTGATCTAGCAGCTAAGACAGAGAGACGAAGATGAAAGCCATGGATTTCAGAAATACAGGCTTTGTTACATTGGGGAAGTGCCTACCTGAGGAGGAACTGGAAGGCTGGGAGGAGATGGGAGAAGTGAAGCAACAGTGAGCTAAATTAAAAGGAGCTATAAGAAAGGCAACAAATCTTTGTGTAAGAAAAGTAAATAAAAGTAAGAGGAAAAGGAAACCGATCTGGTTCTCTAAAGAGATGGCTGAAAACATAAAGACAAAAAGATCAGCATTTAAAAAGTTCAAAGGAACAGAAAAAGAGGCTCACAGGGAAGGATATCTGGTGAAGCTGAAAGAGACGAGGAAAGCAATCAGGCTGGCAAAAGCTCAAGCAGAAGAAAGGATCATCAAAGAGGTAAAGCGAGGTGACAAACATTGTTCAGATATATCAGAGAAAGGAGGGAGGCCAGAGGTAGATTTGTAAGATTGAAAGGAGACAAGGGTCATGGTGTGCAAAAAGAGGAGAAAAAAGCAGAAACATTAAACAAGCCCTTCATATAAGTGTTAAGCACAGAAGACCATAAGGAAGAGCCATTGCTGGTGAATAAGGGCACGGACGGGAGGGGGTGACCACTGCTGGTGAGTAAGGGCATGGATGGGAGGGGGTGACCACTGGTGGTGAGTAAGGGCATGGATGGGAGGGGGTGACCATTGCTGGTGAGTAAGGGCACGGATGGGAGGGGGTGACCACTACTGGTGAGTAAGGGCATGGATGGGAGGGGGTGTCCACTGGTGGTGAGTAAGGGCATGGATTTAAGGGGGTGACCATTGCTAGTAAGGGTACAGATGGGAGGGGTGACCACTGCTGATAAGAGCATGGATGGGAGGGGGTGACCACTGCTGGTGAGTAAGGGCATGGATGGGAGGGGGTGACCACTGCTGGTGAGTAAGGGCACAGATGGATGGGAATGGGGTAGTTACCACTCCATTTACAGAAGAGAGTTTTGGGGTGGAACTAGTGAAACTGAAAGTGGACAAGGCCATGAGGCTGGATGAGGTACACCCCAGGATACTGGGGGAGCTCAGAGAGGTGCTGATGGGTCTGCTGAAGGACCTGCGCAATAGATCCCTGCAAATAGGAGTGGTGCTTCGGGATTGGAGAAGGACAGTGGTGAAGCCTGAAAGAACAGGCAGGTTAGCCTGACCTCAGTGATGGGAAAGCTAATGGAGACTCTGCAGAAGGAAAGGAGAGGGAACTATCTGCAATGCAGTGGATTTTTTTTATCCAAGGGGAAGATCCTGTCAGACAAATCTGATTGACTTTCTTGATTGGGTGACTGCCACTTGATGTGATTTAGCTAGATTTCAGCAAAGCTTTTGATACTGTCCTACATGGGAGGCTCATGAGCAAACTGAAAAGCCCGGGAATGGGTCCCAAGGTGGTGGAATAGATCAGATATCGGTAGACTGGCAGATGACAGTGAGTAGTGGTAAATGAAACCTATTCTGAGAAATGAAGAGTAATAAGTGGAGTGCCTCGGGGATTGGTTCTGGGCCAGTTCTGTTTAATATCTTAGAAGGGTGAGAAGGAAAAGTTTGCCTTTTTGTGGATGACACTGAGACCTGCAACAGAGTGGACACCCCTGAAGGAGTAGCACGGATGAAAAGCAACCTAAGACACCTCGAGGTTTACGTTTTGGCAGTTGGGATTCAGTGTCAAGAAGTGCAGAGTCATGCATTTGGGGTGCAGAAATCAAAAGGTATTGTACATGATGGGGGGAGAGGAGCCTAATGTGCATGGATAGGGAGATAGTGTCTGATGAAGCAATGTGATAAGGCAGTGGCGAAGGCCAGAGGAATGATGGACTGTACAAAGAGAGGCTTAATCAGCAGGAAAAAAAAGAGGAACATAATGATGATAATGTCCCTGCACAGGTTGTTGGTGAGGCCTTATCTTGAATACTGTATTCAGTTCTGGAGACCAGATCTCAAAATGGATCGAGACAGAATGGAGATATTCCAGAGAAAGGAACCATAATGGTGTGGGATCTTCACCAAAAGAAGGACCTAAATATGTATTCCCTGGAAGAGAGACAAGGGTGATACGATGCAGACTTTTAAATACCTAAAAGGTATTAATAATACATAGGAATCAAACCTTTTTTGATGGAAAGAAAACTGAAGAACAAGGGGACATAACATGAAGCTCCAAGGGAGTCGAGTCAGAACCAACCTCAGGTAGTATTTCCTCATGCAACGAGTTGGCGGATAGGTGGTGAAAACAAGAACAGGAATGGAATTCAAAAGGGCATGGGATAAACTCCAAGGCTAAAGGATGGAGAGGAAGAAAAGGGTAACCCGTATTGCCTGGGGTAACCTGCACAAAATAACAATTACCCTAAAAATAAAATAGAAAAACAAAACAAAAGATTGCTGGGCAGACTGAATGGACCACTTTTCTGCGGTTATTTTACAACGTTACTGTGTTGTGTTCCGGTAGTACTCAGAAACAGTACTGTAGAAATGCACCAAAAGGTATGCATGTGGAAATAGGCTCTAAACATTTAAATAAATACTTTTGGTTACGTTTAACTTAATATGTGTAGCTAGTGACTATGGATGGACTCTTGCCCGATTTTGAGCCATATTTGTAAGTCACCAAACTATCCACTAGAGGTCACTGTAGATACATAGCAGTTCAGATGTACATAAACAGGTCCGGGAGAGAAAGAGTACCAGGATCATGCTTCCCACATGTATTTGCATCCCTAAGAGGAAGGTCCCTTATGCTGTTTCTGTTATTTTTTAGTTAGAAAATAGTGACTGTGCTGTGAGTTGGACGCTATGACTTGAAAGCAGTCCCTGCCACTGCATGTACAATACACTGGGGACATGGCAGCATGACAAAACATGCAGAAGTTTGAAACTTATGACCACTAAATTAACACCACCCTGGTGGTTTCCCACTCTTGTGTTAATTTAGTCATCTTTCTGCCAATCTTTGCCCCAAAGAGCCTACAAACTCAACATCAGCAAAGAGCGAAAGCAATGTCCAACAGCACTAAGGGCCTGATTTCCTATACAAACAAAATAGAGAGGGAAAAGCTTATTAACTCAGCCCTAAATGTCTTGTAATAATCAATAGGCATTCTTATAGATGATGCCACTTTTAGGCAATGGATACCCATACCATAGTCTACACATTATTAAACATGTGGAAGAGAGCTATAAAAATATTATTCACCAGACAGCTCGTTGATTGGAATTTGGCAGGGAAATAGAGTTGCGGGACCCATTTTATGGAATTCCCTTCCCAACCCTCTTCGTTCAATTTCAAATCCTTCCCATTTCAAAAAATCACTCAAAACTTATCTTTTTCAATTAGCATTTAAAACACCCACTCCAGAATAAACATAAAGTCGCATTCACCCCTTCATTTACAGTCACCATCATACTTCTCAACTCGTTTTCATTTCATTTCCCCTCCCTTCCTTTGCTTCCCAACCGTTCCCTACTTTTTGGACACACTCTGTCATTTCTCTACCCCCTTCCCTTCCCCCCCCCCCCCCTATATTATTAGAAAAGTCCCTCGGCAACAGTTTTTATATTTTTATTTATTTTATTAAACACGTGTTTATTTTTAGCCGGAATTCGTTCCGGCTATTAAGCAATTTTATGTATTTTTAATTTTATTTAATTATTACCTTTTTCTTTTTATTCTTTTATTTTATTATTTTTCTCCAATGTAAACCACTTTGACAAAATCTAATTTTATAAAGTGGTATATAAATTCCTTTAAATAAAATAAATAAATAGGCTGTGTGAAGAGGTCTGCTTTTAGCACTGTTATTTCTACATCAGACACGGTGCTGTACAAGGTAAGTGACTTGGTTAGAAAATTCCTTGCCCCAAGGAGCTTACAATGGAATGCACTTTATAGTAAGAGTTCTCCTGTACCTGGCCACTGTGCTTTGGTAAACCTGGGCAGCCTGTTCTCCTGCCTGAGGGGTCCTCTCTATGCCAGGATGTCATCCAATATGTTTACTGTTCCCATACTGTGCTATGCAAGGTTCCAGGACAGTGGAGCTTGGGCATGGAAACATTAAAGAAACCAGATGTTTTGTCCTTAATATAACAGTGTCTTCTGAACAGCGCCCAAAGTCTGATGTTAATGGGCCCGGTCGATGTGCCCTATTCACTTGTCTGTTTTCACCCCTCACAGATACATAACCTTCACAGTAAACACTTATGGCTCCAAATGAAAGAAAAGCCACTTCCAAGAACTGTCTAAAACCGCAAATTCCTTCCGCACGATGCTCTGCCTTATTTGCTGCCAGAGCCGACTGATTGCCCCTTGCAGTGTCCTTAGTAGAGAGGCAATTCAGTAAAAGTTGTATTGGTTCTCTTCGCAGGGACTGCCCTGATTGCACGCATTTCCATGAGACAGAAAGGGGGACCCATACAGATGAAGGACTTTTCAGGACTAGTAGTCAGGTCCCTAATAAAATGGGGTCCTTACACAGGGATTGGATCAGAAAAATCCCATTGAAATAATAAGGAACAAACGTCCGCGCTTACAAAGATAGGAAGAGCAGGCCTCACTGTTAGCAAATTCCTCAAAATGAATTACAGATTCCATCCTTCACGATTTGCTCTTAGCCTGGACAGCTGCATTCATACAATCGTAAATAGATTTTTAAAAAATGACTTCCTTAAATAACTTTGTTTTGGCACATCAATATCAGAATGGTTATTTTGAAGCATATCTGAAAAAGGCTCATTTATTTATAAATGTATGTATGATTTTATTTTATTTTACAGATGAAGTTTCACATGGAGAGATAGTTATTGTGTTACTGTTTTATGGCTGTGACATTGTTATGCATTATTTGTTGATTTCTCGTAAGTGGCTGTAGGTGATCTGCTTAAGGCTGGGGAAGCACTGTAGAAGTGATTTCAAATAGATAAAAGTGCAGCAGCCACTTTTGGGATGAATATTAGATTGCAACTGTTTATGTAACTGAATTCCGCAGGATGGAAAGTGAAATATTCCAATCAATCAGTGAAGAGTAACATAAATACCGGGGCCAGGTAGAGAAAGGTCCTAGGGACTTGCATCTCAGCTCCCTGGGTCTAGGTCTCTTGGCTTGTACCATGCATTGCATCTTGCTGCATGCCTGCCTTATTATCTTATTTTCCCGAAAAAAAAAATAATGACCTACAGTAGCCAATTAGATCGACCCATTCAGCTTTACAAGATTGCTCCCTTCACTTTCACCAGTGTAGGGTTACTGGGGAAGAAAGGGAGAAGCAGAAAGGAGGAACACAGAGGGAGAAATAGAGGGAGCCAGGTGCTAGGAAGAGGAAGGGGAGAAGCAGGAAGATCATAGTGCAGAGTGAGGCCCAGTGCATAGGGGAACGAGGGAGAGGAGAGCCAGAAAGATGGAGAGAGAAATCCTCTGCCAGCTCCTCTTTGATTTTCTTTTCTTTATTGGAAAGTTTAAGAAGGGGAAGGTTCTAATTCTAAAGATCAATTTCCCGGGGTGGGGGGAGTTTTAACTACAGAGATGCCCTTCACACCGGACAGAGGACTGGGACAGTTTTAAATGCCCTTTGATTCATATACTTTGGATTTGATTAGAAAACGTTTGAAACGGGATCTCATTCTATCATTCTCGGTGCAGTTACATCATCTATTCTGGGCTTTCACAGGCAGACACATCCATGCACTATTCAACATCAAGAGAGCAGATAAGTTCCAGTTACAGGAGATGATAATGCCAAGGGAAGTTGTACAAAAAAAAATCCACTCTTGAAATAAGCTGTCGCTGTTTAGGCTTCCACTGATACTTAGGGGAACACTCAATCCTTCTACAAAGTCCCTGCTATTTTGTGGTCGATTATATTGCAGGAACATTTAGCCTGTCTTGTTACCAAGTCATTGCTGTGTCATAGCAGGTGATTTTCAGGAACAGGTAACCCTTCAGCAAAGTCAGTCTTGATTCATGGCAGAATATTTAGGACCTCACAGTCTGAAGGTTCTTGCACAAATCTATGAAATAGGAATGTAATAGTTCCTATTGTGAAAATAATATGCATTCTAATTCAATAAATGTCTGCAGTATGAATATACAGGGATTGTATGTAAAACAGCTGTAATGCATCCATTGAAACTGTTTAACCCTCTGTGATATGAAACACTGATTGTGGAGATATGTCATGTGTTTTCTTATTTGTTAGGACACAAGCAGACTCCCTTCTCTTGAGTTTTACTTTCTTCAAACAGTTTCATGTTGTACATGTTATTTTATATTTGTATACCACCATTCATAGGCATAGTCCACTCCAAATATGAGATTCCCTGGCAAATAAGTAATTTCTGGAGGACATAACAGAGGAAAGCAGAGAGCAGTCTGGGGTGAGGACAATAAAAATGATCTGGAATCCTGGGCAAAACACAGAGAAAACACAGCGAGAGCACAGAGAGAACTAGCACACCATCACCTCCAACCTTGATATCAAAAATGGTGTTTTATGGTGACTATGAATATGAGATGACGGGTCTCAGATTAAGACACAAAGCATTGCTGGGGGTTTTTAGATATACTAATTTAAAGAAATCTATTGTCTTGTTTATACGGTCCTTAGGGTAATGACAAACAAGCAAGCAATGTATGACTCCTTTTTAGGTTTAAAAAATAATTGTGACTGCCTCTAGTGTCAAGACTAGGAGCTACAGGTAACAGATTACAGTTATTGCCTTTTCACCAGGAGGAGGCGCTCCATCGACCGATAACTAGAATCCTATTCCTTATCTTTAGATTGGAATATTGGTAGCCCTGCTCATTGGCTGGGACGCATTGTCTCATAATGCGAGACTAGAATCGTTTCGAACTGCGTAATTAAATTAACTAGCAATGTCAAGGTTAAAACGGAATTGAATTGTTACAGGATGTGCAGTAGGAGAGCTTTGCAGTTTCGCCACGCTCCAGCATCTGCTCTCGGTTAGCGCTGAGTCAGGAGTGACGAGGTTTTAAGGTCTCGATGCTTGAGCTTGGGGGCCAAGGGCTGTGGGGAGAGGAGAGTGGGGGAAGTGTAGGTCTGGAGTCTTAACTGAAAACCTGTCCTTACTATTGAATAATTTTGATGTCAAGGAGACTGTTCAGCAAACTAATTTTATTGTGCCTCTACTGGGGAGAAAATCACTTTTCCCGAGGAAGTGATGTTTTCTGTAAAACAATAAAATAATAGGTGAGAGTGGTAGCCTCAATGTATTCATGGGAGATAGAAGGAGGGAAATACTGACCTGCTCTTTGAACTGTAAAAAAAAAGGAAGGGGAGAATTTAGTGTGAGAGGAGGGAAAACATTAGCCTTTTTTGATAAAGGACAAAACTCCTAGAAAAGATTTGGGTTTTAGATGCTTTTTCATATCTAGGAATAATTTTAGAACATTTTGAAGGAGCTGAGATTAGGGCGCCTGTTTAAATTTAAGTTTTGAATTTCAACAACACTCCTAATGCTTCAAATTTGTGTGCAGTTTCATCATACTAGAAGTCGAAAATAATTACACGGCCCGAAAATTAGATACATTGATGCATAAATATATTCTTGAGTAAGATAATTATTGCCACCCTAAGTTTCTGGACGGTTTTCCCATCCCCTTCCTATAAACACATAAACCACAAAACCCTGAAGCGTGCAGGTGAAGAGGGGACGGTTTTGCTTTGCCGTCTCTCTCCTGCCAAACGCGTCCCTCGGTCCCCAGCGAGCCCTGCCGCCCCGCGGGCCAGCCACCCACGCCCTGCCCGCCGAGGGGGAAGAGAACGAGAGGCAGCGAGCAGGTGGCCACGCAGAACGCACGCCCGGACGCGCGCCAGGGACTACAGCTCCCGGCCTGCCCCGCGCGGCGGCGTGGGCTGCGTCGCCTGCGTCCCTGGGGTTCCGGCGCTCGCCGCAGCTGACAGGAGAAAGGAAGCGGAGCCCGGGCTGAGGCGGCAGCAGCAGCAGCAGCAGCAGACGGCGCTCGGGGCTGAGGCAGTGGCCGGCCGACACCTCCCGCGCCTCCACCTGGTTCGGGGCTAAGGGAGGGGGAAGCGCACCGGAGGGGGAAAAAAAAAAAAAAAACAAACCACCCCCAGCGGCCCCTCCCACGGACGGCGGGACACCGAGGGGCAGCGGCGGCGGAGCTCGGCTGTCGGGAATTTCGCTCCTTCCCTCCGCCGGCTCCTGGGGCTCCGGGGCTGGTTTTGGTTCCGTGCCTCCGAAGGCAGCAGCGGCGGCGGCGGCGCTACCAGGAGGGTTGGAGGGGGGAGCCCGTGTCCGGCGGAGCCGCCCGAGGAGGATGGGAGCGGTGGAGACCTGAAAATGCTCTCCGCGAAGGTCGCCAGCGCCGCCGAGGGCTCAGCCGACAGCGTCTCGGTCGCCGCGGACGGAGAGAGGCAGCAGCAGCAGCAGCCGGCGGCGCCGCAGCAGGGCGGGGGTGTCCGGGGGAGAGGCTCCGAGGGGCTCGGCGCACAGCAGCAGCAGCAGCCCCAGGCTGGTGAGTAGCCAGATCCCCCCCCCCCAGCCTCCCACATTCCCCCTGCACTTACGCCCGGTCCTTTTACAACGCGGAGAAGGGAAAGGATCGTAATAAAAAGGAAAGCAAGGCGCAGTCTTTAATGAGCCCTCGGTCCCCTCGCTGACGGGGCGGGGGGGGTGTGTGGTTGTCTGTGTGGTGGGGGGAGGCGGAGGAGGATCCGGCTCCTACCTGACCGGTTACCTACAAGAAACCTTAAAGCCCAGCACTGGAAGCCGAAACGCGAGCGCGTCTTTGTCTCCTGTGCAAGCGGCTCTCTGCCTTGGCAGCGGCTGCAAGACAGTTGATGCAAACTGGATTGAATTTCTCTCGCTTCCTGTCCTTCTCCCCCCCACTCCTCTCTCTACCCTCCTCCCTTTCTTCAACCTCTTCGCCTCTACCTTTTTTTTTTTTTGGGGGGGGGGGGGGTTTGTTTTCAACACCAGCTTTTTGTTTGCCTTGGTTTCCATTCGGTGCCATTCCACATAGGTAAACATTCATGCAACTTGTCCACATGCAGTTTGCAAGGGAGGGAGAGGGAAAGCAGACGGGAACTGTGCGTGATTGTTTGTTTAATATATAGAAGGGGTGGGGAAATCCGCTTTTCTTTAAAGACGTAATTGAGCTGTCTACCTGAAATTAAAAGATCCGGGTTTCAAGAGTACCACGTAGTGCAAGAAGAAGGAAAATTGTTTTTGATGACTTAACAGTCGAATTGCAAAGAGTTGCTCTGCCTCTGTTCAATTAGTGCAGTTTCTTTGCAGCTAGAAAAAAACGGAACAGTATGAAAAATCACGATTAAAAATTATAAATGGTGTGTCTGGGTGGAGGGGCGAATTCTATTGTTAAGCCGCGGATTGTGGGCTAACTGTGAGAGAAAGTGGCTCACTTTTAAAATAAATAAATATCTGCATCGATGTATATTGTATGCATGCACTCCAGGAGCACTGTGGGTATGATTAAGATGCCGGGAGCTGGTTTGAAGATCCCTGTGTGAGGGGAGTTGATTGACAGCTGTCAGGCAGGGTTTTGTCCACTAGAAGGCAGGCAGCAGTTATAATGGAAGATGTAAACAAGGAGATCTCTGTATTTTTTAAAAACCTCTTCCATCCTTTCTCGCTTCCTGTGGTGCATGCAGGGGCATGCTGTGCAGAGGGGGTAGCATGCTGGTTTCCTATCACACAGCCCAAGGAAGATCAGAGGGAAGGGGAGGGTAATCTTTTCTTTCTGCCTCCTCCTTTTCTAATTTGAGAATTTCAGAGAGCATTGGCAAAGCATTTATACCTGCTTTGGTTTCTCCCTGACTATGCAAGATACATGTTGTGTGTGTAGATATCTGTGCTTTTTAAAAATGTGAAATAATTTTTTAAATTTGAAATGCCTTTTTTTGTAAGTGGCTTTGGTGCTTCTTATTTTTAATGCCATTAGGGAATTTTGGAAGGTTTCAGCACTGCCTTGCATCCAAGCAAAGAACGTCTTAGAAACCAAACCACTCAAAATCAAAACTTTAAGGGTGGTGGTCTTGGTAGCCATAAGAAGACTCTTAAGAGTACCATGGTCCCACTTTGCAACAACATGCTTAGGGGACAATTAATTTGCCATGAAAATAATCTGTTTGGCAGACATTTGACTGCTGGCTGTTAGAAATACTGTGCAAAAGTTACTTTGGAGGCAAGGACTTATTTATTTGTTTTCATTTTAAAACAAAGGAGACACACTAATGCTACTACTAGTGGGTGCCTCCTTGGAAATGTTGGCCTTGTTGCATCAGAGGAGTTTGCAATGGGTTCTGAAAATTTATCAGGACTTGTTGTGAGAGAAGAGGGCAGAGAAACTCAGATTCCTGACATTCCCCAGGAACTCACCCTGCTGAAACCGCAGCTTCAGTTAGGAAAAAAAGGGGTCAAAGGGGAAGAGGTGCCACTTGCACTGCTTAGGAAGGGAAGAAACAGGAGCCTGAGGGGTAGGGGGAGCGCTGAAGGCTGATAAAGGACAGGAAAAGCTGGGGAAGGTTGGAAGGGGATCTGAAGGGAATGGGGAAGGAGACCACCCTCACACAGAGGAGCCAGTGAGGATTAGCTGGGGGAGTCCATTTAGTCTGAGATGCCTGAAGAAGGCGGGGGGGGGGGGGGGGGATGTGGAGAAGAAGAGGCATTCAGGGGATGCAGTTTCCTTCAAAGGGTGAAACGTGGATGCTTGATCACCAGTAGGGCGGCCATAAGCAAGCACTTTCTGGGTCCATGGGGGTGGGCTTTTCTCTGGAGATGAAGTAAAGATGTTGTGTAAAGTTGTGACTCTGATACCACTTTCCTATTATTGATTCACTCCTGGAAGTATTTATTTATATTCTGCTTTTCAGGCATTTTCAGACCGGATGGAGGTATTTCCCTAACCCCAGAGGGTTTACAATCTAAAGAGCAGCAGTGGGATTTGAACCCTGGCTTCCCTTGTTCACAGCCTGCTGCTCTGACCACTAGGCTACTCCTGGGAAACTGAGTTTAGAGAGAACTAGTGTGTCATAGTTGTTAATGGTGGTGATGGTGTTCTTCCCAGGTGTATCGGGTATATTGAGTTCAACTATTGTGCTTTTTGCCTTGTTAAGTTTTCCCCATTGGCATCAATGGGGGGGGGGCAGAATATTATTTGTTAGATAATGACTGTCCAGCTTTCTCTTTAATTCTGCCTTTGAAAAGTAATGCACAATGGGTATCCATCACAATTTATCAGAAAGCAATCATTGCTCTTTCTCCAGCATTTCATGAATGGGCTCATGCCCTTGGGCTTCCTAACCAAGGCATCTAAATAACTCCTATGTCGCTAAATCCCTGTTTATTTGGAGGATGTTCTAGGACTTAAGCTGCATGAAGGCAGTCCTTAGAAACACCTCTCAGCAAATTTTCCTGTGACTGCTTTGTTGGCTTATTGGATGCAGTAATTCATTTACCAGTTCATCTGTACTCCAGATACAAATGCTGTAAGAGGCCCACCAAAAGTTACAGCACAAATTGAAATCCATGTAATAAGTTTAGGAGTAGGTGACCCACTGGGTGTTCTTATATCGCCATGTTTCCTTCTGTATGTTCAGAATGATTCTGTTGCCCAGTGTAGGTTGAAAACAGTCAGGTGTATGGTTTGGGACATGGCGAAACCAAACGGTGTTTTTACATCTTATTTATCAGACCTTGCCCTGCAGTAAGGCTTTGTTTTCTTTGGTTATTGGCATGCAGGTAGTAGAGCATGGTGAGAAATGATCACATTTAAACAAGAAGCTCCAAAAAGGAAACCTATATGATGTCCCCACAAAAAAAAAGGATAGAGTCCATATAATGACTTGCATGCTCCTAGCATCTTCCTGATTAGTACTGTGACACTTGCAGGCTTCAGACTCTGTGGCTGTACTGTTGCAGATGAGGGTGAGAGAAGTGTTTTGTCTGCTGTTAAGTGCCATAGGAAAGCACACAGGACCTATTACTATTGAGGAGGTGCTATGTATGTGTAAGGTAATGTGTAGGTGCCACAAGGCCATTTGTATGCATTCTGTGAGAGGGCACCTGCAGTTGTGTGGGGGTTTGTACACCAGTCTTTAGGAAGAACATGCTGGATGTTGTGATGTGGCTGATGGTCTCATGGAACTGCCCTAAAATCTTGGGTGCCTGCAGCCTCATTGTGGAATTGAACATTTTTGAACTGACAGTGTCCAAAAAAAAATCCTGCTGTTACAGCACACTCAATGCATCCTGTACAGTATCTTTTAAGATGCGGCCAGTCACTGCGAGATGTGCTCTGATGCCATTGACTGGCAGTCAGTTGTGCAAAAATTTACATCCTGCTGGTGAGTGCAGGATGTCTTAGCAGCTCTGCAATGCACACACATGTTGCCTGTGTTTTGTTTTTGTTTTTGTTTTTTTGCCATGATTTCACTGCATCTGTCAGATGCCTATGTGCATTTAAATACCCTACCTGAAATTGGATATAAAAGGCTTTGCAGATTTGCCTATTCAAAAGTGTCAGTGGTTTTTTTTGTTTTTTTTTTTTAATATTCTAACAAATTCTACATTCTTCAAGCCTACTTAGATTTTAATATCCAGTTTGTGGTGTCAGAAGAGATGCTTAGTGAATACTTTGGAGCTCTAAATTGAAACTGTCTGGCACCTAACAATAATGTTGTTATAGTTGTATAGCACTTTTCATCCAGAGCATTAAACATACATCATGCACAATTATTAGTGCCTAATTTCAACGGAGACTCATTTTCACTTTTTTTGCAGAAGGTTGAGAGACTGAGTCAGCCATGTGGGGATTTGAACCTGTGAGTGAAAAGTGTGTACGTAATGTTAGCGGGACATACTTTAGTCAGCTGAGTTGCCCATATGCCTATTCTCTAAAGTCTGGATCTATACTGTGCTGCAGAGTGCATGCGAGTGATCCCAAGAGCAGATTCTCATCTCCCTCCTGGATTTTATGATTGACGCCCTGACTGAGTGCTTGGAGAAAGTGTCCCTCCTGCTTTCACTTAGCCATTGGCTCTGACATTCCCTCTGCAAGCATGGTTAAACACAGTGACCAGATTGGCCTGCGTGGCGTGCAAGGACTTCGCTACAGTAGGTAGCCAAGTGCAAAGTTGCATTCCTCTCGGCTGAGAGATGCAGAAAGCCGATGGAAAATTCCATTTTTTTTTCCTTTCCCCTTGCTCTCTGCAGAGAGAGTGGTGCTGGGCTTGTGGAACACTGGCAGAGCGTGAACATGGCCCCTCATTCCCTCCTCCCTCTGGTCTCCTGCTGAGTGCTTGGCAGTACCAGCTCTGCATCCTGCCAGTCTGTGAACTGCTTCTGCCTTCAGAATGTGACTTCCTTAGGGCTTTACTTTTTTTTTTTTTTTTTTTGCAGTTAGGTTTCATATAAATTGCTCTCCAACTACCCCCACCGCAGCTTTTGTAGCTAGAAGAGACTCTGCCATTCTTCAGTAGCTATGGATCAAGTGCCCCGTGTTAGGGAAGGATTCTTGTTAAGTTCATACAGAACATGATAAAAATAAAATAATAAATCTCACTATGAAAGAGCAAAAAATTCTGTTGTTGTTTTGTGGAACATGTTTTTAGACTAATGGCTGCCATATGGAGCCAGTTATGTACCCGGGGAGGCAAAGCAAGTCCCTAGAGAGCTTCTGTTTGAAAGAGTGTTTGGGGTTATTTTTCTACAGTCTTACCATAAACATGGTTGGATCTGGGGATAAACAGAAGTCTGGCCTTTATGCAGGAATGGACTCCACCCACTCCCACCTACCCTTCTGTAGTGACTTTGAAAGTGAGAAGATTACCAGACCTGATTACCCAGGTCTAGTTGTGATTGAAAAAATGGATATTTGTTAAAGATATGTCCATTCCATATGGTTAAAAGTAGTTTTTTTGTTTTTTGTTTTAAGATTAGTGAATCCTGGGAACAATGTGCATATTTCTTGAACTGACACTAAGAAGGGCAAATGGGGAAAAAAGGTAAATACCTTGAACAGTGTATGTAATTCATGCTATTTGTGGAAATATTGGTAAACACAAGGATTATCAGTAATGGCTGGAGAAAACATGAGCACATGTCGCGCCCGCTGTATTGGCACCAGTTGCTTAGGTTCTGAAGGCTGGTGAAAAATTTGTGCATTATGATCACTCAACATGAAAGGCACTGTATATTTATACTACAGGTTGTGATGGGTAGGAAAATCACAGTCAACAATGTCACGGGTTTATTGGCAATCAAATTATTATTTGCCCTTTATTGAGATTATTGTTCTGGGTCAAAATTTAATTGCTAGGATATTTAGTCAGTTTCCAGGTGTCTTCATGTAGTTGGTTGAAAATGGCTCTAGTCCATAAGATTTAAAAAAAATTCCAGGGTAGGACATTTTTTCTTCTCTAACTTGTTAAAAGGTTATAAGTGAACATCACAGTCCTATACTTTGCAGCTATTAATTAAACAATTATTTTTCCTACTGCAGTCTTGTGATGAAGTGCTTTGTTGCCATAAGTACATAAGAAATGCCATGCAGGGTCTGACCAAGGTCCGTCGAGCCCAGCATCCTGTCTCACAGTGGCCAGTCCGGGTCTCAGGGACCTGTCTGATCCCCAATAGTTGATCTCTTTCATGTATCTCGCTCCCAGGATAAACGCTGGCTTTCCCAAATCTGCCTGACCAATAACTGTTTATGGCCTTTTCCCAATCCTCCCACTATGTTAGTTGTCTTGACCACGTCCTCTGGCAACAGATTCCATAGCTTGATTATGCACAGAGTGAAAAAATACTTCTTATGATTTTGATTATAAATCTGCCAGTTGCTAGTTTCATTGGGTCCTCTACTCCTAGTGTTTTGAAAGAGTAAATAACGGTTCCTTAATTACCTGTTCCACACCACTCGTGATTTTATACATTTCAATCATATCCCCCTGTCGTTTCTTTTCCAAGCTAAAGAGCCCTAATCTGTTTAGCCTTCCTTCATAAGGAAGCTTTTCCATTTCTTTTATCATTTTTGTCACCCTTCTCTGTAACTTTCCATGTCTGCTCTGTCTTTTTTTTTTTTTTTTTTAAGATGGGGTGACTAGAGCAGCACACAGTACTCAAGGTGCAGTCACACCATTGATGTATACAAATGTATTATGATATTCAGTTTTATTCTCTCTTTCTTTCCAAATAATGCCTAACATTCTATTTGCTTTTTTGACCACCACTGCCGCCCACTGAGCTGAAGCAAGGTATATGCCCTAAGCAACATCTTTGAGAGACAGCTTGGGTCCTTGGGCCAGTTCACGGAGTGGATGGACTGAACATTTCTGCCTGCTTTATAGTAAGTTAACTATATCTAAAAGAGTTGCAAAGAACTAATGCCATTATCTGTGCGATAAGACTGACTGAGGCTTATCCTGCTGCTGTGCATTAGGCCTTCCCCTCCAGTGCTGTATATGTAGTGGTGAGATTGGTAGTAATAATGGATTAATCTGTGTGACAATACAATCGTAAAGTGTGGTTTGTGGCATACAGATGAGAGGCTGGTGAGGGAAGCTTGCCCTAGTGCTGGCTTGCTATATAACTTCTGTGTCCCTGGGAATGCCAGTCTAGTACTTTTGATGTTAAATTAGCTAACTTTTTTTTTTTTAAAAGAATTTATCGCTAAATGGGGAATGGGTTTTGTATAAGCGATCCAATTGCTTGTACCCTAGGTACAGGATAAGGAGGAAAAATGCAAATCTTTTTTTTAACCAAAACGATGGATCTCCATTCATTTTATGATGACTTGTTTTTGGTTTATTGATTTTATTTTTGTTTCTTTAAGTCAGCATTTTGTAGTTTTCAGGATGGGTACCCTAATCAGATTCATTCTTAGTTTTCATTCACACTTTCTCTCCCTCGGGAGTCACGTTACCAAATTTTACTTCCGCTAGCCGAAATGTGCGCACATTTCTGACTTGAAGGACACTGGGCCTTTTCCCTTTCACAGCTGTGGATTAAATGCTCAGTATTAGGGAAAGGGCGCTTAAGTACACACAGAATATGCCAAAAATGTTTTGGACCGTAAAAGGGGGAAAAAAATCAGTTATTTAGTGGAGCACATCTTACCTCTGTGCACAGTTAGTACATGGAACTCATTGCTGCAGGATGCCATGGGGGCAATCGGACAGATCCATGAGAAATAGCTCATCGGCTGCTCAGCAGAACAGTCAGAGCTGATGCCCTGGGCTTAAAATATCCCTGAATCAAAAATACTGGAAACTGAATGGGTTTTAGGGAGGGGGGGGGTCACCACGTGCCCGGTTTCTTATAGATGCCCTGTAAAGTGCCTGCTACTTGCTGCTTTTGGAGACAGAATGCAGAACTAGATGGACCTTTTTGGTTTGGTGATTATGTGCAGATGACTTCTTTGCTGTAACAGTGAATCGTGGATCTTGAAGGAAGGTACTGAATGAGAAGGGATACCTTACTGCTTTAAAGGATCTTCTTCTATCACTGTTATAAACCATGACTTACAGGTTCAAACCCCATTGTGGACCTGTCGGCTGCTGCCTGAGGTAGATAAAACGAAGACCAGCTATAGTTGGATGATATGTATGTTTTTATAAAGGTGTTCACGTATCTTGAAAAGCAGTTTGGACATAGATACTTTGTAAGTGCCTTAATATATTTAACTTACTTAATTTTATGTACCATGATCAAACATTTTTGACTCTTGCAAGAAGGCATTTAAATTGCAGGTTAGATTGGGTACCTAGGTAAGGTATTCTATTTTAAGATGGATTTTCTTATTTGTTCTTCTCTCCATTTTGGTAAAGTTTATTTTTTAATCAATCTGTTTTATTGTTTCCGGCCTCCTGCACACAGAGAGCTCATTTTTAAAAGCATCGTTTTTTTTTTTTTTGTTTGTTTTTTGTCAGCTTCATGGTACCAGCTATGGCTTGTTGTTGTTCCTTAGTTTTCACTTTAAATTTCCCCCTTTGTAGCTTTAATGACAGGCACCTGGGAGTCATGAAGCAGTGCAGTGGGATTTTGGTTTGTAGGGGGGGGGCAAAGCCTTACAATGAAGAGATTGAGACTTTCCTCCTTTCAGCTGCAAATGCTTGAGCCAGGTGGGCAGTGGTGTGGAGTGAAGTGGAAGATAAATTACAGGGTGTGGTGGGGAGGGGGGAAGGCCTGTGCTAGGCGTTTGGGAGGAAAGAGACACGGAGAATGCAACCCTCCCTTGAAGCCACTGGATTTTAAAGCTGCAGTCACAAGAACTTTGCTAGGAAAACGCATTTCTCAGCTGTTGTAATGCTTTTTTCCTTGTAGCTTCTATTATTTAACTTTAGCAAGTTTGGAAAGGTTCACTCCTGTTTGAAGTAGGAAGTTCCCAATGTGTTCTTTGTGAGCAGAACAGTGCGCACGCTGTTCTCCTCAGGACCCATGTCCGTGCTGTTCCTTCAGTCTGCTGGCAGACTTACCCATGGATGGATGGACTTGTGCATGCAAGTCTGTCCATCTGTGCTGTTCCTTGGCTGCTGGCACAGACTCGCCCTTTAATGTGCTCTTTGCTGCTAGGACAAAGAACACAAAAAGGAAATAGAGGTTAACAAAATTGTTCAGTTTTAATGTTGTCTCCTGTGCTACAGACAGAGTTTCAAGTTAAATGGTAAGTTTTTTTTTTTTGTGGATGCTTTCCCATAATATTGATTTTAAGTAAACTACTTTCAAATGAAGGTTAACTGAAGCCTTTTCTCCAAGACTTGGTTCATTGACTACTTCAAGGTCTTCTAATGCTGATCCCAAGTCCTGACTTCTTCCTTTATGTGCTTCACTGACCCTGGAAAGAGACCAAAATGTAGGAGGTCCCTGTGGTTTTGCAAACTTAAACATATGTAGGACAGTCATCTTGCTAGGGATGCTTCTGTGAAAACAGATCTTACCTTTTGAACCTTAATCAACTATTGCATCTTATTTTTATGTTGAGCAAATTGCTATTTTGCGTTCTACAGTAAATAGTATTACAAATAGCACATTTGTACTGCTTATATGAATGTTGCATAATATTAAGTACTTGGGCTTGAAAGGCAATTTTAGTAAAGTGTAGCACGAGTGCTAAGAAAGTTAGTGCACTCAGCTTCCCATGGAGAGTATAAAATGTATTTCCATAGCTAGGGATTGAATTTATCTACATTTGGAATTTCTGCTTCCAATATAATGCTCAGTTCTTCCAAAAACTGCGTGGAAGCAACAGATATCTAATTTCTTTTCCTTTAAAATTTAGGATTTTTGTTTTACTTTCAAATTTGAATGCATAGAATTTTAAATCTTAATTCCTGAAAGTTTAAGCTGCACTTTTACCTTGAGCAAGTACTGTAAATGCCTAATTATCTGACATTCAACTAACCAGCATCTAGCAGTGTGACTTTTTTTTTTTTTTTTTTACTGCTGTGAAGAAGGTTCAAACAGAATACTAATCAACACCAGGGAATACAGTAGCTCTTCTCTGCTCTGTCCACTTCTACCTCACCCTCTCCCCTGCAGGGGACAGGAGCGGAGGGGGTCGGATTAGGGCGCAGGGTAGGTTTTCTCCATTGTGTACTGTTTACTGCAGCATTGCCCTTCCCTCCTTTTTCTGCCTGGAGCAAGAAGCAGGGATGTGTTGGAGAACTGGCATGGATAAATTCCCCATGAATGCCAGATAATGTGGCTTTTATTGATTTAGACGTTCACAAAATTAATATTTTGGCTAGGGTTGCCAGCTGTCCAGTTTTGACCGGTAAGCCAGGTTTTCAGGCATTCTGTGCAGTGTCCAGTCAGAAGTACCAACCAGGTGCTAAAAGTTGGGTTTTGCAGGTGGCTCCTCCTTTCTCCCACAGCCTCTTAGAGGAAGAGAAAGGCAGGTGGGAGCCTATTGGAGAAGAGTGGTGCTGTGATTGGACAGCATAGGGAGAGGAGGTGGTGCACAGCCCCGAGCTCCCAGTGGCTCTGCAGATAACATAGATGCACCTTTTAGGAAGTTCACTGGTAAAATCTAAAATGTATGCAAATGAGGGGGTGCCTCCTCCCATTCCCCCACCCTAACCCGCTGTCCTCAAGTGACAAGTCCTGGGCTATAGAAAAGTTGGCAACCCTAATTTTGGTGCTTGTTTTCATTGCACTGTAGGAGGAGGGCACCTAATTCAGGGCTGCAGTTAATTATTGAAGTGGCGTTTCATCTTGGATGGATGGATGGATAGATGAGAGCGCTCTTTTATATGAATGTGTGGAGAAGCCAGTCTAGAAATAGGGGGTCATGATATGATGCTGGAGGACAGTAGACTCGAAGTAAGGAAGCTTTTGTTCACAGAAGGGGTGGTGGATGCATGGAATAGCTTCACTGTGGGCAAGAATTGAAGAGAACATGGGACGAGCACAGAACTTCTGAATGGTGGGGAAACTAGAATAAAGCTGGCAGTAGGAAGGGAGACTAGGCAAAGTGATAGACCTTGCTCTCCGTACCCTACTTCTACAGCAGTCATCTTGAGAAAGTCACCTGTCTTATTTTTCAAGTACGTAGCTAGCTTACTCAAGTTTCTGTATATTTCCAGCACAATTGGGGGGGAGATCTAGAATTTACTTATTTTAAAACCTGACATTTTCCATTCAGAAGTGACATAGTGCCTGGTTTTGCAGGCCTGGTGGCTCAGCTGGAGTTCTGTGAGTTCCAAAGCCCATTCTTCCTCTCCTTGGTCTGTCCAGGGACCGAGAAGGTTGTGGCAGCCTGAAGGAAATGATCTCTGCTGTTCTCTAATGGCAGAGACGGACATCTGTTGACCAAACAAACTTCAGGCTCTGAATGGAGCTGTGATCTGTCACCCCCCCCCCCCCCCCCCCAGTTAAGGACTGTCACTGCTATGCTGGGCTAGATGGAAAGTGTGAGGTGGCAAAAATTGGGGAAGAGTGCCCAGAGAGTTGTAAATGCAGCTTTGTGGTGCCTTAGCCCAGCTGCTGTTCAGTTGGAAGCTCAGCAAAGGAAGCAGAAACTGCTGGGCCAAAAAGAAAACATTTTCTGAAAAGTCTGTGCGTTTTTGTTTTTTTATTTTTTTAAACAATTGTGTATAAATGTATGTAGACTTGTGTACCACTTACCCATGTTTTAGTAAAGTGCCATCTTGGTTGTTTTTATAGTAAGAGAAACGAAAGGCAGAAAAAGGAGGATTCTAATTTGCTCATATTTTTCTGTTTGTTTATAAATGCATTTGGCATAAATTGTTTTTTTTTTTTTTTTTGTTGCTGTGCTTGATTCACGAGTCCGGCAGTGCCTGAAGGGCCTACACTAAAGTGAGAGAATTGGAAAGGACTAAGTGTGAAATGAAGGGGTGGGGGAAGAGGAACTCATCCAGGATCCGTTTCTGAACTCAAAAGAAGTCACGGAGTCCACCATAGAAAAGAACATTAAATGCCTAATTGGAATGCGGTTCTTCTCCACAGACTTGGGCGCTGTAAATGTGAAGGCCATATGTCTAAATGAATTTGGAAGCTCCCATGCCTCTCTCTCTGTCTTTGTATATTTGATTTTCTTTTTTTTTCCTAGTTGACTCATCGCAGTACTGTGCCTTTATTTTGTGACCTGCTTGCAGGTCCGGGGCCCACGTTTTGGATTCACTGCTGTAATGTGTCTCCATGCACCCATTAATGTGCTGAGAAGCCACTGCTAGTGTGGGCTATTCACGTACTGCAGCTGCTCCCATTCCCCTGAGCAACATCAATGCTGGATAGCTTTGTATCCTCTCTCTCCTCCCCATCCCACCTCCCTCCGAGTCCCCTGCTGATCTGCCCTTGTGGTATTTAAATTACTGTGTTCCTTTGAGGGGAGGGGATAGCAGTGTATCATTTTTCAGGTTGCCTAACTCACTGGGACTTTTTCTAAACTGTAGCCAAATCTCAGGAGCAGTTGCACAAAATAAAGTGTCTTCAAAATGCCACACACAAAATCTGGAGCTTTTTAACACCTTAAATAGTATCAGTATGAATCTGGGGATGGAAAATCCTTCCTAAACTGCTGCTTTGCTGTCATTTTGACTTTAGTAGTTGAGTGACGACGGTGATCCTCATCCTGTTACCTGTCTGGACGTGTTCCAGTGCCCATAGTTTGGAAGTCCTTGTCCTGGTCTGCGATGCAGGGTTAGGAGATTAGAGAGATAAATTTGAGTGTCTAGAAGTGTGGTAGAGCCATTTCTCGTGTGAGCCACCAAACAATTTTAGCGTATCTGGGCTCGTATGAAACCGAATGTGAAACTCCAGGTCCATCTTTACTTTGGTTGGTACACACCAGTGCAACAAACACCAACCTGGAGGCATCGACTCTTACTTCAAAACTAATGTGCAATACATAAATGTGAATTCCTAAAAGGATCAAGGGGACGGGGACCTGCATTCAGACCGTTACAGATTGCATTCAGCTGGGATCAGAGATGTTTGAGGTGGCTGTAGGTTTCTTGCTTCTGTTGGAAATTAACTTTGGGTTCAGTCAACATGCTTGTTGCCCAGTCGAATGAAAGTGCTCCTCCATTTGGACAATGTGTTGCATATTTGTGCATCTCTCAATGTATACCTTTTTAAAAGAAGGACGTTTTCCCATGGTAATGGGCATCTCGGGCAGAGCAGCACCATTGGGTTGACTGCCTCCTTCCTTTAAATGTGGGATGAACCAATATTACTGTCAACTCCAGCTCAGACTGCAGCAGGAGAATACCTGTTTATAAGAGATCTAAGCTGTGTGTTTTTTTTTAACTGTCAGCTAAGCATATTAATACAGGGACCAGAATTGTTCTTTTAGGCTTCCTTTATTCACATATTGTTGTCTGTTGAAATAACCTCTGCTGCTCAGTGACCATTGGCAATAGCAGTCAATACATTCACTAGAAAAGGCTCTTTGCTCATTTCACAATGGACTTTATTTAGTTTTCTGGTCCTGCAGTTTCCAGCTCATTCGGATCCTGGCTCTCTTGGGCTAGGACATCATGACCCCTTCGTTCACTGCTACCCAGGAATTTCTTCCCTGTTTTTTTTGTATCGCCTCTTAACTCAGCCCAGTTATGGCAGTGACAGCCCTTGGCCGGGCCATACACTAAGTCTCCTGCTAGAATCCTATGATCATGGGCAATAATTCTGGCCACTAGGTGTTGCTGTTGTTTGATGTCAGGGACTCCCGGGAGCTGTGAACAGTGCTTCCCCAGCCGTGGCCAACCCAAGGAGCGGAGTACTCCAGGTCAGTCCTAAACTCTATTTTTAATAGGGGTCTTTCTTTCTGTGTCTGTCATAAGTGTTTTTAAAAATGCTAATTAGAAATTAGACATTAATAGGACCCTTAAAATGTGTTCTTTGTATTTTGAAAGGTAATTATAACAGACTTTTCCTATATTTTATTGTAGTCGGTGATCTTTAATCAAGACTGTGGACATTTCTGTAGCAAAAGGATGAATTCTGTCTAGTTCTAATTTCTTTCCTAATGTTCAGGGCTCTTTTTTTGTTTGTTTTTTGTTTTTCAGGGGGTAATTGCCAGAACTGAATACTGGCACCTTTTTACTTCCATCTGCTTTATTTGCCCTGTGGTCCCTTAAAAAAAAAAAAAAAAAAAATTCTCCAAAACATGGATCCAGCCCCCCCCCCTCCCAGAAAGAAAACCTTGCAGCTGTTCATTACCTTGGAAGCCTGTTCTGCTTTCTAAAGGCTTGATAAGTACACAGGTGGGGAGGCAGGAGCTGTGCTACTGAGTGGAAATTATATATGTAGGTTGCTGTGCTTGGGTAGCGTTCAGACATTTGCCTGACACAGTGGTACCATTGAGAAGGAACTTCCTGCAGTTCCCCCAATATGTGTGGATACAGTACCTTGGTACAAGCACCAACCTGGACACTTTATACTACAGCTGTACTTTTGGGATTACTGGATGTACCATGATGTTGGTAAAATAAAACAGTTGCAACTTCCCTGCTTGTGTCATGCATGAGGCATTGGCTTAAGTGAGCTCCAGTCAGTAACCTGACTGGGCAACTGGCTGGCCTATCGTTCCAGCACTGATGTAAGACGCCTTTCTTACAGCTATACATCACCTCAAAAGGGCATTTGAATTCTGTGTTTGGGCATGGCCTACTGTAATATTTACACAGGTTGGAGGGTTAGGTGGTGAGATTGCTTCTTCCCTTTTCCCTGTGTCTGGTATTTTGTAAGCCACTTTTAACTAATGGCTAGCAAAATATCTGCTTGGCTGACTGCACTGGAATTGTGCTGCTCTGTATGGTATTTCAGCCTCCTCTCTTGTCTTGCAGTCCCTGGCCATCCATCCCCCCTTGCTCTGGAGTACCAGCGGGGCTGAGGGTGGGAGTAAACGTTTTTTTTTTTGTTTTTTTTTGCATAGCCTGCTTTTGTAGGAATCCAGGTGCAGGCCCTAGGAAGGTGTTGCAAGCCTTCCTCCATGCCTCCCCCATCACCACCCTTGCTCTGCTCCTACACTTCCAGCGTCAGCACATTGAGAAGAAGATGAGAATAATCCGAAAAAGCTGCTTGTTTCTGGCCCTGGCAATTTTTTTTTTTTTCTTCTCAACTCTGTTCCTCTCCACTTCACATCCAGAAATGCCCAAAGGGGGAACTTCATCAGATACGCACTAAGTATTTTAGCAGTAGTGGTAGAGGGGCGGAAGGTGGGGGGGAGTTCAGCCGCCCCCTTGACCTCTATCTTCCCCTGTTTGTTCTCATAGCAGCTAGTGCACAGGTCTGAGGGAGGGGGAGGAATAAGGTCGTCCCCTTACCCAGTACAGCCCGGGGCATTAGAGAGAATGTAAAAAGACACAAGCAGGCAACATCCATCCAAATTTTTATTTTCAAAGACCCTTCCTCTTTTCAAACATTTGTGAGGTTTTTCTCCCCCCCCCCCCCCCCCCCCCATCCCCATAGCCTAGAAAAATAAACTTTTGCGTGGTTTCTCTAATGAAGGATGCGCTTAGGCATAAAAGCCCACTTGCATGTACTATACAGCGACATCTTAGCATGTTTCCGTGGGTGACCTAGCCTGAAAACGATATCGCCAATTCACAAAAGCAATTGCTTTCTCTTATAAAAACAAAATGTGACCTTTTTTTAAGCAAAGCAATCTACAGGTTTTATTGCTTTTTTTTTTTTTTTTTTTTTTTTTTTTTTTTTTGGAGGCCTTTTGGGTTTTCCATCAGAAGCTTGAGAGATTAAAACGTTTCCACTTCCACCCCGGGTGACAACACAGATAAGTGTGTGCGTGCATGTGCACACACAGGCACTTTGCATGTACATTTCACACACACAGTCCTTGTCTGGTGTTCTGCTCTGTATTCCCTCTCCTCCCCCACACAGCTCTTCCTTCCCTTCAGGGACTCCCAGCTTCCCCTCAGCATTCCATGGACCTGGAATGTAAGAGGAGGCTCAGGCTGTTTCTCTCTCTAACCCTGCTTCTCTGATTTCTGAACAAAGATTTTTTTTTTTGTTTGCCTCTCCTGGGACCCAGTGCTGCGAGAACAGACAGGAGAGAGGCTGTTGCTGGGACTGGAATGGAAGAGACTTGTTTGCGATTTGTAAGTCCCCCACCTTGTGGTTTCCACTCAGACTCTGAACGGGGCTGACTGTGTTTGCAGTATCGGTCTCGTTATTAATATAAACGAGTCGCTAATGAGTGGTGTGTGTGTGTCCCCTTTTTGGTAACCTTTCAGTCTTCTTTCCAACTTTCATTTTTCCATTGTCTCCTTTCGTTACTTCTGTCCTTAATTTTCACATTCCTTTGTCTCTCCTTCAGCTTCTCCACCTCACCCTTCCATCTTTCCCATTTGCCATCCGTTTCTTTCTCGCGCATTTCCAGCCCCCAAACTAATCTCAGGCAGTGTGTTTTCCTTTGGGGCTCTGTCTGAAGGGAGACCTGACATCAGAAGCACGACTGCATCCAGCTTCCAAGAAGGCTGGGGTAATCTGCCCAGAGCATCCATGGTTATAACTCAAACATTAACCAGCACAAGGTGACTGGGGGTTTTGGACCACAGCCTCGCTAGTTCTGGTGGCTGTAAATCATTTCAAAATTAGATGGTAAGACATGAAGGGGGGGCTTGGGTTTTGGATTGAGCTTGGATCTTGTAAGAATGGAAGAGGAAGAAGACAAGGCCTGGAATAGCCAACCAGCGGAGGTGGTGGAGGCCTGTGCTGTCATGGGATATATATATTGTTTGGGTTAGAGAGCACAGTGGTAGGAGCAGGGTTAATAGCTGGCTGATTCTGTGAAGTGTGCTCGGCCATGCGCACTGTTTAACACGAGTTTGGCCGCATGATTTTGAGGGGTGTCTATCACCCCTTATGCTGTGAGGGGTCTAGCGCCTCAGAAACGCGCAGCCATACCTCCTGAAAACTAATAGCGCTCATCCCATGCAAATGCGTGTTGAGGCTATTAAGTCACCCCGGATTCAAAAAGTAAAATGTGCAGCCAATCCCAAGGGCGGGCGTTAATTTACGAGCAACCCTACGACTTAATATCCTAGCGATTTATTAAGTCAGAAGAACCAAAAATTATTTTTTAATGTGCCAGCCGGTCTGGTTAGGAGAACGGACGCTCAATTTTACCGGCATCCGTCTTCCTACCCGGACTGTCGGCGGGTTCGGAAAGCCGCCGCTCATAACATTGAGCGTCTGTTTCCTGAACTCACGGGCAGCCACCTCTCCCGGGCCAAGGAGGTGCTAGTGTGCGTAATCGTCCCTAGCGCCACCCAGGAGAGATGGCTGGGGTGCTCGTTGGGAGAGCGAGTGCTCAACACAGAGCGCCCTTTCTCCCGTGATCTTTACTTAATCGGGTTAAGTAAAAGGCATGAAGGATGGGGGAGGAACTTGTGTGTGTGTTGAATAAGGGAAGTTATGTGCTTTGTCTACCCAAAGTGATGGCCAGTGAAGAAGAATTGCAGTTGGGTAGAGTGGAAGTGCTAATTGGTCTTTATCTGCCATCATTTACTATGCCCTCTGGGGACAAGGCATGACAAGTTATGGAGAATTTGTATACTTTTTTGCCATATGGTAAAGTTGATGCTTTTTCCAGGTGACTTAATAATTTGATTGCATAGCTGCACACATTTCACATTGGTTTATGTTGTGTCTTTTGCCATCACTGCTACAGTTGTGGTTATTTGATTTATATTCTGCTTTTTGTCACTTCATGTTCAGGTACTGTAAGTATTCATAACTTGCCTGGTATGGGGCTATTAAAAAACCCCAACAAAAAACAACCCCCCCCCCCCCAAAAAAAAAAAGAACCTCGCTGCTTGTCTCACCAGAGCTTGCAGACTAATTCTCTTAAATAAGAGGCAATGTGTGCATTGCTGCTTAACTAGCAAAAAGATGTCCACAGAGAGGGCAAAGTGGATTGACAAAAGACTTTCGTTGGCCCAGGAGGCCAGACGTGGATAGTGTTGAAACTCTGCTTGGCGAGAGCATTGCAAGAACAGGGACCCATCTACTCACTCACCCACATGGATTAAGACCTCTGCCTGCATCGTGCACTTCTCAATTAAAAGTTTGAGATTGCCTGGCGTACTTCTAGGTAGGGACCTTAGCTTTCAGTTTTATTTATTTTTCTTGAATTTCAATGTTACAACAAAAAAAACTCTGAGGATAAATGACTCTTCTCCTGGGTTATAAGTCATTTTTGCACCGGCTTTTTGGAAATTCCCAGAAAAAAATATAGAAACTGAAAGTGATCTATTTATATGGGCTAGATCTAGTCATGGGTGGAGCTCCTTTCACGGTGAGGGGGACACAACTTGGCACCAGAAAGTGGTAGGTGACGGTGTCTGCTGTTCCTTCCTGAGCCCAGACGTCCTCTGCTTGAGCGCGCAATTACCGCGGAAAGGGCACACTTAGCTCTTCGGGTTAGGATCGTCTTGGCTGTTGAGCTGTGTGCCACTTGGTAATGGCAGCTGCTGTTTACCTGAGCAAGAGATCAAGTCTGTGTTGGGCTGAGGTCAGAGCCCAGTGTCCACTCTGGCTAATGCCTGTTGCTTGGAGGGGCAGGCAGTTTGCTTATGGGATGCAAGGGCACTTTTGTAATGCCCCTTCTGGGAGAACGGACAGGCCCTCATCTGTGATAAACAGCGCAGCTCTCGATTTCATCCTGGAAAAGGAGAGTTCATAATACTGCTTGCCTTTTATTGGAGCTTTCTGCTGGAAAATCCCTTCACTTTCAGCCTATGGAAGAAGTCCCACAAAATAACTTTTCAGTATTGTCCATCCTAGGCTTTCGGGATCAAGATGTCATCCACACTTACATATTTTGCCACGTAGGTTACGTTTGGTGCCAGGCTTTCATCTGCTTGAAGTACTTTATGTGATGAACTATTTGCTTTGAATCGAGATCCTGCAATTGTCCGCGTAGATATATATATTGGGGGCCCGGTCCCTCGGTCTGGGTGCGGGCTGGTTCAGGTTTTTGTATTGTAGATCTTGCTTTTTAGCACAGACAAAACTCCCGAACAGATCCCAGGATGCTAAAAAGCTACGGCTCTCTCTCGCCCTGTCCCCAGTTGGCAGGCCTGGCATAGGACCCCCCTCCCCCCCTTCTCCTGAAATCCTAATACTGCGGCTCCCTCCCCCACCCGGCTTCCTGGCTGAATCACAGCCCCCCACTCCCCGTTGGAGTGAGGTCCCCGACAGCGAAGGTTATTTTAATGGATGTATAACTTGAAATGAAACCACCGCCATCTGTTCCACCCCCTAATTAAGAATGCAAAAAAAAAAAAAAAGTGAGTGAGTGTGGCTCGCAGTTGGAGCGGTGGAAAGTAGCATCTAGAAGTGTGTTGTGTTGTGTGTTTTTTTTTTTTTTTAATGTGTGGATCTGCAGCTCAGCAAAGCATCTGGGATGGTTTGAGAGATTCTTTTCGCTATTTGTTTCATCTGCTTATCGAAGGAGGTGATGATCCTTACTTTTTAACAGAGGAGCACACTCTGTTTAGACATCATGCCTGTATGTGTGAGTTGTGTTGGAGGGAGGGGGTGTGTGTGTGTGTGTGTGTGGTGGGTTTCCACCTATTCTCTTGAAGGTTAGATATGCCCCAAGGCAAAAAAAAACCTCCCTCTTTCCAGATACCATGCCGTCGGCAGGCATCAAAGTGCAAAGACTTTAAAAAAAATAAATAAATAAAAATAACATTTTCTCCATTAGTTGCACTGTATTGTGGGAAATCCTTGGGGTAGTTTTCAGCTGAAGCAACCTGGTTCCATTTTTGGCCTGGCAAACGTGACTGATTTGATTTAACTGGGTCTCTGTTAAAAGCCCTCTTCCTGAACCCCCCCCCCCCACCAAAAAAAAATGGGTGTGATAAAAGCTTCTGAATTGTTACTTAACAGGTCCTTGTACTCCCAGTGAGAAACAAGAATTGCATGAAACATTCATTACATCAGGAAGTGATGTACATCAGAGTTGCTTTTTATTTATGTTCCAAGCATGCACACTTTGACAGAATGGAATAAAAACATGTATTTTTTTTTTATTTTGAATGCCAGCACCAGTGAATATTTCTGCTGTCTCCTTATGGCACGACGATGGGGAGAGGAGAAGTAACGTGGTATATGGAGCTATTGGGGGGGAGGGGGACAATATGGATTCTCACGCTAAAAATAGCAACTACTGTAGCAAAATGTTAGATTTAAAATACATTGTAGAAAACGTTTTTGCTCAATGAAGTTGTGGAATCAGTTGCCAGAGGACGTGATCAAGGTGACTAGCATAGAGAGGTTTAGAGCATTCCTGGAGGAAGAGTCCATAAAACGTTCTGAGCCATTGCTGTCCCTGGGAGTGTGCAACAAGAATTGGGATGTGATCTGGACTGGTCACTGTTGAAGAGAGGGGCTTGATGGGCCTTAATTGATCCAGCATGGCATTTATTATGCTCCTCCCAGCAATCTTATTTTCCCCTTCTCTTCTACGCCTGGGTAACCCACTCAGTTGTTTAATCCTGGATGTGGCTTCACTCCCTATTTTGTTCACGTGATATTCGATCTGAATCATCTTCTCTCAAGTTCAGAAAAACGTATAAAAGCTTGTTTATTTTACTGTGATATAAGTTTAGGAATTAGTTGTTCTACATTTCTACTATGTAGACAAAGTATTTTTTTTTTATTTTCTGCTTATTTGAGTAAGATGTTGTACTGGAGGAAGTCCAGCTGGCATTTTGTGGAAGGCGGACTTTTATTTTAAATTAAAAATGAATTTGAATTAGTGATTTTGTAAATGGATGGGAATTAAGGGAAGCAGAGCAAGTATCAGGTAGTATAGAGGAGGATGTTGATTGAAGGTGATGTTGTGTGTTGATTTTTATTTGTATCTGCTTTAGAGGGGTTTTCCTGAATTAGAGGAAATCAAGTTGAAATAAATGCATTTTAATTTGATGCTGATTATTGCAGAATTAACTAAATATGAAGTGAAACTTATCTATGTGAAGGTAAGTGTAGAAGTACATGGAACAGTGGCTACTACTAAAAAAAATAAAAACCCAGCAGTGTGCAGTCATCAGGGCTCAAAGAAAACAGGAGGAGGCCAACAGTGTGATGACAGTGATGGACCAGGCCATGCTTTGGACAGATGTGATAGGAGGGTTGAGAGATCAGGTAAAATATCCCGGGGGGGGGGGGGGGGAGTTGGTGATGGGCTGCATTTGGGAATTTTGTATGCACATTTTATCAATTGAGGATGAATCTCAACTAGGCAGACTGGCTGGACCATTTTGTTCTTCTACTCTTTTGCTATTAGTATGTTTCTTGTCAACTCCTGCAAGTAGCAATGAATCTTGAGCATATTCAGGTTTCCTACTGTATTTGAGGCATGGGGGGAGGGGGAGGATACCTGGGTTGACCTGCACAGCTGCATCATGTGCTTCAAAGAGAGTGTCATGTCGGCTAAGACAGATGTGCGGTTCTTCATTATGACAGTAAATACAGTGAAGTCTGACTTACAATAGTATAGGTTTATGTTCTTTAAGAGAAAAGGCAGAGAGGAAGCATAGGATGATGCCCGGAAGGGGATTGGTTTTCAAAAGGATCTAGTGGCCTAAGTACAACATTTTCTCCCAAGGAGATGGCTACATGATAACTCCTGTTTTAGCCAGGAATCTATATTTAGCCACTTTGAAAGCAGACGTTCCTATGGGCATGTTTAGGCCAAGGGAGAAACTTAGCTGACCTTTAATTTTTTTTTTTTTTTTAACCAGCTCTGTCTGAGCACATAGATAGCAGGCATAACTTTAGCCGGCTACATTTGTAAGCAGTTAAGTTTTATATGCTGGAAAATTTGCATAAATGTAGCCAGCTGTCCTGCTGTAGAGCAAGCTCCTGAAAATTCATGGCAGAGGGCATTAAGAAAATGTCGCTATAGGGCAAATCACCCCTGAATATGCCATGGGGCAATACTGTTGCACATCATGGCTTCTTTCAGTGGCTGGAGCTGGTGCAAAAATGTTATCTTTTTACTGTCTCTGCCCCCCGCAACTGAGTGCATCCTTGGCCCCCTCTGCCTTATTTAAAAGGTGAAGAACGGGTTGGTGTGAAAGAGAGCGGTGTATTAAAACCACCATTGCTTATCCTCCTACTGCTAGACGCAGTGTCTCTTAGGTATATTCCCCTTCCGCTTCCAGTGGAAACAGAAACCCACGCCTCCTAAGAATTGCAATGGTGACATCCAGTCCACTATAAGAGAGGTGTGGTTGCAAGCAGCCTTCAGTAATTCTGACTCCGATAGAGGTGGATCGATGGAACATTTTCCCCTATTTACGTTTTTGCCCGGCGCATGAAATTGCAGACCTGCTCAAAAAAATAAATACATTTCCAAACTACACAGCAACTATAGATCTGGTTTTCTGGGCCAAGGCACATATGCACCCTTTACAGGAGGCCCTCCTGTCCAGATGTTCCCCCACCATTAACGGATTACATTCAACAGCTTGCCTTATTGCCCTCCAGTAAGGCACAGCCTAAGGTGGTGGACAGATCTTTCCAACCTGGTTAGTGGGGGTGAATCTGGATCTGCCACCATGGTTGGGCATTACTACTGATGCCAGCAGCTTTGGGTGGGGAGCCCATTGCCTGAGACAGTGGGTAGAACAGGAAAGAGACTGGTCAGCGAACAGGCTAGAACTAAGGGCCATCAGACTAGCCCTTATAGCTTTCCTTCCCCTGATAAGAGGGAAACCAGTCAAGATACTGTCAGACAATGTAATGGCAATGGCATACGTGAACCGCTAGGGATGAACCCACAGCAGGACACTAGCCCAGGAAGCAGCAGAAACCTGTGACTGGCTGGAATGGAATTTGAGTCGCCTGTCGGCAGACCATATCCAGAAATCAAACAACATACAGGCAGATTTTTTAAGCAGGCAAAAGTTAAACCCAGGACAGTGGGAACTGTCGGACATTTCTCAATGACAACAAAATGGGGCCTCCCAACCATGGACTTGATGGCAACCCAAACCAGTGCAAAACAAGCAGAGGGGAGCAGGGCTCCTGCAGCATAGTCACATTGATCAATCCCCGGCCAACAGAAGATAATACTGTATGTGTTTCCACCATGGCCTTTGATTGGGAGAACCCTAAAGAAGGTAGAAAACATCCAGCTCTGAACAATTCTGGTTGCTCCAGACTGGCCCAGAAGACCATGGTACGGAGACCGACAAAGATTACTGGTGGACACTCTACTATGTCTTCCATCAGAACGGGGTCTCTTACAACCAAGGTCCAATAACTCTACAGAAACCCAGCTCCATTCTGTCTTGCAGTATGGCCCTTGAAAAGGCAACATCTAAGCCGCCAAAGGTTACTCACCAGTAGTGATATCTACTATGCTGAGGGCTCAAATGACTTCCACATCCCTGGCATATATCAGAGTATGGCACTTCATTGAAAGCTTCTGTCAATCAACAGGGTGTGGTTTTTTTTTTTTTCCTCTGGAAACAGGTTATAGCTAATATCCTGGACTTCCTCCAGCGAGGTCTAGATAAGGGCCTAGTCCTCAATTCCCTAAAAGTCCAGATCATGGCCATCTCCTGTTTCAGAGGCCCAATAAAAGGTAGGCCTGTGACAATGCATCCAGATGTAGGTCACTTCTTGAAAGAAGTAAAGCAAATCAGGCTAACCTTTCGGCCTCTGTTTCCCTCATGGAACCTCAATTTAGTCCTTAGAGCATTAACTAGGTCTCTCTTTGAAACTGCTAAAGCAAAACCTCCCTTAAGGATTTGTCCTCAAGATGGCATTCCTGGAGGCCATATGCTCAGCTAGAAGAATTTCCGACTCCTAGTAGAGAATCTTTTCTGATCATTTCAGAGATATCTGTGAAAACTCAGGACTATGGATGCACTCGACTAGAACTCGAGCAGCCTCCTTGTTCGGAGGGTCTCAAGGTATCTCGGGAGGAAATTTGCAAGGTGGCCATTTGGTTATCCCTACACTTGTTTACTAAACACAGTAGACTGGATGTACTGGCTAACGCAGACTCTGCTTTTGGTGCCAGTGTTTTTCAAAGGTTGCACTCACATCTCTTGCCCATCAGTCCTAAGGCTTTGTTACAAGTTACATCCCAAGAGTCACTGGTCTAGCAGTAGGATAAGGAATGTTAAATTATATCTTACCCTGATAATTTTAGTTCCTTGACTACTGGTAGACCAGTCCTAAGTTCCCGTCCTAAAGAGCGAATGTTCCTAAATATGAAGTATCCTTTAGTTACCCGTCCCACCTTAGGTGGAAGGTGGGACCCTTAGCACGTTTGGGAGTTAAAAAAAAAAAAAAAAAAAAGGGGGGGGGTGGTAAAACATGTCATGTTTTTTACTTCAGAGTCTTTGCCTCCTGGATGAGTCTGATAATCTGAACTATTTGGAGAGTCTATTAAGTCCTCTCGACCAAGAGGTTTTTCTCTTTATCTGAGGGCAACTTGTTCTGGTCTGCGATCTTCAGAGCAGCCGGGGTATGTTTCAGCTCTGGCAAAAGTCTACTGGAGGCCGCCTGCAACACACCTCTTATGGTAGACTGGACGTCACGTGCAAATCTTAGGAGGTTTGGTTATCTGTCTTCACCGGAAGGGGAATTTCTCTAAGAGCCACTGGTCTAGCAGTAGTCAAGGAAAGAGAATTTTCAGGTAAGATATAATTTAACATTGCTTCATACATTTCTGGTCTTTGTGTCTCAGAGATTTTATCACACAGGTTGCATGTATACATTGTATAAATAATTTGGTACATCCAGTGGGCAGTTTTAATAACTAGTTGACCTTTGAGCATGAGTCTTAAGTAGAAGTCTCAATTGACTTGGTTTTTTTTTTTCATTTGTACATGTGGTGCGTTGAATGCTTGCTTATTTCTGAGGAGTATACTATAGTTCATCATTTCTGTAGTGTTGGGGTACCTCCTTCATGGATAATGCTTACAATTTAGTACTTCATGGAAAGCTTGGCCCCTTTATCCCTCCATAGAACAGCCTTTTATATTGGGCTTTTAGATGTGATGGAAAGAAAAACCCAATCTCATTGTTTTCCATGTTCCATCTTTCTGAGTAAGGCAGAAGAATCCTAAAGCTGATTAGGTTCCAAAAGTGGAAAAAAAAAAATCCTGACATTCCCCTGTCTTCCATTGCCTCCTGCAAAGGAAGGGAAGTAAATCTCTGCCTATCAATTAGGATTTCAGTAAATCTCCGTACCCAGCATGTTCCTCGTGGGTTCCAGAGTACTGACCCATGCTGACCTAGTGCAGAATGAGATGTGGATGTATATGCTGTGCTTCTTGCTGTGGCTGCCAGCATCTGTCTGTAAATTTGCAGTCTCTTCTTGCTTCTCTGTTCTCAGTAAGGGGAGGGGGGGGGGGGGATCAGGGATTGTCTGTGCCTTGTTCTGTCCTGTGCTATTTCTCTCTCTCTCTCTCTCTCTCTCATCTCTCTCATCTCTCACTTTGTGCCTTGGTGCTCCAGATCCTGCGTGAGACTGCAGCAGATGCTTCTTGCAGTGCCGGCTCTGCAGGAAGAGGGAATTAGGTTAGGCTGGAGGTATTTTAAAGATTGCTGCATGATCTTAGACCCCTCCACCCCCGCAGAGCTGGGCAGTCAGGCTGAATTAATCCTTTCGGCAGCCTGACTGACTTTTAACCAGTACAGATTTTAGGGGGGGGGAAAAAAGAGCAAGAGAGAGAGAAGCAAAGCCAGGAAAGATGCAGAATGAAAGGCGATGTTTATAAAAATCCATAGTAGTAAACAGAAATGACCATCCAGGCATTGAATGGGGAGAAGAGATTGTAACCCAAGAATATTTTTGGGACTGTAATGTAGCACTAGAAGATGCAAGAAAACTGATTGCACTGTGCAGCATGGTTTCCAGAATGTACTAGCTGTTGGGAAAATATTGGTAGTGGTGGGGGCTAGAGCTGCAACACTATATAGTGAGATGCACTGACCCAAGGAACGTTTTGTTTTTGGGGGGGGACGGGGGGGGGGACATGGAAGCGAGAATCCTTTTTCATCAAAAGAGGGATTGTCCTTTTATAAACATCTCTGCACGATGCTCTGTGTGCTCCCAGAGACTTTCATGCTCCCGCTGCAGTTTCCTGTTACCCAGCTGTTACAAAATAGCACCAGGGTTGTAATGGGGCTGGTGCTGAGAATAGATGTGCTCTACTTCGGGGTGCCCAGCTGTGCCAAAAGGGGCTACAGCTGCGGGGGGAGTGCACTGTCACTAACAGACCCTGCCCTTTGTCTCTCTCCTTTTAGGTCATCTTAGCTGCTCCTTCTTGGACGCCCCCCTCACTCCCCATGTGCAGAATGCGTATATTTTGTTTTTAAGAGCAGCATTTACGTGGGGGGGAGATTGCAATAGTGAAAATATCGCCGGCTGATGAGGCAAGAGGCAGGTTCTCCACAAGCATCTGGGTCAGTGACCTGAATCGTGTGGCTAGTGGGAATTACATTAACTAGCAGGGGGTTCTGAAGTAACAATAAAATCCTTCCCCTGCAGTGTCTTCTGTTTTTTATTTCCTAAACATATAAAATAATGTCCAGGGGACCGCAAGGCCCACCCCAGGCTGCCTGTCCATGATGCACTACCCCCCAGACCTTACTTGATCTCTGACATCCTGCTCCCATTTTTTGGCAGCTAAGGATCCTTTGTGCTTATCCCATGCTTTCTTAAATTCCTTTTACTGTTTGGCCTCCACTGGGAGGCTTTCATAGCTGTAATGCTTCACCTGAGTCGGGCCCCTTTCAGCCTCCTGACCTTTTTGCCCTGTAACTTTCCTTTCCCTGTTTGTGCATTCTTAATACCTTCCAGGTATCTGAATGTCTTTCACAGTCCCTTCTCTCCATTTTCAGATTATCTTCTAGGGCAGTGCTGCTCCAAATGGTCCTTGAGGGGGGGGAGAGGCCCCAAGCCACATCCACTTGGGTTTTCCAGGTATCTAAAAAAAAAAAAAAATAAAAAATGCATGAGAGGGGTTTGCATGCACTGCCTCCAATTAGAGATGTGAATCGGAACTGAAATCCGAACTGATTCTGGTTCCGATTCACATCTCTACCTCCAATATATGCCAGGATCTCCTGCAGATTAGGGATAGCTTGAAAACCCAGCTGGTTAGGTGGGGCCTAAGAACCTTTTTGAGCACCGCTGATGTAGGGTGCACTAGAAGATGCAAGAAAACTGATTGCACTGTGCAGCATGGTTTCCAGAATGTACTAGCTGTTGGGAAAATATTGGTAGTGGTGGGGGCTAGAGCTGCAACACTATATAGTGAGATGCACTGACCCAAGGAACGTTTGCCACACGTGCAGTGTTTGAATGCCACAGCGGCATTCAAACACTGCACGGAGCGGCAGTAGCCACAGAGGCATTCACGGAGCGGGATGCCAGTGGCCAGTAGTTGGTGTTCCACCTTCACGGAGCGGAAGGATGGAGAGGTGCTATCTCCAAAAAAAAAAAACAAAAAACAAAAACAGGGGTGGGTAAGAGTATGGGGTAAGGGTGTGGCCTGCTTGTTACAGCAGTTGCTACCCCTAATTGAGTTGGACGTTCACTTGGATGCAGATACGGCGCTGCTCTCTAAATTGGTGGTGGGGTGGAGGGGAATTAGGGCTGGAGGGTACTGGAAGCCAATAGTAACAGGTGGGAGAGAAAAAAAAAAGGGAAAAAAATGGATAAAGTGCGAAGCTTGCTGGGCAGACTAGATGGGCCATTTGGTCGTCTTCTGCCGTCATTTCTATGTTTCTATGTTTCATTTCTATATTATATTTAGATCCTTAAGTGTCATTTCTCAGGGCTTATAGCTCAGACTCTGCACCATTTTGTAGCCCTTCTCTGCAACGCTTCTGCTTGGCCTTTATCAAGGGTCAGCCCTACAGACTTTGGACACACTTCTTCATATGAAGTCTTGCCAATGACCTGCACAGAGAGGAATTAATACCTCATTTTTGTCTACTGGAAGTACCTCCCTTCCCTCTAGCATTCCTCTGGTTCTTGTCACTGTCTTGTTACGCTGTTTTGCTAACTTGAGATCATCCCTGCTGCCTCGTTTGCCTTCTCGAGTGGCTGGAATAATGGACTGGGA
The DNA here is from genome assembly GCF_901001135.1 of Rhinatrema bivittatum. Classification (NCBI taxonomy): domain Eukaryota; kingdom Metazoa; phylum Chordata; class Amphibia; order Gymnophiona; family Rhinatrematidae; genus Rhinatrema; species Rhinatrema bivittatum. The sequence continues at coordinate 87,502,503 of NC_042625.1, forward strand.
CCCAGGACTCAGACCTTGGCAGGCTATGTTATATCCCATAGTTTAAGCTTAGATTGTAAACTCTCCAGGTCTGGCACTCATACCTGTATCATTTTAGTGTAACGTGCGCTATATACATGGTGGAATAACTATTGATGAAGATAAAGAACTACAGTAGAATATGTACTGGAAATGGCTGTGGCTCTGTTTCTCCCCATCCCATTAAAAAAAGTCTTTTTTTTTTTTTTTTTTTTAATATGCAGGCAGTAATACTTGTACATATATCAACACCCATGTTTTCCATAGCGAAAGCCCTCTTATGATAGGCTCCTAATTGCATGCAATTCCTCTATTCTTAAAAAGTAACCCAGACAAAATCCAAATGGATGGTCATTCCCCATGAGTTCCTGACGCTTTAAACCCGAGAAGTGACAGCGGCTGCCCAGCTCCGAGCACCTCCGTTTTTATAAATAATGCAGCACAGAGACAATGTTTCCAGCTCTCTGCACAGGCAGTTGGGGTGGAAGGAGGCTGAAGCACGCAGCGGCATGCCGGGGGCGGGGAGAGAGTATGACTTTAACCTTCCGGTCGCCAAAGGCGCTGGTGACTGCGGCGTGTGTTCCCGCGTCATTATCTCGCCTGCTGGCGAAGCTCTCTGCGGGGATAGGAGTGCTGAGTGTGCCTGTTCTGTGCTACCTCATTAAGTGGAGTGGATGGAAGAGTCTCTCATCTGTGATACGCTGTTGGGTTCATTTTATTTAATTGTTGCTCCCTTTTGGAGAACTTTTTTTCTTTTTTTTACCTTTTTAAATATGTTTATATGCTCCCTTATACCCCAAAAATGGTTTTAAAAATATATGGCTTTTCTTCTGAATACAACAGTCTCATCTAATATCTCTCAAACAAGAGAACAAGCCTTACTAATGGCAGTGCTGTTGGAGAGGGCACTGCTGAGCCCTCCATCCCTGTGGGGACTGCAAGCTGATCTTTAAAGGGAAACCCCTCAGGGAGTTTCCCTTTTGAAAATCCCTGCAGCATGTGGAAACCTGTGTACTTGACGTGTGCACTGAAGCTGGTGCAAAGGAAGTGCCGGAAACTATGTACAGGGATTTGATTATGCGGTCTATGTGTAAGTTTCCCTTCCCTGATCTAATTCCACACGCTTTTCTGCGTGACTTACACACACACACACACACACACAGAATGGGGTGGCAGTAATTAGCCTGCAATGTTACATTTTATTGCCCCTACCATGTATTAAAAAACCCAAAACCAAACCCAGCCTTGGTGTCAATGTTTATGCGTGGTGTTTTTGACAGTGCTGCCCTTCTGCATTTTCTTATCTGTCTTAACAACCTCACTCACTACTGCAGTTTTAAAGCTTAATTTGATTTTGTGGCCTTGCCAGACCCCCATGCCACAAAAAGACATACTGTGCTACCCAGGCATTATAAAAGCTCACTGGTGTGGTGCTGAGATGCACAGAGTTAAAGATAACGCAAGCCATACAGGTAAAGGAGGGAAGGGGAAATTTCAAAAAGCAATCCCAGTTTCAGACTCTCTCACCAAAGCATATTTGACAAGTTTTGTGAATGTGGGCACCGTTCTAACTTAAAGCCGTGATCAATGATATTGAATTCTGACTCCGTGAACAGGAGTTTGATAATAATTTGGTGGGTCAGTAGCACTGGCTGAATTGATTGTTGCAAGTCAATGCTAGTCTCAAACGTCAAAATTATTTTTTTTTTGGGGGGGGGGTCTCTTTACCATTCAGACCTTTGTCCAAAGTCACACTGTGTTTTTAAATAGGTAGAGCCGGATGTCTCCACTAGCCCACGTCTCTTGGCCTCTGGCTCAGCATGGTGCCTGTTGGTGGCCCAGCACCTCCTTCCTCCCACGGTGCATGCTTTCTGCGGCCTGACCCAAGTCCAGTGTGTTGGGCTTGTTAATGTTTAGGCAGGTCGTTTAGCAACTGGAGGTTGCTATGGTAACTTCGGAGATACTTCCTCAGAGTGTAAGTTGGGTGCTGAAAAGGCTGCTCCTTCATCCTCCTCCTGTCCTTGGCACTTTCGGTGCATGATGGAGACACAGTAGGGTGTAACATGGTAGTTAAGGATTTTTTTTTTTTTTTTAAATTTTAATCTGTGAAAGCAACTGACAGAATTATGGCCTTTGTGTTGCATGGATACATACTTCTATCTTAACTGTCGCATATGGCAGAGGTTCCCAAACTTCTCCTGGGGGATCCCCAGCCAATCAATTTCTCTATACTATCTATATATTTTCTTGCATTCTCTTGTTTATGAGTTGTAATTCTCAAGGGTGCTAATAAGTTCCTTTTGGGTACCCTTTCTGAAGGAAGCCCAGCAGGGGGAGTTGTAAACCTCTGGCATCGTGTCCTTTGAAGGAGATTACATGTTCATCTCTTACATTTGCAGAATGTGTGCTCCTCTCCCAGGGATATGTAAGGAGAGGGAGGATGCATTCTTATTGGCTTTAAAAGGTGGTAGTGGGGGGTGTCAAGAGAGACATCTTCAGTTACTTTCAGCCCCCACCTCCATAAAATAAGAAACAAGCCTTCAGGATTTTGCAGTGATACAACACAAGGTATTGACTCTCTATAGCTGCCTTCTTGTTGGTAAGTGAGTGTGTGAGAGAGAGAGACAAACTATGCCTATCTACAAGCCCAAGCTAGTGAAGCAACTGTGAATACAGAACAGAACAACTAAAGGTCAGATGCTAGAAGTCTGTAACCCAGTCTTCAGGACATGCCCAAGCAGTTGAGTTTTCAGTACATCTCCATGTATATTCATTGCGGATATCCTGAAAACCTGATTGGCTGGATGTGCCTGAAGGACTGGGTTGAAAACTTCTATAACTGATCAGTCCACCTCCCTATCCAATAAACTAGCTCCAGTTATAACTGTCAGCCTGATTTTTTTTTTCTTGGAGGTAGAAAGAGTAGGAAATGAGAAATTAAGGGATTTTAGGGATCTGTGTACTATGACTGTGTTGCGTGGGAAATGTGTGTGTGTTGTGGGTGGATAGGATCATATAGGGTTTAGCTGTGTAAATAGGGGAAATCATATGGCAGAGGTTCTCAAACTTGTCCTGGGGGATCCCCAGCCAATCAATTTTTCAGGATATCTACCATGAGTGTGCACAAGATTTGCATACAGTGCTTTGGTATGCAAATCTATCTTGTGTATATTCATGGTGGATATCCTGAAAACCCGACTGGTTTGAGGGGCACTCGGGACAGGTTTGGGAACCACTGGCTTATGGCATGCATGAACTAATCCAGCTTGAAGTCTCTGTGTTATCTTGTTCTCAGGCTCCCAACTCTATAACTGCCCATTAGCACACAATTAGTTTGAAATCTATAATCTGATTGGCCTCAAGCCAATTCATATTCCAAAATAATTTGCCTGAAAATTTCATCCCTTCAACAGGCTAGTCACATTCATAAGAGACTAAAGCATTGAATTTACACTATGGTAATAATGTTAAGATCATCTTGGCAGATATTCTCATTGATCAGAAGACTCCGGGTTTTGTTTTTTTTTTATTTTATATAGCAGTATGTCAGTCGAAGGGTATGTTGAGTGCATAATGCAAATCATACATTTATATTATATCAACATGTTCAGAGCTTAATGTGGAAGTTGAAGACATGTAAAGGTGAAGCTCTGGTTAGAACCGGGTGAGGGTCAGTTAGAGGAGATGGCTTTTTCTGCTCTCCACCACTTGCTATATTGCCTTGAGCAAGAAATTTCCTATCTGCTTGAACATAAAATGTAAGCCTTCAGGGATTGGGGACTTTCTCACCACATGATTGATCTTGGACTGCATTATAGAGAGACTGACTGTGTCCTATAAATTATAACAGTACTATTAATCTGATCCCTCCTGAACTTTGGAGTCCAGCAGGAAATTTTATTTGTTTAAAAAACTTTTGTATACTGCATAATAAAAAAAAAAAAAAAAAAATCACAAAAATACATCCATAATCATTAACAGAAACACATTAAACCGTGAAAAACAATAAAAAGGAAATAAAAATAAAATTAAAAAATATATATTTTAAACATTAAAACACTCAGCTAGTGAAGCCACCTAAGAAGACCAACACCTCCAGCAAAATATCGTTCATGACTTTGTAGAAAAGAAGCAAAAATGCTTTTTAAAAATTTGGTTTCATTTATTTTATATGCAGCTGAAAGTGGTTGAAATATCTGCATTGGGTAGGTCAAAGTGCACCACTAATCCTGGACATTGAATGGGGCTGGAAAAGTAAGCTGAAGATCTACTGGAACGGGATACATTGAGACCGCAAGATTAGACACAGGATGAATAATTTTCCCCTCGTGTGGCATCGCAGGACAAACAGGACAGTCTTTGTTGGCTAATTTTGGATGCAGGAATAGCGATTGGTCACTGCTTGGCTTGCTGCATTTCATAAGAATGAAATGGCAGGAGAAGATACAGCTGGGCTGCTTTCCAGCAGAACGTCCTCATTCATCCTGATGACCTATGTTGTGATCATCCCTTCCAGCTCCCTGGAGTGATTTCTTCTCCAGAGATTTGCTACTGAGCACACCTTCCCTTCCTTTGTTGCTTGTCAACCCTCTCTCTCTCTCTCCTGTGGTGTCTTGACCCTTTCTTTGACCCTCCTCCCCGCCTCGCTGTCTGCCTAGGTTTCCTTGGAAAACAAAAGCATCAGCTTGCCACCCCATTTTTTTTTTTTTTTTTTTTTTGCTGAGTTGCTATGTCCTAGTGCCCGTTAATTGTCCATGCTCCTTTGGATCCGGAATGGCATGTTAAAGTAGCTCTGGCAGCAAGTGCTCCTGACGCCAAGCAAAAGCAGCATTGATTTGCCAGAGCGCTCTGCATCAGTCACTGGGGCCTCCCTGCCCCCAATTTATGTTCTCCTTCGTGCACCTCTGGGTTGGAGGATGGTAATGGAGCTCATTAGAGCCCGAGGTGCAGGAGGAGCTCCTGGGTACCTGCTTGTTATGGATGGCCCATTAATGAGGGGACTTTAACAAGTGTACTACACTCCTTCAGAGCTGTGCTGATCATAGAGCAGTCGAGGCAGCATTCAGATAGAGAAATCGCAGGCCTGGAAACACACACAGCCTTTGAAGTAGAGAGAGCAGCATTTACCCGGGGTTTGTGGTAAAAAAAAAAATCGCCTCTGTGCACAGGTTGGTAAAAGGAAGAAAATATCCAAGCATGGTTTGTTTTTTTTTTCCCTTGTCCCTTTGATTCCTTGTTTGATGTCATAAACATGTTGGGGGGAATTTGTCTTCCAAATTTTATGCTCCTAAGAATCTATAGTCCAGAAGATACGGCAAATAAAATGATAAAAGGTGGCTGACATTTTCTGGACCATGCGCTCTATTCTATATAACAACTTCTAAAACGGAGTCTGACTATAACATCATAAAAATCGGTTTCAGCACAGGTTTCAGTTCTGCACATGAGACTGCTTCAGCTAGGGTGAAAAATATCTTAAGTTATTCCTCTGGCCCAGGGATTCAGTAGCAGTGGTACACACTGCCAATCAGAAGGCTCCTGGTTCAGTCTCCAAGTCTGCCGGGCAAGCTGTGGAGGCAACGTGGAAAGCCCCTGCGAGAGAGGGAGTCATGGCTTTTCAGGGTAACTCCTTGATGGCTAGGTCTAGAACACATGGTGCAGGATTCTGGAAGGAGTCATGGCTTTTCAGGGTGACTCCTTGATGGCTAGGTCTAGAACACGTGGTGCAGGGTTCTGGAAGGAGTCATGGCTTTTCAGGGTGACTCCTTGATGGCTAGGTCTAGAACACATGGTGCAGGGTTCTGGAAGGAGTCATGGCTTTTCAGGGTGACTCCTTGATGGCTAGGTCTAGAACACATGGTGCAGGGTTCTGGAAGGAGTCATGGCTTTTCAGGGTGACTCCTTGATGGCTAGGTCTAGAACACATGGTGCAGGGTTCTGGAAGGAGTCATGGCTTTTCAGGGTGACTCCATGATGGCTAGGTCTAGAACACATGGTGCAGGGTTCTGGAAGGAGTCCTGGCACATGCTTCTCAGCCTCGGGATCATCCTTGCAATGATCAGACTAGGAATAATGGGAGGATGAATCTTTTAAAATAGGGGGGAAATCCCCGAGTAGTTTGATATACACTGACCTTTTCCCACCTAACCTCCCCCTGGCATGTGGTACTTGCATCAGAATTGAGGTTAGTGTCAGCTGCCTAACCTCTTGTAGCCCTGCCACTGGGCACTTGTAGTATATTGTAATATAGGATTATTGCCCTTGTACAATCACATTTCATTGATGTTATTACAGGACTTGCGAGTGACTGGCCACACCTGCTTTTGTATAATACCATTACGGTTATGTTAGGAGTGTGCATATTCTTGTTTCACTGCTTCAGATGTTGTGGTTTTGATTATAAAACTTAAAGGATATAGTCTTAAAAATGCATAAGGAAATATTAGTTCACAGAAAGGGGGGTGGAAGCCAAAAGGACATCAGAATTAAAAAAAAAAAAAAAAAAAAGCATGGGATAAGCACAAGGGATAATTAACTGTGAAGAAACGAAAGGAAAACGAGATCAACTGCTTATTGCTATTGTTTCCCAACCATATCCTGGAAGTCCACCCAACTGGTCAGTTTTCAGGATATGTGTAATGAATATGCATGAGTCTTCAATGCATGCAAATCGATGTCGTGCATATTCATTACACATATCCTGAAAACCATATTGAGTAGGTGTTTCTGCACATCTGGGTTGAGAAACTCTGGTCTGTGCCATTTGTACCAGGAAGTAGTTTGGGCAGACTAGTGTTGGGCTTTACTGCCTCTCTAGAGTCTTATTCTTTCTATATTACAATCAGGCCGATACAGTACAGTGCGATTCCGGCGCACTGTTAACCCACGATTGGATGTGCGTTTTCGACGCGCTAGCTTTACCCCTTATTCAGTAAGGGGTAAAAGCACATCCAAAACACGCGTCCAACCCCCCCCCCCCCCAAACCTAATAGCGTCCGCAACATGCAAATGCATGTTGATGGCCCTATTAGGTATTCCCGCGCAATTCAGTAAGCAAAATGTGCAGCCAAGCCGCACATTTTACTTTAAGAAATTAGCGCCTACCCAAAGGTAGGCGTTAATTTCTTCCGGCACCCGGGAAGTGCACAGAAAAGCAGTAAAAACTGCTTTTCTGTGCACTCTCTGACTTAATATCATGGCGATTATTAAGTCGGAGGTCCCGAAAGTTTAAAAATTTTTTTTTAAATGGTCCTGCAGCTGGCAGGTCGAAAACCGAATGCTCAGTTTTGCTGGCGTCCGGTTTCCGAACTCGTGGCTGTCAGCGGGCTCGAGAACTGACGCCGGCAAAATTGAGCGTCGGCTGTCAAACCCGCTGACAGCCGCTGCTTCCATCAAAAAAGAGGTGCTAGGGACGCGGTAGTGTCCCTAGCGCCTCTTTTTACCGCCGGCTCTAATTAAAATAAATTAAAATACTGAATCGCGTGCACAGGAGAGTGGCCTGTGCCGGGAGAGGAGGCGCTCGACCGCTCTCCCACGATTTTACTGCATCGGCCCGAATGGTTTGGGTTTTTTTCTCCCCATTTGCTGTCATCTTGACTTATCTGAATATATTACTCTTGTGCACGTAAAACAGAAAAGAAAGCTGTCTGGGCCTTTCTCTTAGTGCAGCAGTTCTCAACCGGTGTGTTGCCAAGCACACGCAGGTGTGTCTCCACACTTCCCGGTCTCCCACTGACCCAGCGAAAAAGGAAATCATCCTCTGCCCGGGCTTAAAATGTTGATAGCCCAGGCGCAATGTGGCGGGAGAACTGGAGTCTGCACCAGCAGGTTCTCTTCTTCCCACCCTTCTCGGCCTGGAAGAGGAAGTGGTGTGCAGCGGCTGCACGCGCGGGAAGAAGAGACCGTGCTAGTGTGTGCATCATCAACCTGAAGAAGAGAAGCTCGGTGAGGAGCAACGTCGGTCCCCGCGGCAGATGGGAGTCTTTTCTCGAGGCCGCAAGGGCTGGAAGTGAAGGAGGCTGCAGCTGTCGCTAGTTTGGGGGGAGAGAGTGAGTGAGTGAGCAAGCATGTGTGTTTGAGATTCTGTGTGTGTATGAGAGTAAGTGATTGAAAACCTGTTTGTGTGAGAGCCTGTGTGAGAGAGCATGAATGTAAGAGTATGACCGAGTATGAGAATCTGTATGTGTAAGAGATCATGTATATGTATGATTGAGAGCCTGTGTGTAAGGGAGAGAGAGAGTGTGTGTGTGTGTGTGTGAATAACAATCTGTGTGTGAGAGACAGCATTATGTGTGTGATTGAAAATCTATATGTGTGTGTGTAAATGTGATTAAGAGCCTTTGTAAGTGAGAGAGGTGGTGTGTGACAGAAAGAGAGGAGAACGTTACAAGCAAACCATCTCAGGGCCCCTGGATATCAAATGTTCCCAGGTATGCAGAGCAAAGCATTTTTTTGATCCTTATTTTTCATTATTGGGTTTTTGTGTCTACTATTTTGAAATATTTTATTGGTATCTAGGAAATGTTGATATGAATTTTTAATTATTGGATATTTCAGTCATCAGCTCTTTTGAAATTTGTTCTTTGTTAGTAGTATGTTTTTACTGCTATTGATTTTATATTTCTTGATTTGTTTTGAGGACTGGTGAAGTTTCTTTTTCCTTTGTTACACTACATACAGTCTGACTTCTTGTAGTTTCCAGTTCAGTTTTTGTCTGCATGCTTCTAGCTATGCTTTGATCTCTCTATTCTTTCTGTACATATGACTGAAGTGAGGTATCCTGCTGGCGTGTAGTTTCTGTGTAGGGCTCTATAGCAGCCCGGCTTGGTCCGTTTTCGTAATAGGAGGTGTGGATTGGGGTCTTAAGGCCTGGTGTAATATTTTTAGTGTTGCCTTTTCTTAGTTTAGGTGATTACTGTCTGAGCGCTGGAAATTGGTGTTTTGGTATGGGATGTTCACTAGTTATACAATTTCTGTTCAGATAGTACTTATCTTTCCCTTGTGTCATTCTTAACAATAAAAATAATACTGGGCCTTTATTTTTTTATGTCTGCCGTGAATTGTAATGAGCAGTGTGTCACATGTGTGAGTATGGTCTGTCAGTTGTGTCAGGATGGGGGAAAAAAGGTTGAGAACCACTGTCTTAGTGGATGGAAAAAGAGTTCAGCCATCTGATTGACCAAATAGAGACCATGACCTTTTCAGCGTTCAGTGAGAACTCTTGAGGTCACACCCAAAGTCTGCTTCCTCCATGCTTGATGTCAACAGCTATGCTGTGCTGCATTCTCATTGCAACTTTAAGCTCTAGCACCAAGAACGTAGAAGCAGTTTTAAGAGTTACTTCATCTTGAGTGTCCTCTTTATCCTGTAGAGAAATTAGAGGGGCCCAGGAAGCTTCTGGGTCAGAACAATTTTGGGGGGAAAACCTTTTAAATTTGTGCTAGTAGCTTCTGCACTCCAGCATCTGGATGCTGGCATACTTGCTTACAATCTGCCTTTAGGAGCTGAGATGATGGGCAAAGTTGGCACCACATATGGTGATTAAAATGTTGATATCTTTTCCGTGCAGAGGGATGACCCAACAGAATGAGAGAAGCTTTTGCTTTTAAACCTTACCATGCCATGACAATGTAAACTCCCATTGATTGTCATAGTTTGCATGTAGAAACTAAGGACGTCGTCAAGATGTGGCAGTTTATTATTTCTGCGGGGATCTGGAGCTTGGTGCAGTTTTATTTTTTCAGAATTGAAATAAGGCTTTTGTAACAGGGTGTGTGTGTTTTTGGTTATGAGGCGAGGGAATAACTATGAAGAATATCAAATGCAGGAGTGGTGCCGGTTCCCCCAGAAACGAGCCCCAGCTGAGATAAAGGGGGGGTTCACGAACTTTGGTGAACCAGAAAAAATTCTATTTGGCGTGGGGGAGCCGAGGGGTAGCAAAGGTAAACATGCCCCGTCATATCTCTCCTTCCTTGTGGGTGATGGGCCCTCTTGATTTTCTTTCTTTTCTTATCATTCACTCCCTAGATGTCCATGGCAGCACCCTCGTGTGTGTGTGTGTGTGTGTGTGCGCGCCAGAAGCACTAGGTTTTTAACTACTGAGAGTGACAAAATGATCCCACCTTAATGAATGAGCTGAGAGGTGTAACTTTTTTATAATTGTAATAAGACACTTAGGAGTGTGATTGTTTGTTTTTGTCAATATCGCCACACCTAGGGGAGCTTACTACCTTTGGCTTTGCGTTGTCTGCACACCCTTAGGTGTGGTGGTAGAGCATAATGAAAATAACACCGCCAGCCCTTTGGGGGGCCTATTCCTTAGTTACTGTGCAGGAGTACCAGATCTCTAGTGAAAAGTGCTAGCGATAGCAGTGAGGCCTCTGGTGATCTCTTGGCTCCTCGGAATTTTTATAAGAAGTTGTGCAGTTTTTCCACCAGGCTGCAATCAACTAATTGTGTGTATGTGGCAAAGCAATGATATGGCTCTCAGTCCCTTCCTTCCCCACCCCCTGCTCACCAGTAGGCACTCCCTGGTGTACATGTCTGCGCCAGCCCTCACTGCAGCGGCAGCTCCTGTTTATATCTGTACTGCTGCTGCTTTAGCCGTTTTTCAATTCTCTTTCTTGTGTGTGGATTTCTTTTTTTTTTTTTTTTTTTGTTTTTTGCTTGGTGCTGCAATTGGGCCTCTTCCTAGGAGTGTGGTTTTGGTCCGAGCGGTTAAATTCTGATTGCATTTTAAGGCCTTCTGGCCCAGTTATCTAATGGCCTGAAACTTGTGAATAGTTGGAGTGGAGACACCCTGCTAGCAGACTGCCTGCATTTGGCTGATTTTTTTTTCCTTTGTCTCAGACATGCTTTCACTGTCACTTGATTAGTCTCAGCATTTTTGTATGTACCACTGAGTTGCAGATGAAAATGCGCTGCACCCATACCCTTTTGCCAAGCTTCGGTCTAACCACTGCAGAAGACAGACCTGCTTACCCTTAGTAAATTGTTTGTTACTATCCTGACACTTGTTGTATTTGCCTAAACCTCAGTCTCCTCCTCTTTGCCATGGTGCTAATGTAGGTGTCTCTCCCATCCGAAAATGCCATGTGGCTTCCTCCTGCGTTTGGGTAGGTGGTGACTTACATTTAGCTAGCACCTTTTAATCTGGTTATAGCACTTCAGAGGCCAACATGCAGCCACCAATGTCGTGAAAAGGGAAAATGCTTGCACCTGCCTACCTATCCACCTTCTGGAACAGAGGGAAGATGCAGTGAAGCCGCTGCTGGTTTTATTACCCAATTAAGTTGAGCAAACTGGCTGGAAGAGAGAGGGATCTTGGTGAAGGCCGCATGGAATCTGAGGTTCAAAGGCAGGGCTAAAAGCTAGGAGTGTAATAACGAATTCTCCAGGCCCAGTATTCTGAGTCCTAAGTGAGCTCAGCAGGAGACGCCTCGGCTCAGTTAGACCCGCAAGGCCATTTCCTTCCTGCTTGGTTACTGTCCCCTATCTTGTGTGTTTTAGAATTGAGGTTGGTTACATGCACAAACTAGATGGAGGAATATTTTACACACGTCCTATCAACTCTGCTTTATGCAGAATTGGAATAAAACCCTCTTAAATGGTTGCATACTAAAGAGTAAACATCCAGTGCACCCAAAGGAAAAAACTAAATAAAATCATGATATGGTAGAGAGGCAGTTTTTTTCATGTCTCTTATAAGGGACTGGCCTGTTCTTCAGTGTTACTTTCTGTCTCGGATTCAGATTTTCCCCTCCTAAATATTTCCTGTGGGTCTGTAGTATGCAGTGCTTTTAAAAAAAAAAAAAAAAAAAAAAAAATCAAAACTGCACCAGAACTGGAAGGTGTTAACAGAGGTCTGAATGTCCCTTAAGATAATTGAAGGCAAGAGGCATCCAAAGATGAAAACATACCCGAGCTTACCAGAATCTGAGCACAGGCCAGTTCATGAAATATTTATTATTGCACTGTGTGAAGAAACATTTTGGAGCAGTTGGGGACTTCCATCAGGGACCCATCGCTTTGAAACATTGATTCTTATGGAGTGGCTCTCATTCATTAACTATTTAATGAAGTGAGCTGACTGTGCAGATTGCAGTGAAAGTGGGGTAGATCATCTCTTTTTTTTTTTTTTTTTTATTTTTTTTCCTGTAGATCCATAGATAACATGGTGGCCTTCATTAGCTCTACCTCTTTTGGTACTGGTATGTCCTCCATCACCAACCAAGGATTTAAGTGCTGCCCACAGCAGCTAATTTGTGGTTGGGCACGTGATGTCGGAGGAAGAAATAAGAGGGTGATGTGAGCTGCCGCAGTGCTTGTTCTAGGTAGGTTCATTCATGTCATCTAATGGGATTTTCAGCTCCTGTTTGTGTGATGTCCTGGGTCAGGTTTCAGTACAGTGCTGCTTGCTCAGTATTTTATTGGGGATTTTGGGTGCAGGGCTATGATTATAATTTTAGGGTGGGATTGTGGTTTTGGATAGGTTGATAGCTTTATAATTTGTTCTCTTGCTTGTTGAGACTATATATTGTATTTTGATATTGCTGGGTTACTGTGTAACCCTGTTAACCATTTTGATTGGTGTCAGAAAGATAGCATATAAATACCTATAAAAACAAATTCCATCTGCTTTCATGTAGGGATGAAAATACTTCTAGATTGAACCTAGTTGCCATTTTTTTTTTTTAAAGTAGAGCATATGCTTGATAAAGCAAGAAAGCCAGAAAACAGAGTGACTTTTTCATGTCTCTCTATTTAACACGTTTATATACTGCATAATCAAAACAAACTAAAGTCTTTTTACAATATACATCCATAATCGTAAAAACATACAGCATATATTAAAATACATAAAATAAATACCACTGAAAACCCATAAAATAAAACCATTCGCTGAAGAGCAGTCTGAACTAACACATCTCTCTTGAAAATGGCCAAGGCATAACTTGCTTATAAAACCTTAAGTAATTTAACTCAGACCCGATAGACAATGGAAAAAGATTCCAAAGATGCAGTACAGATGCTGAAAACGCCCATGTGCACATATTTTGAGCTGTGGCCATAGATAATAAGGAACCTTTAGACCATCTCAATACACATCCTGGTTTATACCAACTCAACTTCTCCCAAAGATATCCAGGACCATTATTCTACATTGTTCAAAGAATAACAGTCAAGGACCTAAAATTTGCCCTCTCTGCCACTGGCAACCAATGAAGATGTTGCAATAGTGGTGATTATCAAATCTAGATTTCCTAAGAATCAATTTTGGTTGCCATGTTTTGTATTGACTGCAGCCTTTGTGTTAATATTCCTAGTCAAGCACTGAGATAACGAAGGCATACATAATAGATTTGAAAGCTTTTTAATCTAAAAAGGCAAAAGATACCGAACCATTCTAATTTGAAAATATGTCTTATGCACTACTGATACAATGTATAGAGTTAAAAAGGACATCCAAGCTTTTCACTTTCAGTGAAACACCAATAGTATATTTATTGGACTATAAGACACACCATTTTTTTTTATTTAAAAAAAAAAAAAAGTGGCCTAAAAAAGCCCATGTGTTATAGTCACTAGCCTTATGGTGTTGAAGGCTGGAGACTTCTTGGACATCCTGCTATCCTGATGAGTGAAGGAAAATGCCCAGGTGGATGGTGTTATTCAACAGTGGTTCTTGTACATTTATTCAGTGATCTCCGCTGTCCTTGAATGAGCTGTATACGTGTTTCAGCTTTCCCTGTGAGATGCCTTTTAGAATTTACCTGGCATGATGCTCATAGAAATATCTGCTCAGTATTTTGTGAAGTAACACTGACATACATTAGTAGGTACTTTTTATAGAAGATTCATTAAACTATTTTGAAGTACCAGCTTATTCCATCTTCTTTTTAATCCTGGCTTCTTGATTAGCAGCAAACCTGTTTGTTTAGCTTGCCCAACCTTGATTCCAGTGTTTCATCCTCTGATCATATTTGCTGTGCTCTTTTCTTTTTGTATTTTTTTTTCTGTTTATTAGAATAAAATTTTACAGCTTTTGAAAAAAATGTTGTTCACCCCTCCAACAATCTTCTTTCTCAAGTCTTATCTTACTGAGCGATCTTCATATTTTACAAGTGGGCGCATGATTCATGGATGTCAAGACTCTCTGATGAAGCTCAGCACAGCAATGCCCCCAACTTATTAAGATTCAGATGGGCTGGAAGAACTGAGGAGGTGGCACTGTCAAACTTCAAATGCTTATTTCGCCTCCAGAAATGTTATGAAAACAAGGCCAAAAAAAGTAGAAAGTTAATGACTTTTAATTGTCTGCTAAATTTATTTAGAAAAATTAGTTGTGCAACTGTTTTTTTGAAAGCAGCTGGGTTAAAAAGATTCCCCCCCCCCCCATACCTCTGTCAGTGGAACAGTCTGCTGTTCCCCCCCCCCCCCCCCCTTTTTGTAGCAACATGAGAAGCATGGGGAGAGGGCATGTTGTCTGATCAAGCAGTTTGGAGGATCTGGTGATGTTTTGTAAATTAATATTATAAGAGAATGTCTGCCATTTTGCTAATCCACCGCTGGTTTTAGGTGAGGAGCCAAACAGGGCAATTGCCTAAGTTTCCCCCAGCACCAAAGAGGATCCTTTAGGCAAAGCAGAGCGATGTCAGGGAGGTAGAGCCTCAGGCTACCTGGCACTGGCTGGACCCCAGTATGCTGAACGTTAGCCCTGTCTTTAACAAGGGTTCCTTGTAATTTTATGTATACAGTGGGAGAGGAGCAGGGAGAGTGTTGTGAAATTCTGTAAAACCTCAATTATATTATGATGTAGTTCCTTAACCAAAAAACCCCCAAAATGTTTGAAAACCTCCGAGCTAGCCAGACTTTGATAAAACTGAATTTAACAGTAAGGGCCATGTACATTACTATATTACTAAGTAGTCTCCCAATTTTGCCGCCTTTTGTAATAGCCCATTTGATCACTGGCTTTCCCTTCACTTCTTTACAACTTCGGATCCCTTGTGCTTATCCCAGGTGTTTGTGAGTTCTGTTACTTAGCGGGCTGTTCTCTGCCTGTCACGATTTGCCTGTAGCCCGCCTTGTGACTACTGCTCCATGCAGTGTTACTGCAAATAGTCAGGCCGATGCACCGTTAGCCCCCGTTTGGCCACGCGTTTTCCACACGCTATTTTTACCCCTTATACAGTAAGGGGTAATAGCGCGTGGAAAACGCGTGGCCAACCCTCCCCTCCCCCCCCCCCCCCCGAAACTAATAGCGCCCACAACATGCAAATACATGTTGATGGGCCTATTAGTTATTCCTGTGCGATTCAGAAAGCAAAATGTGCAGCCAAGCCACACATTTTACTCTAAGAAATTAACTCCTGCCAGCACTGGGAAAGTGTACGGAAAAGCAGAAAAAACTGCTTTTCTGTACACCCTCTGACTTAATATCATAGCGATATTAAGTCGGAGGCCCCAAAAATAAAAAAAAGAAAAAATCATTAAAAAAAAAAAAATTAGCCCGCGGCTCGCAGGTTGGAAGACGGATGCTCAATTTTGCCGGCGTCCGTTTTCCGAACTCTTGGCTGTCAGCGGCATTGATAACAGACGCCGGTAAAATTAAGCGTCGGCTGTCAAACCCACTGACAGCCGCCGCTTCTGTCAATAAGGAGGCGTTAGGGACGTGCTAGTGTCCCTAGCGCCTCCTTATTTCCGGGGGCCCTAATTTACATACCTTTGCTTAGTGAATCGTGCGTCGGGAGAGCGGGCACTCGCTGGCTCTCCCGCGCGGTTTACTGTATCGGCCCGAGTGTGATTCGGGATCTTCTTCAGTTCTCACACACATTCCTTGCATGCTAGGACTCTTGGAAAAGTCCATCATGGACACGTTTATGAACTTAAAGGGGACGAAAACAGCAAAGAATAAGGAGACAGAAAAATTCTTTTAATGATTACGATCCCTATGCCCAGGGCTTACCGGTAAGTTCCATTTCTTTTAAATAAGAGCATCTCGCTGTTTGAAGACTTTTTATTATTTGTATATATGGGTTTGTACCATTTTATCAAATCCAATGCAGCTACCCAAAGTGGCTTTCCAGCGTATAAAAAATACAGTGAAATACATTATCACAAACAGTTACAAGTGATGTGTTGGCAAATCGGGGTAGAGAGGTAGCAGGAATGCCTGGCACTAGTTCTATAGGTAATAGTGGGATTGATGTTAAACCACTGAGAAGTGTTCATTGAATTTTGCTAAACCACTCAGGAGGCCTCGCTCTATGATGCATTCACAGGGAACCTTGGGAGCTGCCGGAGGAGTTGCTAAATAGCTGGAGATCTGGGAGAAGCTTTCTCCTTCCCAGGCAGCTGTTCCTGCTACTCTACTGGACTTGTCCTGTCACAAGATCCTCCCTTGGGTATAAGCACTGCTTCCCCCTCCAGCCCTCCCCCGTTTCCCCTCAAACTCGGCCCAGTGCCGCCTCCTTCCAAATCCCTAGCACTCCTCACAGGGCCGCAGGAGAGGTCACGTTAAGCCTTTTATTTATTTACGGTTAATAAAGGTTCCAGCTAACTGCTTTCTGTTGTGAGGAAAGCGCATTTGTATTGGTTCGGGTTCTTATAGGAAACCTCCCTAAATTTCCTGCCATGCCTGGCTTCATCCTAACTGCTAGTGCCCTACCCACTTCTGCTTTCCCCCTACCTTCCCTTTCACTTCAGACTTATTCTCTCCTCGGAAATAAAAGCTAACAAACGATAAAATAATTTATATCAGGTGATACCTCTTCATTGGACTAACTTAATGCATTTCTTGTGGGGGGAGAGCTAAAACTCTGGCCTTTGGTCGTCATTATTTATTTCTTGTTAATCTTTATTTTAGTGCAGCCACGTTACTTCATTCCCTCCTCAGCCTGTATTGTGTTTGGTTGTTTTTTTTTTCCCTCTCCCTTTTTTCTCTCTCTTGCACACATGCGTGCACACACGCTGACACACCAGCTAGCATTGAATGTGCAGACTTTTTTTTCACTGTGCTGTGCTATGGCAGCAAAGAGCTAATGCATTCCCCCTGCTGGGGAGTCTAAGGTACCATGACAAGCCTCGGCTCTGCAGGTATTGCTTCCGTTTGCTCTTATTAGAAATGGGTCTCCTCTTTCCTCACCACCCCCCCCCCTGCCTCCTAAGCCATTTCACCCATTTAAAGTAAGAGTGTGTGTGTGTTAATTGTCTTGTGGTGGCTTTTTTTTTTTTTTTTTTTAATATATCATAGTTGTACCTTTAGGGAGCAGGTGTCAGTGGTTATAAGGCAGCATTAAAGCTTTGTGTTGGAGTTGCCCTGTATTATGCCACAAGCAGTACCAGCAGAGGACACCAGCAATGTGCTCTTTATTTTCTTCTTGTTTTAGGTAATTTCTTAAATTTAAAGCCCAATCTAGAGATTTAATAGTGAAGGACAGAACAGTGCTGGAATGTGTAGCTGGGGGTCTTCGTTCAGCAAGCAAGCCTTTCCTATACAACTCCCCACAGGCCCCCTACAGCACACCCCATTATTTCCTCTTTGCATGTTACTTACCCTGACTGTAGCTTGTAGCTCTTATCATGCATTGTGATCTTGATTTACTGGCTCCCTGTTGTGCCTGTGCTATGCTCAAAGCTCTTAGCCAGCCAGGAAGGTCAGGGAACATTGACAAAGGTAGGTGTGTGTATATTGTTGTATCTAAATTTGTAGTCTCATCTTAAGCGTCATAAGGTACTTACAATCAGAGAAGATTGGCGAGATGTACTCCAGAGTACACAATTTTCAAAATGTATATGTATTATAGGGAGGCTGTGTGCATGTGACAGGCAAGAGTTATGAATGTTTCTTTGTGAGAAGGGAGGATGTGTGTGTGTGTGTGAGAGAGAGGGGGAGATTGGATAGGTGTATTTGAGAGAGCTTGAATTTGTGTGCTTTGTTGACAGATGCTGGTCTTGCAAATTTCCAACTGTGTGCTTTTTCACCTTTCTGTTACTGATCGATTTACCCAGGTTAAGTTCCACAGCATAGAAAAAAAAATCCTAATTTCTGTGGATTTGGATGTGAGAATGGAACCCATCATATTGCATCTGACATGATTGTTCTATGCGCCTATATTTCTGGTGCCATAAAACTTGTGTGCCTAATTTTTCCTGGCAATGGAAATGCAGAAATCAGCATCAACATATAAGGCCTTTTCCAACACTTTGTAAAGCCTCATCCTCCAGGAGTAGAAAAATGTTTGCTAGGAAAGAACATAGTTAAGTAAATCAAGTCTCCTAAAATTTAAAATAAGTTTGCAGTGAGGCAGGTTGCATTGAGGATCCCCGTAAACACTACCTTCCCCAGAAAACAATTTGTGCTGTTTTGGGTTGAGGGGTGTTCCTCCTCCCTTGGTGTCTCTGGATCTCAAGCCACTAGGTTTCATGAAAACAACCTGCAGCACAATTTAAAAGAAATGCCAAAAAAAAAAAAGTACAGCTGAACAGTTTTTTGTCTGGTTTTTGTTTTTTTTGTTTGCTGTCTGATAAAAGCCAACGTAAGATAAATGTGTGTGTTTAATCTGGCTCCCAAAGACACAAGGTAGTAGAGAAATTTTGGGTTACAGAGAGCCTATGGGAGGGGGAGAGAACTGAATTCATACCTCAGGGCTCCCTCGCCCATAGCTCAAGGCTGTAACCTCTAGATCACTTCCCCCCCCCCCCCCCCCCCCCCGGTCCTAGTATTAACCCCTCAGGACCTGGGATGTCACCATATAACCTTCAGTATGGCGCTTTGCCAAAATGCAGCTATAATAAAATGTATGCTGATAAGGTCTTTCTGTTCTTTTACCTTATGCTACAGGAGCTATGGAAGAAGAAAATTACAACTTTTCTTTTTTTCTTGTAGTAATCCTCCATCTCCATACAGAATGGGTACAATTTCCCCGACAGCATCCCATTACTACAGCTTATCTCTTGTAAAGGTCATCTCCTTTCCATGTCCATTGAATTCTTGGCTTCTGCATTTAGATTGATAACTAGCATGTTTGTTCCTAGATAGAGACCTCCAGCTCTTTGTGTTTAAGAACGACCATTGCCTGGACAAGTTAATTTTAGCCATTGCCAAAGAGAAGATGATTCAGACTTAACAATGGGCATGGCAAACATAAACTGTAATGTTAACTGTCCTGGATCATGTCCTGGATCTCCAGCTGGAAAATACGCTATGTACTGTGGCTTATATCCCCTCCCCTCCCCAACATGGCAAAATAAACATTCACTTGAATTGCGCAGATTCCTATCAAAACTGGAAACATCCGAGTATATTATGCTAAAATGATTGTCGTTAAGTCTAGGGTTAAGAGTCCTAATGGGTTTTTAGTTACCTAAAGGAATCGTTCAGATGTCCAAAATAAACCTGAAGAGGGCAATTTTCAAATGGCCTGCATAGGCAAAAGTCTACAGGTACGTTTTACCCACAGACTTTATTTAGCCCAAATTTTCAAAGAGGATTTTATTTGCAGTGTGTGGGTGTGCATGGAACCTGTGCTGAAGTGCATGAGCAAAGTTGTCCCTTCTTGGGAGCGGGCGTTATTTTATGAGTGCATGGAACCTGTGCTGAAGTGCATGAGCAAAGTTGCCCCTTCTTGGGAGCGGGCGTTATTTTATGAGTGCATGGAACCTGTGCTGACGTGCATGAGCAAAGTTGTCCCTTCTTGGGAGCGGGCGTTATTTTATGAGTGCATGGAACCTGTGCTGAAGTGCATGAGCAAAGTTGCCCCTTCTTGGGAGCGGGCGTTATTTTATGAGTGCATGGAACCTGTGCTGACGTGCATGAGCAAAGTTGCCCCTTCTTGGGAGCGGGCGTTATTTTATGAGTGCATGGAACCTGTGCTGAAGTGCATGAGCAAAGTTGTCCCTTCTTGGGAGCGGGCGTTATTTTATGAGTGCATGGAACCTGTGCTGACGTGCATGAGCAAAGTTGCCCCTTCTTGGGAGCGGGCGTTATTTTATGAGTGCATGGAACCTGTGCTGAAGTGCATGAGCAAAGTTGCCCCTTCTTGGGAGCGGGCGTTATTTTATGAGTGCATGGAACCTGTGCTGAAGTGCATGAGCAAAGTTGTCCCTTCTTGGGAGCGGGCGTTATTTTATGAGTGTATGGAACCTGTGCTGACGTGCATGAGCAAAGTTGTCCCTTCTTGGGAGCGGGCGTTATTTTATGAGTGCATGGAACCTGTGCTGACGTGCATGAGCAAAGTTGCCCCTTCTTGGGAGCGGGCGTTATTTTATGAGTGCATGGAACCTGTGCTGAAGTGCATGAGCAAAGTTGCCCCTTCTTGGGAGCGGGCGTTATTTTATGAGTGCATGGAACCTGTGCTGACGTGCATGAGCAAAGTTGTCCCTTCTTGGGAGCGGGCGTTATTTTA
This sequence comes from Rhinatrema bivittatum, assembly GCF_901001135.1. Lineage (NCBI taxonomy): Eukaryota > Metazoa > Chordata > Amphibia > Gymnophiona > Rhinatrematidae > Rhinatrema > Rhinatrema bivittatum. The sequence continues at coordinate 87,522,929 of NC_042625.1, forward strand.
TGAGTGCATGGAACCTGTGCTGAAGTGCATGAGCAAAGTTGTCCCTTCTTGGGAGCGGGCGTTATTTTATGAGTGCATGGAACCTGTGCTGAAGTGCATGAGCAAAGTTGTCCCTTCTTGGGAGCGGGCGTTATTTTATGAGTGCATGGAACCTGTGCTGACGTGCATGAGCAAAGTTGTCCCTTCTTGGGAGCGGGCGTTATTTTATGAGTGCATGGAACCTGTGCTGACGTGCATGAGCAAAGTTGCCCCTTCTTGGGAGCGGGCGTTATTTTATGAGTGCATGGAACCTGTGCTGACGTGCATGAGCAAAGTTGCCCCTTCTTGGGAGCGGGCGTTATTTTATGAGTGTGTATTTACACCCACACTTTCCAAAAACTGCAAGTGTACAGGGAATGTGTGACCCCCCCCTCCCCCCCCCAATATCTCTTTGTAGTGCATATAAAATGTGAAATTGCTTTTTGCATGTACTCTTACACCAGTGGTTCCCAACCCTGTCCTGGGAACCCCCCAGCCAGCCGGGTTTTCAGGATATCCACAATGAATATGCAGGAGATAGAATTTGCATGTACTTTCTCCATAACATGCAAATTCTCTCATGCATGTTCATTGTGGATATCTTGAAAACCTCAATGGCTGGGGGGTTCCCAGGACAGGTTGGGAACCCCTGTTGTACACGCACAACTCCCCTGAGTAAATTCTTAAAGGACTCTTATGCGCATAAAACTGGGGTCTATGCACGCAAATCCTTTTGAAAATTACCCCCATAATGTGTAAACCTGGAATTCACAGACTTGGATTTTGACATGGTCAACGCAACCTTACATCCCTTCACCCAAGTACATAAAACGAGGTCCAGTATTGAATAAATCTTATGTAGTTTTTGTATAAAGCAGTTTCAGATAAGTCGTTACTAAGGATGTAAATATTTTAAAAAGTTATCCATTTAAATAAGACTAAAGGCAGCCCACCCCTGGACATGCTGACAGGCCTGTGCGCGCATGGCTCTGGGCTGACCAGTAGTTACCCAGCTTGCCCCAACATGAAGGTGAGCAGGGGAACTGCACAGCCAGCCTGGAGGCAGCACTGAAGTGAGCTGTGGCAGGACTCCCTCAGAATACTGCCCATTAGCTAATTATGGAGATGGACCAAATTTTATATACTGGTTAGCTTTCTGCTTTGCATCCCTAGTCACTACTGTATAGCAGGAACACCCTTTTTTTATGTATAAACAGGAGGTTAGTTATCTCAGAGAGAAGGGGTTATTCAAGCACATGGCCACAGCCACCTTTATAGCCGGACCACTTCTGGTAAAGCATTGTGATAGCTTTATTTCTGTCATGGAAGTAAAACAACTAAGTAATAGGCAAAAGATCTTTACAGCCTGATACATTCTAAACCTTTCTGCAGTAGCTTTTGGGAGCTGTTTGCCTCAGTTCCAGCAGGCCCCAGGGGAGTGGGCCAGTCTGGCCATGTTCTGGGTTCAGCTCACCTGTTGACGTCTCTTTCCAAAGAGGATACAGGGTAACGTTCAGGTGAAGTGATGTAATGCCAGTCGCCAAAGCTTCATCCTTAATTACTGACCGGTCATGCATCTTTAATTATTTATAGATTGGTCATTCTTTTTTATTTTTTTTAATCTCCTGCATTCAAGAGTGAACTTAAAGATGTCAGGGCTAACTTGCTTGATTAAAAAGAGAGCCAACTCAGCTTAGTGGTGCTGCCATGCAGAAGGACCCTGGCTAAATTCTTTGGGAGCTGGGATGTTGCAAAGACTGCACTACAGTCTCTGGGAGGAAGGGAGAGGGAGTCATGGCCATTAATGTAAGGTGGTATCTGGTGGTGGAATTTAGAGCCCATGATACAGGATATGCATAGCTCCTGACCTCAGGACTGTTGCTGCTCAGCACTAGTTCTGATGAAGCTGGAAGAAAATGGAAAGAGGAGGTACCACTAGGCCAATTTATATTAAAAAAAAAACCCAAAACAAAACAAAAACAAACAAACCCCCCCCCCCCCAATGTATTTTATTTTTTTGTCATCATTGTTGGATTAAGATGTCTTCCATTGCCCAATCACTCACTAGAAGTGGTAGATGCATAGTTGCTTTCCTCTCCCAACTTGTTAAAATGACTCTTATGTATTTAGAGATTTTTTATATATCGTGGCACTTTCAGAACATCACCTCTGTTTACAATGAACCATAATTCAGCAACGAGCTTTACAATCAAAAAACTTAGTCTTATTCTTAAACGTGGTGCAGGAGACTGGTGATAACCAGAAGAACTTTGAAGTGAGAGCAATGTTATATTTTAAGGTTTATCAGCTGCCTTTGGTCCACTTGCATTGACATAGTTAGTTGGCAGCTTGTCATTGTGATGGATTGGACTGGAGATGGGCAGATGTGGTTCCTATTCATCCAAATGGAAGTAAGGAGGAGGCTGGGAACTACAGGCAGGTTTGTCTTACTTTTGTGGTGAGCAAATTAATGGAATTCCTTCTAAAACAGAGGATAGTGCAGTTTCTGGAATCCAATGGGTTGCAAGACCCAGGCAGCATGGTTTTACCAGAAGTATATCTTTTTGAACAAATGTGATCAGTTTATTTGAATGACCAGAGAGTTGGACCAAGGAGAGAGCACTATATTTGGTGCTATTTGGATTTCAGTAAGGCCTTTGACATGGTTCTGCACAGGTGACTTATAAACAAATTGAGGACTATTGGTATGGGACCTAGAGTAACTGACTGGGTTAGAAACTGGTTGAGTGGAAGGTGACAAAGGGTAATGGTAAATGGAGTTTAGTCTGGGGAGGGGGATGTTACTAGTGGTGTGCATCAAGAATAGGTCCTTGGTCTGATTCTTTTCAGCATTTTTGAGAGTGACATAGCGGTAGGATTGTCAAAGGTTTGTCTTTTGCGGATGATACCAAAATCTGCAACAGGGTAGATATCCAAGAAGGTGTGGAAATCATGAGGCGGGATCTAGCAAAGCTCAAGGAATGGTCTAGGGCTTGGCAGATATGATTTCATGCAAAAAAACCAAATGCAGAGTAATGCATTTAGGCTGCAAAAGCCAATACAGTATTGGCAAGAAGAGCAGGATCTGGGGGTCATCATATGGCCAAGCAGCTGGATAAAGTGACAGCAAAAGCCAGAAAGATGTTTGGCTGCATAGGGAGGGGAATGATCAAACAAAGGTAATAGTGCCCCCCATATAGGTCCCTGGTGAGACCTCATTTGGATTACTGTGTACAGTTCTGGAGACCTCACTTTCACAAAGATATAAACCAGTCTAGAGGATGGCTAGTAAAATGGTCAGTCGTCTTCATCTAAAGAATATGGGGATAGGCTTAAAGTTGTAAACCCGTACACCTTAGAGGAAAGGCGCGACAGGGGAGATATGCTGGAAACATTTAAATAACTCCAAGGTTTCCATGCACAGGAGTTGAGGCTCTAGAACAAGAGGTCATGGGATGAGGGTGGAAAGGGGGGAGACTCAGGAGTAATCTTAAAAAAATATTTCTTTACAGAGAGGGTGGTGGAGGCATGGAAGGGCCTCCCAGTGGAGGTGGTGGAGACAAGAACGGTATCTGAATTCAGGACAGCAAGGGATCAATGCAGGGGCTCTCTGAGGGTGTGATGGGAAGTAGAGACTAAACTTAGTTGGGTGGATGGACCATATGCCTCCTTTTTACCCCTGCTGTCATGTTTCTCTGAAATACCAAATTAGGAAGGTGAGCAGTTGGAAAATAAGCTCAGCTTGTCCACTTCTCCTGCAAATGAGGGGATTTAGGATAGGCTGAGCACATTAAGAAATGATGACTGAAAGCTGGTAGTATAAATGTATATTCTATTTAATATCAAAAGAAATCATTTAAATGTTGGAAGGCAGTGCTACATATATATATAACCTGTGTTAAAAGATTTTAGCTATTGAATATTACTTTTTGTCATAGCATACTGAAAACCATATTATATGCGCACAGCTTGGTTATATGCATGCTGAGAGATGTGAACTAGTACTGTACATCCATGATTTAACATTTCAGTGTGGTAGCTCTTTGTAAGCGGCGCTGAAATGCAGCTTTAAATCCAGATACTGGTGAAGCTTTTAGGTTGCGTTCTGGCATCGTGTTCGGATTGTGGGGGAGAGCATGATTTTTGTCAGAGGGGGGGTAGCACTTGCTAGGTTTGCACACTAGTACTTCGTGCACTATAGAAGAGTTACGGCCTGCAGCGGAGGAGCACACTGAGGCAGCGACCCGTTGCAGGGTTCTGATTAATGCACTGCTGCTGGTTAGCATGGATCTCATTGTTGCCAGCAGTATTTGCCATGGGTTTTCCCCCTTTCTTTGTGGACTGAGACCCGAGCTTCCCTCGGCATGTGATAGATTCTCCCCTCTGCCCTCCCCCCCCGCCCCCCCCATACTGGACCACTGTCTGATTCGCTGTTCTTTGCCGTCCCAGCCTGGTAAGTGCCTGGCCTGATGTTTTATTCTCCTCGATTCTGGCACGCGGTGCCGAGTTTGTTCTCTTTTTGGACAGGAAGACGGATGAATTCCATTACGGGATCGTGATTTTATTCCACGTGTCAAGGAGTCTGAGATTAACTTGCTCACCAGTCTGTGACAAACCCAGACACACGCGTGCGCACATACACACACAAGAAATATTGGACTCCAATCCGCACACCCCAAGAGGTATCCGGTAGTGGGACATAGCATGCACAGGTGCAGTTAGCTGGCTTTCAGACATGCATATATAATCCTAGATAGAAGATGCTGCATGTTCCCCTATACTACATTCAGTGTCTGACATAGCCTTCCTTAACAGGTATGTTATGCTCCCGAAAAACTGACTTTTATGAGGCTGCTTTTAAAACTTGACCCCTGCTTCTCCCTGACCATAGCCGTCTTGACTTTAACCACTTTCTAAGTAAACAAAGTTCCCAGAGCCTCTTGTTTTTTGCTTGTCTGTGTGTCTTGATTAGGTTGTAAGCTCCATAGAACAGGGACTGTCTTTTGTGTTTGTGTGTGTCTTGCAGTAGGAATAGGTAATGGCTATAGGATGTCTTATACCCCTGCAATGGTCACCTTTTATTGCCTTATAGCCTGGAACTAAACTCCATTTAAAGCAATGTGTGTTCAATGTTTCTACCCCTGCTCCCTGAAACTGCTAAGTAAAACATAACCACTGCTATTACTAGCAACGGTAACCTGGAATAGACTTAGTCTTTGGGTACTTGCCAGGTTCTTATGGCCTGGATTGGCCACTGTTGGAAAAGGGATGCTGGGCTTGATGGACCCTTGGTCTGACCCAATATGGCATTTTCTTATGTTCTTAAACATATATTCCAGAATTCCTTAGAAAATGAACTTCAGATAAAGGCAGGGGCTGGCTTGGTTGGATAAGTGTTTACCCCTTTGTTCTTGTGTACCAACCCTAAATCCTTAAAGCTCTGGTGTAACCAATTGCCTTCAAAAACACAGACCAAGTGAATGTGACTGCTTCCCATGACAGGATAAATTCAGCTGTTCCTGTTTGTTCTTTCTGCAGGGTCCTTCATTTTCAGCTTAAACTGATTTTCACTCATCAATTCCTGGCTTTTTCCAAAGGTGACGTTTGGTCTAAAATGATTTTCACCCTAATTTTAGGATGATTAAAGAGCAGCTCCAGTGTTTTCAAGGCCTCCTGCCAGCTTTGCACGCCAGTGCAGGCCAAAGCATGTGCTTTGTTTTAAAGTTAGGCCACCCCGTCTCCTCCCCAACCTATGAATGTGCTTCCTGATGTGACATTTCAAGTCCTACCCCCCCCCCCCCCCCCCCCACAACCAACCAATATGCCTTCTGTCTGGTGCTGCCAATGAGGCGTTTGAAGCGGCTGCCTCCCCACCCCCCATCAGAACCAGTTCCCAGCAAGCTCCCTGACCCCTCCCAGAAGCAGAAGGGCAGAGCATGGCATGCGTGCTAGCAAAGCAGGAGCGAAGAGGAGCCTGGAAACCACCACCCTAAGGCTGAATGCTGTTGTAGGGGCAGGGAGAAAGAGGGTCAGGCTAGGCAGGGCTATGCTACTGAAGGGGTGGGTGGGAGAATTTGTCTAATTGTTTTACTGTCCTGTCTTCTGTCAATCAAAATAAACCCTATTTATCTGAAAAAATAACTATTCACTTTTTTAACACTGATTTTCTCCTGTTTTTGTTTTGTCATATATTCCTGGGAAAAAATAAAAATACAATAACAATTGAAAATGAAGATCCCTTTGTATTTCAAAGCAGACACCCAAGTAAGAGCACAAAGTTGCTGTCAAAAGAACTCCAGGACAAAGATGTGGCAAGGCCCAGGGCTGGGAAGGGTTATAAAAGAATGGCAGGTCCTTGATTATTCCTCAGAGGCACAGTCAAGATGTTTTCTTTAGAAGTGGAAGGTGCAAACCACCAGGACCATTGATTGAACTATTGTATAGGAACCAGAAAAATCTAAAACTGAATGAATAAAATAAATGACCAAGCATATTAGAATAATGTAAAAGGGATCGATGACATCAATTTGTCTATAGGTATAATAATGCTCCAAAAATGGGATGAAAATTCACCAAATTTGGCATGAGGAAGAAACTCGATATATTATTTCAGACAAGTTTGAAAACCAAAAACCTCGGATCAGTATTTTTCAGAGAACCGAACCTCCAAAAGGAATCCCTGGTTTTCAGTGGAAAGATTTTAGAAGTTGTTGTTATGCTGTGCAGTGCTGCCCCCTCCCTTCCCCCAACCAGCAATTTGCCACAACACAACACGGGCAGAGATGTGGAAAATAACTGCAGCAACTGGCAAAGCAATGACCAAAAAGGTGCTTCCAACGTACATACATCACCCTATGCCTACACCCACCCATGCATGTTCTACACCTCAAACACACCTTCCAATACCTACATCCCACTCCCCCCCCAGACATAGGTAAAATAGATGATGCATCTTCTCAAGTCACAGCAACATACCACACAAAACAAAAACACTTTACAAGTTCTCTCCCCCCCCCCCCCCCCACACACACACACAGTGAGTGTGGGGTGTGTGTGTGTGTGTGTGTGTGTGTGTGTGTGTGTGTGTGTGTATATATATATATATCTACCGAACCCCCAGACACGCCACATAAACACCCACACGTTTTCTCACAACCACATCCGCTACCTAAAAATACACAACCATACCCCTGAAAAAAACCATGCCCACAAAATGCCTCCTCAAATCACTCACCCACGCAATCTGCTACCCACCCAAAATCATGTCTTCCTCCAGGTACCTCTCCTATACACATCACTGCCCATAGCCATCCGTTCCACAGGGGCACACAGATACCCCCTTCTCCAAACCTATGTCGGAAAGCATTCCTGAATCCATGCTTTTGCATGCTTTCCTTGGTAATTGGGATGGGAGTGAGCTTCATAGATTTTTAAGTACATTTGAAATACCATGAAGTGGCTAGAACTTTTTGTTTTGCTTTGTCTTTTTTTGTTTTTGTTTTTGTAGCCGCACCACCTATCAAGTAGTGGATCTAGGTAAAGTGTTGACGGGGACCCTACTTGATCCTTGCCGGGTGCCCCCTGATTTTGCCTGAGCTCTGTAAGTAAAAGACCTTGTATGAGAGTGGCTTGTGGCTGGCAGGGGTGCCTGCAGCAGGAGCTGAATGGAAGGCCAATCGTCTGGGCGCCATCAGGTAGAGCGACAATCAATTAATGATCGGAATGCTAATCCGTGACCCCGAGGGACCCCCAGGCGGAATGGCAGCCTCTCGGATGTGCATCTGCCAGCTTTATGCATAGCACATCGCTTCCGTGCCGTGGAGAGCAGTCGGCTAACGTTTGACCGAGCAGAACTGGCAGTGCTCTAACAGCATGGGGAAGAGGGGCAGAAGTGACAGAAAAACACAATTAAAACCGAGAGAATGACAGAGGTGGGGAGGGTGCATCTGACCCTCTGCATAGCTTAGCCTGTCCTACCTCTGGCTCCCTCTCTACCACCACAGGCTCCGCTGCCTCCGCCCTCCTCGGATGTTGAATGTCAGGAGGATGCCTGATGCCTTGTGACTCTCGGCTGCTTTTGCACCTGAGTGGTCTTTTATAATCTTCCTTCTTTATGCCATGTGTTAACCCCTCAGTGAATAAAGTCACAGCTTTTTAGCCTCTTTCAGAATGACTTTCACCAAGGGAGAGAGTAAATAGGGCTGTGTGCAAAAAGGCTCCATCACCTCTCTGATTCCTATGTGCCCCTGGGTGCCGGCAAACGGATCCATCCCACGCCCCTTCATACACGGATATTATGCATGTATTTTTAATGAGATACATGCATACAGATGTGTGTGTGTATATACTTACTATCTGTCTTTCCCATGTACTAGAAAGTTGGTGAGGTACTTGAATACCCACTGAAATAGATGTAATGAATGCACATCCCTTATATTTAAAGCATCAATTCAAGTTCCAAATAAAGTCAATAAATAAGACCGTAGGAAGATTAATAAACTTGTGAACTTACTTTTTTAGCAAAGTCTCTCAATTCCTTGGAAGCACTTTTTTAACACTTGAATTCTTTCACTTCCCAGTTACTCCAAATACTCAGATTTCTCAGACTGAAGAAAATACCATCCTTTCCATTTCCAATTTTGTTCCCAGATCTCTTCCCACTGTAGGTGATTAGAATATAATCCCAATCCCTTAGCAGTAGTCTAGTCTTTTTTGTTTGTCTGTTATTGACTGTTGTAATGAGTTGTATATTGGTTTGCCAAAGTCTCACTTAAGGGCTTTACAGCTTTTGTTAAATGCTGCAGTGTGGATGATGGGATGCCCTCTTTGAGACCACATTTCACCAATTTTATTTCATTTACTTTGGCTTCCTGTTGAGCAACGAGTAAAGTTTTAAAGTATCGATCATGGTGCACAGTGTCTTGTATGGTGATGGTCTGGCTTATTTGAAAAAGTTTGTGTTTGAGTATATTCCTTCATGCGCACTAAGGTCTGTAAGCCAACACCTATTATTGGTTCCTGGTGTGTGAGCCACATGCTTACAGGGGACCAATTGTTGGGCCTTTCTTTGTATTGCCCTTGTCCTCTGGAATGAACTATGTTCGTTGTCAGACTATTTCGGAAAGCGCTGAAGACTCTCTCTATTTATAGAAGATTAAGATTTATTTAAGCAATTTATAGTCCACCAATCCCCAACTTTTGGTGGATTACAATTCTACATACACAATCGTAGATCAACAAACAATACCATACCTACACACACAAAATAAAACACCAGGAATTGGTCAGTGTCATCAGAGATGCCTAGTTTGCATTGCACCCTAGGGAAAGGCCCAGGAATGGAATGCTAGTGTGAAGAAGAATAAGTTTTGAGAACTTTCCTGAAATGGAGCAGATCCTCTTCTGCCATGATATCCTCTGGCAGGTTGTTCCTGCTATTTTAAACATCCTATTTCTGGATTATGTAAGCCTTACTTCTCTTAGTGGAGGGATCTCCAAGAAACGTTGGGTGCATGAGCGGAGTGGGCACTTTGGATGTTATGATTGAATGGATCACTTGATAGAGGGTGGGACCAAATTTGCCTGTGCTGTAAATACCAAATTTATGGCCTTGAATTTGATCTCAATCACAAAACTCTACCCTGTCACACACTGTAATCCAGCGTAATTTATATGTGAACCCACAAAACCAAAAACAACTGTTACACTGGTAGTCAATTTATATATGTTAATTTCGCCAAATATATGTAGGCCCCTCACTCAAAGGGTCTGTCAAAATGATACAGACTCCTAATTAGGTATAGGGCCACCTTGCTTTAATTGTAAACTTATTTAAATTATTTGCAGTTTTTTCTTTTTTTTAAAATGTCAAGCAAGATAATCACTCCTGGGCAATAGGTCACCGCTGTTTCTAGCACAGAAGTATCAAAAAGGTTACAGGAAGAACCATAATACTCATCTGTTGCCAAAATTTGGCAACAGATGAGTATTATGGTTCTTCCTGTAACCTTTTTGATACTTCTGTGCTAGAAACAGCGGTGACCTATTGCCCAGGAGTGATTATCTTGCTTGACATTTTAAAAAAAAGTAAAAAAGTAAGAAAAAACTGCAAATAATTTAAATAAGTTTACAATTAAAGCAAGGTGGCCCTATACCTAATTAGGAGTCTGTATCATTTTGACAGACCCTTTGAGTGAGGGGCCTACATATATCTTGAATTTGATCTGCCATGAAACTGGCAGCCAATGCAGAGCAGTAAGAGCAGGGGGAATAGGATCCCATAAAGATAGCTGCTGGACTAATCTATGGGTTGAGTTCTGTATTAACTGTAATGTGTTAAGGTAAGCATGGCGAAGACCCAGGAAAAGGATGTTACAATAGTCAAGTGCAGCCAGAATGATGGACTGTGTTAGGCATAAATCTGCCTGCTCAAGGAGGGGCTTTAAAGACTGCACAAAGCATAATTTATAATAAGATTCCTGGATCAAGGAACTGAAATAGGGTCTGAGAGACAGAGAGGAATCTATTTGAACCCCCAAGTTCCAAGCCCGATTCTGTATAGGTAGGAAGGTCCTCTTAAAGGGCGCTACTTAAAGAAGCAGTAGCCACTTAGTCTTAGTTTCTTTCTTAATTTTTAATGTGTTGGGGTGCTGTGTTTTGTTTTTTTATTTTTGTTTTTTTTTAATGCTAGAAGATTTTGACATTGTATTATTATTGCACTGTTGGGATGTGGTTTTATTGTTTGTGGTTTTACCCTTTTAACTTGTTGTAATCTGCCCAGAACAGAAATTCTTGTAAGAGGGCAGAATAGAAATTTCTGTAAATAAATAAATAGGAACTTAGTCCCATTTTTAATACATCTCTGAAAATCTTCTTAAATCCTTGAGCTCCTTAAGAAGTTCAGATGAGCAGGTTACTCTCACTTATATTTTACCTGAGTAGCAGTAACAAAGTCCATGTTACTGTGCCTCACCACTTTGCATCCCTTTCCTTCCCTTTATGTTATTGGCAGGGATCCTCGCCTCCAGATGAAATCCTCCACACTTCCAGCTTCTTTCAAGGTGAAAGACACTACTCTCCCAAAGATTTGGTTACTCAGTCCAGGGTACCAAAAACCATCAGGTCCTAGTCGAACAAAAATAGTCTTTGAACCCAAAAAGAGGAAAATCAAGCAAGAGGAAGAGAGAAAACTTCCTTGCCTCAAGACAGAGGAGATAATCCAAAAGGCAGCTAACTGAAATTCCTCTGCATCGGGTCACTTGTCAGGTCTATCCTCCGAGGGAGAGGGACGTCTCTCCTACCCCATGATCCAGCCTTGAACACAGGGACACCCCAGTCTGCTGCAATAAGGGGAACCGGATTCCCTCGGGTAATTCTCCAAAAAATGCATTAAAAGAGTAAAAATGCAAGCAGAATCAGATCAGATGGGAGACCGATCCCAAAAGGGAACATCCCAACTACTTTCCAATGAACAAGGAAAAAATGGCACAGCAGAAACAGTGAGCTCCTGTCTGCGTGAAAAGGTAACTAAAGATTCATGAGGACTGATGGTGCTTGGGGATGATAAACAGCTGCAACACAACATCTGCAGCTCCGCCCTGGAGTAAAACCCAAACCTCTCTTTACTACTCCTACACTGAACCACCCCAGTTAAATTGTATTTTCCTTCTAGTGAGGGAAACCACTCTAGGTGAGTGAGTGCCAATATAGACCTTTTTTCACTATAATATAATTTTGGTTGCCACATATGTAGTAAAAGTAGTATGCAGGTTGGAGCAGTGTGGCAGCACAGTGTTTGATTTATGAAAGTATCCCAAACATATGAAATGGATTTTGAGAGCATTTCAAACATAGGCTTCTCATTCAGTAATTACAGGTGAAATGTTTGGAAAGAGATCTCATGTCTTTCCTGTTTGTATGTGTACCCCTACTAGAATGCTTGTATATGTATGCGGGTTCATGCCCATATGTGCCTGTCTTTATGCGTGTAAGTACGCCTGGGTACATAGATTTCCTACCTTTTGAAACAATATAAAAATGGCCTGAGTTAAACCATCCTGTGGGCCTGTCATTCTTCTTGCCAGTTTTGATTACATTATCTGGAGAGGCTCAGGCACTGGCGATGGTTCCCGGCTGGGAAAAGGGGTTTTCCTGTGATGGGTGTAGCCAGATGAGACATCTTTCCTTTGGACTTATAATTCATTAGACATGTACAAGGAGAAATAAGAGGGATGACACATGTACAGAATGTAAAACACTTTTGGGAGGTTCAACCAATTGAATTGCTACAGAGGCTAAGGATGTGCATTCATTTCTAACAAATGCTAAAAATGCAAAGAATTGTTTCAAATAGAACAAACTCTTAATAGCATCCTGCAAAAAATATTTTTGTATTTGTAGTATTAAAAAAAACAACAAACAAACCAAGGCCTCAGGTGGCCCTGGCTGGCCTTTTCTGGCCTAAAAACTTTCTGGGCCAGGTCCAGCATCAAGGTCATGGGTGGTGCTAGTGACCTCCCCGAATATCACTGCTGGGGCTAGGGAGCTCCCAGCCTGGCTCCCACTTACTCCTATTCCTATGTCTGGCTGGTAAAGGAGCAGGAGTGAGGCCTGGTTATTTCTACCCAGCTCCCAATGCTTTAAAAATGGCACTGCCCACCTAGAGGACAACACCAAAACGACATTTTGGCGCATTCCTCTGGTGCAGCCGGCACCATTTTGATGCACAATATAAAGAAATGTATGGCTGTACATCAAAATGACAGCGGCTGCGCTGGTGTAGGTGCCAAAAGTAAGTCACTTCAGCACCATCCTCCAGGTGGACAGTGGCATTTTTAAAGTTGCAGGAGCTGGGCAGGAATGACTTAGGCATCACTTCTACCCTTTTACCAGCAGGACCTGGGAAATGAGGTAAGTGGGAGCCCTCCAGCAGTAAATCATGGGGAGGGCTCTGAGCTTGGCCTGGTCCTAGGCCTTGGAGGTGAGCTTAGGCCTCAGTGTCTGGCCTGGGAATGCCCAGCCAGGGCCACTGGAGGCCCATTTCTTTTTTTTTTTTCTTAATTTGTTCAGGGATTTTTTTTTTTTTTTTTTTTTTTTTGTGGGGGGGGGGGGGGGGGAGGGTGGTTTGTTTAATGTTTTGCAGGGTTTGGCAAATGAACAAAAAAAAAAAAAAAAAAAACTTAAACCAAGTAAAAATAAAACAAAAAAAATCCCAAACAAACCCAAAATAAATGAATAAGCCAAACTGAATATTTGGAGCATGAACATCCCTAACAGATATTGAATTTGTCACTACCTCTTATTCTGTCGGTAGTATGGTGCCTCTGCTGCGAAGGGCATGTCCTTTTCTCACTGTCCACTCTGGTTCCCTGCCCCCCTAACTCTGTTCATCTTGTCTCTAATGGTATCAGAGCTGTCGTCTCTAGGCTGGCAAGAAGACCACATATGCCTCTTTCTTCCATGATGAATGTTTTTCTATCTGACTCGTGTGTGACTTTGTTTGCAAAATCAGAGCCCTTAACATTTTTCAAATGGTGGCATAAAAAGCTGCTGATTTACTTTAGGTTTAAATAATAGCTATAGCTTGGCTGTCTTGACTTTTTATTCTTTTTTTTTTTAATCTTCTGATTTTCCTAGTGCTGTTTAATTTCCAGATTATCCTGCAAGTCTTCTATAACCCACTAGTGGGTTCCCAACCACAGTTCTGTAATCTGTGTTTCCATAGTAAAGTATCACATTGTAGTAGCACCATGCCTTTTTGAAGTAGGTTATGATTAGGTTGCATTCCCAGATTCGGGCTGGGCTGTGTCTTATGTCGCGTGTGTGTGTGTGTGTTGGAGGCTGTCCTTATGGCAGTACCAGTGAACATGCTGCCCTGTTGGAGGTGGCATCCTTCCTGTATGGTAACTGCAGCACTGATCTGAGGATCATATCGTGTTTTTGGATGCTGACATCTTAAGACTCAGACATTTCTAAAAAAAAGTAGAAGCATAAGAAAACATACTGCCATTTTTTTTTTGTGTAATAATTCAATCCTGTTACTGTCACTTTTGCAAGAGTTGATTTTATTAAAAATAGCTGGGTTAAGAATGGCTGAATGATACTCGGGCATCCCCTTACAATCCTATAAGCAGATATAGAAGTGCTCATATTCCACCACATTAGCCAGCCTGCCATGCGACTTCTAGATTTTCAAGTCCCATTCACAGTGTTTGGATTTAACTGGGTCCATTTTGCTGTTGTTCAGTACAGGGCAGGGCCATCTTCAGAAAGTGATTCTTCTATACTGCTGCTGAGTTTGTCCCCTTTCAGCAGTCCATGATTGTGTATGGGAAGAGCACTGAACTTCTGCTGTATAACTCAGATTTTATAATTGGTTTTTTTTTCAGAATGCAGTTAAATGTTTGGTTATCTCCAGCTGGAGAGCCTCTTCTCCTTGGGTCTGGGTCCCTTCATCCACCGGGATCCTGGTTAATGTGCTCTGGAATGCAGTGTGAAATTCTCCCCCTGCAGATTAAGGTCTGTGTGGGCTCTTTGGCTGTAGCAGATAAACAGGATCCAGAGCAAAGGTGGGGAGGGGAGGGGAGGGGGCTGGCCCTCTGATCTCAGCCAGAACTCTCTGCTGGTTCAAGGAAGGTCAGATTCGTCCAGATGCAGCCTTCCTCCTCCTCTTCCTGCTGTTCTTTCCAGTGTTTTCCATGAGCATGCACTCACACAGGCTCTTAGTGACATGCAGACTGTAATAATGTATCCTTATCCCATTAACCAAATGAAATTACGAAAAAAAAAAAAAAATAGAAAAGAAGCAGCACCTAGAACAAAGCAGTATTTTTGGCTTGTGTCCTGGGTCTTACAGAGCTGAGTCCTGTGGTTTGGACTGTATTGCTGTTGCCACCTCATAAAAATCCATAGGGTGGTGTTTTGGGTTTTTTTTTAATGCAGTTTATCATTTTATATTCTTAACTGTTTCTAGTATTGGTTCTTACACTGCCACAGATAAACTGCAGCTTTTTCCTATATCAGAATAGATGACAGCAGATAAATATCAATTGAACCACTCATTCTGCCCAATTATTCTGGTCCACGCCAGTGTTTCCCAGTCCTATTCTGGAAGCATACCTATCCAGTTGGGTTTTCAGGATTGTCACAATGAAAATGCATTAGGGAGGTTTGCATACACTGGGTCTCCAATGTATGCAAATTTATTTCATGCATATTAATTATCTTGAAAACCCAGCTGGATAGATGTACCTCCAGGAGAGGATTGGGAAACACTAGTCTACACTGTTGAAGGTTTATCCTAGCTGCCAGCTGTAGAAACTGGACTGCTTGTAGGATATCGCTCATTATCCAAGTCTGTCTGTTTATTTACTGTTTTCCTCTTTGGCTGTCTGCTGTCTTGGAGGGTTGAGTATACAAGTTCACATACTTAACCCAAAATCAAGGCCTCTTCCTCATTGCCCTATGTCTTCCCACCAAGCTGTGTAATAATCTAAGCAGCTATCAAAGCTAGTGAGTATGGTTCCTGAACATCTGGCAGCATGGGTTCCTGTCTCTTTACTGTCCAGCCACCATTGACCCAATTGGTTTCTGGAGAGATGTAGCATGTTGGTTGCTACCCGCCTGTCCAGAAGAATTCATCAGAGTAGCTTCGGCTGGAGTTCACCTGTTAGTGATATTTTGTTGCACGTCAGATTGTGATGTCACAAACAAAGGACTGTGGCTTACAGCAACTCTGCAATGTAATCATCCCAAGAGCTGGCTAGGAGGACATGTTGCTATGACTGTGTAGAACACTGTACACTACTACAAGAGAAATGACTTGTCACTAACTTTTCTTTCATATGTTTTAATGTGACAGGAGCTCTTTGCTTCTTCAGTGGTGCTGATCCGAGCTGGATCTATCAGAATACCAAACTTCTGGATAGACCCAACATGGTGTTTGAATGCAACCTGGACAATATCATCCAGAACCCATCCTGAAACCTATATTGTATTTTGTCCCTGCAAAAGGGGGTGTAATGTTGTTATGGCGCTATACCTTGCAGGACGGAGAACGTTGATGGGAAGGAACAGGGCCTCGGGTGCCAAATTCAGAAGGTGCTGGAACACCGGGGCTCCCACTGCAGCTGTTCTGATTTCCAGGAGGAGGAGCAAACCCCCCCCTTCCGAGTCCTCTGTCTGTGGGTGGAGCCATCTTTAATCTGGCCCTGGGAAGGGATAGTTTTTACCTAGTCCCTATCTAGGCTGAGGTGCTGCTTTAAATTTAGGCAAAGGGTACCTGATCTCCAGGCACCACCTGCCGTTTTCAGGTAGTGTTCAGGAAAGAAAGGCATGTTCCTGGCGAGTGCACACATGTGTGTTGGGAAGGTGCAAACTTCTGGCGGAAAGCTTCAGAGTTGCAAGGGTGTGACACATGGGGGAAATCTTACGGCTTCTTCAGTCCTAGCCTTTCCCAGCAGGAGGCACTATTAGGATTGGTGCGAAAGCGCTGTTTATCATCGGTGTCCTTCAGCAGGAATCTCTAGCAATAAAGTAGCGTGCTGGGTTGGGGTTTAACTCGCAGCTACTTGAAGTCTTGTCTCCTGTAACAAACAAACTGTAGTTTCAAAGAATTGGAGCCTGTTTTTTCTTCCCCACCCCCTCCTGCTGTGACTGATTCTTGGCTCCTCTCTCTCTTTTCAGGGTTCAGATTTTTTTTTACATTTCCCGTGCATATCACTTTCACCCCAGTGGCAGCTTTTGGTACAGCCTACTCTGTATTGAGGCATTATCTCATTGTGAGCATGACCACTATGGTATCATAGTAATGATGGCAGAAAAAGACCAAAATGGTCCATCTAGTCTGCCCAGCAAGCTTCCCAAGGTAGTAACTGCTGCTCTGTGCAGGTTACCCCCAAGCTTTTTTATTTATTCCCATCCTCTAGCCTTTAGGACATGTAAAAAAAAAAAAAAAAAGCCCAAAATCAAAAGGGAAAAAAACAAACTTTGAACTAACTCGACTGTCCAGTTTTTAAAAACCTGTGGAAGGAAGTGGCTTTTGGCCTTTTGAACTGGAAACTCGAAAGACGAAAGGCTGTGATGAGCTTTCTTGCCAAGCTAACCAATTCCATTAAATAAGAAACATACAGTGTCAAGAATGCAGCTCTTTCCATGCACCTTGTGTTTGTGCGCCTCCTGTGTTATCTGTTGTTGTGTGCCTCTGTCAGAGCTTGCCTTGGGAAACGAGTGTTGAGTGCTCATGAGTGAGTCACCGTGCGGTGGGGTTTTAAAAGCATTTCACTGTCATTTGGATTCAGTCCCTAGGGTGAAGCGTTAGGTTTTGCAGACAGCCCAGCCTAGTCTGAGGAATGGTCCTGGGGCGGCGCAGAGCTGCTAAAGCCAGCGTCTGATAAAACCCTTTGAACAGTAGTGCTGAAGGTGTCCTCCTATCCTTGGTTGAAGCAGCCAAGGGCTGAGATGGAGGTTAAAACGTTTTCGCTGTTGGGGGCTTCCTTCTTTGGGCTCTGAGATGAGGGAAGTGGTTTATCGAATGAGGGACAAGGCTTGTGGTTGTTCAGAGCCAGACTTGTCTAGTAGTTACCTCTGCTCAATGCAAATATGAGAAAAGGACTTTTTATACAAATCCTGGCAGCAGAGAGGGCACCAAGTATACATTTTCTCTCCCTTTCTCTTCACCCCTTGCTTCTCTCTCCCTGGATCTTTTCTTTTTCCTCCAGTTTCTTCATGCTGTCCTGAGCTACCAGGAGGTGTGCAGACTAGCGCATCCTGCTCTCTCTCCTCATCCCCACCATGTTATCTGTAGCCTTCTCTCTAGGCCCCAACTGTACTGGTAAGATGCTGCAGCACCTCTCCTATAGGTCAAACACTAGCATAAGTGAAAAACAGCACAGTGATTGTGGCAAGAAGAAAGAGAGGGAACACCCCCCCAAAGTGAAGCCTTTAGGAGTTACAGCTGCACAGCCCCTGAATTCCACAGTCTGGGCCTCTGTTCAGCCGGAGCCTTTTGGGATAGAGTACTGGCCAGTGGCAAGGAAAGTGATGTGAAACAGACACATTCTGCTCATTTGCATCTAACAATATGTAGGATTGTGTGATAGGGTCACCATGTAGAAAACTGGACAGGCAAACATTTCTTGTGGAACCTCCAAGCACCATTAAAATGCATTTTTGGTACGTGTAGTCTTCTCTCCATTTAGAGTTTTATTTTACTGCCTTCAAATATTTGGGTTAAACAAGCAAACCCCAACCCCTGTGCCCTCCAAAACAAAGAATGTGGAATCTGGGGATGCAGAGGTTCTTTAAAAGATCAGGGCATGTCATTTTATGTAGATGTCCAATCTCTAGAGATTTTCCAAATTTGAATATATGGAAGTTTGGGCGGGGGGGGGGGGGGGGAGGAATATATGGAATGGAGCTGATGCTGATTTCAAGAGGGTGGGGACACTGGATTAAGTATGGGTCTTGTTTTTTTTTCATTTACCCAGAATGATAGAAAACACTGTCTGTCTTGGATAAGGAGCAGTATCCTACATACAACTGGGATATATCCTTAAGAGTGTGGACAGGAAAAACTGGATGGGCCAATTGGTCTTATTGCTAATGTAATACAAATTGATCCTTTAATCATTTGATCATGTAAAGCTGATGTTTTTAAAGGAGAGAGCCAGGGCCTTGTGTTCTATTCCTGGGCTGACGTCTCTGTCATCGTTCACTCATGACACCTAAGAGACCAGGCATTGGGTCCATGTTATCTGACTTCCAGAGGTACCTCTAACTTATGGCCCCTGGCTGAGTACTGATGGCTGGACTGAGTTGAGAAAGGGATGTAAAAAAACAGAGGAAATCTCCAAGGAGTTGTAAAGGTGGCCTTATGGTGCTATGGTTCAGGTAGAGGCAGGTTTCAATTTGAGCTGGAAGCTCAAACAAGCAGGAGGAAGCTGCTGAGGAATGTATAAAAGACCATACTTTAAAAAAAATGTTTTAAATATAGTGGTACAATGGGATTTTGACTTCCGTTCCCACCTTGGACAGCATGACTTTGCAGCTCCAGGTACCCTCATAGCCCCTGATGGCTGCAGGGATGTCTCCTTGTGAGATGATCCCTCAGCTCCTCGCTTTGTCTGGCGAGGGCTGCCATGTTAGCAACTGCTGCCTTTTCTCCTTTCCCAGGACTGAGCGCATCACCTCTCTGCAGCATGTCTGATCCCAGCCAGCTCTGGCAGGCAGCAAGTTCAAACCCAGATTGGACCTGTGTCCTGAGCTATGGAACTGCTGGTCTGAGGAATTTGCCTTTTAACATTGCAGCAGGCATGAGACTCCTGCTGTGGCACATGTGGAGCTACCATCTTGCAGTGCCATATATGGAACCACAGTGACATCAACAGCCCAGTCCTACCTATTGCAGTACTACTAGAATTAATTACATGCATCAGGCTACAAAAGAGCAAAAAATAAAAAAATATATTTTTAAAACAGTTTGCATATTTGCAGTGTTGGAGGAGTAGCCCAGTGGTTAGAACAGCAGGCTAGAACCCAGAAAAGTAGGGTTCAAATCCCATTTCTGCTTCCTGTGGCCATGGGCAAGTCACTTTACCCTTTGTTGCCTCAGGTACAAACTTAGACAGTAACTTTCATATTGACACCCGGGCACACACTTGTGAGCGTCCATCAACCCATGCCCACAGCCCCTTTATAACCTATGCAGGCGTGTTTTAAAATAGTCTGGTTGCGTGCAGATGCACGCCGTATTTTAAATGGGTGCATGCATGCTACGTAAATCAGGGAATTTTAAAAGGAGTGCGCGCCCACGCCATTCCCAGTTTTCCAGTTCCTCCACACCCCCCCCCCCCCCCCCCCCGATTTGATAGCCTACACTCCCTCCAGTGACTCCAGTCCCTTTAAACCTCTTGGAAATGGCTTGATCCGTTTTATGTTTTTAACTTACGTGTCAGCCGTAGCAGAAGTAAGGTTACACGGCAGGGGACCTCCGCGCACACTGGAGTGCGCAAGTATTTATGCGCACATCTCTGGTCCATGGCCCGCCCCTTTTTTTGAAAATTTTGGAAATGTGTGCACTGCGCGCATCTGGGCAGCTTTTAAAATCCACTCGGCGTGCGCAAGCCCGACTTATTCATGCATCCCCTAATTAATGTATGCACTGGGCTTCTAAAATTCACCTTTAAGATTGTGTAAGCCCTCTGGGGATAGGGAAACACCTACAGTACCTGAATGTAAAATAGATGATTACAGAGTTTATTCTTAATAAAACAGATCTCTTTTAAGATTTGCACTGTGTAGCAGATTGAACCATTCCTGGTTTTGATTTCAGCTTTATTAGTTATACGTTAGCAGGTTAAAAAAAACAAAACGCAGTTGTTTCAGGTGTTCTTAAGGGCTTAGGACCTATTCAGTTGTTGCTGATTTGGTTCTTAATAAAAGGTGGGAACGGCTCAGACTACTTTAGAATTGAACTCTCAGACTGGGAGAGAAATTGTGTCCCAAACGGACTCTGTGTGTCTGAAGACACGAGGCATGCAGAGTTTAGTGGGGGAGAAGAGGTGGCATTTCAGAATTAGATCAGTAGCGAGCTACAGAAGGCCTTCCTTACCAGGATAGCATGGAAGGTGAGGGAGGCCCATTGGTTCCCTTGCACAGGCACGGATTGGTTTTGGTTAGTTGTGCTCCTGACCTCGGAGGCCTGTCAGCCTGGCTTCGGGGCATGGGCACCTCGTACCTTGATGATGTTCCCTCCATTCTGATTAAAGACCCTTATAATTGTAAGCGGTTACTGTACTGGGGCTTAGCCGGCCAGCGATGCATTAGTTAGCGTTTTTCATTTGGGTATGGAAGGGACTGTTTGCCAGTAGGGCGTGCAGAGAGGCTAACTGACCAATTTGGAAGTGATAGTTTCTCGGTTTCAAGGGAATGGTTTCTGAAATAAGTAGGTTGAATAATAGGTTGCAGGCTTTGCTCAGAATAGGGGACGATTGGTTAGAGGGCAAGTTTGCAGATGGTGGGCGTTAACTAATATGCAGTCTTCTGATCTTTCCTGCCTTGATTTGGGCTGATTAAAGTTATGTTTTGTGCCATTGTTGGGGTTTCCTTCTCTGTCTGATTTATCATCTGTAGTGTTGAAGAGACTTCTGATTTCTGAGCCTCTGCTGTATCACTTTCTTGCGTTTTTTCTGCCCTTCTTCCTGTAGCTGTGGCTAGCAAAGGTTTTTTAAGTTACCAGGAACTGCTTTACCTGCTGCCGCTTGTTGCTTTCTATCCCTCCTCCCCTTTGTGTTTTATAGAGGCTCTCAGCAGGGTGACTTTTCCAGAGCAGATAAACTGTCAGCTGGGCCACCATAAGGGAGGTAAAGTAATTTGGCCAGCAGACCTCAAGCCCTGCTAATTGGGCATAGGGGGCCAGGAAAAAAAATCTTCAATTTCTGTTTTAGTTTGCTCTTGGGTTTGAAAAGTCCTGCGAGACTCAGCTTGATGATGATGATGATGTGAAGCCCAAAAGGTCTCCTTCCCTGCCCTCCATAGGGTTATACATTTTTTAATCTGTTTCCCAAATTCCGCTTTAGATAGTAATCCAAAATGGCCATTCACACTGGGCAAGTCACGTCACCCTCCGTTACCTCAGGTACAAGTTTAGATTGTAAACCCTCTAGTAGTAGGGTAATACCTACGGTACCTGAATATAATCCGCTCTGAAATGCCTGAAAGCGGAATATAAACAATTTACTGGAAGTTGAGGAGAAGTTGTAGTTAGGGTGGCAAGTTTGTTCTGAGACCTGACTCCTCCTGCTCTCACACTGCATGGTTGGGTCTTTTATCCTTAGTTTCTTGCCCCGTTTCTGCTTTCCAATCAAGTGATTCTTAACTTGGGATTTAAAAGCCACATATGACTCTCCTTTTGGGTCTTCAGAATGGCTCTCTTCAGAATAAAATAGAAAAAACGTTGAGAACAAAGTTTGACTGTGGCTGTGAGGAATGTGTCACACGGCCAGCGGAGTGGGAAAGAGTTGGGATATCCAGGCCTAGAGCATTACCCAGCCACCATAAGAGCGGTGCTGGGCTGTCTACCCTCCATGACATTAACATCATCTTGCAATGCATTGCTCGCTTTGTTAACCAACCGTATCTTAGTTACCACCTCTTCCTTTCTGTACAAAGAGCAGGGTTTATTACTAGTTTAGCAGTTTTGACGTTGGCCTGGGAAGAGCCGTATTAGTCTATAACATATAATTCCATTCCTAATCTTGTCATAGTGTGCCAAGCATCAAAGGCAGAGCAAAGGTGAGTTATCTCATGAAAGAAGCAACTTTACACATACTCGCTGGTGTTTCTACACTGCCTGGCCAAAAGATGAAGGGACCACCCATAGCTACGTTCGCTAGTTATTTTTCTTGATGATATGGGCTGCAGTTTCTTCCTTCTTGCCCCTTTTTCCCTGTCCGCCAATCCCCCCCCCCCCCACACACACACTTACAAGCAAACTGATATTCAAACATCATCCTTTATCTCCTCTTGCAGCTTTGTGCAACTGCAAAAAGTGGAACTGGCAAATACCGGCTAGCCTACCGAATACCAAATGATCTAAATTTTGCTTTTAGCTAATTGTTGCCTTCAAATTCAAGCCCTGGCAGGCTGAAGCTGTCAGAGGGCATTGTGCCACATTGCCTCCTCTGCAGCACACATGGCAGTAGTTTGGCTTCAGGAGATATGGACTTTAAACCTAAGAAACAAAGCATAATTAAAAAAAAAAAAATAGTGATTAATGAAGTTTTATAATATCCCTTTATACTTATGAAGGTTCTCAAAATGCTACATACAGTAACGATGGCATTTCAACAGCATGCATGCGTCCACCTTCGGAGAGGAAGGGGTTTACTGCTTTTTCATTGTGTTTGCACATTTTGATATGTGTGAACGAGCAAATGCAACTGGGTGAATTGAGTTTCAGGGTTTCAAGCTTGCTTGCCTATGATCACTCAGATAGTATTTTCATACACAAAACATTTCCACTCCTGCCTACTTTAGAAAAACATTCAGTTCTAAATGAATTGTCTTTTTGCTCCCAGTTCCAGTCACAATGTTTTTCTATCTATATTTAAGCTAAATCCTACCAAAATTCCATTTGCATTTAATCCAGCTAATGCAGAAATTATTTAATCACCCTAGGTAGGATTAGTTACTCCAAGAGTAACGTGGAACTTGCTGTGTGAACTCCTTCTTTGTGTGAACAGAAAGATTCTAGAGTGAATAATTTTTCCGAACCAGATTAACTGGAGGATTTTAAAAAGTGCCACGTGCAGCAAAGCCGCGCTGGAAGAAACACATGTGACTCGGCCTAGCACACGTGGCGCGGATTTCCTGGTACACGTGCAAAGTAAAAAGTTCAAAAAAGGGGGCGGAATGTGGGCGGGGCATGGGTGAGTCAGGGGCGGGCCGGCTCTGTTCCATGAAGTCTGCGCATAAGTATTTACGCGCAAACTGGGTAACTTTACTTCTGCTATGGGTGGCGTGTACGTAATAAAATAAAAACTAGGCTAGTCAATGGGTTTTAAGGGTCGGGGCTAATAGGGTAAAAGGGAGGCAACTTAGCTAGGGGGTTTAGGAAGTCCTCTCCTGAACTGGGAATGAACTTGGGGAAATGTGCGCCAACGCAATTACCTATCTACTAAAATCCCCCCTCCCCCCACTTACGCACTCGAGCCGGCAAACGCACGCACATGTGCACCCATGCGCGGATCTTAAAATTTACCTCTTGAGTGTACATGAAAACACTAATAAAGACCTAGGATTAGGATTCAGGTGTTCTGACTACCAGATAAATTCTTTCGCACATGGACTACGATTTCTTAGCTGTGTTATCCCTCCAGCAGTCCGTCCTTTGCTCTCTGTCTTGCAGACCCTTAGTTTGGTTGCAGAGCCCTTGCATTGTAACAAAATGGTTGTGTCCTAGAAAAGTAGACAATCCATTGTGGTGATCACAGACGCTGCAAATAAGAGAGATCCATGCCTGCTACATTTTAGAGACCAAAGGACATCCTACATGTGAAACGTCTACTTGTGATACCTCCTCTCCCAAGAACTGTCCTCTTGTAGAAGGCTGTATTAGACTTCTTCCTAATCCTGAGAGGTTCCAGAAACTAAAATGACTGTTTTGAAGTGTACGTTCCTGTCCAGAATTTGGGCTTCTTTTGAACTACTGCCAGGAGGTTTTGTGAGGTTTTGACCAGTACCATTATGAGTGTTTTCTTAGAAGAATGTCTTCTTTCTTCAGCAGCCATTGTTGAGGTATCAATAAAAAAGGAAGGCGCTAAAACAGAAATAGGACCTTGTCTCACTGACCTATCAAATTATCTTTTGACTGCTGATAGTTTGGAATATGAGATGAAAATGCAACACATTTCCTAGAACGTTTAGTCATATTGCCAATTTGTGAGTAAACTTTCAGAGTTAAATTTGTTGTCAGTCATAACAAATCTTTCTCTCTTTATTAAAAATGTTTCTCGTTTTCTGTCCCTCTTTCACCCTCTTTTTCTCACCTCTTCCTTTATTGTTTTCAGTATGGATGTAAATAAATACAATCGCCACTGTAAGATGAAGAACTTTTTTGTTCTGAATCGATGTCACGTCTTTAAATACTCCTAGGTTCCTTTGCAGCTTCTATTTCTTACACAGTTAATCTAATAACTGGACTGCAACAAGCTGTTTGTCTTTTTGCTAGCTAGAATACTTTCACAGGTATATGCTAATAAGGCTAATTTATTATCAAATGCCGTGCTTTTTTTGTGCAAAAATGTGTTCATTTGATAGAGATTTAAAATTTGAAAAGTTTGTGAAGTTAGTTTTGATGAAAGGTGCCAGACTGCTTCAAGAGAGGATGCTTTGGTTCTCCACAGATTGGTATCCAAAAGCATCATGGACTGTGCAAGCATGTGCCAGCCACCTACTGTCTCCAAAGCAGTAACATAGTAGATGACAGCAGACAAAGACCAGTTGGCCCACCCAGTCTGCCCTGTCATTTTGGTCCAGGCTGTTAAGACATCCTTGCTGCCAGCTTGACTGCTTGTAGGATATTGCTCTTTATCTTCCTTATTGGCTGTCCTGGGTGGATGAGCATGCCCGTTTCTACACAGTGCTTGCCCAACATTGTCACTGTGGCCCAGAGCAAACTGCAGTGATTTCAGAATTAGAAACCTTTTTATTTTTTCTTACTTAGTACTTTTCATTTACAACTTGAGTGAGTACAGTGGGTGGGGATGTTCATCGTGACTTACTTGCAAGTCTTCTAAGAGCCATGATCCTCAGACTAGGGCTTGGGAGCCATGTGTTGCCTTCTCAGGTCAAATGATTTCCTTAGAAATATAGGAGAACATGGAATCATTTTTTCAATGTTAGGATTAAAAGAAGCTAAAATTAGAATATTTGTCTTCTGCAAATTGGCTTGTGCTTTGAGGACCAGTAAACCTACAGTATGGGATTCACTGTCCTGAAGGGAGCGCCTCTACAAATTGGAAAGCTGGCTTGGTCTTCATTGCCAGGGCTCTGCTGACACTCTAAGTCGTATTGGGGACACTTGTGGACTGAGAAACTGTCCTCCTGTCCCCAGTTTTGGGAGGGGGGGGTTCATGCTTCATGAAATGGTTTGTTGCCCACCTCTCAAAGCTGCATCACATGAGTGCTTTACAACTGAGAGACAGCCTTTCAGCAGATTATTATTGAAAAGTTTGCTTATCTGTTGCATTTTCATTTTTGATCCATTGGACGCTTGTTTAGCAGATTTATTTTGCATTCACTTAAATATGCTTCTGTGATGTTTGCCTGTTTTGAATTGGTGCATTGAAAATTATATTCTGTTTAAATAAGTTGCATCCTTTAGCAGTTATTTGGAGCCTCTGCTACTGTTCTTCCCCTCTTCGTGTCCTTTCTCAAGGATGATGCTGTTTAGGAGTAGTTGGCTGTCACGTGACAGTCCCTTTTTTTTTCCTTGGAGGGTTGCAGCTGCAGTTTCTCGGTTTTTATTTTTACACTGGTGTGTTCCCCTGATGACTGGTGAGCAGACCCTGGAGGGTCTGTGCAGCTCAGGATGGAGGCTTGTGTTCCTGTTCCCTGTACTACAGTTTCCTCCTATTCCCAGTGCTCAGTAGGTACCTCAGAAGAGAGTAGAGCTTAGGCAGCCCCTGCATCCACATCTCCCTTCTATCACAGTGGTCAAGGGCTCAGCTGGATAAATTGTCCGTGTCCCATAGTGCAAGCAGACCTGAGGAACCCAGTTTCAAGCAAAATCCCAGTTGCGATAAGTTCCAGTGCTTCTGTGTCCAAACAGAGTTGCACACAAATTCATGGCAAGAACCAAAACAGACCATAGGGAGAAAAGAAAATCCATTTATAAAGCAGCTGGAAGGAGTGACAACCATGCGCTCACTGCTTTGCCCCCCTGCTGTGCTTCACCCACAGTTTAGTGGGTGCAACTTGGAGTTGGGCTTCTGCACTGTAAGGGGGGGAGCCTCACATGATGCCCCTCGCAGTCCTCTGCAAGGACACGAAGAGGCTCTTCCACCTACTGCATTTGGACTTGCAGATTTCTGACTCCGGGTCTAGAAAAAACTCAGCTGCCTAAAATGTGACACCTGCTGGGGTCAGACCTGGGCAGAGGAGACGCTCGTGCCACTGCCATCAAGAGCAGTGCCTGAGCTGAGAAGCTTCTGTCACCAGGTCCCAAGCCCAGAGCTGCTGCCAGCAGGGCTCTGACCAAGCTGCCACAGACTGTGTCATTAGGTCCTGTAGTAATTAATATGGCATTAGGGAGGAAGAGGCAGAGAGTGCTTGGAAAGTGAGGGAGGCAGAAGGGGAGATTGTGCCTAGAAAGGGGACATGGGAGAGCACCTGGGAGGAATAAATAAGAAAAAAAAAAAAAGACAAAAATAGAAAGTGAAACAAGAATAAAACAAAATAAGTGACACGAAACAAAAAAAGGAAAAATAAACAAAGTGAAAAAAAGAAAATACTTCCCTGCTTCTTAAATTTTTTAGCTGGTACCTAGATTTGTAGAAACACGTTTCCACCTCCACCACGAAAGAGACTACCACTGAGATAGGGGGAGCTGCTAGTAGGAAACCCCTAACTCCTTTTAGCCTGGCTGAATAGATCTCTCCCATTACCACTCTACCCTGTCACAGACATTTGGGGCTTTACCGAGTCTGGATTTTATTTTTTCAGTAAGAACAAATAACAGAAATCTTTTGAAATTCTGACTGCTGGGAGCTTTAAAACTTATGCTGTACAGATTACTTCATGTGTGTGGTGTTTTTTTCTCTTTGTAAGGGTGGGGGAGGCATTGCCTTGCTGTAGGATAAGAGGGGACAGTGAAAGAGATGCACTGCCCTTCAAACCCATTAGTTTTGTATTGAGTATGCTCAGCATACTTGGAATTGCATCCGTACCTTACTCAAAATATCCTCCTCCTCTTCTTCCCACATTAAATGAAAACCCTTCACTGTGTCGTTCAGTCCTCAATGCCCCTTGGTTTCCTCTGCACTCTTCCATCATTTGTCTCTGCACCTCCTTCTTAGGCACCAAAGCCTTGACGCCTGTCTTAGCACTACCTGCTCTCCACCAGTATTTTGCCCCCCCCCCCCCCACACACACACACATATAGGGTCTAAATTCTGCATTGACCTCTTGTATCTGAGAGCAGTTTGCAGCTGCTGCTGCTGCTCTTTGGCCAGGCAGCGAGTGCCTCCAGAAGAACAACACCAGACCGCGCTGCCCGAGGAGGAAGAGGACGAGGCGTATAAGATTTGGAATCGGACCCAAATCCCTAGCTTTCCAGTACAGAGCATCAAATCCTGGACCTTTGGGTTGGCCCAGCTCGTTTGGCCACCTGGAACGAAGTAAAAATTACTCTCGGCGGCTTGGCCTCTTCCCAAAGCCTTTTAAGAATCTGTTGCCAAAGGTAAGAGGGGAGGCTGCCTCTAGGGATTTATTGCAAAGCTGTAAATCGGCAGTGCCAGAGAAGGGAAATATAATTTAAAAAAAAAGTATTAAAAGTATCTTGGCCTTTCCTTAGGAGATTTCTCCATTTCTTGCTTCCAAATGATTTTGTGTTTTCTGTTCAGTCTCGGTGCAACAGGCTGGCCGTGCTGCCTTCCCTGTTTTTGATCAGTGCCTGTGCAATGGAGCCCTTCCTACACACACACACATTCTTTGCTCAGCTCGGGAGAACTTGTGTTCCTGAATAGGGGAGGTGCACGCTGCTCAGCCAAATTTTAAGTGGTTCCTCCAGAGATCCGTGGGAGGGATAAAAGTTAAGGGTACAGTAAACCCCACTGAAATAAGATGGGCAAGTCTGTGGTACTGCTTTACAGGGCAGAGGGTTAAAGCCATTCAAGACATTAGTGAGTAAGGGGGGGGGGGGGGGGGAGGGGTGAATGAGAGCAGTGCAGGGGCCTCCAACTGGAACCTGAGTGTTTTTAGAGATTCTGTGCCTCCCTGTGCCTGTGTTTTTGGCAGGAAAGCCCAGCTAGATAAGGAGGGGGGGGGGGGGGGGGGGGAGAGAATCGGTGAATGTATAAAACCAAGTGTTCAGAAAGAGAGGCCTTCAAACTGCCAATGTTGGGAGCCAACCATTGAGCAGTGTAAAAGCATTATCCTGCCATAAATATCACAGGCACTATCCGTTCCATCTCTCTCTAAGCCCCAGTGCCCTTCTGGGGTTGGCTGAGTAGGCTGCAGCTCCTTCCAGGGCTGCCCTTTTGGATGGATATCCTTCCTTCCTGGGCAGTCTTGTCTGTCAGCCTAAGCAGCAGGAAGCAGAGAGGGGATTGAACGCCGGTGCCCCTGCTAACAATCCAGAGTTACCACCACTGCGCCCTCAGTCTCTGTCTGATTTTTACTTCTGTCCTTGGTGCCTCATTTTCCTTACCTTATTGATGATTTTCTCCCAGAATGTTTCTAAAATAAAATTTTTAAAAAATCACACCAAATTTTGTCTCTGATTTGAAATTTCAAAATACATTTCTATAGATTTTCATAAAACACTGAAAATGAAAGTCTTGCACATATAATAGTTTTGTAAAGCTGATTTTGAGATTGAGGTTTGCTGTGTACAACAAAGATTGTAATCTCCATCATTTCCAGAATGAAGGTTACTCTGAAAAAATATATTTTAAAAAATGGGAAGAACTGAGGGATATTCCTACTTGAGAGTTCTAGTGATGTGTTTAAATTTTAACCCACTTTCATTCATGGATATCAGGAGTCAAAAACTCCTGCTGGTCAGAGCAGCTTCCAATCAAATGTCCAGCATTTCATCTGAGCTTTCAGCAGTCATCTTGGGGGAGAAACGATTTTATGAAAGAGCAAAGTGCTCAAACCTTTTTCACATTTTTCTTTAGATATTTTTAGTTTTTCAACCTTTGAGGAGTAACTGGAAATTTCTGGAAAACTGAGATACATGGTTTCAAGTGATGATAACCACAGAAGCCCAGCACAATCATCACTTAAAAGACTGTGACCTGATCCAAAATTGTAAATACTGAAACAGCAGGTATGGCCGATGCCTGTTTCTTTTGGTGAAGCAATGCAGCTGCCATAGTTGCCTGTGCCATGAGATGGCAACTTGTCAAATATATGGTTTAAAAAAAAAGCGTATATGCTAGTAAGAATTGATGAATGTTAACTTTGAGGAATTGTTTTGTTAAAAATTCACTGAATTTTAGACTGCAGCATTTGTTCCTATGTTCTTTCATACTAAACGATAGCAGATAAAGACCAAAATGGTCCATCCAGCCTGCCCAGTTGATATTCGTCCACTTTGGATAGATGCTCATATAAATTCCCATGTGCACCTCAATACCAACTCCTCTGTCCTCCATGTCTTGTAACTCAGTATTCTACCCTTTTCCTACCACTGGCCTTCATATCTGACTCAATTGTGCCCAACATCTGCCACCGCACTGGCCTCTACCACCTACACTCGTAAGTCATAAGAACTTGCCATACTGGCTCAGACCAAGGGTCCATCAAGCCCAGCATCCTGTCTCCAACAGTGGCCAATCCAGGCCATAAGAACTTGGCAAGTACCCAAAAACTAAGTCTATTCCATGTAACCATTGCTAATGGCAGTGGCTATTCTCTAAGTGAACTTAATAGCAGGTAATGGACTTCTCCTCCAAGAACCTATCCAATCCTTTTTTAAACACAGCTATACTAACTGCACTAACCACATCCAGAGTTTAATTGTGCGTTGAGTGAAAAAGAACTTTCTCCGATTAGTTTTAAATGTGCCCCATGCTAACTTCATGGAGTGCCCCCTAGTCTTTGCTGCTTTCAGAACCAGGTACCCCCTTCTATATCTCGTTACCAAGTTGGGTTTTAACCACGGTCCCTCCATGCAGGTCTCCCAGCCTTCTTGGAAGCCCAGTGCTGTTGTACCACCGCTCTTTAGGGCTGTAACCACTGCTCCATGCAAATTGCCACAGTGCTTGGATTCTTTGCTGGTTGTGTGACTTTTTCATGGACTGGCATAAAATATTTTCAAACACAATGATGTACACGATTATTTGAGTTCCTTCCAAACTCTTCTTCAGATCTCCACTGAATGCTAGTGGCTAGTTTTTGATTTTACATGAATCACTTAGTGCAATTTAGATAATTAATTAACTTACCAAAATAAAATATTTAATATAACTTTTTAAACTATATTCTGAAGTGGAACATGTTACAAATAAGGTAGTGCATGCTTCGTTACAGGTGTCTTGAAAACATGTATTCAGTTTTCCTGAGTGCTGAAGATACTATGGTCTGTGCCTTTGTACTACACAGCGCACCTCAGGTGGGATTGCCAACTGGCTCCAGATTTTCAGGACAGGTTGATCTAGACCTGGTTTTAATCCCCTGCATGCAGGTATTCATGGTCATGCTTTTGGTAGGGAATGCAATAGGGAAATCAGATTAGGTCCCAATATGCAATGGGGTAAAACCAGAACTTGGATCAACTTGTCCTGAAAATCTGGAGCCAGTTGTCAACCCTAACCTCAGGAAGACATATAAGGGTAACCAATCTGTTCCATATTGACTAGTTAAGAACATAAGAAATTGCCATGCTTGGTTAGACCAAGCGTCCATCAAGTCCAGCATTCTGTTTCTAACAGAGGCCAAACCAGGCCACAAGAACCTGGCAATTACCCAAACACTAAGAAGATCCCATGCTACTGATGCAATTAATAGCAGTGACTATTCCCTAAGTAAACTTGATTAATAGCAGTTAATGGACTTCTCCTCCAAGAACTTATCCAAACCTTTTTTGAACCCAGCTAACTGCACTAACCACATCCTCTAGCAACAAATTCCAGAGCTTAATTGTGCATTGAGTGAAAAAGAATTTTCTCAGATTAGTCTTAAATGTGCTACTTGCTAACTTCATGGAATGCCCCCTAGTCATTCTATTATCCGAAAGTGTAAATAACCGATTCACATCTACTCGTTCAAGACCTCTCATGATCTTAAAGACTTCTATCATATCCCCCCCTCAGCTGTCTCTTCTCCAAGCTGAACAACCCTAATCTCTTCAGCCTTTCCTCATAGGGGAGCTGTTCATCCCCTTTATCATTTTGGTTGCCCTTCTCTGTACCTTCTCCATCACAACTATATCTTTTTTGAGATGTGGCAACCAGAATTGTACACAGTATTCAAGGTGTGGTCTCACCATGGAGCGATATAGAGGCATTATGACATTTTCTGTTTTATTAACCATGCCCTTCCTAATAATTCCTAACATTCTGTTTGCTTTTTTGACTGCTGCAACACACTGAGCCGACGATTTTAATGCATTATCCAATATGATGCCTAGATCTTTTTCCTGGGAGGTAGTTCCTAATATGGAATCTAACATCATGTAATTACAGCAAGGGCTATTTTTCCCTATGTGCAACACCTTGCACTTGTCCACATTAAATTTCATCTGCCATTTGGATGCCCAATCTTCTAGTCTTGCAAGGTCCTCCTGTAATGTACTCTGAATAATTTTGTATTGTCCACAAATTTGATAACCTCACTCGTCGTATTCCTTTCCAGATCATTAATATATTGAAAAGCACCGGTCCAAGGACAGATCCCTGAGGCACTCCACTGCCCACTCCCTTCCACTGAAAAAATTGACCATTTAGACCTACTCTCTATTTCCTGTCTTTTAACCAGTTTGTAATCCACGAAAGAACATCGCCTCCTATCCCATGACATTTTAGTTTTCTAGCCTTGCAAGAAGGACTTTGACAAATGCCTTCTGAAAATCCAAATACACACTACATTTACTGGCTCTCCTTTATTAACCCCTTCAAAAAAATGAAGCAGATTTGTTAGGCAAGAATTCCCTTGGGTAAATCCATGTTGACTATGTTCCATTAAACCATGTCTTTCTATATGCTCTGATTTTGATAGTTAGGCCCCTTTCCATAGAATCATAGCAAATGATGATGCATAAAGACCCAATGGTGCATGGAGTCTGCCCAGCAAGCTTTTTTAGAGTAGTAATTTTGCATTTATGGACTTGGGTAAAGTTTGATAAGGAAAGCAGATCTCCACCTGCATTAGATGGAGTGGGGCACAATATCAGGCTGGGTTCAGCATCTTTAGGACTGCACACTGTGATAATAATTCCAATATACAGTCTATGGCAATGCTTATAGCCCTTGGAACATTCTGCAGTAGTGAATGGCAGGAGCTGGGGAGAGATTCCCCCAGGCCTTTAGGATATATCTTCTCACTGGAGCAAAATGTCTGTTGTTGTGAATGAATAAGGGCTGTGCCGTAGCTGGATTAATTAATAGATGTAGTTTAACTCTGTATAGACATCAATGTATTTTAACAAGTTTTCATTGCAAGCGAAAATAAAAGCCATAAATCGCAATCTCATCCCAGCACTTTCATGTAAACTTGGTATAAATTCGTACGGCTGTCCTCAGGTTTCTGATTCCCATTGCTTACATTGAAAAGACTGGACTAATGATGGAATTAGCACAAGCTTGAAACCTGGGCGCAGTGGCCTCTGTAGTCAGTACTTCGTCCTTTGCTGCTGAACATTCGCTCTTCCTAAAAGTTCATAAATTGGACACCACCACCCGGGAGTTTGTTTTACAATCCTCTCTGTATCCTCTGCGTATAAATGCACACAAGTGTAAAATAACGTTTGCAGCGGATCGCTATGCTTTCTATCCGTGTTTGATGATACAGTAGGGCTTGGTTTTCAAAAGGTGTCCTCTAACGATGCCTCAGCCAACACTTTTGAAAATAGCAGCAGTACTAGCTGCATTGCTCAAAATGCTAACTTGCCTCTTCCTTAACGCTGTTGTTTCCTCTCTTGCTCTTTTTGTCCTGGCAGTCTTTCTATTTTGGCTGAATGTAGTTTATTTCTTTTATGGGAACTAATGTTTTGTGCATCACTTTTCTTACAGCCACAACCAGTCTTAAAATTCTCCTTCCTTGACTCCCCTCTTTAACTATGCTTGCATTACGTGCGTCAGGGGCTTCAGCTGAATCTAACCAGCACCCCTATTTATTCATAATTTTAGGAGAGACTAAGTCAGCGGAGCTTTCAAAAGCTATCCTTCTCTGCAGAAGCGACATTCTTAGTACCAAAACGAGAAGGTGGTAATGATTTAACTACCAGCTAAAGAGTTTTAAATTGTTGTTTTAAATTCTGCTTTTTTTTTGTGTTGGGAAGAGTGTGGCGACTGGTTTTCCTGTGCCGCTTCCAGTCTTGCCTCCCCTACAGGGGGGAGGGACTGGGACCAGAAAAAAAAAGGGTATTTCCAGCAGTTGTGGAAGGCTGGAAACCAAAATACCATGATCTCCAGGCCAGGAAAAACTCCTTCAGCGTATGGGCGTATTTCTACTTGTACAGCTGTCTCTGTGCACTACTGTGAGAACATAGCTTTGCTACTCACACAGTACTAAGAGCTGACAGTGTGTATAAATGTATACATGCTCTTTTTTATGTAACACATGAGAAGAGATTATATACAGATGTCTACAGACCTCGGCCAATTGTCTGAATCTACAATGTCCTGATGAACCATACACACATTATTTATAAACGTGCACAATTCAAAATGAATATTAAAAATATTGCCAGATGTAGTGCGATCAGTGGGTACAGCATTGCTCAGGATCAATTAGCAGTGTTCACAAAGCCTGCACTCCCAAGGGTCTTTATCTAAATTTGAGCACTAGGACTGAAGGACTCACTCAAGTCTGACCCCCTGGTTCTGGCTGTCATAACTTTGCATTCTGAACACTGGCTTCCACTGGTACATATATACTGGTGTATGCCAAGGGACCATCGTGGACTTTTCAGGATAGCAACCAAATGGTTTAATATATTAGGATTTCATCTTCAGCCGTAATACTATCAATTTTTTTTTTTGATCCAGCCAGGTACTTGAGACCTGGATTGGCCACTGTTGGAAACAGGATACTGGGCTTGATGGATCCAGTAGGCAAAATCTTATGTACATACTGAGTAGTTCCCTACTCCTGCTGATGTAGTTCACTTTGTGCCAAAAGTTATGTTTCACTGATGTAGAGTCTATTGACTGTTTACTTTTAGACCCTGGTGATTAGTATGTATATATGTGTCCATTATATTAACACACCTTCTCTTTAAAATCCTCTTTACAGCCCTCTCTTGAATAGAGCAGTGTGAGGTATTTATTAGTGTAGCACCTTCAGTATATCACATTTGCATGCCCACTGCCTCTCAGCGCAGTCTCTCTCATCACAAGGAGGTTGAGTGACTTTCTTAAGGTCAGAAAATAATAAATGATGGTTATGAGGTTGGAGCTGGGGTGTCTAGATTTTGTAACTCTGTTCAGATCCGGATTTAGGCATTGGCAAGATCGGCAACTGCCTTCTGTGCCAGAGCATGGTCTCAGCTGCCAAGTCGGGTCTTCACCGGCCCTCGTGTGCTGATGGAGCCTGCGGTGTCCCGCTCCCTGCCTGCCTGGCACAGGCTTCCTGTTACCATGGAAGTCCATGCAAAGGGGAAGAGCATCGCAGGCTGGGTGCTGAAGGCCCCGCACTGATTTTCTTCTTCTTTAGCTGCTAACTTGGAGGTGAGGGGAAGGGGATTTTGGTAGAAGGAATCGTCTCCCCCTGCCACAGGGAGGATAACACCCCCCCCCCTCCCCTCCTCTGCTGTACCAATGGGGAACTGTCTAGAGAGAGAGAGGTATAGTATTTTGCAGAACACAGAATATATAATTTCTAGCCATGGCTATGGATGTAGATTTATGACTTGCAACCTATTACTACCTACTGGGCATTATTTACACTATTTGTAGTCTTTGCGATCTGCCTCTACTAGGTGGGTATCCAAGTATCTATGCCGTGCAGCCCACAAAGCATTGTATAGTCGATAGCGTAAGAAACTCGGAAATCGCATTTGCTACAACAGACCCACACTTACAGTGTTTATAATGTGTATACGGTGTCGCATTCGGGAACAGCTGTGTACAGAGTACACATGCTCCATATCTCATGATGCATTAGCAGCTGCTCTCTGTGCATACAGATTCATCTGCCACATGCACGTTGGTGTACACTGCCCAGCCGGTGAAATGTTTGCTAACCTGCCTCCCCTCCGTCGGTGCATGCTGCATAAAATGCCCATGCCATGCTTATACCTCCGTCGGTCATGCACAGATGTACCTACATTAATGACCCCATATGTGCACGCTGCACTATTAATAATACAGATGCAGCCAGCAAGAGGGGCCTTTGCGTTTGATTCTCCTCCTGCTGCTTCCAGGCGCTCTGAGTCTGGCTTTGCCTGCCTCTGCCTCTCTCTCTCTCCCTCTCCTCCTCCCAGCACACCCCCCCCCCCCCCCCCCATCACCACCACCACGTGACTGCAACACAGTGGGTAGCTGACAGCCCAGAAACACTGGCTTAGGGCCAGGAAAAAGGCAGAAAACACAATGTCTGTGCATATCCTCTCTTAAAATAACACCCTCAACACAGTCTGAGACAAATTAAAATAAGATCAGGAGCAGCTCTTCCAGAAACTGGGAGCGGGTGGAGGCTCCGCTGCTCTCCCAGCGCCTGACGCACACATGGCTCTTACTCAACGCCAGAGGGGGAGCAGTTTATAGTGTGTGTGTTTTGTTTTTTTTAAACTTAGAAGAAGAAGGAAAAAAAAAAAGAAATCAATGTTAGGAACCAAGGGAGGAGAGGAGGGAAATGGCGGTGGGCTGGGAAACAGTGAGTGCTGACTGCTCAACATATGTGTGTGTCCTTTAGGGGAGACTTGGCAAGGCAGAGGCTTTGCGAGGGGAGACTGCATGATGGAGATCGTCAGGAATTTCCTGCAGCTGGAGAGCAGAGCGAAAACAGCAGCGAGGGCTGGAGGGCTGAAGGAAGAGAACCACAGCTTGGAACATTATATCCCCTCTTACGTGTGGGAGTGGGGAGTGGGCCCTGCAGGTTATTCTTTCTAATGGCTTGCTGCTTTTTTTTTTCTGTAATTCAAAGGCATGGCCGAAGCTTGGCGCTTGTGCCGCCTTGTGCTGTTTGTCTGCGTCTTTCCCTTTCTAACAGTTGAGCCTCCCTCCTCCCTCAGCTGCTCTAAGCTTCATTAGAAGGCCCTCCCTGCGCTCCTCGCTGGGAGCTGGCGACTCAGCAAAGCCCTGGGGTTGTGGGCAGGGGACGGATTCACCGGCTCGCTCTCCTGCGGCTGAGCCAGGTCACCTTACCGTCTCCCCTTTTCTGCCCTCTCCGTGTCCACTGTTGCACCTCCCGTCGCATTTATTTCTCCTCCCTCCCCCTTTTCTCGGTACCCTCGTCTTCTCTCACCTTTCTAGAAGTACAGAGTTGTGGAGGACTCTTTCCCTTCTCTCCCCCTTGTACCTCTGCTTCTTCT
This sequence comes from Rhinatrema bivittatum, assembly GCF_901001135.1. Classification (NCBI taxonomy): domain Eukaryota; kingdom Metazoa; phylum Chordata; class Amphibia; order Gymnophiona; family Rhinatrematidae; genus Rhinatrema; species Rhinatrema bivittatum. Next base: position 87,559,866 of record NC_042625.1, read on the forward strand.
CCTTCCCCCTTTGCCACTGCTCCCCCCCCCCCATACTCTTCCCTTTATCTCGTGCCTCCTGCTGTTTTTCTTTTTCTGCTCTCATCTCTCCTTGCCTTCCTTCCTTGGATGTCCTCCAGGAGTTTTCAGGTTACTGCCTTAACCTTTCCTACAGCAGTTTCAATGTCCAGGGATGGTCAAAGGCAGCAATAAAAAGCAGCCAATCAGAACGGCCCCTGTGGCTCTTAATGGAGAAAGTGTGCAGGTGCAGACAGAGATTCTCTCCCCCCCCCCCCCCCCCCGCCTTCTGTCTGCCTCTCTCGCATTCTCTGTCCCTCCCGCCTTGATGCTAACTGCCCCTCCCTGTCTTCCTCCCGTAGGATTTTGGAGGGGCGGTGTAAGCGGGAGGGGGGGGGGGCGGATTGGTGTGGTATGCTTAGTTCAGAAAGGGCATCTTTCAGCACAGGAGCCAAGCAGCAAGAGAGGAAACACCGAGGTGGATCTTGACAGCACAGCGGAACGGTGTTTAATAAAATAATAATAATAATAACAGCACCGACCGAGAAGGGCATTTCCCTCCGCTTCCTGACCGCAAGTCATATGGCACAGGAAGGAGACTTTGTGTTATATCTCTGTTAGCGCCGGAACCTCCAAGTAATGTCTGTTCGGGTTCCTGCTCAGAATCACTTTCCTGTGCTCTGCTTCTGTGTGCAAGGCTCCCAAGGTTATCCTTCCTGAAATATTCCTGTTAGGTACCGCCCCAGTGCATAATGGAGCCCACGCCTTGGGAGAGTTTCTATTCATTTTTTTCCCCGCACAGTAAGAAAAGTTGGTGTAACCAGTAAGCACGAACCCACACATGGCTCCTACAGTCTGCATGCACACACCCCAGAAGGTGGCATTTGTGAGCGTGTACGTGGTTTCCAGCCGTGTTTATGTGGTCAAATATATGATACTGCTGTAAAAATCGGGCCATGGTGCTGCACAGGTATCTACATTAACATTTCTGTAGCGCTAGACGACATAGGCAACGCTGAACAAACGTACGATGTAGTGTGTCACGTTTACTGCAGCCAAATACTTGCATCTAGAAAGACAGGACCATTCCTGTTTTTATTCTCAAAGCATTGCTGCAGTGCCTGGTTCTGCTACTTTGGTAGAAAAAAAAACACAACTGCAAATCCCAGAATGCTTAGGAGTGAGAGCAGAAACATATCTGCCGAGTAAGCTAAGATGACCACTTAATGTGAAATGTATTTCCCCTTGTAACTGAATTAGCCATTGTGGCTGATGGAATTCATGCTATGTACACTTTTTTGGTTCACACATGATCAACAGCACTAAACATTTCTCAGTTAATTTTTTTTAGTGGAGATGAAGGAGGCCTGCATTTTTCTGTCAAATGAAGCCTGCCCCCTAACCCTCAGGAGCCCTGCCACAGCAGCTGCATTCCTCTGGCTGAGGGACACGGACCATGGCTCTTATCAAGAGCTAGTACATATGTGCCCTTGAGTCCGCCAGAAGGTGTCACGATGGCTGGGACTCCTCCCAAGGACATTGATCATTCCCTCTGTAGCTGTTGGCCACTGCCAATCCAGTGAACAGGAGTCTGTTCCAGCAACCGAACACAAATCATGTGTACAAACCATGGATGAAATAAACAGGGACCTTGTCAGCGTGTAGAGATTCAGTCTGCAGTGAAATGGGGACAGGATTTCTAATGACTTTTTGACCTTAGGGATGTGTGGGGTCTCAGTACTGGAATAGCTGGACTGAGATGTAATGTCCGAGCTGTGCCTGTGGATCTAGGTACTGGAATAGTGGGGGGAGGAGAAGCTGCTGATACTGAAGTGGGTATAGCAGGGAAGGACTGAGGTATGGCAGGGTTCTATAAAATAATGTGGTGTTAGTGCTGAAGGGCATGAGTGTCCATCCATTATTAGTTAGCTTGGTTTCGTTTTCTCGGTGCTCGAGGGAAGTTGAAAGGCATCAAATCATTTGTCACGTTTTCTTCTGGTACCTAGACTACTAACTGGAAGAAGGCAATATGGTTTAAAATCATTCAGTATGCAGGGCTGGTATTGAAACTGAGCACGGCTGTGTTCCAGTCCGGCTTTTTTTTTTTTTTTTTTAAGTATATCCTTAAACTGAACTATCCGGTTTATGTATGTTTCTTCCCTGCATGAATAGATGTGGTAGAGAAGGAGAATAAGCTGTGTTATCAGAAGGATTCAGGATGTCACAGCCTGGTATCTTTGGAATGTCACCTTTTAGATTGTCTGTAAGTCTCTATGTATTAATAGTCTTGTCCTTCTTCCTTCAGAGGTGAAAGAGGGGGAGGGTGCGCTAGCCTTGAGACTTGCAAGGTCCTTTTAGTTTAAGAATACTGAACCTACTGTTGTCTCTTTATAAATAACGTTACAAATAGTTTGTTTTTATGGTGTAGTTTCATGCACGCTGTAGGGATCAAGTTTGTTACATAGTAATTCTGTCCCACTCCAGTTCGCAAAGCCTGTAGCTACAGTGTAGCAAGTTTAAGATTATAGGTGCAACGGGATTTAAATATGGCGTCTGCGGTGTCAGTGTGCGCTAGTTGGGGTCATGGTTTTTCCAGTCACAGCGAAGTTGTCACCTTGTATATCATCTGTTCACTTTTATTTTTTCAAATTTCACGTTCAAAATTAGTAAACATTAAAAACAAAAATCCCATTTCTTTTTTTCTTTATATCGGCACAACTGTATGCAAACGTAAGAGGCTAAAGCATATCAGGAACTCGAGTGATCTATAAGGTTACAATCAGAACCGAATAATAATTTGAACACTTATTTATTTATTTATTTATTTATTTATAGATTTTTCTATACCGGGGTACGTAAATAACATCACCTCGGTTTACATTCAAACAGTAATTCAGCATTGCGCTTTACAATATAACATGGTAACTGAACGAATACAATACAGTATATAACTTTGTATTAATAGAATATAAGCAATATATGATAGATTGTGGAAGTTAGGAAGAGTAGTTGAGGATTCAGATCATCACTTCTGCTGGTCATACCAGTTGCAGTGGACAAGTCAACCCAAACCCACCTGCATAAAATAAAAAAAATAATTCCCTCTCTTCCTGACCTTTGCCTCTTGCTGTGTAAAATGCAGTATTAATGCAGTAATTATCTCACCTAGGAAATGTAATGTATGTTGTACTGTTAGTGTCTGCAGCGTCACACACAGTTTATCACATTGTTACAAGGTTCTTGCATTTCAGAGCCTGTAAACTAGCTTGGAACCACCGGTGGGTGCTCACGCAAAGTTTGCAAACCTTGCAGCCTGCTGATTCTTCGTGGAGATTTTTACTCCAGTCCAGGCTTTTTGAGCTGTCGCAGGGAGCAACAGTTATTACCCAAAGCAACTTGCAGGGCCGACTGGATTCGTCATTAACTAAAGCATGCTGGCCTCGGTAGTCCCTTTTCCCATAACAGATAGATGAAATCCTTTACTTTCAGTTTGCAGAATGTATCACATGACTTGAAGCATAAGTACAAGCAACACTGTGTGATTTTTTCTTTTGGGGGGGGGGGGGGGTTCTTCAAAATGTATTTAAATGGTAGCCCAGAATACCGTTATTAGATGGAAAGAGCCAATTCTGGTTTTGCCTCATTGCATATATAGGGACAGGCAGTACTGCTTTCGGTAGAGATGCAATAGAAGCAAACTAGGACTGGCTCAGCCTCCTCCTGCTGACCTGGAGCCATCTAGTAACTACTGCTCTAGAAGAACAGCCGGAAAAAGAGCCACAGAACTGAACTGTAGACACACGATTTGTGTGCAACGTTACGCCTTGCAGGCAGGTGTGCAAACGTGTTGACCATGTTTCAAAATGCCTCTTACGTAAAGGCTGGGAGAAGAGTGAGGGGGAGGAGGAGGAGAAAAAGGAGGCGCTTATTCACTTCAAACATCTTTGCCTCTTATAAGAGGCATGCTCTGGAGTTGCTATTTACTGTACACCCTGCGCGGTGTCTAAATCTATTTTAGCTCTGGGTCTGTTCAGAGATGAAAGAGCAGAAAGCATTCAGGCTTTTCAGTTTAATCTCTTCCAAGCACATTTGGTAGGTGTGAAGCGAGCAGTGAGGTAAACCCTAGAATTTCTATCTTAAAAACCCTTTCCTCCGATTTAATATTTTTTTTCCTAGCGTGTAATTTTATCACGGTGCCTAACCAAGGGATAGGAATAAATTGACCTTTTTACCCTTTTCCCCACCAAGGGATTATGGCAGGTTTCCTGTTCATTCTCGTGAAGAAACCAGTTCCATCCTGCTTTGAAAAGGAGGAAGAAAATTTCATGAAGCTTTACTTTTTTCTTTTCTCTGTGCTTTATTATTATTTTTTAATAATACATTTGTTTTGCTTTCATTTTAAAATGTTTTAATTGTTTTGAAACTGAGAAGATTGAAACGCCAGTAAAAGGGGTTAGAGGGAGAGTGGCAGCAGGAAGGAGCCGAGGGCTGGGAGTGATAAATATTGAAAGGTTGTGGGATTTGGATCCGGGCGCAAACAGCTGCAGTGGTTAGAATGTCACACTCTCTCTCCACAGGTTTACTGACCCACTTCCATTCACTCTGCTGCCAGTATCTTAGCAACTACTACAGTCCCCTAAGATCAGGCATATTGCCTGCCATTAGTGACTGCTGCAACTGTCAAGGTTAGCCTGCTCCCTGCAAGCCCTGCAGTCTTGTTTTTCACCGGAGCTCAGCACTAGCTGTACTTGAGGAGGGAGAGAAAGATTAGGATTTCTAGTTCCTTCTATAAAATCATGTACGAAATCAGTAGACACCGAAATCAGACATGAATTCTGAGCTATGGACCAGTAAATATGTTACTGCTACCTGTTCATATCCAAGTTCCTGCTACCTGTTCATTGTAAGACATTAACTTGTCAATGTTTCTGTTTAGAATGTAAACCGAATTGATCAGTAACTCTGTTATTGGAAAGTCGGTATATAAAAGTGCTAAATAAATAAATAATAAATAAATACCACGAATAATTAAAAACTAAAATATTGGCTGCTCGGTTCCTGCTGCCAGCTCTCTTCATAATTGCGATCAAGAGCCCACGCAATGGTTTATGATGTCATAATGTGGTTTTCTGCATAAATTCGAAACGGACTGTGATGTCATCAGTATGGGACAGTTTGCCCTATTTGTTAGATATTTTGTGGTTTACGGATGCACCTATATTTAAAATTCCGTGGTGCAGAGTTACAGTAGCTTTATTGATTCTAACGAAACCTGTAATTTCTGTAGGTTGCCATACTTAATGGACCGATGTAAGAATTGTCCAGAGATGGTGGACATGACCTTTCTAGACTAGCATGCCCCTTCAAATTTTTAGCATCTTTGGATTATGATCTTATTACTACAAAGAATCCAAATTTAAAATTGAATGACATGCCCAAATAGCCTGGCTTAGTGTTACCCAGAAAGTACGTTTTTTAAAAATACGACTGCTTATGCTCCTCAAATGTAGGTTAATATCCCAGTTTTAAAAACGAGTATGAAAAGATATAGCTAGCCTCCGTTCCTGAAGAAGGAACAAGCATATTCAGCTGACAACGTCACAGCTGGGTTGACCATATGAAAACAATCGAGCTGGGATCCTAGAGCGCCGCCCAGCTCCATAGGTGGAGCCTCTTCCGCCCTCTCATGGAGCAGCAGATCGCACCATCTGAGCAGCCTGCTTTCATCCTGTAGGGAGGTTCAAGACGAGCTTTTCTCTTCTCTAGCTGTTGAAAATGGAAATGTCTGCACTGCACACATGACCTCTGCAAGTAGCCTACCAGAAAAGCAAATTTTCATCTTCTGATCTAGAGAGGCTGAACTGGGGGACTGCAGAGGGTGTGAATCAATTGACCCTGCCAGGATATTTGAGTGGATTTAGTTTGTGGTTTGTTTGTTTGCTTGGGTTGGTTTTGTTTGTTTTTTGTTTTTTTTTTTTTTTTAGCCATTTCAGGCTTTCTAACTTCCATCTTAAAGTAAACTTGTGCCACGCTCAGTGACCGTGCTCTGTATGCGCTGCAATATTGGAGGGATTTCATTCGATTTATGACTCGGGTCTTCTGCTTCTGGGGTTCACTGGGGGGGATCATCACACCATGACAAAGCCTAGTGGCCGAATTTTTAGGACTCATGATTTCAAGGTTCCAGATTGTGGCTGCAATGACAGAACTTGGGGGGGGGGGGGGGTGCCAGATGGATCAGCGTGAAGGCTCATAGCATCAGATCCCACCCCTAGTTCAGACTGAGCTGAAGCCCACAGGAGCAGACGGAAACTTCGGGGGGGGGGGGGGGGGGGGTAAGAAAAGCTGAAAGTATGTCAAAGAGTGACTTGAGATGGAAACTGGTCGTAAAGTTTCTGCTCTCAGGTGGCTATGGAGGATATTCCAGCAAGGCCAGTGAGTCTATAACTGCCTCTTTACTACGCTAGGTTACTAAGTCTTAGCTTCCGAAGGCAAAGTCCTCTGCATAGTTCCAACATTTAGGTCACATATAGGCAAACAAAAAAAAATACACTTCTACTGTCTTTTCTGATGAAAACTCAAAAAGTTACAAGTCCATACAGGAATATACGTTTGGGACCTGCACTGTGCTGTCAAGTGTCACTGTTCTTCCATGGGTGACAGTGTTTTGAAATGGCTGCGACATCTTCAGAAGCACAATTCAGGGGTGGAGAGGAAAGAAAGAGAGGGGGGGAGGGGGGGGGGGAAGCAAACAGGCACCTTCGGCAGCGCCCATATTAACGAACAAGAAAAATTCCTGTGGAGCAATGCGATTTGTAAATGTAATGAATGAATACATAAATAACTGGGGGGAGGTGGGGGTTCACCGGGACAGTCTTGATAAAGTGAATAGTGCAGCACTAGAAATGTAGCCTTATACCCCATTGAACAAAATTTCCATAAAACAGCCTGATCTCTGCTTGGTTACCTGTTTTCTTCTCTGTCAGCTGGGGCCAGTAGGAAAACTGCAGGAAAAATATGGATAGAAAGTTTTTCTCATTTGTATTTTGTTTAACGTATTTATATATAGTGCATACAGCATAGAATTTAACTAAAATGTTTGCAGCCTACTTGGACTGCTACTTTAAAATCGTTCAGTAGCCATATCATGAACAGTGTATTCCTACCCTTTAGTGGGCAGGAACTGTTTGTAAACATGTAGTAGGTGGTGGTTATAATTTGAATTTGTTTACATTTGCCTATAATTGTTTGCATGTTAAAATGTAAACAGCTTAGTAACAGGAGAAACTGAAACCTATCCCGCTAGTCTTTGAGTAGTTTTGTATCCAGCCCGATTTTAACAGTTTAAATCGGGATGAACTAGAGTCACATGATCCAAGTGGTCACGCATTTTATTCCATGAATACAGTGTGAGTTGCTGTTTTTAGTAACAGATTTCTCACCCGATCCATCTTCTGTATTAAGGAGAAACCCTTATTATACCGTGCTCTCTGTTAGTCTTTGTACCCGGTGAAGCAGGTACAGCACCAACGAAGATTATTCTTGCAAGAGGAAATGTGCCAACTTTTTTTTAAATTGTACTTGGTGAGGTGCTTATTGCTGGTGCCATTCCTGTACTGTAAGTCCATAGTGGTTAGGCAAAAAAAAAGTTTCCAACCAGTCGATAATTTTTGGTTCCAGGAGAAGGTGGTGAAGTTATCTGGTCAACTAAGGCTTCAGCACAATCCATAGCACATTCACTAGTGACCTAACAAGTTTGTCACGGAAATTTTTTTTGTCCTAGCCCGGAAAAGAGGAAGCATTCTTGAGGTGCCCTGCAATGCATGTCTGGCACCACCTGTCGAAAATAACTTAAGTTAAAATTATTTCAGTTGTAATTTTAGGCCCTGCATCTCCTCTCCCTGGTTGTTCAGCCCACCTACTGGGCCCTGTCAGAGAGAGGGGGACTGAGGGTATGGCTAAGGGACATGAGTCAACGGGCGAAGCAATGAGAGAGCAGGAGGAGCCCTGGGTTTGTAGGTGGTGAGGGTATTAACAGAAGGCTATATAAAATAAATGGGTCTAGCTACACGATTCTGAAGGTGGTTGGCAATCCGAAAGTGCATGAGCTCCAGCGTAGGCAATGCAGCCAAGAGCATTCTGGGTACTGGCATGCAAATGAGCCCAGAGCCCTACTGTACTTCCTGCTTTTTTTTCCATCCAGCAGGACTGCAGATGGTAGATATTGAATTTGGTGGGATTAGCCAAAAACTGGATCTGCAACCATTAGGATATAATGCATCCTGTTTTGGGTTTATCAACCACGATACATCATCCTGGCTAGCCGAGGAAAGCCAAGCACAAGAGAGCAAGGAAGGTGCTCATCATAGAAAAAGCAGAAGCAATAGCGAATGCAAGGCACACTTTGGTCCACTTTGCTTTCATGAGTAACCTTCTGTTTCCCACCAAAAATATAGACATTGACCTTTTTTGGCTTTTCTTTCTTTTCTTCCCCCCCCGCATCGGTATTTTCCATCTTCTTTCTCTCACCCCTTTTGTGTTTACTTTTTTCACTCCTCAGCCTCAACTCGTCCTTATTTCTCATTTCTGCTCGATTCCTCCATTCTCACACTACTATTGCTCCTTTTCCCCACCCCACAAAAAAAAAAAAAAGAAAAGAAAAGCGGAGCAGAGCCAGGAGCCATTGTCTGTGTCCCTGCTGGCCTTGGTCAGAGCCGGTGCTAAGTCGCCTCCTCTGTGGGTCGCAGCCCATCTCACCTTTGGGAGGGGCCAAGGAGAGGGGTTAGTGTCCTGCTGCCAGTACTAGCGCACTTTTTTTTTTTCCCCAGGTAGTGATTTTTTTTTCTTGCCATTTGACTTATCATTTGGATTTTTCATTCCTGAGGAGAGATTCATATTTTTTTTGGGGGGGGGGGGGGGGGGAATTCCTCTGATTTTTCCACTCCCCCTATTATGAGGGTTTGCACGTTGGGAAAGTTATGTGCCCAGACTTGAGAAGACGTCACGAAGGGATCCTCATTAACAGCTGAAGTTATCCAAGGGGATATTTAGATATAAGGGAAGGGGGTGCATACACTTTAAATATGTACCCACGTACACATCGTAAAAATGAGTACAGAAATAAAGAGGACCTTTGAATAAGATCAAAAGAAGATGTAATGATGCCTAGAAATGTTATTTCTCAGAAAGTGAAAGATTTGCGTTTTTCCCTTTACTCTGACAATATTCTAAGATTTTATTGAAAATAAAAATGTGTATATTTTGACTTCCTTTCAAATACACGCAAATATACGTTCCGTGAGTTTTCCCCGCAGAGCTCTGCCCAGGCATCTCTGTCCTGGCATGCAGGACCCCTTGCTATTACCAAGGAGTCATAAGAACTCTGAACTGGTGGTGCATATGGATGCACCAGAGTAATAATTGCTATCAACATCGATTTATATACTGCCTTTTCATCTGGTCATAATCCCAACCTCTGAGGTGGATGGCTCCAGAGCAATTTTCTCTTCCAAAGTGGAGAGGAGAGATGGGAGCGATGTCATTGCACGGCTACAGTGGGGGGGGGGGGAGAGGGAAATAGGGAAACTCTCAGGTGGCTTCCGAGCCGAAACCGTCCCTTCTCTGAGACGGTACCAGCACTTTCTCCATGAGACCAGGGCGCATCCTGGGTTTGCACGCCAGCCTCAATGCTAATAGGATTGAGATTCGGTGGGAAGGCAGCGCTTGCCACCCCCACACGCCCACGCTGCCTCCTCCAGGTGTTGCCAGAGTCTCGCCCGATGAGGCCAGCATCCCTGATTTATCCTCGCTCGCTGCACACAGGCGCATAACGTCCTGACAGGGGGCAGCCCTGGGGCCACCAGCAGACGTTCCTAAGGCTCCTGGAAGGACTTTACCGCTGCTGCAATTAGTGACATCGCGCTGACAATGCCGCGCAGTCTTCCAGTCCCCCCCGTACCCCCCCCCCCCCGACTCTCCAAAGCTGCTTCAGTCACTCCTTTCTCACCCCCATCCTTTCCCCACCCATTTCAGCTGTTTATTCTGAGACTTAACAGTTGGATTTCTGACTAGAGGAGCTGGCTACCCTTTCTGCCCTTTGACCCGTTGTTGCCATGGAAACTGGATCCCATGTAGGACTGTGATGCCAGGAATACAGAGTCTGAATTCACAATCTCTACTTCTTTTTAAAAACTGTGTATACATATATATATATATATATATAATGTATGGGTATGTATATATATGTGTGTGTATACAGCCGCCAGGTATGTCATTATAATGTTTGAGGTTGCCAGGGTGGCTCAAACTGCTGCTTGATCGGATTTCTTCTTCAGAGTCATCATTCAGGGTCCTGCATTTTGTGCTGCTGCGACTCTCGCACATTCTGCCTTTTTGGTGCGCAGACTCTTTTCCTGCTGGGGACAAGCTTAGCCTTTCCGGGGGGGGGGGGGGGGGGGGGGGGGGTAAGGTTTGTAAGGAGGCTGCTTCCTGGAACTTTTAATTTACTGTCATTGTTCTCCCTATGCAAGTATATATTATCAACCTGACTCTCTTGCTCTGGCACCCTGACAACTTGGAGGCTGCTTTCTGCCGAGCTAAGAAATCTCATGCATGCATTAGAAGGGGAAGGTAACTAAATAAAGCATGAGAGATTGCTGAGAAGGGGAGGGAAGCTGTGAGGCTTGTGCTGAAGACAGGCAGAACCCCTGCCAACTGGAGAGAAAACAGGGAGGGGATGTCTCCTGCGCCACCTTCATTACAGAGTCTTGCTTTCTTTTCACTGGCAGATTTTTTTTTTCTTTCTGGTTTGCTTCCTTCCTCTCATCTTTCCCATCTGCCCTCCATTCACCTTTCCTGTCTCTAATTTCCTTTGTACTGCTTTTTTTTCCTGTCCTCCCCCCTCTCCTGTTTCCTGCATCCCCAGGCTCCCTTCTATGTAGGTTGCTATGTATGACATTGCCTGTGTATGTAGTATATGTACATATATTTGGGTGGCTGTTGGGTTTAGTAGCCTGGGAAGAAGGATGAGTCCATTATACCATGATGCGCCCGCTTATAATCCTGATTCTAACATGGTGAAGTCCTGTAAGAGTGGCCACTTTTGTATCCCATCATGTGATTTCTATTTGCGATGTCCCTTATAGCAAAGGAGCCATCCCATTGGTTGGGTTCACCAGTAGCATGGGCTGGTGAGGCCTCAGAGCAGAAGCAGGTCTGCGGTGAAATGAAGAATTTGTGTAGTATCCAGGGTGACAAGTTTCATTGTTTACTTGATGTCAGGGAGGGACAAGATTTTATAAAAAGTTAAATCAAGCAGCTCTGGGACAATCGGAGGAGCATAGAATGTGATGGCAGATAAGGACCATTAGGGCCTTCCATGATCTCTGGCTCGCCCCCAATTCTTTGTAACCAGGGATTCTTTGTGTTTTTATACTAAGTTTTCTTGAATTCTGTTTCTGATTTTGTCTCCAGTACCTCCACTGGGAAGCCATTCTGTGCATCCACTACCCTTTCTATAAAGAAATATATTTTCTGAGTCTACCCCTGGACTTTCATAGTGTGATTTCTTCTTCTAGAGGATTCTTTCCTTGTGAAAAAGGTTTTCTCCTTGTGCCTAATTTATATCTCTGAGGTCTGAATATCTTTAATATACCCCGTTGTTCTCTTCCCCTCTCCACCTGGTAATATATGGGTTTTGGTGTTGACCTTCCTTCATTTTGGTAGCCAACTGCCTCCACCTCGTCTGCAGTCTTTCAGAGGGTACGGCTTCCAGAACTGGGCCCCATTGTAGATGAGATCTCACCAAGGACCTGTAGCAAGGGATCATCACCTCCTTTTTAATTCTGCTGGCTCTGCCTCTCCCTGTGTACCCTGGCATCCCTCTGGCTCTGGCCACTGCCTTATCACACTGTTTTGTTACTTTGAGATTTATTAATTTTATTTATTTATTTCTAGAAATGTCTGTTCTGGGTAGATTACAACAAGATAAACAGGGTAAAACAATCAATCAATCAATAAAACCACATCCCAACAGTAAAACAATAATACAAAATATGTATAAAACATAATAACTTAAAAATCTTCTATGGTTTAAACAAAATAAAAACATAGAACCCCAACACATTAAAAAATTAAGAAAGCAGTAAGACTAAGTGGCCACTGCTTCTTTAAGTGTCCCCTTTAAGGGGACCTTCCTACCTATAAAGAATCAGGCTCCTAACTTGGGGGTTCAAATAGATTCCTTTCTGTCTCTCAGACCCTACTTCAGTTCCTTAATCTAGGCATCTTTTTATAAATTAGGCCTTCTGCGATCATCAGACACAATCGCCCGGAGGTCTCCCTCATGGTTGATACATATCAGTGCCTTACTTCCCATCATGTGCTTCTCCCTTGGATTTCTGCACCCAAAATGCATGATTCTGCACTTTTATTGCATCAGTTTGCTACTATTTTAACATGTAATTAGTGTATTATGTATTGTGTAAAGTATTTAGTTTGGTTGTAAGCTGCCTTGAGGCTTGCATTAGTTAAAGGCAGAAAATCAAAAGAAAAATAAATAACTCATTCAAGCTCTTCCCCGCCGGTTGTATAATGTGTTATCCCAGGGCACTTCAGCACACAGCTCCCTGGGATCTGTGCAGGACCAGCGGTCCATACGGTCGGAGGCCCATAGTTCTGCCATCTCCCCTTGCTGCAGAATGTGGTAGGCTGCCGCCGCCGCCATGATCTGTAACTTGCACCCCAATGCACCGCAGGATATGCTGCTCTGTGCTTAACCTGCTCCTTACCTGTGTCCCACGACTGAATATAATACTCTGCAATCCCTTGCATAATGCACTGCAGGCAGTCCTTATCCCGATCTTTCCGTCAGGATGGAGACCAACAGGTCCTCACTGCATGGCGCCAAGGCATACAGGGACCCTCTTTCTTTTTTTTTTTTTTGGGTCCTGCTTGCTTTCTTGTTGTTTAGTGCTGTCTTGGTTTATTGGAAATTATTATCGACTACACGTCTCCTAAACAGGAAGACGCTGAGTTTGTCTCTTGGTTATAATGGCCCTTGGCTCTCCTTTGCATTAAGTGCGGCCTTTTTCTGCTCCCAAATTTGCAATTGTGTATGCAGATTTGTGGCCCTGCGTTATGATCCCCGTGCCTGCGCCGTCCGTCTCTGCCACAGCATATATTAGCGTTCAGTGTGTGCTCTTGCCGCAGGGCATCAGGCAGGGCACCTACACGATGAGCAGCTCCCGCCCTCCAAAACACCCTCAAGATGTAAACATCCTCCTCCAGTCCTATTTCCAGTCACGGTTGCCAGGCTTCGCTCCCCAGTTTTTTTCCAGACAGCCCTTACTTTTCAGGAGTTTGTCTTTTGTGGGCAAGAGAATTGCTCATTCTGCTCCCAGTTGCACACACCCCTCCCCCTCCCCCTTTTCCTTTCTTCCCCCCGTTTTGGGTCCCGTTTTCAGGTTCAGCCGTGCTCAGAATCATTTACAGACGAAACGAGCCATCCTTCAGAAAGGATGCCACTCGGCAAACGCCCACCAGCAGCTGCGTTTCCCCCCAATTAGAAGAGGTAATGGAGCAGTTTATGGGCATCTACAGAGTGATAGCTTGAGTGACTGCTCCAATGCAGTCAGCCCTGCCTCTCTCCCCCCCCCAGCCCTGTCGAGCGCGCGCAGGATTCTCCAGGCCCGGCGAGACGTCCACGAACACGCATCTGCAAATAAACCCATTTCCCCGTGCATCACGTCGTAGGGAGAAATACAATAAAAAATCCCCTTTCGCGTGAATAACCAAGAAGCAAGAGCTCTTGTAAAAGCAAATACCTTTCCTGCCGTGCCATAAACCGCAAGGAAGGATGCAAACGAAATAGTGCTGGTTTAAGAGTAACCTGTGAAGTGAATACCTGGACTGTAAAGCAAGCCGATCTCTTAAAAGCACGGAATACTGCTATTTCTCATTTCTGCGGCATTAGTCTGTGTGCACAGGCATTGTCATGTTCTGCTGTGAAGAAGAATTTACAGTTGGTTAAGTGCCTTGCTTTGGGGTCAATACAACAGGCAGTTGTGCCATCAGAATCCGGGTTTGCAGGTTTCAGCAGCTCGGGGCTGCAGGCCAGTAGTGTGTGACTGACGCTGCATAGTCCTTTGTATGAGGCTCATGCAGGGCTCTTGCGAAACGTAAAGGTGGCTACAGCTTGCTAATGGAAGGTCTCCAATGTCAACAACCTTAAGTAGGATGGAGCTGGGGGAAAGGGGGTGCTCGCAGAGAGGCTTGGCAAGGTGTTTGTTCCCAGAAAGGACAATGCATACTGCATCTTGCCGAGGGTGTGATGTGTGTGCTTCAAATCCTTCTGTGGCCAGAATGTAAAATCCGTGCCTTCAGAAAGCGCACATGAATTTACCGAAAGTACCAGACGAATGGAATCTATTTTTCTGTAATGACTATAAAAGACCTCTGTCAACCCTGATAATTGTATTTAATTTATATAGATATCACTGGTGCCTGCCAAAAGTTTGGGACTCGGAAAAGTCTCAGCAGAGGACCATAACAGCGGCAGGCAATTGTGCTATGTATTTGGAACACGTATTTAATTAAGATTGTTTGGAAGACCTTAGCTCTTTATGTTAGTTATAGAAAAATATATACAGGGTTTTTGTTTCATACTTGCTAGAATACTCATTGTCAGACAGGGCTGACCCTAGAGATTGGAGCCTCCTGCCACCCTCCTTCTCTGCAGTCATTTCCCCCTGTCCAGGAAGGCATCTCTTGTCCTCCTCCCTCCCTCTATCAATCTATTTCCCCCCACTCCATCCCAATCTCCCCAAAACTTCCCTCCACTCTTCATGCCCTCCTTTTGGCAGTAGATGCAGTTCTAACTGGTGCGCCAGGGAAAGCCAGGGCAACTGGCCGCACCCTGCATGTGCTGCCCGCGCTGGCTTCAGGGAAGAGTTGCCTGGGGCCAGGACTGGGGCTGAGGCCCTGTGCTGATAGCAAATTGTAGCCGCGTTTTTTCATTCGTGCTCCCCTCCCGTGGATGGCCCTGTTAGAAAGGTTGATTTATATGGATGGTCGGAAAGTTGCACCCATTCTTTGAACCCAAGGACTTTCGTATGATCCTCCAGGCACTGATACTTTGTGGACTAGATTATGGAAATGCGCGAGGTGTGGGACTCCCTGCGTCTGTGTTGCAGCCTCTCCAATTGGTACAGAAAGCTGCAGCTCACAGTTTGAGAGGGTGGCATATGAGCTCCATTGGCTGCCCATCAAATGGGGATTCTGTATAAGCTTGCCTCTATCATCTTTAAATTAATTCATCATGACACAGACTGGTGGGTGAGAGCAGTTCTAAAAATTTACAGATCTCTCCTGTCACTAAGATCAAAAGGAAGAAACTTGCTCAAGGTCCCTTCTCTCAAGCTGGCCCATCATCAGGGACAGAGCTTTTTCGGCAATTGGCCCAATTTTTTGGAATTGGATTTATATTCTGGTTTTTTTTCAAAGTGGATTACATTCAGGTGCTAGAGTATTTCCTGCCTCCGGAGGGCTGACAATCTAAGGGGGTCATTTATCAAACTGCTATATGGCGTTTTCGCATGTGTTAAGGCATTTTTGCAAGTGAAAACGCCTTTAACACATGCAGAAACACCATAACGCATAGTGTGATGCAAATTAGGAAAAGGGGAGGAGTTTGGGGTGGGATTTCTGGCCAAGTGGGCTGGGTAACATCAAGCTAGGTTGAGAGAACAATGCATAAATCTCATCTTTCGGTGAGTTTCCTCACTCCGAAGGTCATCAAATCTTCACAAGGATGCACTGTTCTGTTCATACGTTGCACTCTGCAAGTCAAAGTGGCTCCTAACCCCTACACTAATACCTAAATCTCACCTCCAGTAGCTAGGTGGGCCTCCTATAGAGGTATAAATACTTACCTAGTATGAGGGCCTTATAGTTAGTCTCTCTCTCTCTCTCGCAACAATTGTGGTACTTAGTGCAAAAACGTTATTGCAGTAATACCTATGCATAGCACAGTTTGATAAACAGCAGAGGGGTTTTTCTTGTTTGTATTTACAGCATTGTTTTAATTTTTAATATATATGTCTCTGATTTGTTAGCTGCTTTGAAACTTGGCGATGGATGCAGGCTATAAATTTTAATAAGACATAGAAACTAGTAGTTGTATAATTTCTAGTACTTTAGTAAAATAAACCTCACTATTGGTGTAAGTACCAATGGTAGTGTAAACTATGCTTTTCCCCTCCTGAATGGATGTCCATGTGTAATTTATTAATCTTGCATAAGGGACAGTTCAAATTATGACTGGCGTGCTTTGACAAGGGATCTAATCTAGGAATGGTGCTGTACAGCATTATTTCAGTCATCGCCTACTATTTCATGTTTGACTATCCCTTCTCTACACGTGCAGCTCTCTGCAAGCTCTGCATGGAAGATAATTTAATTTTATTTTTTTTAATTAGATCCCTCTCCCCCTCAGATCTTTGTTGGCCTTGTAGCTGGGTTTTAAGTGTGGTCTCATTTTCCCAGATTAATTTACTGGTATTTCCTCCCCTCCTGCTCTGGCCCTGCCCCAAAAGAAAAATAATTTTTTTTAACCTTAATTTTCCTTTGCGGATGGATGGTTGTATGCACTGACTGGTTGAACCAAAGGTCTTGTACTTAGGAAAATGCACAATTGTGCCGGCTGTACCACCATTCTTGTACTTGAGTTTCAGATATTCTTAGCTTGGTGACATACTGTATGCAGAACTCCAGGTAGGGCTTGGTGTGCGCGTTTAATGCACCTAAGAGTTCTGTTGTACTCTACCGAACATTATCGGTGGAAACCTGTCCTTCTTAAACTGAGATGCAAATGTATTATTCTGCCACTGAGCCCGTGTCTGTAAAATAAAAATAACTTCCCTTAAGGCGCGGGAAGATTAGATTGACAGACGGTGTGGATTCTTTATGCAGCACCCCTGTGAAATCCATCTCTGCGCTTCTTCAGTTCCATACTGCACTGACAGCTTCCTCCATGCTGATGTCTCTCTCTCTCTCTCTGCCTCAATGGAAAAATCCTTTAGGGGTGAGACCTCAAAAGCTGATGCAGTGGAAGGAACGTTGTCACTGGCCTGGGGCTATGTTTATGCTCTTGCAGCCATGGCCTGGGGAGCAGGGGGCGTGGGGGACTGTGGAGGAGAACATTTTTTTTGAAGAAAACTGGGAAACAAAAGCAGTTCTAATGGGGGGGGGCATGGTAAGGGTTGTGAACTTTTTTGTTAAATCAGCCTTTCTCGTTCATGTTACTAGAATCTGACAGCATGTGAGGATGCTAAGGGGCTTCTAGTCTGCTCAATTGCCTTCCATAGACCCCCCTACTTGATTTCTGGATTTCCCCTGATTACTTCCTAACAAACACTTCTCATACTTGCTCTTGCTGCTAGGAAAGCAGGGTTGGAATCCTCCCCGGCAGTAGTTTCATGGCAGTCCCATCTTTGAAAAAAGTAAAAAAATAAAGTGTCTTTCATCTTGTTACAGATTGTGTAGGTGTGATGATGAAGTGATACTGGGCCAGCCCAGTGGTTCTGTGGCAATGCTGTCCCCCAGTTAAGTCCGCCGAGTTGGGTCTTCCAGGACTCAGGTCAGCCAGCGATGGGGATGCTGCTGCAGAGAGGGCATTCACAGCCCCAGTGGAGGGAAAAGTCCCCGTCTTGGGGTAAGGGTGACACCTGGTGGCTGGATGTAGAGTCCATGATGGAAGGAGCCGGGGCCAATGGCTTCCAGCCTCAGGACCCTCTCTGCAATGACCAGATGAGGAATGGTGAGAGGGCAAGCCTATTAAAATAAGGGAGAATCTCTGGGAAAAACTAAGAAGCAAAAAAAAAAAAAAAAGAAGATAAAATCATGTGATAAGAAACCTATGTCACCATCTACCAGGCATGATGCTCAGCTTATGCTTGGAGCCACATTAGGATCTTCAGTTTTGTTGTGTTACATTACAAAATTAAAAATAAAAACCAGAATGAAATAGAAGTAATATAATTATCTTAATGAACATTAATAGTTAAGCTTCACTCTGAGGATCTGAAGCGATTCATTGACTGGCAGGGGATGATTGCCTCTTGTTGTAAGAAGTGTGGGTGGCTGTACATATGCAGGGTGTATGCCTGACTTAAGTTCAGTGCAATCTCTGCATTTCCATAAGAAAGTCAGAGCTGCTTTTGACCGGATGGAAGTTTTGGTTATGTGCTGTCGGTTCCACTCTGGAGATAAGATTCCCGTTTTCAGGTTCATTGGGCCAGAGAGCACAGCTGAAGTATCACTTGCCGGGCCCCCACTCCTCTAGTATTGCTTTATGCAGTACCTAGCGGCAGGCCAGAGAGCTCCACAGGACCATGTCCTTCATCCTGGGAAAGGTCAAAAGTCAACCTGACTTGAGTTTGTAGGGAGGGAATGGGCAGGACTACAGTCTGCAGAATTCGCAGGAATGAAACTTCAAATGCCAGTGCAATGTTAAAAATGTCAGCTTTCCTAAAGTCATCTGGTCTCTTGAGCAAGCAGATAGGTCAGAAAGCCTCTGAGCGCATTTCTCAGTGTGATAGGAGGAGGGGGGGAGAGAGAACGTCTCCCTTGCATTGACTTTCCCCCTTTCCACGCCACAGCCGCAGGCTGGGGGCCTTGAAAACTATGATTTCCCTCTGACAACGAGCTTTGCCCCAGCTTTAGGTATGGGGAAGGTACGTGCCGGAATCTGAAAATGGATTGGCCCGTGCAGGAGGTGCACCACCTCGTGAATGAAACACGGCAGCTAGATTTTACCTCCGAAGGAGGCAGGGGGCAATCGTTGGCTCCCGGTAGTTATAACCAGGGTTTGAGTCTTTCGCCCGTGGTATGACTGCAAAATGCAGTTCTGATTTACAGACTCAATGCTTGGTTTGGGGGGATAGCGAAGTTAAGTTGCGGCGGTAGTGTGGGATCTTGCCCATCCTTTCACACTGAAAACAGATTCAGTTTTGTTTTTCTTTTCAAAAAAACAGGGTAGCATCCTGCTGAGGGCAGGTCTACCTGAAAAAAGGTCCCTAACGTGGCGCTAGCGTCTGGGGAAAGGGGCCCTGAACCAGCTTGCCACCAGTACTTCTTTCCGATCCCTTCCACAATGCACCACCCTATCCAATAATAATTCCCTTCCAAGCGCGGTTAGGGTCTCTCTAAGCTGCTGCTAGTAGCTTGTCTTCCTCTTCCTGGCTCTGGTTGCTCGCTCTCTCTCTCTCCTGGTGGTATTGCAGTCCCTTCATTAGTCTGGTTTTTCTTTTGCATTTTTACAGTCGTCTCCTTGTCAGCAGTTTCTGACTGATATCCCTGCTGCTGTTGCTGCAGCCACCTCTTCAGTCTCCTACAATTAAGCTTGGGATCTGCTTTAAGTTTTTTGTTTTTGTTTTTTTGTAATAAATGAATTAATGAAACAATAAATACTCCTGCATGTAGTACTCTGCCCATCCAGACTTTTCCTGCTGATTCCCATGATGTCTTTCAGCCCACTTGCCTGTCCTCCGCTCCAGCCCCCTTCCCTCAGCAACCACTGCCCTGGATAGTTTGTGGTTTTCCTGCCCAACAGCAGCTTTGCACGTATTTGTGTGTTGACTTTGCGCGCCTGTGTGGTGCGTAATGCTGTCCCTGGGTGTGCGCCCTCGGCTCGCTCACTCACTCACTCTCTTCCCGCATTTCATGTAGCAGCAGGCTTTCTCTGGCAGCTTTCTCTACCGCCCTCCCCTGCTCCCTCCCTCCCCCCCATCTCTCTGGGACCTTTGGAGCTCAGGCACGAATGCGGAGGGTTGAGCTCCCGGGATAACAGGATCTCTGCCCAGCATTTTCATTTCGTGCTTTCAGAAAATTACCAGCGCAGTCCTACCTTGGGGGGAAGACAGCCCTGGGTTTCTGGACTTGGGGATAGCTAAAAATGGAAGAGGAAGGGAGGAGGTGCAGTCCCCTCCCTGGACTGTCTGCATGCACGTTAGTGGGAAAGCGAGATGCCCACCCTGCATAGAAGTCAAGCTGTAATGGGGGCTGGGACAGAGCCCTCTCCTGTTCTAGAGGGGCGCGCGCGCGCGGGGGTGATGGACTTGGAAGGTGTGCGAGAGTGGGCGCTGCTGCAGGGCTGGCACCCAAGTCAGCAGCAGGAGGCCGGGACTCATCCACGTGGGGAGAGGAGGATCCGGCTGGGATGGGAAGCAGAGCTTCGTTTGCACAACACTCTCGCCGCGGATTTGGGGGGGGGGAGATGTGTGTGGGGTGGGCCGCAAGAGAAAGCAGAGAGAGAGAGAGAGAGAGAGAGGCGCGGGAATGTAAAGCGCAGCACACCTGACATTTTATAAATAACCAGGGCATGCTGATCTCTCCTTCACTGTCACTGAGTCACTCCATCTCTGGCTTTCTTCTGCCTGCCTGCTCCCGCTCGCCCCACCCTTTCTCTCTTTCCAGGTCTCCACCCTCCCCACTAAAACTCTTTTTGACAATACTCGAGGCAGAAGCCTTTGGCGTTTCTGTTGTTGGGCAGGAGGGATCGTTTTGCCATCCTGGATGGGGGGAGGGGGGGGGGGGAGAGCGTTGCCAGGTCCTTTAATGGACTTGTATTCATCTGACATCTATTTAGAAAGCCCTCCCTTTCACCCCCAGAATGATCCCTTTTCCTTTAACGAAAGAAGTTTAAAAAAAAAAGCCACAAAGAAATGCTGAATGTGGTGTGTGTGTGTGTGTGTGTGTGTGTGTGTGTGTGTAAACTGACACTAATTACTGTCTGTCCCCTCGGTGCTTTCCTGTCTGTCAGTGTAAATGCACAGTACCTGCATACAAAGGACCCCTCTCTCCGATGCCGGATAGACAAGAGAATGGCAATTTTGTTTGTTTGTTTTTTTTTTGGGAGGGGGGGGGGGGGCAATAAGTGTGAATGTCCGTCACTTCGTGTGTACGTCGGAGTGCGTGTGGTGTTGGAACATTAAAGGGTACTTTCAAGTGCCATTACACATTGTTATGATTTAAAAATATGAAAGTCTGTTTATCCACAGGGTATGCGGAGTGCATCGCCAGCACTTCATGATTGCCAAGGTCCTAGCACCATGAAAGGAACAGCAGCTGCAGAGGGGACAGCCCTTTCCTGAGAGCCAGGAATGCTGCCCCTCTCTCCGAGACAGGCACAGCGCGCGCGCTGTAACACGCAGGCTCTTGCACGGATGCACGCTCGGGCACACACACATTCACATTCTGCAAAATGAGACTCCTAGACATAAACATAGCTAAAGCAGACAGCCTGGAAGAGGCTTGAGGAAATTAGAAAGCCCAGAGAGCATATCCAGGCAGCGCAGCCCCCACTCCAGGCAGTGAAGCCATGCAAGGCATGCTGGGATAGAGAGAGCTGCTCCAGGAGGAAAATGTTGGCTCTCAGTGGGGTGGAAAAGGGTGGGGGACAAAGCTGGCAATGAGTGAGCAGCTAAATTTAGCCTGTTTCCCTGCTAGGTCTTTCTGAACTGCAGCTTCTCTCCAGCCGGACAGCATGCCACGGTTTTTCAGTCCATCTGTCCACAGATTTCACAAGTTACCCACCAGGGTCTGGAGCTGCTTCCGCTCACCATCTTCTCCAGGTGGAGGGGTGGAAAGGCGAGGGGAGAGAATGGCGCTTATTCGGGTGGCGGCAGGGAGATGCCTCTTAGTGCGGACCTTCCTCAAATAGATCTCTCTGGGCATAGCCAGGCTGCAGCAGATCATTGTAGCCGATGTCCCAGAAGTGTGCAGAATGAGAACAGGAAAGCGTGCAGATTCCAGGCAGGGCAATTACCCCAGAGCAGAGAAATGCCAAGATACACAAAAACATCTTGGAGGAAGAACGCATGAAGGTATTTAAAAATTCAAAACAAGTTCTATGTTGCTTATTCTGCTGCTGCTGAAGCAGTACTGCTTGTTGGAGATTAGATTCAGGTAATATACGAGTAAACTTGCAATAATTTCTAACCTGATAAACCAGTGTAGAGCAGTTTTGTGCACCTAGGTGTGTTCAGGATGCATCAGAGCCTCCAGCTGTATTAGCGGGGGTTTACTAGAATATCTTCTCTAACACCATAGGTATCAGTTTAACTTCCCAACACTGATGGAGCAGCAGCAGGAGTGTAGGTCCCTATTCTCCTTTGGGAGACTGACCGAGGAACTGCTTTACTCGCTTTCATTATTGTCTTGCTTTTAATTTGATAAAGCACACAACACAATGCAATTTAGCTTTTAAAATATTTTCGGAAACTGGCATAGGCAAAGTGAAGCTGGTCAGGATGAATTCACTCTATGCCAGAATAAGAGGAACCTTCTCCTTTCCTTGACCTGATGGTGCTTATGTCAAAAATCAAGTACATGTCTTCCTTGCTGCTTTTTATCAGACCGGAGAGTCAGTACCTACAGCACTAGTTAATAAGAGTATGGTGTAATATAGTGGCTCCCAAATCTGTCCTGAGGGACTCCCGGTTGATTAGGTTTTCAGGATATCCGCAATGAATATGCATGACAGAGATCTGCAGGCACTGCATGCAAATTTATTTCAAACACATATGGTAAATAGCTGACTGACCAGGGGGTCCCCTGGGACAGGTTTGGGAACCACTGATCTAGTGACTATATTGGTGCACTGTGAAGCTCATATCAGATCACGTTGATAGTCACTTTATTAACCGAGATGAGAAGAGGCAACAAATTGAGATATCTGTGGCACAGTCAAACAGTTCTCAAAGTTCTTCTTTGAGTGTCAGAGATGTTTACTCTTATGTAGCAAAGGCTGGAACCTTGCTAGTAAAGATCTGACAGCATTCACCCTCTCATGATAATTTTGCAAATCCAGCAGCAAATGGTGCATGCTAACCTTAGTTTTGATGGGTAACATTAAGCATTCATTTATAAGACAGTGGTTAAAAGAAAGTTGATTGCTTCCATTTATGTCACCAGATAAATAGTGAGGCAGCAGACATGCGTGTGTGTATGTCTGTGTGTGTGTGTGTGTGTGTGCACCCAAGTTGTGAAAGTCTGTCAAGCCCGGATCAGCCTCAACTGGAAGGAATTACTGATGATGATGATGATATGCTACACTTCTATGACTTTTCCTTTTTAGTTGGAACAACTTTGATTATGGGCACAAGCATTCCAGGCACAGGAGTCTTTGGTGGAAGGGGAGCAGAAGAGCTATTGAGAGGGCAAGTGTAGTTTTCAGAATGAGGCAGGAAATTATAGTTGGATCATAGCTAAGACCAAGAGGTTGTGCCACACAGGCTGAGAAATCATCAGATGGTATTTAATAGGGATGTGAATCGTTTTTGAACGATTAAAATTATCGTCAGATAATTTTAAAATTGTCCAAAATCGTTAGAGTGCACGATACAATACAAATGCCCCCGATTTATCATCAGGGGCATTTGTATTGTATCGTTAAATAGGGCACGGGAAAACCGGAACACCAAAAAACCCCTAAAACCCACCCCGAACCTTTAAAACAAATCCCCCACCCTCCCGAACCCCCCCAAAATGTTCTAAATTACCTGGGGTCCAGTGGGGGGTCCCGACGCGATCTCCAGCTCTCTGGCCACGGCTGCGTTGAGAAATGGCGCCGGTGGCCCTTTGCCCTTTTCATGTGACAGGGCAAAGGTAGCGCCGGCGCCATTTTGGTTCCTGGCTCCTGACGTCACGCGTGCAGGAGATCGCCCCCGGACCCCCGGTCCACCCCAGGGACTTTTGGCCAGCTTGGGGGGGCCTCCTGACCCCCACAAGACTTGCCAAAAGTCCAGTGGGGGTCCGGGAGCGACTTCCTGCACGCGGGCCGTATTGCCAATCTTCAAAATGGCGCCAGCGCTACCTTTGCCCTCACTATGTCATACGGGGGGTCCGGGGGCGATCTCCTGCACGCGTGACGTCAGGAGCCAGGAACCAAAATGGCGCCAGCGCTACCTTTGCCCTGTCACATGATAAGGGCAAAGGGCCACCGGCGCCATTTCTCAACGCAGCCGTGGCCAGAGAGAGAGGGAGATCACGTCGGGACCCCCCCACTGGACCCCAGGTAATTTAAAACATTTTGGGGGGGTTCGGGAGGGTGGGGGATTTGTTTTAAAGGTTCGGGGTGGGTTTTAGGGTTTTTTTGGTGTCCCGGTTTTCCCGCCCTCCCCCGATTTACGATTTTTAACGATTTAAAAAAAAAAAACCAACACAACGATAAGATTTCCCTCCCCCCCCCAGCCAAAATCGATCGTTAAGACGATCGATCACACGATTCACACCCCTAGTATTTAAGGCAGACCAGTCCAGTTGCACTTTGGCTTTCTTATAATTAGTTTGAAAGTGTGATTTTGTCTTTTATTTTATTTTGTGATTGCCTTAGTTGGTTATCATATAATTTGATGGTGTAGGATTTGTTTTGGATTGACTTGACTGTTCTTAATTGGCTGTCTTGTCTAGCTGGCTTGAGCTATGGTGGTATAATTCTGTTCTCAGTCAGGGTAGGCAATGTACAGAGTACCCAAATGGCTTCAGGTTATAATACAAAAGAAATGATTCAGGACAAGGCTGGCGGGAGCATTAGGCAGAGTAGTCGGTCGCCTAGGATGCTGGAAGTGGGCGAGGCAGTGGAGTTGTATGTGAGGGCGGCAGTTTTGAATGCAGGTAAGGAGGGAGGAGATGCAGGCGAGGAACAAGCTGGGTAGGCTTATTGTGTGCATTTATGATGTATTCAGTGTGGGCAGGAAGGGTGCGCGGGTTTGTGCTGTAGGAGAGAGAGAGAATGTCATGTGATCACTGCCTGGGGCAGCAGCAGACCCTTGCACCTGCACTGATTTAGGGCTAGATTTTTACAATTCTGTTTTCAAAGTATTCTTGATGAATTATTAAGATAGAATTTGAGAAAAGCAGACTAGATAGCCTGCTCTGTGCTTGATTGGCTGGGCTGGACAGTATGGGGTATCTGTACTCCAGTGAAAGGTGTTTTGTGCTGAGCTAGGTGATGCGTTAGTTGCTGGGCCAATTATAATTCTGTGCTCAGCAGACTAGGCTGGATGCTCTGAGTATGTGATCAGCAGGCTAGGCAGCATACAATGCCTTGCTACAGTCTTCACATCCTCATGCATTTTTCACATTCTGCTGTCTCAAAAATACAAATCAAAATGCATTAAAGTAGGAGTTTCACTGATCTACACAGTTTATACTATACTTTCATCATGAAACAACAATTACAGAGCCATTCCATAAGCAATTAAGAATAAAAAACCAAAAAGCCTTGATTTCAAATGTCTTCACAGCCTTTGTTATAGCAAATCCAAATTAGCTCCAATTCAAAAAATTGCCATTAGGCCCATAAAAAGATAAACAGAACCCACCTATGTCCAAGCACAGTAGTTGAGCTGATTTGAATACACCTGGGTGAAGAAGCAAGCTGTTTCTTTTGTATGGAATGAATTTCAAGCAAAGGTCAAACATGCAGAAGAAGCCAAAAGAACTCCGGGATAAAGTTATACAAATGTACGGATTGGGGGAAGGCTCAAAGAAAATCTCAATGCGTTTGAATATCCCTTGGGGCACTATAAGGTCCATCTTTGCAATATGGAAGGTTTGGCACCACCGGAACATTGCTACGATCAGATGTTCATGTAAAGTCAGTAGCCAAGGTTAAGGAAACTGCTGTGGAAGGTCAATGTGAGGACTATGATTAATTTAAAAGAACTACAGAGTGCTCTAATTGAGACTGGGGAAAATGTTGACACTTCAGTCATTTCAAGGTTACCCCACAAACATGACCTGTATGGGACAGTAGTGGGAAGGAGGTCACTGTAGAAGAAAAGCCATATGGGGGTGACATAGCATTTGCGAAGAAACGCTAAGGGGACATTCCACACATGTGGGAGAAGGTTTATGGACTGTTTTGGTCTCAATGGTAAGTGATACGCGTGAAGTAAAACACAACAAATCACCCTGCTAGCTCCATCTCTACAGTAAAGCTTGGTGGTGGCAGCATTATGTTGTGGGGATGCTTTGCAGCAGCGGGGACTGAGACACTTGTGAAGACCGAGGGAAAGATGAATAGGGCAAAGTACAGGCCAGTCCTGGAGGAAAACCCGTTCCAGTCTGGGGAGAAGATTCACCTTTCAGCAGAAGCAACAACGGAATGGCTCAGCCAGAAGAAAGTGAATGTCGTTGAGAGGCCCAGTCAAAGCCCAGCCCTGAATCCGATGGAAAATCTGTGGCACGGCTTGAGGACGGCAGTCCACAGATAATCCCCAGCCAACCTGAAAGAGCTTGAGCTCTTCTTCCAAGAAGAGTGGGCAAAACTGCGCCCATTCCCACTGTGCAACACTGGTAGGCACTTATCCTGAATGAGTCATGGCTATGGTTGCTGCAGGGGCTTCCACCAAGTATTGAGTCAAGCGGTGAGTAGACTTATGCAATCAAGGCTTTTTGTGGGGTTTTTTTTTGTTCCTAATTACTTTTGGAATATTTCTCTAATTATTTCACAATGAAAGTGTAGAGTATGTTATGTTGATCAGTGAAACAATCTCCTAATTTAATGCATTGTGATTTTGTATTTTTTAAACAGAAGAATGTGAAAAATGTACAAGGGTATGAAGACTTTTGCAAGGCACTGCATGATCCTATTTTTACATGGTTTGGGCTAGAAGATGCACAATTTACTACTGGACTGTTATGCTAAACAATGCATGCATCAATTTTTGTCCAACAAGGGACTCCTTGCTCATATCCCCCATTCTACCCCTTGCTTCTAAAGTGCACATACCAGTATGATGGAATTTGGTGATCTAGTGTTGTCAAAAGTAATATTTAATACTAAACCAAATAATGAACCTCCTGTTTTGAGAATAAAAGCAAACTCCTGCACTGATGCGTCTATGTGTTATTAAATAAAGGAGACCTGCTGCTTTGCTGGTGTGACTGTGATGATATATTCTGACCTATTTTGTTCCTGGGTAAGGGATGATGAATTTGACAGACAGATGAAATGAATGACCAGAGTATCTCCTGCCCTCCAAGTTCTAATGCAAAGTTGTTGGCAACTGAGTTGGTTCTCGTGGTTCTGTCTCCTCATCCCAGATGCATTTCATGAGCTCTGTGGTAAAATGCAGAAGGAAGAAGGGCGTGAGCTGTATACGGGTAGACGTGTGCAAAGGCAGCGGAGAGAGTACATGCACAAGTGAGGATGGGAGTTGTGTGTACATGGATGTGAGTGTGCCCTAATGATGCTATACACGTGTCAGTGATGGTGTGAGCTTGTCTAAGTGGATGCATAAGTAAGTGTGTTCGCATAGGAGAAAGTTCTGTAGCTGTTGCACCATCTCCACAAGCTGCTGTTTAAACCAGTTGAAACCCAGAGCTAGGATAGGTGTGTTCCCTCTAGAAATGTTGAAGTACTTAATATGCTGAAGGGATTTTTGTCTGCAGGTCCTTCGCTTTTTCCTTCAAAGAGCGAGAGTCTTCATCACCTTGGTGTGAATAAACACCACTTTCGTTGTTGCCTTTTTTTTTTCTCTAGTTTTTCTTTTCTCTTTCTTTAGTACTGTAGCGTTTCTATTCTTTCATTCCCTGGAAGCTCAAGTCTACTGTTTCTAAGTAGCTGGATGTAGCATTTCTCATCTGTGATGAGAACCACCCTGTCTTCCCTGTTAAGATGGTGGTGGGAGATCAACAAATAGGCAAGGGCTTGCTGGAGATCTAGTCAAGAGTAACACTTTGGCTTTCAGGCTGAATGATGCAGATAATGAGCCTATTCTGAAATCAGTGCGGGAGATTTTAATTGATCTGCACAGTGAAAGACAAGCAAGCTTGTTTATGCTGTTCATTGGCACCCACTCTGGGCATGTTCCTCCTATGGAAAGTACAGACATTGTTCTCTCATGCAGGTGCACATGTTCCTCTCCTTCTCTTCCGAAAACCTGAGCAGATACCTCCATGGCCTGTAGGGAAGTGGGAGGTGTTTCTGTCTCTAGAGTTTTCTGGTCCTGTCACTTTGTCTCTCCAGAAGGGAACATCAAGTCATGTCATTTCTGGTACTCAGCCAGGCATGTTGGTGCACTCCTTTTTGGGTTGATGACACCAGTTCTTTCCAGTCCAGGAGAATGTCCTGTATTCAGGATTTGCTTATTGTTTTGAAAGGAGAATCATATTACTCAAATATTTATTTATTTGTCTTCCCCTATATCAGAATTCCCAGTGTGTTCTTCCTGTCTTCAGGATGTCTAATCTCTCTTAACAGAACAATATGGAGGCAAGAAGGGGGACGTCTGGAAATAGGTCCCTTTGACTCTTTGACATTTATCTCCCACTCACCTTATTTTTGTCTTTGCTAGGACTCCCTTCTTCCCCTCTCCTTCCTGCCCTAGCTGCCTTTGGAAGCTGGGTCATCAGGTGGCACTCTGGATCAGCCTACTTTTTATCCCCACCCTCGATGCTGGAACCTGACTCTCCCACACAGCGGCTATCAGACCAGCTTGGATACAAAATGATAGTTTAATTTCCAGAGCAATAATAATGGCACCCCCAAAATCCCAGTTCCAGGAAAGGACTAAAATGTCAAGCACCTGACATAAACATATTTTTTCACATTGAATTTCAGGCATTCAGTCCAACAGCTAAGCATTCAGCCTGGTTCTCTTGCCTGCCCACGTTTTACCTTGGCACCAGTGAGAGATAGCAAATGCACAACAAAGAAAGGCTCATAGTGTCCTCAGCAGCCCATATCACTCGGGCCCCAGAAGTAGGTTTTATTATGAACGTGTGACCAGACATTTGGGGGAATAACTGTGCCCAATAAAGGAAATATTCTACCTTTTTATTGAGTGAGTTTTTGTTTCATTATTTGGGAAAGAGTCTTGGTGTAGGACTGGTGTCATCATTTTCAAGGCAAAAATATAATTTCATAGTGGAATAAGGGAGGCGCATAAACATTTATTTAGCAAAGAATGGACAAATAGTTTAATGAAGCTTTAAGATGAAAAGATGGCATATCTGTACACCCAGATGCTTGGCATCACTTATTGCATTTTGCTATATTTCAGGTCTTCACTGGTGATTTAGATTTAAGAGAATATTTGTGCTCCACCACTTGAAGCCACTTGATACAGTATATTGGAGTCAGTTTGGATACATTTCCTGACATTGTAAACATGTGTAAAATAATTTTAATTGTGGAAAAAACTTTTTTTTTTTTTTTGTGCAAATGGTAAAGTAAAATATTGTTACCTGATAGTCAGCATATCAGAGCAGGAGAGTCAGATGCATGTAACAAGGCAAAAACAGGGAGCTGGCGCTGAGGGCAGAAAAGAGGGGGGTGGAGTTGGGAAGTGATTGCTTTGACTGGAGACGGGCAATGCAAGGAAACCAGATTCAAGAGAGAATGGTAGAAGTATCCGAGGAAGCAACAGTAACAAAAGTAGGTACTGTTAATGTGGATTTATTGACTCACAACTGATCAGTGATGGAAACTACTCAATAGATACTTTTTAAATGGCTTCACTGGGAAGCAAGGACATCCCTAACCTATGACAAATAAAAGTAGGTTTGTTTTTAGAATTTCCTTCTTCCCTTCTGCTTTGTGGCAGAGGCTCCTCCAACCATGTACCTTCATAGCACTGGAGCAAGTGCTGGTGGTGATACAACCTGTATCCAGATTAGAATCGAACATGATTTAAAAAATAACTTAAATTGAAATTTAATCATTTAAGTTCATGTATCTTATAAGCTGACATGGAAAATTGCTAATGATCTGTTTATGAAGTTGCTAAATGGTCGAATTTTGAATTCTTTTAAATAAGTGGATTATGTAAATCTAACATGGAGTTTAAATTGTATTGCTTAAGAAAATGGATTATTTCATGAAACATGTTGAGGTGTTAACTATTTGGCCCGAAATTGATGACTTATTAAGGGTTATGTTTAACTAGTACATTCTCTCCTTTTGCTTGCTTATTGGCTCTCTTTTATTAGTGCTTGATTGGAACATGGATCCGATATATGGATTTGCTGGTTGGGAATGGAGAACTAGCTTTCAGCCTAGCAAAGAGAAAAGGTTGTTTGAGGCTCCTTCCTATACAGGACATGTGGTGATCGGGGTTCTGAGGCGGCCTCCGGTGGGGGACATAGGTCACCCGGAGCATGGGGGAGGGGAGGGGATCTGTGGGGTCAGACAGGAAGATCAGAGACCGCCTCTTTCCAAGGCAAAACAGATCTAGGC
Source organism: Rhinatrema bivittatum (assembly GCF_901001135.1). Taxonomy (NCBI): domain Eukaryota; kingdom Metazoa; phylum Chordata; class Amphibia; order Gymnophiona; family Rhinatrematidae; genus Rhinatrema; species Rhinatrema bivittatum. Next base: position 87,590,107 of record NC_042625.1, read on the forward strand.
AGAGAAATGTGTTGGGTATTGGGGTTAGGGGGAGCACTGAGTGAGTAAATAGTAAGAAATGTTCCATCTAATGAAAAACTGCTGAGAGATATATGGAGTCTGAGCCCTCACTCGCCCTTCTTGTCCCTCTTCCCGCAGTGGGAGGAGAGCAGAAGTTTATGGATTCGGTCTCTTGTTTTGTTTCCAGCAGTCAGAGTCCTGCTTCGGTGGCCTGAATCCTGAAACTGTTAAACTAATTAAAGATTTTAGGCAGGATTAATCCTTTGCTGCACAGTTCCTGCGAGCTGAGGTAGTCGATTAGTTCTCATGGCGAGGATATTGGATTTCTGAAAGACGAGTCAGCACTATTCCGGGGTTGTTATCTTTCCAAGGCTCCAGGGGTCAGGAGGTGGAAAACAGAGGTGACTTCAATCTCTTTCACGCTTGCTCGCTCGCTCGCTCGCTCTGTCTGTCTGTCTGCCTTTCTCTCTTGCCTATGCTGGCTTCTCTCCTCTCCTCGTTTACTCCTCTGTGTTGCCCTCTCTCTGTCACCGCATTTTGCTTTTTTGTCACATCTGCTCCGTCTTTGTTTTTTTTTTTTTGTATTTTCTCTTGCTCGTTTTTCCTTCTTTCCTTCTCTCTCACTCTTGTGTGGTCTCTGGTGTTTTGTAACCACCAAAAAAAAAAAAAGCAGCAAGGCAGGCTAACAACCCAGGCATGGTGAAGTCCAGAGCGCTTAATGCGAAACATGTGCTGGCAGCATCGGCCTGAGGCTTAGCAGAGGAGGTGAAAGCGAAACAGTGTGCAGAACATGTCTGATCGCCCCCTTTCCATTGCACGCTCACCAGTGATAAACTGCACAGCTTTCCCAGGCTCCCATCAGCACAGTAATCTCGGAGAGCTCCGGGTCCCTGGTCAGGTGACTTGCACAGAAGGCGTGCCGGGGTGTGGGTGGGATACAGAAGGGCTATGGGGTTCGTGTAATCTTCTGGGGATCTACTGTTAAGAGCCGACCACCACTATCCTCATGGAAAGAGGAGGCCGGCTGGCTTGCTTGCATGATGCAACACTATCACGTCTATATTATTGTGGTTCAACTCTGCTCTTAGCTGCACCATGGCCAGTACTTCACTGCTACCATTTCACTGGTGGCAATTCATTCTATATTACCATTGCACTGTATTTAGAGATCTGGAATACTCATCACTTTTGCAAGTGTAGTCTACATCATGCCACCCTACCACTACATCTTTGATTCATGTTTAGCTAAGATGTCTTATTAATCATATAGTACTACACTCAGGAGTATTGCTACTGCAGCATAGTGCATTAATGATATGCATTTCTTATGGTGATGGTGCATTGATGGTACAGTAATGTTTGCCTGACTTATTTTGATATAAATGCAGGAGTCCTTGTCTAGAAGCAAGATATGCATGAAAATACAATTTATGCAAGAGTGGTGTGTCTGAGTTCCTGCGACCTTTACAGTAATTATAGAGGTGAAGAGCCCAGAATTGAGAAGAGACAGAGCACTTACACGAGCCCTCAGCAGATGTACTCCTGGATGTTGTAAATGCCTTAAAGCCAAATCCCTTTAATATTGCTGCTTTCTATTGAGAATAAGAGGAGATATATAAAAACACTTATGTGTTTGAAAACTCCCTTGCCTCTTTTTCTCCCTCCTTTCCAATTTCTGGTGTTTTCTTTTTGTATTTTTTTTTAAGAGATTTGCTCCTTTAGAAATTGTAAGACAATCCAGACCTAATCAATTCAATCAGAAAATAGTATTTTATAGACTCTGAATTGGGAATATTTATGCTCTCACCCATAGTATTTATGTTTTTCAGGTGTTCAGATAGACCCCATCTTCATCACTTCTTCCCTCTCCCACCAAAAATACTCCCCCCCCCCCCAACAAACCCCAAATTAAATCATGGGATCTTTCAGCTAAGATATAATGGTAAAAAATGCAGAGCAAATCATTTAGGATGCAAAAACCCAAGAGAGAGAGGGACAGTATTGGAGGTGAAATTCTAAGCACAAAAGAAGAGAAGGATCTGGGGGGTGATTGTATCTGATGATCTTAAGTTGGCCAAACAGGTAAATAAAGTGATGGTGAGGCTTGGCTGCATAGGGAGAAGAATGGTCAGCAGGGAAAAGGAGGTGAAATTGCCCCTGTATAGGTCCCTGATGAACCCTTATTTGGAATACTGTGTACAATTCTGGAGACAGCACCTTCAAAAGGATATAAACAGGATGGAGTTGGTCCAGAGGGTGGTTACTAAAATGGCCAGTGGTCTTTGTTCTAAAGCATATGAGGATAGACTCAAAGATCTAAGCATGTACACCCTGGAGGAAAGGTGAGAGGGGGCAGATATTATAGAAACATTTCAATATCTCAAAAGTTTCCATGGAGGGAAGGTTCTAGAATGAGGAGGCCATGGGATGAGGTTGAACGGGGGTAGACTCAGGAGTAATTTTAGGAAATATTTCTTTACAGAGAGGATGGTGGATGTGTGGAACAGCCTCCCAGTGGAGGTGATGGAGTCAAGAGTGGTATCTGAATTCAGGAAAGCCTGGGATAAATTCAGGGGATCTCTAAGGAAGTGATGAGACATATAAAGCTAAATTAATTGGCGGATGGGCAGATTGGATGCGCCTTTTTCTGCCGTCATGTTTCTGTTCTACTCATTGCTCTCGAATGCATGTTTGGGGAATATTTTTCAGATTGCTGTCTTTACAAGAACTAAATTTTCCTGGTAAATTGGGGGAAGCAGAGGAGGGTAGAAGAGAAAGGAATCTTTGTCATATATAGTTTTAAGTATATAGTGAAACTATTTATCTCTGTTTTGATCTTTGGGAAGAAAAAGTTAGATGTATCATAGGGCTACCTCCTATTTTATGTCTCTAGGGAGAGTACAAAGCCCATCTGGTCACAAATATTGTAAGGAGTTTATGTGTAAGGGGCATGTTTGACAATTGGCCTCAGGGTGTTTGTGTGTGTGCACAGAAGTTATGTGCAGAAGGGGTAGTGAGCGTAGGTTTGCAAACACAAGAGATGTCTGTATGTTTGTAGGGAAGGGTGTGTATACGTTGGTGGAAGTATGTGGTACCGTGAGAGCTCAAATGACCCACACAACTTTATAGCAATCTCTGGGGCGAGGCATGACCACAACTGTACATGGATGGGCTTAGTTCCTGCCCTATGGTCTCGATCATCACCATCATTGGATTTGCTGCATTTTTTCCCGCTGCAACAAGAAGCTGCAAGTTCCATGATGTGTTACTGTCAGCAGTTGTACCTGGATATTGTTGCCTTTTTATAGACTGGATTGTGATGCTTAAGACATGAATATACCTCAGATTTGTCCAAGCTAGGGAGAAAGAAATGTAAAAGGAAAAATAACCCCAGATAAGAAAAGAGCATTCAGAAAAAAAGATAGTCAGGGAAAAGAGAAGAAGGATAAAAGCTGAAAGATGCTGATTTCATGCATATGGGGTGGGCCAAGCTATAAAATTAGGGACACATGATTTTATATGAAATAACAAAAATCTGTCTCTTAAAATAAAATGATTATGCCTTGGAGATATTTGCTTGTTTGTGCCTATTTTAACATGGTAGGTTTCAGGTTAGCATTGCTGCACAGAATTTTACCAGCTTCATAATGGAGGGGGAGGGGGGATGACCCCCTTTATTTTAAGACTGAAAGCATATAGGAGTAATTTTGTGCTAATTTTATAAGATAGCGGGCAAATATGTGCCCAAGTTTAACAACACTTTCCAAAGTGAACTTGCATACATAATTCCACTTTCAACATTATCCCAGCAAATCTACCCATAAAAGTTATATCTGCTAAAACATTTGCACAAAATTGTCTTGAAATTTTACGTGCACAATTTTATAAAATTCAAAAGTCTGTGCATAATTGCAAATCCTTCCCCAACTCTGCCTCCAGGAATGCCTGCCCTCAGTGCAGATAAACTTGCGTGGGAATATGGTATGTATGCATAAGGTTACCCACGTACCAGACAGACAATTCCGTGAAAGGCCATTTCTGCACATTTCCTGCAGACGTCTCTCTGAAAATGATCCTCTCTCTGCAAGGCTGTGGCTCTTAGGGACATGGTTTCTTGCTGCTAAAGTGACTCAGTATGGATAAAACCTGGGTACAAACTGATGAAGTACAGATCAACACTGGGCCCACTTTCTTCTCCAGTATATTCTTTTTTCAAAAGTTTTCAGTTCAGGCCTTGTACAGAATATCTGTGCTCTACTTATGTCTCCTAACCTCTGCCTTTCGCCAAAATGAAGCACCAGAGTTTGATGGACTTTGGCTTTCAGTCTTTCGATGCTTCAGAGAAAAAAAAAAAAAAGGGAATGGAAAAAGGAGGAAACCCCCCAGAGGTTGCTTTTCAAAGGCCTCTCTGTGAGATTCCTCCAGCCTTGCTCCTCCAGCTGCTTAAAACTCTGGGCAAATTAGCTGCCACATCAGAGCCCAGACCGGTCTTTCAAGTGCATATTTTCCTACTTCACCTCACCCTTTCTGTAACTCTACACCACGGCCCCAGCAGCAGTGCTCCACTTAGTAGGCTTGGGGAAATTTCCCTGCCTTTTTGTGCAAACTAGGAGATCAGAGGCTAAAGGAAAGGGGCTTGGAAGTGGGGTAGGGGAGGGTGCAGAGGGTGACTGAATAGCTGATAAATTTGGATTTCCATTCCCAGTCTTCCAGAAATATTGTTACACTAATCCAGGTAAAAAGAGCAGTCTGGATCAAGGAGAAACAAAGAGAAGGGGAGAGGGAACGAGAGGAGAGCCCTTAAGTAATGGCTCCAATTAATGAGGGCTTGGAGAGTATCACTGATGGCTTGGAGGGTAGCACTCCAGAAAAACATGCTAGGTAGCTCCAAACTGAAGAGAGGGGAAGAAAGATGGATGAATATGGGAGGGGGAGAAATGTGATCATACACATCCGGGGAGAGAAAGATGCCAGAGAGTGAGGAGAGCAAATGTAGAGAAGCAGATGGTGGGCAGAAACTGGACATGAGAGGAAGAAGGTTGCAGGTATGGGGAGATGAGATACTCAAGCATAGGGGCAGATGTAAAAAGATCCCATTGTGAAAGGCTCTTTACTGTGCAGGCATAGGATTAAAGCAAGAGGAGACTGGAAGGAGGATCAGCTGATAGACTGCTCTTTATATATCCAATGCAGAAAAGAAACTGGGCCAAAACATGATTGGATCTTTGTCTTGCTCTTTCCATGTAGATGGCTATCAGAAAGTGTGTATTTTATTATTTTATTATGAAAATGTATTACTCTAGCTTACTCAGAGTGAGGTACAGGATTACAGCAGGATACATATGTAATAATACACAGGGATAGCATACTGTCCATAGTACATAATAGATAAGAATAATTTATTTATTTTATTTATTTAACTTTTTTTATATACCGGCATTCATGAACAAGTCACATCATGCCGGTTTACATAGAACAAGGGGTGCAATGAACAGTAGAACTAAACTCGTGCAAGGGGGGAGCAGTTACAAAAAACAGGGGTAGAGTAACTTGGAAGAGCGGAAAGGGGGAGAGGGGAGAGATAGGAACTGTAATATATAATTCCCCAAATAACTTTTTAAAAGCCATGGATAGAGGTAGTGTGTTAGCCTCCTGGAACAACCATGGAGGTACTGTTGGCTAAGAGGGGGTGAGCTTGGTGGAAAAGTCAAGTCTTTACAGCAGAATGCCAGGGGTTAGCCTGGAGCCTATAGGGGCAGAGATCTATAGGAGTGTGAGGGATTTTTTTCCCCATATTTTGTTCTGGGAAATGGTATATAGGGCAACAGGGGATCCCCTAAATAAGTTGGGCCCCTTGAAGACAATGTAGAGGTTTTTGAACTGAAGATTGGTAGCCAGCGCCTATTCCAAAGGAGTGTGCTAATGTGGTCTCTGTGCTAGCAGTCAGACAATGCAGACTGCGGCAGCACAGATGCTAGCCGTAGACCCTTTAGGGGATTTTGTACAGTGCATTGATGAATTCTAGTTGGGATACGATGGATGCATATATCAGCGGTCAGGTTGCCCCTGTCAATATATGGTTTTATCTGTTTTAGTTGCTGGCAGTGGTAGAAAACATTCCTTGCAACTGGGGTGATTTGTGTAGTGGTAATGGGTAACCAGTGAGTGGGAGCCTCGCACACTGCTGAATTAAATAGACACTGTGAAGATGGCACCTTGATAGGAAGGCAATCACCTTGTTCCTCAAATTATTCCCCTCTGTAGACATAAATAGCAGATCTGTCAATAATATCAGGATTTCCTCTTCTACTCAAAGCAGCACCCATTAGTAGGTTAGCACAGACTAAGAGGTTATTTGAAGAGACTCTTCATCGGATAATCATGCAGGGGGGAGGAGTCATACCCTAAGATCTAACCAGGGAAGAAATGTGTGCATTGTGAATGAAGATACAACTTTTAATAATCATGCCCTGACACCTGGGACTCCGAGGGTTGAGGGGAAAATGGACCTTAGACTCCTGCCTCAGACCCCCCATTTGTCCGTCAGCCTATTTTCATGCAGTGACTTAAAGAGCATAATAAGACTCTGTAGACAGACAGACAGATGTAGCCAGATGGGTAGGCGTGAGTGAATGCCTGTACATACGTGCGCGAGCTTAGAGCAACCCCCCCTCCCGTGGGAGAGCACGAATCACAGGCACCCTATGCTGTTGCACAACCTCCTCCCAAACTGGAGAAGCCAGCACAGTCGCTGTCCTAGTCCACTCCATAGCTCTCCACCTTTCTCCTCTGTTTGCTTGTCTGTCTTTATCTATCCTTCTCACTCTGTGCCTCTTTCTCTCCTCTTCCTTTCTGTCTTACCGCCTTTCATCCTCCAGGTTCACTTCTGTTGATCTTCACTGCTCTCTCTCTCTGTTTTTTTCTGCACTCTTCCTGTCTTCTCCTTCTGGCCTTGCACTGCACATCTGCAGTTTCATCAGGGGGTGGGAAGGCTCTCAGTTGCTCACCTTTACAGGATATGACCACATAATGTTCTTGGCCCACATCCTCTTCTGCCCTCTGTTCCTAAGGAACACCTTCTATAGGGAGGTAATTCTGTTGTATTAACTTTTATGCAAAGAGAGAGAGCTGGCCAAGCTTGTTTAATTCTCCTGGCTCTGGCTGCTCCTTCTCTGCTGTAGGGCACCTCTTCAGTCTCTTCTAGCTTGGGGTGTTCTCCCAGCTACTGCAGTCATCTGCTCTGACTGCTTCTCTTCCTTTTAACCTCCCTCCCCATCCCATGGTAACTATCACAGCCCCTCCAAGCTGGGGGAATGGTGATCTTTATCAGCATGTGACACCCGTTCTCTGTGTTTATGCGTTTGTTTTCTTTATTATTTTTTAACAGATGGGAGCTGCGTTGCATGCCTGCCTGTTGGACTGGAGAACGGAGGCAGCCAGGGCGAGTGGTTTCAGCGCCCCCAGGGCTCTGGAACGCGCCAGTCAAACAGTGACATGGATGGTGGCGATAGGAACTTCAAAGTGAATCTGCATTATAAACACGCACGGCCGAGGTAACCACTGCCAGGCTGTGGAGGGGGGAGTAGAGAGAAGAACCCCCCCCCTGCAGGGGGAGAAGGGGGAAGATAGCAGCTGCTGTGGGGGGGGTCTGGGGATGGCAACTGCAGGGCGAGAAGGGGCAAAGGTGAGGGCTGTAGAGGGGAGATGGGATAAGGTTTGAGACTGGTGCTGAGGAAAGGCAGGAGGAAAGGGAAGGCTATGGATGGGGGTAGGAGAGACTATGGCTATGGATCTGTGCATGGGGCAGCAGGTTTCCTATTCTTTGTCATGCGGGGGGGGGGGGGGGAGGAATTGGGATGAGGTAACCCTGTAGAGATGAAGAGGCTGAGATGATGGTGGAAGGGGAGGTGTAACAGGAGGGGCAGGGTGCAGTGCAAAACGATAAGGTGACTGCAGTTAGAGGGGGTTTGGTGTGGGGAAGAGGAGGCTTTAATTCAATTTCGAGGCCACGGAAAGCATATTTCTACCATATTGATGAAGTTTAAGGTAGAGTGCCGTATATCAGCAGCACTAGCCTGCTTAGTTGATTGATGCATCTGTTTTCCCACGAAGAGTTCTGGTGAGCTGTCATAGCTTGAAATATCTGCCTCCCTCCACCAAACTTGGACCTGCTGTGTTTTTGTGACTTCAGCCTCTGCGTTCTTACTTTGCTTCCTGGCATGATGGCATCACAAGTAGCCCACAGTAATGGCAGGGAATTTTAGCTACCTTCCCAGATGAGCTGCCATAGATAATAGCATAAATTGTTAAAAAGCTGATGGCATGGTTTGTTTTTATGGACTGAAATCACGTGTCAGGCACCTGAGGGGATAGAATTTGGAGAAGCATTTTGTCTGTTTACATAATTGAAATATGAATATAGGACCAAAATGGGGCATAGGCTGGTTTAGTAATCAGAAATATACTTACAGAGAAAAAAGAGAGAGAGTGCCTTTAAGAGAAACCTTACTGCTAATATGCAACGTCTATTTTCTTGGATTTAGCTCAGGCCTTTTTCATTGGTAGCTCAAGGTGAGTTACATTCAGGCGCCGTAAGTGTTTCACTCTGCCCAGAGGGCTCACAGTCTAAGGGGCCGATGCAATAACCCGTGGTTGGGCGTTTTGGCGTGGTTGGGCGTTTTGGATGTGTGTCCACAGCCCCTTATGCTATAAGGGGATCAGCGCATCCAAAACGTGCATCCAACCCCCTGCAAAACTAATAGCGCTCATCACGTGGTAATGCATGTTGATGAGGCTATTCACTAGTACCCCCGATCTAAAAAAAAAATAAATGTGCACCTGATGCCAGAGCTGATGTTAAGGTTTGGGGTGCCCGAAGCCATGCTCAGAAGAGCAAAAAATACAGGGTTTTTTGTGGTTCCTCCTACTTAGTATTGTTGCCATGCTAAGCAGGAGGAACCACAGAAAGCTGCAACAAAAAACAAACAAAAAAACTTGACAGCAGTCAGGTTAGGAAAAGTAAAGCTCAATTACAAGCATCCATTTTCCTAACCTGTGGCTGTACATGGGTTGGGAAAACAGACGATCAGAAAATTGCGCGTCTGTTTTCCGTACCTGCGCACAGCCACTTCTCCTGGGCGCTCAAGGGCATGGACGTGCTGGGGATGTGCAAATTATCCATCGTGCGTCTCTTTTAGCGTGCCAGCTCATTAGAATATTAGATCCAGTGCCCAAGAGAGGGGATGTGTGTGCGTTCAAAAACTGGACGCACTTTTTCTGCGCACATGATATTGCATCGGCCCCTAAGTTTGTAACTGAGGTAACAAACGGTGACTTACCCAAGGTCACAAGGAGCATGAGTGGGATTTGAATATGTGGTTTCTCTGGTTCTCAGTCTGCTGCTCTAACCACTAAGGCTACTCCAGTGGATTGTCCAGCACAGAAACTATAGAGCAGGGGTGGCCAACTCTGGTCCTCAAGAGCCACATGCAAGCCTGGTTTTCAGGATATCCACAATGAATATGCATGAGATATATTTGCATATGAGGCTTGCATGCTCGGCTTCCATATCTCATGCATATTTACTGTGGATCTTCTGAAAGCCAGGCCTGTTTGTGGCTCTTGAGAACTAGAGTTGGCCACCTCTGCTATAAGAGGATTTTCTTTCTTTAACACCGTTACCCTGGGCTTGTAGTTAGCTGTGGGGCTGCTTGTCTGTATGTGGAATCCAGGTAGAGGATCTCAGGTGCACGGTGGGCTGGGAGAACACAGGCTGGAGATTTCTGCACCCACCCTGTCTTGCATTCTGACACTGTCGTGAATAATTACTGCACCATGCCTTGGTTGCCTGCTTCTGCTGCTGTGCTTTCAGCCCCCACTCCCCTTTCCCTCCTCCACATGGTGAATTAATGAAAGTTCCAGTGACAGAGAAACTCCTCCAGAGAGGGGAAGAAACCGAGAAAGTAGCATGCGTGTCTGCTGGCGCCCCGAGGAGTAACTCGGGGGGGGGGGATGTTTTGCTGGGTCCTCCTGCCTGCGCTGGCTGAGAACCTTCTATAGGGAGGCAGCCGTCCTCTATCTGAAGTAAGGCGGCTCTTCAGGCTTCGGCAGCAGCTCCCTCATTAATAGCAGAATTTTCCACTTGATGGCTTGACGCAGACTGAGAGGCGTTGGGGGGGGGGGGGGGGGGGGGGGGGGGGGGAGAAAAGGTTGCTATCTTCATCAGATGCTCTTGCGTGCAAAGAGGCAGAAGCATAGACTGCGACTTGGGCAGCAAAGAAATTCATGTGTGTTTGGCAGGGAGAAGGGAGAAATTCATGTGTGGGTTTTCGGAAGGTTGTTGTGCAGGGTTTCCATGCCTGACTGTGCGCCTATATCTGCCAGTGCCTATATCACTGTGGGTGCAGGCACTGCCTATGCTGCTGCATACCAGGCCTATATCACAGGAATTGATCTAGAAGGCTGAAAATGGTTTTCAGCTTTTTGTGGAAACATAAGAGTGGCTCCATGGAGAGGGGTGGAGTTTCTTGTGGGTGCCTGCAGAAACCTGCAACTTTTCACCCGTCTGCATTGCTTTTGTGGCTGTGGGTGGATGCTCCGTGTGTGTGTGTGTGTGTGTCTGTGCGTGTGTGTGTGTGTGTGTGAGAGAGAGAGATCCAGGCCATTGGAGCTGGGCCCTGTAGGCCCTGCAAAAGCAGCAGCAATACCCAGCAGAGACTGCCAAAGAGCTGAGGTCACATCCTGCAGCAACTTTCCGTGAGCACAAGCTGCAGACAGCACCCGATTGAACAGGGGTGGGGAGACATAAAGAAGGGAGTGTGCGCAGTATCTGAGAGCACAGAAGGAGAGGATTTAAAGAAGGGAAGGAGAAGTACATAGCCAGAGGGTGGAGGTGAGAGAGAAGCTAATTTAGGAGGAGAGGTAAAGCTAGAATAGCTGTGGAAAAGAATTGCCAGAGCCGCCTGTATTGGTGTGCGTTGCACAGAAAGCGTCCATCCTCTTCTCTAGGTGACTGCCTGTGTCTTTCTGTCTCCCTCAGTGACTGAGTGCTGGCTTTCTAATCTTTTACTCTTAGGATATATATTGTAAGGTTGTGGTAACATCTTTGATTGGGCCAACATATGAATAACCCAAAGGCGCTGTAACACATGAGAGTTTCTGGACCTCCTGATGAAGGGAAATACATGATTTCAAAAGCTGCTGCATATTTTGGGCCAATAAATGGTATCGTAGTCTGCGAAGAAGGGAGTTTTTCGTATCCAGTAGGTGAGGAAGAGAGGTGGCTGGTCGTCCTTGGGGGATCCGAAGAGCGGGGTATGCCAGATTTTAGCAGCAACATGCAGTGACAAACTTTTTAAAATCACTTGTCTGAGTAAAACTGGGGAAGACGTCATGAAGGCTACAAGCATTTGTCAAGCGCTAAAGACTGTTGGGTCTTTGAAAGCAAATTCATAGCTGACCAGGGACACCTAGTGGTAATAGCATCACAATAATACTTTTCATCTCCGAAGCCTCGACTTAAGCGCGCCGAGCTCCGGACACAGGGACAGAGAAAACCAGGGCAGATACGAGGAACGCGAGGCCCATTCCTGATGCAACCCTGCAGAGCCTGCCCCCGTCTCCGGCCTCAGCCTTGCACCCACACCCTCAGGGATCCTTTGTGCTTGCCACGCGCGTTGCTGGATTGCGGTGCTGTTTTGGCCTCTGTCGCCTCCACCTGGGAGGCCGTCCATGCATCCACTGTCCTTTCTGTGAAGAAGTCTTTTGCAATGTTACTCCTTGGTCTGTCCCATTTTGAATGACTCTTGCTTTTATGCATGGCTCATACCTTTAGAGGTTTTTGAATGTCTCTCTCATCCCCCCTCCCCCCTCCCCCCCCCCCCCCCCCCACTTCTCTTCTATATATGTAATCTGGTCTTTAAGCCTGGTGTTATAGGGCTGATGGTTCAGACATGAAAAGAGGTCTTATTTCCTAAGAACACAGTATTGCCAGCCTAATTCCATGTTAGAAGTGAGTCCAGTCTTGTGTGTGTGTGTGTGTGTGTGTGTGGGGGGGGGGGGTGTTATTGTAAATGTTTAAAAAAAAAATCAAGAAATTAAGGTTTATGGCCAACCCTGTGGCTGAATGGCATTGCTGCTATGCAAGCCACACAGTTCAGTTCTCATCTTGTGGACCTGAGAGCCCTACAGAGCTTAAACCATGCTCAAGTCTCAGAAATTATTCTACAGCAAATATCTGCTGTCTGGCTCAGGGGTGCACTTCAATCAGATGCCAAGGGGAGTGGGGAGGGGGTGTGTGTGTGTAATTTCTGTCAGTCAGAGGCCACTCCTGCGAAGCAGGACAGGTGGTGCTATCTCTGGATCACGGCTCCAGGTGCCTCCTCTTCTCAGCATCCCAGCTCCTTTTTGACATAATGAGTTCCGAGACATTCACCAGGGCTAGTCCATCATTAATGCTGTCTGGGTGGAAATGTTTAATATTCAGAGATACTAAGAATATTTCTTTCTTTTGCAGGGAACTAAAGTGTACTATCCGAAGCAGCAAAGCGGATGGTAAGTTCTTTTTCTCATTTACCACGTAGTTTGGCAGCACCTTCCATAAGCACTGCCCATTCAAGCTTCCCCTTTACTGTTTGCATAAAACGAATTGGTTTTTAATGAAAGAAAACTTTCATTAATGATCGAGACATATGCTACAATGGCGACAGTTTTTTGACTTTCTGAACTAACTTTGCATTTTCTACCGTTAGGCGGGAAGTAAACCGATAGCTTCATGCTGATAAAATAATTGCAATATTAAAAGCATTCCTCAGAGATCTCCTTCCACACAAGCAAAATCTCCTACTGCTATGTGTATGACATAGCAGCCGAGATCAAGCTGGAAGGAAACCTTAAATCCACCCAATTATGGCTGAGTAGGATGTGGGGCGGGGAACACCATCACTGAACCCATGTGCAGAGCCAGTGGTAAGACTGTGCTTTAATGCCAGCAGACTCTGCATAGCAAACCAGAGCCGAAATGGCTTTCCCTTGCTGTTCCATATGGACCGTTCCACTTTCCTGCGTCCTAGCCCTGAATCATGGTGAATGCTGGCTTAGAGAATAACTTGAGCTCAGAGAAGGTGCCATTTTTCCCTCAGTCTGTTGGATAGGAGGCTGTTAAATGTTGTAGATGCTTAGTGTGAGTAGGGAAATCATGTAGGCCAAGAAGGCTCAGGAAATCTCGCATAAGCACATTTATGGTTCTAAAACCCTCACTTTCTGATTGTGATGTTGTGATCCAGTCTTGTTTTTCCAAGTCCCACTGCAAAGCATTCTAGTACTTACTCAACTAAAATGCATTGGATTGCACCTGTTTTAAATAATAATAATAATAATAATAAAAAAAAAAACCCAAACCAACCTAGGGATGTATCAAATTAGCATGGACTTCCTGGCAATTCTGTTGGCAGTGCTGTAGCTTGTAGAAGGCCCAGATATGCTCTTGTGTGAGAAGATGCACTGGCAAAGTCAAAGGTAGAACTGAAGGGGTACTGCTATGAGGAAGCTCACACTGGTCAGCCAGTTGTACCCAGGGCCGGAGGAACCACTAGGCGCGCTAGGCCTGTGCCTAGGGTGCCGCGGCAGAATTTGGAAAGGGCAAAAAGTGCCCTTTCAAAATTCCTCCAGCCCCCGCCTCACTGTGCTGCCCTCCCGACACCCTCCTTGTGGTCTAGCGGAGGGCCCGGGAGCGATCTGCCGCTCCCGGGGCCTCGGCTTCCACTAAGCAAAATGGCGCCGGTGGCCTTTAGCCCCTACCATGTGACAGGGGCCAACCAATGGCACCGGTAGCCCCTGTCACATGCTAGGGGCGAAAGGCCACCGGCGCCATTTTGGTTAGTGGCAACCGAGGCCCCGGGAGCAGCAGATCGCTCCCGGGCCCCCACCTGGACCACCAGGTATTTTGTAAGTTTTCTTTTGGGGGGGGGGGGAAAGAGGAGCCGGGGCTGCGGCTGGGGGCGGCGCAAGGCTGAAGGTGCTTAGGGCGTCCAATCCCCTGGCACCGGCCCTGGTTGTACCTCCTCCACTCCTCTGGTAATAATAAATGAGGATGAGACTTAAAAAACGATTGAATAACAAACAAATTATATAAAATTATGCAACAGGGACTTAGTATATTCATAATGAGGTTTTAATCTAGTCTTAGTTTTATTGTTTTCCAGTTATATTTTTGTCTTTTTATTTGTATTTAGCTTTCAAATTAAAATGACTAGGACCAGAATACAGTGGGATGAGAGTTTGGTATAAAATCTTTCCTGTAATATATATGTAGTTTTTCACAGCAATTGTGCTTTTGAAATTGTCATATCTCTTTTCATCTTTTACCGTCCCCATCTGAGACAAACTCATACTCCAGTTAAGCAGAATAGGAAATACAGATGGTGATACCTTTTTGAAACTAAGTTTTATTTAAAAATTTGGGCTACATGTTCTGATTTTATTTATATTTTTTTTTTATTTCAGGTGCCTGCATAAGCTTTGCAGACTCCCATATCACCAGCTGTGCTGCCAAATATCACCCAGATGAGGATTTACAGATCCGCGTGAAACCACAGGGCCCTGTGGTGACCACTGGCTCTACACGTCGCCCAACCGACTACACCCGAGAACCCAAGCACATTTGTAAGAGAAATTCTCAGCATCAAGCATTGCCCGACAGACCAGGCACGAGCTTGGAGAAGTCTCTGGCCTGCAGCACAGGCATCTTTCTGGACAGCCCATGCCCACCTCTTGGCCAAGGATGCCAGACAGACGTCTTGTTACACGGTGACCCTGCTGACAAGTGTCAGGTGACTTGCATCCAAAGCAATACCAAGGAGGAAGACTTTTTGTCCACGACCCGATTTGGCTGTGCTGGCGGCCCTGGGATTCTTGAGGGGGCCCTAGAAGAAAGGGCCACACTTGACCGAGCGCCCAAAACATTTTGCGGTGCTGTGTTGGGATCTGGCAGGTGCAACATTGACAGCGTTGTGCAGCTGCTGAAGGGCAAGGGCGGAAATGGAGAGATCAACCTCCACCCGGTAGTGCAAGTGATTGACATTATGAAGGATCTGAGCCGGCTGTCTGAGGACCTGAGGAACAGCGGCGTCCACTTAGACTGCGGTAACCTGCGGCCGAGCAGCCACACCATGCAAAGCAGAGAAAGCAGGGCCATGAGCAGCACTGCTGACAGTGACAGAGGACTGCAGTACAGCTTCTTCTCCTCCCCAACACTCGCCAACAGCATCAGGAGCCCAGAGGAGAGGGTAGCACGCAGCAGCAGCGCCAAAGAAGAACTGCCAGACCAAACTGCTGTGTCATGCGAGAAAATGTCCACGGGGTCAGAAAATCAGGCTTCCATGATGGACCCTTGCGAAGACCCATTCAAAGGCAATAGTGATTTAGATACTATGGACTCACTGGAGTCAGCAGGCTCGGATGTCTTGAGAGAATTAGCAGCCCTAGCATGGTTAGAGCCAGAACCTCAGCTGCAAAATTCCCAGTCACTGGATCCCAAGTCACCAGAGTCTGAGTCAGGAGATGAGCAGATGCTGAATCCCCAAAAACTAGAACTGGATCTCCAAATGTCAAAACCTCAATCTCCTGATTCACAACTATTAGATGTACAATCTCTGGAAACTCAGATATTAGACCTTCAATCACCAGAGACTCCAACCCCAAAACTGCAGACCCTGGAGGACCATATCTCAGATATCCAGATGGAGTCCCCATTACCAGCAGTTCAGATGTTGGAGCCCCCATTACCAGCAGTCCAGATGCTGGAGTCCACGTTACCAGCAGTCCAGATATTGGAGCCCCCATTACCAGCAGTCCAGATGTCAGAACCACAGTTGTCAGAGGTTGAGAGGTCAGGGCAACAATCATTGGGTCCCCAGATGTCAGAGTCTCCACTGCTAGATGCTCGCCCCATTCTCAGCAGCTACCTAGTTGCAGGTAGCATGGAGTTAGATATCTGCTCAGTCCAACAAAGAGTAGGTGTGGGGCGGGCCTCCAAAGACAACCGGAAGTATGCATTACGAAGGATGGATAAACCAAAGATTTGTCGTCGCAGGAAACCGGGTAGAGCAAGAAAAATAGTAGAAGGAAATTTAGACATTATGCCACCTCAGGTGCCCACTACTGACATTGTAGCCATCCCATTTGAGAGACAAATTTGTCCGGAGACCTTATGTGAAAGGTCTAGTGAAATACAAAAAGAAGTTGCTGAAGAGCAGCCAAAGAAGGCCAAGTGTAGAGGCATCCGTAAAATGATAGTGCGAATAGCCAGGATTCCAATTTCTTTTGGCAGAAGGAATAAAACTACATACAAGGTGTCTTCTCTGACTAGCAATCTGAGTATAGGTGATAAAGAACTAACCAATAGGTCCTTGCTGGAGCCCACACCACTCCTGAAAATGAAAAACAATGGACGAAATGTGATGGTTGTGCTCCCACCTGGTGAACTGCCAATCATCCTGAAACGCAGAAGGGGTCGCCCTCCCAAAAACCTGCTCCTGGTACAAAGCAAACCCAAGGAGGTGCCCCCAGCTGCAGAGGTGAAGAGGAGGAGGAGGAGGAAGCAAAAGTTGGCATCTCCACAGCCTTCGTATGTAGCTGATACCAATGACAACAAGGCAGACTATACTGATGTCCTGGCTAAGCTGGCATTTCTTAACAGGCAAAGCCAGTGTGCTGCTAAGTGTTCGCCACCAAGATGCTGGACTCCCACGATGCCAGAGTCTGTCCACCAAGCCCCTGATACCCAGAGTATCTCCCAGTTCCTACACAGAGTCCAAGGGTTCCGCCGGAGAGGGGGCAAAGCTGGGGGCTTTGGGGGGAGAGGAGGAAGCCATTCCTCTGACTCAATGAGATGCTCCTTCAGTGACTTCTTTGAAGGCATTGGGAAAAAGAAAGTGAAGCCACAAGGTGACCCCTTGCGTCCAAGGAAGCGAAGGCGGGTAGAACCTGACAATGTGGGAAAACCAAAGCGCAAGAGGCGATGTCGCAAAAATGGAGCACTTTTCCCTGAACAAAGTACTGGTCATAATTTTGAAGATGGCATATTAGAGTGGGCTGGGGAGAAAGGGGGGCAATGGGATCCCCACCATGCCAATACCTCAAACCCGTTAAACAGAAACTGCAGTTATCAGGGCAGCGAGTCCAGGGCATTTCCTTCTTCCCTGCTAGAGTGTAGTTCCCCTAGTAGGGCTGGGTATTACCCAGGAACTAATCTGTCCTCCCAGACTGAGAGTAGCAGCCAGGACAGACACAGTCTCTTCACTGGATACTTCCGCTCTCTTCTTGATTCAGACGACTCATCTGATCTGGTGGATTTTGCTTTATCATCACAGAGACCAGAGTCCCGAAAATCATCAGGGACTTACACATCATCTAATGCGGCACCCAGTCCCAGAGCTTTGGCGTCATACCAGAACAGAGGTGCCAAGACTGGCCCTGCCAGTAGTGAGCCCCGTTTCCAGACAGCTATGCAGAGCAGACAAACCTTCCCCCACAACAGGACTGCTAGTTATGCTGGGGTCTCTCAGACTGCCTCTGAATGTCTTGGGACAGATGCCTTTCAGAAACTGGTGCCACCATCTTCTGTATCCAGATCACCAACAACTCACCCTGCTGTTAGTGGCTACGCACAGTACAGTGGCTATGGGGCAGGACAAAACTTGTCTGCCTCAAGTGTGTTCCAGCCAGGCAAGCAGTACACCACCCAAGACTGCTCCAGCAACAAAGATTGCAGCTTTGCCTATGGCGGTGGCAACAGTGTGCCCTCTTCCCCTGGTAGTGCTCACAGTGCCAATTACAACCAGCAGACAGTAGGTCCTAACATATCCTTGAACAAAACTTCCTACTTCAACAACTCTGAGCCCACACAGTTCTCCAGCACTTCTCTCATGCCCCTGAGATGTGACAGCCGTTCAAGCACAGTATCTCCCGGGGGTTACATGGTCCCAAAGAGTTCTACTGCCTTCCAGACCTCCACCGAAAACTGCAGGCAGTTTCCCACTTCATCTCAGTGGGCTTTCAGGCAAAACTACAACAACATGGACTGGAATGCCGA
Source organism: Rhinatrema bivittatum (assembly GCF_901001135.1). Lineage (NCBI taxonomy): Eukaryota > Metazoa > Chordata > Amphibia > Gymnophiona > Rhinatrematidae > Rhinatrema > Rhinatrema bivittatum. The sequence continues at coordinate 87,608,198 of NC_042625.1, forward strand.
AGGATTTGGCCAGTTTTACAACCCAATGTTTGACTGTCACATCACAGAGCCAAATGTCATCTTGGATATCTCCAACTATACCCCTCAGAAAGTCAAACAAAATCCCACATCTGAGAACTTCTCAGAGTCCTCCTCTGACAGCACTCAGTTTAACCAACCTGGGGGTTACAGGAGGGCCAACAGTGAAGCTTCATCAAGTGAGGGCCAGTCAAGCCTATCCAGCTTGGAGAAACTAATGATGGACTGGAATGAAGCTTCATCAGGCCCTGGCTACAACTGGAACCAGAGTGTTCTTTTCCACAACAATTCCAAACCCGGAAGGGGCCGGCGGAAGAAAGTGGACATGTTTGACACTTCTCATTTGAACTTTCCCACCTCTACAACTTCTGCTACTGGGTTTCCCCACAAGAGGAATACTGGGCCAAGGCAACCACGAGGGTCCAGAGGGGCCTGTTCTTCTACTAAAAAGGAAAGAGCTACTGCAAAGGCCAAATATATCCCCAAACCACAGCCAGTTAATCCACTCTTCCAAGACAGTGCAGACCTTGGCTTAGATTATTACAGTGGCGACAGCAGCATGTCTCCACTGCCTTCACAATCTCGAGGGTTTGGGGTTGGAGAGAGAGAACCATGTGATTTTGCTGGACCTTATTCTATGAACCCATCCACCCCTTCTGATGGAACATTCGGGCAAGGGTTTCAGTGTGATTCTCCTGGTATTGGACATACAGATATGGAAAGCAAGCACTTCCAGTCTCTCCCACACCCACTGGGCACACCCTGCCAGCAGGCTGCTTTCGATCAAGCACTACACAAAGTCTTCTCTCCAAACTGTTCACCTACCCTTGCCTTCAAGGATGACCTGCGGCCAAATGAGCTCCGGAAGATGTCAGCATGTGACCCTCTCAAGCATAGCATGCAGGGGGTTGGTTTGCCACACCCAGCACACATGAACACCTGCCGTGACATAACCATGGTTCAACCTCGCTATGACTCTCCAAGCTGTAAAAACACAAGCTACTGGTACTCCCAAAATTCCACCACAAGGAGTCCACCCTATGATGGAAAACCTGGGGCTGGGATTCTGGCGGACTTTATGGGGAGAAGTGAAGTCGCTTCCTGCCTCAACCCCCACATGGTCAGTCCCACTGCCTCTAAGACTGACAAGGAGACACTTGAAATGGAAAGGGGTCACCATCGAGGGCCCTATGCTTGTCCATTGATGAATGACTTGAGTGTTTCCCCTGTGCCCAGAGACTCAATGCTCCAGCTGCATGAGAGCTATCGGTACCCTAGCTTTCCACCCCAGGGGCACCCAGTTATGACAGCACCAAACATGAAGAGTGGGTTTCTGGGCCCTGTGCTAGACCAACATACGGAGGACGCTTTCACCGTTACGTCATTGTAGTGTTATCTGAAGTGCCAATGAGACATTGAGGTTTTGTTACAGGGTAGGTAAAAAAAAATAAATGTTTGGGGAGGATAAGAAGATAACCTGAATACTTGCTGGGGTTTTCAAAAACAAAGCCCGAAGTGCAAAGAGCCTATGGAAGCTGAAATCATGTACTCACAAGGTCAACTGTCCTTGTCCCCAGAATAGCTGCTCACAAGAGGGCAACATGGTGGTAGATAGAGACCACCCCAAATTGTATTGGGTAATATCAGGGAAAATGGAAATTGCCATGCATCCCCCTGCCATGCCACCTTGCTGGGAGCACTGGTGTGTGAACTAAACAAGCCTGCACTGTTAAAGTAGAATTGGTGAATGCCTAGCCCTTAAACTGTGCAGTTGTTGTTTAATTTTCGTGAACACTGGTTTTCAGAATAAAAAGGTTGATTAGGCAGCCAAATTGGTATGTGTCAGAAATAGTGTGGAATTAGCCAGGACCCAGAATGAGGATAACATGGCAGGATGTGTTTGCTTCTTTGCACTGGCTGCCAGCAAATGAGAGGGACGTAGCCCTATTCTGAGGACAAGGACAAGACTGGTCAGGGGTGAATTTCATTAAAGGATAATTAATCCACGTAAAGTTCTTATTAGGTAAAAAGACAGAAGGTACAACAAAATAATCAGTAGACAATCCAACAAGAGGGAACAATTAATTTCACAATTTTATTATTAACAGTCAATTGACTAGATTATCTTCTTAGTGTTTTTATTACATCATCTTTTTCACCTTTTATTTTGCCCACTTTTATCTTCCTTTTCTCCAGACAGCAAGCCCAGGCAACACAGGATCCCTCACTGGCTAAGAGTTGGAGGGAAGTGTGCACATATGTCTAGTAATGTAGGACTAGCAAGCCTCTTTTTGAGACTAAACCTGAGTGCCGCTCCCCTGCTAGCGGGGTTTGCTGCAGTGGTGGCAGACGCCTTACCTCCCGCATCACCTCCACGATGGTCCCCTTTCTGAAGAGGACCCAGATCCTGCTGCTTCACGGCACCATGTGACCGAGCCATGGGACTAGCTAACCGTCAGCATGTTTCACCGGTGCTAATGAGTCGGTGTGGGTATTCAAAACACCTAGCCCAATGCAGTCATAGATTCTAAGTCTAGCTCCGTCTGACAAGAGAACATAATTACAATTTGCAAACTTTTTGAGAATGGGACTTAAAAGGTGCAAGCAAACCAAGCTGAAACTAGACTATCAGCTGCTGGCAGTAAGCAAGGATTGGTTGGGTCACCCTCCCATAATTTAAAGTGCCAGTGCCAGCAATGAAATATTCACAGAATTCAGTTGCCATGCTAACACTTGCCCTTTTTTTTTCATTTTGATTTTTATTTCATTCTTACACCAGTATTAGTGACTGTCAAGTTCTTGCCAGCTGCCGCACCTCCGTAGCCACACCCGGCATTAGTAAATGAGTGTGCTGCAGTGCAGACTCATCTGGAACAGCACAAGCATCACTCAGATTGATGCATGCAAAGCAGACTTCAGCACAAGAGGCTGAAGCGTGTGCCAAAAAACGTCTTTGTTTTTTGTTTTTTTTTTTTAAACAGGATGTGGATATTGTATGAGGTGCATGACTGTTAGTCTGGTGGGTCTCAGTTCCTGTCCCCATGGGCCACAAACCATTATGATTTTCAGGATATCCAGAGTGAATATTCATCAGATAAATTTGCAAGCCCTTGGTCCTAGCACCAAATGACTTTTGCATATTTTGGTTACTCTGAAAAGCAGCCCCATTTCGTGCCTCTTGAGCACTGGTGTTGAGCAACTTTAACTTTTGAAGAATATAGCTAATGTTGCTAATTTAACCATGCCCTTGGCATCTGCAGGGTGATTGGTTGTAAGGGTTCTCTGTACAGAAACTGCAATGCCTTCTTTCCGGTGTGCACTTGGAAGATGGCATGAGTTCACTCAGTTCTCTGGAGGGGGAAAGGGATGACTTTGAAATAGTTCTGTTCGAGCTATGGAAAACTGCATTGCCATCAGGAAGGGTGGGCTGATGGTTCTCACAGTTGCCAACGTGCAATTTTTCATTGCTTTTAAATGTATGGATTCATATTCACAGACTTTTAACGCAGTCCTGTACAGAGGGGCTGAGATGATCCTAGAAAAACTCTCGAAATGTGAAGGAAGGAAAATTGCCTAAAAATGAGTACAGCCCCTACTTCTTCTTTTTGCCAACAAATCTTGTGTCCAAATCTGTTGCTATCCTAACTGTAAATCTCTCTGTTTGTGCTAACTTATACCAAAGCAGTAATTCAATGTAAGTAATAAACGGCTAAAAGCTTCGGCGAGGCTTCCTGTAGGGGATTCCATAGTCTAGTGGTGGCCACCAAGGAAGCCTGGTCCTTCATCCCCTATAGTTTAGTGTCCTTTCTGGAAGGGACCTGGGCTGATGCCATATTTGAGGATATAAGTGGCCTTACCAGGTTATAAGGTATCAGACAGTCCTTTAAATAATGCAGTAAAGGTCTGGGTTTTTAAATAGTCTGAAAGTAATCATCAACAGCTTGAATTTCACTCTGAAAGATGCAGGTAACCAATGTGATGCGCTGATGGAAGGTTTAATCCAGTTCAAATGAGTAGATGCATTTTGAACTAATTGAAGTGCACATGTGGGAGGCCCAGATATAGTGAATGACAGTAGTCCAGCCTGGCTGACACTAGCACATAAAGAACCGTCACCAGATTTTGGCTAGCTAAAATAAAAAGGGGAGGGAGGGAGGGGTGGGCTTGCTAATCTGCATATCTGCTGCGGCATTGGGCCAAGGCAGATATGCGATGTCGCCCAGCATGAGCTCTTCTCCGTGCTGGGTGACATCGCACAGCATTTGTCTCATATGCTTCAATGCACTGTACAAATTGCACAAAATTAAAAATAAACATCATTTTGGGCTTTATGATGGGGACATTTACCATTTAGTGGTAACGGTTTTTATAATTGATAGCTGTGAAAAGGGCACCTATGTGGAAAGCCTATGCACATCACCCATTCTCTTCGGGAACAGTACGGGTTCTGTGCCTGTGGCAAAAAACGCTTTAGAAATAGTTGTCCCTTTCCCTTTTTTTCTCTTATGTTCCCTTCCCTTTTCTGCCCTGTCGATCTTTGTCAGAAAGTAGGTGCGCGACTTGCACTGGTTTCTCACTCAGGCTTTATCAGTTAGCTGAGGCTTGGGAGAGGCGCCCCTGTCTAGTTAGGCTGGGAAAGCTACGGTAGTGTAATTCTTTGTCGGGGAGGCTGCCTCGTTCAGCAGAAACCTCCTCCAGAAAATTTAAAATTCTTATGGAAAACATTTTGCGATGAGAATGTAATATTTCAGCATTCCACCTGCAGGCCTTGTGTACGCTGTGCAATAAGTCCTATGGGTTTCCTCTGTCTCAAGGAACCTCCACGGTCACTGCTAGGTCTCTGTTCAACGGTTGTTAGAGCACAGAAGAGATGCAGAGACTATTAAATAGTGATGATGTGTCCACTGGAATCTCCTGTGCCACCCACCAATTTCTGGAACAGTACTTTTCGGTCCATTAGAACTCATTAGTGGGAAGGGGAATTGTTTTGCAAAGTGAAGGAATTCACTTGCTTTGCCATACTGTGAGAATGGCCGTGGCCATTGCAGTAATCCTCTCCTCTTCTCTTTCTCTTTCAGAGATACTATATCCAGCACTTTTTGAGGAACACTTTTAAAGTTCTGTATTTAACTAAAAATCAAGGCATTTTTTTTAAATGAAAAACATTTTTTAAAAATATATATCTCTCTGTATAAGAACAACACGGTGTGCTTTTGGACCGCGACATGAAGTCAACTGTGGACTTACAGCAGAAAGACAATCTAAGTACTGCGGCATGTGTGAACGAGCGTGCGTGCGTGTTGGTATGTGTGCGTGCGTGTCTGGGCGTGTGTGTGCGTGTGCGTGCGCGCACATGGGGCAGTGACGTGTAGAGTCGAAGGAAATCTTTTTTTTTATTCTTATCTATGAACTAAAAGGAAAACTCCCTGCTCCAGACTGAAACCATGAACTTCAAACCCACCTCATATTTTGGGATTTTTTTTAATTATTATTAATTTTTTTTTTTTTTTGTGTGTGTTAAATTTTTTTGGGGGGAAGAGCCCAAAAATCTGTCTAAATGGAACAGTTGTACACATCATTTAAATGGTAAGTTTGCAGCACAAAATCACATTTTCTCTTTCTTCATCAAAATTTGCTTTCCAATGGCTTTTTTCTTTTCAGCTTCTCTCTCTAATCAAACTGGAATTCAAAGAAGAGTGGATTGAGTGGGTATAAATTTTATAAATACATATTGGCATGACAAATTATGCATAATTTGCCAAAGTCCATGCATTAATTTGTAAAACAGAAAGAATCCTAATGTGGATTGCCAACTGATTAAAAGATAGAAAGCAGAAAGTAGAGCTGAATGGTTAATTTTCCCAATGGAGAAAGGTGAATAGTGGCGTGCCCCAGGGATCTGTTCTGGGACCACTGCTTTTTAATATATTTATAAACGACCTGGAAATGGGAACAACAAGTGAGGATCAAATTTGCTGATGACACAAAATTATTCAAAGTTCTGAAATCGCAAGAGGATTGTGAGACATTGCATGAGGACCCTGCAAAACATGGAGACTGGGCATGCAAATGGCAAATGAAATTTAAAGGGAACAAATGCAAAGTGATGCACTTAGGGAAGAGTAACCCAAATTACAGCTACAAAATGCAAGGTTCCACATTGGGAAAAGGTGTCATCATTGAAAATACGTTGAAATCTTCTGCTCAGTGTGTGGCAGCAGCCAAGAAAGCAAATAGAATACTCGGGATTATTAGGAAAGGAATGGAGAATAAAACAGAGAATATCATAATGGTGCGACCTGTGCAGTTCTAACAGAATTAGAAAAGGTAAAGAGAAGGGTGATCAAAATGATAAAGGGGATGGAATGAGTCCCCTATGATGAAAGGCTAAAGAGGTTAGGGCTCTTCAGCTTGGAGAAGAGATGGCTGAGGGGAGATATGATAGAGGCCTATAAAATAATGAGTGAAATGGAATAGGCAAACATTAATCAGTTGTTTACTCTTTCAAAGAGTACAAAAGACCAGGGGACACACAATGAAGTTACTGGGTAATATTTAAAACTAATAAGAGAAAATATTTTTTTACTCAATACACAATTAAGCTCTGGAATTCATTTTTATTTATTTATTTATTTGTGTTTTTCTATACCGGCATTCACGGAAGTTCGTATCATGGGGTTTACATAAAACAAGGGGTGAGCATTGCCAGAAGATGTGGTGAAAGCTGCTAGTGTAGCTGCATTTAAAAAAAGGTTTGGACAAGTTCCTGGAGGAAAAGTCCATTAACCATTATTAAGGTAGAGTTGCAGAAATCCACTGCTTATTCTTGGGATAAGCAGCTTGGAATCTCTCTAACCCTTGGGATCCTGCCAGGTACTTGTGACCTGGATTGGCCACTGTTGGAAACAAGATACTGGGTTTGATGGACTTTTGGTCTGATCCAATACGGCAAGTCTTATGTTCTAACTATAACAAAATAATATAGTTAAGAATGACAGTTATAGTGGTTCTGTTTGATAGTGTGATAGTATGGTCTTTAGTTTATATACATTCCTAACCCATACTCCTACAGTTCCTGCTGTTCTTGTGAGACCTTTACCTTTAGGATGCCAGTTCTGATCCAGCTCAGGTTGATGGGGATCTAAAAAGGTAGCCTACAAGAAATGACTTGGTGGTCTCAGTCCAGTTCCATGGGCCATATTGGAAGCATTCACATCACAGCCCCTATCAGATTCCTACAAACCTATAAATACAGCTGCACACTGTGTAACAAGGACATAAAGACACGAGGAGGAGAGAAATATATAGAAAGCTAAATAGTAGGGAAAACTCTCTTATGTGGGAAATGTTTGGTTTTCTGGAGTATATGGATCTCTCATCTTTATATATTTCATAGAGCACTGGAGGCCTGCAATCTCTCGTTCCATTTCCCCACTGTTTACACTGCCTGCAGGCTGGTTTCCAGTTTGATTTTGGTCTGCCTTTTTTGTATCGAGTTTGTGGTCGCGGGTCAGCTTGCGCCTTTCACATGTGTCTGAGGTGAGGGGTTTTGCTAGTGCAGTTTGTGTGAAGAGACCTGCCAGCAGCCTAATTGTTTTCTGTTGCACACCTCCCAAACAGAAGGTATTCTTGGGTGCCGTTTGTAATGCTCGGAGCGCCGCACTTCCAGGAGGCGGCTAGTTTATGTTAGAGTTTTGGAGGTCAATGCTATCATGGACCCGCTTTCTCAGCCTTCATCTTTCCCTCCTCGCCATCTGAACTAAAGAGAGAAAGACCAGTCAGGCAGCAAAACCTTTTGTTGCCTCTAAACCTGAAGTCTCACTTCAGAGCTCAGGCTCCTGCCGAATCCTGACACAGCAATGTCATATTAGAGGGGGCAACGCAATTTAGAGAGCAGCGTCTGCCTTTGTTCCTAAATCCACCTGGAAAAGTCAATTTAATTTGGGAAAATTCTTCGCTCTTTTGCCTTCTCCCTGTACCGTACTTGCTTTTGCTTCGTTCATTTGTGAGAAAATATGAGTATAAAGCTAAGTAAAGGCCATAGGCTGATGTTATGTGGACAGAGAAGATCCCCAGAAGACTGCAGCTCATTAGGTCACTCCAGGAGAAATACTTTCCAGATTAATAAAGTAAGTCATTCTGTAGATAGAACCCCCCCACATTGGTATGCCTTGAGTTCTGATGGGCTTTGGACTTTTTTTTTTCCCCACTCACACCCAGACATAACTGTTTCCCTACTTAACAGAAGCTGGCATGGGCACAGCTGGTACAGAGGCATGAGCTGCTGGCTTTGGGACTACTGGCTGCTGTTTATCACAGCAGGTTTTCAGAGCACTGCCTCTTAAATGGACTTCACTTTAAGAAAATATCACCTGTCACCGAGAGGAAGACATCACCTGTCTCTTCTGCAAGCAGTGGCACCTGCCCCATAAACTGCTCTTTCAAGATTGCCGCTGAACTGATTTGTTGTGGGGACTGCCATTATAACAGTGTGACACAACTTCCACCACAGAATTTTTAAACCTAAATAGAATAGAATAAAGGTGAAACATGCTCTGTATTTCTCTGACGGCAGATGAAGAAACCAGAAGGGGATGTTTGGAATTTACTTGTTTGGTTGCAGATCATTGTTAGCAGAGGACTGTGACATGAGTCCTGCAGTAGCTCCGAGGGAAGCTGTGAGCTTTATCAAGCACCCACTCACTTTTTGGAGTTCCTAGTGCTTTTTAGGCTCTGACCAGGCCTAATTCCACCAATCTACTGAGATCTTTCTAGATTAGAGTACATCTTACTATAGATAAAATAATAATGCATTAAAATATCAGCCCTGTTAAAATTTGAAGGTGACAAATAGGTGAAAGCAGATACAAAGCTGTATTTTCTCAGAATAATCTTAGACTGTGGGGGTAGTATACTTTCCTGTGTGAATTGTTTCAAACTGTCTAGCCCCCCCCCCCCCTTCCTAGTATCCTATCCAACAAATGGCCCAGAACAAGCATGGTTTGCCTAGCATGGATCTGGGGATGCTTGTGTGGAAAGCCAACTTTGGGAGGTTAAATATTTATTTATTTATTTATTTATGGCTTTTTCTATACTGAATTTCTTGATACAGATCAAATCTACTCGGTTTACATCGAACAAAGTTTTAACGATAACATAGCCAATAAATATATTAATATGAGACAGATATTGGCAGAGTCAGAAGTTACATTGAAACAAGGGTGAGCAACTGGGGATTGGAAAAGAAGAGGGGAGAAACAATATTATACAAACAATAGGATACTATATACAGAGAGTGACGGTGGTTAGTGTAGCTTATCTCTAAGGTTACTTCTGAAAATTATGACATCTATGTGACTTGATGGTTGATTAAGTAAATACTTGTGACTTGATGGTTGATTAAGTAAATACAACCCAAACCATTGTAGCAGGGGGTGAGGGGGAAAGAACAGGGAAACTACAGTACTACAGTGCATTCAGAAAATATGAGGATCCCTTCACTTTTCCCACTTTTTTTTATGTTGCAGCCTTATTCTAAAATGGATAATTTGCATTTTTCCCTCCTCAGTCTATACAGAATACCCTATAATGACAAAGTGAAATCAGGTTTGTAGAAATGTGTGCAAATGAATTAGAAAATAAAACCTGAAGTATCACATTTAGTACGTATTCAGACCCTTTACGCAGCACTTTGTTGAGGCACCTTTTGCAGCGATTATAGCCTTATGTCTTGGTTATGATGCTACAATCTTGGCACACCTGGATTTGGGGAGTTTCTCCCATTCTTCTCTGCAGATCCTCTCAAGCTCTGTTGGGTTGGATGGAGAGCACCGATACACAGCTATTCTCAGGGCTCTCCAGAGATGTTTGATCGGGTTCAAGTCCAGGCTCTGGCTGGGCCACTCAAGGACATTCACAGACTTATGCCAAAGCCACTCCTGTGTTGTCTTGGCTATGTGCTTAGGGTCGTTTTCCTGTTGGAAGTTGACTTGTTGCCCCAGTCTGAGGTCCAGAGTGCTCTGGAGCAGGTTTTCATCAAGGATCTCTCTGTACTTTGCTCTATTCATCTTTCCCTTGATCCTGACTAGTCTCCCAGTTCCTGTAGCTGAAAAACATCCCCACAGTATGATACTGCCACCACCATGCTTCACTGTAGGAATGGTATTTGCTAACTGATGAGCGGTGACTGGTTTCCTCCAGACATGATGCTTGGAATTCAGGCCAAAGAGTTCAATTTTGGTTTCATCAGACCAGAGAATCTTTTTTTCTCATGGTCTGAGAGTCCTTTAAGTGCCTTTCGACAAACTCCAGGCAGGCTATCATGTGCCTTTTACTGAGGAGTGGCTTTCGTCTGGCCACTGTACTACAAAGGCCTGGTTGGTGGAATTTATTTATTTATTTATTTATTTATTTATTTAAAGTCTCTTATATACCGATAGCCGTTCGCACATCGCATCGGTTCACAAAGAACAAAAAACTTTTGGGCAGCGCCCTTACATATAACCGATAACAATACAGAATGCTGCAGAGATGGTTGTCCTTCTGAAAGGTTCTCCCATCTCCAGAGCAGAACTCTGGAGCTCTGTCAGAGTGACCATCGGGTTCTTGGTCACCTCTCTAACCAAGCCCCTTCTCCTGCTATCATTCAGTTTGGGCAGATGGCCAGCTCTAGGAAGAGTCCTGGTGGTTCTGAACTTCTTCCATTTAAGAATGATGGAGGCCATTGTGCTCTTCAGGACCTTCAATGCTGCATTAGTTTTTTTTTGTACCCTTCCCCAGATCTGTGCCTCGACACAATCCTGTCTACAGACAATTTCTTTGACTTTATGGCTTTGAAAAGAACAATTGTTGAAACAGTGGAGTTGCCGTTATCGGATTAATAATAACATTTCTTTTTGAAGACCATATGGACTATGAAATATTTACTGCACTTGTCTTGCATGTACTTTGATTTTACTCTGACATATTTCATTTTTTTTTAATTAATTTGCACAAATTTCTACAAACCTGATTTTGCTTTGTCATTATGGATAATTGTGTGAAGCTTGAGGAGGGGAAAAAATGCAAATTAATCCGTGATAGAATAAGGCTGCAGCATAACAAAATGTGCAAATGTGAAAGGGGGCTGAATTTTTCTGAATGTACTGTACGTCTTCCCGAGCCAGCAGATTGGGTTGGGTTAGTTGAGAAGGTGTTACCACTTGCTTTTATGGAGCTGGGGGAGGGAGAGTTGACCACATGTGGCTGCAGACTCCCAGTAAATGGTTCTCACTCCTTCCTTCCCCAGCTTTCAAAAAGAAGCCTGAAGGCAGCCCTGCAGCCCTGGATGCATGAGGAGAAGATCGCACAGCAATCTGGCAGACCTGGGGGAAAAAGGACCTCTGCCAGCCCATCCGGGCGCCTGCAGATGTGTCCGGCAGCAGAGCCCTTTCTGCATCAGCCACCTTTTTAGAAATTGTATTCTTTCTTTTTCTTTTTCCAGTGGAGGTGGCAGTGACCTGAGTGGTCTCTGTTCTTCTGTTCTCAAAGCGTGTGAGGGGACTCTTTTATCCTGCACAAAACCAGCAACTGTAAATACTTTTTAAAAATGTGTATAGAAAAAGTACAAAAAAAGAAGAGAGACAAATGACAAAAAAAAACCCCACAGAAAGGAAAGTGAGTGATCTTTCAGTATGCACTGAGAAATGTATTTACAGAATGACAAGCAAAGTTACACTAAACTATTTATTGTACATAGTGTTTTATTATAAATTGTGTGCTGTAGATTGTGTTCTGTACATCTGCTTTGGCTCTGTGAAGTGGTGGTTCCGCATGGTTTAGTTGGGGTTCATTTGCCTTTATATTTTTTCTTTTAACTTTTTAGGGGTATTTTTTTTTCTTTCTTTATGGCAGTGTACACCCAAAGATTGACATTTGTATTAAAAAAAAAAAAAAGCATAAAAAAAAATCAAAAGATCTATTTCCCAGAGTGGGGTGTTTGGGACCGTGTTTGGGGGGAGGGGCTGGGGGTGGGAATGGGCACTTGAGATTAATTTGTTTTTATTTGCCACTTCTTGTTAAGGAATAGTATTTTTCCTCTTCCCCTCTTCTAGTACAGGCCGTGAAGCGCCCAGGGTGGGTGGGTGGGTGGCTGTGTGTGTGTGCCTGCCTGCGTGCCTGTAAGTTTGGGTGATGTTTCCTTCCTGGGCATTTGGAACAATGTACAGCTTTGTGGATTGTGCAAACAAAGAAAAAAGAAAAAAAAAAACAAAAACCCTTTGGTGTGTTGTCCATTCCTGATCACAACTCCACTGTGCTTTGTATGTAAACAGCTGCGAGAGTCCTACTCCAGCCGTGGCTGCTGCTCCTGGAAGTGTTCTTCATTAAATGCCACGTTTGCCATATGTTTAAGGCCTTCTTTTCAACGAACGTCTGCAATGCCCTTTTCCTGTGCCAGGTGCAGTGCTTTAAAGGGGTGCTGTAGCTGAACATAGCACTGGCAGGATACCTCATCTGCTTCTCATTTCCCTCCATAAGAAGCTTTGCTCTCCCACTGCGACCCAGGGAGCTTCCTTTTACTGAGGTCCCAAAGCAGGGCAACTGCAGCTTTTTTTTTTTTTATGACCTGCCCTTTCGTCCCCTCTCCCCCTACAGAAGGAGAATGTCATACATTCTTTTAATATCACAAATTCCACGAAAAGAGGGTCAGGCAAGTCACCTTCCATTGACACCGCATGGATGATGGTTACACAATAACTCTCAGAAAACGGCAGCATCTGATTTTATTCTTCAGCCTTTTCTCCACCTTATGATCAATTGCAATGTTGTTATCTTGCATGTGATGCCATTCTGTATGAACATTTTTCTTGCGGGCAGTGTGTTGATATCCGATTGATTAATAGTATCAGCATGTGCATTTTTTAGAGTTGAACTTGGACTCGGGCCTGAGTGGCTGTGACATCTGGAGTGTGGTAGGGAGGAGAGAGTTCTTGGATGCATTAGAAGTCACCTTAGTGGGAACATGGAGTCAGTGTCAAGCACAGGGCACTAATATGGATTTTTTTTTTCCCATAACCCTTTTTTCATTATCCATCTGCATTTTGCACAGAACTCGATTCTCTTGCCTTACTTAAGTTATCACTTCTAGTATTCATCATTTGTAAAGCACTATTAGACATAGTGTACAGATACACCTAATAGACAGACCTGCTCTGTAGAGCTTATGGTCTAGTCAAGATAAGCATATATGACAAACCAGAGGCAATGGGAAGTGTATTTATTGTAGAAAAGTGGTTAGGATTTGAAAGCAGCCTCAAAAAGGTGAATTTTTAGACTGAATTTGAATATAGCCAGAGAAGGAGCACGTCGCACTGAAACAGGAAGTCTATTCCAGGCATACGGCACATCAAGGTGGAAAGTGCGGAGTCAGGAATTGGCAGTGGAGAAGGGCACAGATAGCACAGACTTGCCCAACAAACAGAGTTGACAAGGAAAGATGTAGGTAGAGAGGAAAGAAGCTAGGTAATGAACTGAAGACTGAATGTTTTTGTAGGTGAGTATGAGAAACTTGAACTGCTTGCTGCAGCGCATGAGAAGCCAATGTAGTGACTTCAGAAAGGGGGGGTTATATGGTCATATCAGTGCAGCTGACTTTTGAATAGCAGTCTAAGCAGAGGGTGATAAGAACATGGATGAGTGTTTTCCTAGCAGGAGCATATCTGAATGCAAGAAAATATGGTACAAGCACAGGCACTCTCTGAAGGAGTGACAGGAATTGTAGAGATGGGGTATTTTTTCCCTGCTATCATATTTTTATGAGGGTTTTCATAGTATTCTCAGAAAGGAAGGGATGGATTTTAGCAATCTTATAGTGGAGGAAAGCAACCTGATTTACCAGTGTTTTGAATGGGTGTAGAGAAGAAGAGAAAGACATCAAAGATAATCCCAAGATTATGGGTCCAGGGAAGCAGGAAAATGAGAGCACCAGCCACATATACAGCAAAAAAAAATAAAAATAAAAAAAGGAAGGGGGTTTTGCAAGGAAAAATGAGAAGTTTAATCTTGGTCATGTTCAGTTTAAGGTAGTTGTGGGACATCCAGACAGTGACATCCAACTGTTAGTCTATATTTCACAAGGGCTGTTAATAAATGTGGTAAGTATAGTGAAGGGAATCCAAATAACCATCTGCTGGCCTTGAGAAGGAAAGCCATAATATCTGCTACTAACAGGGTTCATACTGCCATCAATTTGGTAAAATATATTTTGGATGTTAAAAAAGTCCCATGCATCCAGTTTTGAAAGTATTCTTAGTATTAGTATTATCTTCCTATTAGTTTGATTTTAAAGAAAAATGTGTGAAATTCAAATGTATTTATTCTTTGAGAGTCTTTAAGGGTTTTTAATATAAGGGGAAGTAAAATACTTCTAAATGAAAACTAATTTAAAAAAAACCCTGGTGCACTCACACCAGCTCATTAGTGCTAGAAAGACCGCATGCCAATATGTGCTACATTTCATACTCACAGACTCCAAGTTGACATGTAAGACTTTAGGATGATCATAGCAGATCTTCTCAAAGTTGTGAAGCGTGTGGGCTGTACAGGGAGAAGTATTACCAGTGGGGGGAAAAAAGGAAGTCATAAAGCCTCTACAAATCATTGTTGAAATCTCATCTGGAATGTTATATTCAGTCTTGAAGCCTGCATCTTCTACAGTGCAGAGCTAGAGAGAGAGGTCACCACAATGGTGCATTGTCTATGCCATGACCGCTATAAGATGAGACTTAAAGACCTAAATATGTGTACTGTACCAGAGAAGGGAGATGATACACATATTCAAATACCTCAAAGGTATAAATAGTGCACAAAAGCAAGCACTTTTCAGTAACAAGGAGGTTTTAAAACAAGAGGTCATGATATGAGGTTGGAAAGGAGTAAAACCAAGAACTGCATAAGGAAATATTGTGTGGCTATAATGAAACTGTCTCTCACTGGAAGTAAAAACAGCAGCAGAATTTAAGAAAGCCTGGGCTAAGTACAGAGAATTCATTGTAGAAGGAACACCAACGACCTAGTGAGGTCTGAGGTATTGCAACAGGAAAGAAGCCCGACAGTCTCTATCTGCCCTCGTGTTGGGAATTTGCGTGTCCTCTTTGCGGACTGATGAATGCTTGTACTACTAATCTGCTGACTCTAGAATGATTGGTGCATTTTGTACATAAGTGAGTAAAGTCTTTCTGGAATGTCCTCCCAGGGACCGAATCCATATTTCAGGTGCGCAGGTTTAATGCCTAACTGAGGCCATTCAGTTCAGCTTTCTGCGCAGAGGATGTACTCAGCGGCTACAAAAGTTGGTCTGCACCTGTAGCGAGCTCAGGGGAGGAGAGGCGCCTGACCTGGGAGCTGCATGGTTTCACTTGGACGCTTGCCCCATGTCCCTCGATGGGGCAGTAGGGGAGGACTTGTCTTCCGAGGTTAGGGGCTTCCGTGGGACAGATCTAGAGCTGGTCCCGCCGGCTTACTGGAGCTTCAGGAGTCACAGCTGTATCTGCATTTGGTTTTCTCTGTCCCCCCTCGGATGCATTTGTATCATTACTGTTTCAGCACAGAGCTGGGAAGCTCGCCGCAGGGTTTAATGAGCAGATGTTGGGTATCTATCACCCATGTGGGCTAAGAGAAATGTGCAGGAAAGAAGCCTGCTTCCCTCCAACCTCCCTCCCTGCAGCACCCCCACTCCACACATCCAAATGGGAAATCGCATTGGAGCAGACGAGGGGGAGGTGAGAAACCATGGAACGTGCGGCCTTCCGACGCCTATTCATAAGGCGTGCAAGCGAAGGCAGGTCGGCTACCTGCGGGTGGGAAGAGGTTAGCCGCATCCACAGGGTCATGGCTGCTGTTGCTGAGGCGGCTAAGAGCTTTTCGCAGCATTTGGAGGGAGGGAGAGGTTGCCATGGAGAATGGCACATCATGTAGCACATTGATGGGGGGAAAGTGTGTGTGTGTGTGTGTGGTGGGGGGGGGGGGGGGGGTGAGGACCACTGAAAGGCATCTGCACAGTGACAGAGCTGTAATGAGAGAGTGAGAGTAAGCACGGGGGCGGGTGCAATGTGTGAATTGGAAGGAGAGTGGAGAGTGGGGAGTGCATTCCAGAAAGATATGGACTTGGGAGAGAAGAGTGAAGGAGTGTGGTTATTGTGGTAGTGAGATACTCTATCTAATATATGTGTGTGAGTGAGAGAGAGCATTGCTTATGTCTTTGGGTGGGTTGTTGTGTACTGCAGGGTATTTAGCTGTGTGTATTCATGTCATTGGGTCCTGTACCTGAAAGCATTGTCAGGGGGCAACTGCCCTGCATTTAGAAGGACAAGCTCTCATATTGGTCAAAAGGGCATTTTCTCTAGGTCTTCTGTAGGTATATATATATAAGGACTATCTAGTCCAGTGCTTTTCAATTACTTTTACCCATCCGTCCATCAAAATATCCCGTTCTAAAAGCCAGGTCTCTCGAAATATGTGATGATTGTGTGCGAGAGCCAGAGCCCGGTTCTGTGTAGATTTCGGCTGCCCTCGGTGAGCCATTCCATGTATTATGTAGCATGTGGCTAGCATTTCATTTTCACTTAACAATTACTTTCGGTGAGTACCTGCTGTGTGTAACGGGTGTGGAGGGCTGGTGAGCTTGTGCTCTCGGCGGTAATGACTGGGCTGGTGGGTGAGGTGCATGCTCGGCACTAGTGCTTTGCATTTACGGTTGGAGAGGATGTCTGTCAGTAGTTGGGGTCTGTCTGGTTGACATTGCTGAGGGCAGAGATGTGTGTGGTAGGAGGAAGCTTGATTACCCTCTCTTTTATTGTAGTAAAATTGTTTCTAAATCAGCAAGAGATCTTTTGGCATAGATGTGCCTGAAGGACTTGTGCATGCAGATGTGCCATGATGTAAAGTCCTGCCCTGATTACTTGCATAGCGTGGAAAGACTGACGAAGCAGCCTGGCTATCAAACTTCAATTCATTGGCACCTTTCCTGTCTTTGCTTGCCCCAGTCTCCTGAAGGAAGCCCGAGCTGCATGCACTCCGTCGCATCCCACCTTTCCTCTCTTCATTTACACTTCTCTGTCATGCTTCCTCCATCTCTGTCCCCTTCCCTCTCCATTGTTCGTGTTCTCTTTCCCCTTCTGCAGTCAGGGAACATGCAATTTCGGTTTAAGGCCATTTGCTGCTTGAGGTAGTGTAGGGAAGGCGTAACTCTCTTGGCTGGCTGCAAGCGAGTGGGTAAACGAGTGCTGCCATGGTTTCACGGAAACTGGAAGAGCTTCTTTCTTTTTTTCACACTCCCGATCTAACTCCAGGCAGGTGGAATGAAAGATGTTCGGGAGAAATCCTGCCTCTTTCTGACACACGCGAGCGCCTCAGCTCTGCCCAACATCTGCTTATCTCCGAGAATGGTCCTTACTGCAGGATTTGTTAGTGTAAGAAAGTGATTACCTCTGTTGCACATTTTCGCTCAGACATTTTGAAGCTTTCGGGCTCTCCTCCCCCCTTCATCCTGCACCGCCCTGGCATGCATTGAGTGTAGCAGGGAAGAGGCAGGTCACAGGGCTGCTGCTAGAATATATGAGCGTGTGGCTATCTGGGTCTTTGCCGGAGTTACTGTTTGCGACAGTGCTGCTCCGGGGCTGGGAATCTGGCTGCTTGGGGCCAGGAGCATCCTCTCAAGGGAGACTGTGGTGCCACAGCTGGGCCGGATGCCTGGGGTTCACGGAAGCGTTAGGAGCTGGGCTGCTGCTGGGTTAAGAATATGTGAACCTTGCTTCTATTGGGCGACACCTGGAAGCTGGGCTGGGGGCTTGAAGAGAGAGGACACCCAGCACCAGAACCTGGGGCATTTCCCCCTGGATCTGCACGAAGAGCGTAAGAAATGTGGGCTGCGTTTAATACCACAAGAGATCCCTTGCTTGTGCTTAACGTGTGGAAGACAAAGGAGGGGTCTGATGTGTGCAGCCAAAACAATTAGGTAATTCGGGAGGAAAGCTGCCCTTTACTGCTCTGATTTATATTTCATTCCTGAGGCGATAAAGGTGCTTGAAGTTTCTGAAACCTCCTCCTTCCAAGCCACTCGCAGCCCTTACGAGACCGAGGAAGGCGGGGGCTGCTGCTGCGCTGATCCTGAAAGCCCCCAATGCGGGCAGCGCAGCCGAGCCCAGGCTCAGCAAAATACAATCTGGGGGGGAAAAAAAGGGAGGAACCATAATATAAAGTTGACAAGTTTTATTGCAACCGAGTGTAAGAGAGCAGGAAATGAAATAGGCTAGCATGAAAGAAAGAAAGAAAAGTCAGCCTGAGAGCAGCAGAGGAGAAGAAGTGCAGCTTTGTCTTTGGAGGGAGGTGAAATCTCTCAGAGCAACCGTGGGAGATGTTTCAGGAAGTTTGCGGAAGATCCGATTTCGCTGGAGACGCCTCTGTACTTAGATGGAGTCTGAAAGTGCTGTTACGTCTCCAGGAAGATGAGGACGGCACTGGGGGACTGCAGTGGAGAACGGGTGGGAGGAGAGCCAGGGGAAGGTCCTGGGCTGGAAGCAGGAGGTTGATGGTGGGTAGGCAGGATCGGAGGAGAGAGGGCGGACCCCATGCATGCACCGCATCTTGACTTTGAGTGCAGACTTTATTTCGGGGGGGGGGGGGGGGGGGGGGACATGCGGTAGGGAAGGAAGGTGAGGATGGACTTCTACTGTCAGAGGAGGCTCAACAGAGACTGAAGCAAACATTTTCTTTTCTTATTGCTTCATAGACAAAAAGAAAAGAGAGTGGAGGTTAGGCCAGGGTGGGGGTTTTTTTTTCAAGGGATAAAGCTAGGGGGCGGATCCTTAAAAAAAAAACAACCCAAAAGAAGAAGTCACACAGATCCCCAGGTTTGGGGGTCGTGCTCTCCCCCCCAGGGTAAAGTGGCACCCAGAGCTTAGACTCGTCTGCTTCCCAAGGCCCTGAGAAATGTGAAGAGAGGGAGGACGAGCGCTTTAGCAGGTGTGCCCGCCGGCTTCCCAGCTCCGCTCGGACTGCAGGGCACTCATTAGCCGGCCTCTCCTGGGTGAGTCACTTGGACGCGCGCGCAGCGCAGGGAAGCTGCCAGGTACAGACAGGAGTGCAGGCAGAGCCAGAGCCCGCCGTTGCCTAGCAACCGCACAGCTGTCTGTTGACCTAGCAGAATCTGTTCACTCTTGACACAGCTGGTGTTTACATGTAAGCCAGGCCTTCAAGTCTGGATGCAGCCCGATCCCTTCCTTCTCTGCCTCTCATTCGCTTTACAGAGACAGCTACCAAAAAAAAAAGCAGCCATCTATTCATCCATCTATCTATATCCATGCCTTGATGTGCTCTTGGCCCCCCCCCCCCCCCCCCCCCCCCTTGCTCAGTCACTGGAGAGGACGAGAGGCAGCCGAGCACAGCAGAGTCCCCGAAATCTGGGTCTTTCGTATGCCTGAGGCATCTCCGGCCCAGAGGACATATTCACTACAGTATTTAGGTCTACAGACCTCTCGGAATACAAATGTGGAAAGATAAGAGCCCATCTCTGTGTCGCACCTGCACGTAGCAGCCCCCACCACCAGGAAGAACTGACTGGCACAGGGAAAAGAAAAGCCATGTAAAAGGACTATGGAAAATCTCTATGCTCACCAACACTCCTGGTAAAACTTGTTTGCATGCTAACCGATGGCAAAAGCAGCTTTGACAGTTTTCAATGACCAGGTAACATCGCTGCAACGCACTTAAAGTTTGAAACAAAGGTTTGCCAGTACTAGGCCACTATATTGTATTACCTATGGGGACACAAAATATCATCAAGTGCCAAAAGATACAATCAGAGACCAAGAAAATGTGACAGAAAGGCACATAAATAGTCCTAATTGTATTATATAAAAATATAAGACCTGCAAATTGGGACAGGCCAAGGGTCCATCAAGCCCAGTATCCTGTTTCCAACAGTGGCCCATCCAGGTCACAAGTACCTGGCAGGATCCCAGGGATAAGCAGTGACTTTCCTCAAGTCTACCTGGTTAATAGGTTTATGGACTCTGGGAACTTGTCCAAACTTTTTTTTTAAACCAGCACACCCTCCAGCAATGTATTCCACAGCTTAATTCTGATGTGAGTGAAAAAGTATTTTCTTCAATTTGTTTTAAATGTGCTACTTAGTAACTTCATGGAGTGACCCATAGTCTTTATTATTTTTTTTTAAATAAACAACTGATTTGCTTTTATTAATTCCATTTCACTCATGATTTTGTAGACCTCTATCATATCTCCCCTCAGACATTTCTTCTCCAAGCTGAAGAGTCTTAACCTCTTTAGCCTTTCCTCATAGAGGAACCATTCCATTCCCTTTATCATTTTGGCAGCTCTTCTCTGATCCTTTTCCAGTTCTGCTATATCTATTTGAGATCTGTCAACCAAAATTGCACACAATACTTTAGATGTTGTTGCATCATGGAGGTATTTTAATATTCTCCATTTTATGCTCCATTCTTTTCCTAATAATTCTGACCACCACCACACACTGAGCTGTGGATTTGTTTTTTTTACATTTTTTTCTTTATTAGCATTTCCAAAATACTGCACAGCAAATATCACATTAAACCTTTTTTTAATCCTTTCTCCTATTCCCTAGTTAAGTCCATATGGGTTTGTTGAAACTCCAGAATCAAATTCAAATCCATGTCCCAAATCTGAAAGTCTGCCCATGTGCAGATAAAAGCTGGGATAGTGTGTCTTCTGATTTCCATTAACCTTTGATATATGCTCCAAAATCTCTTGTATAAAGATATAATTGTGGGTGACTCTATCCTCTTCCTATTGCTGCCACCTCACATCATGCTGCTAAAAGAAGAACCATGATGTGATGCCCTTGGAATGGTCTAAGAAAGGAGAAGGTCGGAGAACAGACCAGGCTGGAGTCTGTTCTGCTTTTCAACAGTTTAATTATAAAAAGTTCAGCAAGACAGAATCAAAATGGCTGCTTACCTCAGCAGACTGACAATGCAAGAACAGTTTTTCCAAAAGAGCACAGCACTCCATTACAGCTTCCTTCTTCTCCCTGGGGCCTTTCTAACTCTCTCAGGGCCTCACCTTTGTATCCCTTACCTCAGGGAAATGCCCCCACCCGAGGATCCCTTTCCTGTCTGTCTTAAGGTGGACTGGGCCAGATAGCTGGAGCCAGTCTGTTAAGGCAGTCTGAGGCTCTCTGTCATATACTCTTATCACACATGGATTTCAAAGCATTGTCTATGATGTTGCCTAGATCCTGTTCCTGGATGGTGAATCCTAATATGGAACCTAACATCGTGTAACTGCAGTTTGGATTACTTGCCCCTAAGTGCATCATTTTGCACTTGTCCACATTAACTTGCATCTGCCATTTGTAACCTATCATTAAAATCATCCATTGTACCTGAAGACTGGAGGGTGGCCAATGTAACCCCAATATTTAAAAAAGGCTCCAGGGGCGATCCGGGTAATTATAGACCAGTGAGCCTGACTTCAATGCTGGGAAAAATAGTGGAAGCTATTCTCAAGATCAAAATTGTAGAGCATATAGAAAGACATGATTTAATGGGACACAGTCAACATGGATTTACCCAAGGGAAGTCTTGCCTAACAAATCTGCTTCATTTTTTTGAAGGGGTTAATAAACATGTGGATAAAGGTGAACTGGTAGATGTAGTATATTTGGATTTTCAGAAGGCGTTTGACAAAGTCCCTCATCAGAGGCTTCTACGAAAACTAAAAAGTCATGGGATAGGAGGCGATGTCCTTTCGTGGATTACAAACTGGTTAAAAGACAGGAAACAGAGAGTAGGATTAAATGGTCAATATTCTCAGTGGAAAAGGGTAAACAGTGGAGTACATCAGGGATCTGTATTGGGACCGGTGCTTTTCAATATATATATATAAATGATCTGGAAAGGAATACGACGAATGAGGTTATCAAATTTGCGGATGATACAAAATTATTCAGAGTAGTTAAATCACAGGCAGACTGTGATACATTACAGGACCTTGCAAGACTGGAAGATTGGGCATCCAAATGGCAGATGAAATTTAATGTGGACAAGTGCAAGGTGATGCACATAGGGAAAAATAACCCTTGCTGTAGTTACACGATGTTAGGTTCCATGTTAGGAGCTACCACCCAGGAAAAAGATCTAGGCATCATAGTGGATATTGGATAATACTTTAAAATCGTCGGCTCAGTTGGCTGCAGCAGTCAAAAAAGCAAATAGAATGTTAGGAATTATTAGGAAGGGAATGGTTAATAGAACGGAAAATGTCATAATGCCTCTGTATCGCTCCATGGTGAGACCGCACCTTGAATACTGTGTACAATTCTGGTTGCCGCATCTCAAAAAAGATATAGTTGCGATGGAGAAGGTACAGAGAAGGGCAACCAAAATGATAAGGGGGATGGAACAGCTCCCCTATGAGGAAAGACTAAAGAGGTAGGACTGTTCAGCTTGGAGAAAAGACGGCTGAGGGGGGATATGCTAGAGGTCTTTAAGATCATGAGAGGTCTAGAACGAGTAGATGTGACTCGGTTATTTACACTTTCGAATAATAGAAGGTCTAGGGGGCATTCCATGAAGTTAGCAAGTAGCACATTTAAGACTAATCGGAGAAAATTCTTTTTCACTCACTGCATAATAAAGCTCTGGAATTTGTTGCCAGAGGATGTGGTTAGTGCAGTTAGTGTAGCTGGGTTCAAAAAAGGTTTGGATAAGTTCTTGGAGGAGAAGTCCATTAATGGCTATTAATCAAGTTTACTTAGGGAATAGCCACTGCTATTAATTACATCAGTAGCATGGGATCTTCTTAGTGTTTGGGTAATTGCCAGGTTCTTGTGACCTGGTTTGGCCTCTGTTGGAAACAGGATGCTGGGCTTGATGGACCCTTGGTCTGACCCAGCATGGCAAGTTCTTATGTTCTTATGTTCTTATTTGGTAGCCTGGTATCCCAATCTCATAAAGTCCTCCTGCAATTTCTTGCAATCTGCTTGAGTTAGGAGCTCGATAATTTTGTTTCAGTTGCAAATTCTATTACCTTAATTGTTGATTCCTTTTCCAGATCATTCTGGATGGATTGATAGGAAGGAATTGTCTTTTGGCTGAGGATACCAAAATCTGTAACAGGATAGACCACCAAGAAGGTGTGGGATATATAAAGAGGGATCTAGCAAAGCTTCAGAAATGGTCTAAGGTCTCGCAGCTAAGATTTAATGCTAAAAAAAAATGCAGTGTTATGATTTAGGATGCAAAAAACCCAAGAGATGGATCAGGAGGCTTTCATATCTTATGATCTTATGTTGGTCAAACAGGTGGATATTTATTTATTTATTTAAAAATGTTTGTATACCGCCTTTACAAATAAAAATTTAGTCAAAATGGTTTACAGTTTAAAACATACATATGGATATAGTGTCTGCAAAAGCCAGAAAGATGCTTGGCTGCATAGGGAAAGGAATGGTCAGCAGCAAAAGGAAGGACTTATTGCCCCCTGTATAAGTCCCTGGCGAGACCTTATTTGGAATACTGTGTGTAGTTCCGGAGACCCCCACCTTCAAAAGAATAGAAGCTGGTTGGAGTCAGTCCAGAGGGTGGCTAATAAGATGGTCAGTGATCTTTGTTCTAAAGCATATGGTGATGGACAAGATCTAAACATGTTTGCCCTAGAGGAAAGGCAGGGTAGGGGAGATATGATAGCAACATTTAAATACTTCCACAGTTTTCATGCACAGGAGGTGAGTATCTTTCAAAGGAAAGGAGGTTCTAGAATAAGGGGGTCATGGGATGAGGGTGAAAGGAGATTGACTCAGGAGTAATCTAAGGAAATTTATATTTACAGAGAGGATGGTGGATGCATGGAATAGCCTCCCTGTGGAGGAGGTGGTGGAGACAAAGACAGTATCTATTTTTCAGAAAGCTTGGAATAATCAGTGATAGGAATTGTAAGATGAATTAGTTAGTGTTTATGGGCAGACTAGATAGGCCATATGGTCTTTTTCTGCCATCACATTTCCATGTTTCTATATTAGAAAGCACCAGTCCCAATACATATCCTTGAGCACTCCACTATTTACCTTCCTCCATTGAAAAAACTGATCATTTAGTCCTACTCTCTGTCTCTTCTCATTTAACCTGTTTACAGTCCACAATAGGACATTGCCTCATATCCCATGATTTTATAATTTTCTCAGTAGTCTTTCATGAGGGACTATGTCAAATGCCTTCTAAAAATCCAAACACTATATCCACTGGATCACCATTATCCACATGTTTATTAACCCCTTCATAAAATGTAGTAGATTGGCGAGGCAAGACTTCCCTTTGGTAAATCCATGTTGGATGTGTCACATTAAACTATATCTATATGTTCTATAATTTCTTCTTTAGAATAGTTAAATGAATTTTCCCAGCACTGATGTTAAGCTAACTGGTCTATAGTTTTCCAGATAATTTCTGAAGCCCTTTTAAAGGATTGACATTACATTGGCCACCCTCCAGTCTTCAGGTACAATAGGTTATTTTAATGATAGGTTACAAATTATTATTAATAGATCTTCAATTTCATGTTTTAGTTCTTTCAGAACTCTGGGGTGTATACCTCTGGGCCAGTATTTAGTTTGTCAATTTGACTGATTACATCTTCCAAGTTCACCATGCTTTTTTTTCATTTCCTCTGAATCATTACCATTAAATACCACTTCTGGCATAGGTATCTCCCCAACATCCTCCTCCATAAACACCAAAGCAACTGACTTCTGTTTCACTTAAAAAGAACTTTCAAGTTAACCTCAATATGTTGCTAGTACGTATTACACATCTTATGAACTCCAGAAGGAGTCTCTGTTTGTCTAAATGCAAGTATTGAGAAAACCAATGGCAATACATTTGAGAGCTTGAGATGGTACCCAACATAGCTGGCTTATGAGTGAGGTTCATGCCTGCATTATGTGAAAAAAAAAATCTAGTTGGAGACACTGCCCCAAGGAGATATCATGAAACCCCAAACTGTTACTACTGTTCTTTAAAGAAAAAACAAGTGCAACGATGTTGTTGAACACACTGTAAAAAAAAGGAAGATTTAAAAAAATAGATTTGTGCTTAGATTACAGAACACCCAGTGATCAATTTATAAGGGTTTGCATCAGCTTTTTGCATAAGGAAAGTACTGAAGGTATTTTTGCAAGGTAGAGCAGGGGTAGGCAACTAAAGTCCTGGACTGCCAAAAACATGTCTGGTTTTGTGGATATCCACAATGAATATGCATGAGATATGTTTGCATGAACTGACTCCACTGTATGTAAATATATCTCATGCATATTTATTATGGATGTCCTGACAACCAGACATGTTTGTGGCACTCCAAGACTGGAGTTGCCTATCCCTGTGTTATCAATTTTCCAAAAGCCATGAGGATGGAAATTACCGAGCATGTTTGGTGAATAGGCAGGTCACAGTACTATTGGGACACATTGGGTTGGATATATCTGATTTTTGATTTACAGAGCAGAGTGGAATGACACAGAAAAATGCACACAATATACAATGGATTCAAAAGCCACAATAAAGAAGTGTCCTTGCAAATACAATGCATTTGGTCATCCTGGTATATTTGGTGCTTATTGTAACACTATTAATTCTTTTTCTTCTTATATTTATCATGTATTTATTGGTTGATTTATATGCCACCTATGCAAGAGTTCTGGGCAGTGTGTAATGTAACATACATAGAAATAAAACAGAGCCAATTCCACTGAGAGAAAGCTTGTACCTTGCAAACCCTTTTATTCCATGGACACTGCTCTCCTAGTGATGAATGGTAGCAGCAGTAGGTGGCCCTGATTTACTAAGACTTTTCTCCTGTTCTGTGCTTATGAGAAAAATAAGCTTAGCAAATCTAGCCCTAGGTTTCTTACCCCCAGACCAGATTCATTTCAGTAAAAATGGGATTAGAAAACAGCAAGAAATATAAAATACCTAGGGAGTTGTTTTAAGCCCTCCACCTTCCCCTTCCCCACCTCTCTCTCTCTCTCCTTTTCAGATCCAGATTCAGGAAACATTATTGCTTTTTCCATTTCAGTGATAACAGAAAGGAGATTTCCAGGATTTCTTTCCCAGTTTCTTACTCTTGCACTTAAAGTGATTTTTTTGCAATGCTTACATTGGCTTTGGGCATCTTATTTCTTTATAATCTCCCAGAAGAAGAATACTGCACATATATATGTGGAATTTAAACTTATGTCCTGGAAATTCTCATGAATAATGGTCCAGGCCACAGCTCATTCCCTAAATAATCTACAAATACCAATACAAAGTTGTTGGTGGCTGCTTGCCTTCCTGCTTCCAAGAGGTTTCACCCCAGGTGAGTTATTTTACTCAGGGCAAGAGTATTTGGTGTCCTAAGCAAACCTAGGGTCATGCACCCCCTTCCCTAACTTCTCTCCTGCCGATGACAGTATTGGTTCTGGCACAGTTACCACTCTGGGCTTCCTGCTGGTGGGATTTTACCACCTTTCAAATTTTGGCCCTCCATGCAACCACCTGGCTTGTCTAATGCAGGGGTTCCCAACTCTGTCCTGGGGTCCCCCCAGCCAGTCAGGTTTTCAGGATATCCGCAATGAATATGCATGAGATGAAATTTGCCTGCATTGCATCCAATAGCCTAATGGATGCACTGACCTTGCTCTTATTGTGTTCTTTAGGATGCAAGGACTGTAGGATGTAACACATTTTGTAAAGTCTGCTGCTTTGACATGGATGATTCCACTGTGCCATAAACAGCAAAAAGATGGATTTTATTTTATACCTATTATTCTGTTGTCATGAAAGGTGAGTTGTTAGATTCATAGCTGATTGGGAATGAATATTTGTACAGTGTAGAGCATATCTGTTAGTTCATAACAGCCAGAGGACATTTTATGTTGGTACAATGGAATAACGTTTTCAATCCATGATTACATACAATTACCTTGCACACAAGTGGCACAGGATACATCAGGGCTCCCCAAACCTGTCCTGGGGACCCCATAGCCAGTCAGATTTTTTCAGGATATTCACAATAAATATGCAAATTTATCTCATGTATATTCATTGTGGATATCCTGAAAACCCGACTGGCTGTGGGGTCCCCAGGACAGGTTTGGGAAGCCCTGGAGTATATAGTTTCAAGCCAGCAACTATATTTTTAAGGTTGTCCAACTCCGCTCCTCAAGAGCCACAGACAGGCCTGGTTTTCAGGATATCCACAGTGAATATGCCTGAGATAGATTTGCATACAATGGAGGCAGTGCATGCAAATCTATGCTGTGCATATTCATTATAGAAATTCTGGAATCTAAGCCTGTTGGACTGGAGTTGGCCATCCCTTCTATATTTATTCTGCAGAAAACTATAATCTTTGCAGACTGTGATACCTCTCATCAGTTAACATAAGAATTAGCCAGAGATGATGGTGGGCCAGAGATGATGTACATGGGCTGCATGTGTTCATGCAGCCCATGTACATCATCTTAGGATAATTGCTAATCTTAACATTTGAAGATAAACAGCCTGATTCAGTCCTGGACCCTGACTAATGATTTGTAGTAGCTGTAGTGACCTTGAAGAAATTTGAATCTCTGTAGGTAGTGATGATGCCTACAAAGATTCCTTTATGACTGACAAAGCCTTTTTGTTACAGTGCTTAACTCACTTCTATGTTAGGTCTAAAGTTTAATTCTACCTTTTGTGACTGTCCAGCAACCCCAGAGGGCTTCCAGCCTAAATTTGTACCTGAGGCAATGGAAGGTAATGTGACTTGTTCAAGGTTGGGAGGATCTGAACCCTGGTTTCCCTAGTTCTCATCCTGCTGCTCTCCTCCACTGTTACAAGAGGAAATGGAAAGTGAAGCTAAGGTTTCTGATGGAAAGGCACTTACAATACAAACGGTAGAAAATGTGGGTAAATTTAAACATTAATCGGGTGTCTTCAAGCTTGGGCTCGGGTGCCACCACTTCTCTCCCTGTACTTTGAAACATCATTTTAGGATCCTCCATCTTTTTCATTGCTGCTTTCTGCACCGAGTATGGATTTTATTTTTCTGAGTGTTGGAGCTTTAAAAACATTACAAGAATAAAGGCCCTCATTGAGGTGCCCCCGTGAGGCTCCAGTTTCTCCTGAGACCCTGACTCAGGCTGTGTATCCCGGCGGCCAAGAGGATGGGGAGTTCTCCTTCCGTTGCTAGGCAGAGTGATGTCAGGAGTGAAGGATGTATAGATTTGTTTTTATTGGTGGGCAGGTTTATTTACTGCCTATGGTCACTCACATGCTGGGATGGTTTTTTTTTTTCTTTTTTAATTATTTGATGGTTACTGAGTCCCTGAATTGGAGTAAGTTTATTTCTGGTTTCTTGGGTCTTAAACACTCACTGCTGGTGGCTTGGAATTAAAATATCTTTCTAGTGTAAAATATTAGGCTGTCACCGTCAATGAGATCACTGCTTGCTAGAAGCATGCCTGAGATTTCCAGAGCATATTTGCTGCGTTCAATAGCATTTAAAATTCAGCAGTACTAGCTTACAGTCCCTCAGAATATCAGCCTGCCTGTTTCTTCAGTTTACTGCTTCCTTTTCTGTCTTTATTCTATGCCTCCAGCATTACTGGAGAGCCTGAAATGGGTTTGGGTTTAAGGATAGCCACAATCAATATGCATGAGATAGATTTGTATACAGATGTATTTATTTATTTATTTATTTATTTATTTATTTATTTATTTATGGATTTTAATATACCAACATTCGTTAGATACATCATATCGGTTTACAATGAAAACATAACAACAGCAGAATTGCTTTACAGTGGAACCAAGATTGAAAACATTAACAATAGATAACGTAGAAAGGGGGAGGGGGAGGAACAGGGAGCTGGGGGTGCCATTATAGATGATGGAAATAAGTTAACTATAAATAAAGATTAGAACTTATTTACAACGTTTATACAGATTAACAGGTCAGGGAGGTTGCTAGGGGGGATGGGGGATGGAGGAGGGAAAGGGGGGGAGACGAGGTGTTACGCTTGGGCTGAGTTCAGGGGTAGTGAACACCACCCAAAAGGGTGGCTCCAGGTGGAGAGAGACAGGGATGGCTGGAAACCGTGTCTGGGTCCCGGCTGGGTCAGGGCAGACAGCAAGTAGCAGTGTCTGGGTCTAGGCTGAGTCAGGGCAGGCGGCAGTTAGCAGGGTCTGGGTCCAGGCTGGGTCAGGGCAGGAGGCAGATAGCAGTGTCTAGGTTCAGGCTGGGTCAGGGCAGGCGGCAGATAGCAGTGTCTAGGTTCAGGCTGGATCAGGGCAGGCGGCAGATAGCAGTGTCTAGGTTCAGGCTGGGTCAGGGCAGGAGGCAGAGCAAGGCAGGTCAGAAGGCCCGTAGGCCACACACCCACAGAAGGCCCGTAGGCCAGACACCGTAAGCGGGGCAAGGCAGGTCAGAAGGCCCGTAGGCCAGACACCGTAAGCGGGGCAAGGCAGGTCAGAAGGCCCGTAGGCCACACACAGACAGAAGGCCCGTAGGCCACACACCGTAAGCGGGGCAAGGCAGGTCAGAAGGCCCATAGGCCACACACCGTAAGCGGGGCAAGGCAGGTCAGAAGGCCCGTAGGCCACACACAGTAAGCAGGGCAGAGAGCCCGTAGGCCAAACACACACAGACAGTAGAGCAGAGGGCCCGTAGGACCGCACGCACAGTAAGCAAGGCAGGGCAGGGCAGAAGGTCCGAGGACCATACACAGCACAAGGTAGAAGGCCCGAAGGCCGCGCAAGGCAAGGCAAGACAAGACAAGGTAGAAGGCCCGAAGGCCGCGCAAGGCAAGGCAAGACAAGGTAGAAGGCCCGAAGGCCACGCAAGGCAGGGCAAGGCAAGACAAGGTAGAAGGCCCGAAGGCCACGCAAGGCAAGGCAAGGCAAGGCAAGACAGAAGGCCCGAAGGCCACGCAAGGCAAGAGAAAAGGCCCGAAGGTAAGGCTAGGCAAAGCAAGGTCAAAGGACCACACGCACAACAAGCAAGGAAGGCTAGAGCAGGGAGCCCAGGCGAGCTCGATGCCGAAGCACTGAGGGAACTGTCAGGCAGGGTTATAAGGGAAAGCCCAGAACATAGAGAGGAGAAGGGAGATAGACTGAGCCTGTCAGGAGAGCCAGCTCTAGAGGGACCCCTGGTGGTGAGGCGGTTGCACAGCAGCCATAGCCGTAACACGAGGGGGTTGGAGGAGGGGGGGAAAGAAGGCAAAAAGGGGGGAGGGGAGGGAAGAGTCATGAGTAGGCTTGTAGGAAAAGCCAGGTTTTTAGTTTTTGTTTGAATTTTTGCAGGGTGTGTTCTTGGCGAAGGTCGGTGGTCAGTGTATTCCATAGGGTGGGACCAGCAATGGAGAGGGTGCACTCTCTAGTAGAGTTGTAGTGGGTAAGTTTGGGTGAGGGAGTGCTTAGGGTTGCTAAGTGGTGGGAGCGTGTGGGTCTGTTGGTATTGCGGAAAGTGAGGAGTTATTGAGCCACTGCATGTTTTGGTTGTATAGGGTTTTGTGTATAATGGTGAGGGTTTTGTATTGGATGCGTTGTTGGATGGGGAGCCAATGTAGATCTTTGAGTATGGGGGTGATGTGCTCGTTCTTGCATGTGTTGGTGAGGATACGAGTGACTGCATTCTGGAGCATTTGGAGAGGGGTGATGGAAATTTTGGGAAGGCCGAGGAGCAGAGTGTTGCAGTATGATGTACAAGTAGTCGACTTTTGTAAAAATGGTGGATTGGAGCACTGTCCTAAAATCGTTGAAGTGTAGGAGGGGTTTTAGTTTTTTTAGTATTTGTAGCTTAAAGTAACAGTCCTTCATGGTGGTGCTGCTGAATTTTTTTAAGGTTGAGTTGGTCATTGATGATGACGCCAAGATTTCTAATGTAATGTGAGGTTGGGATTGACGTTGGGAGGGAGTTGATTTGGGGAGCGGTGAAGGGATTGTGTTGGGGGGAGATTATCATGAATTCTGTTTTGGCAGTGTTGAGTGCATGGTTAAGGCTGGTGAGGAGGCTGTTTATGGTGGAGAGGGAGGTTTCCCAGGTTTTGAGTGCATTAGGTAGGGAGTCCGTGATAGGAATGACGATTTGTACGTTGTCTGCGTATATGAAATGGGTAGGACCAAAGTCAGAGAGTAGGTGACAGAGGGGCAAGAGGTATATGTTGAATAGTGTTGAAGAGAGTGAGGAGCCTTGGGGAACCCCTTGAAGAAGGTTAATTGCTTTAGAGTTGTGGTTACCAACTCTGACTTTATATTGTCTGTTTTTTAGATAGGATGTGAACCAGTGAAGGGGGGGTACCAGAGATGCCAATTTCACATAGCTGATCAAGTAGGAGATTGTGGCTTATGGTGTCAAAGGCCGAGGATATGTTTGGAAGTGCGAGAATGTATGAATGGCCTTTGTCTAGTCCTTTGAGAAGGAAGTCGGTGAGGGAGAGGAGGAGGGTTTCTGTATTAAAGTGCTTACGGAAACCAAATTGTGAGGGGTAGAGGATGTTATTCTCTTCTAAGTAGTTAGTAAGTTGTATGTTGACTACTTTTTCCAGTACTTTTGATATGAAGGGTAGGTTAGAAATTGGACGATAGTTGGTCAATTCAGTAGGGTCGAGTTTTGGTTTCTTTAAGATAGGTTTAACTAATGCTTGTTTTAGTGAGGTGAGGACGTGTCCCATGATGATAGATTGATTTATGATGTGTGTTAAAGGTTGTGAGACAGTGTCGGGTATAGAGAGAAGGAGTTTGGTGGGGATGGTGTCAGATGGGTGAGTTGAGGGTTTCATTTTTCTTAGAAGGGATTCTATTTGGGTGGGAGCTGTAGTCTCAAATGAGTTTAGGGTCACTTGAGGGTGTTTCGTGAGGGCCTTGGATGGGGGAGTGGTAGTGGGAAAGCGAGACATGATTTTCAAAATTTTGTCATTAAAGAATTGGGCTAGATCTTGACATTTAGTAGCTGCTTGTTCGTCAGGCATGGGTGGGGGGAAGTTTTGGTAAGGTCAGCGACGTAGTTAAATAGGGCTTTGGGGTTGAAGTGAAAGTTATGGATGCGTTGAGCATGAAAGTCTCATTTAGTTTTAAGGATGTTCTCATGGTATAGGTGTAGGGAGTATTTGTATTTGGCAAGTTGTGTGGGGGAAGGGTCTTTGCGCCAGTTCCTTTCTTGTTTTCTGAGTTTGCATTTTAGTGTCTTTAATTGTGGAGAGTACCAGGGTTTCTTGGTGTTATTGGAAGGGTTAAGTTTTTTATATTGTAGTGGGCAGAAATTATCAGCAATATTGTTAGTGAGGTGGTGCCAAGATAAGAGGGCAGAGTCTGTGTCAGTAAGATCTAGTTTGCCGAGGTCATTGGTGAGGGCTGTAATAAGGTTGTCTCTTGAACAAGCCTTTCGAAAGCGAATTGTGTTGTGATTGATGTTTGTGTTGGGGCTTGCGCATTTGTTCAAGGAAAGGCTTGCTTTGATGAATGAGTGGTCAGACCAGGGTACTGGGGTGCAGGAGTAAGAGTCTGGCAGTATGAGATTGTTAGTGAAGATGAGATCGAGGGTATGTCCTGCTCTGTGTGTGGGACCGTTTATTAATTGGGTGAAGCCCATTGCTTGGAGTGAAGTTAGAAAGGCATCACATGGGGGAGGGGGGGAGGGGAATGGTGTCGACATGTAAGTTGAAATCTCCAAGGATGATGGCAGGGGTATTCATTGAAATGTTCTCAGCTATGCATTCGATGAGAGGGGAGGAGTTGGTGTCAAGGAGACCTGGAGGGGTGTATACTAGGCATATTTGTAAGTGTGGGGATTTGACTAGCCCAATTTCGAACTTGGGGGTAGGTCTAATAGAGTGGGGTTTCAATTTAAGTTCCTTTTTTGCAGTGAGTAAGAGACCTCCACCTTTTTTTTTGGGCCTTGGTATTGAGAAAATGTCGTATGTGTCCAGAGGGAGTTGATTCAGTATAACTGCGTCAGTTTCTTTGAGCCATGTCTCCGTTATGGCACATACATCAGGTTTATTGTCAAGCAGAAGGTCATTGAGAATCGGTGATTTTTTGACAATGGACTGAGCGTTAAAGAGAAAGAGGGTGATAGCTGTGAGGCTGACTAGTTGAGAGAGTGGTGTGGGCATGATTGGGATTAGATAGGAGTATAGGGTGTTATGATGTGGAAGGTGATGTGGAAGGCGTTTGGCATAGTAATGTTTGATGGAGGGGAATGGCTATATCTGCATGTTTAAAGCGGGTGGATTTAGAGTGTGTTTGTTGTGGGGACGAGTAGGTATAAGGACGGGAGGTTGTGGGACAGAGGCTAAGGGAGTTGTGTTTTTGTGATGTAGATGAAGAGAGTGAGGGTGAGTGTGGACTGAGTGGAGAGAAACTAAGTATGCAGGATGATTTAGTGTGTTGGGAATTGGGGGAGAAAGCATGTGGTTTGTGGAGCAAGCCAATGCTAAGGGGCGCGCCAAGGGGCAGGCTCCTTGGTCGCGCGACGCCAGAGGACGTCTCCTACTATAAAGGTGAGTGGGAAGTCAGTTTCTGATGACGTCGTTCGGGGGCGGGATCCGGCATCGAAGTAGGCTGCAGGAGTCCAGCGGGCTCGATTACAGTGCAGGCCATCCGAGGGCACCCTCACCCCGGTGGGTCGGCGCCGATCGCGCGGGTGCAGCTGCATCTGGGTTGGAGGGCGGCGTGGGACAAGAGGGCGAGCAGAGGATGTCTCCTACTATAAAGGTGAGTGGGAAGTCCATTTCTGATGACGTTGTTCGGGGGCGGGATCCGGCGTCGAAGTAGGCCGCAGGCATCCAGCGGGCTTGATTACAGCGTGGGCCGTCCGAGAGCACCCTGACTCCGGTGGGTCAGCACCGATCGCGCGGGTGCGGCTGCGTCTGGGTCGGAGGGCAGCGCGGGACGAGAGGGCGAGCAGAGGACGTCTCCTACTATAAAGGTGAGTGGGAAGTCTGTTTCCGATGATGTCGTTCGGGGGCGGGATCCGGCGTCGAAGTAGGCCGCAGGCATCCAGCGGGCTCGATTACAGTGCGGGCCGTCCGAGGGCAGCCTGACCCCGGTGGGTCAGCGCCGATCGCGCGGGTGCAGCTGTGTCTGGGTCGGAGGGCGGCGCGGGAGGCAGTGCATGCAAATTTACCTCATGCTTATTCATTGTAGCTATCCTGAAAACCTGACCTGTTTGTGGCAGTCCAGGTCAGGGGTTGCATAGCCCTGGCCTAGAGTTTTAGGCTTTTCTTATGGCTGCATTCCCTTTCCTTTTAAAAAACAAAAATCTTTGTTTTTTCTTTTCAGATTTCTCGCCTTCATGTTATATTCATGCTTTCCATGTATGGGTGTGGCACCTGCTTGGGGGTTCTGATTAACATCCACTTTTCAATAGTTTGTGCTGTGTTGGCCCTTTAGGTGTATCAGTGTGATGCCTGAACGGTTACTCCTCAGCTGACCTTGCTATATTCAGACTTTATATCCCCACAGGGCTATAAGGAGGCCCAGTATAGCAGTACAGCAGTACTCTGCTTTGTTTAACTTCATAATCACGGGAGTGTCTAAGTCAGAGGAATTTTCAAAGACCTTAAGCAATATTGACTCTTTAGGAATATAATATGAATCAGACTATAAAAGGGGAGCTTTTACAGAACCCTCTGAATTATGTACAAATAACGGGCCGATACAGTAAAGTGTGGCCGTGGTTGCGCGGTTTTTAACCCACTTTAGACGCATGTTTTGAGCGCGTAAGACGGACGCGCGATTCAGTATCGGCTTTTACGTGTCCTTAGCGCGTGCCGAAAAAGACGCGTATCCATTTCCGCCTGCCGCATGTATATGGTATTTTAATGATCGGATTAGCTATTCCCCCCGATACAGTAACGCGCGCCCAAATTATCGCGTCTTTAACCAGCTTATTTACCGCGTCTTTAACCTCCATATTTACCGCCTACCCTGACCCTGGCGTTAGTGTGGTGTTCAGTTAGCTTTGGACCAGACAGCGTCATGGACAACATGCATATATTGGCTCTGGCGATCTTTTTCATTCGGTTGAGAAGCAGAATGAGAAATGCTCGGCAAGCGAATTCTAGAAGGCAGATTGGAGAGGCCAACATTGGAGCCCAGCAGCAAGGAGAACCCAGCGAACCCAGCCAACAGGAGAACCCTGCAGCAAGACCGGAGGAGGTATGTGTTCAACGGTACCATCCATCTCTGGGCGTCTCTGAGGCTCCGAGGGTCCAGCGGAGACATGGACGCCTCTACGGATGCCGGAGAGATGGGAGCCGCGCCAGGCCTTCCTCCGGCATCTACAAGGCATCCTGAGGCTCCGGGGGTCCAGCAGAGACATGGACGCCTCTACGGACACCGGAGAGATGGGAGCCGCGCCAGGCCTTCCTCCGGCGTCTACTAGGTGCCTGAGTCTCCGGGGGTCCAGCGGAGACATAGATGCCACTACGGACGCCGGAGAGATGGGAGCCGCGCCAGGCCTTCCTCCGGCGTCTACTAGGTGCCTGAGTCTCCGGGGGAGGGGGGGTCCAGTGGAGACATTGACGCCTCTACAGACGCTGGAGAGATGGAAGCCGCGCCAGACCTTCTGGCATCTGCTAGGCATCCTGAGGCTCCGGGGGGGGGGGCAGTAGACACCTATACGGACGCCTTCCTCCGGCATCTAGAATTAGGCATGCCTGAGGCTGCTGCTTGTAGTAAAAGCTTAGATAAGAACGCATAGCTTGGACGTCCTGGCAGGTGCTCAAGGCAGCGACCATGGATGTTGGAAGGCAGCGTTCCCGTCTCTTTCCAGGCGTCCATACTCGGAGGCCCCAACCTTCACAGACGCCCAGAAGTCTTTGCACATCCTTAAGCGCCCGGACGTGAAAGGTAGGGGGTGGCCTCCGATCAAGGACATCCAGATGCTCAGGGCAGCGGCCTCAGTGTCCAAGCAGGGTCTGTAGAAAAGAACTATCCACTTACCTGCTGAAATGACATTTGAAATGACAGGTATGGCGCCAGTGCACCCTGGATACTGTATAGGCGCTGTATACCGCTCTATACAGTAAAATGGATTGCGAACGCCTATCGCTTCATAGGCGCGCTTTTGACACTCCTTTGCTGCTGCTCGGATTTGCATCTAATTTGAATACTGAATCGAGCGGCTTGCGAACCAAAATGTGCGCGCGTCAAACGCGCGGGTGCCCAGCACTGTCGCACTTTTTTTTTTTATGCGTCGGTACTGTATCGGCCTGTAAGTTTTCTGCTTTAAATCACTTTGTTAGCCTCAGTTAATAAATACTTATTTAATATTCTGCTTTTTCAGATGCTTCAATGGAGATTACATTCAGGTGCTGTAGGTATTACCTTGTCCCCAGAGGGCTTACAACCTAGATTTGTACCTGAGGCCATGGAGGGTGAAAGGAGTGACTTGCCCAAGGTCACAAGGAGCAGCAGTAGGATTTAAACTCTAGCTGCTCTAACTGTTCTAACCACTAGGCTATTCCTCTACCCTTTAAAAGGCTTCAAGAATGATAAACAGAAACTGAGCTGTGGGACTGATCCAGCGGCATTGTGTGGTTGCATGTTGACATGCTGCGGTACATGCTTTAACCTCATCACAGACACATTGCCAATATCCCTACGCCACATGATGCAAAAAATAGTTTCTGTCATCTGATGTCTATTTTTAGACTCTTAGCCATCAGATTTAAAGTAAATAGTTATTCTACTAGTTAAAAACCTCTATACCTATTCTTTACAATGGAATTAGTTTTAACAACTTTATCATAATTTTGCCAACTGTGTAGTGATGCTGAGGCTGCCTTTAGAGTCTCCAAGTAATTCTATTTCATGAGTGAAAATTTGAGCCACTTCTTTTTCAAAGTGTCATTCTCTTAATATTCTGGGATTCCTCTGATTTCGTTAATATAAAAAGTTAAAGAGGGAATTTTTTTTTTTTTTAAAGCAACACAATTTAGGATTGGTTCAAAATGTTCTTCATGAGTTTGACCTAGTTGGCAAGTTATTTCTTGTCTGGGCGAAACGTTCCAAATACACAATGAAAGTAAATGTCTGTCTGTCCTTCAAGTCTGTACTGCCTCTGTGACATGTAAATGAAGCTATGAAATGCCTCAACAAGAGGTGAAGACCCCCCCCCCACACACACACATCAAAGCTGAGAAGTTCAGCACTACCTACCGTCTCTTCCTGGATTTAGCTTTGTTTCTTTCTGACACATCTGCTGGACTCCAAAAAGTGATTGAAATGCCGACCAGTAATGCATTACTTTGGTTTATCTCCACTTCCTAGCTTACAATCTAATGAAACTGTCAGGCACAGGCTCATCTTGACTAAGTGTGCTCCATGGGTTTTGAGGGGCCAGGTTCCCAGGAGATGCTCTGGGCCTTCCTGAGGATTCCTCTGCAGCCCGGTTGTTGTTGTTGTTGATCTGTGCTCTGATTGGCCCAGTAGGGGCCAGCACTTCTTGGTTAGGGTATTCCTTCCTCTGTTTGGGGTGTGTGCCCTGCTGGTTCACTGATTGTTGGTGATTAGTGTGATTGCTCTGTTGTGCTGCCTTCCTGGAGTCCTGCACAAGGGTATTCCTTCCTCTGTTTGGGGTGGTGTGAGCCCTGCTGGTTCACTGATTGTTGGTGATTAGTGTGATTGCTCTGTTGTGCTGCCTTCCTGGAGTCCTGCACAAGACGTTGTTTCTTGGACCCTGCAATTCTTCTTGGATTCTGTGATTCCGGACTTTACTCACCTTGTTTTTGCCTTGTTTACCATAAAGGTGAGCCTCGGGGATCCCTTTCCGTGGAGGTTGCCAATGGCTCAGCCAAAGGGTTCCCTGACAGAAATCTAGGGGGGTTAGCATTTTTTTTTCTAAAAGTAAATACATACAATTGCTAAGGTACATGGTGTATGACTCATCCTCCTTCTGAGATGTCTTCATGGTGAAAGGTAAAACAAAATGTTAAAAAGTCATTGGTAGGGTTGGCCTGGTGGCTCCGTGGCAGGTGTTGTGCACTATCCTGTGGAAGACCTGGGTTTGACTTCATTGTAGGTTTTCTGTTCCCCTGGTCAGCTAGAGCTGGGGATGCTGCAGAAGTGCTATTCACAAGCCTTGGGATGGTGACAACCTAGTAGCCAGATTTAGGGCCCATGACTGCAAGATCCGGGAAGCAGCCCTGGGGCACTCCCCACTCCCCCTCCCCCAGCCAAGGACTGTCACCACAGTGACTGGAAAAATCCCCAGGCTCCTGGGGCCAGACCCCAGCCCTGGTTCTGACTGAGCTGGAAGCCCAGAGGAGCAGGAGGAAACTCCTGGACCACAAAAAATATGAATTGGTTTGTTTATGGAGATATCAAATCATACCGTTAGGCTGAAAATGCAAAACATTGGCCAAACCCTGATTGCCCAGAGCTTGCATCTCACTGAAATATCTGCTCCAACAGAACTGAGCCAGAGAAGGCCTTTTTTTTTTTTTAAAAATGGAATATCCCTGAACATAGATCTTCTTTAAAATTAAAGTGCATTAGAAAATGGAATGAAAAAATGGACCTGCTGATCTAACCTGAACATTTTTAAATTAAAACTTGTTTCTGGCCAAGGCTTAGATTTGGCATAAGTCAAAAACTCTTTTGCCACAAAATAAAATTATTCCTGCAAACAGATGCACAAAGCGTGATGTGGGACTTCTGCCTGTTCCTTAAATCTGCTCCCTCATCTAAAAGTTCGTTCAGGCACCAGCTTTACTTTGCTACGTGCATGTTGTACGCTGCCCTGTACTATCGCAGCACTATATGTAGTGCTTTGCATGCAAGAGTCTGTCTTAGCAGCATTATAGATCCCGATGAAGGCAGAAGGCATTAACCTTTCAGACACTGCCATCATCCTTTGTGTGGTACTCTCTTATTTCTGTAAGAGGACCTTGGTCATAAATTGCAGACATTGCAATTGACTGTTGGAAAAAGAAGGCAGGGTGCTGTTTGTTGCTCTTAGTACCAATGCAATGTACCATCTGACCTAGCGTTTTCCTTGAGCCGTGACCCCATCACAACCCTTTCAGCCCCTGAAAGCCAGTGCATGCTGGGTCAGAAAAGACATTAGCTGCCGCTAAATAAGATCAGATTTCAAAAAGCTGCTGACTGGCAGAGAGAACTGATTCATTTTAGCCGCTTATCTTTAGGGATTTTTTTTTTTTCAGCCAAACCTAACCTGCTAGGTTTCTGGCTGAAAATGTGACTGGCTAGATTTAGGCCAGCCTTTTTGTGCGCTGGTGTTGCCTGGCTAAACGTATCTGCTCCGTGCTCAAATCAGTGCCTTCTGGCTAAGCCCACCCTGCGGACACCCTCAGAGCTTTCCCATTTTATTTTGCCAATCAAATTTGGAAAATAAGCTGATTTTAAATATGCAAAAAAGTGAGGTTTTGGTGGTTGGGGTGGGAGAACTGAGATGTTTCCTATCTCTGTCCCTGCATTATTTGTGATGTTATAAAGTCAGTCTTATACCAAAGG
This sequence comes from Rhinatrema bivittatum, assembly GCF_901001135.1. NCBI lineage: Eukaryota > Metazoa > Chordata > Amphibia > Gymnophiona > Rhinatrematidae > Rhinatrema > Rhinatrema bivittatum. Next base: position 87,647,752 of record NC_042625.1, read on the forward strand.
ACTTCAGGTGTGATTACGGATGCTCAGTTGAATCTTGAAAAGCATTATATGTTGTGTGGATTGCGTTCATTAAGATAAGATTGATGAAGAAGACTGCGTCTGTATTTGCATGTGATATCTGCTAAGAACATGGTACAGACAATATGGGGTTTCACAATTACACTTTTGCTACAGCCTATGAGTGGGTCCCTCTGTGAGAGTCATGCATAGGCTGAAAGTAATCCAAAATGCAGCAGCAGGTCTAGTTTGTGCTATAGCTCCAAAGCTGTATTGGTTTTGCCAGACTCATTTTAAAATGTTATCTTTGGATTTGGGAGTTTTCATGGGGAAATGGGGGTTTCTGTTCCAGCTAGGGAGAGTTGTTAGAAATCTCACCCTTTAAGGTTATTAAAGATGAAAGGATTTTCTCTATAATGGCCCCAGCATTATGGGACTTGCGGGCATTAGGGATTAGGCAGGAGAGGCTAAAGGTTGACTGCTCCCTACTCAGCTGGGATCAGTGGGAGGACTCTGAGGGCTGAATCATAGCAGGCTGGGATTTCCTTATTATTCTGTATTAGTGATGTTGAGTTTATGGTTTGCTGGTGTTCTCTATATTAAAATAGTATTGTTTATGTGCATTGTTTTATTATTGTGACATTTTCTTATTGTGCACTGCTTTGGGCAGTCTGTATGGACCGGGGAGGCAGTTAATAAAATGGATAACTTTTTAACTCCTGAAGTCAGCTGGCTAAACCTTTGGAAAACTGACATAAGAGACTCTAATAGCAAAGACTACAAGGCCCAACTAATCCATCCACCTTCTTTTCCTCCTCAGCTTCACCTTCACTTCCCAGCTGCTAAGGCTCCTCTGGGCTTTTTTTTCCTAGCATTTTTTATTTTTTTCCCCGTATTATTTTTGCCTCTATCACCTCCCGTGAGGCTCTCCCCTTGCATCCAGCACATGCTCTGTGAAGAAATATTCCTAATGTTACTTCCTCATCTTTCTTCCTTTCAGCATCCTCTCATGATCTAGAACTTTCCTTTGCCTCTTGTGCATTATTTATACCTTATTGATATTTAAATGTATATTTCCCCTCTAGTATTGCAGTCCCTGAATCATATTCCTAGTATAAACTAAAATATTCTAGCTTTAGGGTTTATAGGGACTTTTTAATGTTATATTTTTTGAAAAGAGAAATTGGCAAGAATGATTAGCTTTGTAAAACAAGCATTTCTAGACATTACCGTATATATCTCCATCTGCTCAGCCATGCTCCTTTCTTCTGCTGTGAAGTATTTAAGCCAAGCCACAGTTTTGTCATTAATAACTTAGCTATTAACTTATATTAACCAACAGCTACAATGGATCTTCTTGTTTCTACCTTCTTACTTTACAAACATAACTGTGTGTTTGTCTGGTAAGCATTTTGGTGAAAGGTGTTGCATTGTAAGGTATAATTAGCATTCGGTTTTAGGAGTGAAGGCAAACATCTGATTTTCATCTTCTCTAAAGCATTTGGTCTCTGCTTCCTGCCATTTTCTGCCCTGGCTGGTCCTATGTAGCTGCTTGGGCTGGTCTGAGAAGGGCAGGGCAAGGCAGGACTAATCTGTTTCCTGTAGCAGATGCTGCTGCTTTGTTTTGTTTTGTTTTTTAAAGAAAGGGAAGAGAGAGAAGTAATTTGACTTGGTATACATGACAGGGCTAAAGACAAACGAGAAGTGAGTCTGTTGAGGGGGAGAGAGGTTGGAATTTAATCAGCACAAACTCATGGGAGTGGCTGAGGGAAGTGGGGGTGTGCGCAGCCAGGGAGCTGTCCCAGCTGGAGTCTTAAAGAAGGAATGCTGCAGAGCTCTTCCCCAAGAGAGAAAGATGAGCCCAGAGAGACCGCCACAAGGTAAGGTATCTATTATATTAAGGACCTCTGTCTTCCCCTTTCAGGAATGGGGATTGGATAACTTTAGGTTTAAAGCTGCCTAGTGATCTTTTGCTCACCACTGAGTATGTCAGGACTGTGAGAGGCTGGCAGTGTGTGTGTGGGTGTGTGAGAACTGTGAGAGTCTGGCAGTGTGTGTGTGCATATCTGTGTGTCAGGACTGTGAGAGGCTGGCAGTGTGTGTGTGTATCTGTGTGTGAAGACTGTGAGAGACTGGCAGTGTGTGTGTGTATCTGTGTGTCAGGACTGTGAGAGACTGGCAGTGTATGTGTATCTGTGTGTCAGGACTGTGAGAGGCTGGCAGTGTGTGTGTGTATCTGTGTGTGAGGACTGTGAGAGACTGGCAGTGTGTGTGTGTATCTGAGTGTCAGGACTGTGAGACACTGGCAGTGTGTGTGTGTATCTGTGTGTGAGGACTGTGAGACACTGGCAGTGTGTGTGTGTATCTGTGTGTGAGGACTGTGAGAGACTGGCAGTGTGTGTGTGTGTTTGTGTGTGTGTAGAAATCTATTAGGAGTTGGCTGTGTGTTTATGTAAGGAGACTGTGAGGGACTGTGCATGTAGCAGGGGACCATTAGGGGATGCAGTGTTGGTGCATGTATAAGGGGATATTAAAAGTTGACAGTGTAGATGCCCTGTTTCTCTGCGTTTCTTTCTGTGTATTAGGAGGGCTGTAAGAAGCACAAATCCCTGGTTACTATGGGTTGGCGGAGCTTGACATCCCGGGCTTCTGTCGGGCTGCTGCTTCTTAGCTGCTGGGCTCTGACCCTACTCCACTTCCTACTGAATCCCAGTACAGTGTCCCGACCCACAGAGAACCTCAGGGACCAGTCTCCCTCCTACACCATTCTCACTATCCATCAGGGGCACCAAGCACCAGAAGGACTAGCCGAGGAGCATCCAGGACCAGGAGCCAGCCCCAGCCAGCACTATCAGGATGAAAATGAGCCTGTCCCCCACAGTCAGGTGAGTGAGAAGGGGGAAGGAGCAGAAACTCTCAAGGCCCAGGTTTTGAGGGAAATCTTTTCTCCTGGAGCACGTTTTCTCCTCTGCCTCTGAATCTTTAAGGCTTTTATGTTGCCTTTTCCTTTCTTCTGCCTTTAGCTTTGTTTCTCCTGTCTCTCCCAATCTTCTCCTTCGCTCCCTCCTGCCATGTCACTTTGCAGGACCTTATTCAGAGAGGGCCTTTCCCCCATTCTATGCCTATAGAAAACATTATTTATTGAATGTTGCTGGTTTGTTTTTTTTTTTCTAAATGGTCAAGTGTTAAATATTTAATGGATCTGTAACTCTTCCCGGCACCCGTGTCTTCTCACTGAATTAATTCCACACTTCTGCAAACAGCCCCCAGACACAGACAAGCGGCTCTTCTTTCTGCTGCCAAACCCAGGGCAGGATGGGTGAGGGTCAGGGCTAGCCTGGGGGAGTCCTGGCCTGGTGCTAATCCCGAATGCAGGCAGCGCTCTGAGACGGCCTCTGTTTATCTCCAGCTTTAATTATAGACTCCTCCAGGTTGTAATAAGCAGAGATTCGGGGGCATTCGGTGTCCCAGGGGTGGAGAGGTCTATCCTGGCCGTACCACAATCTCCCAGTGCAGAACTTACCCTGCCCTACCCGCAGAACCGAGGTATCTTTTGAAGGGGCAAAGACAGCAGTTTTGTAAAACACATCGTGCTTTTTTTTTTTTTTTCCCCATACGTGCAAGGAAGACAAAAAAGATCTGTGCAGTCTAGGGCTGTGCAAGGGAAAACTTTCCTTTCGTTTTGCCAAAATGAGGGCAACCAAACCGACATTTCGCACACCCTTTCCCTGCTATGCAGCTGCTCTGAATGTGGCCGCCCTGGCCGTGACCTGTGGTCGGAATGGACCACGGGGAAGGAGCGATAGTGGGTACGGGTCGGCGGCTCCCTTTCTCCCTGAGACGAGATTAGCTCCCCCCCCCCCCCCCCTTCCCCAGGAGATAAAAAAAAATGTCTACGTGGATGACATTTTATTTAAAAAAAATCACTTATCAGAATTTTCACAGGTTCCCCACTTATTCATTTTATATATATATGTATATACATATAGATATATATATATTGTAAATGTGGCTGCTCACTGACTCACTGAACGGCTTAATTGTCTTTCAACTGCTAACATGTGCTCTCCACTTTTCTAAAGGATCAAACAAGCACACCGCAGCTTTGTCGGAACCCGAAGCAGGCATAAATATATTTGATAACCCCATGGCCTGCCTGCCTCCTTCCTGATCTCCTTTACGTGCTCAGAGAAGCTGAACCCAGCCTCCTGCTCGCTCTCTCTCCTTATATCACCTTCCGGATCGGATAACTTCATTGGCATCTCTCTGTGCTCAGACCTAGCCGCCTATGCTTGCACAGCGCCTGGCAGTCTAGGAATAACCACAGGATTACAAATCATGCCAGTCTTGTATATGTTAACCCCCCCCCCCCTCCCACCGTGCTGATCTCTCCCTCGGAGGTAAGTAATGTCCCTGGAGAAGGTGGATCACACTGGGCCCGATACTGTGCTGAGAAGAAATGTTTCTGACACCCTGCTGGGCTCCAAATTCCTGCCGGTGCTGGGCTCAGTGGCTTCCTTCCCCTCCCTGCACATTCCTACGGGAAGAGATTAGGGGGCCTACCCTTATTCTGGCTTGTCTTTCATAGGGAGAACTGGCTGCCAGTTCCTCCTACATGCCGGGCAGCTGTCTCCATCCAGTAGGCCAGCCCTGGGTCTGTCATAAGAACATAAGAAAATGCCATACTGGGTCAGACCAAGGGTCCATCAAGCCCAGCATCCTGTTTCCAACAGTGGCCAATCCAGGCCATAAGAACCTGGCAAGTACCCAAAAACTAAGTCTATTCCATGTAACCATTGCTAATGGCAGTGGCTATTCTCTAAGTGAACTTAATAGCAGGTAATGGACTTCTCCTCCAAGAACCTATCCAATCCTTTTTTAAACACAGCTATACTAACTGCACGAACCACATCCTCTGGCAACAAATTCCAGAGTTTAATTGTGCGCTGAGTGAAAAAGAACTTTCTCCGATTAGTTTTAAATGTGCCCCATGCTAACTTCATGGAGTGCCCCCTCGTCTTTCTACTATCCGAAAGAGTAAATAACCGATTCACATCTACCCGTTCTAGACCTGTCATGATTTTAAACACCTCTATCATATCCCCCCTCAGTCGTCTCTTCTCCAAGCTGTCCATCTGTCTGTCCCTGCCCCTCTCCAAAAGGCAGGCTGCTGTGGCGCCCAGGTTCACCCCTGCTTCCATGCCACAGACCCCAGTCCGTCGCCCTTTTCTCTTGCAAGGCTGCAGATCGTATCTTTTTGTCTCACAAAGAATGGGTGAGCGGTTAAGTAGATTAATCACAGGCTTCTCCCGTAGGGCACCACTATATGCAGTCCTGCCCAGATCTGCTGCCATAGGTCAGAGAGAATCGTGTATCCCATTGTAGCTGTTTCCCCAAGCCACCTGGAAAACTTTCATGCTTTGCGTCAGAAACCCGAGCTGTGCTAAGCTCTAAAGGCGGCCCCCGCTCCTACCTCAGCCCTCCCGCTTCACCTGTCGCGGTATTTCAGAGTTGCTGCGCCGATTTCCGATCACAGGACTGATTACGTTTTTCTCCACAGGTGGACTTACAGCCCTGGGCAGGCCCGAGGGAGTCCTTCCACACTGAGGCCCAGCGTTTCCTCAGGTACATCAGCACCCTCCAGGTGGGCTCCCCTCTCCCCCACCCCTACCTTCTGAAAAGGAAGGATCCATGTGCAGAAGTGCAGTTCTGTTCCATGTGTGCTGCTAAGTGTAGCCCTGCTCTGTCTAACTTCATGGGAGCAGCACAGGATGAGAGAGAGAGAGAGGAGACCCCCCCCCCCCCCCCCCGAGGGGTCCCCACCAATCAGGGCAAGAAATGGGTTAGTCAGTTTAGCAACCCCGACTATTTCCTGTGCTTAACATCCAGCCGAAGAAAACCAGGCACTACAGCCCCCAGAATGCATTGGGCTTCCAGTTTTCTCCCTAGTAGGTGGGTTTGCACTTAGAACAGAGCACTGGAAGCATCAGATCAATCTAATGTAAAGGAAGAAAACAAAGTAAAACATCAAATCAGACTCAGCAAGTCTGAACTGGTTCATCCACCCTAGAAAACTCCGAGAAACCACATTAGAAGCTTTAAAATGGCTTGCAAAGCTGGCATGAGAGGGGAGAGCAGCCACAGCCAGCAGTAACGAGAAAAAAAAGCACAAAGCTGAAAGCTGAGTCCCGGAAGGCAAAAGGCAGAGACGTGACCCACAGCCTCCAGCATGAAACAGTCCACAAAGGGTTAAAGGGAGCAGGTCACGGGCTCCCTTGGATTACCCGGAGCACAGCCCGGGAACCTGGCCTCAGCTTCTGAGGGGCTTTTAGTATTCCCTGTAACAGCTGCTTCTGTCTCGCTTTTAAATCACATCCCGACGCCTCCTGTTCTGGGCAGCTTACTTTTCTGCAGAGTGGAGCAGCCCTAGCAACATCTTGTCATGGGGCTGTGAGCTAAAGGGACAATAACCTCTTTCACTTTATCACTCCAGGAATGATTAACAGTTCAGAGCTTCCAGGTTCCGTGAGAGGGATTTGAAAGGCCAGTCCTGGATTTCTGCAGTGCTCTCTCCAGCCAACCTGATGCAATCTGGTGCATGCAAGGCTGATTTCACTAGGTCAGGGGTTGGCATCTCCAGTCCTTGAGTGCCACAAGTCAGCTGGATTTTCAAGATAGCCATGCTGACTATTCATAAATTGTATTTGCATGCACCGCCTCCCTTGCATGTAAATAGATCTCATGCATATTCATTCTGGATAGTCTGAAAACCTGACCAGCTTGTGGAGCTTGAGGATCGGAATTGCTGCACGAGGTAGAATCAGGGACCAAATACCACAATGCACTGAGATGCCAGTTCAAAACCAGGACTGGCCAAAAGCAAAGTTCCCGCAGGGACGCACAGCAGTGCTGTTAAACAGAACTGGAAAACTATTTTTAATTTGTCTTTTGGCAGCCTAAGCAGACTGTGGCTTCTTAGCTCTGGCAGGCTTGCACTGGAGGTTTCACACAGACGGGATGCATGGGCCTTTCAGAGACCATCTGTTAGTGGTCAGAACTGCGGGAGGGAGAAGGGAGATATCACTCCTTTAAAACCAGCATTTGTCCTTCTGGGAGAAGAGGGTCTCAGAAGGATGGAGTATAAAATGAAGACAGAAAGAGAGACACAACTTCCTGTGTCAGCCCAGGTCTGGACATGCTGTTTCTTTTCTCTGTCTCCAGCTGCGCTGCTCCGTGGCTCTGAGCCAGGCCCTGCAGAGGGGCCACCCGGATGACCCAGCTGGAGGGCCCTGGGCAGTGTGTTTGGACCACATGCCCACCCTAGCCCTGAAGCAGCAGCAGGAGAAGTGCCTTGTGTACACATTCAGGTGAGAATTGACCTCCCCTGGCAAAGGAACGCAGCTCTGGCATCCATTTTGCCTTTTCCTTTATGTGGGGGATTTATTGAGTTCTTTCCTGTGCACCTCCAGTGCTAATCTGACAGCACATACTCCTGGTTGTCTCTGGGTTCTGGCACCGGTTTGCCTTATATTTGCCCACCTGCCTTTCCTCCTTCTGCCCTTTTGGGACATGGCTGTCACAGGTAGCCGAGGGAGGGAGAGTCACACCTGGCAGCTGTTTTCAGTGACTCAGCCTTAATCACCTTCTGAGCCTGTCTTTCCATTCTTCTGGCTAAGCAGCATGGGGCTTTAGTGAGCTCTTGGCAGAGCCTGCCTCACTTCCTTTTATTCTGCACAAAATAGGCAGAAAATCCATTGGATCTCCTGCTCCAGGCGAAAAAATGTTTTCTTCTCCCTTTATTTTGACCATTTAAACCCTAAACTCCTCCAGCCCCATCCCTTGGTTGGCTGAAAAATTAGCTGGGTCCTGTGGAATCTAACTACTGCGCATTTCTGTCCCTGGAGGGTCTCGCCGGCATGCGGAGGGGACACTTTTTGTTGCTATGATACAAGGGGAAGAAGGAAGGAACCTCCTGGCTACCACCTTGGACAATGCCCCTGAATTTACCTGGACCACCCTTCCACCAGTAGTGGCTCATGGGTAGGTGGGATTGAGTCAGCAAAACTAAAAAGACCAGTAATCGGTGATGATTTTATGCTGGAACCTTTTTTTTTTTAACACTCGCTTCCTTTTCCCCACTGCGGAAAAAAATAGAAGGTGAAAGCTGCAGCTGGACACAACCCGGTATCTTTTTTATATAGAAAATTATCACTGCCAGTAAAGCAAAATGGTAACTGAGAAGGATAATGTGGAGAGGGGAGGGGGAGGGTAGAGAGGGGTACTGGCTACTGGGTGGGGAGGAGGGAGAGGGAAATGGAGGAAAAAGGTGAATGCAGAGAATGGGGGAGAGGTCCATGCCCTGGGGGAGGCTTTTTTTTTGGGGGGGGGGGGGGAGAGAAGGGGGATTGCAAATCATTCGTTAAATGATCCATTTGTTATTGTGAGTCCTTTGGCACTATGGTCTTAGTGGCATGCATTTCCGTGCCTAAGTATGACCTGGAAATGAGGAAGGCTGAAACCTAATTTCCACCCCTTCCCCAGAAGCGGTTCTGGGACATTATGGGCCATGGAAGACCTGGGGAGTTCCTGGAGCTGGTGATCTGCACAGTTTGAGGGAAAGTGGCTCGTTGTCTGCTTTGAAATGAACTCCTCCAGGATGGCCTTGCTTCACACCATTTCTCGGCTCTTCTGCAATGCCATGGAGCTTTTGCAGTCTGCTTAGTTATTTATTTGAATTATATTCCACCTTTTGGCACTTCAAAGTCAATTACATGCAGGTATTGTAGGTATTTTCCTGTCCCCACGGGCCTCACAATCTGTACCTGAGGCAATGGAGGGTAAAGTGACTTGCAGAGTGAGATTTGAATGCAACCCACTGCTCTAACCTCTAGGTCACTCTTCCACTCCTTGACCCATCTCCTTCATTCTGTAGTGTGGTGAAGAGAGCACTGGATTTTGTGGAGGTGATGAGCAACGTGGGATGTGAAGTGCACAGCTTTGGTCTGACCCCCAAGAAGCAGGCTGATATCTGGCATGAAGGGCAGCGGCTGGTGCTTCACTCACAGGTGTGGCTGGACTGGCATGAGCAACAACTGACTGCCTTCCTGCAGGGGCAAAGAAGCTCCTCGAAGACGCTACGGCAGATCCTGCAGGAGCTGGGGCACAAAAAGGTAACACATGCACCAACCATCTCCTCGTGAGCCTTGGGCTGTGGGCAATTGACGGCCTAAGGACTAGTTGTAGCCACTTACACAGACAAAGCACCCCATTGAGAGCTTTCATGCAGACATGTTCTGCTGGGCCATCCACCTCAAGATGAGCTGCATGTATGTCTTTAAATTGCTGCATGATAAAAGCATGTTGGGGTCATGCTTGGATGAATGGGGCCACATAGGGGGCTGGTTTACAGATAGCCTGCCAAGTACATGAATACTTTAACTGCACAACCTTTGTAGCCACCCAGATAGGTTCCTTTTAAAACTTAGCTAGCATAAAGCATGCACCTTGTGCTAAAAGTGCCTGCATGCTTTGCATCTTGTATTTGTTTGAGCAGCAGGGGGAAATAGCATGTGAACTCTTGAAAATGCTAAGTATTCATGTTGTTTTCATTCTGCTGAGCTAAACACCACCCCAGGAATGCCTTTTTAAACTCCAGCTTAAAGTACGAATGCCATGGAAAGCCACATCTATGTTAAACTGCATGTGCACTGCAGGCACTGTCCTTTTCAAAGGGCACAGTTTACCCAGGTAAATGCAAGGGCAACATCTATATCCCTTCATTGAGCCAGCAGATGATTTTTTGATATGCAGCTGAGTTGCTGGGACCAGAGTGGGAAATGTTGATTCTGAAAATGCAACTATGAGTGCAGCTCAGAATCTCCTCCCCACTGTCGCCAGGGACGTCTGAGCTCTGCTAACACTGCAGGTTTTACTGTTGCTTGTAATGAAGCATTTCGTGATAAGGCGTATCGTTCCAGCTCCTATAGTTCATTGGCGCGTATATATATCTCCTTGCCAGGAGGAGTTAGAACAATTTCTACAGAGCGGATGTGTAAAACTGAGTCTTCACCCTCAGAGGGTGCTGTAGCAACTCCAGTTCCAACATCTGTGCTTTTTTTCCATAAATGTGTGGCATCCCTCATATTTGTGGGAGTTGCGTGCATGCTTTTGGCCATTCTAGAATGGAGGTTTTCACTTGCATGTGTAGGTGTTTTTCTGATCTTCTACAATTGTAGAGGCTTTCACATACATCAATGCATGTTCATACAGTTATGTAGAATGGGAGGTTGGTCATGTCACATATGTGTGTGTCGACTTCCTCACAGTGGAGTCATATTTAGTAAACCTTTTTTTTCCATAGACACAGAATCAGGAATAAAAGCCCTAGTAAATTAGAGTCAATATGGGCTTATATTTGCCTCTAATTTTATAGGATAAATGGACTCCTTTGCCTACTGATTGCATTACCAGTGACTTCACTAGGTTCAGACAGAGGAAGTTTCTTGTTTTCCCATATTGCACACATGTACTTGCACTTACATCCAGTGGGACAAAACCAGGACTAACTACACTGGTCACATGGACATCTGTACCTGTTTTTCTTTTTCATAGTTTGCTTGACTTCTGCTAGACTAGTATTTCAGTTACAATAATTAATTACATGTAAGACTGCACAGCACTTCTGTGATTTTATCGAGTGGATGGAGATTTTCTCATGCATCTTTCTTTGGAGCAGATTGATGTGCTGGAAGCTGACCTCGCCAGTGCAGAGTGGAAGATTCTGGAAAGTGTGCTGCTGGATGGGACACTGGAGGCCGTGCACCAGCTCATCCTGACCATCCACTTGCACTGGCCTGGCTTTGAAGTGGCTGGGAATGACGCCACTGTGGTAAGGTATTGGTACAGCCTCCTGAGAGAACTGGAAACCAGGGGATTCCTGCTCTTCCACAGCTACCAGGACATTCACAAACCACGGCTATTTCTGCACAGGTCTCACTTCAACACCAGCAGCACCTACACCTTGTGTTGGGTCAACACCATGTGGATGTTTTGAAAGGGAATCCTTTTGGAAGTAATGAAATAATAACTACTCAAATGATGATTCAGGTTATGGCTAGGACCTGGTTTGGGGTCAAGAAAGAAGTTGACCGTTTGTCATTACTAGATTTGCACCTTAAATCTGAGTCTTGCATCACATGTGCAGGTCACATGACCAAACCACTACAGATGGGCTGGGACCATACCTTTAGTTAGCTGAGAACTTTTAATGAATTGCTTTCTGTGGATATGCTAATGGTACCTCAACATGTGGACGATCCATTGCCTCAGACATTGCTAAACCTCCTAAAGAAAGCTCATGTTTGCAGAGGGAAAGACAAGTATAGGATAAAGTCTCCCTAAAAGGTCACCATAGGGCTGAATTTAAGGAGATCCCAGCAAAGCTTTTAGTGCAGCTTTTAGCAGGCATAATTTTTATTTTTAATTTTGGTGTGAGTTTTTACCTGGTGCCAAATGTATGTCCTGGGTAAAGCTTGTACTGCTTTTACATTATACAAAAAGGTTAGTGCTGGATTATTACTAATTGTTTTATTTATTGCATAATTCTTCCTTTGCAAATGGTGAAATTGCACATTGCTATTACCAAGCATTTAATATGGTACAAATAAATACAAAAGGAATTCCACATACATACAATATAAATTATGTAGGTTGGATGCTGTTGTGAGTTTTTGAGAGGTTTTTGTTTTTTTTTTTTGTCTCCAATCCTTGAATCTGACCCACAGAGCTTTGGTGCGGCCCCTACGACAGAAATAAAATCTATTCTGAGGTCTGTGAGGTGCTAGAGCAACCATCTTCTCATACACTTTCCAAGTTAAAACTTTGTACAACCCCTAAGGGAGTCCATGTGTGCAGGGCAGAGGATACAAACATGACATCAGGGTTCCCATCTGGCCAGGGCCAATGCTAGCCTTTTTGCTGCCCTGTGCAAAAAATTACTGTGCTGCCCCCCACCCAATGTGTCTGTCACAGGCCCATCAAATAAAGCCCAGCTCCTTCCTGCAATCTATATTTTAAAAAAACTGACAAGTACCCCCATCCCAGAATCCATGGACAGGGAAGGGTATGAGGTACCCTTGGCAAACCTTCAGCCTTGCACACACGCGCCCCTCCCACACACACACACATTTAAATTATGCATTTATAACAAATGTTATATAAAAAAGAACATTCAAAAGTACAGTCTTCTGAGGCAAAAATATTACTTACAACATGCATATGATATTTACATGCAGTGCTGTGGTGCCAACCAGAAAACTCTGCCAAAAAGATACTTGCAACTCCTATGGAGTCAGGCTTTTTGTAAAGCATGCTGGGTGTGGGCTTGGCCCTCAGAAAGCCATGAATAAATGGAATTACCATTACAATATAGTAAACCTCCCATACCAAAACAATCCTAACAACCTTATCTGTGAAAAGGCAACACTGCACACATTACACAAGTCCCTAGAACACCAATAAAGCTCTTATTAGGAAACCAGGCTGCTATAGATCCCTTTACAGAAATTACATGCCAGCAAAATACCTCACCTCGGTCACACATGCAGACCATAGACAGACCCTCACCAAATTCAGAATAAAGAAATCAGAAAGTATAAACAGAAACTGTGCTGAGAAGAACTGAACTGGAACCCACAACAAGCCAGCCTCTACATGCAGAGCAACAATGGAAAAACAGAAACATTACCATTCTTTATAAAACATTAAAAAATAAAATCAAGAAATATAAAACATCAATCATAATAGTAAAATAATTTTCATAAAAAGAATAAATATTATTTTTCCCAACCACTAAAATATTTCAAAACATCTGATGAATAAAAAATCCAATAATTAAAAAAATGTTCTATTCCTCCCCCCCAAAAAATTAAATATTTCAAAAGAGCAGAATCATCAAATAACACCCAACAATTAAAACTAATAAGGATTAAAAATCTTCTGCTCTCCATACCTGGGATCTTCTCATTTCCAGTCACCCTGAGATTGTCATGGATTGGGGGAGGTAGGGCTGCACAAATTTTATCTTCTCTCAAACACACTAACAATTACACATTCATTCTCTCATACATTCCTGCTCCCTCACAGATGTGTGTGTGCATGCGCTCGCGTGCTCGCGAGAGCCTATATGTGATACATGGGCTCTCACAGGCACACAAACACACAGGCTCTCACATAGACACAGGGGTGACTCAATGCAATCTGCCTGAGGCGAGGGAAGGAATGGCGCCTCCCCCCCCACCCCCTCCCTGAGGCATGGCATAGCACAGGATACCTCACTTCCATTATACCCCAGATCACAGACAGACCATAAAGTATAAATAGAATTGTGCAGACAAATAGTGAACTGAAAATTACTAATAGCCAGACTCTATGCAGTGCAACAATGGAAAAACAGATACATCGCCTTTCCTCATAAAACAATAAAATCAGGAAATATAAAAGTCATAACAAAACCATACAAATAAAAAATTAAATATGGCAAGACAGCTGACAAATAAAATAACATTCTAAAATTAAATTCATATAAACATTTTCAAAGTTCCCAAAAACCAATACATTATGTAAAAATAGCAGACACATGAAATAAAATCAATAATAATTAAACTAATAAGGATTAAAAAAATATCCAGCTTTTCATACAAGGGAACCTTTTATTTCCAGTCACTCTGAAATTGGCCTGGAGTAGTGGGGGAATGCGGGGGCCACACAAACTTTGTCCACTCTCCCTCATATACACATACTTTTTAACACTCATATGTTCATTCTCTCACACACACACACACATACTCACACACAAGATCTCTTGCTCACATGCTTTCACACACATGCTCACTCACATACACACACTCATGCTCACATTCTCACACATGCACACTCTCACATTCTCACACATGCACACTCACCCAATCCCTCTTGTTCACCTTTCTTCTCACTCAGACCTAGATTTATCAAAATGCGATAAGTATTGCATGCGATAGCAAAAGGGGTGTGTTTTATGCTAATATTTTCATAAGTGCCATACCTGTTGTATGTCCTGCATACAACCAGTGGGGGACCATTGTTAATGAGAGAGAGAGAGAGAGAGACTGACTAGCCATAATATCCTCTCCCTAGATAGGTATTTGTATTCCTATGGGAGATCCACCTAGTAACTCGAGGTGAGGTTTAGGTATTAGTATAGGGGGTTAGGGGCCACTTTGACATTCAACGTGAGACGTACGAACAGAACAGTGGTCTCTTGTGAAGATTTGATGATCTTCGGAGTGAGGAAATTCATTCCAAGATGATATTTGTGCAAGGTTCTCTCAACCTAGCTTGATGGACTCTCTACCTGGGTAACATCAAGCTAGGTGGAGAGCACATTGCACAAATGCTCCAGCAGCTTCAAACAGGCCTTTCAGGAGACATCACAAAATGCACTAACACCTTACTGCCCTGTAACACAAGCTATCACACAGTTTAACACTACTGAAAAAGGTGTAGTTAAAATCAGCATTAAGTTTGTGCAATAGCACTTCAAAGACTGGCAAGCCCACTCCCATCCCTAACTCCTCCTCTTTTTCAGATTTGCATCGCACCATACGATATGGTGCTGGTGCTATCGTTTGCATTAACGGGACTTTTCGCATGCACTAAGCCCTTAACACATGCAAAAACGCCTTAGTGCATTTTGATAAATGACCCACTCAGTTCTCTTTCCTTCCTTCTCAGCTGCTTTGCTTTCCTTCTCTCCCCTCTTACACTCAGTTACCTCCTCCCCCTTCTCACTCACCCCCCTTACATTCCATTCTCTCTCTCACTTACACCCTCTCCTGCCCTCCAATGCCATTCTCTCTCACTCAAACACCCACTTTCCCTTCCCTTCCACTCCGCCCATTGGGTCTCTTCTTTTTTTTCTGTTCTGTCCGCCGGGTGCAGGAGTCCTGAGGACTTGTCATATCTCTGTCTTTCTGCCTGTGGGATGTGGAATCCCTGCTGGCACATCTTAATTTCAGCTGCTGCCACAGCCTTCTTCCTGCCGGGCCGGGGCCTGGCCCTGCCCCCACGATTACATCATAAATCCATGCCACCGCTGCCACTGTCATCCTGCTCGCAGGGCTGGGAGCCCTGAGAACTCCTTCGAAATTTGCATTTCCTTCCTGTTCGTGGGGCTGGAAATCCAGCGAGCATATCAGGAATTCTTGCCACGGCTTCCGTCATTCTCTTCTTCCTAACTGTGGGGCTGGGGATCCCTGCGGGTATATCATAAATATGGGCCACTGCTGCTGTTTTCGTCCTGCTTGCAGAGTTGGGAGCCCCGCGGGCACATCAGAAATGGCTCGCCGTCTCCCTGGATGTGCCGCCCCATGCAAATGCATGGTATGCCCACCCGGTCGCGCTGGGCCTGCATGGGGCTCCAGGTCATCAGAGACTAAGTGAGCCAGTCATGGTTTTAGCTCTCCATTGTCTGCATCTAGAGCCATCTGATAACTCTACATGATACTTGTATGTTACACACCTGTATTCCTAGAGAGTGGGAATCTAATTGGTAAATGAACAGCCTCTATGATTATCCAACATGGTAGGATAGAACAGTTTGCAGACACAGGTCGTGGCCTATGTCCTTGGTTTTCAGCCTTGTCCTGGAGACAAACCTAACTGGACTGGCCTTCAGGGTAACTGAAAAGAATATATGTGCATATAGTGAAAATCCATTGTATGCAAATCTTTCTTATGCATAGTCATTGTTGCACTCCTGACAACAAAACCAGTTATATGGTCTAGGAGAGGCTTGGAAACATTGGCCTATGTGATTCCTTTGTGTGGGTATCTGTTTTGACTCTCACTATTGAGAGTTCTGGGTTTCATGGTTTTGTTTTCATAGAAAAAGCACTGCAATTACCAAAATATTCTGGGATTCATTTTTCTTTTTAAATACCATATTTTTAATGTGTTGCAGACATACTGAATGTAGACCACCTGCCAACTGGCTCCAAGTCACATAGGTCATTCTGAGCCAGCTCTGATTTGAAAACCAGCGCACATGTTTATTGGACATGATGTTGAAGTTGACTGGTAGCAAGGAAAATGTGTACCGGGGTTTATCTTAAAGTAAAGTAGCTATTTAAGGTACTCACGTGACTTTGAGACAGATGTTATCAATGGAAGGTGCTATAGGCTTTATGACTTAGGGGGAGGGGTTTATTATTGACTTTCAGATGACCTAAATATGGGCTAAACTATTGGGGTTTCTCTAGAAAACCCCAATAGTTTTGCTACTCTTTCATCTATAACGGTAGGGCCAAATAAATTCCTTTATTTTTTTAAATGAGGATTATTTTATGTGTACTGTATTCTTATTCTGTCTTGTTTTCCTTTAAAGAATAGGACCAGCTGGAAATGCTTCATGGTTCATACAGTCCTTGTATCCCTCACCCATCTCTCCACACAGAGAGATAGCAGGGTAGAAATGAATGGATTCTGTCCTCCTGCACGCTAACCTTCAAGCTGCTCTTCCAGTATAAGGCAGAGGCTTTCAAGGACCCACTAAATCTAGGTAGACGAAGCAAGATAAAGGAGCACAATATTTCATTTTGCATTCTAATGTTCTGAAGCACTTTATCCTTAATACTTGAATTACAATGCAAGTGGCCATGATTGAAACTCTTTGCTAAGTCCCTGGTTGATGTTGACCTAGCATCTTTACAAGCTATCAAGGACGTATCAGGATAATGAGAGAAAAGAGTTTGGGAAGAATTTTAATGTCCTACAAGTTGGGGGTCATTTTCCTTTTTATTCCAATCGCTTTCATATACAGGGGCAATAAGTATTGGCAGGGCTTTCTGATTTCCTGTTTTCATAAGGTGAAGGGGAAGAAAAGGCCGAAAGGGTGTCATCCTGAGCTCACTGAACCTGGAAAAAGATAGCGGGAGAATGGAAAGTAAAATGACATTTGAATGAAAAAAAAAAAAAAAGCAAAAAATGAATGTTCACTTGAGTTTGAAAATAATTTGTCGGTTTCTGCTACCTGAGTTCCATCTCTGAAAATTTTCAGGGAATTTGGAATTGCAATGTGGTTGAAGTGGAACCGAAGGACACAGTTTAGAAGTGGGGAGGGAGAGATGCAAGGGAAAAGCTCCACGTGGCAGCATGGCGTGTACCTGGGGAAGGTGTCCAGCAATAAGGAGAACCTTGAGCAGTGCCTGAGGAAGTCTCCCGAGTCGTAAAGAGAGACGGATCAAAGAGAAAGGGGATGTCTGGGGAACTCTTTTTCTAACCAAAATGTACCTTCACCTGAAACACTAGCAAAAAAAAAAAAATGATTTTGTAGTTCACAAACAGAACAAAAGTAGTGATGCATTTTATGCCATGGTCACCAATGGTTAATGGTTGTGCTGGACAAGTAACTGCATGCAAGTTGTTTTTATTCAAGGCCAAGATACATAATGGATAAGTCAGAACAAAGAGTTTGCTCATCTTCTTTAAACATACTGCTTTCTCGATGGAATGACATCACACAGAAACAGTCGGAGGGAAGAATCTCACGAGTACCACACAAGAATGACCCGCAGCCAGGGGGGTGAGCTTAGGAGGGTGCAGGGCCCAGGGCTCTGGACTGCTGAAATGATAGTGCTCAGGCTGGGGTTCCCAGGGCAGTGCAGGGTCCAGGGTGGCAGTGTCCTCCCTCCCCAACACCCAAGCCCAGCCCACAGTAGCTGCATCCTGATTGGCTGGTTTGCTCTTTGAGGGTTCTCATAATAATCCAAAAAGCATGCACACAGGAGAGAGATAACTGGGAAAGGTTTGGTAACACCCTGGTGTGTCAGCACGCAGAATAAGAGGCTGGGGGTAGGGGAAGGAGGGGGACATTTGAAGCTCAAGGTATTAGTCACCCCCCCCGAGAATTTCTTTCAAGGATTCTTCCTCCCATTCCTGTCCCATACTGGGGATGTTAACATTGAGCTGTTTCTTTCTCATCTCTTCAGTTCAGCACACACGAAATTATTGATGAGCTGTCCTGCAGCATTCATTCCCTCTGTGTGTGTGGGGAGGATCCTGACCAGAGATGCTGAGGGAGGCATGCCAGCCTTTTATTTTCTCAGAGTTTTGCTGGTTGAGGTGTCACGGACATTAGTGAGCCGGGCTGAGGAGTCTCCATGGAGACCAGAGACGGAGTGCTGAGCTCTGGCTTTAGAGCCTGATTGGAAAAATGTCATGGGGGGGGGGGGGGGGCGCGGGGAGGAGAGGAGGATGGACCATCTGGGGTCTCATATGTGCCCTCCGCTGGCATCCTCTTGCGCTCCATTAGGAGAAAAACAACAGGAGGCCGGCAGATAAACAGGGAAGCAGCAGCGAGTGCCGCTTCTGTCAGCGCCCTTCGGCTCTGAGGCTGGGCCTGCTGGGAGCAGCGGGGGGGGGGGGCCGGGTCACGTGACTGGCGTTATCTTTCACTACCAGTCTCTTCTCGCAGCCAAGGCTTCGTCTGACTCAAGTAACTGCCTGCAGAAGAAAGCAACAAATAGATATCAAAAGGAAGCCGGCTGAAGTGCCGCTGCAGGGGAAGAAGGCAGAGGAGGAGAAGGTGTTCCGAATCCTTTCTCCGAATCATTTAATTAGGCATGCCCAGGATAAACACAGCGTGCCACCTTCTCCTACAGGCATTTCGCTGTTCAAAGCCTGGCACTGGCCTTCATAAGATGCAATTACTTTGTCTGAATGAAAGAGCCTTCTGCTGCTGCAGGGAATGCAGAGGAATTAAAAGGGAATGTTCATGCTCAAAATTCAGAGCTCTTTATTGTCCATCGAGGTGAAAATGTCCGGGGGAAAGTGCCCACCCTTCTGGAGAGTAAGCCTCCTCGAACACTGTGCAGTGACTGGCTTCAGTCAGGATCTAAATTAAGTTTTACTAACCATACAGTAATCGCATGCCATCATTTCATTCTGCATTCCCTCAACAAACATGGCCAACTCAGCTTCAGTAAGTATCCAAACAATCACGTTTCCCAGGAGTTTATAGGCAAAACCAATGGATATTTTCTTCATCCTCCTTCCAGATGAAGCAGAAAAGAGATAACAGACGAAAGGAAAGGGAGCCAGGTCCTCTGGCGCCTGTCCCCCATGGACTGAGCAGCAACATCTGTGGAAAGATTGGGCTCCCCAGCCACCTCGAAACCCATCAGTAGGCCATGCTAGATCTCATCCCTTTTACTGGGAAAAATAACAAAGGTCTTGAGCATTAGTGATGCCAGCAAACTCCATGTCATAAAGGACAGGCCGAGCCAGTCCTGGTTTTACTCCACTGCATGCTGGGAGATGTAAAAGCCCATGCATTAGCTTGGCCTCCATGGCATAAAATTGCTGGCAACCCTACTGAATCCACCCTAATTGGTTTCTCAACTTGATATTTATTAGTTCAGTCATAACACAGCCAAGTAATGACGCTTGTACAGTAATTAAATGGATGGGCAGTGAATAACAAAAGAGGCACTATAAACAAAGAGGGAAAACGGGTAAAAATTGCTAGTTCATATTAGTCCACAAATTGGACGAGGAACCCAAACCAAAAAATAGAAATTTCTGGAATTTTACAACAAGGGAAAAATTAGGAGTTCAGTGCAATTTTATACCTCACCAAGCAGTGAGCTGAGACGGATCATAGAATATTTGCCTCACATAATGGGACACACCTCTGTGCTTAAAATACAGTCAAAGCAACCAGCCTCTATCCAAATTCAAGGTTAATTTTACAATCAAGGCAGACGGTATAGCCAGACCACTTTCCGGCTGGTCCAAGCTGTTGGCTAGATCAAGAGTATTAGGCGGAGCCAGCAGATATTAACCAACTTCTTATTATATACACCAGGGCGCAGCTAGGTGAGAGCTGCACAGACAGAAAAGATGAAGGACGGGAACAAGAACCAAAAGAGTGTTTAGCACAGAATCTAAACATACCACACATCTAGAGCACCCCCTGCTACATACATCTCAAGCTGCCTAGATGGCAGCTGTTCATCTTGTTCCTTCTTAGACACTGAAAGGTAATGCATCCTGGAGACTGGTGGAAGTGATTCTGGAGGTACTTTTAATATTTCTGACTGATGGAGTCTTTGAAAAATTTATATGGCACAGATTTTTGGGGCCTCACTGAATTCTCCAATAGTTCCAATTTATCATGAATGGGTAAATTGTCCTTTGCTAGTAAATTTAAATTTCTTTCTATTGTCTTCAGTTTGTCATCAAGGCATTCAACAGATTCTTTTTAAGTTGGCAATAACAGTCCCATGGCTTGACATATTGTTTCCCCACGTTACATGTAAATCGATGTGATGCTCTGCGAATGTCAGTATAGAAAAAGCTTTAAATAAATAAATAAATAATAGAAATATTTATGACTTTTTTGAGCTGCCCTGAAATATACTGAATCTGTCCAGAGAGAGAAAGAGTTAGCAATTCCTGCAACAGCTTCCCATATAGTTTCAAAATTAAATTCTTTAGGACACACCAAAACTAATTGAGTAGAGAGGCCTGAGTAACACTTTTCCCCATCAAGGCCAAAACTGGAAAGAATGAAAACATTGAGTTCTGGCAGGTCCGGTTGGTTACCGGTTCTCTCCGCTATTTATATTGCCAACAAGGCACTTCCTGACCCTCTTCAAGCCTCTGACAACTTCTCTAGTGAATCTCAAAAGGATAATCGTTCTCTCCTAGCCTATACCAATGATCTTCCCTCCTGCTACTCCCAGAGCTGCCAGAGCAGTCTACTTATCGCACTGGCCAAATGCAGCAGGGCTGGAGGGACCCATATTTCCGGGCTGAGAGAGACACCAAACCCTTCTCTGATAGGGACTCCAAAAACACTTCTCCGGAGACTACCTTGGCAGAAAACACTGCCCAGGAAACAAAGTGATCTATCAGTCCCATGACCGCAGGAGACTTGGGATCGGAGGGCAACATCCGGGTTCTGCCTTTGTATTTTACCATGCAGCAGGTAATAAATTCTAAAGTCAAACTGAGGCATGGAGTTAAAAGGTATCAGAGTTCAGGCAGCAAGTTACTATAGTCCGTCCCCCGTCTCAGATCCCCCAGGCACCCATTCTATATCCTAATTTTTTAGGGCGATCAGCTGACTTCATTTTAGCAAGGCAGGCAGATCCAGTCATGGTTTTACCTTCATTGACTGCATGGCCTAGCAGGCCTGTTTTCCATAGGAAAATCAAAATTGCATCTCCACACATGCAATAACTCAGCTTGTCCTATTTGACAGTCATCTGGTAATCCTAATATAAGTCAGAGACCGAGGGGCATTTATCAGTTTACTTGTTTTAACTCTGCCTAGCTGAGATTTAATTTTTAGTTACAGCTGAGTCATGAAAATGGTCCCTAAAACTTCTTTGTTTGAAAGAGGAAATGCTTCACAGGAGGGGAGAGGGGTGATAAGGAACAAGGGCTTTACCCCATTGGTGATTTGGGACTTGTTTGAATTTGCTTCCTTTCCCTCACTGGGAAAAAAATGCCGATGATCCCCAGCTGCTTTTTTTTTTTTTTTTAAAGAAAATTACCACTGCTTTCCTTTTGTTTATGGCTTTCATTGCCTTTGTAACATATGTTCTCTCCCAGCGATTAGGGATATGCATTTGTTTCATTCATCTCAGCGGTATGCACGTACCTCGTGGACTTTATAGTACAGGAGTAAAATCGAATAGTATGTGTGTATTTTTAATAACGAGTTATGTGCATGCTATTTGTTTTTTTGTGTGTACTATAAAGTCCACGAGGTACGCATGTACCGCTGAAACAAATGAAACAAATGCACATCCCTACCAGCTATGGGAAATTCCATGGGGCTGGGGAAGGAATAGAGATTTTTACAGTCTTCATTTAACTTTATGGAGAAGAAAATGACCCTATCAGCTGCAAGCCAATGCTGTGCCACTGTCTGGCAATCAGTGCCTCCCTGATGACATCACATCACTTCTAGGAGCTTATCAAACAAGGTTGAAAATCAAACTGGCGAATTGTAAACTTTTGTCTTAGAATCAAGGACTAGTGAGGTATGGTTTATATCACTTTATTTATTTATTTATTTATTTATTTATTTTTATATACCGATGTTCCTGTAAAGAATACATATCGCACCGGTTTACAAGGAACTGAACAGTCGCCTCCAGGGCGGAAATACATTTAAAAAATGATACATTATCTTAAACGATACATTACCTATTCATTCTTGTAGCCAGTAACCAGCGAGAAATCACGAACTAAAGAGATTTATTAGCCAATAGCTGTCTCTTTGAAGTCTAGTGAAAATAGAAATAAGAGACAGAAGTAGAGCCATGGCGTAAGTTGTTACCTGCAGCCTGCTTCTGGCCTGTGGAGAAAAAAAAAAGAAAGAAATTCCTTTGTGCCGAAAATATTTTTCTAGTGAGTTTAACTTGGCAGATAATGACTTATCTGGAGATGAATTTGTTAGTGCAGTTAACCTGAATTCAATCTAAGCTCCGTCTACGTTTGGTTAGGAATAGCTGAGTAATATAATTGTTAGTTAACTTGGTTTTATTTCCAGTTACACACATTTTATTATTATTAGGCAAACTGAGTTATAGGGAATAATCAGAAGAACAGTCGTGATTTTAATTCAGAACAGAGAGGAATGTTTTAAAATTTTCATCTTTGGCGAGAATAGGCTGTTTTTACATGAGTCAAGGTGATCTCCTGGTCAACGTGGAGTGCACAGAAGTCATTCTTGGTTCTTCAAGCATCCAGCAACTGCTTCGTTGCCCAGGGACTGCAGATAAACTCATCTAAAGCATTCAGAAAATGTGTGAAACTGAACTGAGAAATCCCACAGTACTTTCTGGCCAGAATTTCACTGGGAACTTTAGGGACACACTTTTAATTTGATTGAACTGAGAGGTGAATGGGAGTCAGTGGTTTTCTGCTCCTAAGTTGCAAAACACTAATTTTTCTATCCTTCCCTATGATAATGATTTCTTCTTTTACTATAAGGACAGACATGTTTTTGTCTCCTATAAGATGTGAATCTAAATGTGCAGTGTGAAAGTACTGGTTTTGCTTGCATTACTTGTAGTAGTAATTTGTATTCACTCAAGGGCCTCCACTCTAATTCCGGGAGAACTTTCAGCTTTACTTGTATGTTCCACATGCCCCTTCTAAAAGATGCAGCTGAGATGGAGTTATTTATGTTGCCCATGCAGAGGAATCACGGGAAAAATTATTGGTCATCCTAAAATTGGTAACATCGTTCTTCAGTCTAGTCAATGTTGTCAGGGGGAACTGCCAATGCTCTCCCTCTAGTATGGTACTAGTAGTAAGGGTAGGGGTTTACACAGAGATGGTAACTTTAAAACAAGCAGATGGGCACCCATACACGCGCATATGGGTGCCTGAGTGGACATACCCTAGAATTTTAAATCATGCGCGCAATTGCATGTGTATGACTTAAAATAAGCCTACCATGCATAACTGTTTTCCTGATTTTAAGTCATTACTCAAGCGAACGTACTTCGCGTATCTTCTGGAAAGGGGAAAGAGAGGCTAAGCCATATAGATAACTTCAATGCATGGCTCAAAACTTGGTGTAAGGAACAAAGTTTTGGATATTTTGGAGGCTGGTGCAATTTATAGAACAGTAAAAGGCTCTATGTCAAAGATGGCTTACATCTGTCTGTAGCAGGAAAAAAGATCCTAAGAGATAAATTCAAATCCTGTGCCATAAGGCATTTAAACTAGAGGACAGGGTGGCAGAAGGACATTGGAATGTCACCCCCAAATACAAATACAAATGAAATGGGTAAAGGGGATAACAAAAGTCAGCTGATAAGACACCAAACAAGTCCAAGAAAAGCAGTAACCTGAAGGAGAGAAGCTGGAAAGCTACGAGCTCATAGTCTGGGCAATAAAATCCCAGACCTGCAGGCCCTAATGGTGGAGGCGGACTTGGACATTGTTGCTGTTACGGAGACCTGGCTCACGGATTCTGATTGGGATATGGCCATACCGGGCTATAACTTGTTAAGGAAGGACAATTGCAAAGGACATGAGGTAGAGAAGAAGCATTATGGACTGTCCCTAAAGAAAGATGGTAGTGCATCCATTTTTATTGGAGTGGTTTACAACTCAAACGGAAGAACTAGACAGATATATGGTTGAAGACATCCAAAATTTGGAGATTTAATATGCTGGATGTAAACTGGAGAATCCCTTCTGAGGACTCTACCAGAAGTAGAGAGATAGTGGATTCCTGCAAGGGGCTCTTTTCAAACAAATGGTAATGGAACCTACAAGGGAGGGAGCTATACTCGACCTAGTGCTCACTAACGGGGGTAAGGTCTCTAATGTCCAGGTGGGTGCCCACCTCAGTACCAGTGATCATCAAACATTATGCTTTGATATCCCAAATAGGATATGGAGAAGTCACAAAAGACCCGAGTTTTGAACTTCAAAAATACAGACTTTGTTGAAATGGGGACAATACCTGAAGATGGAATTTGAAGACTGGAAGAAAATTAGAGCAGTGGAACAACAGTGGGCCAAACTAAAAGGAGCAATTACAAAGGCAACAAATCTATATGTTAGAAAAGTAAACAAAAACAAGAGAATTAAGAAACCTAACTGGTTCTCAAAGGAGGTGGCTGATAAAATAAAAGTAAAAAGAACAGCATTCAGGAAATATAAAGGATCCCAAAAAAAGGAACACGGGAAGAACAGCTGGTGAAACTGAGGGAGATGAAGAAAGTAATCAAGAAAGCAAAAAGTGAGGTGGAAGAAAGGATTGCCAAAGTGGTAAAGTGAAACTTTTTTGAGATACATCAGAGAAAGGAGAAAGGTCCGTAGTGGTATAGTGAAATTGAAAGGTGAAAAGGATCAGTGTGTGGAGAGAGACGAAGAAAAGGCAGAAATATTAAACAAATATTTCAGTTCGGTGTTCACTAAAGACCCTGGGGAAGGACCATCGCTAGTTAACAAGACTGTGGAAGGGGTGGAGTAGACAAAACTCAGTTTACAGAAGAGAATGTATGGTGCAAGCTTATGGTAGCACCACACACTTGAGTGTATGGGCCTTTTAGTGTGAGCAACACTTAAAATCCAGCCCTAACAACAAATGTCCCTCTAGAATCGGGCATGAACTGTACAAGTGCATACAGAAAGAAGTCAAGCATTTGCTCAGCTCAGTCTACATGACTTTATGACTCGCTGTGAGAAAAACTTTCTGAATTCGGTTACACTAGTTTGGACAAAAGAGTCTGTGCGGAACTGTAGGTAATTTAATAAATGGTAGCAGTTGAAGACCAAAAAGGTCCATTCTATCTGCCCAGCAAGGTGTTTAGTATTGTAACTGTTGCTCTGTGTAGGTTACACCCCTGTGCCTTCTGTTTTGGGTTGAATCTGTTTGACCAGCAAGGCATTCCCACAGGGGTGCAATACCAGCTCAGATCCAAAGGCCAGTAGAGGCCTTCATGTACAACCTTAAGCCACAAATTGTGAGGTTTTGTATATATGGCTCAATGTGCAGTGAGAAAGGAGCTGGAAAAAGCAGAAAAAAAACATTCAGCATATCAGATTCCTGCTTACTCAGAAACAAGCGTCAGCTCCTCATTCCTGTCTCTGAAATAAAAGCAAACTGGAAGTTTGCTTTAGTAAACAATAATTATGAATGCAACCTTACACACACGCATACACTTACATATTTTCATGGCCATAGACAGGCACAGGAACTGCCACTCTTGCACAGAGCTTCTGGGAATGCTGTGTAGGAGGAGAGAGTTCAAGCCCTCAGACCTGTAGAGCAGTGTTTCTCAACCTTTTCTTCTATTGGGACTCACCTGGCAGATAATGCTTTCAGGTGTGACCCACTGAACATTTGACCATCACGGGGCTAAATGTAGACATATAGGAACCTGCACCTCCACCCATCACCAAACAATGGATGAAGAGCAGAATTCGGATATTTCAAATACAACTTGCTATATTTATTTATTTATTTATTTTTATTTAACACTTTTCTATACCGACCTTCATGAAAAATTCACATCAAATCGGTTTACATATAACAAGGGGGATAACATTGATCAACCATTTAACAAGAAGCGAAAGTTACATATAACAAGATATATATAAAAAAAAGATATTCTGATTCTGCTGCTATCTCAAGAACAGAAACACAAACACCCTTACTACCAGGTGCATTGTAAAATACAAAACCTGAAAAAAAAACCCCAATCAGCACATGTGTAGAAAACTTTCCATACCATTGCAAAACTAATTCCAAGAATTTCCTATGAAAAGGCAGCAATGCAGCACCAATGCATGTCCTATTGAGAATGAGAAAACGTAACAAATAAGACTGATACAAATCCCTACCTATTGGTAAAATACCTCACAGATCCAGCCTTCTCCAAATACAGAATAAAAGACCACAAATTACAAATGTGGAGACAAAAACTGGAATGGAAACCTCAAAAAGCCACTCTGCATGCAATGCAAAACCGGAGAGCTAGAAACAGAAATACATATCCTCCTACACTAAGCAGAGCACTAAAACAGAAGAAAAGCACATTCCCAAAACTGACATCTTATGTCTCTTGCACCCCATCACTCCCCCTGCATGCCTCCATCATTCTTCACTTCTCTCAATTACTCCCTTTCAATCATCTGCTCACACTCACATCCTTTCCCAGTATTCCTGACCCTGTCCCATATCCTTTTCCCTGTGCTCCCTCTCTCCTCTGCTTGACTCCCCCTCCCTGCCCAGATATCCTGACCCTTATTTCCCACCCCTTCCTGCTCAGCAGCCCACCCTTTCCCTCTCCCTTCCACCTCTATCTGCTCAGCATCTTCAGCTTCTTTTCCCCACCCCCCACAGGGTAAGGAGATCAGCATCAGCATCACTCCCAGTCTCAGCAGGGGAAGATAAAGTTTGTGTCCCATAGGCCCAGAACAGCAGGAGCTGGCAATGTCTCCTCTGATCTGGGTGAAAGAAGCAGCCTCCCACTGGGCCAGAAAGAAGAGAAGGAAGTGAGAGTAACCTCCCATCATACGCAATGTAAGAGAAGTCAACCAACTCCCACCCGGGCTGATAAGGCAGCCACCTGCTGGCCCTGCGACACACCTCCCAGGGCCTCACAACACGCCAGTGTGTCCTGACCCACTTACTGAGAACCACTGCTGTAGAGAATCATTGCTCTAATAAAGAATGACTCCGTGCTGTTCTGAAAAGCCTCTAATTCATCCAAAAAAGGTGAACTCTCTAAAATCTGTATTCTAACTATAATAATTCTGATTTTGGCAGTTAACAAAAACACAGCACAGCATATTTCTTTGCTTTCTCAAATTATAAAATGTAAGTTGTCACTAAGAAGTGGAGTAAGAAAGATTTTATTTCTACTGCACAAAGTGTTACCAGCGTGAATCTAGGGTTGCCAATTGGCTCCAGATTTTCAGGACAGGTTGATCCAGTCCTGGTTTTACTCACCTGCATGCAGATACTTATAGTCTTGCTTTTCTTAGGGAATGCAATAGAGAAATCAGAACAAGTCCCAGCATGCAATGGGATAAACCCAGGACTGGTTCAACCTGTCCTGAAAAGCTGGAGCCAGTTGGCAACCCTACATGAATCTGGTCATCAAAAAGATCAGATGATATAACTTATGTCTCACCCAATGTTCTCCATAACCAAGGATACTATCGCCATCATCACCCAGTTAGCAGGTTCAGCACTGATGGGAAAGGTGGCAGCTGATCTCCTCCCTACAGGCAGTGGCTGTCCTTTCAGGGCAGGATTTGGCAAATGGACAGAGAAAGCAATGTATAATGGAGGTCTCAGCACTGCTGTGTTGTTCTGAATTTTGTCCTGTTACTGCATAGAAAAAATGCATTGGACTTGAGCAGTAATAAAAACGAAAAAGAAAAACTGTATGGCATTAAGGGTTTGTTTTTCTAAAGTGTTTCTTCCATTCTGTGTCTATAGGGGAAAAGCTTAGTAAATCAGGCTCTCAACCAGGTATGATTTTAAGCTCTAGCACAGCAACTGGACTGTGAGGGAAGCAACAACTTGCAGGGTCATGGAGCTCAGCAGGGTAAAGAAGCAGAATAAGAGATGATGTGAAATACAAACTTACGGGCCGATTCAGTAAAGTCTGCGGGAGAGTGGGCGAATGCCCGCTCTCCTGGCGCGCGCGATTCAGTATTTAAATTAGGTCCGGCGGTAGATACGGGTAAAAGGAGGCGCTAGGGACACTAGCGCGTCCCTAGCGCCTCCTTTTTGACAGGAACGGCAGCTGTCAGCAGGTTTGACAGCTGACGCTCAATTTTGCCGGCGTCAGTTCTCGAGCCCGCTGACAGCCACGGGCTCGGAAACCGGACGCCGGCAAAATTGAACGTCCGGTTTTCGGCCCGACAGCCGTGGGCCGAATTCAAATTTTTTTTTTTTTACTCTTCGGGACCTTCAACTTAATATCGCTATGATATTAAGTCAGTTTTTACTGCTTTTCTGTGCACTTTCCCGGTGCCGGAAGAAAGGTCGGCGCTAATTTCTGAAAGTAAAATGTGCGGCTTGGCTGCACATTTTACTTTCTGTATCCCGCGCGCATACCTAATAGGGCCATCAACATGCATTTGTTGGACGCGCGTTTTCCTCCCCTTACTAAATAAGGAGTAAGGGAAAACGCGCGTCCAATAGCAGGCTAACAGTGTGCTCCGTCGGAGCGCACTGTACTGTATCGGCCTGTTACTTAGCAGGGTCAGTCGGGGCAGGCAAAGCCAGGCTTGGCTTTACATGCAAGACTGGAACAACCTATCCCCTTTGACAAGTCACTAGCTGGTCACCCCAAACTTGCTCCATTTATAATGCACTTTAAACTTGCTTCCTTGTGCAGCTTTGGATATATGGCCTGTGTCCCACAAATAATAAGAGCAACAACAGTAAAAGCTTCCCGGCATAGGACACATTAACACCTTGCTCTGTTTACTTCATTGTCCCTACATATGTACAATTCTCTGGTCTATCTGTCTCTTTTGGGATGCCTCCAGCGTTCATCTATGTCCTGGTAATTGTTAATGGTTGACAGGCAAACCTCCATTCACTACAGCCTGCTCTATGACTACTTTACTAAAATCTGTTACAGTCCACAGACTCCTCTGCAGCAGCGGTTTCAAATTATGGGTCTCGATGCATTAGTAGGTCCCAGAAAATTTTGAGAAGGGTCATGTAAGGTCAATGCAGCAGCGCTGTGGCCATTCAAGCAGGAAAATGAAAACCGCAAAGCAGGGAAACAGGACAGCAGTTTGGCAAAATTGGCAATGGTATTATTACTACAACACACCTAGTAAATGGAGGCAGAGGACAATAAAATGAGATACCCAAGGTCACAGAGGCAGTGCCAGAAGGGATTTGCACTTGAGTCACGGTTCTCTTGCTTTGTAGTCAAAAGCTTTGAATAGTAACTTGCAGCCTTGAAGAACAATACAGAGCTGAATCTGAAGCTAGGAGGAATAAATCCTCAGACTTGCTGCCCTCTGCCAGCCAGTGTCGCACTTGCACAGCTGACGACTGACCATTTTTTGGGGGGAGATGTGTGGCCATTCCTAGTGCTAGAACTCACATCCCCAATGCACGGTATAACTTTTAAGACCTGCTTCTTTCAGCTGTCATACCTGCAGGTGACAAAATGCACCGGCTGGGGGAGTGTCAGAAAAGCCAAGCCTCGCCCGAGGTCTCCCTTCAGCAAATTGGGTTATTGGCCCACCGACTCACAAGCACGCTTCATTATGGTGCTACATACACAGCCTACGCAGGCAAAAAAATCCCTTTTAACCAAAGTGGCCTTCCGGCGCGTTGCGGGTGGGGCTTAATTGTGAGACTGTTTTAATAAGCCCCACACTCTACCCAGGGAATAGCCCCTTCTTAGGGGTGACAAGTACAGGCTGAGGCAGGACAGGAAGTTCTCCAGCAGTGCATCGCACTCTCTCTCTCTCTCTCTCTTTTCTCACTGTTTCCCCTCCAGCCCTGGCTCCTCGCGGGGCCCTGCAGCGCGCTAGAGCAGAGCAGCACGCCTAGGTGGGGCAGTCTCTCCGGGCTCTTTGCAAAAGTGAAGGGGACAAGACCAACTCCTAGAATGGGGAATCAGAGTAGGAGAGGGCCAGCGTTTCTAGACAGCTGTTGGAAAGGTAGTATAAAGTTGCCAAGACTATAATATGTTACCAAATAGTTATTATTTTACTTTATTTTATAGGATAATAAGCATTTCTGACACTTTGTTTTACTTGAAAACCTTTACCCTCTGTACATTTCTCTCTTGGTACGTTCCCCGTTGTTTACACCCTTTACGGAGTTCTTTGGGGTGTAGTTCCTGATTTTGCGTCTTCTGGCATACGCAAATTGCGTGTAGTTTGACGGGCAGGTCCTAAAAGCCAATCAGTAGGAGGCCAACCCCGGGAGTTAGCCAATCAGCATCCAGCCCGGCGCCCCTCGAGCGGCGGGACCTGCCGCGGGCCAACTAAGTTTCTTAGTTGAGGGAGGGGAGAAAGACTCCATCGAGGAATGGCGGCCGGTAGGGGCAGGAAGTCGTGTTGCAGCCGCTGAGTTGAGCGCTGCAGGTGCTCCTGCTTCCTGGAGGGCCGGAGTAGCAGGAGAAGCAGGCCCCCTCCCCGGGGGCGAGGCGCAGACTGAGGTCTCGGGGCAGCTGACGGACAGCGGTGAGGGGGGGGGGGGAAACGAGGCGGAAGCTGGGGTGGGACAGGCCCTGCCACATAGTGAGCTAGCGCTGGGCCGTAGCAGCCGGCCTCGCCCCATTCTTGCCAAATTCTGGGCCTGGGGCCCGGAAATCGCCTCCTGAAATGTTTGACAGGGGGACCGGGCATAAATTCTCTTTAAAAGTCTGAGGCGTGTTCCGGCCGCCGCAGCCTGCACCTCCAGAGGACGCGCGGGAGTGAAAAACCTTCCATTTCCCGTTGAGGTAGTAAATGTGAGCTGGAGAGGGGCAGGCTGACAGGAGGTGGCTGCACGGCCGAACGCTTTCAGTGCTCAGTTTCTCGGCAGGGGTTGATCGTAATTTCTTCGGTTTCTGCGTTTTGGATCCCTAAATGAGGAAGAGATTGTTCTTTCCTCTCAGCTTGCCGAGGATGGGCAGAAGTGTCAGCATGAGCAGCTGCCTCGGCGAATCTAATCCGTTTTTATAGAATTCTGCTTGGCAGAAGCATTCGGTCTACTTGACTGGGGCGGGCCTTTTGGTGTCAAAATTTAGTGATGCCTCAAGTTAGATATCTATGTTTATGTATTCGATTTAGTCTGTTTGGTATTCTCTCATGATTATCAAATATTTCATGACAATACTATCTTAACGTGTTAGAGAATGATCCAGTGATAATTGTTCGGCAACATATGCGGGCTATATAGCTAGGGCTTCCAGACAACCGGGTTTTCCTCAACATCTTCAAGCTTAATGTGTCCAGGTGCGTTTTAGTAGTTTACAAGAGTTTGCTGTTTTTCTCCACCAGCTCCAATCTGCTGTCCCTGTGCACTGTACACTCTTCCCTCCGCCATACCAATATACTTCTTTCACTCTGTTCTCTCTTCCTGCCCCTTAGCTGCTGCTCACTCCACTCCTTATGCTACCATTCCTGTACTCCTGGGTGCTGTCACTTTGTCCTCAGACTGCTGATTCATTTCAAAACACTTCAGTATCTGCTCCTGCCACCACTTTCTTCTCCCATTTTTCTTCCCCTGCCCTGGTAATATCACACTCTCCTTTGTCCCTCACTATTGTCCACCAAGGGGCTGATGTAACAAAACCTGTGCTAAAATTGGAGTTACGTTTTAGCATGGGTTTTACTTAACATGCATCCCTCATAGGATGCAAATTGAGCAGAAGTGTAAAAAAAAAAAAGGCACACTAAATGTGAGTTAACCTGAACAATCAGCACTAATACAGAAAAGTGCTTTAAAATAAGAGTAAAAAGGTAGGTGCTTGAAGTTGGAAGGAGTGTGACCAAAATGAGTGTCTATGCAAGATTGGCATTGGGTATCCCAACCTGGGCATAGTCTCACATGTGAGGGCATTTGGGCAAGGCATGCCAAGTAAAATCAAAGGGTATTTGCTGTAGGGTGGGCACCTACAGCAGAAGAGTTATGCACTTTGGTACTGAGTATCCCTAATAGCTGTAGATGCCCATTCCAGAGAGCTTATCCTTTGATTTCACTTGGCATGCCTTGCCCAAATGGCATGCAAGATTGTGCCCAAGTTGGAATGCCTAGTGCCAGTCTTGCATGCAAGGCCATTTTGGTCACACTCCTTCCAACATCAAGCAGTTACCTCTGTGCACCTGTAACTCTCCTGTTTGGGGGCCATGATCTATTGCTGTGCCCAAGTAGTAGTGTCTGTCTGTTTCTTTCACAGCAACAGAATACATTTGGCCACCATTAATGTGAGTTTACTCTACCTCAGACCAAAATGGAGTTACATTTCCACCATAACCTCTCTGGGGTTTGTACCTACAACTGAACAAAATATAAGCTTTCTGGGGCAGGCACCTTCAGCTGAATAGTATGCACTTTGGTGTGATGCATCCTGACTTTGGCATACTTCCCAGAGAGCTTACACATTGTTCAGGTGTAGGTTCTAGCCTCAGGGAAATTATGTGGGAAATTTAAGCTCTTCCTGGATCTGAGGTGGACAACATTGGCCACCAGAAATGAGTTAACTTCTAGGTCTGAGATGGAGTAAATTTTGCAATGTAAGCCCTCTGAGCCAGGTTTTCTTTGTTATCCTGGTCAGCACATGCTAAAGTGTGTACTCTTCAGCTTTTGGTACTCACCCAGACAGCCTATGTTTTGTTCATCTAGTTGTAAGTGCCTTCCCCAGAGAGCTTATTGCCATTCCTTATCAAAATGGACTTAAATGAGAAAATCTGCTCACAAGTTGAGATACACCCCACCAATTTCATATGCAATGCCATTTTGGCAAGAAATGGCAAGTACATCTGGCCCTATCATTTTGTTTTTGCCAACTACTGCAACATTGACAAAATAACGTTTTAGTTTGGAAAGCCCTGGTTTTATTCAGTTATGCTATTCCGTTCTCAAGGGCAGCAAACCGGGTTTATTTTCAGAGTAATCAAAATATGCAAATGAACCTACTTCTTTGACCAAGACTATGAGAATATTTATTGTATACACTTAGAAACACAGGTCTTTCTGTGGCCCTTAAGAATCAAGAACTTCAGTTTCTTCTCCTCTGCAAAATAGTTGAAACCATTTGGAAATGTTGTAGTTTTAACAATACAGACTATTTAAATATTTAAAAAAAATTGATGTTAGCTAATTGGGGGGTCTCCTGTTCTTATTGTGGTCTTATTCCTAGATTCCTTTTTGTTTTTCACAAGTTATTTTTATATTGCACCTTTTTGAAGTTAAAGTAGTTTTCTTTAACTGGCTCTTCTCATTTCTGTCTCCATTCTTAACACTAGTGTATTCTTGCTTTATATGGATCATTCTGTTGGCTGTCTGGGAGTTGTTACAGAGATCAACACTAGAGGGTCCCAATTTTATACTGATTTGTCACGATGGGTTTGGCTAAGTAGGAGGAGGCTTAAAAAATGTTAATGTTAATGGAATTCATCAAATCAGCATAAAATGGAATCTTAAATTTGTTATATTAATCACAAAACAGGTTATCTAAAATATTGATTAGGAGTTGTGCTGTAAAAGCTACTGGGTGGTGGCCTTGGGCAAAATCTTTTGAAAGTAAGACCAGCGTTCTGTTGACGTTTACTAGGAAGTTGCCAGGGAATGAGACTTTTTTTTGAGGGGGGTGTAGGATTTGCAAGTTTGATAAATTCCTCCATGACTTGCAGGGATGAAATTACTAGCCACATATGCTCCTGCCACAGTACCCCCACTAAACAGCAAATTTTAACTTGGCGATGTTGAGTAGCTACGTTGTACACGGAATTTGAAAAATCTACCTGTTCTCTCATCTGGAACAATCTGGGAGGGGCGAGAGGGAAGGGAAGGTGAAGGGGATAGAGGACTGCACCTGGGTGGAGAATGGAGGACATGGGAGAGAGTGAGATGGAGGATATGCCCTCACTAGATAAGAAATGTACTTACTATGTATCCTACTGCCCTTACTACTTAAACAGTACTTTTATTTATTTATTTATTTTTTATCAGC
The DNA here is from genome assembly GCF_901001135.1 of Rhinatrema bivittatum. Taxonomy (NCBI): domain Eukaryota; kingdom Metazoa; phylum Chordata; class Amphibia; order Gymnophiona; family Rhinatrematidae; genus Rhinatrema; species Rhinatrema bivittatum. Next base: position 87,681,975 of record NC_042625.1, read on the forward strand.
TTGCATAGAGAAGCTATATTGGTAAATTTTGCTATGAGAATACCTTGCTTTTTTGAATGGCTTTTTTTTTTTTTTTAATCTGAATTTGATTTCATGCCTCTTAGAGCACACCATCAAGACAAGGTACTGACTATAAAATCAACACATCACACACAAATCATAAAATATAACATTTCATTACAAAGCTTAAAATCCCCCACCAAACCTCAGCCTGCCTCTTTCATTCATTCTTCTTCTCTGTAAGTTTACTCATAGCCTCACTCATGAGTAATTAACCACAAGTTTTAACTACTTTTCTAATTTCTTCCAGCAATTTTGCCCACAAAGTGGGCCCAGAATAGCTGAAGGCTGTGTCAGAACCAACTTAAAATCCTTTAAAGAAGGAATCTCTAGCAACCCCTGCTGGGAAAATCTCAGATCCCACGCAGGCCTATACCAGCATGTCCAGGAAGGCTGTAGTGCACACATTTTAAAAACCAACATTAGGACTTTGAAATGCATTCTTGCCTCAACCAGCAACCAATGCAGATCTTGCAAAATTGGGATTATATGATCACATTTTAATGCTTCATATGTGTTGCAGCTGTAAATACTGCACTTATGCCTGACAATTGCTGATGTGAGTAATCGCAATAATCGAGCCTACTAGAGAGTTTGTATAACTAATTAAGCCCTTTGGTGCCAAATAACTCAATTGCTTAATCATGCTCAAGTTATAAAAAGATGTCTTTACCACCAAAGGTATTTGCAACTTCTTAGTTAACCTATTATCAATCTTAAGCCCTAAACTAAAATCTTTCTGCACAATTTTTATTCCTGTTACCACAGGGCTATTAGAACTCTATCCCAGAAATTAATCCCTAATGTCTAAAGTCAGTGTTTCCCAACCTTTTCAAGCCCAAGGCATAGCAATGTTAACAAAAATGCTGCGTGGTACGCTAACCTCCATAGGATAGGCAGCACGAGCATGGAGAGGACTCGTATGGTCAAAAGCAGATCTGGGGAAGCATTGAAAGTACCTACAGTACCTGAATGTAATCCGCTTTGAAATGCTGAAAAGCGGATTATGAATCTAATAAAGCCCCACTAGTCTTTCAGAATTTAAAACAAAAGGAGAGAGGGGGCAGAAACACACATGAACTAATTCCCTCTACATACAAGTGCAAGGGAAGGGAGAAGTTGGTGTGGGGTGGGCAGCCACAGTGGTCAGTTACTTTAGCTGCTGCATGTGGCTGTCAGAGCTCCTCCACAGCTGCAGCTCCCAGCAAGACTCATTCAGTGCATGCTTTCCCTTTCTCACTCAGCCTGGGAAGAAGACAGAAGGAAGGTGAGGAGGTGATGTTTGCACTGTGTGCACTGCACAGAGCAAGGCTAGGTTGTGCATACCCTGCCTGCTGCCCATTAATTACATTCCAGGGCTCATGGTGTAGCTGGGATTGCACATGCTCTCAGAAAGGAGCGCCTACATAGTAAAGAGCATTGCTGGTGATTCTTGTTGGGAGGCGCTGCTCTGGATCTTCGTATCAGGCAGTGGTGACTTTTCTGTGGCACACCAGTGTACCACAGCCCAATGCTGGGAGACACTGGTCTAATTCTCTTCTCTGGATTATGCTGCAACCAGTTTACTTAACTCAGGCAACCATTCAGAAAAAATAGGCGTTCACAGCTTATGTGCTTCTTAGTGTTCACCATATGCTATTTTCACATTCTGCCAAGAGATATTTTATGACATGAATTATGAATTTTTACAAAGGTGGTCTGTCTTTGAATATTAGAGAGAGGCAGATCATTAGAGCTGTGGGTGTGAATTTTATCCCTCAATCCATGACTTAGCTATGGCATTAACTGCAAATACCCCTGATAAATTTTTATTCCTATTTCTAATAAATCTGTAATTGGTTTTAAGGATGGCGAGACTAATGGGATGGGATGCTTTCAGAACTTGCTGCTCTGTCTGCTTTTCTATGAGTTACTTTTCAGCTTGTTCAGTGAGTTGGCAGGATCCTGTTTTGCATTCCAAATTAAATTCTCATTCATTCTAGCAGCTGCCAGTCTAGTTCTGTGCTTAATAACTGCTGCTGCTGCCCAGCATCTTGTCCAGTTTAACCTTGAGACTGAACAGTAAGGAAATGCAATAGTTCTTCTACTTCCCCCTTGTAGGCTAAACAAAAGTGAGCAGTAAATCTATTTTAAGAAGTGTTGTGTCATTGTCGTTAAGGATTTTTGGGTGACTGAAGTGACATCCATTTTGAGGGCCATGCATCATGTGCAGTGTTTTTAAAACTCAGCGTTAGAAAACCTTACAAAGGCACCTTGCTGAAATTTCATAGCTTGTGGCAGTGAAGTGTATGCCTTAAGCATATGAGAGTGTGCCGTGATTACTTGTACTGTTCTGTGGACACACTGGTGGTTGAAAAGCTGTACCATTGAAAGTGGACTTGGTTACCTTTTAGAATACATCAAAACGCACTTACATTTTCTTTCTTCTATAGATTTTGCTGAAAGTGAAGAACTGTCCCTTTTTAAAGCAGTAGAAAGAGTCAATGCTATACCTATCACTACTGCCCAGGTGCCCATTAGAATACATTACTTATTAGTAATCCATCATTCTCTGAAAGAGTATAAATACTAGATGAAACAAATGGCAACACTAGCTTTTGGCCAAATACAAAATCAGTATGTTCCAAGCAGATTATTGTATGCTTACTATATGCAGTCATGACAAAGTGAGGGTTCGCTAGAAAAAAAAAGTAAGGTGCCTAGGACACCTGATTAATTCTATATCAAATAGGTAGAAAATGAGGGAAAACCAAACACAAGTGTTAGAAGAATTAGGTGACCACTGGCAATTGGAGCTAAGGCAACATAAACTCCCAAAAATTCATATCTTAAAGAAATGCAATTTTAAAATTTTGCATCATTGGTACATAGCGTAAAAAGGTTTAACCTAGGGATGGCCAAAGCAGACCCATGTTTGAAAGGTAAACTGGATCAAGGTACATTGGTACATAAGTTCATGTTATGTCATAAGATACAACGTTTTTGGGGAAAGGTTCTTAACGTAATTGAGAATATTGCATGTTCACTACCCATCCTTTCTAATCTGTTGGGATCCCCCAGGCATGGAAAAAATCTTAAAGGCTCAAATAAACTTATACATCTTGCCTTATTGAAATCCACCTCAAGTTATTGGATAATGACTCTATATTTTAGTCTTAAGGCTACATTTAGATGACTGATTATATGCAAATGGAAAGGCTCCATGTTAATTTAGTCATTGGATAAGTGGTAAAAGAATATGCAATAGTTGGAGAAAACATTTCTATTCTGTAATGTTTGTCAAAAACAAATCTGATAGTAATGGGCTATTCTGTAATGTGGCAACAGAATCAAATTATGTGGCTGCATAGTTCTGAGTAACATGGGCGTGTGCCTGGTTGTGAGAGAATGCCATGAATGGAATTAATAAATGTAGTTCAGTTCTCATGTACATAAAAATAGTATGTGAAAATTGCCTGAAATGTTAACTACTGTTGAAGAAGATGTACAAAATTGATGAATGTTTTCTTTTAAACTGTAGTGGCTTTTGTTTTATCTTGATGATGATGATGATTTAAAAAAAGCATAACTTATATAACAAGGACACCATATAGCATTTTGTGCAAGGCCAACAAGTAGTCTTAACCCTGTTGCATACATGGAGCTGTAGTTCTGCTTCTGTGAGGGAAATCAGAACATCATCTCCATACATGCAGTGGGTAACATGGGGTCTGGATCATCTTGCCTCCTTGAATGTGGTGCACCCTACTTATAGATCAATGTAGTTTTTGCCCTTTTGTAGCAGTCTCTTTAATGTAGCGTGTATTTCTTTTCTCCTCTAAATTATAATACTAGGGCTTTGTGTATTTGTTGTGTCACATCTGCGCATGCGTGATATAATGAACTCACCTGGAGCAGTAGGCAGGACTATAGAGAGCATGGGGCAAGTTTGCATTCCATGGGGCTAGTCAGTGTATTGGCAGCAGCAGGACACCTGCAGCAGGCAACTGCTGTCCCCTAGAACCCTGCAGCACTTCCTGTATACAGAAGGGGGAGGGGAGTAAGGCAAAATGGGCAGCTCAGCACAAGAGTGGAGCTGCAGCCCTGCCCTGTCTCATCTCCCCATACTCTGAGTGGCAGCTGTGGGGGTGGGACCTCACCTGAGTGCACGCACCCTAACTGCTGCTCTGTGGCTCTTCCTCCACCCCCCTCTCTCTGCTGTGATTGGAGGCTGTGGAGAGAGGGGTGGGGGCCATAGCTCAGGTCCCCCCCCCCCCGGCAGTAGTTTCCTGCACATCTCAGGAATGCCTCAGAGGGGAGAGAGTGGCACAGAGGAGGCAAAAAGGAAGGGATGAGAGGACAATAGGGAGGGGATACAGGGATTGGAGGAGGGAGAGAGGAGGCACAGGGAATGGAGAGAAAAAGATTAAGGCATAAGAGCTGGAAGGAGAGAGGCACAGAAGGTGTTGCAGGGGCTGGAGGAATGAGTCAATAGGGTACAGGAGATGTTGGAGGAAGAGAGTTGGTGCATGGGGAAAGGAGAAAAAGAGGACACATGCACCCCTAGCCCATATAACCACCCTTGCACCCCCACTCCCTCTTCCCACACAATTCCTACCTGCCCAGCCACTCCCTGATACGCACCATTAACTCACACCAGCCCCATTTCATATACACATAACCCATCCTTGTACATACCTGGGGAGAGGAGAGAGTGTATATACAGCCACCCAGTCACTCCTTCCCCAGACATGCACTCACACAAACCTCTATGCTTTCACCCCCCTCACAGGGGGACGGGGGAGTCTGTAGAGATTGCATCCACCAACACACACAGCATAGGTCATTTTCTTGTTTTCCTTATTGCCCTCTATACCGCTCCACCCCCAACAACACGCAGTTAAATGTTTTAAAGTTGAAAAGCAGTGGGCTGTGTTCTCAAATAATTTATAGTGTGTTTGCAGCTGTCTGAAATCTCAGTTCATGCATGCTAATCATAATCTACCTCGCACCTCTGTGTATGTTATTAACCTGAAGACTGATGGATAACAGTTGGAATCTTCTATTTCTGGCTCTTCATGTATCATTCTGCACTGCTGGGCTTTCTTCTTGCACCAGCAGGTGGAGACAAATATTCTACACTGCCTGTCTGGTCAGGTTATTTCCCCCCTGAGGCTTTGTGTATATTAGTCAAGTTACTTTAACGTTAAACCAAGAAAAGAAAAAAAAAAAGAATTCCAGGATATTTTTCTGTGTCCCTTGTGTGAGTGGTAATTCCAGAACTATCATGGAGTGTGTTTTTTGTTTTTTTTTTATCCATCCAGCTATAGAACAAGAGGAGGAGCAGGGGGAGCCCCTAAGCCAGGGCCACCCAAACCTGTCCTGGGGACCCCACAGGGGTTCAGGAAATCCACCATGAATGTGCACATAATGGAGGCAGTGCATGCAGGTTTCTCCTGCATATTCATGGTGGATATCCTGAAAACCCGACTGGCTGTGGGGTCCCCAGGACAGGTTTGGGAAGCCCCACCAAAAGCAAAAGATAGCTTCTTGCAGATTAGCCTCCAAATCTGTAGGCTTCCCAAGGATGAAATGTTGTCTCTCTTCTATCCTATAGGGAGCTACTTTGGCAACTGGTGTTTGTAAAGGATCAGAAAAAAGCAGTGCCATGGGAAGGGTTTTCAAAGAAATTAAACAAATGTGTTAAACTAATTTAAAATAAAGTAGGAGCTGAAAAGAGATCAACAGCAAACATTGACAACTGTAAGGAAATATCAAGTATTGAACTGGCTGTTGATTAGTAATCTGGTTGGGGGAGCGGCTTCTGTTATTTGCTGTCCTTAGCTTACTTAGCAGTGGCCCCCAATCCTCTGGAAGATGTTTGCTGCTCTCTCTGGAACTTCGCCCTGTCCAGAAGAAATGTACGTGGTAAGAGGGGTGGATATGATGGGCAAAGAAGGGTGAAATGGGACCATGGGATGAAAGGAATTGTGGAAGGGGTGGGTGCAGCAGAATAGTTGGGGGTCAATTTCCCAATTCTTCTCCCTGCCCCTCCCCCCCATAGCATCAAGAGAAAATCGGTGATGAGTGGAGAGTTGAGAATATGACTCGGCTGATTCTCCTGCTTTCTCAGGACTGTAATTATACTCTACAATGCAGAGTTGAAAATTTCCTTATGTGCTAACATTTTATTTTTTAATTTTGTCAAAACTTTGCTAAAAGAACTCTCGGTTGTTTGCACTCCTGTGAGGCAAATCTGTGTTTTAAATATTGATAAAACCATTTTTTTTTTAACTTTCAGATGGTTGCTGTTGCCTTTTCACGTCAACCCATTTGGCGTGTATAATGTAATACAACAGTGCAAGCCCTAGTGTGCCATAGTCACAGTAGGACATGACTGAAATTATACATAGATGGGCAAGGTCACCACTATATGCAGTGAAGCTAAACATCTACTTTAACTGTCTGTAGAGGGTCTTATGAAATTGATGGAAGAGGATCTTTTTTTTTTTTTTTTTTTTTTAGTAAGATCAAAATAATTGTACCATTGCACACGCTTTCAAAATTTTGTTAGCTGAAAGTAAAATTGACTATCCTGGACAGTTTTTAGTTTAATTTTATCAACAAAGTATACTGTGAAATGTGAGCACCAAGGAGTAAGCTTGGTGCTTCTCTCATTTATCCTTTCATCTTTGGGCCAGATGTGCTGATGCAGATGAGCTGGACCAGTTGCAAAACCATTTGGGTGACCACCATCTACTCATTAAACTGCAGCTGTTTCTAAACACCTAGGCTCAATGCCAGTTAAGAATTGTTACAAAAGGATGCTAGATGCCTGAAACTTTGTCAAAAGCAAATTTAAAATATTAATATGAAATGTAAACATTTGAGTAGGAATGTGTACAGATAATTACGTATGTGTTTAAGTGAATTAAGTTAAGGTCCTTCATTTTCAGTTTAAACCAATTTTTCTTTTCATGGTTATTTATATTCCTGGATTTTTCCGAACATGCCAATCTGTTTAAATCTATTTTTCACCTTAATTTTAGGCTGAGTAAAGAGCAGCTTCAGAACTGCTGATTCAGCATTTCAAGGCCTTTAACCATTGCTAGTAGCCAGTCAAGCCGTTTTTAAACGCAGCTACCCTAATAGCTTTCACCACATCATCTGGCAACGAATTCCAGAGTTTAATTATGCATTCTTGAGTAAAAAAAATGTTTTCTCTTACTAGGTAATACATTTACATCTAATAACTTTGTGTGACCCCCTAGTCTTTGTACTTTTTGAAAGAGTAAACAATGTTTACTCATTCCATTCCACTCATTTTTTAAACCTCTTGTCATATTTCTCCTCAGCTGTCTCTTCAAGCTGAAGAGTCCTAACCGCTTTAGCCTTTCTTCGTAGGGAAATCATTCCATCCCCTTTATCATTTTGGTTGCCCTTCTGTGTACCTTTTTCTAATTCTGCTATATCTTTTTTGAGATGTGGGGACCAGAACTGCACATGATATTCAAGAGGAGGTCATACCATGGAGCTATACCAAGGCATTATATTATTCTATTTTATTCTCCATTCCTTTCCTAATCATTCCTAGCTTTCTTGGCTGCTGCACACTGAGCAGAAGATTTCAAAATATTATCAATGAAGAAACCTAGATCCTTTTCCTGAATGGTGACTCTTAATGTGGAACCTTGTAATGTGTAGCTATAATTTGGGTTACTCTTCCCTAAGTTCATCACTTTGCACTTGTCCATATTAAATTTTATTTGCCATCTGCATGCCTAGTTTTGCAGGGTCCTCATGCAAATTTTCACAATCCTCTTGTGATTTAACAACTTTTAATAATTTTGTGTCATTGGCAAATTTGATCATCTCACTTTGTTCCCATTTCCAGGTAATTTATAAATATATTAAAAAGCAGTGGGCCCAGAATAGATCTCTGGGGCACTCCATTATTCACCTTTCTCCAATGGGAAAACTTACCATTTAGCCTACTCCTGTTTTCTAACTTTTAACTAGTGAGCAATCCACACTAGGACACTGCCCCCTTGCCCCCTATCCCAATACTTTTGATTTCCTAAGAAGTCTCTCATGAGGGACTTTTCTGGAAATCCAAATACACTATATCAGCTAGCTCACCTTTAACCACATTTTTATTTAGACACTTAACAAAATGTAGCAGATTGGTGAAGCATGACTTCCCCTTGGCAAAATCCATGTTGGCTTTGTCCCATTAAACTATGCCTATCTATATGTTCAGCAGTTTGTTCTTTATGATAGAAACTATCATTTTGCCTGGCACGGACTACTCTGTAATTTCCTGGATCCCTTTAATCCCTTTTTTAAAAATTGGCATTACATTGGCAGTCCTTCAGTCTTCAGGTACCTTGGACAATGTTAATGATAGTTTACAAATTTCCAATAGCACATCTGCAATTTCATTTCTCAGTTCTTTCAGCACTCTGGGATATATACCATCTGGGCCAGGTGATTTGCTACTCTTTAGTTTAACTTGCCCTAGTGCATTCTCAAGGTTCACTGAGATTTATTTCATTTCCTCTGAATCATTACCTTTGATTATCATTTCTGGCATGGCACACTATTCAACATATACTTACTACCACTATGTCACCTACTAGCGGGTCTAAGCATCACAATTTACATTTATGCTGATGATATTCAGTTAATCTTACCCATTGATGACACAATTGAAAAGACACTGAATATAGCAAACATGTATCTGGATATCATCAAACAATTACTGAACCAGATGGAATTAGTGATTAACATAGAGAAAACAGAATTCCTACTACTGGAACGCAAAAACATTGAATTCATCCAAAACCACATCATACTCAAAAACAATTAAACTCTCAGAAAAAGTGAGAAACCTCGGAGTAATAATTGACACTTAACTTAACCTAAAACAACACATATCGCTAAAAGTAAGGGAAGGATACGCCAAACTCATGACCCTTAGAAGACTAAAACCCCTACTTACAACAAATAACTTCCGATCAGTGCTACAAGCTCTAATTTTCGTTAGCACGGACTACTGTAATTCCCTCCTACTTGGATTACCACAAACAACGATTAGACCACTCCAAATAATGCAGAACACGGCTGCCAGAATTCTGACTGGTAAAAATAAGAGACCACATTTATTTATTTTTTTTATTTAAACATTTTTATATACCGGCATTAGTTGTGAACATCATGCCGGTTTACAGTAAACGGGTTAAGCTTGGAAATTACATTTTAACTGGGAAGTCAAAACTGGGAGAAGGGGTAACAAGAAGTAGATGAGAAGAGAAAGGATAACAAAACATGGTTCCTCAATGAAACCCTAATAGAATTACACTGGTTACCCATTGAGCAAAGAATACATTACAAAACCCTATGTACCATACATAAATTAATACATAATGAAAAAGCCGAATGGCTGAATACAGCCCTCCGCCTACAGGTCCCTAACCGAAACCTAAGATCAGCAAATAAAGCCTTACTGACCATCCCCTCAATTAAAACAGCTAAACTAACCCAAGTAAGGGAAAGAGCGCTTTCCTTAGCAGGTCCTATGCTATGGAATGCCATGCCTGTCGAGATCCGCTTACAAACAGACATCAAAACCTTCAGAAAACATGGTTATTTAAACAAGCTTACAACAATGAGAAAGGAGAGTAGTATACAGGGATAAAGAAAAAAAAACGATCTGTAGAACACTCATGCACACTACCCCAACCTACACGGGTATATATTCTACTTTTATTTTTAAATATGTTTGCTCTCAATTTTAAAATATGATACAATAAAGAATGGACATGATATAACACTTACAATTATGAGTAATTATAAACGAGCCATGTTACCGTAAAGTCTTGGCACTTGTTTAGTGATAGATTTTATCTGTTTTCCAATAGTAATATTGGTGCCTTCTTGTAAACTGTTGTGATGGTACCTAACTTAATGACGGTATAGAAAAGTTTTTAAATAAATAAAATGGGTATCTCTAACAAACAAAAAAAACAAATCAAAACAAAGAACAGTGGAAAAAATCTTATATCAAATTAACAGCTATCCATCAACCAATAGGAAAAGCAATAGAGCCTGAAATCATAAATGTTGAGAGTGAGCTAGAGGTTCACACAAAACCTAACAGGGTATATAACCAAGCTTTTAACAACACATGTTAGACTGTGTATCACCACAGTTTTAATCATTTATCAGAGTTTGAGAGCATTTTTAAAAAAAATTTTTGTAGTTAAAAAAAACATGCTCAAAACACTTAAAAAAAAAAAAAAAAAAAATGTGTACTTCTCTGAAGAACTCCCATTACATGTTTTATTATGGTGTGTATATAAGATCACTATAGCACCTAAAGTCCACTTTTCACAGAGTCCCAACTCTGCAGTGTTTCAGTGACCAATTGCCTGCTTCAGGGGACATAGTGGAAGCAACTTATTGATTTCGGACATCCGTCTCACTTCATGTAGTTTGAAAGAAAAATGCTGTCAATAAACTGATAAATGATTAAAATTATGGTGGTACACAGTCTAATGTGTGTTGTTAAGAGCTTGGTTATATACCCTGTTAGGTTTTGTGCACACCTTTAGCTTGCTGTTTCACCATTTATGATATCGGGCTTTATTGCTTGTCCTATTGGTTGAGGGATTGTTGGTAATCTGATATAAGATTTTTTCCGCTGTTCTTTTTGTTTTTTTGTTATATTGTGAATAGTGCTGGGCTTGTATTTTTGGTATGGATATCTTATAGCTTCCTCAGTGAATTCCGAAGTAGAGAGACTAAAAGAATTCTTTGCTATGGCTTTGTAATCCCTACATGCCCCTTCTACCCCTTGATCATCTTATGGTCCAACTGACTCCCTTGCTGGCTTTTTACTTCGAATGTATCTGAAAAACTACACTATGTGGTGGTGCACAGGTCTGCCACTGGCTGGCTGATATTGGAGCCCTAACGATATACGTATCAACATTTATTATAAAATCGATCTTGGTCATGAATTAAAACACTTTTTAAAACTATGCTCACAGGCATGGAGTGTTATATACCCCAATAGCAGATTAGTGGCCCCTAGGAGATGTTTAATAAATCTTATTTTGCTCTTTGGATGTTGGGTGTAGTGCTTGGTAGCATGAGGTTTTGTTTCTTTTATAGTACCTGGTTGGGATAAATATAAAACTTTTTAAAATAAATACTGTGCTATAGTTGTACCATAATAGCCAGCCTTAGCCTCTGAGTTACAGAGCGAAATGGACAAGAATAGTGAAAGTCCTCATGAATATGTACCTCTTAAGTTTTGAAATTGTTAAGGTGTCCCTCATTAAAACAGTGTGGGGAAGATTTTAAAAGGGTTACGCGCGTAACCCCCCGAAAACCTTCCCCAAACCCCACCCCCCCCTGCGCGCGCTGAGCCTATCTTGCATGGGCTGCCAGTGCGCGCAAAGCCCCGGGACGTGTGTAAGTCCCGGGGCTTTCCTGGGGGGCGTGTCAGGGCCGGCGCATCGGGGGGCATGGCCGCGGCCTCCGGACTGGACCATGGTGTGCCGACGGCCGGCCCCGCGCAGTGCGAGCAAGTTACGCCTGCCTTGGGCAGGCGTAACTTGTGCAACAAAGGTGGGGGGGTGGGTTAGGGAGGGGAAGGTGTGGGGGGGTTGGAGGGAACGGAGGCAGGCTGCGCCGACCCCAGATTGTAACAGATACGCGCGGCTACGTGCGTATCTATTGAAATCCGGCATACTTTTGTTTGCGCGCGTGTAGTTTTATAAAATCTGCCCCTAAGTGATTTGGGCGTGTATACAGTTTAAATTGTTGTCCTTGATGTTCCAGGGAATGGCCTTCGTATCTGAAAGAATAATTGGCATAGGAGATTCCACTCTGTCGAGGGTGCTGCTAGCTCACTCTGTTCATTGAGCGAGGTTTTTCAGTAGTAGCTCCATTTCTGTGGAATAAGAGCCCATTGGGGATCCAGTTAAAGTAGGATTAGCTTGCTTTCCAGAAGAAAGTGAAGACTGAATTTTCCATGGTAGGGTTTCCTGATTGGTTGTGGAGGATGGATCTAAGCAGTTTTTGACGTGGTACATTGTCTACTGGTCCACTCTAAGGAGATTGTAGAGATGGGCTGCTTGGTGGTTGTATATTTATATTATTCTTTATCCTTATGTTTTGTTGTGCTTTTTCTTTGTGTGTTTGTGATCTTTTATTTGTTAATGTCTGTATAGCAGGATGGATGACCTCCATTGAGGCCAGGAATGCAGTATAACAGTTGGAAAGATAACATACATGTAGCTTGGTGATTCTGCTTGCTGGGTGACCTGCAGAAAAATCTCTCAACTGTCTCTACTCTTAATTTCACCATCTTCTGTTATGCCTCTTTCCCCAGTGGGCAGTTCTCAGGTTTATGAATGGTTGCTGCCGCCTTCTGCTCAGTGATGGTTGCGCTTTCCCCATTTATGTTTTAAAAGCACCTTTGGGATGCATTTTAAACAGATGCAATCCAAAACCAAATCCCACCCTATTCCCTCCTCCCCAGGTTGGTGGCTGGGCTTTGTACACCAGGTTTGTAGCTAACTGGAGCTGTTAGATTTTTATGCAACTGCATACAATTACCTCCTGTGGTAAAACCAACATGGAAGAAACCGATAAGTTAGATGGAGGATGAGTCGGGGAGATACTGCGGTGTGGTTGATGTCTGGCAAGGTGTGCAGTGTGTGGCGATACAGCCAGGCTTGCCCCATCCTGTGACCTTTTAGCTGCTAGTGTGCTTGGCCATGATTACAGAAGGGCACGTGACGCATCTTCTGGAACAAATATCAGCCAGAGGAATGGAATGGTTGATGGCGCCTTTGCATGGCAGCTTTCTGAATAATTACACTCCCTGTTGCTTCAGAGCTCTTGTGATGTGGCACTGATTGCTAATTAAGACACTTCTGCCGTGCTGGTTCCTTGGGTTTACAAATTGTTCCAGTATTTCTCTTGACTCCTACCTTTCCCTGCTTTATGTGGTGAATCTAGCAATTGTATTAATTTCTGCCACACAACTATCATATTTCCTGTTTATAATACAAAAAAAGTACATTACGCAGGATCTCATCCTTTCCAGAAGGGCGGCAAAAGTCATTTTCATTTTGTCGTTCTGCTTTAGAGCTTGATGTATGAGCTATCACCGAGATACAGAGTGATTAAAAAGGGCATTTAGATGGTGCTAGCACAGTGAAACAAAACACTTTTTTTTTTTTTCCTCCCCTGTTCCTGTGACCGGGTATTTCAAATTCTGGCTGTTTCCTAAATCTTGCCGTCTGCTAACTGGTTCATCTCATGAGTATGTTATGAGCTGAAAGACTTCAGGGACTTTGACTTGAAGTTTCCATGGAGGAAGGATTCCCATGAAAACATGGCTGTGTTTGACAGTACGTTTTCCCTTCATGTGCACATAGGTCAGACTTTGACGATGCAAGCATGATATTTTCCAAATGCTGTGCATGTGACTGCTCATAATGGGAAAGGAGAGGAATAAGTACGAAGCTTCTAAAATGTCTTGGTTGGCACTTAACCACTTGCTGGAAAAAGCAGAAGCCCAAATTAAAACATCATTTCCAAGTCTCTATGTACTGTAACTTTGCAGTGCCAGAGGGGAGCAATGTGAAAAAAATATTGCTTAACTGGGATTTGGGACCTTGGCTCTCAGGCTTTATTTTTTGAGACGCTTCTGACAGCATGGGCTTGGGGGTTTTATCACCCTTAAAACAATGGGGTGAACTTTTTCTGAATCCTGCCTTTTCATTACTCAATGCATAATTAAGCTCTGGAATTAGTTGCCAGAGGACGTGTGGAAAGCTATTAGTGTAGCTGGATTTAAAAAAGGTTTGGACAAGTTCCTGGAGGAAAAGTCCATTAACATTATTATTAAGGTGGCGTTGCAGAAATGCACTGCTTATTCTTGGGATAAGCAGCTTGGAATCTGTCTATCCCCTTGGGGGATCCTGCTGGGTACTTGTGACCTGGATTGGCCACTGCTGGAAACAAGATACTGCGCTTGGACATTTAGTCTGACCCAGTCTGGCAATCTTATGTTACGGACTGCGTGCTCTACGGAATACAAAACAGCATCCGCTGTTGTCTTTTAGTAGCTCCATACATAGCTCCAAACATACGTTTTGCTTTTGCTCTAGGTAGACCTGTACTTTCCTCCCTTCCTAATGCTAGAATAATGTTTGTGGCCAGAGATGAGAGCTGTTTGGACTCTCCTTAGAGAAGGAAAAGGAAGTCTGAAGGTAGCTAGCTTCTCCCCGCTTTTTTGTAAAACGGTTAACAGATGATGCAGTGGGCAATGTTCCTGCAGTTGGTCTGGATTCTTTTCTGAAGAGAAACGGGTAGCTTTACTGCATCTGCAAAATATGAGGAAATAATTGTATCCTCCCACTTAGTAGAGCTCACTCTGCTAATGGCATGAAAATAGACAGAAAACACTCAGACTGTCCTTCCTTGAAACTGAAAGGGCTGTGGGTGTGCAGGGAAAACGTATTCACTCCAGCTTGGCTTCTCAGACTTGTCTGTGTCCAGTACAGTCAGTTCAGTTTTTATCGTATCCAGAGTGAATGCACATAAGAGATTTGCATATACCAGGTCTCCGATGTTTACAAATTCATCTTGTGGGAATGCACCCTGTGAACTTGAAAACAAATGTTTGGCGGGACCGTTTCCAGCCTCTCTGTCAGGTACTGTGGGAAACTTTCTTGGACACAAACAGGCCGATTTTAATATCAGAGTTTCCTAACGCGCGCCCATCCGCCCCTCCCGGGCACGCGATGCAGTAGATTAAATGAGCTGCTCCGTTAAAAAGGCGGCACTAGGGGAAATTTTTTCATCCCTAGCACCTCTGCATCAGGCACCCAAGACAGAGGCTGTGCACGGGTTAGGAAAACGGATGCTCATAAATTGAGCATCTATTTTCCTAACCTGACTGCCGTCAAGTCGTTTTTTTTTTTTTTCATGTTGCTTTTTGTGATTCCTCTGTCTTAATATCTCCACAGGATTAAATCGGAAGAACCACAGAAAAGCAGCATTTTCTGTTTTTCAGTTCAACTTTTGGGGATCCTCAACACCAGCTCTGGGGCTGGCGTTAATTTTTGAGGGTTAAAATGTGCATGTCAGGCACACAGTTTTTTTTAAATCGGGGGTTTTTCCCATTGATTTTTCTCCTGTTTTTGTTCACTGATACATTTCCAGGAAAAATAAAATAACTGAAAAAGAAGATCCCAAAGCAATGACCTTTTTGTATGTTATACTGTGGTGGGGGCTTGGTAAAGAGACTCCATGTGCATTGCAGAACTAAAGTGAGTCCTGACCTCCTTAGATGAGTGGCAGTTATAAAAAGAAAAGAAATACAGGGCAGGAGGAAGCTTTGTGGATGGTCTTTAAAGCTCAGTCATCAAACTGCTCCCAAGCCTGTAATGGTAAACAGCTGATTCTTGTGGCAGCTTGAACGGGAAGGAAGCTGAGTTCCTCCATTAAATTTCACTTCCTGTTTGATTTGCACACGCCCTGGGTGGCCTGGACGTTTGCCCGACAGTTGCTGTAATGGTGCTTTCATTGTTCTGTAGCACACGTGAAGTTCTGTGGGTGAGAGGCCTCCCCCCCCCCCCCCCCCCCAATTAAAAAAAAAAAAAAGAGAAATAACCAAAAGGACTGGGACTTTCTCCGTTTGTCTGAGTCTAAAAGATCTGAATAAGTTGTTAGATTAGGTACATGTTGCCATCAGCCCATGTTGCTGTTTGCTTCCCCACTGAGTTGAGCTTGCATACAAGATGCCTATTTTGGGCTTTCCAGTGCAGCTTTGTTTTATTCCTAATGCTCTCTTGGATTAGCCTCTGTTTTTTTTAAATCTTGTGTCCTGACATTTACTTGTACTCCCCTTTTACTGCCTGTTTGCTGTATCTTGTGCTGGGAAGAGTGGATGAACCATTTTGTCTTTGTCTGCCGTCATTTATTTTCTTACTGTCTGGATGTTCTGGAAGGACACTTTATTTGCTGCAGTGTGGGCCAAGCTTATGTTAGGAGCCTCGCGAAGTCAGAGCAAGCCCAGGTAAGGGAAATATCCAGAGTAGCTGATCTCACATAGACTATCCCAACAGTATTTAAAAAAGGAGAGAGGCTTCCGGTTTTCCTGTTAAATTAGCCTCTAGAAGACCAGGCAGGAAAAAGGTGTTTGTTATGGCAAGTGTTGTGCAGTGATAGCTTAATGGCTAGAGCAGCAGACAGAACCAGGAAAGCCAGGCTTCAAATCTAGCTTCTCTCGCAGATGCTCCTTGCGACCTTGGGCAAATCATTTCACTTTCCATTGCCTTGGGTACAACTTAGATTGTAAACTCTCTTGGTCAGAGAAATATCTGCAGTATCTGATTTGTAACTTGCCTTAAGCTTGTACGTGAAAAGGTGACTAGTTTTAAATCTAAAATCCAAAATATAAATGAAAGATAATTATGTACCCTTTAATTTTTTTCTAGATATTTATTCTCGCTATAATCATGCCGAGCATTCACCTACGTCCTGTTGACGAGTTACTATTATTATTATTATTATTATCTATGTAATATTTAATTTAATCTACTATTAATATCCATATGTTATAGGTTATATGCTAAATGCAATATGTTATACGTTATATGTTAAGAAACGCTGTTCCATGTAACGCCTTTTGTGCGAAAGTTTTGTTATATGTAAACCGACCTGATTCGATACTTGTATTGAGAATGTCGGTATATAAAAATCCGAAATAAATAAATAAATAAATAAATGTACCACTGTTTTAAGAATTATCACAAGACCCTAAGGATGATGTCTTGGAAAACTTGCAGTATTTTGGAGGGCTTGCCATTATTATTATTTATTTACTTATTTTGCATATTGTAGGACTCTGAAGAGCCCTCTTAAATACTAGGATCTTCTAAATCAGTGTTTCTCAACTCGCTAGTCCCTGGCAGCATTCCTGCCAGACCCCAGGAGTAACAGTAATTGCAGGAGGATGAAGAGGAAGCAAGACTTTTTTGCTCTGCACCCTGTATTACTGCCAGCAGAGATACTTTCCTACCCCGTCACTACTCTGCCATGCCCAGCACACATTTCTTTTCCAGTTGGGGACAGTCCTGAGGCCCCATCTTTTGGAGGGAACTGCTGCAGCTGAATGTTAATGAGCTGGCATGAGACTGAGTCAGCATCTGCTCCACTCTCAAGCCTCACCTCCTGTACAGAAGCTGGGATGGGGCCACTGCAGGGCTTGAGAGCAAAGCAGACACTGACTCAGTCTTATGCCAGCTCGTTAACATTCAGCTGCAGTTGCTCTTTTCCCAGAGATTGGGCCTCAGGACTGGCCCCAACTGGGAAGGATCCAGGGAGTGGTGGTATTAATTGGAGTAGCGTTGCTGGCTGGCAGGGGGGAGGGAAAGAAGTGAAGATTTGTTTCATTGATCTACTGGTGGAAGGCTGGGAGGGAGAGGAAAATATCTTTCTTTTTTTCATTTCTGAGGATAGTACTGTTGGCTGGCTAGGAAAAAGGGAGAGAGGGAGCTCTTTAAATAAGAATAACTTATTTTAGAAAACAATGTTTTAAAACTGGCTAGTTAGCTTCTTAAATGACATAGACCAGCTACAGGGCTGACCCATTAGTTTAAAGAGCAGGTGGGGAAGGAATATAACCAACTCTCCACTGGCTCATCAGTGCTGCAACCAGTCCACGTAATTTAAGGAAGGTAGCTAGCCAGTCCCTGGCATTCAGAAGATTGAGAAACATTGTTCTAAATATGTTCTCGGTACAGTGCAACATCACCCAAGGTCAACTGTCAGGAGGAGGTAGCATAATCTCAAACACTCCCATACCTTAGCACAGGGTGGCCAGGTCAGGTTTTCAAGATTTCCACAGAGAATATGCATGAGACAAATTTTGCATGCACTGTCTCCATTATATGCAAGTTTATCTTATGCATATTCATTGTCCACATCTGCCCTACCTAGCCTGTCTCAGAGAACAGCTGTCTGAAGGTCATTACCAATCTTGTCTGTTTTCTAGAAGTTGTGTAAATTCTCAGTTTCTCATGATGTAACATAGTGAGGGCAGAAAAAGACCAAATGAGCAGACTGGATGGACTAGCAAGTTTCTTATGGTAGTATCTGCCACACCCTGCTGGTTACCCCCATGTTTCTATTAAGGATAGTAACTGCCACTCTGTGCAAGTTACCCCCATGTTCTCCAAGGACAAGCAGGATGGTAGTCCTCACACGTGGGTGACATCGGATGGAGCCTGGCACGGAAAACTTTTTTGTCAAAGTTTCTAGAAACTTTGACAGGCATACTGAGCATGCCCATCATGCTGCTAACCACACGTCCATGCGCAGTCCCTTCTTTTCCATGGAGCTGTCGCCTTGCAGTTTCAGAGCTCGTGCTTCTTTTTGTTTTTTTGGCTAGTTGAAGTGTTTTTTTTTTTCCTTCCACATGTCATGTAGGGTCCCTCGTCCTCCTTGGACAGCGATTGGTAAGTGCTTCGTACCCTCATGGTCGATTCTCAACGTCTTTCCTTCCTGGTGTCCACCGACCATCAACCATGCACCACACACTTTTTTTTTTCCATGGCATCGACCGGCTTCCATTGATGCCCCCAGTGCCCCCGGACCATGTCCATCACAGACTCCCACAAGGTCTGTGTCCTCTGCCTGGGGGCTTCTCATGATGTCCACATCTACAATCTCTGTACCCAGATGAACCCCAAGGGTATTCGAGCCCATCTTGACAAAATGGAAAAAACGTTTTGGGTCCGAGCCATCCTCTGCGTTGGGGACTTCCACCCCGCTTGTAAAGGAGCCCCCAGCCCCATCACAGTCAGATTCGCCTCCTCCTGCCTTGCCTGGTCCCAAGCTAGGCACAGGGACCAGGCAAGGCAGGAAGAGGATTCCTCGATGTCTCCATCAGTATCAGGTAAGGACTGTGGTACTCATTGAGAAAGGTCTAAGAAGAACAGTCATAGATCATCATCTTCCTCGAAACCAGACCGTGAGAAGGCATCGACCTTGGTGCCTCCCACAAAGCGGTCGAGGGCGAAGGAGGTCTTCGACCCCCACCGATGCCTCCAGGCTGCCACCGCCACCGACCCCTAAACAGATGAGCGACTCCTCCGAGGAGGAAAGGCCATAGGGCTCGATAGCGGCCCAGATACACACAGTGCCACCTCACCTGCCAGCTCTCCTAGGGTCTGTTCCACCGATACCTTCAGTGCCCCTGATCCCATTGACGCCCGTGCAGCCTCGAGGCCCCTCTGCCTCCGGTGCCTCTCTCTCTGTGCCCTCGAGGACCAGGCCACGCACACAGATGATCCTTTGGCCCCCTGCATCCCCGGAGGGTCGCAGTGAGGGGGAAGCTCCCTATGACCCCTGGGAGGGGGAGGCAACGTTATCCTACTCCGAGGAATTGGAAGATTTGCCTTCTGAACACTCTCCACTGGAGGAACAATGGTGATCTCCCCCGAGGATCTTTCCTTCGCGGGCTTCATCAAGGCCATGGCTGAATTGGTGCCTTTCCAACTATTGACAGAACAGGACTCCAGGCATAAAATACTGGAGACCCTACAATTCATGGATGCCCTGAAGGGGAAGTGGTGGCGATACCAGTCCATTACTTTTTCAAGGAGCTGGTGACCCGCCTGTGGGAGCATCCCATCTCAGTGCCACTAATTAACAGAAAGACGGATGCGGTATATCTAGTCCAGCCGTCCACTAGGTTCGACCGCCAACAACTCTCCCACCAGTTGGTGGTGGTAGTCAGCCCTGACAAAGGCTAAGAGGATTCATACCCATGCCCCTGCTCCTCCAGGGTGCAAGTATAAAGCTCTTGATGTGTTGGGGCGCAGAGTATGTCAGGACACCATGCTCATTGCCCGCATAGCTTGCTACCAGTTTTACATGGGCCAGTGTTCCCAGAACCTGTGAAAGCAGGCTCTGGAATTTAGTAAGTGTCTGCCTCAACAATTCCAGGATGACTTCCAATCTGTTGTCCAGAAGGGTCAGGAGTGCGATAAGCACGAGGTTTGCTCAGCTTATGATGTCTTTGAGACAGCCATGAGATCCACTGCAGCGGGCATTGGAGCCTGTCGGATGGCATGGCTACGGGCCTCCGACTTACACCCTGAGGTCCAGGACCCTCTGGCTGACTTGCCATGTATGGGGGAGAACCTATTTGGAGACAGGATTAAAGAGGCTGTGGTTCAGCTGAAGGACTACCAGGAGACCCTTCAGCATTTGTCGGCTGGTACCTACAACACCCAGCCTATCAGGAAGCCCCCACGGCAATATCCTAAACAGCCTTTCTATTGGCCTCGTAAATATTATCCACCCACACCGAGGTTCAGGTGTGGGTGAATAGTTCCAAAGGTTCAGGCCTGTCCCCAAGACGAGGCAGAGGCAACCTAGGCTACCTCAGGCCTACAGTCTCGCCGCAGAACCCTGCCACAGGGTTTTGACTGGTGGCTAGGGAGCATGAGCCAACCTTCTTCACGGAACCCCGTGGGGTAGACTCCAGTTATTTGTAGATAAGTGGGTCTCGATCACATTGGACCTCTAGGTCCTATCCATCGTTCATCAGAGTTACTGACTGCATTTCCAGTGACTTCCACCCTGCTCCCCTCCGTGTTCCCGGTGGAGAGCTGCAGGGGATATTCAGATACTTCAAGTGGAGCTCTCCACCCTCATTCTTGCTCAGGCAGTCGAACCCGTTCCGCCCAGTCGACTGGGTGAATGATTCTACTTCAGATATTTTCTAATTCCCAAGAAGACGGGCAGTCTATGATCCATTCTGGACCTGAGAGCTTTAACCCGTTTCTTGGTAAAGGAAAAGTTCAAAATGGTCTCAATGGGCACCCTGATTCCCCTTCTCAAGGCGGGAGACTGGCTCTGCTCCCTTGATCTAAAAGACGCGTACGCTCATATCCCCATTTTTGAGGCGGATCGGCAATACCTGAGATTCCTGGTCGACGGAAACCACTATCAGTATTGAGTTCTGCCGTTTGGCCTGGCATCTGCGCCTTGTGTCTTCACCAAATGTCTGGCAGTTGTCGGTGCCCATCTTCGAAGGCAGGGAATTCGTTTTCCCCTACCTCAACAATTGGCTCATCAAGGGCAACTCCCGACAAGGGGCTCAGAGGGCCATGCGCCTCATGATTGACACCTTGGAGACTCTGGGATTCCTGATCAACTATCTCAAATCCCATCTCCAGCCATCCTTGCAACTGGACTTCATTGGGGCGCGCTTGGACACCGTCCAGGCGAAGGCTTTCCTGCCTCAGGACAGGGTAGAGACCTTAGCAGCTCTTGCCCGGCATTTCTCCAGCTGCCCCGTATCTCCGCTCACCAGTTTCTCAAACTACTGGGCCATATGGTGGTGACAGTGCACTTTACCCCATTTGCTCGGCTACACATGCGCCGGGCACAATGGACACTATGCTGTCAATGATGTCAGGCTATGCAGGACCTGCGTGCTTGCATTCTAGTTATGACATGGCTGCAGTAGTCCTTCCAGTGTGGACACTCCCCTCGAACCTGAAGCAGGGTTGCCCTTTTTGGAGTGCTCAGCCCCAGGCCACGCTCACCAGATGGGGTGGGGAGCACATGATCTGGGCTTCCGCACCCAAGGGTTCTGGTTGGTTCATAAGTCACGGCTCCAGATCAACCTCTTGGAGTTGCGGGCAGTCTGCTATACCCTGCAGGCGACTGGGACCAGCTTGCAAACAAGGTGGTTCTGGTTCAGACCGACAACCAGGTGGCCATGTGGTACCTTAACAAACAGGGGGGGGGGGGGGGATAGGGTCGTTCCCTCCTCTGCCCGGAGGTGGTCCATGTTTGGTCGTGGGCCATCGAAAATGGCATCACTCTCCAGGCAGTGTACCTCTTGGGGGTGGACAACATTCAGCTTTCGGTATCCTTCAACAAGAACATTAGGAGTCGCTGTCTCCAAATAAACTCTTTCCGACTGGTTAGTGGATTACATTGCTTTCTGTTACGCAAAGCTGGGTTTGCAGCTTGAGGGCCACGTCAAAGCTTACTCTGTCCGGGCCATGTCTGTCTCAGTGGTTCACTTGTGTGCAGTTCCCATTCACGAGATCTGCAGAGCGACGACCTGGAGTGCCCTCCACACTTTTGCCTCACATTATTGCTTGGACAAGGATGGCCGGCAGGCCAGTTGTTTTGGGCAGTACATCTTTTGGAGTCTCTTCCAGCCATGAAAACCCAACTCTCCCTCCATGGGCCCTATCCTTGCGTGCAGGCTTGCTCCTGTGGTTGCTGCAGTTCCAGTTGTGCACGTTGACACCTAGTCCTTGCTGCACATGCTTGGAGAGGCCTGGAGCTACTTAATCACCCATGGTGAGCACTACTATCCTGATTGTACTTGGAGAAAGCAAGTGTTCTCCAAGGACAGCAGGATGTTAGTCCTCGCGTATCTCACCCGCCACCCTGCCGAGTTGGCTTTTCTCGTGGTTTATTTTATTTTTTTCATGAACTCTGTTATAAGACCGAAGAGGGACCCCGTGTGGACGTGCATGCTGGGCATGCTCAGTGTGCCTGACAAAGTTTCTAGACAAGTGTTCCGTGCCGGGCTCCATCTGATGATGTCACCCATGTGTGAGGACTAACATCCTGCTGTACTTGGAGAACACCTGTTACAGGTAAGCAACTCTGCTTTACTGTTAAGGGTAGTAATTGCCGCTCCATGCGCCCTTTTCATTTCCAACCTCCAGTCTTTAGGGATCCCCAGTGGCTTTTTGAATTTCTTTACTGTCTTTGTTCTCGCCATCTCTTCCAGGAGGGCATTTCAGGTTCAGGTATTGTGCTCCCTGTCTGTGCTCCCGTCTCCTATTTTGATGAAACAACTCTGTCAGAACAGCAGAAATTCTTCTCAAACTCAAGGCCTTATTTACAAAATTATTTTGCCCTGTCTATTTTGGTGATGGGGGTGAAGCTTAATTAATCAAGCCTATGGTGGCTTTATAGCCATGCACTGATGAGAAGTTGGCCATTAGGAAGGTGCATTTCCTTAGTTTGCTAGACCAAAATTTATAGCTGAAATCAGAAAAGTGACAAGGGGGGCAGCAGAAAGAGCAGGTTAGGTAAGGCAGGAAATCTTATGGGTTATGGATAATAAGGATGTGCATTCATTACAACTGTTTCGGTAGTGCTTTTTAGAATAAATGGGTAAAACTGGATAGTGTGTATTTTTAATAACGAGTTAAGCTCATAATATCTGTCTTTTACCCATGTACTAAGTCCGTGGGGTACGTGGGTATTGCCAAAACAGATGTAAAAAACCTTGGCTTTGTGATCACAAAAATCTCAAATAGAAGAAACCTGGTAACAATCCTGAAAAAAAATACAACGCATTTTTTTAAAACGTTTGGAAAGGAAACACTTCAGCAACTTTTTTTTTTTTTTTCCAAGTTAACGGTATAGGTGGATAAATCACAAGAATTACCAAAAGTGCTGATCCAAATGCGGAGTTTCTGTTAAACACCAACAATCGTGCACGGTCTGTTTGGCCTATGGCACACTTCCCACCTTTTCATGATTTGAATTACTATACCCTGATGGGTATCTCAAGCCTCACTTATTTTTATAATTTTAGGAGGTTTTTGTACAAGTTGCCTGTTTTCCCATCAGGTTATAAATATAGACCACATTCTGTTTATACAGGGGATATTAACTGAGCCAGATTAAAAAAAAAAATCCTATCCATTGTGCATGTGAATACTGAAATATATCCCAGCCTAAAGTTAATGATTTATTTTGCCTTTGCGCTTTTTCCCTTCTTTCTTACTGTCTTTTCCTTCCTGTAGATGGCTTTCCTGAAAGTACTGACATGTGCTAGGTCAAAATACACTTCTATGCCGCACTTGGGTTGTTGACATGGCCCCAGAATACTGAGTAGCATGTAAACCCCAAGATCCGGCTGCTTGGATTAATTCTCCAGGGATGGGGTTTGGTTGATTTTGTTCCTGCTGTAGCAGGCTTGTCATTTTGCTGCTTTTCCATAAGCAGAGCCAGTTAATACTTTGGCAGACACATACGACACTCAGCTGCTGCTTTCCAGATAAAGCAGGTCTCAGGTCACCGGCTGGATCTTTATTTTTGCAATTGTCAGTTTTCTAATTGTGGGTGGGAAAGGTTTCAGGGTAAGATGAGTTGTTCAAATGCAGCATAGCTAATAGCAGAAGCATGGTGGAGGTCTAACGATTTCCTGTTTTGTTTTTTTTTTTTCTTTTCTTTATTTGTTCTTTAGGTTGTCTTGATCTTTCCAGAACATTGCCTGAAGCGGGGGCACCATGCCGTTAGTAACAAGGAGCATTGAGCCAAGGCACCTGTGCCGTCAGACGTTGCCCAGCGTTCAAAGCGAGCTGGAATGTATGACCAACATCACCCTGGCAAATGTCATCCGACAGCTGGGCAGCCTGAGTGAGTGCCGCGGCGAGGCCGGCTCTGCTTTCCCCTGCGGAGCTGCTCTGCTGCAGCTTCATCTTTATTTAGCTCAGGTTTTCCACTGGTGCTGCTCGGACTCCCCCATCTGCTTTTCCTTGTCAAATGCAAATAAAAATTCCTTTTCTTTTATGTTAGCAAGAGCAAAGATTCAATGCACAAGCATGGTTTATTGGTTATCATTTAATGTATAAGGTGCTATATAAAAGATGATACTGTGAAAGGAGGACATACACAAGGAATATGATGGAAAAAAAAACCCCATTAGGCTGTAGCAAGCCTGTACCCTGTGGAGCTTAGAAAGTAGCAAAGCGTAACTGTTGTCTGACGAAATACATGGGGGCAGGCAGACAATGCAGGGTTTGATTTGTCTATGGAAACTGCTTTGAAAAGTACACACTGGCCAGGAGTAATAATCATAGCATTTCAAAATGTCACTGTTAAGTCGTGATTTTTGTTAAATTCTGTGCCATTTTAGGAGGAGAGCCTGAAATTCATCCCCACACTTTGGTTTGTTTTAGTTGTGGTGATGTGGTCTCAGGGTCAGTATGAACCAATCGGACCCTATTATGGGCAAAGTAATATCTGGCACTTCTCTAACTATGCCTGTCTCCCTGAAAGTACCCAGATCAGTCCAGACTCCTGGGTTTTGCCTCCCTTCCAGCAGATGGAGACAGAGAAATTTTCACAGCCACTGGCATATAACCAGGTATGTCAATCTGTCGGTCCAAGGACAATGGTCGCTGGAGGAGGCATCGTGGTCCATCAATCGCCTGGAGACGAGAGTGGTTCGGCTAGCCCTCCAGGCATTCCTACCTCTGTTGTGCAATCGCCCAGTCCGGATCCTGTCCGACAAAACCACAGCGGTGACTTACATCAGCTATCAGGGTGGTGGCACAGGAAAAATAGTGGAAAGTATTCTAAACATCAAAATCACAGAACATATAGAAAGACATGGTTTAATGGAACAAAGTCAGCATGGCTTTACCCAAGGCAGGTCTTGCCTCTCAAATCTTCATTTTTTGAAGGGGTTAATAACATGTGGATAAAGGTGAACCTGTAGATGTAGTGTACTTGGATTTTCAGAAGGCATTTAACAAAGTTCCTCATGAGAGGTTTCTAGGAAAAATAAAAAGTCATGGGATAGGTGGCAATGTCTTTTCGTGGATTACAAACTGGCTAAAAGACAGGAAACAGAGAGTAGGATTAAATAGACAATTTTCTCAGTGGAAGGGAGTAGGCAGTGGAGTGCCTCAGGGATCTGTATTGGGACCCTTACTTTGCAATATATTTATAAATGATCTAGAAAGAAATATGACAAGTGAGGTAATCAAATTTGCAGATACAAAATTGTTCAGAG
The DNA here is from genome assembly GCF_901001135.1 of Rhinatrema bivittatum. NCBI lineage: Eukaryota > Metazoa > Chordata > Amphibia > Gymnophiona > Rhinatrematidae > Rhinatrema > Rhinatrema bivittatum. Next base: position 87,707,896 of record NC_042625.1, read on the forward strand.
TAGTTAAATCACAAGCAGATTGTGATAAATTGCAGGAAGACCTTGTGAGGCTGGAAAATTGGGCATCAAAATGGCAGATGAAATTTAATGTGGCCACGTGCAAGGTGAATCATATAGGGAAAAATAACCCATGCTATAGTTACACAATGTTAGGTTCCATATTAGGTGTACTACCCAAGAAAGAGATCTAGGCGTCATAGTGGATAACACATTAAAATCGTCGGTTCAGTGTGCTGCGGCAGTCAAAAAAGCAAACAGAATGTTGGGAATTATTAGAAAGGGAATGGTGAATAAAACGGAAAATGTCATAATGCCTCTAAATCGCTCCATGGTGAGACCACACCTTGAATACTGTGTAAAATTCTGGTCACCGCATCTCAAAAAAGATATAGTTGTGATGGAGAAGGTACAGAGAAGGGCAACCAAAATGATAAGGGGAATGGAACAGCTCCCCTATGAGGAAAGACTAAAGAGGTTAGGACTTTTCAGCTTGAAGAAGAGACGGCTGAGGGGGGATATGATAGAGGTGTTTAAAATCATGAGAGGTCTAGAATGGGTAGGAGTGAATCAGTTTTTTACTGTTTCGGATAATAGAAAGACTAGGGGGGCACTCCATGAAGTTAGCATGTGGCACATTTAAAACTAATCAGAGAAAGTTCTTTTCTTTTTCACTCAACGCACAATTAAACTCTGGAATTTGTTGCCAGAGGATGTGGTTAGTGCAGTTAGTGTAGCTGTGTTTAAAAAAAGGATTGGATAAGTTCTTGGAGGAGAAGTCCATTACCTGCTATTAATTAAGTTGGCTTAGTTAATAACCACCGCTATTACTAGCAACGGTAACATGGAATAGACCTAGTTTTTGGGTACTTGCCAGGTTCTTATGGCCTGGATTGGCCATGTTCTTAGCTGGATAGCGGCATTTCATATTGCAGGGGTCCAACAATGTACAAGCCAATTTTTCTCAGCCAGTTGTTGGATCCCGGAGAATGGGAGTTGTCGGAGGAAGCGTTGACTCATTACCTGCAGGTGGGACGTTCCGCATATGGATGTAATGGCAACTCAGCAGAATGAAACATAGAAACATAGAAATGACGGCAGAAGAAGACCAAACGGCCCAACTAGTCTGCCCAGCAAGCTATGCACTTTATCCATTTTTTTTCCCCTTTTTCTCTCTCCCAACTGTTACTATTGGCTTCCAGTACCCTCCAGCCCTAATTCCCCTCCACCCCACCACCAATTTAGAGAGCAGCGCCGTATCTGCATCCAAGTGACATCCAGCTCAATTAGGGGTAGCAACTGCTGTAACAAGCAGGCCACACCCTTACCCCATACTCTTACCCACCCCTGTTTTTATTTTTTTATTTTTTTTTTGGAGATAGCAGCCCTCCATCCTTCCGCTCCGTGAAGGTGGAACAATAACTACTGGCCACTGGCATCCCGCTCCGTGAATGCCTCTGTGGCTACTGCCGCTCCGTGCAGTGTTTGAATGCCTCTGTGGCTACTGCTGCTCCGTGCAGTGTTTTGCTGCCTCCACTTTATTCACGCCCTCTAGACTTGATGGATCCACAGTGTTTATCCCACGCCCCTTTGAAGTCGTTCACAGTTTTAGACTTCACCACTTCCTCCGGAAGGGCATTCCAGGCATCCACCACCCTTTCCGTGAAGAAATACTTCCTGACATTGGTTCTTAGTCTTCCTCCCTGGAGCCTCAGCTCGTGACCTCTGGTTCTGCTGATTTTTTTTTTTTTTTTTTTGCCAAAGCTTCTCAATTTTTCAGTCGTGGGAGAGGAGGGAGTTGATACCCTGGTTCTCCCTTGGCCAAACAATGTTCTGATATGTGTTTCCGCCATGGCCTCTGGTGGGCAAGGTACTGAGGAGAATAGAGATCCATCCGGGCCGGGTAATCCTGGTGACTCCAAAGTGGCCCTGGAGGCCTTGGTTCGTGGATCTGGTCAATCTAGCAGTGCACGGTATGCTTCATCTGGGGCATCTTCCGAACCTACTAAGTCAGGGGCCCATATTTTCAGATCAGGTGGCTTGGCTTTTGAGAGGCAGCATTTAAGAGAGAGGATATTCTGAGGACGTTATTACTATGCTATTGCAGGCTCGAAAGACTTCCACTTTCTTGGCGTATATCAGGGTTTGGAGGGTTTTCGAGTCTTGATGCTCTGGTCAAAGGATTAAACCTCAGCGGGCATCAGTGGCACAGATTTTGACTTCTCTACAGAGGATTAACTAAAGGCTTGTCATTTAGTTCCCTAAGAGTATAGGTCTCGGCCCTCGGGGGTTTTGAGGCAAGGTTCATGGGAAGCAGCTGGCGGCGCATCCGGATGTTGTCCGTTTTCTCGGGGGGGGGGGGGGGTTAAGCACTTACGGGTGCCTGGTCATCTGATGTGTCCATCTTAGAACCTTAATTAGGTCCTCAAGGGCATGTGTGCAGCACCATTTGAGCCTCTTAAGAGGGCTATCATAAAGGATCTCACTTTGAAGGTAGTGTTCTTGGTGGCGATTTGTTCAGCCAGAAGAGTATCTGAACTTCAAGTCTTATCATGCAGGGAGCCTTTCTTACGCATCTCAGATTCCGGGGTATCGTTGAGAACGGTTCTGTCTCTTTCCCCCCCCCCCCCCCCCCCCCCCCCCCAAGGTGGTTTCAGCGTTCCACTTAGAGCAGTCAGTGGAGCTCCCGGCTTTTCTGAACCTGGAGGTTGGTGCGCCTCATGCTGCAGAATTAAGGTGTCTGGATGTCAGAAGAGCTGCTTTGAGGGACCCAGAGGTCACTAACAGTTTCAGGTTGTCAGATCACCTTTTTGTATTATGGAGTGATGCAAAAAAGGGTCAGAAGGCACCTAAAGCCACGATTGCGCGCTGGTTGAAAGAAGCTATTGGTTCCGCCTACTTGTGTCTCAGTCGTCCTATCCTGGAGGGGTTAAGGGCTCATTCTACCCAGTCCCAGGTGGCCTCCTGGGCAGAATGTCAGCTAGTGTTGCAAGAAATTTGCAAGGAAGCTACTTGGAAGTCTCTGCAGACCTTTGCAGGCATTACCGATTGGACATCCAGGTGTAAGTGTGCTTCGAGCAGGACTCTCGCAGACTCACTCCGGTTAGGGAAGCTTTGGTACATCCCAGGAGTCTGGACTGATCTGGGTACATACAGGGAAAGGAAAACTGGTTCTTACCTGCCAAGTTTTGTTCCTGTAGTACCACAGATCAGTCCAGAGTCCTGCCCGGGGGAGGAAAGAGCATTTGGAGAGTCTGCTCGTTCTGTCTTTTTCTCTTTTTGTCTGAAGAATAGTACAGGTTTCTGATCACTACTTAGTTTCTTTACTGTCTATGGTTGTAAGTTTTTCTCTTTCCCCTGCTCGTTGGGGGGATATTGTTCCTTAATTTGTTGCAGGGGTTCCTGTCTTAGCTTGGGTACATAGTAATACTGAAGGGACTGCAGGTGCTACGCAGGTGAAAATTTCTCTGTCTCCATCTGCTGGAAGGGAGGCAAAACCCAGGAGTCTGAACTGATCTGTGGTACTACAGGAACGAAAAATACAGGTAAGAACCAATTTTCTTTTCCTGGGGCTCAGGGGAGTTGTAAGAGACCAGCTTAAAACTGACAGAGGGGGTTTACTTCCTCCTGTATGTATTTTTAAAAATATTCAGGCCGATACTGTAAGATGCGCTCGACTGAGTGCACGCGTGTCTACAATCCCTTATACAATAAGGGGTTTAGCGTGTTCATAACGCATGGCCAAATTCCCCCCCCCCCCCCCCCCGCCGAAACTACTAGCGCTCATCACATGCAAATGCATGTGATGAGGCTATTAGTCATTTGCCCCAGATATTGAGAAAAAATGTGCACCTGATTCGCACATTTCACGCTTAGAAATTAACGCCTGCTTTTTTGTACATCCTTCAACTTTATATCATGCAATATTAAGTCGGAGGAACCAAAGGTTAAAACATTTTTTTTTAAATAAATTAAAAAAAAAAAAAAAAAGGTGGGTCAGGTTAGGAAAATGGATGCTCAATTTTACGTGTGGCCGTGCACAGGTTAGGAAAACGGATGCTTGTAAAATTGAGCATCTGTTTCCCTAACTCGCTGGGCCAAGGAGGCGCTAAGGGTGCACAGTTGTCCCTAGCGCCTCGTTTAGCACGACCCCTCATTTGCATGCTGTATCGCGAGCCCAGGAGAGGGGGCTGTGTGTGCGTTGCAAGAGTGGGCGCTGAAAACGGACGTGCTTTTTTTTTATTTTTTTTTTTAGTGTCTGTACTGTATCGGACAGACTGTGCTTTTTAACTAACTTTCTATAAAGTTGAAAGACCAAAGAAATAAAATAGTTCAAGTATTACAATGCTGAGAGAATCCAGCAATACATTTGTTTCTCAGAGTAACAGCCCAGTCCCTTTGGGAAAGAGGTGCAGGGCCCACCCCAGTCTGGTTTTTGTGCTTTCCCTAACGAGTTTGCATGCCTCATGTACATTCATACAGGAAAACCTGACCTGGGTGTGGCCTTAGAGGTTTTGGAGGTTTCCTGCCAATGTGCCCTCCAAGGACTGACTAGTTATATGCAAATTCTTTTTCACAGGGGCATCGGGGTTTTGTTTTGTTTTTTTTAAATCGACAATTTTTCAGCGTCAATATTAGTGATGCATTTCCGATATAGCACAAAGGAAAATGTATGTGAGCAGCCATGTAAAACCTGCGAGGGACGTTCCAAAATGTATGAGCGATCGCACACTCCCTCTGCTTCGAGGGAACTATGTTCCCCGCCCCTGCTTTTAGAATTGGTTTGTGCTGGTGCTTTCCATCCATACAAGATCGGCCCTGTGATGGCCATGTGCCACAGTTATTAAAGATCCACTGGCATATTCTGCAAAGACTGGGATAATTTCTGTAAACAAAATATGCACAGAAAATACATTTATATCCTTCCATTTCCTTCCTGCTGCCTCTTGCTAATTTGCTTTAGATGAAAATAGAGAGATGAAGCTTTTTATTTTTTTAATTTCTGCTTAGAACTCCATTAGATTTTGAGTTCCCCCTGCTTTGACATCGGCGTCATTTGTTGCTGTGAACATGTTTCACGCAAGCAGAGGGTTATTAGATTGCCAGCGAGGAATGAATTATAACAAAAACTTTCGATGCCCGGGTCTGTAAGGAGCAGATGGAAAATGAGCATTGACAATATTTGAACTAGCAGTAGATTTGTACTCTGTATTGTGATTTAATCTTTGAAATGCCAGTACTTATAGAAAATGCCTGCAGACCATTTAGTGCTTCAGAATCTGCAGGTATCCCAGTCTGTTTTTACAATGCTGGAAGATGGGAACAGGAAGTGCTAGAAATCAAATTGCAACCTAGTCACTTACTGGGAGAGGGTGCCCATTTGTCTGTCACTTGTGGCCTGGTGCATGCCATCATGGGTCAGACATGTCTAGAGTGGTGCTGTGGAAAAAATCCAGTGCAGCGTGGGAGGCCGCCTAGAACAGGAGAAAAGGAGGAATCCTGGCCACCCTCAAATAGCTGACGTCAGGTCAGTAAACCTTTCTAGTGACTCCATCTGCTCATGGGCTAGCCTCTTGTCCTAGTTAAACATTCTATTTATAATGTAGTAAACAGCCCTAAGGGGACTGAGTGTTTTCTGCTTGCTTTTCCCTGTGCTTTTGTTCTTCCCTTGTCTGTGCTGCCCCTGTTTCTCCTTTGCTTTTGCGGTCAACCCCTGACAGCTAATAGGTTGATTTGGGAAATGCCATTTTAGCAAACCCTGTTTTCTTGAAACTGTTTGCTCTGGCACCATTTATTACATAAAAGCCTCCAATTCTGAATATATTACTTTGTAATACAAGTTAATGACGTGTATGTGATTTTAGACAGTCTGACTACTAGTAATGTCATCTCTTCATCGATAGAGCTTGCTACGTTGATCAGTAGTGATATAATGTTGATAGAGACTTCCCTTCTCTGATCAGTTCTGAAGTTGTATAATGTTGGATATCCTGCCATAGACCACTGATTTCCTCCTTCAGCATGTGTGCTCCTTTTATTTTACTTGATTTTGCTCATGTCTTTTCATTGGTAGCTGAAGACTATTTACATTCAGATACAGCAGGTATTTCCCTACCCCAGAGGGCTTACAGTTTACATTTCTGCAGTGGGTGAAGTGACTTGCCCAGGATCTTAAGGAGTGGCAGTGGGATTTGAACCCTGGTACCCTGGTTCTCAGTCTGCTGCTCTAACCACTGGATCATGCCTCCATTCTAGATAATTAGAATATCCGCATTTATGTTTTGAAGGCGGTTTTGGTTTTTACATTGCCGACACCTGAAGGTAACTCATGGGTCAGTGCTTTTCTGGATTAATCAAGTCCCAATTGCCTGGGAAGTACTTAATTTGCAATTTATTGGAATTTTAAGAGCTCATCTCTTCTCCAAAAGAGGTCAAAGAGTAGTCTTCTGAGCTGTAAAGTGATAGGGTTGTGTCTCTCTAAGGTGATGGTTTAAGGTTACCTAAAGCTGTCATAATTGCTTGTCTGATAATTACACTCACCAAGCACCACTGGGGAAGAACTATCAAATGTGATAGAAGAAACATTTTTTGTATATCACTGTCTTTCAGCATGTCTGGTGCCAGCCATTTTATTTGTTCTCATATAACTTGAGTCTTGAAATACTCCTGGCCTCCAGGGAATGTGCTCTCCGTGTATGCCTGAGGTCTGTGCTGGGGCAGCATAGGATAAAATTGTACTAGAAGTGCACAGCCCAACAAAATTTCAAAGTTAAGCTTATGTGCTGTAGAAAACTTGCATGCAGAGTGTGTTTTTGTGCAGATGAAGGCACGTAATTTATCTATTTCTGATAATCCTAGGTAAATATGCAGAAGACGTTTTTGGTGAACTGTTCACAGAAGCGAGTAGGTTTGCCATTCGAGTGACCTCATTAGGAGAAAGGGTTGACCGTCTACAAGTGAAAGTCACCCAGCTGGATCCCAAAGAGGAGGAAGGTAAGGAGAAAGTTTGTATTTTCTTTGTGGGAAATTGTATCCTAACAGACTTCAAAGCATATGTCTCTCTCTTCCTACAAGAGATCCATTTTTATTTTTTATATTTTTCTTTAGAGGTTTTCAATCCTTCCATAAAGTTACTTTCAATTTATTTCATGTGCTGGCAAGGATCTAGAACTGATTCTATCCTTATTCTAAATGCTTTTAAAAGTGAGGGAAAATATACTCATCGTACATAGGATTGTATGAAATGCTGGATTAATTTAAAGTGATAGGGAGCTGTCTTACCATTCAAGTGCTGCTGCACTTTTAAAGTCACATCTGATCGTGTTACCTCTTAGGTGTTAAACATTGAAGATGAAGCTCTAGGTGTATGCCTTCTGGAGCTGATATCAACTTCCAGTATTGGAGCTGTAGAAAAACACATCCTGAACTTCATTTTTTTTTTTTTTAGTGTGCAGTACTTGTGTCTTAAAACCTGATCTTAAATAGAGTAAGACCCATATGTAAGCTGGAAGTCAGACACAGTTCTTTGTTGCCAAGCAGGGCTGAATTAGCCATGACATGTGAGATATCATCTGGCAGATCCGAATAGACCCTTCTCTCTAATCTTGTAGAGCTGTTGCTCTTCTGAGCATGTGCAGAATTCCCTCTAGGGTGCTGCTTCATAAGCCCCCTTACGTTGATCAGTAGTGATTTTTTTGTCTGAGCACCAGTAGGGGCATGTATCCCATCTGTCTGTATTTGTCTTCAGTTTTTCTACTAATATTCTTAACATTTTTCTCTTAAGGTTGCCTCGCCTCAGCAGCCTCCAAACAGCACTTTTCAGCACTACTAAAAAAAAATGTTTTTCTTAAGGATATTCAGCAAGAAAAAGTCCATAGTGAGTGGCTTTAAAAACTGTATATGTGGTAGAAAAATATCCATAACTGACATACATGAAGTTTGTTACTGCTACTTCAGAGTGACCCACGACCAGGCCAATTGTTGTGGCCGGATGTCCCCACATTCCCTGAAGTTGAGGACCTGCAAAGTGGAGGAACTGCCCAAGTCTCTGAGAAGCCACAATTGGTTCACTTCCTGAAGTGGAGCTGAACAGGAGCTCCTCCAAAATATCTCCTCCTTCGGCAGAGCAAGCTGAGTCTTTAGGGTCGAGTAAACTTAAATTGCCTCAAAGAGAAAGAAGCACCACTCAGTGGGAGACACTAGTGCAGCTGGCGCCAATAAGAGTATCTGCACCATCTACGCAATATTCTCTGGAGCATCAACACCAACGCATGGCATACTGGCATGATTGATGCATAAGTCCTCGGCACATTCAACTTATTAAACCCCAGAACATGAAGTAAAGCAGGCTTCAACACCATTGACATAGGAACAGATTGCTCCATTATCCACATCATATGCAGCAGTGCTTCCAACATAGCTGTTTGCTGACATGCTGAGAATTTTGTTGGGCAGAAGTACTTTCACCCGCAAAGTTGCTGGTACAAGGATTTTGTCTGGAGATCCCAGACTCCATTTGTTCCCTGCCACTTCTCAGCCAATACAAATTCTCCAAGCCCATAAGATGTGCTACCATTCATCCAGGCCAGAGGGAGGGTATGTCAGCATTAGACCAAGTGGTGGAATTGGTGAAGGATTCTTTTACCTCTCTAGCAGTTAAGGGTACGGAAGGAACTTTTCAACCTCTCCTTTCCAGAATGTCAGATTTAACCACCTTGAAAAGGAGTCCCATTATTCCCAGTTCACAGGAACATGCTATCAAAACCCCCGCAAAGTGGTTCTAACCTACAGCTGTCTATATTGCGGTTGAGTGCAGCCAAATCAGAAAATGTATAAGAGTATAACTCTCTAAGACACCAAAGGACCCCACCCCATTCATCATCTTCATCATTGGGGTCTTGGATCAGTGTTCCCTCCCTTCTAGGCTCCATAGAGGGTTTGACAGGTCTGACCCCCCTACTTAAGCCTCCTGAGCACTCGTCTCTTAATCCAGATTTCTGGACAAGTTGGGCAAAGTAATTGGAGTTAATGTGCATAAGGACAAGGACCTTTGCACAGAGGTCGTTTGGCCTCCTCCAAATTTTGGAAATGGCAGAGCAAGCAGCCATTTCAATCTATGATATCCTGCAAAGATTATAAATAAGAATGTGTCCCAATTGCAAGATGTCAAACATGGAGTGCAAAAATTTCTGGGGTTTGGAATAGTGCAACTAGTTCATCAGTTGTAGTAGAATCGGTGCTTAAAAGCAAAGAAAACAAGAATATTCTCAATTCGCTAGCAGGGGAAAGATCCTAGACTACTAGATAATTTTGGTAAAAATGTATCCCATAGCTCCATGCTTAATGCATGCATTTCTTTTCACCACTTCTAAATGGTTCAATACTTTACATGATTGCCTATAACAAGTAAAGCCTTTCCTTCTGGCTGTGAGGGCAGATCTGCATACCCTCAGTCACTCTTAGATGCTGAAGGAATGTACACGCCATCTTATTCAATCTATTTATGAAGTGGTTGATACTATGACAAGCACTTCATTAGCCTCCATTGGCGCACACCCCATGGCTTGGTTGAGAGCCAGTAGCTTGCGCAATGTTCACGACAAGTTGATAGAAGTTCCTTGTCTAGGTAATCACCTTTTTGGAGAAAAACTAAAAAAAAATGTTGGCTCAAATAAAAGTAACTTGTGGCTGCCCAATCCCTTTCCAGTCTTCTTTGAGGCGTTCTTACTATACTTTTAAAAGGCTATATTTTCAGAGAGGCCTCTTCCAGCAATTCCAACATTACTGAGTCCTGCCTCTATTTCCGCAACAGCTACAATGTGAGCGTTGACAACCAAAAGCAACACAACAGGTCCAGCCCAAACCTGGACAAAGTTTTTGACAATCTCGCAAACCCAGCAAACATGCTCTCTGGTAGAAGGCAGACTCGAGCACTACCTGGAGGAGTGGCACATTATCATGAAAGATCACTGGGTTCTCAAGACTGTGGAGTCTGGATACAGTTTGCATTTTCTCTCTGCTTCCCATGCTCCCTCATTGTTCAGCCTTCAATCCATATCTCTCACTTGAAGGTGTTGCTCCTCAATCAGTGATCGATAGAACCTGTTCTGCCCCAGTCCCCACCACCAGGGCTAAGGGTTCTACACCTGCTACTTCCTCATACCTAAGAACACCCAGAGGATTAAGACATCCTGGATTTAAGAAGCTTGAACAAGCATATACTCTGGGGAAAATTCAAAATGAATTCTTTCAACATGATTCTACCCTTCATCCAGAGGAGGGAGAGGATGTGCCCTCTGGATCTCAAGGATGCTTATGCTTTTATACCCATCCATCCCTCCCACTCACATTACTTGTGCTTTGTGGTGAAGTCTTCCCACTGTGAGGAAAGGCTAAAGAGATTAGGGCTGTTCAGCTTAGAGAAGACTGCTGAGGCAGGATATGACAGAGGTCTATAAAACTATGAGAGGTCTAGAACAGATAAATGTGAATCGGTTATTTACTCTTTCAGATAATAGAAGGACTAGGGGGCACTCCATGAAGTTAGCAAGTAGCTCATTTAAAACAAATCAGAGAAAACATAAGAACATAAGATGCCATACTGGGTCAGCCATCAAGCCCAGTATCCTGTGTCCAACAGTGGCCAACCAAGTCACAAGTACCTGGTAAGTACCCAAACATTAAATGAATAGATCCCAAGCTTCTAATCCTTATTGATTAATAGCAGTTTATGGACTTCTGCTCTAGGAACTTATCCAAACCTTTTTTAAACCCAGCTACACCAACTGCCATAACCACATCCTCTGTCATTGAATTCCAGAGCTTAATTATGCACCGTGTGAAAAAGAATTTTCTCTGATTTGTTTAAAATGAGCTACTTGCTAACTTCAAGGCGTGCCCCCTAGTCCTTCTATTATCCGAAAGAGTAAATAACCGATTCACATTTATCCATTCTAGACCTCTCATAATTTAGGTTTTAACCTAGTGCCTGGCTGTTGTAGCTGCACATCTTTGTCAGTGACTTCCCATTCCTAGATCACTGACTGATGGTAATCTCTAGAGAAAATGTGCAAAGATCAATTCAACTCCTACAGTCATTAGGTTTCTGGTGAGTTTTGAGAACTTGACTAATTCTCTCCCAGAAAATCATTCATTTGAGCATGGATAGTTTCTCTGCAAAAGAGAGCTTTCCTTCCCTTGGATCAAGCAAACACACTCAGGTTTCCTTGTGTATAGAACACAGATCACTCAATGGCCAGGGAAGTACTAGTTGTTCTAGGTCACACGGTAGTGATTTATGTAGTTTCACTAACCTGCCTTCATATATGACTCCTACAGTAGTGCCTCTGTTCCTATGTCAATGGTAATATTCCATGTAGTAGTCACATCTGCCAGAGGTGTTCTCCATAGACAGCAGGATGAATTAACTATGCTAAATACCCACTGACCTCCTTGGAGAGGTGACCACCTAGCTACAATTAGCTCTAAATCGACAGAGGGGGCTCACAAGGCAATTCCTGCAAAAGCTCTGAGCTTAGAGAGAAGGGTCCTTTCAGTGCTGCTGGATGATGTCACCCCACCAATTCATTCTGCTGTCTATGGAGACGCTGTATACAGTAAGCAAACTTTGTACCTGAAAGTGCTCATATTTTACAGTGCCCTAAGCTGGGGATGTTTTTAAAGTTTTGTTTTTTTTTGTTTAAATATTATTGGTCAAAAACATACATAGAAATCTTGTTTAAAGGATCTTTTAAGACTATTGCAGGAGAACACACAGCAAAGGTGGTGTGTTTACTGTGTATCTGTACCTCTACTCCCTCAGTGTCCCTACAAGGTATTAATACAAGGAAAGCCTTTAAGAGCTCCACAGCCCAGGATCAGCAGCTGTTTGTCCGGGATTCCCTTCCAGTCCCTGTCTGTGAAACCTACAGCACATGCAATGCTCCTCCACCCCTCAATATTCTTTCCCCATACAGGTAAGCCATGCTTCTGTTCAGGAGTTGGCCAGCACAAGTACATAAAACCTTTTTTTTTTTTCTTGTTATAAAAAAGTTGTTTATCCTTTTTGATTTTTATGAAAAGCAGCCAGTACATTGGTTTATGTACTTATGTAGTTCTCTAGCCCCACCTCCTCCACACATAGGGTAGTTGAAATGGAGAACATGTGCACCATGGCTTCAAGCTGTATTATGAAGGGTTGGCTTGCTTGTGTTTTGCAGTAATACAGAGAGGCGAGAATTTTGTGGGAACTCAAAGCCCCGGTCCGCTCGCCCTTCCCACCAGTGGTGCTCTTCTTTATTAGAATCTTAGGGAATGTGTGAAGCTCCAGTTTGATTACTTATGCTGTTTGTTTTGATCACACTGGGAGTGGATCATGTCACATTCTAGTCCTACCCAAAGATCTGGCTTAGAAAGCACAAGGAGGAGCTGTCTGGGGCAGTCTGACTGCAGCAGACATGTTCAGCCTCCTTATCAGTATTTGTGTGCCTGTTTCTGATCCTAGGCTGCTGTTAATGTCACATAAGCAGGGAGAAGGATAGGAAAGCCAACCAAGGTTAATTCCTTCTTGGAAAATGCTCTGGTTGTGTAATCCTGTAAATACAAATGAAGCTGGGGGCAGTCTAGGAATGTCACTATAATTGGCCCCTCCATGCCCATAAATGATTTTCCTGAACAGGTTAAAAAAAAAAAAAGTGATTTCAGGTTGCTAGAGGCATGTGCCTGCTGCTTTGAGACAGTAAAAGGCAGAATACTGTTAGTGCTTCCGGAATTCAAGGACAGCAGCCTGATTTAAGGACCTTAGAGCGAGAGGTTGCTGTTTTCTGCAAAAAGAAAATTACAGAAAGGTTCCACTAGGTCACTCTGAAATGTTTGTCTCTTTGTGCCTTTCTCAAAGGGAATAGCAGGAGCCTGGGATTTTTTTTTCTTGTTTTTTTGTGAATGCTGGATGCAGACATTGACCAGTCTGCAGCTTCCTGCTGCTACTGAGCATGCTCAGATGCAAGGAGCAGTCGTCGTTTTGCCTGTGTCAGCAGGAGTCGCAGCTGACTTGGTTCTCTAGAGAAGAAAAACCAAAATGGGGAGTAGCGAGTGTGAGAGCATAGAGAGATGGAGCTGCTTTGTTCAGTAATTTTGCGTAGAATGCAGCCCCACCAAGCTGGAGAGTGCTGAAGCAGAGAAATTATGGAGCAGAAATTAAAGCTAACTGTAGTTTCTGATAAGAGAGAGCCCCACCTCTCACCACTGTGACACCTTGTCCTATTTTGTGTTGGTTGCAACACCTTCCAATCACTAGTGACAGAACCCAGAAGTAGCCTAGCTGCAGTGCACATCACCTAGCAAACGCTGTGCTGGAATGACTGAGCGTGCTATTGATCAGCATTGTATTATGTGGGGGGGGGGGGGGGTTTGATTCATTTGTGTAAGAACAGGAAGCCGGAGATGACATTCAGGGGGCTAAAAGCTTTATATGTTGAAGCTGGGCTTGGTTCTTCTGATACTGACTTAGTCACATGCGTTCTGTCCTCCCTCAGGGATGATGGCAAAGAAGCTCTCAAGTTTTATACCGACCCTTCATACTTTTTCGACCTGTGGAAGGAGAAGATGCTTCAGGATACCAAGGATATCATGAAAGAGAAGAGGAAACACAGGGTGAGGGAAGTGGAAGGATACAGAGATTTTATGAAGAAAGGTGTCTTGGCAATCTTGTGATGGAAGGACAGCTGTGAATGCTGTAGTGAGGGTGGGCAGGGAACCTAATATCAGAAAGATAAGCATTGGAGAGGGCGTGGGGGAAATGGAAGGAAGCGAGAGTAAGAGGCACAAGGGGAACGTGGAAGGAGTGACACCTGGGGGCAGGGTAGTAATAGGAGGGAAATCAAATGGCCAAAAACCGTGGGTTCTCCTAGCCTGCCGAAAGGAGCTGCTGCTTTAGCTTGTTGGTCGTTCCCAGTTTGCAGCCGAAAAGTTGCACATTCAGATCCAAAGGCCGGTAGTTGTAAAAAAGGCTTTAGCGCTGTAAAGTGCTGCAGCAGACACAAAATCCTCTGTCGAGAAGGGGACAAAGGCATGAAGGACCTTGGGGAGAGAGCCACTGGAATTTAATGGAGACAAAGCAGACTTCGCTGTAAATCCAGTTTCCATGTCTTTGAGTCTTAAAGTGCTTAAATATGGAAACTATACTGGGAGTGTGGTTGGTTTTTTTTTCTGCTTTAAACCATAATAATAGTTTGCAAGAAATGTATATAGGAAAAGGTTGCTGCCTCTGCCACAGTCACCAAATACAAAACCTTCGCATCCACTGAACAGATACTGATTTTTAAGCCAGCCAAGAAACCAGGGCTACAGGCACCCATGCTACACCTATTGTTTCCATGATCAAACTGTAAAGAAGACCTTTGCTTAATGTGTTAACTGAAAGATTCTAGTTGCAGTACAGTGCACTTGCACCTCCCCTGTTTAAAGTTGCCCGTTCTTCACTTAAACCCACCTATAACCCATGGTTTAGTTTTTTTCCCAATCATGGCTTCACTGTTTTAACTCTGAGCCTCTTATTTGTTCTGAATGTCTTCTCAGTCTGTCTTGACTAGACTGTAAGCTCCAAGGAGTGTGTCTCTGTACAGCACTGTGTATGCCTGGTGTGCACTGTACAAAAGAGTAACATGCTAGCACATTAGTTCAGTTCTGGCCTTGAAGAAAGCATGCTATCAACTGGAGCACCAGCGCTACTTCCCAGCATGCTCTACTGTTTCATGGCGGTGGCCCCATTCAAGTACTGATCAGGCCTGAGTCTACTTAGCTGCTGAAATCACAGCTTAATTTTTGCTAATGTTTTTCTTAATTGCTGCATTTTAAGATCCAGAAAAAACAGACGAGAACATCTTATTTTTGCAGCACTCATGCAAAGGGAAACCTCCTAAGGTGTCTGAAACAGATGAGGAATGTGTTTTTTATAGTGCACATTATCCCCTTCAAAACCACGTTTTAGCAATGTTCTTAGAGAAGGGAGGAAAACAAAAACCATTCATGAACAAGCCATCAACACCTTGAGAAACTGAAGCCCATAGTTGTTTGAAATATGAATTTTCCTACATCATGGAAAATGAAAGCCAAAATGTGAGATTTTCTTCTTGAGAAGAATTTTACTTTCTGAAAATTACTGCTTTTCCCATGGTGTCATTTAGAAAGAGAAGAAAGATAATCCAAACCGTGGTAATGTGAATCCACGCAAGATCAGGACCCGGAGAGAAGAATGGGAGAAACTGAAGATGGGGCAGGAGTTTGTGGAACAGAAGGACAAGAACCTGCTACCTGGGTATGAAAAATCTCCTCCATGTCCGGCTCCGTTCCCTCCTCTCAAGGGAACTGGAATGTCTGCGTGTTACCTCTCCTCCTTCTCTTTCCCTAAGGAATGTGAGTCTGCAGGCCAGGTCTGTCTGCCACTTCCCTTTCTTTCCAGCCGTCTCGGGTACGTGAGCCGCTGGCAGTGTAACTCCCTCCCCCTGCAAGCAGGATCTCTACCTGATTCTCACCCCATGCACGCTTTCTCCTTCTCTTCCTGCAGCCTTGTCTGAATGGGCAGCTGAAGCTCTGATCCCTCCGCTCTGCATTTTTTCCACAAGCTTGCTTGCTTGTGCACCATGGAATGATGTCCCCCATCCCATCGCTAGTTTAGTTTTCTTGTAAAATAAGTAGTGGGTAAGATTAAAATTGCCAAATAGATGTTGAGGCTTTATGAAAAGCGACGTGTTGTAAATCGGGGACGGCATTGACTTTTTTTATTGTTTGTTAGAGTTCTTTCCCATGAGTACTCCCTGCCCCCTCTTGCATCCCTTTATTTGTGCGGGGAGGATCAGTGTGTCGATAAGGGCTACTTGGTCCATACCATCTGTCCATTTATACCCGTCGACTGTGTTGCCGCAGACCTCTTGATCTTTGGAGCCCTCTCTCTCCTGTACCTTTTTTTTTCTGCACTGTTTTGCAGCATGAGTCTGTTTAATGTAGCCAAGACTTAAGCAGGCATAGGGTGAGTTTAGAATACCTAGGTGTACATTAGAGGAAAGCTCTTTGATCAGGGATGCTTGTTCTATCTCTGACATTGATCTGAACATAGCATGGAAGATGCAGGTAAGTCTTTGAAACATATCCTAGCTTATGGAACTTTGTGATATGATCAGAAAACTAAACTCCTCCCACGCATCAGTTCTTAGCTGCTGTAACCTTGCTGATGTGTCTTTATAAAAGCTGTTTATTTATTTATTTTTTGGGCAGCTATCCTTCCAACATGGTGTACCAGAACGGCTCCATAAGCTCCGGCGAAAGTACAGAATTCCATCACTATCCACCACCCCCACAATACGACTCTGCTTCACCATCTTCTCCCTCATTCTTCGATGACTCTCTACCCCCTCCTCCTATGGATTTCAGGTAAGTTTCAGTGGCTGAGCATCCCTCACTACCATAGCCTCATTTCAGAATTTAGAGGGACGCTGTCAGATTTGAGAAAATGTGAATCGCAAAATATATTCGGCTTCCTCCCCACCCGAAAAGGTGAATTAGTACAATGCATCTGCTCTCTTACAGTTGGAAAAATAATGTAGTGTGTCTTGGATGACTTCCATAGTTTTCTCTGCAATGCTAGAGGAGGGCTTCTGTAAGCAGATGTGAGAAGTGCCCTCCTCCCCCCCCCCCCCCCCCCCCCCCCGACCTTGGTGATGAGAGAAGGTCTTGGCAGATCCTGTTGGGTAAAGGCTTCTTCCCTAGGGCTCGGGACTATTTGAGCCTTTCTGTAAGAAAAGGAATGAAGATTTGCATCCGAGAACTGGAGAGGTGTTAAGGGGGTGGTCAGCCAGGCTCTCTGGAATTGGAAGGATGAAAAAAGTCAAGACTAATAAGGTGGAGAACGATTCAGCTTTACTAGACCCTCTTGTGTGGTGCCCTGACCTGTTTAATAAAATTGCAAGTGAATACCTGCATGGCTTTGAAGTGCAGCCTCTGCTGGTATTGTCGGGCCTTCCGTCCCTAATAATCCAGCCTGCCCGCCTCCTGTCTTGGGAGGAGTTGAGGTAGAAGAGAATCAGTTGCTCACTTGTTGATTGCAAGGGTTAGTGGACAGCTTAACCTGGGAGAAAAATATGGAGATGGCAGGCAAGAAGGCTTTTAACCCTATAAGAATTATGAATTGTAAAGGGGGGGGGGGGGGGGAAGGTCTGTTCTCTTTTTTTTTTTTTTTTTTTTATGGGTGTCTGTGTTTAATCTGAATTGATCCAGAAATATGGAAGTAAAGGAATTGTGATCCTTTGCTGTAGTACAGATATCTGGTAGCAGTATTGATCTTGCTATACTGGGCCAACATGATTGTATAAGAAGGTTACGGTATGTAACCCTTGCTTGGAAGGATGCTGTTCTGTCTGGATGTTCTGCTGTGTTACATAGATGATGATCCTATTTTGCACCCACTACCCTGCTGTGAGACTGAGTGGATTTGGTGTGAAGTTCTGCGGTTGATTATAAATAGGTTTATTTAAATCTTTAAAGAGAGCATGAGCTAGTCATGTGACATCTCGGGTGTGGAAAAGCTGAACCGATTTTTAAAAACCCTTGCCAGCCTCCCATCTGTAGGGTTAATAACCCTGAGACCTCTGTTACATTTCAAAGTTAAACAAACAAACAAAAACCTTGTCCGGATGTTTTGCCACCTTTTTGTTAATCTCTTGGCTGTGCTTCTCCCACTGAAGTGACTGTGACTGGCGTTTGCAGCACAGATGTGGAAATTGTCCCGTCCTGCTGAGCTGGCTCCCACTAAGCTCCGTTGCTTCATTCTTGCCACTTTTGTCAGCATATCCTTGCGGCTGTCCGGGGTTGGATTTAGGCCCAGGTAACATAGGGCGTGTGTGTAGGATTCCAACATCTGAAGGTGTCCCCTGCTGCGGCTGTAATTTCTGGAGGTAAACCTCCCCAAGTCCTCTGCCTATGGGTGCTGTAGTCTTAAATCTGTCCCACGCTTTATAAACAATTCTCAGTTTCCAATTCCATTTTATTGCCTCTGTCTTCTATTAACCTGAAAACCTCAGACTTTGTGCAGTTTTTCTTACAGGCATCTTTGTTATGATTTGATTTTAATGTTGTTTCGTTCTCTCTCCTGCAGCTTCCCGGGAGATGGCCAAAGCGGATCTCTTTCTGGAGGCCAGAAACGCTCCAGCTTGGTCAGCCCCAGCCACCCCCCTCCTGCTCCACCAATTGTATCACCTGGTGCCAGACCAGGCTTTTCTCCACCCCCTGCTCCACCACCACCACCCCCGTTTGCTGGAGTTCCTCCACCACCACCCTCTCTGGGATTTCCAGCTCCTTCATCTCCATCCCCTCCCTCGCCTCCAGCCTTCCCTCCTCACCCTGGATTTATTGCCCCTCCCCCTCCTCCACTGCCTCCGCCTGCGCCGGAATTTTCCACCCTGCCACCCTCCCCTTTTCCCCTGCCAGGTGGTGCTCCTCCCCCGCCTCCACCACCTGGTCCTCCGCCTCAGGCCTTTGGGGCAGTGGATGGTCCCCCACCGCCACCTTTCCCACCTTCAGACTCCTCTGTGCCTCCCTCCACTCCAAAGCCAAAGTCCTCTCTGCCTCCTGTTAGTGATGCCAGATGTGACCTGCTGTCTGCCATTCGACAAGGTAAAAATCCCTTTTATGTTGCATTGTTCTCTCCCCAACTCGTCTCAGTATTACTGTTTTCCTGCTGATGAAACCAATGTGGGTTGCTATGGTTACCAGGGAGCCCTTGTCTCTACTCTGTTCTTTCCTCAGGGCAGCAGGAGGACTGGCATTATGACAGTCTGCTTTCAAATCCTCTCCCCCGCCCGCCCCACTTCCTTACTTTTTAATGATGCCACAAGAGTTTGTGCACTGATCCCTAATCTGCTGCCTTGTGCTCTGCTGTTTCTGCATCTGCACTCGTACACAAAGCCTTTTTGAGTTTCAGGGTGGAAACATGACTGCAGAAAGACCAATACGGCCTGTCTAGTCTGTCCATCCACACAACAGCTCACTCCCTTGGAGGTCTCTTGTGCTTGCCCAGTGCCGTCTTGAATTCAGATATTGTCCTTGTCTCTACCACCTCCACTGGGAGGCTGTTCATGCATCTGCTGTGCAGAGCGTGATTAGTGCATTCGGTAACCTGACAAGTTCGCTATCCAGGGTAGGGACAGCTTTACTATTCCTTTTTTTTTTTCTTTTTTTTTCTTTTTTTCCCCCAGTACTTCTGTGCTGCCTGGGCTTCACTCCTAGCAACAGTGGGTGGGATCTTCCTGTTCAGGGAAAGGAAAGGTCATGCAATATAGATAACTTCAATGCCTGGCTCAGAATCTGGTGTAAAGAATGTGGATTTGGATACATTGGTGACTGGGGCCGTGTATGGAGCAATAAAAGATTATACGGTAATGATGGCCTACATTTGTCTCTGGCAGGAAAAAGGATTGTAAGTGAAAAAATTCAGATCATACATTATCAGGCATTTCAACTTAAGGAACAGGTTTGGCAGGACGTGGCCAGGAAACTTGGCGTGTCACTCCCAAGCAAAACAGGAAGAGAGGAGAGAAAGTAACAATCAATCAAGTCAAAAATGCAGAAAAGGTGACTAGGAAGAGCAGCTGGAAAGCTATGACCACAAATGCTCAAAGTCTAGGTAATAAAATCCCAAACCTGCAGGCCCTAATGGTGCAGGCGGACTTGGACATTGTTGCAGTTATGGAGACATGGTTCGTGGATCTCATGATTGGGATATGGCCATCCCAGGCTATAACTTGCTAACGGGCCGATAAGTAAAAATCGCGGGGGAGCAGGCGAGCGCACAGGCCAGTCTCCTGTGCACGCGATTCAGTAATTTAATTTATTTAAATTAGGGCCCACGGCAAAAAGAGGCACTAGGGACACTAGCGTGTCCCTAGCGCCTCTTTTTGGACAGGAGCGGCGGCTGTCAGCGAGTTTGACAGCAGACGTTCAATTTTGCCAGCATCGGTTCTCAAACCCGCTGACAGCCACGGGTTTGGAAACGGGACGCGGGCAAAATTGAGCATCCGGTTTTCAAGCCGCGGGCCCATTTTAAATTTTTAAAAATTTTTTTATTTTTAACTTTTGGGACCTCCGACTTAATATCGCCATGATATTAAGTCAGAGGGTGCACAGAAAAGCAGTTTTTACTGCGTTTCTGTGCACTTCCCCGGTGCCGGCAGAAATTAACGCCTACCTTTTGGGTAGGCGCTAATTTCTGAAAGTAAAATGTGCGGCTTGGCTGCACATTTTACTTACTGTATCGCGCGGGAATGACTAATAGGGCCATCAACATGCATTTGCATGTTGCGGGCGCTATTAGTATCGGGGGGGGGGGGGGGGGTTGGACACACGTTTTCGACTACCCCTTACTGAATAAGGGGTATAGCTAGCGCGTCAAACACATGTCCAACCTCCCCCCCCCTGATACTAATAGCGCCCGCAACATGCAAATGCATGTTGATGGCCCTATTAGTCATTCCCGCGCGATACAGTAAGTAAAATGTATCGGCCTGTAAGTGAGGCCAGAAAAGGGAAGAGTAGCTCTTTATGTCAAAAACAATGTCCAAGCAACTGAATTGCAAGGGACATGGGATAGAGAAGAAGCTTTGTGGACTGTCCTTATGGTGCTTTCATTTTTACTGGTGTGAACTATAGGCCACAGACGCAAACAGAAGAACTGGACAGGGAACTCATAGAAGACATCCAAAAGGGTGGGAAAGAAGAGCGAAGTGATGCTCATTGGAGATTTGAATCTGCCAGATGTGGATTGGAGAGTCCCTTTGTGAAATCTACGAGAAGCAGAGACAGAGTGGATGCCCTTCAAAGGGCTCTGCTCAAATAAATGATGATGGAACCACGAGAGAGGATGTGATATTCGATCTAGTGCTTACTAATGGTGATAATGTCTCTAATGTTCAGGTAGGAGCTCACCTGAGCACCAGTGAGCATCAGACGTTATGTCCGATTTTGCAAATAAGATACAGAGAAGATACATGAAGACCCTGAATTTCCAAAATTCAGACTTTGTGGAAATGGGAGCGTACCTGGAGGTAGAACTTGGAAGGCTTGGAGAAAATAGGTGAGGTGGAAAAACAGTGGGCCAAGTTAAAAAGAGCTGTTACAAAGGCAACAACTCTATATGTTAGAAAAGTAAACGAGTAAGAGGAATAAGAAACCAATCTGGTTCTCTAAGAAAGTGGCTGAAAAAATAAAGGCAAAAAGAACAGCGTTCAAGAAGTATAAAGGATCCCAAAAAAAGGAACACACAGAAGAATTTGTTAAAACTGAGGGAGACGAAGAAAGAATTAAGGAAAGCAAAAAGTCAAGCAGAAGAAAGGATGGCCAAAGAGGTAAAGCAAGGAGACAAAACATTTTTCAGATATCAGTGAAAGAAGAGAGATCAGAAGTGGTCTAGTGAAACTGAAAGTGACAAGGAGCAATGTGTGGAGAGCAACAAAGAAATGACAGAAATATTAAACAAATACTTCAGTTCACTGTTCACTAAAGACCCTCGAGAAGGCCCGATGCTGATAAGACTGTAGATGGGGATGGAGTAGACGACTCCATTTACAGAAGAGAATATATAGAAGGAGCTACACAAACAAAGTGGAGAAGGCCATGGGGTCAGATGAGATACACAGCAGGATACTGAGAGAGCTCAGAGATGTGCTGGCAGATCTGATGAAGGAGCTGTTCAGTAGATCCCTGGAAACAGGAATGCTGCTGCAGAATTTGAGAAGAGCTGTGGTGGTCCCGCTTCACAAAAGTGGTAGGGAGGAGGCTGGAAAGTATAGGCCGGTTAGCTTCACCTCAGCAGTGGGAAAATTAATGGAGACTCTGCTGAAGGAAAGGATAGTGAAATACCTACAATCCGATGGGTTGCTGAACCCAACACAGCATGGATTCACCAGAGGCAGGTCCTGCCAGACAAATCTGATTTTTTTTTGATTAGGTGACTAGAGAATTGGATCAAGGGAAGAGCACTAGATGTGTCTATTTGGATTTCAGCAAAGATTTTGATATGGTCCCGCATAGGAGACTTGTGAATAAAATGAGAAGTTTGGGAGTGAGCACCAAGGTGGTGGTGTGGATTACAAATTGGTTGACTGATAGGAGACAGAGTATAATGGTAAATGGAACCTGCTCTGAAGAGAGAACCATGTTAAGTGGAGTGCCACAGGGATTGGTGTTGGGACCGGTTCTGTTCAGTATCTTTGAGTGACATTGCAGAAGTGATAGAAGGTAAAATGTGCTTATTTGCGGATGATTCTAAGATCTGCAATAGAGTGGACATGCCTGAAGGAGTAGAGAGAATGAAAAGTGATTTAAGAAAGCTGGAAGAGTGGTCAAAGATTGGCAGCTGGGATTCAATGCCAAGAAGGGCAGAGTCATATATTGGGGTGCAGCAATCCAGAAGAGCTGTACATGTGATGGGGGATGTAAGACTAATGTGCATGGACCAGGAGAGAGATCTTGGGGTAATAGTGTCTGGAGATCTGAAGATGGCGGAACAATGTGACAAGGCGATAGCTATAGCTAGAAGAATGCTTTCCTGCATAGAGAGAGGAAAAACCAGTAAGACAAAGGTGATAATGCCCTTGTACAGGTCCTTGGTGAGGCCTCACCTGGAGTACTGTGTTCAGTTTTGGAGTCTGTATCTGCAGGTAGAACAGAGACAGGATGGAGGTGGTAAGACAAAGGTGATAATGCCCTTGCACAGGTCCTTGGTGAGGCCTCACCTGGAGTACTGTGTTCAGTTTTGGAGTCTGTATCTGCAGGTAGGACAGAGACAGGATGGAGGTGGTCCAGAGAGGAGCGACCAAAATGGTGTGGGGTCTGTATCAGAATACCAATGAGGAGAGGTGGAAGGATCTGAATATGTATACCCTGGAAGAGAGGAGGTGCAGGGGAGATAGGATACAGACCTTCAGATACCTGAAAGGTTTTAATAATGTGCAATCATCAAACCTTTTTCATTGGAAGGAAATCCAATAGAACTAGGGGTCATGAAATGAAATTTCAGGGAGGTCTAGTCAGAACCAAAGTCAGGAAATATTTCCTCAAGGAGAGAGGGTTGTGGATACCTGGAATGCCCTTCCAGAGGAAGTGGTGAAGACAAAAACAGTGAGAGAATTCAAAGGGGCATGGGATACTCACTGTGGATCCCTAAAAGCTAGAGGAAGGAAATGAAGAAAAGAGTGCATGGGGGTAACTTGCTGGTGTGGCAGTCACTACCCTTAACCAATAAGCCTTCATGCTGATAACACAACTCCATCATTGCTCTCTGCTTCAACGGCAGGGGAAAAGGAAGATGGGATTCAGACAGCAACCAAAAAGGGTCCCGACTTTTACAGTTTAGGAAACGGATAAGCATGGGGATAACCTGCTCGACACAGCAGATACTACCGTAAGCTTGCTGGGCAAACTGGATGAACCATTTGATCCTTTTCTGCTGTCATTTCTATGATTTGTGCGGGGGTGGATTTGTTGGGGGCTTTTTTTTTTTTATCATTTGCTATACACTCCATCTCCCATTGATTCCCCCCTCCCCCCCCCCCCCCAAACTGTAATCAGATACTTGGGATTTTAAAGCTGGGCCCTGAACCTCAGGAGCAGCGTTGGATGGCTGTAGCCTAAGGGGACAGTCCTGAATGTGCTTTGTGCCTTTTGAGCCATGATCTTCCAGGCAGTTTTATTACTTTCTTAAGCCCATCAATTGCGTGCTGTTCGACCCCAGTTTATTCCATTTTATCCACTGTCCTCCTGTGAACATCCTTAGCTTACAAAATAACATGTATAATCATTTAAAATAAAACACAATCCACGTTTCACAGTTACATCTGCTGAATTCTACCAGGGGGAGGGGGCAAGACTTTGATCGAGTGAAAAGTAGGGTTTTCCACGCACACCTAAAAGCCCACAAGTAGTTAAGATGACTTTCTGACAACAATGTGTTCCTTCCACCAGCAAACACACAGGACGGGACACGATTAGGAGCTTCGTGTTTTAGGCTTTTTATATTTACTTTAATTGTGTTTATGTACATGTTTGCTGCTTTGCTGTACTCTGCTGAGATCTTCATTGAAGTAGCGGATTATAAATGTTGATAAAAATACAAAAGATGTAATAACTTTCAGAGATGGGACCTCCCTCTGCCTGCAGCAAACGCCGCAATTGACTTGGGGCATATGGCTTCCAGTGTCCCCTAGGATAAACAGGTTGCATGGCGTGAAGGACTCTGAAGTCTGTCATACCTGTACACATGGCCTGTGACACCACAGGTATCCAGTGGCGCTTCAGCAGGGTAGGAGCTACGTGCTTCTGAAATGTCACCCCAACTAACAGCTCTAGCAGCAGTATTCTGGACTAATTGCACATACTTTGTTCTTTTTGGCTGTAATTAAAAGTATAAGGTGTTAAAATAGTCCAGAGTTGACATAATTACAGTGTAAACCAATTGGGCAAAATCCTCGAGTTAAAAAAAAAAGCAAAAAATAAAAAACCAGGCAAATCGCTAGAAATTGATGCTTGCAATCACTCGCAAATAAAAACACATTCTCAACATAGACTAAATCCGTGGTCCTAGCACCAGTGTAGCGTCTATCTCTATATCCAAACGCCTCACCTGATCTTTCAATGGGATGATAATCTCATAATATAGAATGGCAGAGGAACATTGCATCTTTTTTTTTCGTACTGATAAAGGTTCTGCCTTGCAAGGCTTAACGTTTATTTTCACACATCCAAATCTGTATGTTCCTCGAGCAGTCATTTAACCTTTCCAGTGCTGCTATTCGGTTTGATCCCCAATGGGGATCAGCAAAGACTTGACAGCACACCCCATCCCTGTGCCACAAAGCCGTTGGATTTGATGGGTAATCCAGCTTTTCCTCCAGGTCTAGATAACTTGATTTACAAAGATTGGGAACATAAAGGTTTATCAACAATTGAGAAATTTTACTATACAACCCAGAGAAATGTGTTCTCTTTTGGGCAGTTACAAGCACAATGTGGTTTACAACACTGTGTACTTCATATGAGCAGGCACAAAACGGTCATTGTTTTATTTACCAAAGTTAAAAGATACAATAACACGCTATCTTTTTGGTATAAGCTCCTCTTCACTAAAGAGACTTTGTCATTATATTCAGCTTTGGCTTATTCCTTTGGCTTATTCATCGCTGGAGAAAAATGTAACAGAGAAAGCGATAATGATAAATTTTGATTATGCCTTTGTAACTACCATAGAAGTAAGATTGCAGGAAGTTGCACAAAATGTATATAGACATGGTTGAGGGCATGTAAAATGAAACTTAGAGATGCGGATACATGCATTAAGTGCCATGTTGAAAAGGATACATTGATCCATAATTTTATTTTATGTCCAGTTCTGTTTCATTTTTGGAATGTAGTGTCAAAAGTTATTGAGTCGGTCCTGCAGCAAAAACGGCCTTTTTGTGGGGAATTTATCTTGCCAGGGTCATCAAGTAAAATATCTGCATATCTTGATATTGTTGGCAAAATCCTGTGTTCTTTTTTGGTGGATTAAGCCAGAAGGCCCCACGCCGATGATGTGGTACCAAAAAATTGCTGGCTGGATGCAGATAGACTGGACGTCAAGCTTAGTAGACGGAAAGTACAAGAGGAAATTGTGGGCACTTACATACAACCTTTTACCAATGTCCCTTAAGCAATCATTCTTAGCTAGTGGGTACTCTACAAAATGGTGATTGGACATAAAGATACTTTCCTTCTGAATTGTATTAGGCAGTGAGGTGTTTGAATGATGAATGGATGGGTAGGGCTGTATTTTGGGGTAATTTTCAATGTAGGCAATACTTGAAAATACGCATATGGATGGGGTAAGATGGTGAATTTATTGTAAGAACTATGGCCGATTGTTTACAAATGTTTGAAATCTTATTGTTAATATTTGTTCAGTACTGATTCATGTTCACTATTCTCCGTCATGTGCTTAAATAAAAATATGAAAAAGAAAACACACCCCAGCCTCGCTAAACTTTTAAGTGGCTCCAAATAAATATTAAACAAATGGAAAGTAATGTACCCAGCCAAACTCAACAGCTAATGGGATAATGATCAGAGGTGCCCTCTCCCTAACAGAAAAGAAGCAACCAGCTGTGAACTACCCCAGAGCAGATACTTAGAGGCCCAGTATGATCACAAAATTTGATGGCCTGTGCTATCGGATGTCACACTAAGATTGAAAAGTACTAAGAGTAATAACCTTTAGCAAGTTCTTGTCATAAATCATCAAGACCGTTCCGGTGCTATGAAGGTACTGAAACTCAGGTTGAACCGTATCTAGAATATCGTTGCCAGCAACAAACCTTTTTTAAAATTGGGCTAAAACTCTTTTATCTATCAGTTTGGACAAATGAGCTACATTGGAAATGGCACAGTGGTTTTCTAGTTTATTTGGGTCCAGTGATTTTTTTTTTTCCAACAGTGGCCTCACTGAAGCCACATGGATAGGCTGTACACAGACATAAGATGTATCCCCAAGGCATAAGCAGCATGGGATCTATCTACTATTTGGAATCCTGCCAGGTATTTGTGACCTGAATTGGCCATTGTTGGAAACAGGATTTGGGGCTTGATGGACATCTTGTTCTAACCCAGTATGGGATTTTATTAACACACAATGAACTTGAACAATGATCCAGTAGTGTGTTTGTAGGACACAAGCCTTACTATATCTTCAACCTCCTTCAGGTTAACTTCCATAATCTGTATCTCCTTTGTCAAATCCCACTTAATCTGAAATTATTGGCTTGAACTGTCCAGCTAAGTCACATCCAATCCTACTTATTTTTTAAGATATGCCATCAAGCCCAGCATCCTGTTTCCAGCAGTGGCCAATCCAAGTCATAAGTTCCTGGCAAGTACACAAACATTAGATAAATCACAAGCTACTATTGCTTATTAATTACCATAATAGTTTATGGATTTTTCCTCTAGGGACTTATCCAAATCTTTTTTTTAAATCCAGTTACACTGTGCTCCACTGAGAATTAAATCTAAAATAGTTCCCTCTCTCGTTGGTTTCTGAATCAATTGTTCCATAAAACTGTCATTTATTCCATCCAGGAACTTTCTCTCTAGCATACCCTGATGTTTCACTTACCCAGTCAATATTAGGGTAATTAAAATCTTCAATTATTACTGCTCTACCAGTTTAGTTAGCTTCCCTAATTTCTCTTAGCATTTCACTGTCCATCCCTCTATCTTGGCCAGGTGGCCAGCAGTATACTCCTATCATTATAGACTTCCCCAGCACACAAGGGATTTCTACCCATAAAGATTTGATTGTACATTTAGTCTCATGCAGGAACTTTATACTGTTGGACTCAATGCCATCCTGAACATAAAGCGCCACACTGCCACCAAAATGCTCTTCTCTGTCTTTGCGATATAATTTATACCCTGGTATAGCACTATCCCATTGGTTATCCTCTTTCTACCATGTCTCTGAGATGACAATTAAGTCTGTCATCATTCACTGCTATACATTGTAATTCTCCCATCTTACTTTTTGGACTTCTGGCATTAGCATACAAACATTTCAAAATGTGGTTTTTGTTTGTGTTTTCATTCTGCTTTTTAATTGATAGGGATAAATGTGATTCTCAGGACAAGCAGGATGGTAGTCCTCACATATGGGTGACATCACAGGATGGAGCCCAATTATGGAATACTTTTGTCAAAGTTTCTAGAACTTTGACTGGCACTTACTGGGCATGCCCAGCATGGCACTAAACCTGCAGCCAGCAGGGGTCCCCCTTCAGTCTTCTTTTTTCCATGCAGGTTAAGGAGCTCCACAGAGATTCCTGACAGGAATTTTCCTCACGGAATTACTAAAAACTTTCATACCCCACAGGGGTCCCTCCTTTGAATTTTTGACTCCGCAGTACTCCGGTAAGTTTTTACCCGTTTTCGGTCAATTCCCGTCGAGTTTGGCCCTCGCGGCCTACTGGCCGTCGACCATACCGCAGCTAAATTTTTCAAAGGCCATGGCGTCAGGGTTCGTCTCTGCCCGGACTGTACTCGCACCATGTCCATAACAAAGCCGCATAAAGTCTGTATAATGTGTCTCGGGTGTGAGCATGATGTCCTGACTTGCACCAAATGTGCCTTAATGGCACCAAAAGGTCACAAGGCCAGAATGGAGAAAGTGGAACTTCTCTTCCTTTCTCAAACTCTGCCGTCTATTGCATCGACGTCGTCTGAGCCAGCACTGTCCACTTCGCACCAGTATCAGCCACCGACCGGTGACCGTCCAGCGTTGATGACTTCTCGGCCTTCGACTACTTCTACTCCCCCTCAGGACCGAGGGGATCGTAGAGAAAAACATCGGCATCGATACCGGAAGTCTCGGACTATCAATGAAGGAAAATCGACATTGCCATCGAAGACACCTCGTCCAGAAAAGGCACCGACCCTTTCTGCGACCAGGTCACCGAGGCAACCCTCACCCGGACGGGTATCGGGAGCTGCGACTCCGCCTTTAACGGTGGTCCCTCCGGCTATGCCTCTGCCTCCTTCTTCCCTTCCAGAGCCGGGGCTACTTGCTGCAGGTCTCCGTGAAGAACTGGACCAGATGGTTCAGGAGGCCATCGATAAGGCGATGTACAGACTCCAAGGTTCCTCAGTGCCGGTTGCGGAACCAATCATCGATCCCATTCCGGCGGCATTGGCACCGCTGCTCTTGAAGATGGAAGCGCTCATAGCCACTATTCCACCGATTGGATCCTGGGTCACCGATGGCTCCGGTGCCTTCCCCGCTTACCCTGTCATCGGGAAGGGAAACACCATTCCGCATTCCTCCATCGGGAGTCCTTCTGATGCCTCAACCATCGATGCCGATGCGCCCATCGGTGCCCTCGATGCCTTCATCGGTGCCTCCAGTACTTCCCTCGATGCCTTCAGATCCTAGACCAGGACCTTCAGGAATACCATTGTCCAATCCTTCTCAGGTTCCTACAGGGACAGGTGCTGATCCCTATGACACCTGGACTGACGATTCTTCTCAAGACACCGATGATTTACCATCGCCACCTTCTCCTACTGAAAGTAGGAAGCGTTCTCCTCCAGAGGACTTGTCCTTCATAAATTTTGTGAAGGAAATGTCTGAATTGGTTCCCTTCCAGTTACAGACTGAGCAAGATGATAGGCACCAAATGATGGAGCTGTTACAATTCCTGGATGCTCCTAAGGAAATAACCTCCATCCCTATTCACCAGGTTCTTTTGGATCTCCTCAAAAAGAACTGGGAACACCCTGGTTCTGTTGCTCCAGTCAACAGAAAAGCTGATACCACTTATTTGGTCCAGTCAGCCCCAGGATTCCAGAAACCTCAGTTGGATCACCAATCTGTGGTTGTAGAATCTGCCCAAAAGAGGGCAAAAAGATCAAAACCCCACTCTTCTTTCCCCCAGGTAAGGAACAGAAATTCCTGGATGCCATTGGCCGGCGTGTCTTCCAGGGATCGATGCTTATCTCTCGGATCGCCTCCTACCAGCTTTATATGACCTGGTACAACCTTACTCCTCCAAGGCAGCACCAGGGCTGCCAGACTAGAGTTGGGACTTGGCTACTATGTCCCCTGAAGGTCTCATCTATATACCTCTGTCTCCATCTCCTCCAGGTCTTCCACTCTAGCCTCCAGATATCGGACTCATTCTCTGAGAGTCAGGAGCTCTTTGCATCGGATGCACACATGTGTCTCACTGGCGGGTAAAAAATCATACATGTGACACTCGATGCAAAAGACTGGGAGGCTCTCCTGTTGCTGCTGGATTGCTGCCTTCATCTTAAATTTGTTCAGTTCCTAGTTAAGTTTTAGGTTGCTATGGGAGTAGGAATGTGTCTAATTAGGGTACTTTAAATGTATTAGTGTATTACTATATATCTAGTAGTGACCTACAGGGGAATGCTCAAACTCTTGATAAGGTGTGGAGAATTTCTGAGTTTAAGTTAAAAGGCTGTTTTTTATTTATTAAGTGTGAAAGTGACACCTGTCTATAAATTAAAGGATGAGCTGGGGAGGGTTGGGAAATACAAACACACAAACTTCTGTTCGTTGCCTGCCTTTATGACTAAACTATTTATAACAAAACACACTAAATAATATGCCCCAATAGTTTGCTTCTCCCCAATACTTTGAAGTTTTAAAAATTTCTCCAAGCAGTACTTACTGATTCTTTCCAGCTACCAGCAAGGTGATCCTCTCCTGTCACTGCTCCCACTGGATTGTGGGATGGTGGATCTTGAGAAACAGCCTGTCACGTCATTCTGGATCCGGCTGTGAGGAATGGAGCAAGCTCTGCTTCACACTGAATAACGTTTGGGTTTTTGAGGCTTGGTCCTGAAATGACAGAGTATAATACCGATTTTTAGCCTGCACAATTTCTCCTTCAGGGTTGAATCTGGAATGGAAGTGGGAATCTTTGCTTATCTAATTCCATACTTTTTTAATTCATGTCAGATCCTCTCTGGATATGTAATTCTTCAGAAAAGCAAGAAAAGACATCTTTTCTGGGGCCAGGTTCTTAAACAAATTGCCCACCCCTACATTCCATTCACCTTTAAAGGCGGAATTTCAGAAATATTGCAAAGGGCTTTTAATTCCTTGACAAATTGTATTTCCATCTCAAATGGTATGCAAGTGCTCTGCTGGAAAAACGTTGTAATAGTGTGCACAGAGACTGAAAGAATAAGAAAATGATCAAACCGTGAGAGTTACATCTGTAGATTCACTAACCTCCAGGCTACTTCTTCCATGACATAAGGTAAAACAATAAAGCAAAACATATTATATGCAATATGAGTTGGTGCAGGCACCAGTTGTGTTAAACCCAGTTTTACCATTGCACTTGGGGGAAAAAGAAAATCTGCTACAGTGCCCACTAGCCTTGGTGCTGATAACTGATTAAAGTAACCAAGAATGTCATGCAGGTACTGCAATTAAATTTCAGCAATAAGTTCCAGAAGATACCGGTGCATGTTACACCACTAGAAAAAGCCCCAAATCTTTAAATTTGCCAGAAGAACTCGCAAGCATTCTGTAAAGTTGAGTAGATTTTTCTGTACCAGTGAAAGGAGGGGGGTCTTTGCTTTGCAGCATGGCTGCATTTCACTTTATCAATTTCCACGGGATAGAGATGATGATGCTGTGTTGAGTCTTGGGCGTCTTTGGGTTTAGACAATGCAACTCCCTGCTCCCTGGAGGTACGGGATGCTGTCCAGGCTCCTACGGTCAGACCAGATTTGACTAAACCCGCTTGTGGTCAGCACTTGCCACAATTGAGAAGTCTGTTTCTTCTCTTGCAATTCCCACTTTAGATATCCATTCTAATGTATTGTATCATGAACCATGTTTGGAAAGTTATGATAAGAGACTGTGTGTGGAAAAATATTTGGATTAAGTTAACGAGATTCAGCTAAACATAAAAATCTATCATCATCTTGATGCGTAGAAAATTTGGAAAATTATTCCATAGTCAAATCTATACGCTGCAGTTCCCTGTTTACAATGACTGTTTGAATACGGGAGAGTGCCCTTTTGCCATTCATTATGAGAGACGGCACTATACAATTTTGATATTTTGTTAATCATACCTGGTACAATTCTGAATACCATATCCGTGGCATTGACTGCACTGACAGCGCTAAGAATCGTATTAGTGTATATATATATGTATATATATATGTATATGTATATACTAATCTGCTCGGGCCTTTTACTCTATTTACTTCCAAGCTGTAAAGCCTCCAAGTTGTAAAGCCTCCAAGTTTATAGTCCTTGTTCAATGTAACTTTTTTGCTCTCTTTCTGATTATAATTTACTGTTCCGTTTTTGTTTTTTGTTACAAGTTTCTCTATCCCTCGTTCGATGTAAACCGATCTGATATGGTATTCAACCATGAAGCTCGGTATAGAAAAATGTGAAATAAATAAATATATTGTGATGGTTTCATATTGAAGTTGTCATATTAAAAGAACCCATCTGTACAGTAGCCCCTGAGGCAGCTCCTATGTGAGTGAAACTCGGCCAGAGTCGGGCAAGTTTGAATAAAGAGTCCCTTGTTATACCGATCTTTTTTTTGTTTCTTCGCTACTCAGCAATATTGATTGGCTTCCGCTTTGTTTTTTGGGTCTTTACCACTGTGCACCATCTCCACCTGGAGATAGCCATTGTCTGTAACGTGTTGGCACATTACTTTTGGAGGTCAGTTTGTTTTGCAGTTCCTCTGTGTTAAGCTTACTTCTTGCTTTGCTTTTCATCCTGTTTTTATGTATTGAGTGCTTACTTTCTTCAATAATAATTTTTAGTTTTACTTTGGCTCTTGTTTCCATGTTGTGCCTACCACTCGTTTATCATTGTGGTGAGCCTTGCAAAAACAAATTCCATTTCATCCTGGTATTCCAGTCCAATTCAGTCCCAGCAGGTGGGTTATGCCCCACCTACCAGCAGACGGAGGCAGAACCATGACATTGCCACTATGGTGGCACAGGAGAACCCAGCAGATGGGAACATTCTGGAGGTGCGGTAGAATTTCTTGATGGGTACTGACGTTGCAGGGCAGGCCTCTGGTTCTCCCAGTAGTGAGCCGAGTGTGAAGGGTTTCCAGTCCCAGAGGGGACTTGGTAGAGTGTGGGGGAGGGGGTATTGATTGGAGGAAATAAAGATCATTTTAACAAAGGTAAAAACAGAGGAGAGAGAATCCTCCTGCCCTTCCTTTGCCAACCCCTTCTACATGGCAACCTGTTTCGTAAAAAAAAAAAAAAAAAGGTTGCAGAGGGCCTAGTGCAGGGATGATCAACTCCTGTTTCTCACAAGCCCCGAACAGACCTGGTTTCCTGGATAGGCACATTTGCATGCACTACCTCCACTGTATGCAAATCTATCTCATGCACATTTATTGTCGCTATCCTGAAAACCTGGCCTGTTTGTGGCTCTTGAGGACAGGAGTTGGCAACCCCTGGCATAACGTTAGGCTGGAGGCACTTCAGACTGGAAGGCTGACCTCTGCACGTTGTATTCAACACTAAGTGTTTGGGGGTTGCAGCTAGTCTCAAGTGTCTTCTCTGTTTCACGCGGCACTGAGGGGGGTGCAAGGTGTGTATGGAAATGCCCATTTTATCATTGTGGGGCTTACGGATATGAGAGGGGGGCCATTGTGTTCAGAGTGTTTCAGATCAGGGAAACTCTTGGAGTATTCTAAATCCTCCAAAGGAGCTGCTGCTGTTCCTCCCGCCATCAGAAACTGCTTCTCTGCTGGGCCTGCATTGGTAGCTCAAGCAGGCTGAGGCCTCTGGCTTGGCAGTTTTGACGAGAGTGTCGGCTGTTTTAAGTCAAACTGCTGCGGGAGCCTCCAGTTAGCTGCATTTAGGTCCTGCAGTAGATTTTGAAGATGCCCTGGTTTCACACCTGTAGAAGGGCCCTCTGTTTGACTCATTTGTGGTCAATATTGCAGTTTTGTAAATATGTTTTGGTGTTTTTTTTCTTCTCTGTACGTCAAGCCTTTTGTGCTATTGATGCCTGAGGGGAAGAACCAGGCTTCTTCTGAGGCTATTAAGCTGCTTCCTCAGGAACCTGCTCCTCGCATGCGATTCAGGGAGACAGCAGGTCCATTGCCCCTGGGGGTAACTGAGATGCAGGTCGAGTCTGCGGACCAGCTGGACTCTGCCAGTTGTGGATCCATGGAAGAAGGTGAAATTCCCTCTGCTAGGGAGGATGACTTAGTTTCCACTTTTTCATAGGGAGGAGGTTGTAGCCTTGATTGATCAGGAGGTATCTTGTTTTCGGCTGGTGGATTCTAAGGTCAAGAAGGTTCTGGTATGGGATCCTATCATCAAGGGGGCCCACAGTTCCATCGAGGCTTTCCCCCTGCATTCTGCGGTGGAAGAAATAGTGTTGGCGGAATGGGACGCTCCAGAGAGTGGCCTCAAGGCTGTGAAATCTCTTAAGTTGTATCCTTTTCCTCCAGACATGGTTCAGTGTCTGTTCCTGAACCCTGAAGTGAATACTCTAGTCACGGTGGTAACCAGGCATAAGACTATATCCCAGAGGGAAGGGAGTGCTTCTCAAGGATCCTCAGGATAGGAAGATGAAGGACCTCTTTACTTCCTTTGCTTTGGCAGTACAGATTTTTTTTTTTTTTATTATTATTGATTTATATTCTTTTTCAGGTACTTCAAAGCAGATTACATTCAGGTATTGTAGGTATTTCCTATTCCCTGAGGGCTCAAAATATAAATTTATACTGGAGACAATGGAGGGTAAAGTGACTTGCCCAAGGTCACAAGGAGTAGCAGTGGGATTTATACCCTGGCTTCACAGCTCACAGGGCTGGGTTATCAAATTTACAAAAAGCAAGTTTATCTCTTCTCAGGCCTTAGAATACCTGGGGGTGCACTTCAGTATGGAAGTAAGTTGTGTGCATTTGACAACGGACAGAGTGAATAAGTTGATTCGACAGGTTCAGACATTCTCTGCTCTGCGACACCCAAGGGCTTGGGGTTATCTTCAACTGCTCAGGACTATGGCGGCAGCTTTGGATCTGGTTCCCTGGGCACAGGCTCAGACTTTCTCTTCTGTCTCATGGTGTAATTCTGGGACTGAGGAGCCCATCTCTTCTCCCTCCAATGGTGGTCTCTTTCTCACAACCTTTCGCAGGGGGCGGTCTGTTTGCTTCCTTCTGAGTTCTAGTCACAATGGATGCAAGTCTGACCAGTTGGGTAGTTCATTGTCTGCGTCAGGTGACTGGTCTCAGAAGGAGGCCACATGGGCCATAAATTGGCTAGAAAACACGGCAATCAGACTAGCCCTTTGTCATATCCTTCCTCTAATCGAGGGAAAGGCAGTCATAGTGCTATCTGACAATGTTATGGCAGTGGTGTATGTGAATAAAAGGAGTGGTGCCAGAAATCTGGGAGTATCTGAGGAGACAAATCTACTCTTCCTTGGGTAGAAGTAAATCTGCAACTCTTGTCAAGTGGGTGCTAAGCCCCTCTCTATTCATGATACTGGGATTTGTGAAAGACTTGTACCTCATTAATATCTCTGATACAGAAACAGCCAGTTCATCCTTTCTCAACTCATGAAGCTGCCTTTCAAGCCACTAGAGACAGCTTCTCTTAAGTTCCTGACATGGAAGAAGTGTTCTTTCTCGCAGTTACCTCAGCTAAAGGAATTGGCAAACTCTAAGCTCTTGTCCCCTTTTCCATTACATGCCATTCTTCCACAATTGGGTAGGCCCTCGCAATAACCCCAAATTTCTATCAAATGTTCTCTGCTTTCCATATCAATCAATCACCGTACTGTCTATCTTCTTTCTGAAACCGCATGTCCATGAAGGAGAAACAGCCTTTCTTAGCTTAGATTGTGCAAGAGCCTTAGCCTGCTGTAGGAGAAGAACTCGGCTCATTGCCAGGCTTTGCAATTATTCATCTTGCGATCCAACAGGCTTGGCGTCGCAGTGGCCAACTGTACATTGTCGGAACTTACAGCAAAATGCGTTCAGCACTGTTACACTTTAGCAGAATTGCAGATCACAGACTCTGTCAAGGCTCATAGAGTCAGAGCTATGACTCATTTTAGAGAAGTGCCCCTCGAGGACATTTGCAAAGCTGCAACCTGGTCATCAGTTCACACTTTTATGTTTAATTACGGTCTGGACAACCTCTCAAGGACTGATAGTAAATTCTGATAAGCAGTTTTATGTAACCTATTCTCGCAGTAGTCTTTCTCCAAGGTGGGGTTCGGGTTGCTATTCAGTAATCACTCTGCTGCAACCCTCAGCTTGGGCCTCCCCACTTGCAATGGCTAGTTCAGCTTGCTTATCAATAAAACAAAAAAATAAAATAAAGTTTGCTTACCATAAGCGCTGTTTTCTGTAAATAGTAGATGAATTAGCCATGCAGTATCTGCTCGCCTCCCTGGAGAGTCAACTACTTAAATTTAGTTATGATATAGACTGAGGAGGCTCATGAGGCACCACCTGCATGGCAGTTCCCGTACATGCTCAGTAGACTTCAAAGCTCTACTAGCTAGGAGAGACTAGTCCCTTTGGTGCTGCTGTAATGGCTAATTCATCCTGCTATTTACAGAAAACATCCTTTTATGGTAAACAAATTTGTTTCACTGCTTTCTGTGTATACTTTATTAGGGTATGATTCTATGCTGCTATTAGGTTTATACCATTTTTCACAGGTGTCACCATACGACATCTGTTCTACTAGCCAAATGGCTATGAAATGTGGAAAAGTGACTCAGATCCTGCCTGCACTGCTTTGCCTATTGTGTGATCTAGAACAAGTCTCTTAATTTCCTCCTTGTTTTCAAAGTTTAAATTGTAAGCTTATTTGGACCTGTGATGTGTGCATTGTGATAACTGTATAACAGTATTATATTAGATAATGTA
The DNA here is from genome assembly GCF_901001135.1 of Rhinatrema bivittatum. Classification (NCBI taxonomy): domain Eukaryota; kingdom Metazoa; phylum Chordata; class Amphibia; order Gymnophiona; family Rhinatrematidae; genus Rhinatrema; species Rhinatrema bivittatum. The sequence continues at coordinate 87,744,381 of NC_042625.1, forward strand.
AATGGTTTTGAAAGAATAAAATAGGTGATTTATTGCTAACTCTGCTAACTTTTGTAACACGTTGCACTAATTAGATTACTATATGAGATTTGCTTTGGGAAACGTTCCTATTTCCTTCCCTTTCCCACATTTTCACTGCCTCAAATTACCATCGCCACCTTTCCCTTTCCTTACAGGATTCCAGTTGCGGAAAGTGGAGGAGCAGCTGGAGCACGAGAAGAGGGACGTTGGGGGGAATGATGTGGCGACCATCCTCTCCCGTCGCATCGCCGTGGAGTACAGTGACTCGGAGGATGACTCTTCCGAGTTTGACGAAGATGACTGGTCCGACTGAGCCTGTAACAAACCTCTTCCTAAAGATTCAGCCACTCACTGTGTTGCCAAAACTGCTCCTCTGTCCTGTATGACTCGAAGATTAGAGGTTTACCAGTGCCTTCAAACACATGCCTGAGACACCCACAGCAGGCTTTGAGGGGGGGAGGGGGGAGAGAGCTCTGAATACCTTCCCTGGAAGTGCTGATAAGTCTGGCCAATTTTATGGTGGTTGGAGGAAGTGGGGTAGGTTGGTGGAGAGTCTGTGTAAATACTACACTTATGCTGATTATCACTAAAAGGGTGCAAGTTGATGACGTAGGTGCTAATTCCCTTAACACTCTGAAATCAGCAGAGAATAAGATTACATAGGAACATACAAGGAATAAGCAGCCAACAGTATATTTTAATTTGTATGTACTGTGTGCTTCAGCTGCCTGTGCAGCAGCTGTTCTTGTTTCTGAAGTGTAGGCACAGTCCTCACCTTGCTGACTTTTCCAGGTCATCCAGTATTGGCCACTTCTAGCTGTCCTCATCATATCCTGGCCTCCAGCACTAGATGCATCACTGCCCTAGAACAGTTTGTCTCTCAGAGCTTGCTGTGGTTCTGAAGGCGGTGTCCTCTCCCCCTCCCTTCCCCCCCCCTTTATGAAGCTGTAAACACCCTGCTGGGGCAGAGCACACTGGACTTGGACATCTCAGCCTGGGCTACCATGAGATTCGCCCCTGTGTTCCTTCAGACTGGTTGTGGGCTGTTGCTGCACTTTAAGGGGGCATTGATTGAAGACTCATAGTCTGTATCCATCTGAGAGTGCGCTTCTCTCGCTTACCCTGGTGCATTGTACAAGTCCAGGATCAGAAATGTGCTGTCTGTAGGTTTTAAAAACCTTTCAGGCTTGTAGACCCGATTTGGGAATTTGTGGCTCTGTACTCTTCTTTACGCCTCACACACTCCCCACCCTCCAACAGCTGCCTTATTTCCCAGTCCCTCGAGTAGGACATTGTACTGTATGCAGACTTGAATATAGGAAACACATTAAGTGATCAATAGGAGGTTCCCAGATTGTAGCTGCCATTAGTTCCACCTTCAAATGCACAGAAATCTCTAATTCTTTAAACAGTCCTTCTGAATTTCCGGTGAGATCCTCGTTTGCGTGCCCCCCAGTTTCAGCCAGTCATATCTTCCCTCTAAGGAGGGGCAGCAAGGATCCCTGTCTAGAAGCAGAGCCCTCTCTAAAGTTTCAGAAGAGCCTTATTTCACGGTTTTTCCCATTCCCTTCCTAGCCTCTGCCTGGGCTGTATTGGGGACCAAATGATTTTAACTTTAATCAGAGCTGTTGTACCAATGTCCTCTTGTATTCTTATGTGAAATGCCTTTTTGCCTTTTCCTCACCTTCCCTGTTGCCATTAAGAGATTTTAATCCCGCACCCTTTTTTCTTGATGTGCATGGGAGAGATGTAATGTGTAACAGATGTTTGTGAAGGAGGGGCGCACAGTCGTGGTGGTGGTGGTGGTGGCAGCAGATATCTACTATAGTAGTTCTGAGTAATGGGTGCAGAAGATTTATCTTGTTTCTAAAAATAGATTTGGCACCCAGATATGCATATGGTGAACAAACCCACAACCATACTGAAACAAGAATTAACTCTGTAAGAAGGGATGCACGTGGGACTTGCCTGTCCTTACAAACTGAATGCACTGTGTTCATGAGTTAATGAGGAACCAAGCAAGCTCTCTCGCCAACTCCGACACATGCGAGTCAATTCTTTTCCTTCCAGGAGGGAATGGGCTTTCTTGTGTTCAGCCCCCATCCAGTTAGTGGAGGTCCCAGATAGGGAAGGGCTCATTAAGATTTTTAACTATTGTATTCATGCAACCAATAGGTAAAGTGACTGAGCTTTAAAATCACTGTTAGTATGGGAATGGACCTAAACCTGATTGACTATTGTATATATTCATATGACTTAAGTCTAGAGCGGTTTTCTAACTTTCTAATGTAATCAGTGCCTGAGAGGTGTGGACGTGGCCGGCCTCTCCCTCTCGCTCCCCTTCCCCACCCCCAATAACTCTGGGATGTAAACTTGCAGCTACTGTGAGCACAGGCTGGGATACCAGCTCTCGTAGCCAATTGGCCACTTAGCTATGTATTTTATGAGCTTTGTAAAAAATTTTTATATTGTAATATTGCTCTGTGTATGTATGTGTATAAAATATGTAATACATTCCAAAACAGCACAAATTGGAGAGGCATCCAAGTTTCCAGATGTAAAGAATAGTTGCCATCTCCTTCTGAATACATGTGCCCCATATTTCTTCTGGTGGTGCAGATCATTGGGTGGGTCTGAATATGATCCAGTACAGCAATCTAATAGAGCCCACTCATTATCTTTGGGAATAATCTGACATCTTTAGCCCAGCTCTTTCCCAGTTCAGGTTTTTTTCTTATCTTTGTGAATGATGTAAAGAGAATTTTTCCAACCATTTTCCCTTTTCAGATGCCAAGCCACTGGGCATTTAAAAGTTGTGTGCCCATCACTGAACTTGGAGACCTGGGTGTGCTCACAGCTAAGTCGGCTCTTCCTAGCATTTTGCTTCTTAGTTTATGAATTAGAAGGTTAGTGAGTGCGATGCCCGCAGCTGCCAAGCCTCTTTCAAGGTGAAAAGCGTTTCCTTTTTAAGCATATTTCCTCCCTTCCACCTTTGCTTGTTTAGCGTGTGTTAATTTTGCTTGGCGAACCTTTAGTAACAGTGGGTCCTATGTCCTCCACACTCCAGATTCTGGGTAGTTGGGGATTTAGCTGACCAAAGGTGGTGAGATCGGGTCCTGGAAGGGAAGCCATGGACTGGCCGAGGATTTTGTTTCTTGAGAGGGCCAGGGTTAATATGTAAGAATGGATTTATTATTGCTTTTGGTGGGGGAGGGGAAGGTTAGACTTCCCAGTAGCTACATCAGATTGGAGTGAAGGTGAGGTTGGCAGTCAGGCTGGGATGCAGGAGAGAATGGTCAGTAGATTGCTGTTGTTGTTTTGAAAGTGCAGTGGGCAGACCATGTGCCATAAGGGTGACCTTGTCCAGCTGCAGAAAGGCACTGAAAGATTCCATATTTTAGCTTGCTTGCTGCCTGCCATTATGTGCCAGTATACGAGGGGAGGAGATGAGGAGGGAGCGACTCATTAGTTGTCCTGCAACTTCAGCAGGTCAGGCAAGCGAAAAGCAGACTCTGAAGGTCACCATGTGATTGCTTTGAGGCATGCTGAGCTAGAGTAGAGGAGGTCCCCTGTCGGGCAGGCATTATTTCCCTGCATGGGGGCAGGAAGGAAGTGCATTCTGACCAGCAAAATCTTAAAAAGAAAATAAATCTAAAGACCTGACAGGCAGATAAGTGTCCAGTCTCTACATTTTCAAAGTCTTGAAGCTGGTGGCTGAAGCAGTTTGATTTTTTTTTTCAGTCCCTTCTCAAAAGCTGTTCATGTGAAAAATAACTTTTTGTATCTTAAATTGTGCTTAGAGCCATAAAAAGCGCATAAAGTGCCTTATTTTATTGAATGTAATATAAATGTTGTGTGTGTAGATTAAGGGTGTGCACAGACATATTTTTTATTTTTTTTTTTTTTTTATGGAAAGGAGGTTCATTTTTTTTTTTTTTTCAATTAAAATGAAAAACAAACCATTTAAAACCAAAAGTGAAAAAGTTGAGTCTGCAGCCACCCTCCCCAGTTCTCCATTGCAATAGCTGCAGGACAGGAGCCACTAGGGGTCGCTCTGGCCCCATGAGGAGATTTTCAGAATGAAGGTCCGGGGAGGAAAGGGGACCAAGAGAACATGTTTTTTTTATTGGCGGGGTGACTGTCTTATATTTTTTGCAATGAAATGAATGAAAACTACAAGTTGATTCATTTTTCTTTTTTTTAAACAAGGCGGGAAATCTAGTTCAAATTTCCTGTTTCGTTTCCAATGAATGCACCTCTAGTGTAGATATTCCAACTGCAGGGAAAGACACTGTGCACATGGAGCAATAAGGGGATTTATTTATTTTTTTAAATAAATTGATTTACATTGCGTTTTTTTTAATTTTAAACTTTTTGCAGTGTCTTGGAGATAAATGAGGATTCCAAGCAGGCCTGGTGAATCTGTTATTGGGCAGTTGTGATCTCCTATCTAAAATTTGAAAAAGGCAGCACAGAATTACCATAACTATGCAAATATGGGAGGGGGGATTTTTTCATGTGTGTGTGTATGCTAAATGTTATCTGCGATTTCCAACCTATGTAATTAATTTTGAAATGGAACCGTACTTTTTCCTATGTCATCTTATAGATTTTGCAGAGTGACTGTGTGCCGCTTTTCAGAGCACTTGCATTGAAATTAGAAAATGATTATGATTCTCATTCAGAATTCACAATGTCTTTTTAAAAAAAAAAAAATCAGTAGTAGTGTGATAGCAAATATTTGTATTTGATTTCATAATCATGTTTCTAGCATCTTAACAAAGTACTTCATCTAACCTTGCTTATTGTCATTGGTCCTTTTTAAGAGTGTTCTGAGACCTTTGTAACAGCTTTATATTTCTGACTTTTTTTTAAGACTATGCTAGGTTTCTGTCCCCAAAACCTGATCAGATTACATCATGTGCCTTTACATTGTTAGCTGAGTGAGCCCTGTCTCTCAGGAATCCCAGAGATTTTTCTGTTCCCACTTGTAACACCTTTTTTAAAACTGTGCTCTGACTTGGCTATACTTGTGTGTTTTCGTTCCATAGACTATCTCAGATCATATAAAACATGCATTTTTGTAAACTTTTGAAAAAAAGATAAACTTTTCTGTCAACTCATCTATTTTGTTTCTGCTTCTGTACTTAATGATCATCCTGAAATTATGTCTTTATTATTCTGTGAGGGTCAGGGAAGTGTTCTATGATTAAGCATGCCTGCATACATAATAGTTCTCTTAAGTGGTGCTTTTAAGGCTGTTCTCATCTGTTGGACATGACTCTTGGTTCCATAACCCCTGCTAAGAGAGATGAGGTAGAGATTTCTTCACTAACATAAAAGTCTGCAGAGGTAACCAATCTCTTGGAGAAACCACCTTACAGGGTGGTTGGAAAGATGCTGCAAGTGCATTCAGATGGCAATGTGTAGAATTATGACTTTTGGACTTCTGCAGGTGCCAGTAAAGAGTTGCTTCTTCAAACTTCATAATTTATGAAGACTGTGCCCTCTCATTGAGAAGATGAACCTAATCAGTATCCACACAGCTGGATTATTGTAACACTCGCTACAAGAGTCTTACAGTTGGGGGCCTTCCATAAATTCGGCTGTATGGTTGCTAGAAGGATGCAAGTTGCGTGATCATTTTACATTGGTCCTACACAGATTACACTGGCTTCTAGTCCCATCTGGGATCCCAATTCAAAATCCTGATACTGATCTTCAAGGGTCTAAGATGTGACAGTCCTAATTCTGTGATAGAATGACTGTCCCTGTATATTCCCTCTAACCGACTAAGATCCTACTGGGGGCCTCCGTAATAATACTGGTGCTAAATCAAAAGGACAAATAATACCAATCCTTCTTCTTGGGAGCATCATTTGCCTTATGGAACCCTCTTCCAGAAGAGCTCAGCCAAATGAACAACTACTGTTTTAGGAAGCAAGCAAAAGCCTGGCTCTTTTGGCAGGCATTTAAGACCAAACTCTCCACTTCAAACTGCTCTCAACTAAACAAAACTATGATGAGCTACCTCGTTCACTGTTTTTTAAGTATCCGAATCTACTGCTACAACACTCTATTTGGTTTGAGATGCTAGGTTTACGCTGTTTGTAAGATGGGTTGTATGTATTCAAAGTAGGCATTATTCATATTGTTGGGCACCTTATTCTATAGCAAACTGCTAATCCCTGATTATATACTGCCACACTATTGTGGTGTTCAAAAAGGCAGGTAATAAAATTATTCCCCCAGGACAAGCAGGATGGTAATCCTCACATGAGTGACATCATTGGATGATGCCTGGCATGGAAAACTTATGTCAGAGTTTCTAGAACTTTGGGTACACTGAGCATGCCCAGCATGCCCCATACCGCATGTCCACGCGAGACCCTCTTCAGTCTCCTTTTTTTCCCTGCAGAGTTTTTGCCTCGTGGTTACTGAGCTCATGTTCTTTGTTTAAAAAAAAAAAAAAAAAAAGTATTTGGAAAACTTTTCACTGTTCGGTATCTGATTTTTCCCACATGCAGGTCCTTCTCAGTTCCCCTTTATCTTAAGATTTTTGGTGGTTCGGTAAGTTTTTTCTTTCACTTCCGTTCCCCTGTGGTGGTGGTGCCTCAGTGCTCGCCAGCGTCGATCACTTGCTGCCTCTGCTGTCATTTTCGCCCCTTTGGTTTGTATCGTCATGGCCTTGGGTTTTTGTCAGTGCCCAAGGACTATGTCCATTACGGACCCACACAATGTGTGCATCCTCTGCCTGGGGGCATCACACAATGTCCAGCAGTGCCGCTTGTGTGACCAAATGACTCTGAAGGGATGTCGTGCCCGCCTCAAAAAGATGGAGAAGCTCTTTGGGGCGAGAAAGTCTGAGCCATTGACATCTGCATCAGTGGCATCTATGCCAAAGGACCATGGAGCTACACCGAGCCAGCGACATCGATGGGCTGTCCACTCTATCAATGCCGCCGGTGGTTAGGGGCGCCGGGGACTGGCCCCTTTGGTCTCTTCCAAGTCGAGGATATTGGGTTCTTCATCTTCGACCTCTGCTCTGGGGAAAGACCAGGCCGAGCACCAAGGGAAGCTGAGGAAACATCGGCACCGGTTGCCTTTGATGCACATTGCAGGGTTCGGGTCAGTGTCAGCACTTGCCATAATGCCCCCGAAGCGACCTTGCGGTGAGTACCTATCCTCCAGCAATGCAAGGGGTCTGTGACTGTCTCTACTGGTCCTGGTGACAGTCGCCGATCCATCTCAAGGCTCCAAGGAGGACCTGGCCAGTGGCCACCCCTCCTGCCTCCCAGTCCATTTTGGCATCGACAACGTTTGAGGAGGAGTTGGAGCGCAGAGTCCAACTGGTGGTCGATTGGGCACTGCAGAGCATCAAGCTAGTGGCACTGGTGCCCGCACTGTCCCTATTGGAACTGTTGTGGAGCATCTTGATGTGTTCATTGGGGTGTAACTGACCTAGCTGGTGCTGGTTCCCAGGGGGCCATAGATGCCCAGCGAGGCACTGATGCTCCCCCCACCTGATGTGATTGTTGCCAGTTCCTCTGAGGAGGAAGCTCCGTTGAGGACAGCACTGTGGCATCCCAACCTCCAGGCCTTGTCACTCACAGCCTGGATGTTGAGAGGCTGATTCTGCAGCTGCTGGATCTTTCCAAAAATGTCTCAGGTTCTTGAAAGCCTTCCACTAGAATGTTCTACGGACTGATGTGGAGGTTTTCTGTGTGGTGTGAGCAGAAGGCCCTAGATCCTTTCTCTTGCCCCACACAAAAACTGCTTGACTATCTTCTGCACCTATTGGAGACTGGCCTAAAAACAAACTCCATTAGAGTTCATCGAAGTGCAATTGGAGCATACCATCAAGGTGTAGTTGTATGCTTCATGTGGAGCTAGCTCAGCTATTGAAAGCTCCTTTTGAGCTGCTGCACACCTGTAATCTGAAGTACCTGACCTAGAAGGTCATATTTTTGGTGGAGGTCACTTAAACATGCAAGGTCAGTGATTTCCAGGCCTTAGTGACTTGTCCACCTTATACCAAATTTTATCATGATAGGGTGGTCTTGTACACACACACACCCTAAGTTCCTCCCTAAGGTGATGACTGATTTCCATCTTAACCAATCAATCATCCTGTCAACATTCTTTCCCAGGCTCCATTCACACCAAGGTGAAAAGCACTGCACATTTTGGATTACAAGACAGCCTTAGCCTTCTACCTGGACAGGCAGAAGCCCATACACAGTCAACCCAACTTTTCATTTCTTTTGACAGAAATAGATTGAGAGTTGCTGTTGCCAAACGGACACTATCCAATTGGCTTGGGGGTCATGTCAAGGCTTATTCGGTCAGAGCCATGGCAATGTCTGTGGCCCACTTGTTAGTAGTTCCCGTGGAGGAGATCTGCAAGGGGTTCTCTTCACACATTCACATCACACTACTGTCTGGATAGAAATGGCTGATGTGACAGTAGGTTCGGCCAGTCTTTCCTCCAGAATCTCTTTGAAGGGTAGAACCCAACTCTCCCTGCCTAGGGCCCATTGCGTGGGTCCAGGCTGTCTCCCCTCTCTGTTACCAACATCACTGTTGTTGTGCCTGTTGGTCCCCTTTTGTGTTGGGGAGCAGCCTGTAGCTAGGGATTCACCCATGTGTGAGGACTACCATCCTGCTTGTCCTAGGAGAAAGAGTTGCTTGCCTTTAACAGGTGTTCTGTTAGGACAGCAGGATGTAAGTCCTCACGAAACCCACCCGCCACCCCGCAGAGTTGGGTTTCTCCTATTGTTTATTATTTTATTTTTATTTATGAGAGAAAATATGTGTGAAGCTTGCTGGGCAGACTAGATGGGCCATTTGGTCTTCTTCTGCCGTCATTTCTATGTTTCTATGTTTCTATTGTAATTCTATGTTACAAGACTGAAGAGGGATGACGCGTGCTCAGTGTACCCGAAGTTCTAGAAACTTTGTCATAAGTTCTCTGGGCTGGGCTTTGTCCTATATCACATCACCCATGTGTGAGGACTAACATCCTGCTGTTCTAGGAGAACACCTGTTACAGGTAAGTAAGCCTGCTTTATCCAAAAAGGATGCCGGTTCTTTTGCGTTTAACACTTTGGAACTGAAGTATACCAGGGTAGCATTTCCTAGCAACCCATTGCTGGTGCTGGTATTGCATGAAAACATTCAAAGGGAAAAAAGAAGAGCAATTTTGTTTTACTTTGGAATACAAGTAGACAAAGGAAGCTATGACTTTTTCAAAATAGTGGGTGTTGAGACTTGTACCATAGGCATTGCCCATGCCCAGGGGTGGTTAAGGCCAGGTTTTCAGGATATCTACCATGAATATGCATGAGGTAGATTTACATATAGTGGAGGCAGTGCGTGCAAATCTCTCTCATGCATATTCATGATAGATATCTTGAAAACCTGACCTGTTTGGGGCACTTGAGAGCTGACGTTGGCCACCCCTGCCCTACCATGTAGATTCTCTTCCAAAAGAGAGAGAGAGAGAGAAGCTTAATCAGCTGCTCAAACACCTCGAATGCCGCACAAAGCGGATACTGCAGATGCAGACAGTGTAGGAAAAGGTTGATGAGCCAGCTCAGTTACACTGCTGTAGACGCCAGCCGGAGGGACTTGGGTTTGCTTCACAGATCAGGTCCTCTGCTCTCTATTAGGGATGTGCATTCATTACATCTGTCTCAGCGGTACCTCCGTACCTTACCAACTTCATCGTACACGTAGAAAAATGGATAATATGCATGTATTTTTCAATAACGTTATGTGCATCCTATTTGTTTTTTTTGCCTGTGCTATAAAGTTGGTGAGATACGTGGGTAATGCCGAAAAGGATGTAATGAATGCATATCCCTGCTCTTTATAGCTGCTGGGAATGTTGCACAGGCAGTGTTATCAGCCCGGGGGGGGGGGGGGGGGTGTTGGAGGAAGATGATGATCATTGTGCAATAGTGACACCTAGTGGCTAGATTTAGAGCCCTCCATCATGACCCCCAGCTGAGGACTGCTGCTACAATGACTGGCCTATAGAAAGTTGAGAGAGACCCTAAAATAAAGGTGGCAGATTTCAGCCCTAGCTCTGATTGTTCTGGAAAGAGGAGGAAACAGTCCACAGAAGCTATTCCCAAGCGCATCAGGCTCCTTACCACGAGCTCTTGTCGTGTGCATTCAATATCAGTATTTTGTGATCTGCTGCAGGGCTAAGATAAGAGGATTGGGGATAAAGGTATGGCCTTTTTGGTTTAAAAGTTGAAGGTTTTACACCCTGTCAAAGAGATTAAGAAGGCATGACTGATGGCTGACAGGCTGTGCTGGGAATGGAGGTTAAAGGGGAAGAAGGGGAGCTAGAGGTCAAATTCCTCACTAAAATTACTTTTGCCCTGGTATGTCTCCACAATCTTCTAAAGAAGACTATGACAAGTTCCTTAAAAAAAAAACAAAACCAACCCCAATTTGGACAAGTGCATCAGTGTTTGGAAAAGTAAAATTTGAAACCTTGACTATAGGATGCCATAAACCACTGGTGGAGATGTGCATGCTGCTTTCCAGTTTGCATGTGTCTGGTCTCTCTAGATTCAGTTGCTTTTAAATTATATGCATGATCTTAGACGACCTCTACATCCTGATTGTTTTCCTCTTGAAGGCTGTTTTTGCTTCTGCATCGTGCCCCAAGCCCATTTTGGTTGCCAGCACTTTCTCAGTTTAAATGCCATGGCTTTTTGACATGAATTAGATGAGAATTGTCATCTGGCTCATGGGAGCTGTGATTGAGCATGCTAACCTGTAAAGAAAGCAGGGTTGCAGAGGCGACTGGCTAAAAAGCTCCTGAGGGTGCTGAGTGAGTGGAAACCCTGGGGTTCCTGGCTATTACTACCTGCTGTGCTCCCTGCACATTCATTTGGGAATTTTAAAATGGAGACAATTGAAATTGCCAGCTTGTTACTGGCCTTGTGGCCTGCAAGTTACTTCTGAAAGATACAATTTATTTATTTATTTATTTATTATTTTTATTATACCGAGTTTCATGATGGAATCACATCAACCCGGTTTACAATTAACAATGTGAGTAAAGGCAGAGAGTAACATAGTAAAACATTTCCCAATTCAACGTCACATATAGAATGAAACTTAACAGGTATAATAACAATATTTAGGATGTGAGAAAGTTACAAAAAACAGGGAAAAATAACTAGGATCTGAAAGGGGAGGAAATTGAAGGAAGAATATTAACATTTTATCCAACTGTATCAATTAATAAATATGTATAGTATAAAAATATAGATGAGTAGCAAAAATGATCAAATATGATGCTGTTGTGAATTATAATAATAAGATGCTGTGACTGCGTATGAAGTTAGTGGGTTTATTACAGTTCACTAACTTTGTGTTTGTGCTGATGGGTGGGGAATTTAATCCAGTTCTGGGAACGCTTTTTTAAAAAGCCACGTTTTTAGTCTCTTCCTAAAAGTTGGGGCGCATGGTTCTTTTCTTAAGTCCGGTGGGATGGAGTTCCAGAGGATTGGACCTGCTGATGAAAGAGCTCTTGAACTGTAGGATTTATGTTGGTAAGTTTTGGCATGAGGTACCTGAAGTGATTCTTTGTAATGTTCCCTGATGGGTCTGGCGGCTGTGTATTTTTTAAAAGGGATTTGTAAGTCAAGTTGAGTGTGTTGATGGATGTTCTTGTAGATAATCATGATGGTTTTGTACATAATTCTGAAGTGGATCGGTAACCAATGAAGGTTTTTGAGGATGGGGGAGATATGGTCGATTTTCCTGGAGTTTGTAAGTATTCTAGCTGCTGTGTTCTGTACCATTTGTAAAGGCTTGGTGTAAGAAGCTGGGAGGCCTAGTAGTAGAGAATTGCAATAATCTAGTTTGGAGAAGATTATTGCTTGCAGGATTGATCTAAAATCTTGCGCGTGGAAAAGTGGCTTTATTCTTTTCAGAATATGTAATTTGTGGAAGCAGTCTTTTGAAGATTCTGCTAATGTCTGAGGATCTCAATTGGTCTTTATATAAGAACATAAAATATGCCATACTGGGTCAGAGTAAGGGTCCATCAAGCCCAGTATCCTGTTTCCAGCAGTGGCCAGTCCAAGTCACAAGAACCTGGCAAGTACCCAATCACTGAATAGAAAACATGCTACGAATGCTGGCACCAAGCAGGGGCTAGTACCTATTGTTTAATAGCAGCTTAAGGACTTCTCCTTCAGGAACTTATCCAAATCCAATTTTTTAAAGCCAGCTACACTAGCTGCCCTTAACCACATCCTCTGGCAATGAATGCCAGAGCTTAACTGTGTTGAGTGAAAAATAATTTTTGTTCTATTTGTTTTAAATGTGCTACTTTCTAATGTCATGGAGTGCCCTCTAGTCCTTGTATTATCCAAAAGAGTAAATAACCATTTCACATTTACCCATTCAAGTCCTTTCATGATTTTGTAGACATCTATCATATCCCCCTTGGCCATATCTTCTCCAAGTTGAGCAACCCTAACCTCTTTAGCCTTCCCTCAGGGGAGCTGTTCCATGCCCTTTATCATTTTGCTCACCCTTCTCTGCATTTTCTCCAGTGCAACTATATCTTTTTGAGATGTGGTGACCAGAATTGTACGCAGTATTCAAGGTGCAGTCTCACCAAGAAGCGATACAGAGGCATTATGACATTTTCCATTTTGTTCACTATTCCCTTCCTAATATTTTGTTTTCTTTTTTGACTGCTGCAGCACACTGAGCCGACGATTTCAATGTGTTATCCACTATGATGCCTAGATCTCTTTCTTGGGTGGGAGCTCCTAATATGGAACCTAACATCGTGTAACTGTAGCATGGGTTATTTTTCCCTATATGCAACACCTTGCACTTGTCCACATTAAATTTCATCTGCCATTTGGATGCCCAATCTTCCAGTCTTGCAAGGTCCTCCTGTAATGTATCACAATCCACTTGTGATTTAACTACACTGAATAATTTTGTATCATCCGCAAATTTGATAACCTCACTCGTCATATTCTTTTCCAGATCATTTATATATATATATATTGAAAAGCACCGGTCCAAGTACAGATCCCTGAGGCACTCCACTGTTTACCCTTTTCCACTGAGAAAATTGTCCATTTAATCCTACTCTCTGTTTCCTGTCTTTTAACCAGTTTGTAATCCATGAAAGTATGTTGCTACCTCTCCCATAACTTTTTACTTTTCTTAGAAGCCTCTCAGGAGGAACTTTATCAAATGCCTTCTGAAAATCCAAATACACTGCATCTACCAGGGATGTACATCGGGTGCCCAATCATTTGCACTTTCGGGTTTGTGTGGCCATGGGAAAATCTCATTTTCCTGTGGATCGGCTTTTTTTTTTTTTTTTTTTTTGTAAAAAATTGTTTTTCGGCTTAGTGTGCGCTAACAAAAAATAACAAAAAATGTTTTTTGTTAGCGCACACTAATGGGAGTTAGTGCGTGCTAACCCGAAAAACGATTGTCACAAAAATTCGGGGGCAAAAGTGTTCATTTCACGTTTTAGCCGATATATAACAAATTAAGAAATAGTGTATGATATTTCAATTCGTTATAAAAACGATTCGTTATAAAAACGAACATCTACTGGTTCACCCTTCAAAAAAGTGAAGCAGATTTGTGAGGCAAGACTTGCCCTGGGTAAATCAATGCTGACTTTGTTTCCATTAAACCATGTCTTTCTATGTGTTCTGTGATTTTTGATCTTTAGAACACGTTCCGCTATTTTTCTTGGCACTGAAGTCAGGCTAACTGGTCTGTAGTTTCCCGAATTGCCCCTGGAGCCCTTTTTAAAAATTGGGGTTTCATTAGCCACCCTCCAGCTACAATGGATGATTTGAGTGATAGATTACAAATTTTATCTAATAGATCTGAAATTTCATTTTTTAGTTCCTTCAGAGCCCTGGGGTGTATACCATCCAGTCCAGGTGATTTACTACTCTTCAGTTAGTCAGGCCTACCCCATCTTCTACGTTCACCGTGATTTGGTTCAGTTCATCTGAATCATTACCCATGAAAACCTTCTCCGGAATGAGTATCTCCCCAACATCCTCTTCAGTAAACATTGAAGCAAAGAAAGAATTTAATCTTTCTGTGATGGCTTTATCGTCTCTTAACTGTTGTAGCTGCACCTTTCAGTGGGTTGTTTTTTTTTTCTCATTTTATCAAAGTTTCCTTTTTGAAAGTTTTGTATTAGAGCCATGAATTTTCTTATAGTCTCCCCCCCTTCTAGTCTTTAATTCAAATGTGATCATGTTATGATCACTATTGCCAACCAGCCCCAACACCATTATCTCTCTCACCAAATCCTGTGCTCCACTAAGAATTAGCTCTAAAATCACTCCCTCCCTTGTTGGTTCCTGAGCCAATTGCTCCATAAAGCTATCATTGATTCCATCCAGGAACTTTTATCTCTCTAATATGTGCGGATGTTACATTTACTCAGTCACTAGTGGGGTAAGTGAAATCTCCCATTATTTCTGCACTACCAATTTAGTTAGCTTCCCTAATTTCTCTGAGCATTCCATTGTCTGTCCCATTATTTAGGCTAGGTAGATGGTAATATATTTTCTTACTATACTCTTCCCCAACACATATGGCATTTCTATCCATAAAGTGAATAAACAATGGGGATTCCTAAAGGCTGGAAATGAAGAAAAGAGGCGGGGGTAGAGGTTGTTACCCTTAACCAATCTGCCTTCATCTTACTGCTGCAATTCTATCACTGCTCTGTGTCAAGGGCAAGTGTGAAAAGAGAAATTAGATTCAGACAGCAACCAATCAGCCCATTTAATGTTACACTCTGGGACAACAAGCATGGGTCTAACTTGTTGAGGCAGCTGTTCCTACCCTTACCCAATAAGCCTTCATCCTGTTGATGCAACTCCACCATTGCTTTCTACTTCAACTGCAGTAGGTCATGGGGAATCAAGACAGCAACCAACCGGGGCCCTAACTTTTACGCTCTGGGAAACTGATAAGTAGAGGCGTGACCTGTATGGTGTGGCAGATGCTACTATAAGTTTGCTGGGTAGACTGGTTGTTTTCTGCTGTCATTTCTATGTTTAGTCTCTTGTAGGATCCTTAGCCTGTTGGACTCTATACCATCCTGGACATAAATCACCATCTTCCCTGCCACACACCCACCAAGTTGCAACTCCCTATTAGTGTCATATAACTTATAGCCTGGTATGATACTATTCTATTGGTTATCCTCCTTCCACCATGTCTTGGCGATGCCAATTAAGTTTCTCTCATTCTCTACTATACCTGCTCTCTTTCTTTTTAAAGAGTGGGTGAAATGTCTCTTGGTTGAGCTTAGATCTTCAAAAATTGAGCTAAGGTGTGTATAATACTAGTTCTCTTTTCAATTAAATATAAAATCCCAGTGGTGGAAGGTATCGTCAGACCCTTTGCAATAATTATGAAAGGCGACCTTGGCTCCTATTTCAGACTGAGGCAGGATGCTAAAGTAAGCAGTGCATTAATTGGCACACATTTACCAAGCGTATTTGACGCTTAACCAAAGTCGTTTCCTCCGCACCGTTCATGGAAATCGGTTTGCCCAGCGATGCTCGTTCTCGCTCTGGTCCTTCGGCAATGGGCTCTGGGAATGTTTAAGTGGCCATTAGGTGGCCCCTCTGCCTTGCGAGAGGTGCAGGAGGGCAGAGCTCCAGCATCCTGGCCAGAAGGTCTGCCGCCTAATGGCTGCAAATGACGACAATGCAGCTAAGCAAAAATAACTAAATAAATAAATACACGGAAGTTTAAAGGGCCGGCTCGTTAAAACCGGCCACTCCCGATTCCCCGAAGGCGACACTTGTCACTCTGCATTTGCAGATGGTCCTTCCAAGCAGACAGCTGTTGGGGGTAAGTAGAGCCTGCACTGTCTGGCTTGCACTAATTGTTTTTCTTTGTTTGTTTCATTAAAGCCGGGGCCCGTGCAACATTTCAGCCCCAAAGCTAAGCAACGCAATAAAAGTTTTGGGAGGCAGGGGCTGCAACCTGGTGGATGGGGGGGACTGCAGGCCTGACTCTAGGCTGCTGGATAATCTTGTCTTTTACGATCCAGGGCTCTGCAAATCAAACCCCCTCGTTGAATCCATTCCCTAGCGGTGCTGCTGCTGCGGCTGAGGCCCTGGATCTCGCGCTCAGGAGCGGCTGCCGTTTTGCCTCGGTCCCTGCGGAGGCTCTCGACGTGTGCAGAGCACGTCCAAGCTGCTAGCCAGAGCAGTGAGCCGGCTGCCAGGCTTATTGATCCCCGGTGCGGGCTGATGACGGGAGGCCCGCGTGTGGGGCCCCCTACACGGACGGTCTGATCCGCCATGAAACCTGCGGTGACCTCCTGCTGGGTTGTAGATGCAGCTCTGAGCGCTGGCAGGCGGACCGAGTTTGTGCAGTCCTCGGGATTTTGGCTTTTTATTTTTTTTTTATTATTACCGAAGTGGCTCCCTTGCTGCCATGGGAACAGTCACAGCTGAACTGAAAGATAAGCAGCTGTCTTGCTATTACTCAGAGCAGTTGTCAGACTATATCTATAGTTTGGGGGTGCAGTTTCGGGAAGAATTTAAAGAAAGAAAGGTGTAGAGAAGGACCATTAGATTAGATCAAGGGGCGGAGGGAAACGTTTATCGAGCTCTTCCCTTATTTAAATAGAAGGCTGGAAGGGGGACTTGATTACGTGGGACTATATACACATTACAGGATTTTAACGGGCAGCTCACAGGATAAAGGAGCGCAGGGGTATCTTCACACAGCAGTGATGCTCAGCCTGTATCACTCGGTGAGCGCCATCTCCCAGGGTCACGTTCCAAAATGACATTGAAATTGAATTAATTGGTGCCAATTTATTTCATTCTGAGTCTATTTGAGAAAAAAAAGAAAGACACAAGTTAGCAGCTGAGTACTGGCACAGAGGGGGCCCTGAGGAATCACGGCTGCCACGGATGACCTGTAAGTGGAAGGAAGATTTTATCAGATCTAAACTTGCAGTGAGTGAGCTGTTGCGTCCAGGGGAAGCTGATTCAATAGGTGGACATTAAGAGGAGCATACGAGAAGTAATGGGGTAGCTTAGTTTAGTGATGACCTCATAGCTGGCAGAACCCCCCTTTTTTGGGAGTCAGTTCGGATCATAATGGCAGATCGACTGTGATAAACTGATCACCCTCTTGGAATATCACTGGGCAACTTCAGTCTTTTTCAGCCTGGCCTGCTGTATCGCTACATCACATTTCTACAGCCAGGGTGGCAGAGCTAGAACTGCAGTCCAAAATCAGGCCTGGATTTAGGCATAGACATTAATTGCCTAGGGCGTCAAATTTGAAATCTCCGGTTTTATTGTTCCTTATGTTCTACAGTTCTATGTAAAGCCCCCTTCCGCTGTTGGGCAGTTCATCGTTTTATGTGAACCGGAGTGATTTGTAATTCCCACAAGAACTTTGGTATATAAAAATAAAAAATAAATAAATAAATAAAGTACCCTGGTCAAAGAGGAATTCAGCTGTGCTAAGGAGGAGCCTGCTCTAGCCATCCACTTCAAAAGGGCACTGCTATTGGCACTCTGGAGGGGAGGAGAGGTAGAGGGTCTACACCCCCCTCTCCAATCCTTCCTAGGGATGCCCAAATGTAAAGCCCTACCCAAGATGCATTGCACACCTGTGTTTAATTGCTTGCACGGCCTCCCACTTCTGTATCCCTTCATTAGTCAATGTTCTCATCCACCTCCTTCAAACCTGCTACTGCTTCATGCTACACGTGGGAACCCGGAATTCACCTCCACTTTCTCAGGTTTTGTTTTTCTCCCAACCGTATTCAAATGAAGACAAGAAAATGTTTATCTTAATTTCTTTATATTCTCAATGTGAAAGTCATACTTGGATAGGTCTCTCTCTCATAAGAACATAAGAAATTGCCATGCTGGGTCAGACCAAGGGTCCATCAAGGTTCCAACAGTGGCCAATCCAGGCTACAAGTACCTGGCAAGTACCCAAACACTAAGTAGATCCCATGCCAATGATGTCAGTAATAGCAGTGGCTATCCCCCAAGTCAACTTGATTAATAGCAGTTAATGGACTTATCCATGAGCTTATCTAAACCTTTTTTAAACCCAGCTACACTAACTGCCTTAACCACATCCTCTGGCAACAAATTGCAGATCTTAATTGTGTGTTGAGTGAAAAATAATTTTCTCTGATTAGTTTTAAATATGCTAAATGCTAATTTCATGGAGTGCTCCCTAGTCCTTCTATTTTCCAAAAGAGTAAATAATTGATTCACATCTACCGATTCTAGACCTCTCATAAATTTAAAGACCTCTATCATATCTCCCTGAGCAGTTTCTTCTCCAAGCTGAACAGCCCTAACCTCTTTAGCCTTTCCTTATAGAGGAGCTGTTCCATCCCCTTTATCACAACTATATCTTTTTTGAGATGCGGCAACCAGAATTGTACACAGTGCTGAAGGTGCTGTCTCACCATGGAGCGATACAGAGGCATTATGACATTTTCTGTTTTATTCACCATTCCCTTCCTAATAATTCCTAACATTCTGTTTGCTTTTTTGACTGCCACAGCACACTGAACTGACAATTTCAATTATTATCCCCTATGACACCTAGATCTTTTTCCTGGGTGGTAGCTCCAAATATGGAACCTAACATCGTGTAACTACAGCATGGATTATTTTCCCTTTATGCATCACCTTGCACTTGTCCACATTATTTTCATCTGCTGTTTGGATGTCCAATCTTCCAGTCTTGCAAGGTCCTCCTGTAATTTATCACAATCCGCTTGTGATTTAACTACTCTGAATAATTTTGTAAAATCTGCAAATTGATTACCTCACTCATCATATTCCTTTCCAGATCATTTTATAAATATATTGAAAAGCATCAGTCCTAGTAAAGATCCCTGAGGCACTCCACTGTTTCCTTTTTCCACTGTGAAAATTGACCATTTAATCCTACTCTCTGTTTCCTGACTTATAACTAGTTTGCAGTCCATGAAAGGACATCACCTCCTATCCTATGACTTTTTAGTTTCCTTAGAAGCCTCTCAAGAAGGACTTTGTCAAATGCCTTCTGAAAATCCAAATACACTACATCTACTGGCTCTCCTTTATCCACATGTTTATTAACCCCTTAAAAAAATGAAGTAGAATTGAGAAGCAATGCTTGCCTTTGGTAAATCCATGTTGACTGTTAACCATGTCTTTCTATATGCTCTATGATTTTGATCTTTAGAATAGTTTCCACTATTTTGCCTGGCACTGAAGTCAGATTCACTGGTCTATAGTTTCCTGGATCTCCCCTGGAACCCTTTTTAAATATTGGGGTTACATTGACCACCCTCCAGTCTTCAGGTACAATGGATGATTTTAATGATAGGTTACAAATTTTAACTAATAGATCTGAAATTTAATTTTTGAGCTCCTTCAGAATCCTGGGGTGCATACCATCCAATCCAGGTGATTTGCTACTCCTTAGTCTGTCAATCTGGCCTACTACATCTTCCAGATTCACAGTGATTTGGTTCAGTTCATCTGAATCATCACCCCTGAAAACTATCTCTGGACCCAGTATCTCCCCAGCATCCTCATTAGTAAACACAGAAGCAAATAATTAATTTAGTCTTTCTGCAATGGTCTTATCTTCCCTAAGAGCCCCTTTAACCCCTTGGTCATCTAAGGGTCCAACCAACTCCCTCTCTCTCCCATTCCAGCTGCAATGAAGAAAAGGAAACACAATTCCAAAAGATTTGAATTCAATGACCTGACAGAAAATCACTACTCATAAAGAGAGAGAGCGAGAACTTTTAAGAACTGGCACACTTTTTCAATAAATGAAAATTTCTCTCTGTAGGCCAGAGAGTCAACTTGCTTGGTGTTTCTTAATTTTCATTCAATAGCTTGGGAAGCCGAGATCGCCCCTCTGGTAGCCTACAACCCCAAAGAAGTTTCTCTGAAACCACACAATATCTCAAAATTATCTTTATTTTACCCAGTGATTTGTAAACAGCAGTACAGTAACTTCATATCTTGCAAACAACAGCTTAACTTAAAGGGGGCCTTCCCTGCTCGGGGCAGAGAAAAAGGGGGTTGAGGTGTCTCCTACGTCACGGCGCATCCCTTTTACAGAGGCCACCCGAGGTCGCTCCGCAGCTTCCTCGCTCGGCCCTGGCTGTGCCAGACCCGGATTCGAATGCCCCCTGTCCATAGCAATAGCAACCCGAGCAGGTACCAGCACAGGCAAAGCAAATGAACTTGGAATTTTTTTTTTCTCTTTGCCCCGGTAGGGAAGGATCCCCTTTAGATTATTGTGTAACAGTACAAAAAAGAAATCCTTTCTGCAAGTGCCTCTTACATTCATGCTCAGAATCATTTTTTGCCCTAAAAAATGTGCAATTTGAGTTTACAGTACATAAACATTTTTTTTCCTGTGCCCCTTCCCTCGGGATTTGGGATCCAGGGCTCCTTTTTTTAAATGGGGAATTAAGGATTTCATTCAATGGGTTTATAGTGCAATGTTTTGTTTTGTTTTTTTAAGCAGTTCTATCTTGTCTTTAGAATCATTGGCGTTTAATCTAAAAAAACAGGCACGGATTAACACTGCAGTCTTTCTCCTGTCTTTTTCTCGTATATATTAAATAATGTTTTAGTTTGTACTATTGTACCTTGCCTATAATACTGTCTGATCATGCAGCTAACCCTCCCTCCTTGTATTTTACATTGTAAACCCTGGAGGGCAGCACGACACTACTGAATGGATCCACAGAAATTAAAGAAGCTTTGTGGATCCCCTGATTACATAAACAGCAATAAAGATGATGCATGAAATTTAAAAAAAAACAAACAACAGAAACGATATTTCCTACTTCATCCTGATGGAAAAAAAAGCATTGGTATTTTATGCTTTCGTTTGTTAAATTAATGAAAAAAGTTTCTGAGGTAATTTAACAAGACACAGTACAAAACGCAAGAAGTTTTCTGTCTTAGAGATACATTTTCCCTTTTTCGTGCTTTATAAATACCGTCTGAAAAAATATATATGTAGAATACGCTTTCATCTTTGTTAAGACTGCACACAAAAATAATTATGGATTTTGAAATATGCTTTCATATAAAGTAGTGCCCGGGTGGGAGAGGGTTAACCCCCTTTGTTAATAAGCATCTTAGAGGCAAATGGATGGCGTTGGCTTCATAAGCAACGGAATCGGATTGGAAGTGCTTGAAAAGAGACACTGTATCTTTAAGACCTTTGAAAGAATTGTGCAAAAGATGTGCAAATGAGGAATGTCAAGAAAGCTGAATCAGACGTCGCTGGGCGACCTGGATCTGAAAGGCATACGTGAAGAGCAGCAGCCACAGCACATGGTCCAGAGTACTTTCTGAATCTCCTGGTTCCGGTAGGCATAGATCACAGGGTTGATCATGGAATTGTAAGTAGCCGGCAGGAGAGTTGCATACGTGTAGAGAGGGGGGTAGGTATAATCCCCAAGGAGGCAGTAGACGGCAAAAGGCAACCAGCAGGAGGCAAAAGTCCCCAGGATGACAGCCAAGGTGGAGATTCCCTTCCTGGTGGTGACGTAATGGGAGGTAGGCAGGAAGTGCCTCTGCACGGCGATCTGGTGAGCGTGCCGACACACGATCTTACAGATCTGCATGTACAGCTGCAGCATCATGGCGAAGACCATGAAGAAGGAGATGGACAGAATGATGAGGTTGTTTTTGGTCAGTGGCTTCACAATGCTGCAGGAGGCCAGTTCATGCAGGCAGTTCCAGCCCATGATGGGAAGGATCCCAAAGCAGAGAGAAACCCCCCACGTCAGGATGAGCATGACGTAAGTCCTGGTCACTGTCCTTTCTGAATAATAAGTCAGGGCGTTGTAAAGTGACAGGTAGCGGTCTATAGTAATGGCTAGCAGACTGCTTACACTGGCAGTAAACGATGCAACCAGGAGTCCCACCGTGATGAGGTTGACTGCCTGGGACTGGATGCAGTACACAAAGGCAAAATGAAAAATCAGCCCCAGTCCTGCCAGTAGGTCAGCAGTGGCAAGACTGCCAATCAGTAGAAACATGGGAGTCCTGAAGGTCGGGGTGTAGAAGATGATCGCCACCACAATGGCATTCTCGCAGGAGATGATGGTACCAGATATGCAGAGCGCCACGTCCCATGGGTTCAAGACGAGCGGCCGCTTCTCGGAGGCCAGATCCAGGAAGCCGCTTTCATTGTTTGGAGCAAACCAGCCTGGCTGGACCCCTGAGAAGATCTGGGAGTCGTTTTCATTCATGACGTCCAGCAGTAACCTGCAATAAAGATGTAAAGGTCCATTTTTAATTGTGATCTATAGAGCAGTACAGGACTGGGGGAAATGACAGCAGCCAGCTGTAACTGAGGCTATCACCATAATATAAATTCAATTGCTAGTTTCTGCTATTTGCAGTTTGCAGCATACCTGAGAGCTGTGGTCCTAGCCGAAATCCATTCCTTAGTGATCTATTTAATGGCAGAGCGTTACAGTGCAGTGAGGACCGTCTATGCCCTGCCTGACAGTGCTTTCTGTAGAAAGGCAGTACGATGGCTCTCACGTGTCAATTGATCCTCCTTCAGCCAATTATATCACTTGGCGAGTTTCAGATCCATTGACTTAGAAATGTTCGAGGCAGACCAGCAATCCTTGCATCCAATTGGCTTTTCCATCTCCCCCCTCCTTTTTTGTCTCCATACAAAGCTTCCTTCCACAGGGTTAAAGTGGCAGGTTCAGCTTTATTCTGGCTGCACGTGTTCAGTACTCGTGCTCAATATTTGCTAACGAAAGGGGAGGACACTTCTGCACAGATACTGCATGTTGTTTTTTGTTTTTTTTTTTACTTTAAAAAGGCAGGAAAACAACACGTCCGGTAATCTCCTGCCTGTGTTTGCTCTAATGGTCTGATGTTGCACAATTTCAGCAAAAAAAAAAAAAAATAACAACACAGATGGGGGACCGCACCAACAGATACTGTTTCTCACCTCTGCTGACGTTTACAGGACTCAGGGATGAGAGCAGCTCGGCAAATGTGACAAGAATGGATCAGTACATTCCTGGATGGTTTGCTTTGGTGTTCAGCTCTCCCCCGCCCCCATCCCCACAGGTTATCGGACAATGCCCTCCTTCCCCTTGTCATATCGATTTTTCCTCAAACTGAAACTATTTGAAAACCTAGATGCTCTTAATTTTTTCACTTGTTTTCTATCTCTTGTTTCAACAGATTTCTGCAAACCAACAGACGTTCTTGCTTTCAAGAGCAGTTTGATTTTTAGCTCATATAAAGAGGGAGCCGGAATGAGGCAGCTTGCTTTAGCTATGCCAGCTGTGCTAATGCAATTATATCTTCAGCATTCCCCCTTCTCACTCAAAAGTAGGCATAAAACTGAGACGGTATTTCACACTAATATATGTAAGTGTATATGTATATAACACACACACACATGTATATGCACACATATATATTACCGTGCAAATACCTACAAGCAAAAGCTCTCGTGCACCCTGTGACTGATTCCGTGACCCTGTTTGCACTTTTTACATCTTTTAAAGTTCTGTATTTAAGGCGGACAGATATTTCATTGCAAATACAAGTTACAAGTTCTGTAAAGTAACATCTTCAAATACATGTTTAGTAATTTAATGCCATGCACCCTTGTGTACAGTGCCGCCCTCAATGCCCACGCTAGTACAACGTGGAACTTGGCAATGCAAGCCGAAGCTTTCCTCACCTGAGGTGATGCTGCAGAATGGGAGAGAGCACACATTCAAAGGCAAGGCTGTCTGGAAGGCAAATGCTTAAAAAGAGAGCCGATCCTTCGTAGCTGTTCTTCCAGTCCTAGCAGGGTGCAGGATGAGCCGGGATGCCTTGCAGGTGGAGGGGCAGATGCAGACACACCGAGGATCCCTATGATCTGACCTAGCAGTCAATAAGCTACCTTGGAAGTGACTCACTCCCTGTTGCAAACTGGCAGCCTGGCCTCCCTCCCCCTCCCCTCCTCCCTTCTCGGTGACGTCAATGGCAAGCAGCAGCCAATCAGGCTTGGAGTAAGGGCAGCCCGCGCCGCTCAGCATAGCAATAAGGTTGGAACTAGAGAATTCCATTCATAAAAATATACGCAGTCCCGTCCTCAGGCTGCTTTTGCAGCAAAGGCCACAGAGAGAGAGAGCCATCGGACGCTGCTTGCCTCAGTGTCTACCTTAGTGGGAAACGAGAAGAATTCACTTTTGTTTTGTACATCTGCATCATAGGCCCACAGCCCTTCTGAGACTGTGGTGGGAAAGGGGCTGGAGGTGTCTACTCTAGTTTTTCTTTTTCTCTGTACTCATGACCGATATTAAAACCTAATCCCTAGTCCCCTCATTTCTAGCACTGCCTGCGACTGGATTGTATGTTGGATTCAATTCCGGGCTTTTTTCGAGCCTCAGCTCAAGACCAGTTACACTTCAGGTACGGTAGGGAGGTCCTCACCTCAGAGGGCCCACAAATTCTAAAAACTTCTTACCTGAGGCAATGGAAAGTGAAGTAACTTGCCCAAATCACAAGGAGTGTCAGTGGGATTTGAACCCTAGACTGTGCACTTCCCCCTTTCTCTCCCCCCTTCCCCCCCCCAAAAAAAATATTCCTTGGAATGCACCCTGAAATAGAATCCCTCCCCTGGTTTCGTATCTTCTTCAAACAAAATAGTGCCGGCCTGGGGCCCGCCGGGTCATTTTTTAAAAAGAGAATTGGAGGGACAGAAGCACCTGGAGATCACTCCTGCTCTAATTGGGTTTTTGCAGAACCTTGGATGAGGTAAGGGGGCTCCAGGGAGAGGAAGTGGGGGAAAAGGGGAAGGGCTTCAATGTTTTTTTTTAATTTAAATTTTTGCATCATTTTTTTTTTTTGTTTTGGTTTTTTTTGGATGAGGGTGAAGGGGCCCATGGCTAGTGTTTTTTTGAAAATGAAATGAAAGAAAAGCAAACACAATTACATTTATTTTTCTTTCATTTCATTTTTAAAATGTTTCACCCAAGGCACATCCCTAGTTTTTAGTCTGCGGCTCTAACCATTAGGTTACTCCTGAGCCAAGGTGAAATGCCGGAAGTATTAAATCCTTCCCAACATGCTGTTTCAGGCTAGCTTTGATGCACATTATCCACAGATTGCACCTTCCCTTGATGGACAGGAGACTAAATGAATCTGGCAGTACCAGTCCCATCAATCTCTCTAATTAATAATAATGCGAGTGGAGGATGCAGACTTTCAGTGGATCCTGAAGCAAAATTATTACAGTCCCAAGAGACCAAGAATAAAAATGCTGAAAGAGAACTCAAGTGGTCCATATCTAATCTAGGTAACTTGAAGAGGGGGATGCCCTCTCTCCCCACCACCTCCCAGCTGTCAGTGGTGAAAGAGAGCAGGCAATTCATCAGCTATGGTTCAATAAACCTGGAAAATATACCCATAAATAATATAAAAATATATACCTATATGTGTATGTATATAAGGTAGAGTATAAGTAGTGCGGATTCCTAAGAAGCCTCTTCCCCACCCCCTGACATGGAAGGTAAAGGTTCAATTTATAATTTGCTAACTTCTGTTTTACAAAGGGAGCTAATAAGGATAGTTAGTATGAATGACTACTGGGATTTTTAGCTTGCAGGTTAACCTGACACTCATGTGGTAAAAAAAAAAAAAAAAAAGCCCTTCCCCCTTGGAGTCTGGCTGTGAAAGTTGGAGACAGGGGGGCAAAGTTTCCCCAGAGATATGGCAGATAGGGTCTCAGTAGAAATATTTCTAGCAAGATGGCAACTCTGCCACACCTAGGGAACCCTACCACTTGCCTCCCTCCTTCCTCAGCATCTCCCTGGGGGAGTGTGGGTGGGTGGGTGGTTATTTGTGTGCGGGGGAAGAGATGAATGACAGGGTAGTAATTTTGTGCTGCACTCTCTTCCATCCTTCCCCCATACATACTCGCTCTCTCGATTTCCCTCCCCTTTTCCTCTATCCCCTCTCTCTTTTTCTCTCAATCCCTCCCCTCATTCCCACTTTCTCCCCTTCAGCTCCTCTCTCATACTCCCCTTCCTCTCCTTCTCTCATGCTCAACTCTTTCCTCCCTTTTCTCTTCACCCCTTCCACTCCTCTCTGCTTCCCCTCACCTCACTAGAATTTCCTCACTGGTGGGACTGGGGGAGTTGAGCACCATGCTACAAGCAGCTCTCCTCCTCCTGCTGGCAAGGGTTGGGAACCATGCTAGCACCATGGCTTTCACCGTGCCTCAGACTGCTGGCAGGGGTTGGGGACCCCTCCAGCACTGTGATCTTCACCACAGCACAGTACAGGTGAAGGTCAGAGGTCTCTGTCAGTACCACGACTTTCACTGCACTATGGGCTTTCTTCTTTTCCTGGAGGGAATTGGGGACCCTGCCAGCACTGGGACCTTCACCACACCACAGCGTTACAATTATAAAGTGCATGCCGATCCTATTTGGATTAAAAAAAAAAAAAAAGTACTATCTAAATATAAATGATTAAATTAGTAACTATTTAATGCACATAAACAAAATAGCTGCATGTTTTCTGGAAAAGCTACCAGGAATGAGGAGGGATTGCCTTTTAGATCGCCAGCTATAGACTTGTCTCTCTTCTCTTTCCTCTTAAAACCATGAGCTGCCAGACTAAGGCGTTTCCTGGGATGTATTACCCAAGGTTAATCTGTCACGTGGTGGGAGGGGTCTGTGATGAGCTGTTGCTGTATATTACTGTTTTGCTATAGAGATTTAATTCCAAATCCTACATCAGGTTTCCTTTCTTTCGAATCTATCTCTGACTGTGGAAAACTTCAGTATTGTTGTCGATCCATCCTGCTCTCTTCCCATTCTCTTCTCTCTGTCCATCTGCTTCCAGGTTTTTTTTTTCTTTTTTAATATCCACAGTATCCCCTTCTCTTTAACTTCTACCGCCTGTTGTTTTCTTCCCTGATTGGATTACTGTCTCTTTTCTGGCCTCCCCTATATTTCATCCCACTCCAACTTTTAGATAATTACACGTTTTCCCATTGTCTAGCTTAGACAGAGTTTCAGTAACTGACTCTTCACTTTAGCCCAATTCCTGTGAATGCTGCAGGCATGTGCTTTTTTTTTAAATGTATCTATAATTGCCTAAGATCTCTTTGAATTGCCTCTGTCTATTTATTTAGGCATTCATGTGGTGCCCTATGCAATAAAATGCGTGCAAGTGTAACGCGTCCCTTCCCCCAAGGCACTTCCAGTCTGGCTGAGCACGTGAAGCAGAAGGGGATAAAGTGACTTCCTCCAAGTCACAGCAAGTATCAGTGGCACAGGTGAGAGGGGACCGGCTCTCCTCGTTTCCACCTGATTAACCACTAAATCACTTTGTTCTACCTATAAATGTTAGGGTTTATCAAACTCAACCGAAGTAAGCACAACTCGGGGGGAGAGGACGGGTTGTATTTATATTCGTGTAAACTGGTCCTGGAGATATGAAAGGCAAAAGTCTGGCTTCCTTCCGAAGACCTAGCAGAGATTGTGTTTCACACACTGCAGCAATCCCTGCCAGATTCTAACGCAGGAAACCCCCACAGCTAACAGTGGGGAAGCGATTGGCCAAGGGTTTATCATCGAGCTGCAGGCAGAAGCTACCTCCAGCCCTTCTGCTTTCAGTCATGCTTTCTGAAGATTTGGGAGCCGCCAGGGAATAAAACCGGCTCTCGGAAAGGCTGCTTCAGAGGGAGGCAGGAGAGAAACGTCGAGCACACGGCTTGAATAATAGATTGCTTGCCTTGAAGTTGCAACAAAGACTTGCACATTTAATCCTGCCCGAGGTGATATTCTATGCGTTTCGCAGGAACTGTAAAAACAAGCGATTCCACGAAAGCCTTGATTAATGGCCGGGCTCAGGTTACTGCAAACGGCGCGGTGCCAGGAACTCTCCATGGTGCTGCAGAGCCGCTGGACTGTAACATCTGGGTACAAATTCACCTCCAACTGAAATTATCAGTACAAGCTCTACCTGAACCCTCCACTTTCCTATATTCACCAGTGCCTTGAATTTTAATGTTTCCTTTTTGTACACGTTGTTTAATCTGCAGATGGTTTTCACTATTTGCATTTGGGACTATCGACAATTATATAAAACACTCTAGGCAAGCGACCTATGAATTTCCTAGCTTTGTATTTCCCCTCCCCATCTCCCTCTCGTATCCCCTCCCTCTTTTATTTAAAGACCTTTGAAGTGGTCTAGTTTTTAACTGTGAAAACATGGAATTTTCAAGGTAAACAAGATATACAGTTTACTTGGGTTTATTAGAATAAGTGTATGCTAACTACGTCTGATTAATATTCAGTGCGGATATATTGAAAATCAATCCTGCTTGTGGCTCTCCAGGGCCAGAGTTGTCCAGTCATGCCATGGATTGCTCTCTTAATGCATTTCTTCTCTAACTACAGCCACACAGCCGGTGAGTGTCCTCCCCAAGAGCAGAGCTTTCCAGTCCTGTTATGGGGGCCTCACAGCCGGTTCGGTTTTCAGGATATCCATAGTGCATAGGCATGATAGCTGTGCAACTCCTGTTTATGCAAATGCACCTGTTGCATATTCACAGTGAAGAAAGTGCTTGGGAAGCCCTGCCCAAGAGTATTCTGGGAAGTTTGTTTCAGGTGTGGTTATGACGGCTGATTTATGACATTAGTTAGTAACATGGAAAGAAGTACTATTGACCTCAAGAGTTTATCTTGATTTTAATATGCTCTAATAAGTACATTTATTAACTACACAACAGTTTGTTTCTTTCCAGGAAGACAGTGGAATCAATATAGTTTTATTATTAATTTCAGAACACAAATGTAATTTTAACCATGATGTGGGGCAAGAAATTAAAAGTGTACTCAGGGGAAAATATGCTAGTTCTTAAGCAAACGTTATTCAATCATTTGTGAACAAACAGGATATCATTTATTTATTGATAAGCTCCAACCATCAACAATGCAGATAAGTATCTGAGAGTAACAGACATGAATTCCAGAACCCTGCACTAGAGAGCCATCCCCCTTTCCTGGAACAGATACCCATGTCCTCCTTAGAGTTAATATCGTAGTGATGATGCTATTCACACAGACAAATGTCCTTATTTCCATGTGATGATCTGTCATATGTCGTATGTGACAGGCAAGAACGGCATTGCATTGATTCTGATTAGAAGGAACAAGGCTATATGCGACATTTGTTGCCCATGCATCTCAGCAAAGCTATAGATCAGAGGTCCTTGAGAGCTGCAAACAGTGTTTACTTACAACTCATTTTATTCCTACCTCTTCCTTCTCCTTTGCAGTTTTCATCTCTGTGTGTTCTGAATGTTATGGAGACACATAGTATAATTGCCTTCAGAAAGAGATTAGACAAGTTTCTGGAAGATAGCTTCTGACTGACCTTTTAAGCAAAACGGTCATGAATATCACCTTAGGTTCAGTGCATTCCCCAATCACGAGTGCTGAAAAGGGAGAGGGTATGATGAGGTGGTCCTTAACACTTTCTGCACTTCTCAGCTCCCCTTTACTCGATCTTTCTGCAACCAGGATGGTGGGCTAGATGGGCCTTTTGGTCTAATCCATTATGGTGTCTTGAACGCTCTTTCCCTTTGTTTTAATGTATGAAAGTGAACGAGTCATGGATTTGGCTCCAGTCAAGCACAGTGTTGGCAGCTTCACTCACACTTTTTTTTTTTCTTCAAATGTGCATCATTCTCTAACCTGCAATTTCCCTAGCCACTGCTGCCCTGAGTGCCGTACTCCTCTGCCAGCTGTTCATTTTGGCCCGCGAGTGTAGCACAGACCCGCCTGCAGTTTCCCTGAAATTCCAGTAGGGGACCTATCCTCTTCCCCATAGCTGTGGCAAACGAGGCGTCATTCCGAAGTGCAGCATCTCCTGCTGTTTCAGCACGAGGCACCACACAGTTCTGCTAATGCATCGAAATTGCTCCTGTGCCTCGTCTCTAGCATTTTATTCCATCGGCTGAACGTTATGTTGTTGTTGTTGTTGGGTTGGTTTTTTTTTTTAAGTACGTAGTGATAAAGATAATGATTTTGGTACCTCCCCCGGCATAATCAATATTGGAAATGAAATATTGGAGCTTGCCAAACCAGGTGTTCTGTCTCCACTACCACATTCTCCTGGGTCAACGTTTAGACGTTAAAAATTGCTAAAGGCATGAATTACAACAGAAGCTTGCCCGCCAGTTGGGAGCACTGAAAGTCACTGAAATAATGTATTTGTTTTATCAGCAGCGTAGAAGCGGTTATAGTGCAGAAGGGAAAAGACCCATCTGTGTGGGGGTGGCTGGGATTCATCCTAACGCTATGCGGAGTCTGCATTGCTTTTGATATAACCTTGGGCTTGGCGCCCTTTCTGACTTGGGCTCTCAGGTAATTGCGATGACAGCGTCTACCCCCAAGGCTGGCGTTGCTTCCCTGAGTCACGGGGATGAGGAGACAGTGCTGCAGCTTGTGTGTGTGCTCGGGAGGGAATAGTTGTAAGACTGCAAAGGGGGCGGGAGCCAGGGTCAGAAATGTACATATATATATGTAAAAAAAAAATGCAGCTAACAGCTGAGTTGGTTTGAAATGGCAAGTGATGAATCAAAACGAGTAGGATGTACCCAGTTGGAGCAGGCTACATGTCTGACTCACACTACTGCAGATAATATTTTGGTGTTAAAAAACAATACAGTTTGTACGTTCGCAATTCAAATGCTGTCTGCACTGCAGCTCTCGCTCTCTCTGCCTCCCTCCCCTCCTCCAAGCTTTTGAAACAGCGTGGATGCCTGGTGAGGAGCCGAGGGACCACTTCTTCCGTACTATATGATCAGCACATCGCATAGGCTGCCGGAGGGAGAGGGGGCTGACTTTTCTATCTGAACAGTTCGTTGGGTTTTGGAGGGGGGAGGGGGTATTCTAGGTGTCCCCTGCATATGTTCATGGGTCCCTTGGCAGGAATTGCATGCACGGAAGGAGGGGGATGCATTACATATGCCTGGTTTACCCGCGTCTTCCAGCAGAGCTTCTGGGGCTGGGACGAAAGAGGGAAGACTAATTTTCCTGGGAAACAGGGCTGGGAGATCAATCTGCTTCTCATTCTTCCTACACTATTCCGAGATTTGGACTCCAGAGTCCAGGCTTATTTGAGATGCTTCTCCTCACTCCCCCTTCTCCCTTCATCACTATAAATGGCATTTGAGCCAAGATACTTGAATTTTTTTGTTGGAAGCTGTTGTTATCCAGGAGTCTTCGTTTAGAAAGAAAATTCTCATCCCTGTTAGTGATGAAGGGACCGATCCAAGCGCACAAACCATAAGAGGAAGAGCAGGCGACCTTTGAAAATGACCAGTTCCTCTTCTCAAACCCCGCCTACTCAGTGCGGAGCTTCTGCCCTGACCTGAAACCTTTTTAAATGCTTCCTTGGAAGATGGAGGCCACCACTGGCCCCAGCTTGATACCTTTTCTACCATCACCACGATGTCCGTTGTTGGCATTAATGAAATCAGAGCAGCTGAGGTCACATTTCCTGCCATCACAAATCTGAAATAAAGACCCCGGGACTGAATGTGCGCTACTGCCTGTTTTTAAATGGTAACAATATTAGATTGCATGTGACTAGATCAGGCTACCCACCCATGCCAGGAATGAAAGGAAGACATCTTTTGCTTCTTGGCCTTTTGGCTAAGATCTACGTATAGGGTCTGAGCTATGAAATGAAGACTGCACTTTCTTGTCATTTAGCATGAGATTAAGAAAGGGACAGGGCAGACCTTAATGGGGACAAATATGTTAGGATCATTCCCAAAGTAGAATTAAATCTCCTATTCTAACAGATATAGATAACGCTAATGAGAAACTCTACTGTCTCTGCTGTAATGTATAGATTCCCAAACTACGGCCCATGGGCTGAGCTCATTTAGTTGGCCCACCAAGCTTTTTCTTCGGGTGGCTGGATTTGGTCCATGAAGGAATTTAATTTTTTTTTATCCATGGTGGATGACAGAAAGGCTGGCAGGGAGAAGAGGCCCCGGGACCCGCCTTGATGAAGGACACCACTGATTGGCAGGAGAAGAGGCACCAGGACCCACCCTAATGAATGAGACTTGGCAAGGAGATGAGATGTTGGCAGTCACTTCGATGAACAGCTTCCTGGCAAGGAGACCAGGCCCCAGCAGTGTAAGGGCAGTGAGTGAATTATTGAGTGAGTGAAGGGGAGGGAAAGGGCGAGAGAGGGAAGTAAAATGAAGGGAGAGAGATGAGTGAAGAAGCTTGACTGCAACAGATCTCTGTACAGAAACTATATGGTAGCAGAATGCTTCATTTCAGCCCCACATGTAGCACACAACATACAGACCCTCACCAAATTCAGATGAACCGACCAAAATGTAGAAGTAGAAATCTGCAACTAAAAGCTGAACTCTTCTTTGCTCTGCCATCCATGCCAGCCTTGCCCCCCTAGCCTCCTGTTTTTCACAACTGTCCGGGATGAGAGGGGGAAACAATAGAAGGGGAGGGAATGGATTAGGGAGCAGATTAACACTGTTTTCTCCCACCTCACCCCCTCCCCTCCTGTTCAGATTCAGATAACTTTATTAGCATGACTATTTTACATGTGTTGGCAAAGTAATAAACAGAATGATTTAAATAAAAGGGTAAGAAAGAAGGGAAACAGTTACAAAATGGTCATAAATGAAGTAAAGGTACAGATTACAGAAAGTGCAGCCCGAGTGACAGGTTTCCTGTTTCCTGCACCACAAACTATCGGGCCATTTCAGAAAAGTGCGCTCAGTTGTGCGCACTGTTCAACACGCATTTGCCATGTATTTTCAAGGGGCATCTATTACCCTTTATACTGTAAGGGGTTTAGCACCTCAAAAACACACAGCCAAACCCCCTGAAAACTAATAGCGCTCATCACATGCAAATGCCTATTAGTCATTCACCTGCGATTCAAAAAGTAACATGTGCAGCCAATCCCAAGGGCAGGCGTTAATTTATGAGCAGCCCTTTAAGTCAGAGCAGCAATATTAAGTCGGAGGAACCAAAAATGTAAAAAAATTAAAAATTAAAAAAAAAATGTGCTGGCCGGTCCGGTTAGGAGAACGGACGCTAACTTTTACCTGCATTCATTTTCCTAACCGATCGTTATCAGCGGGTTTGGAAAATCGACGCTCATAAAATTGAGCATCAGTTTCCTGAACCCACTGACAGAGCCACCTCTCCCGGGCCATGGAGGCGCTAGGGGCACGTAATCGTCCCTAGCGCCTCCTTTTAGCGCGACCCCTCATTTAAATATAGGATCACATGGCTGGGTGCGCGTCAGGAGAGCAGGTCTCAACACACAGCGCCCGTTCTCCTGCAGTTGTTTCTGTATCAGCCTGTAAGTCTTGGGAACAAAACTGAAAGATCAGGTCCTGTCAGATGCATGGAGACAAAGTGAGTAAATCACTTAAAAAAACAAACAAACCTAATATATCAAAATATACAAAGCCATATGTGGTTATTTATCTCTGCATAGGAATAATGTGAAGAGAAAATGATTATAAACACGGGCTTTGGATTTGTGAGGCTGTCATGACCTGTTGCTTTGCTGTCACTGCAACTATCCTTTGACACTCCCCACCCCAAAGACTGTCTCCTGGTAAAGCCAGATCTGCTCAGTTTCCAGAAGCTCCCCCAGGTAGGCAGATAGAGCTCTGTGCAGGCTCAGTGGGGTAGTTGCCATGAGGACAGGCAGCACTGGCTTATTTAGGCAAAAAAAAAAAAGAAAAGCAAAACCTCTTGGAAAAACAAGGCAAGAATTGGGAAATGATGAGCTCTCATTCCTTTGTGACTTTGAGTATAATTGTCTATCTTTTTGTCCAATAGACATGTTTATAGCAGCATTACATAGAGATCTTTTTTCTCCTTTCTCCCTTCATCTTTTGATTGCTTTCTTTTTTCTCAATTATTTATTTGTCTTCTCTGTTTCTCAATCTCGCTATCTTTTTTTCTAGGAGCAGGGATGCCAGTTAATGCCAAACACTAAGGTTTAGGATGAGCCAGCTCAGCATTTCCAACCTACCACCCCCTAGGCATTCTGGAGTTTCCAGTTCTCCTATGGGCATGAACTCCAACTGGAGAAATCCCAGAATACTTTGGAGTGGGAGATTATTTGAAAAAAACAAGCAAAAACCTACAAAACCAGGACTGGCTCAAACTGTTCCAGATGGCATGCAGTTAGATGGCAGTCCTGCCTACAAGAAAGCTGCAGATGGTATCTGTGCATCTTATGTCATGTGACACCCACCAATGATGTCATTATGACCCAAATGTTTTCTCTATTGACAGCTATTGTTCTGGCATAGTGAAGACTAAATCAGTGAAATCCCATGTCCAATGTGGTACATGGTGACACTATTCTGTTCTGTCCTAGAGATTTTTTATTCATTTTTGCATGTAGTTTATTTTCAGTAAATTGTGCATGCAATTTGCAAAGATTGCACAATATTTACTGAAAGTCAATTATAAGAAAGTTTTTGTTTTGGGTTTTGTTTTTGTTTTTTTTTACATTTTTTCATGCAAAACAAAACAAAATGAAAATGGCCTCATTCATCCCATTTTACACATTCGTTTCAATCAAACACCCATCCCTAACTAATACTTTTGTCATGAATATGAGCACTGCACACACAGTGCCCAGAGTATCCAGCTTTCCTTTAACAGGAATTAAAATTTGCAGCACTGAATGATTGCCCTCCAGGGAGGAGCTCATTATCTATCTTGCATCTGTCTCTGCTTCTCTCCTCCTTTCTCCTGCTTCTCAGATCTGGGATATGATGGTTCTTTTTAGTCCTGCCCCCACTTTGCACTGGGGATGTGCATCCATTTCACCTATTTCAACAGTACGTGCATACCACGCCAACTTTATAGTACATGAGTAAAAATAGATAATGTGCGCATAACTCATTATTAAAAATGCTTCGCGTGTACCATAAAGTCATTGAGGTATGTGCATACTGCCAAAACAGATGAAATGAATGCACATCCCTACTTTCCATGTCCTTCACATTCTCCTTCACTTTACAAGCTCTGCTTTCTTGTTTGACAGAGTGGGCAGAAGGCTGCAGAGCTACAAGGTGTTGGAGAGATCTGACGTCACCGAAGGGCAGGTGAAGACAGGTATCACAGAACAGTACTAAATATAAACCTGGAGCCCTTGGGATCCAGCGGCACGAATGGTCTTGTCTCTGTATGTGCATGTGCCAAGGTCCACGCTGTACACATGTGCTCATACATCGAAGGGCAACAGCATAAAAATTGTCTGAGGATGCACACAAGATGGAGTGAAGGTCAGATAGTAATTCTGCAAATGGCAGTCACGGATAACAAAAAGGAGATAGAGGAGTTATTGAGAACTGCTCAGCTAATTGGAGGCGATTATGAGCTCTAGAGTATTAGATAAATTACAGGTAACAATGTTAAAACTGAAAAACACAGTATGTTGAGGCTTCCATAGCAAGCATACTGTCAGCCACAGGAAAAGAAATGGGGGGGGGGGGGGGGGGGGGGGGGAGAGGGACAGCAGCCGAACACTCAGTTTTTTGGCCCACTCAGGCACCCACACAAATAGCAGGGTGCAAAGAGCACAGACACTTTCAGAGCATGGACTTTGCCCTTGTCAAGGAGAAACAACCTGGGCAATTTCTCTTTGAAAATTTGAAAAAAGTGCCTGTATTAAAAGTGCATCAGGCTGATACAGAAACGATCGCGGGAGAACGGACGCTCTGTGTTGAGCGCCCGCTCTCCCGACACGTGCCCAGCCACCTCTCCTGGGCGCACTATCCTATATGTAAATGAACGGTCATGCTAAAAGGAGCGGCTAGGGACGATTACACACCCTAGTGCCTCCTTGGCCCGGGAGAGGTGGCTCTGTCAGCGGGTTCAGGAAACCGACGCTCAGTTTTATGAGCGTCGGTTTTCCAAACCCGCTGACAGCGATCGGTTAGGAAAACGGACACCGGTAAAATTGAGATCCATTCTCCTAACCGGACCAGCTGGCACATTATTTTTTTGTACATTTTTGGTTCCTCCGACTTAATATTGCTAGGATATTAAGTCGGAGGGTGTACAGAAAAGCAGTATTTTCTGATTTTTCGTACACTTTTCCAGGCTGTGGATTGGCCGTACATTTTACTTTTTGAATCCCAGGTGGGTGAGCGCTATTAGTTTTCAGGGGGGTTTGGCCTCTATTACCCCTTACAGTATAAGGGGTAATAGACGCCCTTGAAAACACATGGCCAAATGCGTGTTGAACAGTGCGCATGGCCCAGCGCACTTTTCTGAAATGGCCCGATAGTTTGCAGGCTGTTTGAAAATTCTCCTGCCCCACCCTGTCCTGCCCTTTAATTTCCTGCAATTTCAGGAAGAGAAAGAAACTCCACAAGAAAAACTGGTGTTAGCAAAGCACCACAGGACTGCTTCTTAAATTTAGTACTTTGGGGGCATAATCCCAGAGTACTTTCTGCTCACACAATTTTTTTCTGTGGATTTTTTTTAATCCCTTCTTTAAGTTTCAGGAAATTAAACCCTTGCACAAAATATTAGCAGTTTAAAACTCTTGCGGGTTTAAAACGTTTTCACATTTTTGCCTTAAATGTAAATCTGGCCCTTTGTCTCCTTGGCTGACTAGTATATGCTTTTGACCAGCATGAGGAGAAGAGGCAGGTCCTAGAATCGAATCTGGTTTTCTGGTAGAGCCTCTCCTGCATCAGAAAACTTACCAGCAAAAACAGTGGTTTTCACCTGTGGAGGGGATGGCAAGAAGGGGCTATATTTTGAGTTATAACATTAATTAGCCACATGGAGATAAAGTTATCTCCTCAAGGTCACACAAAAAAGAAGAGGCAGCATGGGGATTAAAACCCAAGAGTTCCTGATTTCTAGTCCTCAGCCTTTGTGTCTAAACTTTGGCTTTTCTGTGGCATGTGTTATGATGTAAACATGACACAGCTTGATATTGTAACAACATGAGGTCCTGGAAGGACATAACTAATGGGATTCAATACTCCTACAATCCAATGCCAATAAACATGTTATCTGTTGTCCCAAAGACAGACTCTGACCTTCTGCCCTCTCCATTCTATCTACTGGAGTTGAGGCTGTTGACCTAAGGTACAATAGCTCATGCTCAGTTGCTGCTCAAAGTAAAAATAGAGACTGGTGAACTTTGGTCCACCTGTAAATATTTGATGAGGACCTTGAACACAGCTGGCAGGGTGCCATTTGCATTTTTCAAACCTCCAAATGTGAGTAATTCAATCCCTGGTTTGCCCCTATCCAGGTAACTAGGCAACTCTTGTCTCCATCTTGCTTGGACTGTCATGGTTGAAACATTGCTGGTGGCATTAATATGTTACTGAGAACCTTGGCTGTTGCACTGAAAATAGATCCACTGGAACAAATCAAACAAAATTCAGAATCATTCAATGGAGTCTCTGATTTAACAGGAATGAAGCCACCAACTTCCACCTTTCAAAGCCTTAATTTCAGGTTTTTCCTAGGAGTTGCATGCCTAGTTAAAAGAAGCTGTATCCAGCCTGTTCAATTCTCATGATAAGCAAAGAAGACCCTGGTTGTAAAGAGGTTAAGAGAAAGCCAGAGATCAACTAGAGTCTATGGCATTGTACCAAGAAACCATTTTT
This sequence comes from Rhinatrema bivittatum, assembly GCF_901001135.1. Taxonomy (NCBI): domain Eukaryota; kingdom Metazoa; phylum Chordata; class Amphibia; order Gymnophiona; family Rhinatrematidae; genus Rhinatrema; species Rhinatrema bivittatum. The sequence continues at coordinate 87,782,178 of NC_042625.1, forward strand.
AGTATGGATATAAGTGAAAAGTAAAATATATCTTAAATGTCCATTGAGCGCCTATCTGGACTGCACAAATACACTCCGAAAGGAAAAGGACCATCATAAGAACATAAGAAATTGCTATAGTGGGTCAGACCAAGGGTCCATCAAGCCCAGCAACCTGTTTCCAACAGTGGCCAATCCAAGGTATAAGTACCTGGCAGTACCCAAACACTAAATAGATCCCATGCTACTGATACCAGTAATAGCAGTGGCTATTCTCTGTCAACTTGATTAATAGCAGTTAATGGACTTCAAACTTATCCAAACCTTTTTTAAACCCTACACTAACTGCACTAACCACATCCTCTGGGAAGAAATTCCAGAGCTTAATTGTGCATTGAGTAAAAAATAATTTTCTCTGATTGATTTTAAATGTGCTACTTGCTAACTTCATGGAGTGCCTCCTAGTACTTCTATTATCCAAAAGATTAAATAACCGATTCACATCTACTCATTCAAGACCTCTCATGATCTTAAAGACCTCTATCATATCCCCCCTCAACCGTCTCTTCTCCAAGCTGAACAGCCCTAACCTCTTCAGCCTTTCCTCATAGGGAGCTGTTCCATCCCATTTATCATTTTGGTCGTCCTTCTCTGTACCTTCTCCATCATAACTATATCTTTTTTGAGATGTGGTGACCAGAATTTTACACAGTACTCAAGGTAGGTTTCACCATGGAGTGATATGGAGGCATTATGACATTTTCTGTTTGTTTTTTTGACTGCCACAGCATACAGAGCTGATGATTTCAATGTATTATCCACTATGACACCTAGATCTCTTTCCTGGTTGGTAGCTCCTAATATGGAACCTAACATCATTTAACTACAGCATTAATTATTTTTCCCTATATGTATCACCTTGCACTTGTCCACATTAAATTAAATCTGCCATTTGGATGCCCAATTTTTTCTAGTCTCGTAAATTCCTCCTACAATTTATCAAAATCCGCTTGTTATTTAACTATGCTGAATAATTTTGTATCATTTGCACATTTGATTACCTCACTCGTCATATTCCTTTCCAGATCATTTATAAATATATTGAAAAGCACCAGTTCAAGTACAGATCCCTGAGGCACTCCACTGTTTACCCTTTTCCATTGAGAAAATTGTCCATTTAATCCTACTCTCTGTTTCCTGTCTTTTAGCCAGTTTGTAATCCACGAAAGGACATCATCTCCTATCCCATGACTTTTTAGTTTTCTTAGAAGCCTCTCATGAGGGACTTTGTCAAACACCTTCTGAAAATCCAAATACACTACATCTACCGGTTCACCTTTATCCACATGTTTATTAACCCCTTCAAAAAAATGAAGCGGATTTGTGAGGCAAAACTTGCCTTGGGTAAATCCATGCTGACTGTGTTCCATTAAACCATGTCTTTCTATATGTTCTTTGGTTTTGATCTTTAGAATAGTTTCCACTATTTTTCTCAGCACTGAAGTCGGGCTCACTGGTCTATAGTTTCCTGGATTGCCCCTGGAGCCCTTTTTAAACATTATGGTTACATTGGCCACCCTCCAGTCTTCACGTACAATGGGTTATTTTAATGATAGGTTACAACTTTTAATTAAATATCTGAAATTTCATTTTTGAGTTTCTTCAGAACCCTGGGGTGCATACCATCTGGTCCAGGTGATTTGCAACTCTTTAGTTTGTTAATCTGGTCTATTACATCCTCCAGGTTCACAGTGATTTGGTTCAATTCATCTAACTCATCACTCTTGAAAACCATCTCTGGAACCAGTATCTCCCTAACATCCTCATTAATAAACACAGAAGCAAAGAATTCATTTAGGGGTAGATTTTAAAACCCTAGCATACGTATATCCCGGGGTTTATGTGCATGGCCAGGCCTTATGCACACCGGGCCTATTTTCAAATGGGCCCGGCCTCACGCGTAAACCCCGGGACGTGTGTAAGTGCTGGGACTTTAAAAGGGGGCAGGGCGGGGCAGGGCTAGAGGTGCCCGGTACAATGGCCATTTGCCACTGTGCCAGGGAACTGTGTGCCAGCACCCTGCAGGATGCCGGTTCGCATAACTTGCTCCTGCTCCTTTGCAGGAGCAAAAGGTAAAATAAAAAAAAAAGGGTATTTAGGATAGGGATGGGGGAGGGTAGGATAAGGGAAGGGGAAGGGAAGTTAGGGTAGGTGGGAGGGAACTGGGGAAGGCCCCAATGCATTGCTGCATGATTTTGCAAAATTATACCCCCCCTTGCATGCACCAACCTGGAATTTTTAACATGCGTGCATGTTATAAAATCGCGCATCCATGTGCACGTGCATGCTTTTTGAAAATCTACCTCCTTAGTCTTTCATGCCAACCTAGTTCATGTTTCAGAAGTTACCAAATGTCCTATCTCGGGGAACCAGTCTGAATCTTCCCTTGGGGTAACTCAATGTTGCTTCATGAAAAGATTTTTTATTCATCCACAAGCAGCCCCCTTGGGATGTTGATTTATCCGATAGCATCACTTTTCACTTTTCACCTTTATACTAAAAAATTTTATAGGTATGAAAAATTGGCTAAAATATTGGGAAGGTTGGTGGACAGCCTGATGATTAAAAAATATTCAGATGGTAAAAAATAGTTGCCGTGAAATTTGCAGCAAAGATGATGCCTGTTGATATGATGGTCTTGCCACCTTTAAAAAAATGTTCTTATATAGTTCACGTTGGTGCTAATTATATTGGAAGGATTTATTTGATAATTGATATATTGTTTCCTATCCTGGACATTTTCTTTACTGCATTATTTTTTACCAGGAAATACATTTGGCAGACTAGATGGGCCTAATAGTCTTATCTGCTGCCATTGTTTATGTCTCTATGAGTTAGGGACTCTAAGATCATAGAAGAGTCACTAAAGGCTAAATCTCCTTGCAGATCTCCCACAATTCCTACACCCTTGCTCCCTGTGGGTACTCCAAGACATACGGTGCCCAGAAGTGACCCTGAAACTACTTTCCCAATGGCTGCAATGAAGACTGTGAAAGTGGAGGAGTTAAAACTTTCCGAACCCCACATTCACACACCGTGATAGCTCACATGGCGGTGACTGCACACACCGGAGATGGAAGGACCGAAGTTTTCCATGCGTGATTGATGTTTTGATGGAAAAGGTGATTAAGCCATTAATTCTCTTGGTCTGCAAAGAAAAGAGCAATGTCATTAACATTCCAGTCAGCAGCTCTAATGATGGGGCCATTCATTTAATGATTACATGCTTTCTGTCGACAGTGAGCGTAACTGAAATACCCGGACAAAACAATTATTTCTACAGCCACTGAGAATGTGCAGCGTTAGGCTGCACTAATAGTCTCCAACTATGTGCTAAGCTATAGCAACTCTATGGAATCCTAGAAGACTTCCCACACACTGTTATTGCTTCTATGTTCCAATCACTCAAGAATGACAACCTGAGAGAAAAATAATCACTCACACAGTCACATGACTCACCACCATAGATCACCCATCTAAGGAGCTGGAAGCCACAAAAAAATTGTCTTCTTGGCGGCCAGATTCAGGGCCCATGATTGTAGTGTTCTGGCTCTGGTGCAGAGCCCCCAGCTCAGGACCCATCACCACAATGACCACATTCGGTATGTTGGGGGTAGGGAGAGAAGAAATTAAATATGGGAAAAATCCCAGGATAGCTGCAAATGAAGACTCATGATACCAAATCTCAACCCTGGTTCTGACTGAGCTAAAATTGCGAAGGAGCGGGAGAAAACCTCTGAGTCAAAAGAAAAAAAAATCAGTTCTCTAACAGGTCGTTAGAAGTCCCTGATTGCTTGGGTTTTCAGGATCTCCCTCATGAATAAGCAAAAGTTATATTTATGCACATCAATCTGTTTCATAGATCCAATATATGTAAATTTATTTCATGCATATTTGTTAGGAAAATTGTGAAAATTAGACTGGTTCAAAAATTGCTGCTCTACAGCAACTCTCTCTAATAGATTTATCTTCTTACACCATGAGGGATGGAAGAAACCTGCATATGAGGATTCATGCATTGACTGTTGGGTGTATATTGGGACAAACAGCTCATAATCTCCTCTGAGTGCTTTTACACTGTTGCGCTCTGGTGACCCCTGCTGGAAAAGATTGGATCTGCCAGATTTGTGAGCAGTCTCACTATTTTATTTATGCCATTAGCTGTAATGCCTTCTGCCAGAAGAACTTCAGACCAGTATAACCCTGAACTCCTCCAAATCGGCATTCCTACAGCACTCCCTGTGGTGATCACTGAGTGTTCCTGTACTGACTTGCTGGTTAAAGGTGGGTGCCATAATGTTATGTGGATCCGTAACAGTGCTCCTGCACCCTTCCCTACCATGAGGCCTTTTCAAAGCTCCCCTTGCATGTTTCATATTCTATTCCATTCCATTTCCTTTCTTTGCGAGGTCTTGCTTCTATCCTTGTCCTCTCCCCTGGGTTCCAGGATTCAACTCCTGCAGGAGGCAGACTTTGTCCCTAGATCTGAGAGCTGCAGCTTTGCCTGCACTGAGCCTGCTGGACTTAGATTAGCATTCAGAGAGGCCCTGGAGCTTTCTCTTCAGTTCTGTGCTGTCAGCAGCTGGAAGAAGAGTTTGCTGCCAGGATCCAGCCAGTGCTGCAGCAGCAGCTTGCACAAGCATCATCAAGGGCAGGATCACAGCTCCTGTGCCGTCAATGCCTCACTCTGGGGCTCTGAGGGAAGCTTTTCAATAGGTACAGCAGCATTCACCCACACCATGCCCCCCCCCCCCCCCCCACACACACACACTGCAGAGGTGCCCCACGGATGCTGCAGCTCAGGATGGAGGAAGACAGGCTTTTTCTGAGCCACAGTGGAGAGATTATAAAACACAGTTCTGTTTCAGGAAAACTGAGTATATCGGGCTAATGGTGGGATAATCTCAGACATAGAGAGAGCATTAGCTTTTTCCCTGCAGTATCTCAGAGCACAGAATGACCTCCTCTGATGTATTAGAGACCTCCACTCAGTCTCCCATGCCTGCATTTTGTTCTCTACCAGGGAGCAGACTGTAAGCCGACTCCTCACTCATTGCTGTCCTATTTTCTGAGCTTAAGTTTAAGTCTTAGTATTCTGTTCTGTTTCACAGATGTATCTGCTCACTGATTCCTACACTGAGTTTTTCTGTTCTTCAGCAGACCTGGAAGTTTCTATCAGTTATCCTGAGAAGACTTTACCTGGCACCATGAGTAATATTTATTGGCTGTTTTCAATAGCTGTATGTAACTATGGGCCGGATTTTAATAACTACGCGTGGGCGTACATTTGTGCACGCAACCCGGTGCACACAAATGTACGCCCAATTTTATAACATGCGTGTGCAGCCGCGCGCATGTTATAAAATCCGGGGTCGGCGCGCACAAGGGGGTGCACAATAGTGCACCTTGCGTGCGCCGAGCCCGTGGGGAGCCCTGCTGGCTTTCCCCGTTTCCTCCAAGGCTGCTCCGAAATCGGAGCGGCCTCAGAGAGAACTTTCCTTCCCCCTCACCCCACCTTCCCCTCCCCCCTCACCCCACCTTCCCCTCCCTTCCCCTACCTAACCCGCCCCCCAGCCCTACCTAAACCCCCCCCCCCCCCAACCTTTATTGTATAAGTTGCACCTGCCTCTGGGCACCCCCTGCCTTGCCCCTGGACCACCCTGGGCTTTATGCGCGCCGCCAGGCATTTGAAAATGGGCCTGGCATGCGTAACCCCCCTACACGCGTAAATCCTCCTGGATTTACGCGCATAATGTGTAAGCTATCCATATAAAACCAGTGAGTCCCTTCACTGCACTAGAACCCTGTTTGTGCACTCTGTTACTGAACAGGTTGCAAGGCATCAGGACCTTTCCGTGCATCCTGTCACTGAGCTGTATTACACTGCTCCAAGACCTGTCCATGTAATCCATCAAATGAGACATATTACACTGCACCAAGGCTTTTCCATGCAATCCATCATTGAGCTGCATTACACTGTTCCAAGATCTGTCTATACAGCCCATCTATGAGACATGTTACATTGCACCAAGGTTTGTCCATGCAGTTCATCACTGAGCTGTGTTACACTGCACCAGAATCTGTCATGCAATCCATTACTGAGCCATGTTACACTGCTCCAAGACCCATCCATGCATTCTGTCACTGAGCCACGTAACACTGCACCAAGATATGCCCATGCAATCCGTCACTGCACCAGGAGTTGTCCATGCAATCCATCACTGAGCTGCGTTACACTGCTCCAAGACCTGTCCATGCAATCCATCTATGAGACACGTTACACTGCACCAGGAGTTATTTTATACTGCTGGATCTGTCCCAAGCAGCCTTAAATTCTGTCACGGTTTATTGCTGCCAGCTCTGCTGGTGGCTCTTCCAGGCATCCACCAGCCTCTCAGTAACAACAGTACCTACTCATGCTCCCTTTGTACCCTCCCTCCCTCCCTGCAACTTCATGTCTCCTTCTCCCTGATTTTCCTTGTCTAAGGAAAAGTTCACCTTTCCATGCTTTATTAAAGTCTATCAAATATTTGGACTTTTCTGTTGTGTCTCCCCTTATCCCTTCTTTCCAGTGAATATATTTTTTAGTCTTCTTCATAGGGTTTATATTGCATGCCTTGCATCACTGAAATTGACTCTTTTCTGAACCTTTTCCATCCTCTCGCTGTCCTGATGAAATTATAACATCCAGAAATGAACACAGAGCTCAAGGTGGTTTTTTCCTAGTGACTTATACAAAGACAATATTATCTTAATTTTCCTGCAGATAATACCTCTTCTTATACATCAGCCCTTCTTTGAAAGGTGGAATATAAATCAAAGAAATAAATACTGTTAGTTTGCCCACTTGCTTTATTATATTGAATAGCCTCAAGGATTACTCCTAGATCTTTCTTACTTGACAGTTTCCAGCTTTTGTTCTTCTAATGGATACATGGTAATGGATTTTTGTGTTCCAAATTCATGATTTTACACGTTTTCACATTGAAACCTGTTGTCCAAACCTTGGACTATTCTTACGGGTTTTTCAAATCCTCTTTCATCATTTCCCTCTTTCCAGCATGTCTACCCGTTACAGATCCATCCTAGTACCTTCTGCAAATAATCCAATTTTTATTTTTATGCTCCTCATCAATGTGGCTAATAAAGATATTGAAAAGAAGTGGCCCAATGCCGAGCCCTGGGGAACCCCAGTGATCCCTTTGCCTTCACCATAGTGGACACGATTTGCCACCACTCTCTCCATCCCAAAGCTCAGCCACTTCCTCACCCGGCTTACAACTCTCTGGTCTACTCCCAAATCATCCAACTTGCTTTCCAGTTCTATTGAGCAGGACAGCAGGCAAAGCCTTGCTGAAGTCCACATAGGCATCTCCCTGATCCACCTTGCCCTCTGGTCCTTGCTTCATGGTGCTGCTCTGTCTTTTTCTTTCGTAGCATTTTCCCCCACACTTTTGTCCACTGCTGAGTGACTAAACGGGTTGCTCGCTCGGGTCCCACTCCCACAGGGATCTCTGTCTCACAATGACTGGCCGGATTACCATGTCCTGTGACCTTCAGGACCTGCCTGGGGTATTGTCGCTGTAATTTGCCTCCCTTTCCTCCCTCTCCTGCCCCCACCCTCTGCTGCTGAATGAGTCAGGAAACTTCAGGCCCCTTCTCTTCTCCTTCTGCCCCAGAGGAGAATGATAAACTTGGAGACCAATCACTTATTTGAAAAGATTCCTCATGTTCACTACTTTCTGAGGCGCAAAGGCTTTTCTTCATGTGGGTTTTGAGGATATGAATGGAGGCAGAAATTAAGGAGCTCACCACATGCACTCACACTCACATGGGTAGGTTGAGTTCATGTTATGCGAATGCATGCACAATGGGTAGGTTGAGTTCATGTTATGCGAATGCATGGAGAGGAGTGCAGCCTTCTAACTTTGTTAGAAGGCTGCACTCCTCTCCAGCTCCACTCCCTTCCAGAGTTCATCCGACACACACCTCAGCAGTTCTCCATTCATTCTAAGGCAATCTCACTCCCTGTACTTTCTGTGAACACAAAAGAGTGTAGATGCACACCAGCACACACTCAGACGCTCAGATCACTTATACACACATCCATATGCATATAAAGAGCCACATTTACTAAAGGCAAAACCCTTTGTGGACCAGCCTCATAGGGTTGTCAACTCACCCCAGGTCAATTGAACAAGGCAACTCTTTGAGTCATCATTAATATGTTTTAAGTTTTATTTTTATGGTTATTTTAGTTTTTTAGAGTAGTTTAATAAGTTTTAATTGTTTTATGATTTGTATTTTTAGCTTTAAGTTTATCTTATTTTGTATTTGAATATGTAAATGTCAAACAGATTTAAACATATTGTACACCGTTGTGATGTGACTACGAATGACGGTATAGAAAAGCTTTTAAATAAATAAATAAATAAATAGGCTGATAGAATCCTGTTTGTTTCCCCCATTGCATGCATGGAGTTGTAGTTCAGATTCTTCCATTGGTTTTTCATAGATAGTCAAATTATAGCTCCAAGCATTCAACCAGGCAAAACCAGGATTGGATCAGCCTGTTCAACTGACTTGGGGTGAGTTGGCAACCCTATGAGAATGAGAGAGCATTAAAAGCTCCAGCGCGTTGCACTGCACCAGATTGCCATGTCTCAGCTTCCTTTTTTAAGTTGTATTTCTCTTGTCCACACCAGCTGTCCCTGGGGAGCCCCTCCCCCGCACAGCCCTTCATTCCCCACTATAGTCCAATGTATTTGTGACTTCCCTTAGCATTTTCCATCTTTCCTGGAAATAATTATTCTGCTGATGGCTCGAGGGCTAAACCACTTTCTGATTGCTAAGGGATAGCTCCCTCTGCAGCTCTGAGGTTCTGAATACCTTCCTAATTCCTTTTTGATCTCTTTAGAGAAATTACCTCCTCCTCTTTGGATTTTTCTCAGAAATTAGACACAACTGTGTTTCCTGCCAGGAGCAAACCTTGAACTAGATTCCTGTGTTCCCCTGAAATAGGCCTATGGTACCCCCATTCCCACCCATGGCTGAAAAGGAATGGATTTGGATTTTTCTGTCTTTGGACTGTACTTGGGTTGCTTCATGGCCCTGTGTCTTGTTTTCCAGGAAGACTTGAGGGCTGAAGCTGGACTGCAGCTCTCCATAAGAAGAAGGGAAAGTCCTGTGGCCTCTGGAGACCTCTGGTTAACTGGAGTTATGAATACTTCATGAGTCACAGCTCGAGGTGCTGAGCACGCTGACGCCAGAGACTCCGGTTCCTTCTCAGAGAACAACCGTAGACTGCAAAGTGAGGTGAGCGCCATCTGCTGTCTGATGTCCAGACCTACAGTGCTGGAAAACAAACCACACACAGACACATATTTCTGGAGACCGTGTCGCTGAAAGGATTCAGATAGAGCAGAGGTGGTCTAGAGAAAGGCGACCAAACTGTTACAGCAAAAACCCTATGAATTGAGCCTTTAGGACCTATAAATAGGGGTTGTTGTGATACAGAGATTCAAATACCTCAAAGGTATACATAATGCACAAGAAGAAAATATTGTGCAGGGGAAAAGAAGTTCAATAATATATATGAGACTCAAAGGGGGTATACTCAGGGGTAATATCAGGAAATATTTATTCATGGAAAGGGTGGTGGATGCATAGAACAGCTTCAAAGGGGAGGTTATAGAGGCAAGGATAGCAATCAAATTCAAGAAATTCTGGGATAAACAGAAAGGATCCTTAACGGTTAGGGACATGCAGAGATCTCCTGGGGTCTATGAGACTGCAAAAGGAAGAAAATTAGGCAGGCTCGAATAGTTTTATAGTCCTTATCTTCATCATATTCTATAAAGACAAACCGCATACACGCATGTGCACACACATAATCCATCATACTCAACATGCACATTCAGACACACAAATACAGATTACACATGCTAGCACACAGAAATAAAATGTGCACAAAATGTAAGATGCAAACAAATCAAACATACAGACATGCATGCAGAATGTATGATGGCAAGAAATCACATCCACAGTACCCCACACAAAGTCTAAGCATGCTCACATACATTGTACATACCCAATGTTGCGATCCCCCCTGCTGCTGCGCTGCAGGAGGTCTCTTACCTTCCTCCAGAGGCCGCTCTGAAGCCAGGGCCTCGCCTGCGCATCATCCAGGACTTGCTCCAGGGCCTGAGAGGCCTAGCTGTGCCGGTGGCTTGCAGCCTCAGTGTTTGGACTTCCTGTTGGGCGACGCCCTTCCCTAGGGGCTGGCCCGCAGCTCTCTACCCTAGTTATAGGACCAGCGGTGGGCGGTCCTGGCAAGCTCCTCCCAGGGAGTTGCCCTCTACCTCCAGTATTTAAGGACTTTCTGTTCACTGTGTCTTGGCCTTCGGATCGGGCCCTACAGTAGTCTGTAACCCTGCCGATCCAGGTCCTCCGTGGCTCTGACTCCTGCTTGTCTTCAGCCTGCCTTGACTCCGGTCCGTGACGCCGGCTCCTGCTTGTCTTCAGCCTGCCTTGACTCCGGTCCGTGACTCCGACTCCTGCTTGTCTTCAGCCTGCCTTGACTCCGGTCTGTGACTCCGACTCCTGCTTGTCTTCAGCCTGCCTTGACTCCGGTCTGTGACTCAGACTCCTGCTTGTCTTCAGCCTGCCTTGACTCCGGTCCGTGACTCAGACTCCTGCTTGTCTTCAGCCTGCCTTGACTCCGGTCCGTGACGCCGACTCCTGCTTGTCTTTGGCCTGCAGATTGTGCATTACAGTTGTCTGTAACCTTGCCGGTCCAGGTCCTCCATGTTTCCTGCTGCTTGCTGTTCCTGATATCCAGTGTCTCTGCCTTGATGTCGGTCTCTGACCCTGCCTAGATGTTTGTTCCTGTGCCTGCCAGCCGTAAGGGCTTCGGATGTGAGTTTCCCAGCATCGGAGTCCTGTTCGCCTGGGTCTTCCCCGCGCCCTCCTTCTCAGCGTGGTCCGCGACCAGCCTTCCTAGGCTGTGTAGGGCGCGTCTGGGACAGGGTGGTCCGCGACTCAGTCCCACGGGTGGGCTGAGTAGGGCGCCCTGATGGACAGTGCAATGTTCCCGTCCAGCCTTGTCTTCAGTGTCTGCTTCAGCCCTTGTCCGGATGTCTACCTGTCTCTGCCTTGACCTGGTTCCTGAGCCTTCTGTCCTGTTGGGCCCTGGAGTGGCCAACAGGAGGGATTCGTCCCACGGGCTCTTGAGCTTCTGCCAGCCGAGGGGGCTTCGGATGTGAGTATCCCAGCATCGGAGTTCCTGCTCGCCTGGGCCTTTCCTGTGTCTCGCTTCAGCCCTTGTCCTGATGTCTTCGTCTTGCTTCTGCCCCGTCTGATGTCTTCAGTTTAAGGACTCTGTCTGCCCTCGCCTCTGTCCGGCCTGCTGCCCATTGCCGTTCCCTGCGGCGGGTCCGAAAGGGCCGGGAACAGTCGGAGGACCGTTCACTAGTCAACTTCCCCGTGTTGGCTACCATGGGCATGCAGGTCCGGCTGAGGGCCGGACTTCCTGCTTCTGTTCCTGCCTGCCTGGCTCACCATGCCTGCTCAGCTCACCTCCCACGGTGTGGCCTTGGGCTCCTCCTGGGGTCCTGCCGTGGCCCAAGGGCTCACCACCCGCCCAAGACGACCGCGCCCGCGCGCGCTCGTAACACCCAAGGCATGCAAATAACATAAATATATGCACTTGTGTACATCATGGTAGACGATATAACCCCCCCTCTCCCCACAAATGATCACAGAGCATACTCTGATAATATGTTCTGATGCACCATGCCTGCACACAGATAGCACGCATCTAGTGGGTGCCTTTCCCTCATTTACACACAACACACACCACCTCCTGCATCAGGCACACAGTATACACATAGAAATGACATGTGCAGCCTGCATAAACAACCGTTCTCGCTCCTTGGAGAACAACCTACAACACACACACAATGCATGCACGTGCTCGGTGCATGTGTGCACACACTTAGTTGCCATGACCTTCCAAACTTTGAATTTACGAGCGAGCGTGTTGCTTCTTATGTCTTGATACCCTGCAAACTCTGTTGCCATGGAGACAGTCCTTGATCTCTCACCTCCCACTCAAAGTGCTGCAGCTGCAGAGATGCTGTTTATCACAGCCCGGCAGGGAAGAACCAGCAGTGCTCTGTGCACACAGGAGCCCAGCTGAGCCCCGCCATCGGGGGGTGCACAGAATAATCCTTGTATAGCTCTCTCTGCCTCCTCTCCCTGGCACTGCAAAAGAATCTGAAAGATTAGTTATAGGCTGGCCCAGAGGTAATGCTACATTGGCATGTGGAGGATCCGGGTGTGATTTCCAGGGCTGATCTTCCATTCCCCAGGTCAGCCAGGACTAAGGATGCCATGGAGACAGCACTCACAACCCTGGAGCAGAGACTCAATCATTTCTCAAAGGCAGCACCTACTTGCCAGATTCAGGGTGCCCACATACTGCACTCTGGAGGGAGACAGTGTTGGGGCCCCCAGTCTCTGCAATGACTAGGCTACGGTATTTGTATGGGAGGGGGGGGGGGGGCAGGTTGTAAGGTTCATGGCACCATAGCTTGACGGAAACTGGTTCTGATTGAATTGGAAGGCAAAGGAGCAGGAAGAAACTGAATCTGTTTTTGTGCCAAAGAAAGCACCAAGCTTTGTGCCAACTGCCTGGGCTGCAAGGTTAATCCTGATAAAGGTATTGCTAACCCAATAGGGTGCTCTAAGGGTTAACCTTTCTGGGAGAAAGGGTTACTCCGGACCTGTGCAGTTCAAGTGTCTTTTCCATCCTGGGATCCTTCCAGTACAGTGCAGCTCAGAAGCATCCTGGGAGCCTGGGGTTCCGAGTAGTGTTTGTCTAACTGCCAGGATTGTGGTTGCTGCTTTAATCCTCTTGAAAATGCAGAGTGCTGGGAAAGGGCAGGACACATCCATGATTTCCTCTAAAGTGCAGTTTTCACTTCTAGGAATATGGCGATGCCATGTTGACTTCTGTTTTCTCTGGAGCACATAGTCTAAGTTGAACTTGTAGGAGCAGGCCACATAGTAATGCTAAAGTCCATTCTTGTTTCTGTCTCTCTCTTATTTTCTCTCTCTGGGATATATTTATTATTTACTAAAGTGCATTAAAAGCACTTTTTAATATGGGTTACTATCCCCTGACAAACACAGGATTTTCTCTAGGGATTTAAGCTCTTGGTAGATTCCACCTTTGTGCTGGTATCATATTCTCACAGTTGGAAGTGCATGTTCATTACCAGCAGCGGTAACGTAACACCCTGCGGGTGCGTTATCAGGCCACACACACTAATTGACTCCCAACCTCCATCCCTGGCCTACAGTCCTAAAAGGGGCACACAGCCCCAAGCATGATGCCCCAGAAGATACAGTGAACTGCTGCAATGGCTTGTGAGTGGGCATCACTTTAAGGCTCATACACAACTTACAAATGGTCCAGTGAAGACCATGTTGGGTAAATCAAGGAAAGAACATATTACTTCTACTACTTCTGCTCTATTGCCTGCCTGCAACTGATAGAACCAAGTTTAAGTTGTTAATGTTGACCTTTCAAGCAATGTAAGGTAATGGACCAGTATCTTTTTTTTTTTTTTTTAAAGAAGATGAGCTTGTATACCCAGATCAGGAGCTTTGTTCAAGCCAATGGGCCTTACTGGTGACACCTTCAATTAGAGAGATGCAGCTGAGAGCCTGGGTGTTCTCAGTAGCTGCACTGACACTATTGAAGAGTCATACCTTACATCAGAGGTTCCCAAACCTGCCCTGGAGGACCCCCCAGCCAGTCGGGTTTTCATAGCATGCAGATTTTATTTCATGCATATTCATTGTGGATATCCTGAAAACCCGACTGGCTGGGGGGTCCTCCAGGACAGTTTGTTTTACCTTAGATGTTAGAGTGCAGCTAAACTACTCATGATTTCACAAGAAGGTGATGACCTGGTTGTTTCCAGGGATGTGATGGACTAGTTTGTCACAGCTGCTGGACAAGAATCTGGGATGGTCTGAGTGAGACATGAGGTGGATTTCTGGTCATTTTATTCCTTGGGGGGGGAGGGGAGGGGGGAGAGGTTGGCTCTGAGGCTGGTTGGGACATTAGAAGGGGATGGCAGTGGGGAAGTTGGGACAATGAAATGGAGGCATTTGTGCTTGGAATGGTGATGGAGGGGTAGGTAGTTGGTTGCAATGATACTGTTGGTTTTTGGGTTGGCCTGTTTTAACTTGTTTTGTTATTGTGTTATGTTTTGTGTGATTTAAAAATTGCCAGTGATCTGAATGTGTGTGCTACTTTGGGCAGTCCAACAAGGACTGGGGAGGTGGGCAATAAGTTTATTTATTTACATTCATTTAAATTATGTCTATGACCCCCACCCACCCCCAGCGAAGTACAAAGCAGCGTAAGACAACAGCAGCATCAAATATACAATTCAAAATAAATAAATACAAGTTACCCTTCTTCTCCTCCCCCTACCAAGCAGACACCCTTTCCCCTCTACAGATTCAATCCCATCCCCTGTCAATAGACCCTGCCTCCAAGTAAAGAATTCAAATGCCCCCCTCCCCTGGTTGGCAGTGGTCAGGGTGTACGCAGGCTAAGGAGAATGCCCTAAGACTTGTCTGGGCTTTAGTAAACCAGTCCCTTAAAGACTAAGCAGAGTCTTTGGCTGATCAGTTGCTACTGAGGCCAGAGGAGACGTTTGCAATGCAGGTCAGCTTTTTCCTTTTTTTTTTTTTTCTCCCTAGGAGCAATCTCTACTCGTGGCCCCTTGAGGCAAGGAAGGGTTCTCATAAATCTATCAGTGCCAAGGGGGTTTTGATTAAAGTCTGGTTGAGGCTGAGAAGAATGGTCAGAGAATGCAGCCGGGGAGTAATGAAGGAGAGTTAGTGGTAGTCAAGGCCCTGCCTGCACACCCAGCAGCTTTCCCTGGACACAAAATGAGAGAGAACCTGTAAAAGACAAAATCAAAAGCATTTTAGCGGCCGAAATCGTCCCAGCCTATGTTCCTATGTTTGTTCAACAAGTCATGCATGTTTATCTGTGGACTGCAGAGGCGTCCCGAGGGCAGAGAATGGAACATGTGTAGTTTTGATCATTCAAGACTACTTTGTATTTGTATTTTAATGGAAAAATTACCCTCAGAGAAAGCTATTTTTCTGTACAGAAATAAAAGCTAAACTGCTTGTGCAGTTTCACGGATTGATTTGGGCACAAGTTGCCCCTAGCTGCCCCTAGCTACTATTATTGCCAATACTGTGGGACCTTGCTCACCCCACACCCAGGGCTGGATTTAAAGCAGGAACACCCAGAGGCAATGGGGGGTCGAGGACCAGACTTAAGAACTTTATACCCATGGACAGAGTTGGAGAATGAGGGGTGGAAGACCCTGGAGATAAGCATGTGCGGGAGTCCCTTACCCTCTCACTACCCTGCAAAGTCCCAGCCCCAGAGCTGTAGCGTGCCTATGGCCAATATGGTCATGGTCATAGGCGCCACTACCAAAAGGCGCCAAGGAGAAAAAGCAGCACAACCCCTTCAAAATCGACAGCATGGTCGGTGTGGCCTTAGTAAGTGGGAAAGCAGTGCGGTCCTGCTAGCAACGCTGCTGATTCTGGTGGGGCCGCACTGCTTTTCCACTTACTAAGGCAGCACTTATGACGCCGTCAATTTCGGCAGGGACACGATGCTGAGGAGGAGGAGGAGTACACCCTCCTGGAAGTAGTCCAATTCCCCGTGGCTGGAAGTCATTCCCTTGGCTACGGGGGCTGAAGAAGGAGACTGCTGCTGCCTGCTAAGTCAAGGGAAGTGAGTGAGAGAGAGCATGTGTGCTTGTGTGTGGGAGAGTGGGAATGAGTGAGAGCAAGTGTGTGGGAAAGTGAGAGAGAGCATGTGAGTTTGTATGTTGGAAAGTGAGTGAGAGAGAGCATGCGTGCTTGTGTGTGGGAGAGTGAGAATGACAGAAAGTGTGTGGGAAAGTGAGAGAGAGCATGTGAGTTTGTATGTTGGAAAGTGAGTTGAGGGCATGTGTGCATGTGTGTGTGGGAGAGTGAGAGAGAGCATGTGTCTATGTGTGTGGGGTAGTGAGAGAAAGCATGTATGTGTATGAGCAGGAGCATGTGTGTACACAACTACCCTGGTTGCTCTCTGCCTGCTAATCCATGACAATTTCAGGGCATCTGGAAATCAAAAGTTCCAAGGTATGGATAATGGGGATTTAAAAAAAAATCCTCATTTTAATTGTTGGGTGTTAATTGATATCTGTTTTGAAATGTTTTATTAATGTTTGGAATACTTAATTATTGAATGTTATTCTGTTCATTGTTTGTTTTGAATTATTCTTTTTATTGGTATGGTTTTACTAATTTTGTTTTGAGGAATGGTAATGTTTCTGTTTTTTACATTGTTGCAGTGGATACAGAATTTGGCTTGTTGCAGTTTCCAGTTCAGTTTTTGTCTGTACATTTCTCTTTATATGGTCTCTTTATTCTGTATGTATTTAAGGATCTATCTGTGTTTTGCATGTGTGACTGAGGTGAGGTATTCCAATAGTGTGTAGTTTCTATGTAGGGATCAATAGCAGCTTGGCTTGTTCTGTTTTCCTAATAGGGGGTGGATTACTGTTTTAGGCCTGGTGCAATATTTATAGTATTAACTTTCATTCTTGCTGTTTGAGTGGCTCTCTGAGGGTCATGCCCATACCCAAGGTGCATTACAGTAGGCCTAATGCCATATAGGTTCCAAGTATCTCCTGCTTTTTTGCAGGGATTTCTGGTTGGCACCTCAGCAGTGCATGTCAATGTAATATACATATTGTAAGTGATATTTTTACCTCAGAAGACTGTGCTTTGAATATTCGTTTTCATGTAAAATCTGTTATTATAAATGCATCGTTTTTAATTGTGTGTGAGGAGGGTGTGCTGGGGTGGGGGTGGAAGGCTGTAAGGTATTCCTAGGGCACCTAATACCCTTGAACTGGCCATGGGCATTGCTGTACAAACATTGAACAGAGTCTCCCAGCTCGTGGTGTCGTGTCTTGTGTAATGGGTGAGGGCGCAGTTTTTCACCTGGGCCGTAGGTGCCAAACTGCCTGGCTCCAGCCCCTTTGAAATGGATGGAGGGAGCAGGCACCTCCTTGGCACAGTGGCGCTCATTTAGCACCCTAACCTGGGCCTGCCCACACCAATGAACCTCTGAGCCTCACTGTGCTCCCTCTGCCATCTCCCGCCCCTGCCCTCTGCTTCAAGGACATGCTCCTCTGACGGAGTGAAGGCCCCAGCGCTGTGACTCAGTCTGTGCTCACAGCACGGAGTGAGAGAGACACTGATGGCAGGCCGGGCGGTCTGTGGGACGCCATGGGCAGGACAGTAAGCCTGTGCGGTGTTGCTTTCATCATTACGATGCACCCCCAGAGTTCAAACTACTCATAGGGTTTGCAGCAACCCGCACAGACTGATTATTGCCTCCCTATGTGACACAATATTTATACCAAGAAGAGCTGTGAGACATACTCCGGTTGCAATCAAGTTTCTATTTGTCATAGCTCCTCTGGGACTTATCGAGAATTTTGCTGTTTTTCATTACCTCCTAAAATGTTCCCTATTAACTTGTAGGTCTTCTCCCCTGTGTGGGTTTTCTTTTTTTCTTTTTTTTGCATGTAGGGTTTGCTTCTGTTGACCTAAAGCCTCAAGCATGGTACCATTTGTTCAAGAAATCTCCCAGATAAGTCTTTCCAAGGACATTCTCCCTAGCCTGCATTGCCAACCTTTACCTAAAAAAAAAAAAAAAATAGGCAGAAGGATCAAAACCAGCAAGGAAATGAAGACAGAGAGGGTCTGCTGTCCCCTCCTCATGTTGGCACAGCCAGGGGCTGCTCAGGCCTTGCCTACTTACTCGCCCCACCAAAGGTCCATATGGCAAGCAGCATCTCCCATTTTATTCTCAGAGCCTCGGTCAGCAGTGGCATCTGTGACATGTGGCATGAGGAGCGCCTGCTGCCCGGGGGCCTGGACGTTTGCCAGTCCTTTAAGGAGAGGGGGAGGAGGGGCCGAGCGGTGCACACCTGGACTCCTCCCTCCCAGGCAGCAGCTCGGCTCGGGTGTCAGTTGTCGCAGTCGCCCGGCTCCCTTTCCGCCGATCGCTCCCTCCCCAGCCCGGGCACAGCCATGAGCCCCCGGGCCGCGACTCCTCAGGCGCTCCTGCTGCTGCTGCTGCTCCTTCTCTCCGGCAGAGGACGGGCTCAGCCCCCGGCAGGTAAACTCTTCTTCTGGGAGGGATCCGCTCTGCAGCTGCCGGTGGCTCCGGTCCGGGGGGGAGTTTCCTGCTCCGGGAGGGTTCGGAGCGTTGCCAGGGCGTTTGCTCGGTGTCCGTAAATTGCTCTCTGCTTCCAGATCCTTGCCCACCCCGGGCACGGCCCTGCCCTCAAAGCTGGCGAACAAGAGGGAAAAAAAAGCCGCAAGCAGCTGCGTGAAAGTTCCCCCTGCGCCGGAGAGCTGAGCTCTTGGCCAGGATCGGAGGGCGGAGGCTGCTCTGCTTCTCTTTGGCACTTTCTAGCCTCATGTTGCAGTCCTTTTAGGTCTCCAAATGGTAATTAAAAATGTAAAGAAATGAAAAGGGTCGTTTCCTGTAAATGCAAATAAGAGATGTTGTCCCACTCTGCTGCCTTATCCTTTATAAGCGTCCCGATAGCGCGTTAAAGCGAGCTGAGTTCCTTCCCAGGGGCTTGGTGTACTGATGTGTACCAGAAATATTCCAAATAGCGCTGCTATATACTTTTTGGTACAGTGTAACAGATGCAATTGCAGGTTCCCTCCTTAGGTTTGTGTTGTGCTTGATTTCTCTCTCTCTGCCCAGGAGATATAACTTTTTATTTTCTAAGGATTCCGAAGCCGCTGCCAAAAGCCCCTCTGACGCAGCTGAGGGTAAACAGCCAGAAAGAGCTCCCAGGAAAGAGCCAGGTTTTCCTTAGCAGGGCTTGGCGCAGGCTTCATCAGTGGTGGCTCAAAGCAAGTTACCTCCAGGCACTGACCCCAGTGCTCACACACTAAGGGCCCCATGTACTGGGCAAGTCCCCCACCCGAGACCCAATGGGAGAGAACCTTTCGGAAGCAGGGCCCTTTGTACCTGAGGTCACAAAGAACATTGCTGGGATTTGAACCCGGACTTCCCTGGCTCCCAGCCTGCTGCTCTAGCCAGGAAGAACTTAAGAGCATAAGAAATTGCCATGCTGGGTCAGACCAAGGGTCCAAGCCCAGCATCCTGTTTCCAACAGAGGCCAAACCAGGCCACAAGAACCTGGCAATTACCCAAACACCAAGAAGATCCCATGCTACTGATGCAATTAATAGCAGTGGCTATTCCCTAAGTAAACTTGATTAATAGCCGTTAATGGACGTCTCCTCCAAGAACTTATCCAAACCTTTTTTGAACCTAGCTACACTAACTGCACTAACCACATCCTCTGCAACAAATTCCAGAGTTTAATTGTGCATTGAGTGAAAAAGAATTTTCTCCAATTAGTCTTAAATGTGCCCCATGCTAACTTCATGGAGTGCCCCCTAGTCCTTCTATTATTCGAAAGTCTAAATAACCAAGTCACATCTACTCATTCAAGACCTCTCATGATCTTAAAGACCTCTATCATATCCCCCCTCAGTCGTCTCTTCTCCAAGCTGAAAAGTCCTAACCTCTTCAGCCTTTCCTCATAGGGGAGCTGTTCCATCCCCTTTATCATTTTGGTTGCCCTTCTCTGTACCTTCTCCAGCGCAACTATATCTATTTTGAGATGCGGTGACCAGAATTGTACACAGTATTCAAGGTGTGGTCTCACCATGGAGCGATACAGAGGCATTATGACATTTTCCGTTTTATTAACCATTCCCTTCCTAATAATTCCTAACATTCTGTTTGCTTTTTTGACTGCTGCAGCACACTGAGCCGACGATTTTAAAGTATTATCCACTATGATGCCTAGATCTTTTTCCTGGGTGATAGCTCGCTCCTAATATGGAACCTAACATCGTGTAACTACAGCAAGGGTTATTTTTCCCTATATGCAACATCTTGCACTTGTCCACATTAAATTTCATCTGCCATTTGGATGCCCAATCTTCCAGTCTTGCAAGGTCCTCCTGTAATGTATCACAATTCACTTGTCATTTAACTACTCTGAATTATTTTGTATCATCCGCAAATTTGATAACCTCACTTGTCGTATTCCTTTCCAGATCATTTATATATATATTGAAAAGCGCCGGTCCAAGTACAGATCCCTGAGGTACTCCACTGTTTACCCTTTTCCACTGAGAAAATTGACCATTTAATCCTACTCTCTGTTTCCTGTCTTTTAACCAGTTTGTAATCCATGAAAGGACATTGTCTCCTATCCCATGACTTTTTAGTTTTCTTAGAAGCCTCTGATGAGGGACTTTGTCAAACGCCTTCTGAAAATCCAAAATACACTACATCTACCGGTTCACCTTTATCCACATGTTTATTAACCCTTTCAAAAAAATGAAGCAGATTTGTTAGGCAAGACTTCCCTTGGGTAAATCCATGTTGACTGTGTTCCATAAACCGTGTCTTTCTATATGCTCTACAATTTTGGTCTTGAGAATAGTTTCCACTATTTTTCCCGGCATTGAAGTCAGGCTCACTGGTCTATAGTTACCTGGATAGCCCCTGGAGCCTTTTTTAAATATTGGGGTTACACTGGCCACCCTCTAGTCTGCAGGTACAATGGATGATTTTAATGATAGGCTACAAATTTTAATTAATAGATCAGAAATTTCATTTTTGAGTTCCTTCAGTACCCTAGGATGCATACCATCCGGTCCAGGTGATTGCTACTCTTTAGTTTGTCAATCTGGCCTACTACATCTTCCAGGTTCACAGTGATTTCGTTCAGTTCATCTGACTCATCACCCCTGAAAACCATCTCCGGAACTGGTATCTCCCCAACATCCTCATTAGTAAACACGGAAGCAAAGAATTAATTTAGTCTTTCTGCAATGGACTTATCTTCCCTAAGAGCCCCTTTAACCCCTCCATCATCTAATGGTCCAACAGACTTCCTCACAGGTTTCTTGCTTCAATATATTTTTTAAAGTTTTTATTATGAGTTTTTGTCTCTATGGCCAACTTCATTTCAAATTCTCTCTTCGCCTGTCTTATCAATGTTTTACACTTAACGTGACAATGCTTATGTTTTATCCTATTTTCTTCAGATGGATCCTTCTTCCAATTTTTGAAGGATTTTTTTTTTGGCTAAAATAGCCTCTTTCACCTCACCTTTTAACCATGATGGTAATCATTTTGCCTTCCTTCCACCTTTCTTAATGTGTGGAATACATATGAACCACACCTCTAGGATTGTATTTTTAAACAATGTCCTTGCTTGTTGAACACTTTTAACCTTTGCAGCTGCACCTTTCAGTTTTTTTCTATTTTCCTCATTGTATCAAAGTTTCCCTTACGAAAGTTTAGTGTTAGAGTTGCAGATTTACTTATTGTCCCCCTTCCAGTTATTAGTTTAAATTTGATCATGTTATGATCACTGTTGCCAAGTGGCCCCACAACCGTAACCTCTCTCACCAAATCCTGCATTCCACTAAGAATTAAATCTAAAATAGCTCCCTCTCTTGTTGGTTCCTGAACCAATTGCTCCATGAAGCTGTCATTTATTACATCCAGGAACTTTGTCTCTAGCAAGTCCTGAGTTACATTTACCCAGTCAATATTGGGGTAATTGAAATCTCCCAATATTTTTGCACTGCCAAATTGGTTAGCTTCCCTGATTTCTCTTAGCATTTCATCATCTGTCTGACCATTTTGTCCAGGTGGACGGTAGTATACTCCTATCACTATACTCTTTTCCAACACACATGGGATTTCTACCTATATAAATTCTACTGAGCATTTAGTCTCTTGTATGATCTTTATCCTGTTGGACTCTATACCCTCCCGGACATAAAGTGCCACACCCCTAACAAGTTGATCCTCCCTATCATGGCGATATAATTGAACCCTGATATAGCACTGTCCCATTGGTTATCCTCCTTCCATCAAGTCTCTGTGATGCCAATTAAGTCAATCTCCTCATTTGCTGCTATACACTCTAACTCTCCCATCTTACTTCTTAGACTTCTGGCATTGGCATACAGACATTTCAAAGTGTGTTTTTTGTTTGTATTAACAACCTGCTTTTCAGATGTTAGGGATAATTCGGAAATCATTAGCTTCAGTGATTTTTTACATATAGGCACATGGACTATGTTTGCTTTTAATGGAACCTCTCTGTTGGGATGCCCTAACGCTCCTGTTTTATTAGTATCCTTCAAGGATACATTTCTCCAAACCATGCACTGCTGAGTGACTGTCAGCTTTCCCCTTGTTCTAGTTTAAAAGCTGCTCTATCTCCTTTTGAAAGTTAGTGCCAACAGCTTGGTTCCACTCAGGTTAAGGTGGAGCTCATCCTTTCGGAAAAGTCTCCCCTTTCCCCAAAAGTTTCCCCAGTTCTTACAAAGCTGAATTCCTCTTCCCTGCACCATCGTCTCATCCACGCATTGAAACTCTGGAGTTCTGCCTGCCTATGGGGACCTGCACGTGGAACAGGAAGCATTTCAGAGAATGCCACCCTGGAGGTTCTGGATTTCAGCTTCCTACCTAAAATCGTAAATTTGGCTTCCAGAACCTCTCTCCCACATTTTCCTATATCGTTGGTGCCCACATGTACCACGACAGCCGGCTCCTCCCCAGCACTGTCTATAATCCTATCTAGGTGACGCGTGAGGTCTGCCATCTTCGCACCAGGCAGGCAAGTTATCAAGCAGTCCTCAATCCACCAGCCACCCTGCTATCTACATTTCTAATAATCGAATCATCAACTATGATGCAGTGTAGCTGGGTTTAAAAAAGGTTTGGATAAGTTCTTGCAGGAGAAGTCCATTAACTGTTGGGGGAGCGCTAGGGAGTGCTCCCGATTCCAGGGAGATGTGTGCCCTTGGACCATGATGCGGTCAGCCTGCTCCTCCCATGGTCCAAGCATGGGAGGAGCAGGCTGACCACCGCCCTAACCTCTGCCGAACCTGCACGCACTAGTAGAGACCCAGCAATGCGATGCTGGTCTCTGGGGTAGCCCTCCTGCCACTCAATAGCCCTTTCGGACCTGCCACTAAGGAGCGGCAGATGCGGCAGGACGGACAGAGGTCAAGGACAGATGATGGTACTGGAACAAGATGGGACCTCGGACTGGACTAGGCTTGAAAACTTGAACAAGGCGAAGATACTTGAA
Organism: Rhinatrema bivittatum; assembly: GCF_901001135.1. Classification (NCBI taxonomy): domain Eukaryota; kingdom Metazoa; phylum Chordata; class Amphibia; order Gymnophiona; family Rhinatrematidae; genus Rhinatrema; species Rhinatrema bivittatum. The sequence continues at coordinate 87,805,541 of NC_042625.1, forward strand.
ACTTGGAACTCAGATGAGACGAGGACACTTAGTACTTGGAACAGATGCAAGATGCTCAGACATGGAAAGAAATCAGACATAGTCTGAGGAGAGGATTCCAGTTACTCAGACGAGGGCTCTTGGAACTTGAAAGGACTCGGACAAGGACTTGAAACTTGGAGGGACTCTGACTCGGACCTCAGGATACTCAGAGACTTAGACAGGCACTGGACATCAGGGACTTCTAGAAAAGAGGACCTCAGGGACGTCTGGAACATGGTGGATGAAGACATCAGAGGACAGAGAGGTCTGGACATCCAAAGATGAGGGGATGTCAGCATATCCGGAGATAAGGAGATGTCTGGACATCTGGAGACAAGGGGACATCAGGACACCTGAAGACAGGAAGACATCTGGACATCTGAAGATGCAAGGACGTCTGGACATCTGGAGACATGGAGACATCAGGACATCTGGAGACAAGAGGACAGGATCCGTCAAGAGACCAGAACATGGAACGAAGACGAGGGTGGAGGATCAGGAACCATGGACAAAGACAAGGAGTACCAACGAGGAACAGAGTGCCTTGAAGAAGGATCAAGGAGGACTCCTGGGATGAAGAGCTGGAACTGAAGATCCAGGAGCAGTCTGACTCCATGACCAACTCCTTGCGAAGGCGAAGACTGAGTGAAGGAAGGCCCTCTTTATAGGGCTGAAGAGGAAACGTCTAAAGGACGTCAACAGGAGGAGCCCAGGAGGACTGCTCACCGCTGGCCCTTTAAATGGAGTGAGGAGGCGCGGCCTCATGCCTAAGGAGGCAGGACCAGGGACAGCAGCCATGCTATGAAGAGGAGCTGAAGCAGGAGTAGGCCCGAGGTGTCGGAGGTGGCTCCTGCCGTGAAAAGAGAAGACTGCAGGCAGAGACTCCCTGCACAGGGGAGGAGATGGCGTCGGTGGCCTCCGGGCCACAAAAAGGAGCTCCAGGGCGGCCTACCAGCCGCAAGAAGAGAAGGTTGGAGGCAGCTCCTGCCACGAAGACAGGAACAATGGTGGCGGCCTCTGGGCCGCGAGGAGCATGAGCAGCGGTGAGGAATAGCGGCAGCCAGGCCGCAGGAGAGGTAAGAGACTGCTTGTGGCCTAGCCGCAAGCAGCATCGCCACATTAACGGCTATTAATCAAGCTGACTTAGGGAATAACCACTGCTATTACTGGCATCAGTAGCATGGGATCTGCTTAGTGTTTGGATTGGCCACTGTTGTAGACAGGATACTGGACTTGATGGACCCTCAGTCTGACCCGGTAAGCCAACTTCTTATATTCTTCAGTAGAAAATATTTTTGTTCAGAGTTGGGGGAAGAGAAATCCCTAGCGCTGTTACTTGTTTAGAAGCAAGCTCTTGGCTGGTTCCCTGGCTCCTTAGTGGTGTTATGTAATGCCAGGTCCAGACCTGGTCGCAGTGAGGGAAGATCCCCTGGAGAGAGAATAAATTGTTATTCTCTAGTAGTGCACCCTGCAATTGGCTTAGAGTCTCTAAGGAGACCGCAGTAAGAACTAACGGCAACCATCTTTGACCGGAATAGGGGAAGGGAAAACATGTTTAAACAGGGAGCTACTTTCCCTCTCCTCCTCCCCCGTGCGTCTGACTGTCAGGTAAGGCTTCCAGGCTTTTACTCACACGCCTACCAAGCCTGGGCCGGGGGTAAGAGATTTCCTATCCCTGCCGCCCTGCAGATCCTCAGTCCTGCTCTGTATCTCCAAAAACTGCAGCTGCACCCCTGCTCCATTCCAGCAATGCAGCGAGTGCAGGGGCTAATCCTATGCTCGGGGTCCTGACTCACTGGGCTTCCATGTTAGGGAGTGGGGCTGGGGGCTCAGACCTGTCCGTGCAGGCTAAGTCCCCATGTTGGTCACTTCCCGCATCAGATGAGCAGAGGTCAGGGATGGAGAGCTTCACCCAGGGGTTGGGGGCACCAGTGCCGTGATACTGACACCAGCAGCAACTACGGTAGGAGCTGCGTCTGCCCAGATCCATCACTGACCTGGACTTGGCCCAGCATGGCCCCTAACCTAAGCAGGATGCTTGGCTCCCCAAGAGCTCAGGGGAATCTTGGGCTATATTTGTTGCCAAATACGTTAATTTTGTGCTTTAAACAAATTGCAAGAGGATGCGCCTACTCTTCCTGCGCCAGTGCAGAGTGCTGCACGTTTGATCCAGGCATAGCCGGCCATGCCGCGGGTCAGAGCTGCACGTGTGGTCTTGGGATGGGGGCAGGGCGCCTTAGTGGTTAGAGCAGTAGATTGAAAACCAGGGAAACCGGAGTTCAAACCCTGCTGATATTCCTTGTGAATTTGGGCAAGTCATTTCACCCTCTGTTGCCTCAGGTACAAATTGAGATGATAACTTTCATACATTTGTTGGCCCGCACCCAGGACGCAGCCATTTTATAGCGTTGCATGTTATAAAATAGCCCGACCGCACGCAGACGTGTGTCCATTTGAAGTGGACACGTGCCTACGCATGCAAATGCTGCTTCCACCACGTAAGTGTGTGGGGGGGGGGGGGAGGATTTTACTAGACACATACACTGAAGCCATTACCAATTTTCCCAGTTCGCCAGGTAAGGCACAGGACTTCCAAACCCTCCTAGTTTCATCGCCTCCCTTCTCTCCTGTTAGCTCCGACCCTTAAAAGCCCGACCTATCAATTTATTTTATTACCTGCACATCCTCCGTAGCAGAAGGGGACCACAGCGCACACCTGTGTGTGCAATTATTTATGCACAAATTTGAAGTTGAAACCTAGGAACACCTGTGCCCCGCCCCTTTCTGGAACTTTTCCTTTGTGCGAGTGGCAGAAGGTTCTCGCGTACTCAGGCTGCTTTTAAAATCCGCTCTGCGCACTCACACGGCCCGACCTTTTCACATGTCTCCCGGTTTTGGTGTGCATCGCACTTTTAAAATTCACCTTTTAGATTTTAAGCTCACTAGAGCAGGGAAGTACCTACAGTACCTGAATGCAATCCGCTTTGAAGTGTCTTGAACAGTGGAATATTAAAAATAATAATAATAATAATAATAATAACCTTTACTCTTAATGCAAGCCTCTATGGGCCCCTTTGGGTTTAGACCTAGGACCATTGCCCCTTTTAATCCTTCACTGAAATAGCAGGAGATGCTCCAGGTCAGGCCTGAGGTCATGCTGTATTGGCTGAGCTGTGTCTGTGTATGTGGAGAAGGGGTAGGGGAAGGAATATTTCAGTTCTGGAGTAATAAGGGGTGCCGCAAGGTAAGACAGGTGCACTGGCAGAGCTGCGGAGGGGGTTTCAGTGTTATAAAAGCAGGTGGGTGCTGTAGTTCAGGGACTGGGGTATATTGGCAAGGCTACAGCCTGCGAGTTCGTGGAAATCAAATTCTCAAGTTGGCCAGTTCATTAACGTGCACACTCCCATTGTTTCTTACTGGAAAGATCTAATGGATGGGCTGATTCATGGGCACTTCAGATAGTGATATTGTTTAGTTGAAAAAGAATTGTGTATTCCTTTCAAGTCTTCAGATTACTTTCACAACAATTTTGTTTGCAGTATCCCAGAAGAATTTATGCCGGATATAATTCAAAACAGAGATTTCAAAATTAATTAATGGGGTCAAATTAGTTCACTTTTTTAAAAATCTATTTAAAATATTAATATCCTACCACTCCAAAGGTTTGTGGTGATCACAGAAGAACATTCATAATAAATAATAGTAAAATAAAAAATACCAACTGTACAAAACAAAAAACATGAAAACAACATAACATTTTAAAATATCAAATTAAGCATGAATAAATACAAAATAGCCTATCCCCTGAGCTTTTTATACTTGACTTAGACTAAAATGCACCTAAGAGCAATAGCACCAACCATCAAGACTGAACCATTAGGGTTAAACCATTGACCCCACCGGGTGCATATTTCTAACTTGTGCTAATTCAGCCCCTTAGTATATCCGTTTCCATGAGTGCAATATATGCATGCATGGTTTCCTTTGATTGGGGTAATTCCTCAGATCTGCATCTAACAATCCAAATATGCTACTGCCTTCTCTAGCAACCCATGCAGCTTAGTATGGATTTGGATTAAATTATTTGCCTTTCCAAGGTCCATCTCAAGGTGAGTTACAATTCAGATAGAGCAGGTAGTTCGCTGCCCCTATCTCTTAGGCAATGGAGGGTGATGTGACTTGCCGAAGGTCACAATGAGAGAAGTTGGGTTTGAACCTCATCGCCTGTTGTTCTAACCAGTGGGCTCTTTCTCCTCACTGAAACTGTTTTCTCTGTCTGAGAGCCTGTCCACACGCTGAAGGACTCTGTTTTGTGATTTACAGTTGAGTGCAAGCACCTGGATTCCTGTGAGAAGTGCACTGAAGGAGGCGCTGAGCAGAACATCACCAGCTGCGAATGGATGCAGTGTGAAGCAGGTCTGGGCCATGGCACAGGGAATGCGGGTTAGGGTGGAGAGAGGAAAGGGATATGGGAGGGAGAGCTTGTATTTCTTTGGGAAGGTTTCTTGTCTGACTGGCTCGGCAAGCATAATCATGTGATTTTTTGTAGGTGCTGTGCATTGAAATGTTATCCTGCCAAGCAGACTAACTCGGGCATGAGCCTACCCTCAGACTGACATAGACACCGACATTCACACATGCCGGCAGCGGCTGTCGCACACTCATCATGCTGCCTCCAGGACATATGATGAGCAAGAAGCTAGCGGGGAAATAAGGTGGGGGGAGGGGCACTGCTTGCCTTGTGGCCTGTTCTAGGCATTTATGGATCCAGAGCACACAGCGCAGAGGTACTGATCCAGACTGTTACTGTTTCTCTATCTCGGGCTCTGTTTGGGTTCTTCCTCCACTCTGGCACCTCTCTGCTTTTGGTTAGGTCAGGGGAGGGTCCCAGGAAGGCAGAACCACATTGTGACTCTGAGAGTCAGAAATGGTGAAGCAGAAACGCCAGATGAGGGTTTCCATCAGCTACAATGTTTTTGCAGTTGGAACTGAAGTGTTCTAGGCTGTGTTGTGCCTTGCGGTGGCTTCATGGTCTGGCGGCGCACGCTCGGGAGGAGCCTTGCGTTCCTCCTTACTTGCTCTCCCAGTATTCTTTGGCTCTTGTGCTGCCACCCCAGTTCCGGGCACCTGCCATGCGCTCAGCAAAACAAAATGCTTCCTCTAAACCTCCCCCTTTCGGGCTTTCACAAATCTTGCAATAGATTCTATTCCGACTCCCTCCCACATTCCGGATTTTGCTTTGAGTTTGAGGATTTGTATTGGCTTTTACTCGGTGTCAGTTTGAAAATAACGTTATTCTTTTCTTAGACCTTGTTGCTCTGTTAATTTACGTAACAGTAATAGATCACATATGGGCGCGGAAACTCCACATCTCTTCTGGTGGCTTGCCCTGTTGGGGTTGAACGTTTTCTCTGTGGCACCGGAGTGAGGTTGCTGCGTTAGCCCCTTTGAATGCTTATAAATAAAGGTTAACAAATAGGGGGGGTTTTGTTTGTTTTTTAAAGGCAATACTGTTTTTTTTGTTTACTGGACTAGCTTAATGCATTTCTTGGCTTGTGTTTAGTTGTTAAGACTCCCTTCCTCAGGTCAAAACGGAAAGGTTTCTCCAATGGCACAGGAAATGGCAGAAGCCCAGTTCCCCTGAGACACATTGGGGTCACAATAGTGGGAAACAACTTTCTAGGCAAACAAGGGGATTCTCTGCTTTACCCAAAGAGGCATTTCTGAGGAGCTGGAAAGGGGCCTGATTAGTTTGTTTGCTGCTTGAGAAGAAGGCAGCGCTGCACAGGACATCTTTACTGTAGCCAGAGCAGCATTAGAGCAACACTGGATGCCGAGCTGGTAGTAGGGGGGAGGGGAGGTGCTGCTGCTGGCTCGGAGAGCTGGGGTGCTGGTTGGAGATGCAGATTAACCTGCCCTTTACAACCTGCCCACAGATTGGAGGGAAGGTTGTTTGTTTGGTTTTTTTTTAGAAGGGTATCTGATCCAAAATGAGACAAACCCCATAACAAAACTATGTCTTTCAGATGCTAGTGACATAAATGATGTTGATCTTGCTATGTCTTTTCCAAATGAAATTGCACCCCTGTCACTCAGCCTAAGCTATTAGACCCTCCTTAAAGGTGCAGGGGCTTCTGGGCTAGCTGCAGTCAGACTGACAATCAGAACTGCTGCAGGCCACCCCTGCAACGTTTAAGGGGACAGATGAGACAGGATGCTGTTACACAGGTTGATTGCTGAGGATTGCCCATGCATGGGAAAAGGCAGACCTTTCATCATGGGGCATCTTCAGAGGAAGAACCCCTCCTACATCTTCAAATGGGGACTCTCCTCCCTGCCCCCAACTCCTGTGTCTAGGAGAATCTGAGAGGTAATTCCAGCCCTGCTCTTAATGGCAGCTTGCCCTGTACCTGACCCATGATGGCCAAATGAATAACTCCCCTACATGCATGGGGCAGTTACAAGCAGTCTCCAGCAGCTCTATCTGTCCAACTATCAGCTTGGAGAAGAGACAGCCAAGGGGGGGATATGACAGAGGTCTTTAAAAACATGAAAGGTCTAGAATGGGTAAATGCGAATCAGTTATTTACTCTTTCAGATAATAAAATGACTTGTGTTAGCAAGTAGCACATTTAAAACTAATTGGAGAAAATTCTTTTTCACTCAACGCACAATTAAACTCTGGAATTTGCTGCCAGAGGATGTGGTTAGTGCAGTTAGTGTAGCTGAGTTTAAAAAAGGTTTAGATAAGCTCATGGAGAAGTCCATTAAACTGCTATTAATCAGGTTGTTTTAGAGAATAGCCACTTGAATTACTGGCATCAGTAGCATGGGATCTACTTAGTGTTTGGGTACTTGCCAGGTTCTTATGGCCTGGATTGGCCTCTGTTGGAAACAGGATGCTGGGCTTGATGGACCCTTGGTCTGACCCAGTTTGGCAATTTCTTATGTTCTTATCAGTACATGTGCCTGCTTCATACTATGGATGGATGGACAGATTTGGCAGTAGACTCCTCTCTGTTCTGAAACATGCTTAAAGGGATTGGAAGGTGTATAATTTTGCTGTAGCTGTCACGTAGCCATCTTGTTAGTTCTAGTAGCTGAAACATTGATTACCATGGCACCCAGGATCTCTCTTCCCTCTGAGTTTTCTCCCTGGCTGTTGGGCTGTGCCCTCTGTGCAGCAGTTGAGTGTCATGTGCTAGTAGCTGGTTGACTGAGATCCCAGCTCTGTTTTCCCCATGGCCTTGTTTCAACACGAGGAAGAAAAACAGCAGAACACGTGGCACAGAGAAATGAGATGAGAGAGCAGGCAGCGCACCAGGCAGAAACACATGACACAAGAGCTTTCAAACGGGTGTTTGTTCGGGGTCGGGGAGAGTGGCAATAAGCCATGCACATCTCTAGCTATTATTGTCTTGTCACTAAATAAACAGAGGGTAGAGAAGCATTTTATTTGCAGGGGGAAGGGAGAGAGTCTTTATAGCTCTGCCTCTCAGTCTGTGTCAGGGGCCAAATATGACTTTTTTTCAGAGACCTTTAATTTTCCTAATAACCAAATCTAGGTCTAGTTTAGCCCTGTGATGTGATAAAACAGAACTGGATCAGCCAATCGAAAGGGAAAAAAAAAAGTTGGTTTGTCACTCATAGCCTGCAGGAAGATTGCCGAAGCAGTGTCTCCCACACCCTGGAAATCTGGATATTATTACAAGTAGGTGAGATAGCAGAGGCACAAGGGCCATGTCCCCCCAATTTTCTTTAAAAAGAGATTTTCCTTAAGTGGCAATGTGCACCACTTCCTTGAGTCACCCCGTGCAGTGCGCTAGCGCCCATTTCACTGCTGGGCACTCTGCAGCCATCTTGGGATTTGAATTGCTCAGGTTCCTGCCAGCCGTGTGCAGTCAGGGCTGTCCTTGGGGTGGGGGAGGGGGGTTGAACTGGGGTGCTTGTCCTGTGCTTTAGAGGGCCCTGCACCAACGTCATGCCAGCGGGATGAGAGCGTGCACCGTGCTCCCACATCTACTTCTGGGTTCGATGGCCAGCCCAGTAATCCTGCTGTGCCTTGCACTCTCTCTCTCTCGCTGGGCTGTTCTTCATGGCTATGATTTTCAGTACCCCCCCCCCCCCCCCCCCCATTCTTCAACTCTGAGGTGGCCCTGCTTGGACATATTTTCCCCATGCCCTGCACCCATCTAGAGTCAGCCCTACATTCAGTTCAACCTATGGTAATTACGGTCCCCCATGCATCTTAGAAGGGCCCAACAATGGCTGGTGGCAACTGAGAAGGAAAGAAGAAGAAATAGTAGAAAATGGCACTCCTTAAAAGCAGCACAGTTTATGTAAACTGGGAATTTCTCGTGCTCAGGTTGAAAACCCCTCTGGTGCCTTCTATACTGTAGTTTAGTAGCTGGACTGGTCTAGGAGAAAACCAGATTCTCTACTGGTTGTGATAACCTTTTATTGGATTGGCCTGGCCTAGCAATTAGCCAAAACTACCGTTGGCATTTTTGAGATTGCATGACAGATCTCTGTCTTTAAATGGGACCAGAGTGATCTCCAAGGTGTAATAAGGTGAAAGAAAGCTACTGAATGCAACAGAAAATAGCTGCCTAATGGATTTCAATCTTTAATTTTTACCAGTAGCTGCAGCTTTGAAAGTTGCTTCCCTCTTTCCTCATGTCTTGTAGTTTCTCAAGACAGTTTGAACCAGGTCTAAAAGTCTGGGTACTTGTTATTAAATCGGGAAGAGTCTTATATGGTCAGCCAAACAGCACATAACCTCTCTCCCAAGATAGCTCCTGGCAGATAACACATCAATGTTTCAAAGTGCATAATTAAAGAAAAGAACTTGGTTATAATTCTGGATCTGACTATTTTTTTTCCTTGCCTTTTTGTGCCTCTGTTTATCCTCAGGGAACAGCAGCTGCATTGTGAGGGGTGAAGCTGTCCGGGAGAGCTGCATGACCTACAATGCCACTGCCATGTGTGAAGGTAAGCTGAAAAACTGCCATGGTTATTAGAGTTTGAGATCTGCGACTGGTACTTAGTGCTAACTATAGGATAGACACTAGCAACTCTAGTTGTGGAGATGCTCCCTCCAGCTTCTGTCCCAGCATCTCCCAGCAAGGGGCACTATAGGGAATGAAGCATGAGTGCCTACTGTGGGAACATCACAATTCCTGTAAGCCTATCTTTTTTTTCCTAGTATGAATCGCTGTAGGGAATGATACAGTACTGAATCTGTTTCAAGCTGTTTGCATGATATTATAGGTAAAACTATTTATGTGCAGTTCACTGATGTTAGTGCATTTATGCTTCAGTTGAGTTACATTTATATTTATTAGGAATGTGCATTCATTACTTCTGTTTTGGTGGTACCCATGTACCTTGCTGACTTTATAGTACATGGGTAAAAACGGATATTATGCATGCGTTTTTAATAACAAGCTATGAGCATACTATCTGTTTTTACCCATGTACTAGAAAGTCTGCAAGGTACGCGCATACCATCGAAATGGATGTAACAAATGCACATCCCTAATATTTATATATCCAGACCACCAATGTATGCTATACCTATTGTAAACCCCAAATTCTGCCATAACATGCTTTGAGCTCTTGCACTGGTAATGTACGAGATACATAAATGATGATGATGAAGCTGGCTGGCTGTAGAGGAGCTCACTGCTTCTGCAGTCCCTGCCTCTCTCTGTAGGGAATGAGGTGGAAGACCCATCTCTGGGGACCTCACTGCTTCTGCAGTCCCTGCCTCTCTCTGTAGGGAATGAGGTGGAAGACCCATCTCTGGGGAGCTCACTGCTTCTGCAGTCCCCGCCTCTCTCTGTAGGGAATGAGGTGGAAGACCCATCTCTGGGGAGCTCACTGCTTCTGCAGTCCCCGCCTCTCTCTGTAGGGAATGAGGTGGAAGACCCATCTGTGGGGAGTGCACTGCTTCTGCAGTCCCTGCCTCTCTGTAGGGAATGAGGTGGAAGACCCATCTCTGGGGAGTGCACTGCTCCTGCAGTCCCCGCCTCTCTCTGTAGGGAATGAGGTGGAAGACCCATCTCTGGGGAGCTCACTGCTTCTGCAGTCCCCGCCTCTCTCTGTAGGGAATGAGGTGGAAGACCCATCTCTGGGGAGCTCACTGCTTCTGCAGTCCCCGCCTCTCTCTGTAGGGAATGAGGTGGAAGACCCATCTCTGGGGAGTGCACTGCTTCTGCAGTCCCCGCCTCTCTCTGTAGGGAATGAGGTGGAAGACCCATCTCTGGGAAGTGCACTGCTTCTGCAGTCCCTGCCTCTCTCTGTAGGGAATGAGGTGGAAGACCCATCTCTGGGGAGCTCACTGCTTCTGCAGTCCCCGCCTCTCTCTGTAGGGAATGAGGTGGAAGACCCATCTGTGGGGAGTGCACTGCTTCTGCAGTCCCCGCCTCTCTCTGTAGGGAATGAGGTGGAAGACCCATCTGTGGGGAGTGCACTGCTTCTGCAGTCCCCGCCTCTCTCTGTAGGGAATGAGGTGGAAGACCCATCTCTGGGGAGCTCACTGCTTCTGCAGTCCCCGCCTCTCTCTGTAGGGAATGAGGTGGAAGACCCATCTGTGGGGAGTGCACTGCTTCTGCAGTCCCCGCCTCTCTCTGTAGGGAATGAGGTGGAAGACCCATCTCTGGGGAGCTCACTGCTTCTGCAGTCCCCGCCTCTCTCTGTAGGGAATGAGGTGGAAGACCCATCTCTGGGGAGTACACAGCTTCTGCAGTCCCCGCCTCTCTCTGTAGGGAATGAGGTGGAAGACCCATCTCTGGGAAGTGCACTGCTTCTGCAGTCCCTGCCTCTCTCTGTAGGGAATGAGGTGGAAGACCCATCTCTGGGGAGCTCACTGCTTCTGCAGTCCCCGCCTCTCTCTGTAGGGAATGAGGTGGAAGACCCATCTCTGGGAAGTGCACTGCTTCTGCAGTCCCTGCCTCTCTCTGTAGGGAATGAGGTGGAAGACCCATCTCTGGGGACCTCACTGCTTCTGCAGTCCCCGCCTCTCTCTGTAGGGAATGAGGTGGAAGACCCATCTCTGGGGAGCTCACTGCTTCTGCAGTCCCCGCCTCTCTCTGTAGGGAATGAGGTGGAAGACCCATCTCTGGGGAGCTCACTGCTTCTGCAGTCCCTGCCTCTCTCTGTAGGGAATGAGGTGGAAGACCCATCTCTGGGGAGTGCACTGCTCCTGCAGTCCCCGCCTCTCTCTGTAGGGAATGAGGTGGAAGACCCATCTCTGGGGAGTACACAGCTTCTGCAGTTCTAGCTTTTCCCAATAGCAATAACTGTAGGGAAAAGTGTGAAATTGCTGTCTGTTGGAAGCTCACAGCTCATTCATGCTAAAAGCATAGGATAATCTTATTTTATAAGGTTTAACCTTTTTTTTTCTGTTTTGTCACTTTTCCCTTTAGCAACTAAGACAACCACCAAAGAGCCAGAGAACTTGACCTCAGGTAAGATCCTTGTGTATATCAGAGATGTTTTCATGTGTTTATGATGGGAAGTTGGAGAAAGAGAAACTATCCCTGATGATGGGAAATCACTGAAATTGCAGCATCCTTGGTATTTATTTCTGTTAAGGGATTTGTACCAGTGATGCTGTGTTCTGTCAGCTTCCCTTCAGAATTCCTTGATGGAAGTAAAGGACATTCACATTGCATTATGGAGTGGAAGAGTAGCATAGTGGTTAGAGCAGAGGGCTGCAAACAAGGGAAGCCAGGGGTTCACATCTCACCGATGCTGCTTGCAACCTTGGGCAAGTCTCTTTGTACCTGTGGCAAGAGAGGGCAATCTTAAATTATGAGCCCTGCAGGGATAGGGAAATACCTACAGTAGTGAATGTAATCCAGTTTGAAATACCTGAAAAATGGAAAATAAATGTTTGAAATGGAGCACATTAGTTTTATGAAACACCTTGAGCTTCTAGGAAACAAAATTCCTCCTTACGTGTGAAAGTCAAGTACTGGACCAAGAGAGGTGCTTCAGTTCAGGAACGCTGCGAGGAGCACTGGGAAAGGCTCAACGGCAGTACCACAGCCTGCCATGCAGGGAGGACCTGGGTTTGGTTCTTGAGTCAGGTCTTGCAGCCCCCAGGAGGAGTCTCCACCTGTCACTCAATGGTGGATTTAAGAATTGCGGTTGTGGAATTTTGGAGGGAGCTCTGATGCAGGACTCCCAGTCCCAGGATTGTCCCTGCAATGGCCAGGTTGGGTAAGTCAGATGGGGAGACAAATTGAGCTCACAGGGCCAGATCCTAGCCCTGGTTCCAACTGAAGTGGAAGTCCAATGGAGCAGAGGAAAATTACCAGGCCAAAAATAAGAAGTAAAGAATCTTCCCCCTCCAGAAAAGAAAAGATTGTCTGTGAGGTGGGGGCCTGGATCATGGAGAAGCTGGAGTTGCTGTAACTGTAACAACAGGAGATGCATTGGCAGAGCTGTGCAAGGTTGCAGACCTGGACTACTAGAGGATGCCGGTCAAAACTCATGCATAGCACTGAAAATAGGGAGGAGCAAGAGAGGAGAGGCAAAAAGGGGTAGAGGAGGGAGGGGAGAATATGCGATGGAGGGGTAGAGCATGACGGGCAATAGAGCTAAGTGGTGAATGGATGAACTGTATGCCAGAGGCAGCAGCACAGACCGAGTGCTTTCACTAATTAAAATGAGTAACTCTACCAGTGACTCTTTTCAATTATTGATCCAGCTCGGCTCCTGACAGAGGATCTTTTAGCACTGTTCAGCCCTTTCTTTTGCTTGTTAATGGTTTTCTCACCAGCACAAAATTCCCAGCTTGCAGTCAAACTGCTTTCACTGAGAAATTATTCCAGTTCAATGGTGGAGGGAGGGGGATACCAGAAAATAAATCCTCCTGCCCAAAATTCATCAGTGCCCCTTCTGCCTCTGCACGGGGGAGAATTGCTTCTCCCTCTTCTCAGAATCCATGAGGCTTACTTCAGCAGTACTGCCAGCTCCAGCCATGGGAATGTTGCAAAAGAACAGATGTTTATTAAAATCTCATTTTATGTTTCAAGAGAGAACGTCAGCTGGGGGATGTGGCAGGCTTGGTGGCGTTCTGAGGGTGGTTTTTATAACTGCATAGATTCAAACTCAATTACCCATGGACTTTACATCAGTAGGCACATATTTTCCCTTTTGAAAATGATCCTAGAAAAAATTGTCCACACATTTCCACTTGTTAATTTGTGTGGGTAGGGTTAGGAAATCCAAAAATGTGCACCTAAACTAACCCCACCCCAGAAAATGCCCGGTGACACTGCTGGTAAAAGTTCTCACAAGCAGCCCAGTGTGCAGCCTTTTAACTACATTTAGGAGAGGCAAGTTTATAAAAGTGCATTTCCATGGGGCAGCCACTCTTTCACTTGTGCAAATAGCTCTGGAAATGATCTCCCCTGGGATCAGTCTTGGAAGGTAACTCTTCAGCACCAAGGACAGTTGCTTTCTCTGTGACCCCAGGTACATTCCTTGATTTCCGAACCTAATCTTCCAACACTCAAGCCAAGGGCTTAGTCATTTTGGGAATGACTAAAACCCGGAAGAGAGGAAATGTGGAATGGAAGAAACTTATGGAGATGCACAACTATCTGAATCCCTGTCTTGGATTGCAGTAACGTGTATGTGTGTGTGTGTCTTGTCTCTCTCTCCAGAGGTAACGCCCTCCCCGCTGACAGCCTCACCAGAGGTACACCCATCAGGCTTTGATGTGTCCAGTTTTATTGGAGGGATGGTGCTGGTACTCAGTGCTCAGGCCATCTTCTTCTTCATCATCAAGTTCATCAAATCAAAGGACAGCTCCTACCAGACATTGTAAGACTCCTTGTCCATCCTTCCTTGCCCTTTCTCTTCCATCATGTGCCCTATCTTGAGCGCCATCTTTCAGAGAGGTTAGAATGCTTTCACAGGTTGAGCGGGGAACCAACAGGGCACTAGAGGTGAAAGCTTGAGTTGTGGTTGGTGGGCGAGGAAGGGGGTTGGGGGGGGGGCAGGAAAAGGGATAAATGGATAGGAAGTTGCTTACTCTGGAACGGTGGTGACAAGTTCCTGCAGTTCCAGTGGGAATTGCCTGACTTCAGGTAAGTGTACTGCTGACCGACATGGACGTGTTTGGCATGGGTGACATCGTATAAGGTTAAAGCAGAAGTGAAGAGAGGTACTTAGGACATGGCGAATGGCAGTAGGGGAGATATTGGACAGCCTGAAGGACTCCTTTTGTTTCCCAAATTTCAATGTCAAGTTGGGATTTAAGTTTCATCTCTTCTTTTGCTTGAGTGCTGCTAATTTTTTTGGTTGGGGTGTTTCTCTCTCTCTTTTATTTATTTTTTTTTTCCATGCTGCACTTCGTCAGAGAGGAGGTTCAGTAGCTCTGGCCCAGAGGAACTGTGATACCCTACTTCACAATGTACAACTCCAGGTCACTGCCGTGTTGCCCTCATCCCCCTGGGGGGGTTTCTGGCATTCAAATGATCTTTAACCAAGCTCCCAAAGAAAGGGGGTGGCCCTTTCAGAAACTGTTACTGTGTTTGTGTGTGTGTGTGTGTTTTTGGAGGAAGGATCGGAAATACTTCTGGCTTTTCCAAACGTTCACCCTGAAGAAGGGGGAGGGGGGGGAGAGGAGCCAAGGAATGTGAGGGCTGGGGCTGGAGCGGGAGGTGCAGCTTTATTTCTCTTTCTTTTATCTTGTTGGTAATTGGCTGTTTTTGATGCTGGGGTGTGCAAAGCTGTGCAGTTAAGGCAGCAGCACTAGCAGAATAGAAATGCAGACAACCCACCAAGAGAGCATTATAACAAATTACATGATTTTCCCTTTTCCTCTTCTTGTTTTGTTTTTTGGGGTTTTTTTTACTTCATTCCTGAAGAGAAATTTTGCATTTACGTTTCTAAAAGCTCATAGACTTAGCTGCTCCCACTATTATGGAACCAAGAAATTCTCAGAGGTGCTGCTGTGCTGATGGTCATTTGAAGCCTATGCAGATATAGAAACGGTGTGTGGATACAGCACAGACAAATGATCCTGTAACTGCAGGCAGGGCTGGGGAAGGGAAATGTTGGGTTTGCTTGAAGGACAGTCTTATTCAGTAGTGAACGGGGGACCCTGGGACGTGTCAACCAGTGGCCCTGCTTACGTTGTTGATGTATGTGCGGGATAATTATAGATGGTGAAAATTAATAAAATAAAGGTGAACATAAAAAGCAGAGTGGGGTTAGCCTGGTGCCTCAGGAGCACTACTGCCCCCCCCCCCCTCCCACCATGCAGAAGGTCCCTGGTTTGATCCCTGAGTCGGCTGGGGTTCGGGATGTTTTGTGGCCTGCCCTTCCCCCTTCATGGGGAGGAAGACTTGGCTATTACTCAAGGGTGCCACCTAGTGGCTGGATTTAGGGCCCGTGATTGCAGGATTCTGGAAGGCGCCTTGGTGCATGGTTCTTGGCCCAGCACCATTGTTGCAATGAGCACATTTGCGGGAGGGGGGGTGGGGGGTTTGTAAATGAAGATTAATGGTACCTGAATCCCAGCAATGGTTCTGATTTGAGCTCTAGGTCCAAAAGGGCAGGAGGAAACTGCCAGGTCAAAAGAGAAAACAAGGGTGCAGCTTTATTGAAACAGGTACCCCCTTTTTTCCCAAAAAGTGTGAAAAAATGAGAAATATAACATGCAGTTACCAAAAAGAAGACAATTTAGGAACACGATCTGAAGAGGAACTCATAGAACCTTAAACCAAGCAAGAGAATATGCCGAATAATCCAGCGGCTACTGGAACCTGTTAGTTTATCTTTAAGACGTTTTGAAGGTTTTGTGGGACTTTTTTTCCTGAAACTTTTTGGGGATTTTTTTTTCCCTGCATCTGTGGTGGGAACTGAGTTTCTATTTAGATAAGGGCTGCTGCTGCGATGAGTTTGCTGACGTATTTGCATGGGTCTTGCTGTGTCTGTCTCTCTCTCACCCGAGCATGAACAAAACTAAAACTAAAATAAAATCTTCCATATGGTTCCCCCAGCCAAGGCAAGCTGAAGCAGCCACTTCCCGGTGCAAGACTCTCACTTCACAAAGGATACACAAACCATTGCTTTTGTTCTTGTCAACCATTTTTATGTGGGGTGTTTTTTCTGATTATAATATACTGCCCAGATAAAGATGTGGGTGGTGTACAATTACAAAATAAACAGACATTTTAAACCTGTCTCTCCCTTCCCACCCCCCAAAACACCATTAAATGGAAGTTTTATAGTTTGAATGGAGACAATTCTAGCAGGTGATTTGTTTTTCTGGAAGCCTTTTTTTTTTTTTTTTTTGTCTCGTGAGTCTTTGTGCATCTTCTCTGTGCCGAGATGGCTTGCGGTGACTCCATCTTTGCAAGCTCAATAAGGTGTAGGATGGCAGGGAGAGGGATGCTTGTGTGTTGTGTATTTGGTGGGAGGGAGAGGGCTGAAGTTGTTTCTTACCGTCTTCCAGGATTAAAGGCACAAGAGCTACATTCTCAAACCATTTGTCAATAATATCTGTTTTTAAGCAGCTAAGGAGATAAAATAGTTATAAGTTATGAGTGCAAGTCCTGTTTGGTGCTGATGGGAGGTGTCTCCTAAGGGAAGCGGGTATTTGGAATAATGATGTGGGACTTTCTTAGCATTAAGGAAAGAAACTGCAAAGGTAAGGTGAGAGGGGTAAATACTGTATACTTACCACATCGTAGGGATGTGCTTTTACCTCCCTGTAAAAACCCTGGAAGGGTTTGGTGTATATACCAGGGTTTGAATTCTGCGGAATCTCAGCTCCATAGACTTCCTTGCTACTGTGTTGCTTAAAACCACTTTCAGTCCTAGTAAATACTGATAACGTGTCAGAGAAACCCTCTTATGGTTATAAGAACATTCCCTACACCAGCTTTGTTGGATATTTACAAATCATACAAAGCCAGGTTCAGATGGGTTTTTAAGGTTAAATTCAGGATTTAGCAGAAAAATTGCCATCTTTGATATTTCTGACCTAGCTGGCTAAGTCATTATCCAGATGTTATCCAGGGTGGGGGTGACTTAGCCTTATCACTTACCCGGATAACGCTGGTCATTCTGTGAGGTAGGCCTAAACTTATCTGTATAATTTTGATTAAACTAAGGGGTACAAAGCAGTGCGCATGCATCCATATGTGCGTAGTTCCCGCCGCGTGCACACATGGATGCTCCGATTTTATGACATGCGTGTGCCGGCACGCGCATGTTATAAAATCAGATGGCCGCATGCACGTTTGCGGGTGGCACACGTGGAAGGGGGACAAATTTTTGTAAAATACGTGCGGCAATGCAATCGGGCCTTCCTCAGTTCCCTCCCAGTCCGCTCCAATTAAGGAGAGAACTTCCCTAGCCCCCTGCCTGCACTTCCTCCCTCTTCCCCTCTCCTCCCCGCTGCCTAACCTACCTTTCCCTACATTTTTTATTTTATTTCTTACTGCCGGCGCGCGCTTCCCCAGAACAGCGGCTAATGGCCCGGCCGGCCTCTGCCCCGCCCCTCCCTGCCCAGACCACACACCCCAGCCCACCCCTTTCTCAGGGCCTGGCACTTGTGCGTGTACCGGGGTTTATGCGTATTAGGCCTGTGAAAATTTGGCATAAAGTGTATTCGGCCGTGCCCCACACTATCCTGTCAACGTTATCCAGGTAACTAATCCAGACTGCCCGTGGGTAATCCCTAAATCGAGGGTGGTACACCACCACCACCACCACCCATTAAAAGAAAAGTTTTAATTTGATGAGGCCCCCGAGAAGCAGAAATCATACAAACTAATTTATAAGGAATAAAATGATATTGGTTCCAGGTTTAATGGGTTATAGAGGAAAAAAATCATTTCCTCCAGATGTGACGGTCTCATTACAGGTGCTGATCCTCTGCAGCAGAGCCAGTCTCGGGCACTGCTAGGCTGAGTGTTGCCACTGTGCCTTATTATAGTCGCAGAAGGGTGTCGCCTGTCTCCATTCGTACTGGAAAATTGGGACTTAGCCAACACCGGCTTAGAGAATGTTTATCTCCAGTGAACATGGCCCGCAGCTGCCTTCTGTTCCGGCTGCACTGCCCCCCTCTAGTGTCCCTCATCCCGGAAAATGCAGTCTGAGTTGAGCATTTCCTGGTCTCTGCTGCCCCCTGGTGTTGATTATCCTGAGCAGCGCTGGCCAGGAGCTGTTGAGACCAGAGCATGAGAGGGAAGCGTTGCCAGGCTGAGCTGTTTTTCTCCACCGCAGAACGTTGCTCGGTTAGTTTTTGTCTTCCTGCTCAGCAGCATTCTGGATGGACCCCTGCCAGGGTACAACAGATGCAGAATTTTATAAATCTCAAATTTGGGGTAGGAAGTAAAGGGAAAAAAATCAGTATTCCTTCTCTCATCTTCCCTGCCTCCTGATATTGTTGAAAGTTCTGGTCCCATTCAATCTACTCAGACTTGGTCATTTGGGGGTGGGTGGGGGGTTTCCTTCTATGGAAACTGATCCCATGAGCGTACTTAGATCGATTCTGCAAATGCTACCGGGAGCCTGAGAACGTGTAACATTTGCTGGACCTTGTGAGTAGGGAGCATTTGCCTAGAGAGTGACCATTCTCATGACATGAGAGATAAGGCGACAGAGGTCTGGGGATGGTGTCGCTCTGTTCCTGAAGCCCAGAACGCCATTGCTCTTTCCCTAGAGCCAACTCACTACTACGCTCCCACTTCCCATTTTTTATTTTTTTTTTGTTCCACTGAAATAGGATCTGATGGCTGCAGATGGGAAAGGAGCCATGACCTTTTCTGGTGGAGGACTTCGTAGGCAGGAATGTGAGCTGAAAGGCTGTCAGGATCCTCCTTCGCCCATGGACTGCAGAAGCTCCTGGAGTCAGCCATGCTCTGGATCCATGCAGGAGCCCTTGTGATTTAAAAGAAAAAGCAGAAGCAAACTGGAAATTGTTAGAATAAAGGTTATGTGAAAATCGGCGAGGCAGAGGGTCCAGCAGCTGCTTTCACACACCAGCCTGTGAAGTTTTGGAGGTCTGCATTTTATGTGACTTGTTTTATATTTCTTTAGCTAACTGGCCTGGGGGTGATAGATTACAATCTATCACTTTGGAACCCAGCCTGAGGCTTTCCACTGTGCAATATTCTCTCACAAGGGCAGAGAAGCAGAGCAAGTGGTGAGGATGTTTGCTGAGGCAGCAGAGACACTGGCAGTGGGGAGGAGGCGTAAAAGAAGGGGGAATGTATCACACGCATGTGTCAGCTGGCAGAAGACAATGAAGTCAAATCCGCCAGTACTGCATGAGAAAATCACAAGTGGATCAAGTCATTGGCTTTTCTTTATCCACCACTATCCCTTCATGCTATGCTAATGCTCCTGACTAACAGCAGCTGGCTGGGTATCCCCGTTAGGGAAAGCGGACTCCGGTCCTCAGACACAGGGGCTCTTTACGTTTACCTGTTGCTTCATCCCAGCTGCAGTCTGTAGGAGAAGCTCTCAAGCCAAGGCTCCAGTGGAGTGGATGGAGAACTCTCCTGCCCACACCTTCACATCTCACTACCTGAAAGATATCAAGGATAATTCACTTTTTTTTTTTTTTAAATCTGTTTCTTCATTCCACTCACCTCATGTAATTTTACATTTTTTAACTATTTTTTTTAGATAATTGTGTCTCATCAGATATCAAGGAAAGAGCTTTCACATGGATGATGATATCATTGCTGATATGAAACCCAAAGCAACTACAATTAAAAGTCTCAGGCAGCCGATGAGCAGTGCCTATACATAGCTCATCAGACTCCCTACCCTAGACAACCAGCTTAGAAACAGCTTAGTTGCTACAAGGGCATTCATGATAAAGAACAGCCTTCATAAGAGAGTTAAGGCCAGGTATGAATGATAAACGTTAGGGGGTGCAGCTGAAAAATGTTCCGTCTTGTTTAGTGCATGCTAAATTGATTTTAGTATGCATGAAATAAAACAAAAGACAGCATATCCCTAGTAAGTATTAAGCTGGCATACAAAATGCCTACTGATTTCTAAAGTCAAATGTCCCTAACTTGGAGCTTTCACTAAAAAAGAAAAAAAAAAAAAAACCAACACACTAAAACCCTAACAGAAGAATACAAGGACCAAGATTATATTAGGCTAAACCTTCGTCCATCATCAAGAAAAAAAAACAAAAGGTCATTTTATTGGCTTGTGTTGTATTAATGGGGACAGAAAGGAGAAGGTTTGTGTCATGGAATTTGGGGGCATGAACAAACAGTAACAATTTAACCAGCATCCAGGCAAGTATGGATGGGAAGAGCCCTCCAGTCCTTTGTTTCTGAAATGCAGAATATGAAGATGGACACAGAGTCTGCCCACTTTCTCTACCCACTGCAATGCAGTAGATCCTGCTTGATCTCTGACTTCCCCACCACTAAGAGCTTTCTGGGTTTGTGCTTAAGCTTTCTTGAGACACTGATACTATTTTTGCCTGCTGCTTCCATTGGGAAGCTGATCTAGGCCTCTCTCTGTGAATAAATGCTGCCTTTATAGTCCCTCTGCATCTACCGACCTGCCCTTCCTGGTGCTGCATTCTAGACCTACCTTTCCACTGCTTAGCTCTTGTGCATTTTTTTATACCATGCAGAGAGTTGAATGACTTTATCAGACAATCTTCCCCCTTCTGTCCTCTATTTACAGTACAGAGCCCATTTGGGTCACCCTCCTCCTGTAGGATTCAAGGGGGAAATTTTCAAAACTATGCAATTGTCATAGAGTTGGGGGGAACTTTTGCCCATGGATTTTGCACCAATTCTCAAATGCAAAATGTGGGCTTACTTTCACTTTGAAAATTGCCCATGGAAAAAATACCTTCTGAGCTCTGCAACTGCTTTTCCAGTGGATGCCTTTTCCCTGAAAAACAATATGCACAGTTTTGAAAATCCAAAATGGTGTGTGTTGTCTGCATGTTACTGATCACCATGCATAGTTTTACCAACTCCCAGGCTGGGCAATTTTCAGACACTGTAGTAAGCAGTAAAGCGGGAGTTATGTTGGCCACCGCTTACAGACACTCAAAATTGTCCTCCCTTGTGCTCATATGTGAGATGCAAAACAATGTCTGGTAGAAAGCTATTCATTGCCTTTGGCAAATAAAAATAATCACATCCCATCTTTAAAACATTGTGTCTCAAAGGCCTTGCATATGTTAGGAAGAGAGCAAACCTCCTGCAGGCTGAACTTTAGACTGACCCCTGATACTGCTTGGGCTTCATTATCCCTTTCCTAATAGGTGGGGCCACTCTCATGACAGCATCAAATTCACTGAGCATGCTCCGACTGTGATGCTTACTCAAACTTAGGGCAAGAAGCTAAAACAGCTTGCCCACACTTCAGTCACCTGAGTGCTTCATTTAAACATGCTCCATAATATATGCATAGCCCTCCTCAATAAGATCAATGGGGAGAAAGGTAAAATAGAAATCTGTCATGCACCTTGGAGAAAAATGCTATCATAATTGGAAAGAAGTTGAAGAGAATACAATACTGGAGTCACATAAATGCAGAATTTACACCCCCCCTCCCCCCCCAAAAAAAAGAAACAAACAAACCCCAGTACCTTCCCTTGCCCTCATTGCCATTTCACCAACAAGAAGCAATGATCCTTTCATAAATGATGCTTCCTGCTTTTTACTACTCTGAAGTTTCTGCCTCCACTCTATCTCTCCTAGGATAGGAAGACCCTCCAAGACAGATCAACAGTGCACTATACAAAGCAACATAGCATAAACAAGGTAGGGGTGGGGAAAAGAATGCTCATCTGCCCCCCGCAAAATAGGTAGGTTCAGCCCACAATCTGAAATATGCAACAGCACAGGGAGACGCACACTACAAACTGAACACTACAACACACACACTTCACCTCACGACCCCAGAAGAACAGCATGCAGCCAAGCAATCAGGCAATTTAGTGTAAAGGTGCTTTCCTGTTAATAAAAGCTTTTATATTTTGTATATTTTCTGAGCTCTTATTTTTTTGTATCCCCTGTGCTCAGAAGTGCTGTGTATGGCAGAAAAAAATATGAATGGTGAATAGTAAGTTGAGGGCTGTGAGTGATATGTATGTAAATTAGTTTGTGTGATACAAAATTGATGGCATGTAGTGGTACTTTATAGTGCAAAAAGTAATGTAGATTGACAACATTGCTTGTGTGCTCTGATTTCTCTACTGTCCTGGGGATGTGTTCTGAGTGACAGAGAAAAATAAAGGAGTGCATTTGAGAAAATGATGTATATCAAAAGTGTGTGGAGTAAAAATGTATGAGAGACACAGGTGATGTAAGCATAAACCGTGGTGGCAGAAAAGATCCTACGGCACTTCTAATCTGCCCATGCACACAACTGCTCAGCTATGCAATCCCTCCCATGCCCTCAAAAATCCCCTGTGCTTGCCCCATGCTTTTGTGAATTCAGATACCGTTCCTGTCTCCACCACCTCCACTGGAAAGCTGTTCCATGCATCCAAATATTTCTTTAGATTATTCCTGAGTCTACCCACTTTCACCCTCATCCCATGACCCCCTCAGTTCCAAAGCCTCCTTTCCATTGCAAGAGACCCACCTCCTGTGTATTGATACCTCTGAGATATTTGAACGTCTCTATCATATCTCTCCTCTCTCGCCTTTTCTTTAGGGTAAATTTGTGAATGAAAAGAAAAAGAAGCAAAGGTTAGGATAAGAGAGATGGCGTGAATTTTATCTGGGGCACCATAGGCATAAGGATAGCATAAAATGAATTTTGGGTGGAGATTGCTGCGATTCCAGTGTGAAAAGCAGCACTGACCCTTTAAAATCAACTTTTGCTTGGGAAACGTTAATCTGCATTCCAAAATAGAGGAGGGTAATTGTGTTTGTCCTAAACTTATATCTGATACACTAAAAGAAAAGGGTTTGTTCTAGCTAGATTTTGTATTCCCCCCTCCCCCCCTAAATGTCAAAATTACTCCCAGAAGTAAAGGGAGCTGGATGACTGTGGCAACATTTTGGCCCGCATTCACCCACACGCCAAGCAAGACTAAATCTGTTTTGGTCTGAGAACTCAAGAATGCAAACCTAAGATTGCATGTGGAGGTGGGTGACTGTGGGCAGGTCCCGGGAGGATGGGAGCGAGCCCTCCAAATATCCTTTTTCAGGCCATGAAAAAGATTTTCTTGTTTGGGGGTTTTTCACCAATCACCCTCCAGAAACCAAAAATAATTTGGGTGACGACCCCTTTATAAATAAAAAGTACCTTGGTTATTCTTCAAAAGACAAAGTTAGCAGCTCTGCCCAACGTTTATTGCACAGTTTGGTAAAGTCTTGGCACTGCCCCTCTATCAATACCGTTTTAGTGCTATAGCTCCAGCTCTTCATACCGTAGTGCACTAAACAAGTCGAGGGTAGCAGGGTCTTAGGTCGGCGGGTTAAACTTGTTAATAACAATGCCCAGCTCTTTCTTGGGATCCTCTTTAGGTGGTCGCGTTGCCCTATCACAGCTCCTCGTGGTTCCACTTTCTGAGGTTGGCTTTCAGGTTCCTCTCCGGCCATGGAGTGACAAAACCCAAGGAAGGGGCAGGTAGCGCAGCCGGTCTGCCCCTCGAGCCTGAATTTCCACTGAAGCAGCTTGCCGAGCTTCCAGCTAACAGAAAGTGCTGATACGTGGACAGGGAGATTTTCAGTCTGGACAAAATGGCCTGGCTGAAAATTTAGTTTCAACAACCAATAAGGGAGTGGCGATAAGGCAAACCTCACAAGAGGTTATCTAATTTATTATTTTCGGATAAACACGTAAAAGGATTCTTCCTTGTCCCTCCCTGGTGCAGCTTCCCACAAAACATGGACCGTGTCTGGGAACTGTAATAGGACTGGAGCTTGCTTTTGAAACACATGAGTGTGATTTTGAAACTTTGAACTTTCCTCTAATAAACCTTGGCTAAACATATTTTGGATTCGTGTTCAATTGTTCTCTCAGATCCTAAACGTCAGTGTAACGCACTCCTGCCACTGGCTGAAGATTTGCTTTCTGGGCTTCCCCAGTGCTGAATTGTGAGGCGGCGTTCCTGGGGGGGAGGGGGGGTTTGTACAGATCGAAGAGGAAAATGGTGCACCTGGATGACCGTTCCAAATGTCCATCCATTATTTAAGCCCTGTTGACTGCCCACACAAAATAGCAGGTGCAAAGTGCACAGATTTAATGCGAGGTTTTCTGAGGCGTCACAGATATGAGCTATGGGACATGCAGAGAGGGGCATTAGCAAGGGCCATCCCGAAAAATGATGGCAAAGATTGATCCATTCTGGAGTTTCCTTTCCTTGATCATTCTTCCTTCAAACTGTTCATGGCTACAGCCGGGGCCGGTGCTAGGGTTTTTGCTGTCCTGGGAGAGCTATTACTGTGCTGCCCCTATTCTTTCATTCTCTGTCCTGGGCCCACCCAAAAAACACCCAACTCCCTTCAGTGATACAAACTTTAAAAACTGACTCCCCCCCCCTCCCATGTACCAATGGCTGGTGCAAGGGTATTAGATGCCCCAGGCGATCCTTATACCTTACCCAACGCGCCCCCACCCTGCTCCATTCCAAACACACAGTTATGCATTTATATTTTACATGAAAAATATCCCTTCCATTATATTTACATGCACTGCTGTGATGCCGACCAGAAATCCCTGCAGAAAAGACATCTGGAACCCATAAGGTATTAGGCCTATTGTGATGTATGTTGGGTGTGGGCTTAACCCTCCGAAAGCCCTAAAACTCTAATACACTTCCTATTAGGAGAAAGCCTCACCTCAGTCCCACATGCAGAACATAAACAGACCCTCACCAAATACAGAACAGAGCAACCATAAAGCAGAAATACAAACGCGCAGACAAAAACTGAACTGGAAACCGCAGGAAGCCAGACTCTCTATGCAGTGCAACAATGAAAAACAGAGCCATCACCATTCCTCAAACATCAAACAATAATATCAAGAAAAAATAAACACATAATCATAATACTAAAAACATACTAATAATATTTCATAAAAAGCAAATGATTAAAAGATCAAATAACTAAAAACTCATATACGTTTTTTTAAATGTCCCAAGCACTAATAAAATATTTCAGAACAGCAGACAGAGGAAATAACACCTGAAAAATAAAACTAAAAAGGATTTTAAAATTCACGCTCTCTATGCCTGGGAACTTTTGATTTCCAGTCAGCTGCTGGCAGATTGGAATCCACCTGCACCCCCATTTTCTCTCTCTCTCTCTCTCACACACACCATTCCAGGCAGCCTCCCATTCATACACACACACTCACACACATCCCAGGAGGCCTCCCATTCACACACACACACACACATACCCATCCCAGGCAGCCACCCATTCACATACATACACACACACACACACACCCCATTAGCCTCCCATTCACACACACACACACACACATCCATCCCAGGCAGCCTCCCATTCGCATACACATACACACACCCATCCCAGGCAGCCTCCCATTCACACACACACATCCATCCCAGAAGGCCTCCCATTCACACACACACACACACCCATCCCAGGAGGCCTCCCAATCACACACACACACACACACACACACACACACTCATCACAGGCAGCCTTCCTTTTACTCACACACACATACATTCATTCCTCCACCGGCGGCACCACAGATCTCTTTCCACCACCAATGGGATCGGGTCCACCAGCTACACCTTGGACCTCCTTCTATCCCCGGTGGGATTGGGTCCACCGGCGGCACCACAGACCTCCTACCACCACTGGTGAGATCGGTTTTACCGGCGATAGCACGGGCCTCCTCTTCTTCTGCCACCTGTGGGATCGGGTCCACCGGCAGCAGCACAGGCTTCTCCCTGCTCCAGACGATGCCCCACTGGGTGTGCCGCCCTCTGCAATTGCACGGTTTGCACACCTGGTGGCGCCGGGCCTGGCTGCAGCAATTATCTGGCCTTCAGTCCACATTGATGATGGCACTGAGAGCTGCGGACGATCTGCAGGCAGTTTGCCGGAGACTACCAGCATGCTAAAGACTTGAAGGGTATGTTCCTTACTGGGCTGCTTTTGAAGGTTATTGACTGCAGCAGGCGTCTCAATCAGTTCATATTCATGGGCATCCCAAACTTGTCTTTATTGTAAGAAGGAGAGTCACCCTCTTAACTGCGTCATTCACCTCCATGCCCTCGCATTCTTAAACAAAAACTGCCGTTTACACTCTCATGAATACAGTCTACCGAAAAGAAAAATATATTCTCCATTTGAAACATTTTTGGGAGTAAATATTCAAAGATTTAAGAAGAACCTGCCATACTGGGTCAGACCAAGGGTCCATCAAGCCCAGCATCCTGTTTCCAACAGTGGCCAATCCAGGCCATAAGAACCTGGCAAGTACCCAAAAACTAAGTCTATCCCATGTTACCATTGCTAGTAATAGCGGTAAATATTTAGGTGCCTTTCACACAGGGTGAAAAGAGAGCTAACCTGCCTAAGCCACCCATGGAGGGAGCCATTTTGTTTTTCCAGCAGCGTCATCACAGCGCGTCTTACTTCAATCCAGACTCTCTGGCACAGCAGCGATTGGCTTTTGTTCTTGCTCCTAGTGCGCAACAGGCAGCAGGAAATTCGTCCTCGCTATTTCACAGGGCATCATTTAGGGCACGGATGGCATTACATTACTCGTAAACAGAATGGCACTCCTAGGTAGCTGGATTATATAATGAAGTGATGCACAAAGTCTGAGAAAAAAAAGGCCAGTGTTTTGGTATTTATTACATTTGCCTGGGGTGCTCGCAGTCTGTGTGTTTGCTGGCTTCAGTAAATAACTTCTTCAGATTTACCAGCCCTTACTGGAGGTCACAGAAATCGCAGCAGATTAAGAGATATTACAAGGGGGGGATGTTATGCTCAGAGCTCTTCCCCTGCAGTGTTTGAATGTGCAAAAGACCCTGTGCCTACCCACCCAGCCTCATTTTTTTGTTTATAGCCCTCCTCCCCATCCAGGGGAAAACATGTTCTAGGACCTTCCGCTGCCCAAAAGCTTTTGTGACATGAAACAATAGAGGGAAATGAAGTTCCTTCCCCAGCCATGCTATCCTCGTTTCCAGAAAACGTTTAAGAGGAGGAGAGGGAGAATCAATCTGCCAACGAAGAGCAGTCCAGCAATGCATCAGAATATCCTGCCACGGTGCCTGCTGCCTGTCCTGCTGTGCGCTGCCCGTGCTGTCCATGGGCAGCCCGATAGTACCACCTGCCCGGGTAGGAGGCAATTGGGCGGCTTTTCTCTTTACCTCTGGCAGGGCAGCCTCTTGGGGCAGGCCATTCTGGCTTCGGGCGCCCCTGAGTGTCAGTCTCCTCAGTCCGTCTGTCTGTCTCCCTTATTCCTCTGTCAGTGTGCATCCCACCTCTGCAGTCTGCCTGCCTCACCTCGCTTCTCTAGCTGCCTCTCTCTGGGGTGAAGATGATGGGTCTGACCCCCCCTTCTGGTGAGAAGAAGGCAGCCGGTGTCGAACACGGTAATCCCCAACGTGCCAGGCTAATTCTGCATCCATCTTCTCTCTTTCGCAGATGTGAAGGTAGTGGGGCTCTCCGGGTCTGACAGGCTTTCTATCCTGCAGGGATGTCCTGGAGTTCCTGGAGCTCTGGGACCCCCAGGATTGGTTGGAGCAGCTGGGGAAAAGGGTCAACCTGGTGAACCGGGCAAGCAAGGTATGAGATGGGGGACAGAGGAGGTAAATAAGGACTTTGACGGCTGCAGAGGGTGGTGGTAGACACAGGCAGCTCTTGCATGGATGAGTGTTTGGCTGAAGGATCTTCTCCTCTCCTTCCGCTCTTCTGCCTTTTGATGCTGAATGTGTGCTTTACATTCTGTACGTTTTTTCCTAGGAATTGTTCTGTTTTATATGACTTTGTTTTCTTGGTTTTGCTTTGCTTCTCGTTCCTTTCTGCTCTTCTTTTAGGGCTGCAGGGAGAAAAGGGAATTCCTGGAAAAGCAGGACCGAAAGGCGACAGAGGAGACCCTGGTAAATATCCTCATGTCTTTTCCAAAAGGACAGACATGTGCTTCAGGTTATATCCCAAGCTGTGCAGGGCATCGGGGGATTAGGAAGCGATTGGGCTAAGGCCATAAGGAGCAAGGGCGTGAGTCCTTTCCTTCATCTCTGCTGCAGAGGATTTGGGGGGGAGGGGCTCCTTATAATAAAATCAAGAACGGCGAGAACCATTTGTATGCAAAGGGCTCCACTTACCTTTTAGGTGCCTGTAGGCATAGGGGGTGGGGGAGGGGAAGGAGCCTCCTCCGAGGTTGCAGGAACTAGGGGATCCCTTTTCAGGTACGTGGGAGCAGAAGTGGGGTAATTCTCCTCCAAGGAGGCGCAGATCCCCCTCCAAAGATGTGCTGTGCTGTAAGGGTTGGGGAGCCTCTCTCATCTTTCAACCCGCCCAGCAGCTTCTCCTGCCACCCCTGTCCCCTTGACGCACAGGACTAGGCTGGCAGCAGTTCTGTTTCACAGGGCTCCGAGTGCCAGCACCTGCACTCCTGTGTCTTTAAAGAGGGTAGGTCCGAGGGGACACCACCGCTCAGGCTGAACGATGTCTGTGAGAAGAAGCTGAGGTAGAGGAGGCTCCCCTATCACTGCAGCCGCCCTAGGCAGCTGCCTGCTGTGCCTCATGGGAAAGCCAGGTGTGCTTAGATAGGGACTTCCTAGCGCTTTTCAAGTTTGACCCTATTGAAAACGACCTCCTCATTACCGGATCTAGGTCATTTTCATCAGGGTGGGTGCTGGTCCCATGCTACTCTTTCCTCCAAAGTTTGGACCCCATTGGTGACCGTTCATGAAAGTTGTGCTTCTGTCCAGAGAGACAAATGGCTGGATTAAAACAGTCTTTAAAATGCTTATTTATATGAAGTGCAAAGTGCTGAGAATACCCCTAAAAGTGGGAGCTGAAATCTCAGGCAGAGAAGTGTGCTTTATGATCTGGGGACCGGTGGTCACCCTGTAATGGGGGGGGGGGAGTGCACCTGGAGGTCCCAGGTGGACCTGTCTCAGCTTTCCCCATCCGTACATTAAAGCTTGGCTTTAACTTCTCAGCTGGCTCATTTCATTCCACCTTAGGGGATCCCAGGAATCTGAGCCCACCAGGGAGCAGACGGGCAGGGGTACTTGAGCCAGCTTCCAATGCTTTGCAGCAATTTAGAAAGTCCCATATCCTTCTTGTCTGTAAACACTTTTTGTTTTGTTTTGTTTTGTTTTCACATTAGGGGAGTCAAGCGATACAGTTTCAGCTCTGTGCCAGAGTGGTAAGCACTGTTGACTTCCTAAAAAAAAAAAAAAATCAGTCTTATTGTAAATTATGGGCAATTCCCACCCATTGGTGATTTTGAAGCATCTGCTTATGAAATAACAGTTCATGCTAATTTTGGAGGATCTCTGCCTTGCTTTTGGCCCTGGCCTGGATTGTTTCCCCGGTGTGAGAACTGAGACTGGGGGAGAAGATTCTTGACTGGGCTCTGAAGCAGACCCTTGTCTCACTGTGGAAAGCACTCAGCCTCCCAAGTGCTCGGTCTGTATAATGGTAAAGTGCAGATAAACCTTATTCCCACTGCAACCCCTCTCCCCCTCTCCCCCACCTCCATTCCCCTCTATTCATTCATTCTCATCATCCAGTCATGAAAATCATATGTTTTCTGCTAACCATGAGATATAGTCTTTGTGTGTGTGTGTGTGCGTGTGCACGTGTGTGTGTGCGTGTGCACATGTGTGTGCATGTGTGTGCGTGTGCACGTGTGTGTGCGTGTGCGCGCGCGTGTGTGTGCATGTGTGCGCGTGTGTGTGTGTGTGCGTGTGCATGTGTGTGTGCGTGTGTGTGTGTGTACGTGTGTGTATGTGTGTGTGTAATTTCAGGCATATACACTACCAGAGAGAAAATGCTTTCCCTTGACTGTGCTTGGATTACAGGCCCTAAAAGCTGTCTGGAGCTGCTGGAGAGAGGGGATTTCCTGAGCGGCTGGTTCACCATCTATCTGCAAGGCTGCCGGTCACTTAGAGTCTTCTGTGACATGGACACTGATGGGGGAGGGTGGCTGGTGAGTCCTCGGGTCCTATAGGCTTCAGGGAGAGAGACCATGTGCAGTGGGGTTGATTTGAGTGAGAAGGGAGTAAGAATGGAGATTTTAACAAGACGTTCCATGCAGAATTAATGGGCCCTACTTTCCAGGACATGGATACACACATCCGCAGCTATAAATGATTCCATCTGCCAAAAGCCCTGGTTAGGTTCCTCTTGGAATGGATTCCCTTAAAAGAAGTTGCACCCTCTAGAAGAAACAGAAATTTGCTTTACTATAAATGTTTATCACCCAGCATGAGAGATACAATCCTAACATGAGTTACTTTGCTGCAATTTCCCTGCAGAATAATTGTTCACCCCCTCCCCAACCCCCCCCCCCCCCTTGCATTCAGCAAATCTTGGCTAAGATGCTCCTTATTTTGAGCTGGTCAAGGTGGTCACTCCACTTCTATCTCACTGCATCGATGAAATCTCATGCCTGCCCCCTTTCTCTCAAGCCCATTGTGTCTCATTGTACAGGGTCAGATCTAAGGGGGTCCTCAGGGCATCTTCAGTCCATCAGTAATCCCTGTCATATAGGATTTCCCTTCCTCACCTTCCCAGGTGTTCCAGAGGCGACAGGATGGGTCAGTAGATTTCTTCCGAGGCTGGAAGTCTTACAAGAACGGGTTTGGAAGGCACGAGTCTGAGTTCTGGCTGGGGAATGACAACATCCACATGCTCACCAAGGATGGTAAAAATGCAAGCTCTAGGACAGCAGTGATGCCTGGTCTGCAGCTTGGCTGATGCATGCAAACACTGTTACATTTAGCTTCTAAATATCTGGGTAAAAAAAACAAAACAACAATTTAAAAAAGCTCAGTAATTACTCCTCTTACCTGAAATGTTCATTTTACCACAAATGTAAACTTGCCATTAGAGAATTACGAGTGGTCCACAGCAGTGGGGATCACCAGGACAGTCCAGTTTTCAGGGTATCAGCTCGATTTGCAAACAATGGAAGCAGTGCATGCAAATATATTTTATGCACATTACATAAGTATATAAGGTTTGCCAGACGGGGTCAGACCAAAGGTCCATCAAGCCCAGTATCTTGTCTCCAACAGTGGCCAATCCAGGTCACAAGAACCTGGCAGGACCCCAAGGGGTAGAAAGATCCCAAGCTTCTTATCCCAAGAATAAGCAGTGGATTTCTGCAACTCTCCTTTAATAATGGTTAATGGACTCTTCCTCCAGGAACTTGTCCAAACCTTTTTTAAACCCAGGTACACTAAAAGCCGTCATCACATCCTCTGGCAACTAATTCCAGAGCCTAATTATGCATTGAGAACAAAAATATTTTCTCTTATTAGTTTTAAATGTCACACCTAGTAACTTCATTGTACTTTGCATGCCTTGAAAATCTAACTAACAATGGAGTACGCGAGGATCAGGTTGAGAACCACTGGACTATAGAATCTATTTGTGAGGCTAAAATGTTTCAGAAACAATATTATTTAAACATATTATCAAAGAAATACTGCTCAGTCCTTCCTCTCTGCCATGTTTTTTCCAGCGTGCTTTTTTGACATGGGGAGGGTCACTTTCGAACAGCCTGCACAATTTTCAGTCAGAATTTGCAAAGTGGATTTATGTGCATAATTCTGCCTTGAAAATTCCTGGGTGTGCTTGGAGCCCCCCGTGATACAAACACACAAAGGGCGGGTGCAGCCCTGTGCATGTGGGTTTATCAAAAGCAGGCATATCCTTCCTTATCCCACCCCACTGCTACCCTACACCACCTATTTAGTGTGTGCATAAAAGTATCTGCAAAACTGTGCTTTGCATACCCCTTACAAAGCATAAAACTGCTTTGAAAATGTCCCCCTTTCCCCTCAAATTTCATTAATTCCCTTGCTCTTGCCATTCAGGCTTTCATGAAGGCTGATGCCGGAGCTGAGCGCTTGCCAGGATCGTGGTGTTGACCTTGCATTCCCGCTCACTCTGTGTGCCAAATAAATTGACATTTCCCTTGGGGTTTAGGAAGCTTCGAGCTGCGAGTGGATCTGCTGGATTTCAGCGGTGGACGCTCTTTTGCCAAGTACAAGGGGTTCCAGCTCCGTGGAGAAAATGAGAAGTACCAGCTGGTCCTGGGACAGTTTGTGGAGGGCTCGGCAGGTGAGGCGAGAGTGTGCTTTAATTTCCGTGGCTGCTCTGATAGTAATGGCAGGGAAGAGGCATTGATTTGTTGCATGACCCAATATTCCATTCATAAACTGAGAACCGAAGGAGCCCATAGCGCAGAACACTGGAATGGTGCTGGCAGATCTGCTGAGTACGGATTCAGGAAAAAGCAAGACTATGGTGTTGACAAATTGGCTTGGCCTGTTGTTAGGAGCAGCAGCATGATGCAGTGTTCCTAACGCAACACCAGAGTAAACCAGTCATTCTGCACCTGATCTATTTACCTCCCATCCTCAACAGCGGTGACCACCCTCCCTCCCGCTCCCTTCCCCCGCTAGTCTGTGTTTCAGGATATCCAAAATGAATATACATGAAATATACTTGCATGCACTGACTCTGCTCTTTGCAAATCTTACCTTATGCATGGTCACTGGGGATATCTTGAAAATCTAACTGGTCAAGTAACCCCTGAGGTTCGGGGTGAGATCCACTGCCCTACAACATCATCTTGACCCAGTCAATGCAAAGAGCAGGCTTAAACTTCTCTGAGTGGTAGTTCTGCCCTCAAACTTTCTCCCAGGGCTCTGCCGGCATCTCTTGGCTCTGGTTCCCAGAAATGGGAGGGCGAGGCACTGTCTGGAAGGGATGTGCATTCATTGCATCCGTTTTCACAGTGCGTGCATACCTCACAGACTTTATAAGAACATAAGAAATTGCCATGCTGGGTCAGACCAAGGGTCCATCAAGCCCAGCATCCTGTTTCCAACAGAGGCCAAACCAGGCCACAAGAACCTGTCAATTACCCAAACATTAAGAAGAACCCATGCTACTGATGCAATTAATAGCAGTGGCTATTCCCTAAGAATAATTGATTAATAGCCATTAATGGACTTCTCCTCCAAGAACGTATCCAAACCTTTTTTGAACCCAGCTACACTAACTGCACTAACCACATCCTCTGGCAACAAATTCCAGAGCTTTATTGTGCATTGAGTGAAAAAGAATTTTCTCCAATTAGTCTTAAATGTGCAACTTGCTAACTTCATGGAGTGCCCCCTAGTCCTTCTATTATTCGAAAGTGTAAATAACCAATTCACATCTACTCGTTCAAGACCTCTCATGATCTTAAAAACCTCTATCATATCCCCCCTCAGCCATCTCTTCTCCAAGCTGAACAGCAGAGCTCATTATTAACAATACACACATACTATCCATTTTTATAAAGTCCGCGAGGTACACGTGTACTTTCTATGGATGTAATGGATGCACATCCCTATTATCTAGCCTGTATCTTTGACAAGAAATTGCCTGTGAAATTGGCTAAACATTGAGATGCCGAGCTCCAAGGAGAGGAGGCTGGAAAGCTCCTCCCAGTTTTTGTTTTTTTTTGTTTGTTTTTGTGCCACCATGCTGCTTTCTCTAAGTAAAAGTAGTTTATTGTCTGTACCTTTTCCACACATCTCATGCTCAGGGGCCAATGCAAAACAGTGCGCTCAGCCGGTCAGATGCGCGTTTTGGACGCACGTCCACCACCCCTTATGCTATAAGGGGGTTAGTGCCTCCACAGTGTGCGTCCAATGCGCCGCGAAACTAATAGCGCTCATCACATGCAAGTAAATGTTGATGAGGCTATTAGTTATTCACCCCACATGCAAAAAAAAAAATGTGCGTCCAGTCCCAGAGCACGCGTTAATTTCTCAGCACCCCGAAAAGTTGTACAGAAAATACTGCTTTTCTATACATCCTCTGACTTAATATCGTGGCGATATATTAAGTTGGAGGAATGAAAAGTCAGGGAAACGGATGCTCAGTTAACCAGCATCCGTTTCCCGAACCCATGGCTGTGCGTTGGTTAGGAAAACGGATGCCGATAAATTCAGCACACAATCGACCCTAGCGCCTTCTTGGCAGTGCAACCTCTAATTTAAATATTGCAGGGCTCCCCCAGGAGAGGTGCCTGAGCGTGCATTAGGAAAGTGGGTGCTGAACACTCAGGGTCCGCTTTTGGTGCATTTTTTTTTTTGCATTGGCCCCTCAGTATTCTGTTAAAACAACAGGGACCTCCCTTGGCAATTCCTCTACACAGACTGTGGCTCTGTCCAGTTCAGTCCACACCATGTCACAAAGATCGATACCAAAGATTAGGTTAGAGTGTGGCTTAGTAGCAGAGTCCAGGGGGGACAGAGAAATCCAGATCAAGTTCTTGGAACCTTATGGCCTGCTTTTAAAAAGCATTTACACACTTAAAATTGGGTTTTACACTTGTAAATGCACTTTACCCGTGCATTTACATATGTAAAGTAAGCCTTTGAAAATTGCTATAATATTGGCCATTGAATTGTCCACAGGATATTCATGTTTAAGTGCACTTTATATGCGTAAATGGCTTTTAAAACTGCTACGAGAGTATGTTACATTTACACATGAAACTCCTTTTAAAATTATCTCCTTAGACTCAGAGTATAAAACAGAGGGGGCTGCTTCTAGCTTTGTGGTTATTAGTAACATCTGGGACAGAGCAGGGAAATCTTGGAGTGGATTCCATGCCTATCGGAGCTGGGTTCAGGCTACAGACGCTTCTTTATCATTTCCCTTCGGCTGAATGATTGTGATATGTAAAGTGGATATTTTTTAAGTGAATTTTAAAGAAGCATTTACAACCTAGCTCAGTATTGGCTAAACTGAAAAGTTCCTTGGGGGTACATGACATGAAAATATTGCCCCATACATCCCCCAAAACAGGAAGGTACTTTTAAATGATTAGGGGTGTGCTTTCAGGGGCCGAGCACTCAGCCCCACTCTAGCCTCATGCCCTCCCCTGCCACTGAGTCTGTTGAGCAGATGCTGTGGGGATTAAACTACTAATTAACTCCACATAACAACCCTTACTACACAGTACTGAGACCTCTACACACAGTTCTGATGATGAACCTCATTCCTGCCCTGCAGCACCCCCTGCGACTCTAGTCCTGAGACCCCCACACAAGCACTACCAGTGCACCTTAGCCCTGACCTGCAGCACCTCCTGCTGTTCCATCCCGAGTCCTCTACCTCCCTTCCCCCCAACAGGTCTACCAGTGAACCTCAGTTACTGGTGCCGAAGCCAGGTGTGCTGGGGATGCAGCAGCAGCGCTCTGGCTTGAAATACAAAGTAGAACCTGTAAGCCTGTGCTGTACATAGTGAGCAGAAGGAGTTGTCAGCATTCTCTTCTCCTCCTCCTGACATAAGAATTATTTCTGGTGCCACTGCTCTCTAGCCTGACTTGCATCAGCCCTCTCCCTGCCCCGAGGCTGACCATTATTCTAAAACTGGTTTGAGAATGACAATCTCATTTCACTGGTGCCATTTGGGTTTGAGACCAGGATTTCAGCATCTGTGGGCACTGTCTCCCACTGCCCCAACTCACAGTGAACTATTTCCTGGACAGAATACTTTTGTTAGTTTCCGCAGAGCACACCGAATGTAAAAGCTTTCAGTCTCTTTTGTCCAGGGTCCCTCTAGTCCAGTGCCCCCTCCTATTCCGTATGGTCTCTGGGGTCCTAATGCTTTTGGCATTTGCTTCTAGGGGACTCCCTAACAGCGCACTCTGGGAAACCCTTTTCTACCTACGACAAGGACAGCGATGGTATGGAGCAGAACTGTGCCCAGGTTGTACGTGGCGCCTGGTGGTATGACAGCTGCTATCATTCCAACTTGAATGGGCCTTACCCAGCCTTCAGCCAGGAAGCACAAAAATACGGCATTGACTGGAAAAGTGGCAGAGGCATCGGCAACTCGTACAAGCATACGGAAATGAAGTTTCGATAGAGTGAGCCCTTTCCCAGCCAGTCGGACATCTCAAGGGAAGCTGAGGCCAGTCTGGGGGAAAAATGAAACAGTTATCTAGTGAGTAGCTCAAAGTAGGTTCGCCATCTTGCACAATCTCATCAAAGCCAGGCTAAATCCACTCCTGCTTGTACCTTATTGTGTACATGCATGGACTTATATCCCTGCTTTTGGTAAGTAACAAAGATTATCAACCTGGTATGCACCAAGCCCTGAACTGCAGAGAAAATCACTTTAACTTTAAAAGTTGCACTGTCCCTATGTAGTGCTACAGCACTATATTGTAGTGCTATATACCTACAGGAAGCATGTTATACACAGCCAACTTCTTGAAATAATTTCTTAAACTGTATTAAATTTTCTTTCTTTAGAGCACAAAAACAAATTGTATCCCTTTCTTGTATTAATTTGGCAAGGAAAAAATGTAAAAACAAAAATAAAAAACAAAAAAACATAGCACACTTCATCTCACATGCTCATGGAAACTCTTAATGAGAAACGAACTAATACCCATGCCATAAATTGTGCAGCTATCAAGAAGTCTGATTTTAGAGCTAAACATTCAGCGGCTCAGCCTGGGCTGAGCCAATCAATTAATCTTCTATGGACACAAGACTAAACAATAAGGGAGACTTTGTCAGCTTTACAGAAATTTAAAAAAAAAGAATTTACCTTGTAAAGCAAAACCTTCACTGGATAAGTTAAAGGTTTAATCAGTAGCTTCTTAGCTGGGTCGTGCTGGATGTGCTGGACTTTTCGGGGGCAACATTACATGCACTGTTACATAATAATACATTAATTGATGTCAGATAAAAGCAAAAAGGGACTACCCAGTGGATATTCGTCCACTTTGCTCATATAAATTCCCAATGCCAACTCCATCCCTCCCCCATGTCTTTTACCTGACCTCCCAACCCTTTTCCTACCTCTGCCCTCCACATCTGTCCTAAGCAGGCCCCAAATCTGATTAAAGTGCTGGCGTCCACCACTACCTGCTGCCAGGTCAAGCCTTGCCAGCTCTGATTCTTATAAGACCAATATTTCATCCAATACCCAGGACCCTTCTCTGTCTTCATACCAAGCTTTGTATTCATCGCCAGTCAGCAGATTGGTGAGGCTCTTGTCCAGATCATGCAGCCTCCCCATGCTCAATGAAGTTAGGGTGTTATCAATGCCCTGGAAGCCCGGTGCAGCTGTAACACTGCAGTTAGGGTTATAACCACCTCTCTGGGCAAGTTACCCCAGTACTTTAGTGCTAAAAAGGCAACACAGTATCTTAAAACAATATTCACCATAGTGGCTGGAAAGATATCTAGCCCAGGATCTGTACAGGTAGACAGAAAGGTTGATTTTACACTTCTGTATTTTCAAATAATTCATTAGAGGTGTGTGCAGAAAAAATTGTTTCATTAGTTTTTTTCATTTTGTTTTGTCTTTATTTCTTTTTCTGTTTCTTATGGGGGGTTAACACACAAAAATGACAGAAAGAAAACTAAAATCCATTGTTTTTTGTGTAATTTTGGATTGGAAACAACACAAAATGAAACACATCTCACTGGTGTGTTTCCCTGGCATTTTAAAACAACAGCCCAGCCTATAATTCATAAATGATTTATCCATCATATGCCGAACTACCAACATGCGAATATTATACCCCTGGATAATTCCTGTGCTTGGCTTGTTGAAAGAGCCATTGGCTTCTAATTTCAGCTTCCTGTGGGATGGCTTTCTGCAGCTGAGATCTGGCGCTGCAGTACTGGCAGTCAGCCACTAGGAGTAGCTAGAGTAACACACCTGTATGAGTTTATCTCAGTTCACCCAGGTGTAACCTCTGGATCGCCCTTATCTGCTGTACCTGCACAGACTGCATGGCCTCTTGCCCCAAAGGTGGCTAATTGTGTTTCTGGAGTGATGCTTTAAAAGCCTGCTAGGATTCTGTTTGGATTAAAACAAAAAAACAAAAAACAAAGCCATAATAAAACTGAATCTCATAGAGAAATTGTGTAGGTACCATGTGTTTACTGTGACAATCTTTTATACCACTAATACAAACTAACACTCTAAGAGGTGCACATCCATGATCACTCTTGAAAGGGTGATTTGTATATAAACTATATAAATTATATAAATTACAAACTTCCAATTAAAATCAAGCATCATAAAACATTCAAACCATATTCTTAAACAATATGACTGCCTTCACTGCCATTATCCTAATCAGAGCCCTTACTGAATCTTTCACCAGCGATGTTCTAAGAATAATAAAGTATTCACTTCATAAACTCAATACCATTGTTCCAGTTCTAGCAATGACTTTAGATCTTCACCAGGACATGTCATGTTAGGCATATCCCATTTTATTTGCTCAGCACCATGAAAGAGACTCAATAAAGTACTCCACAACTGGATCTACCCAGTAATGTGACAACGATGTCATCGGGGTATCATCTCCGTGAATCGAAAGCAAACACTACCCATAAGCAATCTCAGACATGCAAATACATGATATGTTCTATGTAAGCCTGCCAGAGACTGAGTACTATATAGTTTCCACTGTCTGTTTTCTTTGTACGTGCATTTTCTGGTTTACAGCCCAGTCCCTATGATGTCAGAGCAGGCACCTTGCACCACATCGAAAGTTCTGTAATGGTGTTTGGGATTGAGTGCATTCAGCATGTTTTTGTTTTTTTTACATATTTCAGTCCAGGTTCTTTCATGGCTCCAAGTGAAATAAAAATACAGTCTTAGTAGTTTAATAAAGTATGCATTTGGGAATAAAATGTGTGTAATAAGATAGTTCATTTGGGCCAGTGGCATTATTTCAGCAGGATCTGCCCAGTATGTGCCTAGATTATTGATTTGGGCTTTTCCCTTGCATGTACCTAATTCTGTTGTGTTTAAATCTGGTAGCTGGTCTTTGAAGATCAAGTGTTCTGATTTGGGCCAGTTCATTTTGTATCTTGATCTCTCCCCAAATGTATTTAATACTGGCTGCCTGTGCAACTCTTTGATTCCAGAGCTTCCTCCTGAAAAACGAGCAGGGGGGTCATCAGCTTGCGCCAAAAGCTTGTGGTCTATAGCGCCTGCCCTCCCTCTGCTGCTTTCCCAGGCAGGATCACCAGGGGTCCCAAGGCTACAGCTTAATAGCAAAGAGGCAGGGCACCTCTCTGCCTTGTACAAACACCGAGTGCCCATCTTGGCAATATCTTTTCCATGTATAGTGCAGATCCAAAGCAGGGGCCTAGGCATTAGAAATATAACATATGACTGCAGATAAGGACTGTAGTCTGACCACTTTAATTCCTGTTGCAATGTCAGTCTCTCTTCACTTCTTCATAACTTAGAAACATAGAACATGATGGCAGATAAAGATCATATGGGCCTATAATATCCAGTCTGGCCATCTACATCTCAGTTTGTTAGTCTCTTCCTCCCTTCTTGGAGATCCCCTGTGCTTGTCCCATGCTCTCTCGAATTCTGTACTACACCGTCTTGCTTGTTAGGCCAATAAAAGGTATCAGATCCCACAATGATTCCACCTGACAAGATTTCATAAAGACAATCTTTATGTTATGGCATGAAAAAGCCTTTGTATTAAGGACGGAATGAGTGGGCCTGTTGACTGTCCTTTGTAGGCAAGCTGCACTGTTCTGCCCTCTCCTCTGTACATCTCGTGGTTATCATATTCCATGTACGTGTAGTCTGACTCCAGCAGCCACATTTCCCACTGCTAACCATAGGCTGCACTTCTTGGCATCCTCACCATCTATTTTTTTTTATGTCATCTGTGCAAAACTGATTACAGGAAGCTTGGATAAGAAATGGCAGGGCACCCAAATTAATGACTTTTGTGAACGAAGTGCACCCCAAGACCTGATCAAGATTAAAAAAAAAAAAAAAAAAAAAAGACCACTGTCTTCCAAAAGAAAACACAAAAGGCAATCAGCAAAGAGAAAAGAAAACCCCCACCTTGCGCCTGAATGCCACAGTCAAAGCGGCTCAGCAGAGCGAGAGCAGCAGGAACGTGGGAAGAAAGTGCCTTAGGTCCTGCGCGAGATGGGGCTGCAATCAAGACATTTTAGAGATGCAAGCAGGTCACGTACATGGTACAAAGGCGAGCTGAGCTTTTTATGTTGGCAGGTCCTCCGGATTGATGTACAGAAATCAGAGAGGGGGGGGGGGGAGAGGGGTGCCTGCGGTTATGTGAGAGGAATGTAGACTCGGTTTGCTGCCAGTGAATATTAAGGGAAAATATTTTGCCAGTGTGCTTATTTCTAGGTTGGGGGGGAATGTGTATGGCTGGAATGAAATAGGGGGAGGGGACAGGATTGGTGCCACCGATGGGCCTTGTCTCCTTCCCCCTTTAACTGGTTAGCGGGGATAGCCAAGGGGTCTAAGAGAGGAAACGACATTCCCAGGGAATGATCGGTAGCGCATGAAACCATATCCCATGCATATCAGAATGGGGACTGTTCCAGTACTCAGAGGGTCTTGGGCAGCAGTGTCACCTGGGAGGGGTGGGAGAGGTGCTCTGTAAATGGTAAGTGGCACAAGTCACTGGGAGACGTTAATTAATAAGAAGTGCTGAGGGAGATTGGGCAGAGGCAGCGCTGCCGAGTGAGTCAAGGGGGAAAGGGTGAGACAGTGTGCAAGGTCCAACCATAAGGAAAAGGAGAGGAAATGGCCCGGTCAACTCAGCCATCAGTGAGGCACTGAGAAAAGGATTCTCGAACTTTCTGGGGAGCTCTAAAGACTAAAAAGCTTTTTTGAGAATTCTAGGGGAATCCGTTTTGAAGAAAGATGTGGCTCAAGCAGCATAAGAACTTTTTTGGCATATGTGATTCGAGGAAACTGGGAGAAGTGTGTTCTGTTTGAGATTTCTATCTTGGGCTGTGTCTTTGATTTTTATTTTTTATTTTTTTGTGCCTGCTTGAACTTTTGAATTTTTTGAGTAAAGCTGCTGTTTTATGTTTGGAATCCATCACTCAAGTGTGGACTGTTTATTTCATGGTGGGCTCTCCAGGGGTGTCTTGTCAGCCTTTCACAGACTCCTAGTGTGTTATTGCTAACACAATGGATGTACTGAAAATCTGACTGCTTGGAGTCCTTGAGGACATGTTTGGGAGGTGGCAGATGCATATTCACCATTGAATTGTCAATGGGACAAGGTTTTTATTATTATTGCGTGGCTCTGTATTGGAAGGAGGAATGTTCCGGTGTTTAAAGCAGCAAACTGTGAGTTAGAGAAACCTCCGAGACTTTTGAGTCCTAAACCTGCATGACCTTGGTCAAATCGCTCAGAGCACCTCAGCCAAGGGAAATGACAACCAAACTTCCAGCTCCGAGGTACAGTAACTGCGTCTCTGTTTCTGAAGTGCTATAAATTGTGTGATCGGGTGTCTGAAGGGTTATTGGGATCTTGTTTGGATGCAAGATGCTATATACAGATTTCATTTGGGTACTTTCATTGCTTCTGGCCACCTTGTACCTGAGGCAGGCAGAATTTTTTCTGCCACTGAAGAATAGACATTACAAATAATGAGTGGTCCCTCCAAAGATGAATATATGCATATAGGATCACAGAAGACAGAAAATATTTAACAGAAGTAAAATAGAATAATCAAGACAGTTAAAGATGATTTTTGGATGTGAATCAGTTATTTACACTTTCAGATGAAGTTAGCAAGTAGCACATTTAAGACTAATCTGAGAAAATTAGTTTTTACTCAATGCACAATTAAGCTCTGAAATCTGTT
Organism: Rhinatrema bivittatum; assembly: GCF_901001135.1. NCBI lineage: Eukaryota > Metazoa > Chordata > Amphibia > Gymnophiona > Rhinatrematidae > Rhinatrema > Rhinatrema bivittatum. Next base: position 87,847,423 of record NC_042625.1, read on the forward strand.
GACAGAGGATGTGGTTGGAGCAGTTAGTGTAGCTGGGTTCAAAAAGGGTTTGGAGAAGTCTTTGGAGAAGTTCATTAACTGCAATTAAGAACATAAGAAATTGCCATGCTGAGTCAGACCAAGGGTCTATCAAGCCCAGCATCCTGTGTCCAACAGAGGCCAAACCAGGCCACAAGAACCTGGCACCAAGAACACCAAGAAGATCCCATGCTACTGATGCAATTAATAGCAGTGGCTATTAGCTAAGGAAACTTGATTAATAGCAGTTAATGGACTTCTCCTGCAAGAACTTATCCAAACCTTTTTTGAACCCAGCTACACTAACTGCACTAACCACGTCCTCTGGCAACAAATTCCAGAGTTTAATTGTGCATTGAGTGAAAAATAATTTTCTCCGATTAGTCTTAAATGTGCAACTTTCTAATTTCATGGAATGCGCCCTGGACTTTCTATTATCTGAAACTGTAAATAACCAATTCACATCTACTCATTCAAGACCTCTCATGATCTTAGACTTCTATCATATCCCCCCTCAGCTGTCTCTTCTCCAAGCTGAACAGCCCCAACTTCTTCAGCCTTTCCTCATAGGGGAGCTGTTCCATTCCCTTTATCATTTTGGTTGCCCTTCTCTGTACTTTCTCCATCACAACTATATATTTTTTGAGATGCAGCGACCAGAATTGTACACAGTATTCAAGGTGCGGTCTCACCATGGAGCGATGCAGAGGCATTATGACATTTTCCGTTCTATTAACCATTCCCTTCCTATTAATTCCTAACATTCTGTTTGCTTTTTTGACTGCTGCAGCACACTGAGCTGACAATTTCAAAGTATTATCCACTATGATGCCTAGATCTTTTTCCTGGGTGGTAGCTCCTAATATGGAACTTAGGGAATAGCCACTGCTATTACTGGCATCAGTAGCATGTGATCTTCTTGGTGTTTGGGTGCTTGCCAGGTTCTTATGGCCTGGATTGGCCACTGTTAGAAACAGGATGCTGGGCTTGATGGACCCTTGGTCTGACCCAGCATGGCAATTTCTTATGTTCTTATGTTGGAACTTTAAAGAGAAGGAACTTCTCCGGAGAAAGTGAAACATGGTGGAGTTAATAGTAAAGAGATTACAAAGAAAATACAGATTAGTGAGATGTGATAATGCCAAAGGATTCTAAGGATTAGGTGAAAGGAATTGACCACAAATGAAAAAGTATATGAGATGACGGGAGGTGGGGAGAACCCTGGTAGAAGACCTGGTCAAAAAGAAATGGAGATTTGTTGCTCAGCTAGCAAATTAGGGGCTAGATTCAGCAAAATGCTATAAAGTTTGCATGGCTAGCACCCGTGATAAAAAAAAAAAAGTGTAATGGTTAGGGTAATTTTTCACTTACCACTTTGTGTAGGTATTTTACCGCAACACACATTCAATTTATGAGAGAGAGAGACTCTGTATAAGGCTCTCATAGTAGTCAACTTCTACTAGGAGGGTCATCTAAGCGAGGTGAGGTTTGGGGGCCAGTTTTACATGCACAGGCAGACGTACGAACAGCACAGCACACATCAGTGAAGATTTGATGTGATTTAGAATGAGGAAAGCTACACAAAGATGAGATTTCTGCAATGTTCTCTCACCCTAGCTGGATGCATCTCTACCTGGGCACTATCATGCTAGGACGAGAGAACACTGCAGAAATCTCATCTTTGTGAAGCTTTCCTCATTCCAAATGAAGGAAGGCACTCAATGATAATTATATTTGTAGCTGAGCTCTGCTGTGTGACACTGCCCTGAGATGGAACTGCTTGTCACCTCACTGCCTTGTGGCTTACAGTGTTGCACAATTAACTCTGCAGTCAGAGCATTACCTATAATTCCTTATGTCCTAGGGGGTGGGAAGAGGAAGGTTTTGGGCAGCTCAGAATGAGACTGCCTCCAATGCTTTCGTCTTGGTTCTCCTGGGCGTGATGTGTTCCAGTCCTGGCAGAGGAGAAAGTTACTAAATCCTTCTGCAGAAATAGGAGGAGTGAAGGGCTGGATTTACCCTTTCGTCACCTGTAATCAGCGCCATGGTGGCAGCCCTCTGAAGCTGTGCTGGTGCGGGGCTTTAAAGCTGAGCTTCCCAGACCTGTCCTGAGAATCCCACAGCCAGTTGGGTTTTCAGGATATTTATTTATTTATTTTATTTAGCAGTTTTTTATACCGACCTTCATAGTAGATAACCATATCGGATCGGTTTACATTTTAACAAAGGGTAAAACTGAGGTAACAATTCTGGTAAATAATAGATAACAGGAAAAGGAATAAGTCAAAGTTACAATCAACAAGGTATGGAAAACTTGGAGGCTTAAAGACAAGCTGGAAGGAAGATAGAGGCAGGTAGAATAAATATAACATGATACGAATATATATATACACAATATACATGATACGAATATACATGATACGAATACATGATACGAATACATGATACGATATATACATATATACGATATATATATATATATATATATATACGATATATACATGATACATGATATGAATACATGATACGAATATAGATATACACAATGAGTATGCATGAGATAAATTTGCATATTCTAAGGCTCCATGGTGCCCTACCAGCACTGCCTTTGTTGTCTAAGCCTAAATCCTGAGATGACCTAAACTTTTGTTTCCCCATCACCACCAGATAGGAAAAAACTCTTAGTACAGGGGTGGCCAGTCCTGGAGAGCCAGGTTTTTCGGGTCAGGTTATCTAGGATGGGTTTGGGAAGCCCTGCCCTAGGCAGAGGAATGGAGTGGGCCACAGGCTCCATGACACTCTCAACTTCTCACCCCAGCTTACATCAAGTAGAGCACTTGGGGAGGCAGCTGTTTTATTTGTCGCCCCCCCCCCCTCTCCCCCGAACCAAAAAGGTGTTCCACTTCCCCCTTTTTAACCCCAAGGCAATCTTTTAGATCTTGACTGCGTTTTCCGCTTAGTCACGCACTGCTGTGAGAATCCTTCTCTGAACCCCATGATTAGGCAACAAACTGATCTATACAAAGCAACTAAAGGGGCTTAGCAGAAGGTAAGGCATCAAGACTAGAGATCTTTTTTTTGGGAGGAAGGAGTTCATAATTCAATGCATGACTTTTATGCACAAAAGGTTAAATCCCTTCTCTCTCTCCCCTCCAAAAATACCCCTAACATCTTAGGTGTTCGTATCCAAAATCCAGGATTTGCTTAGTCTCCCTGCTTGAACCGGGCCACTTGACAGCTCTGCGGGGAGTCTGAAGGCTAAGCTGATGCTGTTCTTACATGAATCCTGCAACACTTCCTGCTGGGCAGGAGTTTAAGGAAGTTTCCGCTGAGAGGAATTAAAAGTTTGCAAAGGGGAAGAGTCAATGAGGCGAAGTGGGCGGGTACTGCTTGAGGGGTGATGGGCGGGCTCATGGAAGGGGCGGGGACAGCTACGATCGGCCATGGGCGGGGTCTCAGAGGCAGGGCTGCTCGGAGAGGCGCCGGGCGGGGTCTCAAAGGAGAAGGGCCGGGGATGCGCCAGGAGATGATGGGCGGGGTTCAGAGGAGAAGAGGCGGGACTTTCCGGAGAAGCGATGGGCAATCCTCTGAAGTGATGGGCGGAGCCACAGGGTCTGTTAAGAGAGGCGATGGGCGAGGTTTCAGAGGAAGGTCAGAGAATGTGCCAAGAGGTGGTGGTCGGGGCATCAGAGGAGGACAGCTGGGCGTGGTCTCAGAAGGAACGGGGCGGGACTGCTCGGAAAGGAAATGGGCGTGGTTACTGGCTTCAGGTGGGCGGGGCTCAGGAGCAGAGAGGGGTTCCGCGGCCACCCTGTACCTTCTCTCCTTCCCCGCCTGGCCCCCAGGATGGAGAGCAGTTCGGGACTGGCGGATTCGGCGGGAAGTTACTGGCAGGACCCTCTGGCCATCGCGATGAGCTGCCGCCGGTCCCTGTCGGTGGCCGACTCGGGATCTGGCTCTGCCGGAGAGGTGTGCGGGGCGCGGACGGGTAGAGGGCGGCCCCTCTGCGTGGTGTACGTCTTGCAAGAGGGGCCCGAGGAGCCTCAGGCTCTGCGCTGCCTGCGGGAGGCTTGCTGCGGGCTGCAGGCTCAGCTGCGGACTCTGCCCTTTGGGACCTTGGCGTTGGGGGACACTCACACCTTGGACACTTTCTACAATGCAGGTGAGCGGGGGCGGGGCAGCTCTCCTAACGTTTGGGGGGGGGGGGTTAGTGTTGCCCCCTCGTCCCAGGTCAGCCCAGCAGGCTGATCCGAGCCTGGTCACGCAGGCCTGGCTTGGTAGTTCTTGGGAGAAGCTGAACGTACAGGACAGGATCAGCCTGCGTGAGGCGGTAAAAGCACAGCCCTCGTTAGACAGGCAGTCAGCATGGTGACTTTGTTCTTGTGTTATTGGATTCTTCATTTGGCAGCCTAAAAAGTATCCAAAGATGGAATTCCCCAGCTTTCCTGAGCCCATGAGGTCGCTGTGCTCGGCTTACAGTGGCGCTCTTTCATTTACTGTATATTTGTTCATGGCTGATGAGCCTGGCAAGGACTCTGCCTTGGCCTTCCCAAACTTACAAAAAATTATGGCAGCTAATTTTCGGTTTTGTAGGCGGAGACCCAACTATACTTTGCTCAGCTCTGCAGTTATTGGGTGCATACGGGGGTGTAGATTCCTGAAGAGTTTCTGCTTATTTGGCTCCTCTTAAATGTTTCCAGCATCCAGTAGGTGGGTTTTGGGGGAGGGTGTGGAGAGCCGAGTGAGCAGTAAACAACCTCCTTTTTCTGCATCAAGCCCTGTACACATGCTTATGATTAGGCTCTGTTTTCCTCCAGAAGCAGATCAGTTTCTCTCTCTATCAGACAGAGACACTGTAGCTACTTGGAAAACGAGGACGAATGGGTCCTTTGCCTAAAAAGGGAATTCACCTTTTAGCAGTATTACAAGGATGGAAAAAAATGGCCTTTATTTACTTTTTTTTTTTCTTTGCATGACTGCAAGAACACGTTAAGGTATTTGAAGTATGTCTGTTTGTTTAAGGGATAGGTTATTGTTGTCTACTGCTTGCAAATGGAATTTCTCTGGTCCTTCCCTGCCAGCCACTAAACTGCCAAGAGGGCACAGGCAAGGTCCTTGTCCCCTTAGTCAATCAGGCCGATGCAATATTGGCGCGCGGAAAACGGGTGCTCACGGCCCGCTCTCCCAGTGCGCGCCGATTGACTTCTCCAGGGAGCCCAACTTAATATTTAAATTGGCTGCTGCAGTAAAAGGGGGGCACTAGGGGAAATTGTGTGCCCCTAGCGCCTCCTCGGCAGCAGGCGTCCAGGCGAGGTGGCTGTCAGCGGGTTAGGAAAAGATTGAGCATCCCTTTTCCTTACCTCCTTTTTGTTCCTCCGACTAACATGCCGATACAGTCATAGCGCGTCAAAAACGTGCGTCCAACACCCCCCCCCCCCGAAACTAATAACGCCCGCAACATGCAAATGCATGTTGATGGCCCTATTAGTTATTCCCGCGCGATATAGAAAGTAAAATATGCAGCCAAGCCGCACATTTTACTTTCAGAAATTAACGCCTACCCAAAGGCTGGCGTTAATTTCGGCCAGCACCGGGGAAGGGTACAAAAAAGCAGAAAAAACTGCTTTTCTGTACACCCTCTGACTTAATATCATAGCGATATTAAGTCGGAGGCCCCAAAAGTAAAAATTAAAAAAAAAAATTAAAAATCGGCCCGTGGGTTGGAAGACGGACGCTCAATTATGCCGGCGTCCATTTTCCGAACCCGTGGCTGTCATTGGGTTTGAGAACCGACTCCAGCAAAATTGAGCGTCGGCTGTCAAACTCGCTGACAGCCACCACTCCTGTCAAAAAGGAGGCGCTAGGGACGCGCTAGTGTCCCTAGCGCCTCCTTTTACCGCAGGCCCTAATTTGCATAGGCCACCCTCCTGAATCGCGCGCCCAGGAGATTGGCCTGAGGGAAACTCAGAAGGAGGAAAATGGCAGCTTCCCATGCCATGTGCCTCGCTGCAAGCTAAGGCAGCGTATCGCAGGGCCTCGCAGCCGCCGCCGCGTTAACAGAAGGGATCCTACTGGTGCCCCTCTAATGCAGTGCAGAAAATGTGAGACAGGAAAAGCAGGAGAAGAGTGAGACGGCACCTCCGTGGGGAGCACTTTTTGGAGCTGGAACATTGTGTTAACGACCTTATTAGGTTAATGAAAGGAAAATGTAAAAGAATCCAGGCACGCAAGACCTTTTTGAAGTTAATATGATCAGACGCTTCGGAACTGACAAGAGAGCAATGGACAAAAACCTGAGTTTCTTAAGTTTCTCACCACCCATCATCACCCCCTCGGACCCCTTCCCCTTCCCACTGTCACCGAGTCACTAATATTCTCCGGTAATGTCGTTTTGCTCGTTCTAGCCTGACCCGAGGAAGAGCGTATTAGCTCTTGAAAGCCGGGGCCGGTGCAACCATTAGGAGAACAAGGGACTGGCCTAGAGTTCCAAAATTTTAGGGGTGGCAAAAGGCCCAGAGGGATGCAGTACGAGAGCCAGTGCCAAAGAAGGGAGCACTATGCCGGAGGGAAGGGGTGTACGGCCAAAGGTTCACTTAGGGCACTGGCCCTGCTGAAAACTAGCCAAGAAATCAATTTTGGTCGCCGAATCTCAAAAAAGATATAATTGCGATGGAGAAGGTACAGAGAAGGGCAACCAAAATGATAAAGGGGATGGAACAGCTCCCCTATGAGGAAAGGCTGAAGAGGTTAGGGCTGTTCAGCTTGGAGAAGAGACGACTGAGGGGGATATGATAGAGATCTTTAAGATCATGAGAGGTCTTGAACAAGTAGATGTGAATCGGTTATTTACTCTTTCGGATAGTAGAAAGACTAGGGGGCACTCCATGAAGTTAGCATGGGGCACATTTAAAACTAATCGGAGAAAGTTCTTCTTCACTCAACGCACAATTAAACTCTGGAATTTGTTGCCAGAGAATGTGGTTCGTGCAGTTAGTATAGCTGTGTTTAAAAAAAGGATTGGATAAGTTCTTGGAGGAGAAGTCCATTACCTGCTATTAATTAAGTTGACTTAGGTAATAACCACCGCTATTACTAGCATCAGTAACATGGAATAGACTTAGTTTTTGGGTACTTGCCAGGTTCTTATGGCCTGGATTGGCCACTGTTGGAGACAGGATGCTGGGCTTGATGGACCCTTGGTCTGACCCAGTATGGCAGGTTCTTATGTTCTTAAATGTATTAAGTATTGCCTTTTTTATTTTTGTTAAGCTTTATTTCCATGACATGAGGCAGCTTGTGCCTTTGGGGGACTATGGGTTCAGTTGCACAGTTTTAATGTTTTGGAATTTAAGAACTCTTGCTCTATCCAGTGCAACAAGCTCCCAGAACTAGGTTTAAAAAATGAAGCACTTGATTTCGTTACAATTAGGGAACTGGGATTAATGCACAGATGGTGACAAACTGCCTCCCTATGCAGATCTGGCAGGAAACAGGAAATAACGTGGAAACGCTTTCTTCAGAGCATTGGCCCCGGGTGTTGCATCATGTTAGCTTTCATGATGTAACACCCGGGGCCAATGTCTTCCACCAAATGACGGGACCTTTATATAGTAGGGATCTGCATTCGTTTCATCTGTTTCGGTGCTCCGCACGTACCTCGCTGACTTTATAGTTCACGTAAAAAAATGGATATTATGGGGCATATTTTAAAAGCCCTACGCACGTCGAGCCTAATTTGCATAGGCCTGGGGCTTGAAAAAAGGGGCGGGGCGGGGTGTGGCCAGAGACCTCTGTAGAGCCACTAGACCAGGGGATTGTGTGCTGGCACTCGGCTGGCAGGCGCACCTTGTAAAACAAAGGTTAGGGGGGGATTTAGGTAGGGCTGAGGGGAGGGGAAGGTGGGGGGAGGGGCGGAGGGAACGGGGAAAGCCATCGGGGTTCTCCTAGGGCTCGGCGCACGCAAGGTGCACTAGTGTGCACCCCCTTGCGCGCGCCGATCCCGGATTTTATAACATGCGCGCGGCTGCGCACGCATATTATAAAATCGGGCGTATATTTGTGCGCGCTGGGTTGCGCGCAGAAATGTACGCCCGCGCGTACGTCTTAAAATCTGGCCCTATGTGTGTATTTTTAATGAGTTATGCTCATACTGTTTGTTTTCGCATATACTAGAAAGTCGCGAGCTACGCGCGTACCTGCTGAAACGGATGAAACAAATCCACTTCCCCATTATTTAGTAGTACGAGGGCTTTTTTTTTTTATTTACAAGTTTTGGTTTTTTTTTTTCTAAGAACCCCTCTGATCTTGCTGGGAATATAAGGGCTGACCTGGAAGCATTGGTCCCTCTAAGCTGGGTACTTGTGCATGTGCACACAGGTCGTGTACCCCCTGCACACAAGAAATCCTGATATTAGCTGCGTTATACTTGCTCGTAGTGCCCAAACGTGAGCTTGGCTTAAGAAAAGTTGCAGAAAAGAACATCTTTACACCTGCTGACTTTCAAACATTTGAGGGAAAATTGCCTGGAAGGGGGTTTTAGCTGAGGCTGCAGAAATAGTGCCAGTGAATTAGAAAACCAGCCCCTAACCTGAGCCGTGTTTTCAGCTGCTCATCGTTCAGAGCAAGAGAAGGGTAAAGGAGGCTGTCGATGCACACAAGACACATGAACAGTACGGGTGTGTGGACAGATGTGGAAACTATCAGGCATGGGGGCAGGATTAGTGAGAAACTGACCGTTTTTTTTTTAATTAATTGAATGGATGTGGTAGAGTATATTGGGTTTTCAGACGCTGCTCGAGAAATGCTGATGTGCAGTGCCTCCTCTCTCCAGATGTGGTTGTAGTGGAGGTGAGCAATTCGCTGTGCCAGCCCTCGCTCTTCTACCATCTGGGTGTGAGGGAAAGCTTCAGCATGACCAACAACATCCTGCTCTGCTGCCACAGCGACCTTCACGATGTGCAGGCCCTCAAGGTAGGTGCTGAGATCCCCAGAACTGCCCGGGAGCCGAAACAGAGTCCGGAATGGACTGGAAATCTGACGAGGCAGTGTTCAGTGCCTCTGGACCTGGAATAGTGTTGGTAACTGGGGCAGGGGGAGGGGTAGCTGTTCCTGCCCTCCATGGGGTTGTTCTGTCCTGGGTTTGACCAAGCCCTTGCCCATCCGCTCTTGGGCATGTGCCTCGGGTGTGCTCACGACTGGTTAGGGCTGTCGGGCTGTAAATAGCCCAGGCGGAGACTGCTTCTGATTGAGCTGGAGGAGGCGACCGGGCCAAAATATATAAAGTGCAGAACATTACCAGATGGGGGGGAGGGTGGGCACGAGCTGTTCCTTGCTGGGAAACGGCTTCTCTAAAACTGTTTGTCAGGAGTAACTTCAAACAGCTTTTTTATCTCTGCTTTTTTTTTTTTTTTATTCCATTAGGAGAACATTTGCCAGAAAAATTCCGTAAGTTTTGATTATTTTCCTCTTTCTTCCCCTGGGCCCTCCTGATGTTTGCTAAGTTGTTTCTGAGAACATCTCGAGCTGTGTGTGCACGATTTTTATGGCTCCCGAGCAGTTGGTGTGGCTGGGCAGGAGCAGATAGGCCACATGGTCTCTCTCTGCCGTCAGCTTTCTGTGCTTCTCCTCGGTTTGCTTATTTTCCCTTCCTCTCTGGTTACGGCCGTGGGCCGCAGTCTGTGGTGTAATGTTGTTGAAATGTTCACATTTCTAATGTGACTTTATCTGCCTAGAACTTTGTGATAGGCAGGCAGTAAATATTGTACATAAATAAATAAGTTCCTCTCGGCCCTTGGCAGTCGGTGCCGCTGGAGCCTGGGGCACCGTGCCCTGGGTGGGAGGTTCCTCTGCTGGTGATGGGCCTGCGTCACACACGCCTCCCAGGTTAGGAGGGGGGGGGGGGGTAAGACGCAGTCGGCAGGCTCTTTCCTGAGACACAAACTCCAGTGACCCCCGCCTGTTGCAGGGATCAGATCCCGCAGCCTTGAGAGGCTGAGGGGAGACACCGAGGAACTGTGACCCGCCGCCTTGAAGCCTGCTATTAATTCCTCTCTCTCCTGCCCCTCGACTTTAAAAATGGATGTCTCGGTCCTTCGCCTCCCCCAGGCTTGCCCCAAGAGCACGCTTAGAAAATGATTTCTCTGAGTGATGAGGCAGAGGGAGAATGAGGAACAGCGCGTTACTGGAGTGGAGACGGGTAGGGCGGTGATGGATTAACCGGTGGGGAAAAGCCACCCAAAATGGCACCCGTGGCCAATTCTGCTGGCAGTCGAGAGGAATACGACCTGCAGCCCTCACAGGGGCTGGCCCCCTGCTCACCTGATCATTGGCGGGTGGTGGGCAGTTTTACGGCATAAGAGCTTGCCCATCACCGATGGGGGGAGAACACCAGAGCAGGGAAAGGTCCCCTAACCCCTTCCTGCTGCTTTTTCAGGACTGCTGTGGAAATTACACCTTTGTCCCGTACGTGGTAACGGCGCAGGGAAAAGTGCTGTGCTGTGACGCAGGGACGATGAAATGCCTGGCAGAGCTCTTCCAGCCCGGCTACAACGTGGAGCCTCTCTTCACGCCCCTGGCGGGACGCCTCACCAAGCTGCTGGAAGGCACCTCCACCAACTCCTGGTACAGTGCCGCGTCATTCATCTGCTGGGGCGCTCCAGGAATCGCCTGACTGGGCCCGGAGCCTGAGGGTTCTTGCTCAGAATCCTACCAAATGGACCCGGTCGCTCTTAGGGATGTGCATTTGTTTGATCCGTTGTGGCAGTACCCGTACCTCGCAGATTTTATAGTACACGGGGGGAAAACGGATAGTATGTGTGCATTTTAAATATTGTTATGCACATATCTGTTCTTTTGCGTGTATTATAACGTCGGCGTGGTGCGCGCATGCCGCCGAAACGGATGAAACGAATGCACATCCCTGGTCGCTGTACCATTGAAGTGGCAGATGGTACAGGCAACTGCCCCCAAATGTCACAGATTTACTGCATTTTAGCCTCCTGGAAAGATTTCCAGTCTACCCCTGTTAAGGTTTTGAAGGGTTTGATGAATGAATGGTCCTTGGGACCTGCAAACAGGACTAGCTTTCAGGGTAAGCAGCCTGTACAAATGACCTGAAAAGCCAGGGCTGTTTGCAGCCCTTGATGACTCTCTGCCAGTCTGAGTATGGTGTCTTGAGCAGGGCGGGTAAAAACACCTCTGCATTGCCTGGATGCAGCTGTTCCATGATCCTAGGGCTATTCTTGTAGCTTTGGATGCTAATTGTAAGATGGTCAATGTCTGGAAGCTGCCAGTTTGACATCTTCCCCTGTGGTGGTTGTGCAGGTCTAGGTTTAAGGGATGCTGTGTAAGCTTTGATGCAAACCGCCGCTGACTGTCTTCACCTTCAGCCAACAGGCTGACTTTTGAAAAGAGGAGAGCAGGATGACTAAAGACATAGGACAGGCATCTGCCCCACCTAAGGCCTTGCTTCTCTTGCCTTCTGCCTCTGTACTAAGAGGGGAGGGGAATGTTAGTGAATGCTCCATGGCAGGGCTGGGAGCACCCATAGCCTGCTCACTGTTTTGTGCAGTCCTACGGAAATATTTCTGCCTCTCTGAAGCCCTGGTCTGCTCCCGGCCCCCTGTAGTTTAATTGGCCGGAAGGCTCAGGGCTGCGTTTTGTTTCCACAGTGAATATTTCCGGGAGACCATCCGGCGAGACATTCGCAAGGCGCGGGAGATGTACAGCGGGGAGCAGCTGTGCCGGGAGCTGGCCCGCATCCAGCAGCGGCTGGACAGCGTGGAGTGCCTCAGCCCGGATATCGTCATGAACTTCCTGCTCTCGTATCGGGATGTGCAGGTGGGTGGGGTGGAGAAGTGCTGGGCGGACCACGGTGGAAGTTATTATAAGTGAAGTCAAAGCACCGTGTGCTGTAGGTGTTTTGGTTTTGCAGGTTCTGAGGGCTTGGAGTGTATTTAGGGATCAGACTGTCTGTGAGATTTCAGATCATGTTCTGTGGTCCAAGAAATGTTTCCATGTGTGCAGGAAGCTTTTGGTGCAGATATTTTGATGGCAAGGAAGGTGTCGTTGAGTATTTTAAAATCATTACCGAGCTTGGCTGATCTTTTCACAGTAGCTTGAATTTAAGGAGCCCTCTGCCTGCAGGTCTCATGCCCGCACTAATGCCAGTGTTTTTCCCTCTGCTCAGGACTACGATGCCATCGTAACGCTGGTGGAGACGCTGCAGGCTCTGCCCACCTGCGATATCACAGAGCAGCCCAACATCAAGTTTCACTATTCGTTTGCTTTGAACAGGTGAGACAGGTGACTTTCAGCCCCAAGCCCCCCACTGACGGAGGCAGGTTCCCCGTCGGAGCTGGCCACTTTGGACAGCTCGGATGCACAATTAAAAAGAGCAGACGCTGAGGACGGGGCCTGTGGGAGCAAAGGATAGTTCTGGTGCATTCAGGAAAAAATTGCATTTTGTGCCAGTGATGCGGAGAGTGGCGGGAGCCAGGTGGCCTCTGTGACAGAGGAAGGGTCTGCTCTGGCCGATACTGTGTGAGTGGGCGTAAAGAGGGAGGGGGGGTGCTGATCTCCTCTGGGCTCGGCCTACCCTGTCCCGTTTTTTGCTCTGCACAGGAGGAACCTCCCGGGGGACAGAGAGAAAGCGCTCTCGGTGATCCTGACGGTGGTGGAGAGCGAGGAGAGGAGAGCTCCTGACCTCTACTGCCTGTGTGGTCGCATCTACAAGGACCTGTTCATCAGCTCGGGCTTTACGGATACAAACAAGAGAGACCTGGCCTGCTCCTGGTGAGGCTCCTTCTGGGTTCTTTTCTGCTACACGGTCAGAGGTCAAACAGATAGACGGACGGACAGAATGCCCCATTCGTGTAGTGGGAGATTAAATTCAGAGAATAAAGGTCCATAGTTTGTTTTGTCCTGGGTTTGTGATTGACTTTTGTGTTGCTTTTAGATTTTGCTTTACATGGAGGGCAATTTACAGCCGCCGGCAACAGTTTGCAGGCCACTGTTGAAAGGGAAGCTTCCTGCGGGCCAACGTGCTGCCACCCCTTTTTGATTTTATTATTATACTTTTGCAAAAGTGACTTCGTCAGCTTGAACTCCCCTGAGATCAGGTCAACAAGGTGCAAGGCTTCTGAAATGGAAAATCCAAAATCGTCCTAAACCTCCAGAAAGATGTTGCAGGTGCAAACCTGAATTAATGTAAAGTGAATCTGCAGCGTCATGTGATCAATTCTGACTTCATGCAGAAAAAATTTACCTTCAAAATCATTAACTAACGGAGTGTTGCCGGCTGCTCCTTTAGCTTTTCTCTTTCCCAGACTTTGGAATTGCACCTTGGAGCCTGTGGGTTGCACTCAGTCACCGATAAGAGCGGCTCCAGCTGGCCCCACGTGTCTGGCACTAATCAGCTGCTTGCACGATTCCTGTATCCCCCTCTCCCGCCAGTGCAAAGCTTCCTGCAGGCTGCTGCGAGCTGGGGGTAAAGATGGGGGTTGGGGAGTTTGCTCTGCCTTCGCCTGGCTCCTCCTGCTTTCCGCTGGCCTCTTCCTGGTTCAGGGCTGGATCGCCCCTCCTGACGCCCATTGCATGACTTTGCAGGTACGGGAAAGCCTTCGACGTGGAACCGACCCTGCACTCCGGAATTAACTTTGCTGTCCTCCTCATGGCCGCTGGGCACCGGTTTGAGAGCTCAGCACAGTTGCGCAAGATAGGTCAGTGACCCCCGCCTGCTGCTAGCCAGAGCCGGCAGCCTTTTCCTCCCTTTGCACGCTGTCATAAAAACAATGGAATTGTCCTTTACTATATGCAATTATATTAATTCATCTCGTTCAGTTGTTTCTCAATGCGATTCACAGCTTCATTACAGTAATTCTGATGTACAAGTAAGTGGGTGTCTGAGGTCATGGGAGATAGAGGGAGTTGCCCAAAGTCACTCAGAATGTCAGAGGGGAGGGGAGATTTGAACTCTGGTCTCCCTGCGTCTCAGCCCTTTGCTGTAACCTCTAGGCCACTCCCCTGATTAATAATTCCAGTTAATGCATGGTCTGTACTGCCCAGAGGCTGTTAAATGTATGTAGCACTACAGCAGCACCAGCTGTGTGATGTCCACTGAAATTTAAACTTGACAATTGTCCAGAAAAATATTTTTGTTATTTTAATAGCAAAAGCAGAAGTCCTGGCCAATTGCAGGAAGTGTTGTAGGTGCACCAGGGCGTTTCAGGTTCTGCATTTTAAAAGCCAGTGCCACGCTGGCTGTGGTATCCTGTGTGGGCAACGTGCCAGATCCATGTTGCAGGGTGTGCTCTGCCTGTCCAGGCGTTAAGCCTGCTGCTGCCTTCCATGTAGGAGGGTCAGAAAGCCTCCGTGCTGGTGCTCACTAGTGTGAGCAGAGCCTCTCTCTTTACTCTCCTGTCCCCACAGCTAAGCATCCCCATGCACTTGTCTCTTGCCACCTTGAACTCGATTACAGATTTTGCTCCATGCATCCAGCACGGCTGCTGCTGCTTTACTCCTGCACCCATCTCCCTGGACCCTCGTGTCTTCACCCCATCTAGAAAGTGCTTACGTTTTATGAGTGTTCTCTTCACCCTCGCCAGCACTGGAACTTCCTTTTGTCTTCCACCAGGGGTGAAGCTGAGCTGCCTCCTGGGGCGGAAGGGCAGCCTGGAGAAGATGGAGTATTACTGGGATGTTGGCTTCTACTTAGGTGCTGGCATCCTGGCCAATGACCACAGCAAGGTGATACGAGCTTCCGAGAGGCTCTACAAGCTCAACGCCCCTGCTTGGTAGGTGGAGGGAGGGGATCTCGCTGGGCGGCTGTAGAGTGGCACCGTGTACTTCTTTACCTGCTGAATCGCATGTGAGAAATAAGCTCTTAATGGTTGATTCTGAAAGCCCTATGTGCGCCAAAGCCGGGAGATACGTGCGTGATTCGGCCTGGGGAGCATTGCGCGGATTTTAAAAACCGCATAAGTATCTCCTGGTCCGCGCACAAATCATAAATTTAAAAAAAAAAAGGGGTGAGGAGTGGGCGTGGCATGGGCGAGTCAGGGGCGGGCCAAGTCTGTAGCATGGAGTCTGCACGTGAGAATTTACACACACAAGAGCACATCGGGGTCCCCTACCGAATAACTTAACTTCTGCCATGGATGGCGCGTAAGTAATAACAGAAGCTAGGCTGGTCTGTGAGGTTTAAGGGTCAAGGTTAATAGGGTGAAAGGGAGGCAAGTTAGCTAGGGGGGTTAGGAAGTCCTCTCCTTTACTGGGACGAACTGGGGAAACAGGTAATTGCATCGGCACTTGTAGCTACTAAAATCCCCCCTTCCCCCCACTTGCGTGCTCGAGGCGTAAATTTGGGCGCACACGTATGCTCATATAGCCGATTTTATAACATGCGCACATATACATGCAGATACACACGTATGTTATAAAATCGCCGCGTCCGTGTGCGTGCGCGAGCCGGGAAGCACGCACGGGTGTTAAAATTCGCCTCTGAGGGTTTACTGAGAGCTGGGAGTCCAGTCCTGGAAGAGTTTTTAGTACAAATGCCAGGAATATTATAAACTTTGTGTGCGCTGAGGGGTGTGATTTATCAAAATGTGATAGATTTGGATGACAGAACTGAGCGAAGTCTCCAGAGCTGCCCTGATGATTGTGCAGTGGGACCATGGGGGGGCTTGGTAATGCCGCAGTTGGAAGCTTTTGGGTTCTCTGGGGAGAGGCGTTTTATGCCAAGGGGGCCATGACTTATTGATGTATTCGGCGAGGGTCCAATGCAGTTGGGTGCGAGTTCCATCATGGAACCGGTTGTCTCTTCTCGGTCCTGTTCTAGGTACCTCGTTTCTGTTATGGAGACTTTTCTCATGTTCAAGCACTTTAAGAGTGACCCTGGGGCTGCGTCGCCTCACACGGTGACTCCGGACGAGACGGCGCCCTCGACGATGGTCCACGAGTCGCCTGTGTCCGGGCAGAGATCTTCCCTCCTGACTGCCGCCGAGAGAGCCTCCCCTGCAGCGGCAGGCCCCGAGAGAGGTTCCTTCTTCAGCGCGCCCCCCGAGAGCACGCTCCCAAAACAGCAGCTCTTTGACTTCTGGATGGCATTCCTGATGGAGTCCTGTCAGCCGTTCATCTCCACCGAGAGCTGCCCGGTGAGCACCAGAGGGGCTTGGACCCTTTGCCTGCCTTGTGCATCTCACGAGGGCGGTGGCAGTACTGGTGCGGCTGTCTCTGGATGCATGGATGAAGAGACAGAGCCAGGCTGCTCCCCCTGGGGGAGGAGAGTGAGACAGAGCAGGGCCCCCCCCAGGGATAGGCAGTAGGATACTTGCTGACCACCTTCCCTTGGGGAAGGTTGTGAGACAAACTTGGCCCCGGGAGCTCCTGCTGAAGAGGACGTTAGCAGCTCTCGAGGCATCCAATGACATGACCTGCCCCTCCCATAGTGAAAACGTCAATTGCCCCTCACCCTGTCCCTCAGATTACCTGCCCCTTCGCTTGAATACTTAAGGGGGTGCCTGCCTTTCAGGTCCTGATCCTTGAGCCATCCAAGGTTCTGCAGCCGGCCCGGCTGACCGTGTGCATCAGTGAGATGGAGCGATCCGTGTCCCTCGCTCACGTTTGCCCTTCCGAGGAGGTAAGCAGCCTCTTTCCGCAGCTCCTCCACCCTCGGGGCGCATCCCGAGCTCTGCTCTTAACGTCTTCTCTTCTCTTGCAGAAAGGAAACCCCAGCTGGAGCTTCCCAGCCGCCTCCATCCGTGGCGTCAGGTAATTTCTGCGCCTTGCGTGCTCCGCGCCTACCGATTTGTGGGCAGCTATGGGGACGTTGGAGCGAGGCTCCTTCCGTGCACTTGCTGATGGATTTCTGTCTGGATTAAATCTGACGGAGAGGTTTCATCAGTCGTGTGGGGCTCCGTGAAGACCGGCGATGGCGCGACGCCATCCTGCTGCACCCTCTCCGGCTCTGTCTCTGCCAGCCGGCCCCTCTCACCTCTGCCCTGCTGACCTCTCAGTGACGTGGGGGACCCCATTATGGTTTCTTGCCCTGATATTTCTGTGACACTGCTGGGCACTTGGGCCTTGGACCACAGCCTCTTGGTCGGGCTCCTCTCCCCTTCCCCGTAGAAGCCCTGTAGGGCTAAAAGATAGGCGTGATGTAAGGGGGGGGGGGGGAGACGAGAGCCATGCACCCCCTCTGCGTTGCTGGCGGTGACCACCCCTCTTCTTGTCATTCCAGCATCGCCAAATGTGACGAGCGCTGCTGCTTCCTCTACGTGCTGCACACGGCCGAGGACTTTCAGTTGTACTTCTCCACGCAGCACCACTGCCGCTGGTGAGTGCGCGTCGCCGCCCGGGCTGTTAGATGGGGCAGGGGCGGGGGCTGGCTGCTCCACAGGTTGGTGGGAGCAGTGGGATTTCTCCTGCTTTGCTCCCCAGTCTGCCCAGGGAGCATCATCTGCCTTGGGGCCAGGCTGAAGGGTCACAGCTGGCTCCTAAGCCAGAGGTGGTACCACTGGGTCAGACGACAGAACTGAGAGCCCAGAGAATTTAAAGGGACTCCTGAGATCAGTATTTCTTGTTCACGGGTTGTATGCGTGTCCTTGAGCACACGGTGGGCATCCAGGCTTCTGCCCTATGTAAATGCTGCTGGCGCGAGGGAATGCACCCCAGAGCTGGCTGCACGTGTACTTCTCAAGGACTGTAGGGGGGAAGGAAATGCTTTACGAATGCCGATGGCTTGTGCTGTTTTCTGGGTGCAGGTTCTGTGATGTTGTTCACTCATTTACGGTGGAGCAGACCTTGGCTATCGGTGACGACGTGGGATGCTGTTCAGAAGACTTCCTGGAGGTATTGGGGAGAGTAGCTCACTCGTTCCTTTGGGGAGGGAGGCAGGGAGGCAGATCGTTTCCCTCAGGCTGCTAGAAACAGACCCCGTGGTCCACGGTGTAGCAGTTACCTGCAGGTTGCTCCTGTACAACGTAGGCGTCCCTTGGGATCTTGCTCCACGGCGTCTCCTGCTTTCCCGGCCTTGCCTTCTCTTTCTCTTCCCACAGTATGACTATGAGTACACGGAGTCTGGAGACCGGGTCGTCCTGGGCAGGGGCACCTACGGGGTCGTCTATGCCGGGCGGGACCTCAGCAAACAAGTGCGCATCGCCATCAAAGAGATCCCAGAGCGGGACAGCAGGTACGGCGCCAGCCCGACTCTGCCCCGGTTCTCTAGGGGGCGTGCCGGCTTCACGGGGGGCACATGTGTGTCCTCGAGCAGGCTGAGAGCTGCTGCTTCTGAACGATGGTATGAAATGGGGGGGGGGAGGTCTCGGGGTCCTGCAGCTTTGATACAAAAAGACTCCATTTTCTTTTTTCCATTTGTCTGCTGCCCTTGGTTCACCCTTGCAGCCTCTCCCCTCCTCGTTTCTCTGAGGCAGAGACCGAGGGAAGCCGCAGTGACTGGGGGGGGGCCTGTTCTCAGGGGGTTGCTCCTTCCAGGTTCTTCTTTGTCCTCCTTCGGTGGGATGTGGATGGGAAGGACTGAAAGTCTCGGGCAGTTCTTTGTGGGCCCAGCGTTCAGGCATCCCCAGAGAAGGGGGAGGGGGGGGGGGGGGCTGACTCTTGGGGTACGAAGATGGTCTCCTTGTATGCTCTCGCTCAGATACTCCCAGCCTCTGCACGAGGAGATCGCTCTGCACAAGCGGCTGAAGCACCGGAATATCGTGCAGTACCTGGGGTCCCTCAGCCAGGACGGCTTCATCAAGATCTTCATGGAGGAGGTCCCAGGAGGTAAGAGCCGGGCTGTGCTGGCGTTTTCGGTCTCGGACAGGGCCGGGTTTGGAACTCTGTGGGGAGGGCTGGAGGGCGGCACCGTGATGCACTAGGACTTTGTGATGTCTCTGCTGGTCAGTCTCACTCCAAGAGAGCTGGGAAGGATGGTGCAGACTGGGGAGGGTCCTGCTGAGAGCCGGACGGGGGCCCTTGGGGGCAGGTTGACTGGAAGGAGAATTGCCATGGGCAGGCAGTGTTTGTCCTTGCCTTGTCGCCTCCTCTACGGTTATACGTTTTTGTTTTTTTCCTCTCTGTGCCTTGGGGCAGGAAGCCTCTCCTCTCTCCTTCGATCTAAGTGGGGACCCCTGAAAGACAATGAGCCCACCATAGTCTTCTACACGAAGCAGATCCTGGAGGGTCTTTGCTACCTGCACGACAATCAGATCGTTCACCGGGACATCAAGGTGAGGGCAGGCAGGGAAACGGGAGCAGAGCGAATTCTACCCAGGAGCTGCGTCCGCTGAGAGTGCGGGCACGGGGAGAGCCGAGAGCCATCTGCAGGTGCCAAGAGAAAAGGAGGAAATGCATTTCAAGCTTTCACTACCGACCTGAGTCGCTGCTCTCGGATCGGATCTGAGGTGCATCGGTAGAGCGGGGTGTGGTCTTGGGTACAGGGATAGCGAGGGTCGGGAGGGAGGTGCACTGGGCTGCCAGGGGCCTGAAGCGGTTTGTTTCCTGGCTTCCTACCAGTGCCGTGTGTGTTTTGCAGGGGGATAACGTCCTCATAAACACGTACAGTGGCGTGCTGAAAATCTCCGACTTTGGAACGTCGAAGAGACTGGCGGGAATCAGCCCCAGCACCGAGACCTTCGCAGGTAGGAGGAGGAGGAGAGCGGGCCTGCTGGCATGATCGGGACTGACGGGGGGGGGGGGGGGGGGGTTAGGATTACGTGTTGATGGTCGTCACGGCCTCGCAAGGAGACGAGGTCGTGCATCTAAAGCCCTCCCTTCCAGCGCGGAGTAATTGAGACCCTCCTGTCAACATCTGACGGAAAGCTCTTCCCCCTTAAAGATGGTCTCCTTGTGCCCTTTTCTCACTTTCAGCTTCTCCACCCCTTTCTCATCCCCTGTTTTTGCCTTTCTGTCAGGAACGCTGCAGTACATGGCCCCGGAAATCATTGACAAAGGTCCGAGGGGCTACGGGAAGCCGGCTGACATTTGGTCTCTGGGATGCACCATCATCGAGATGGCGACAGGGAAGCCCCCATTCTATGAGCTGGGGAGCCCCCAGGCTGCCATGTTCAAGGTGAGCCAGGTCCCGGGGCCAGGCTGCCGCCGCCTGCTGGCCCCTATCTCCCTCTCCTCGGCACTCCCGGCTGCCGCCTCCTCTCTCTCTCTTGCAGGTGGGAATGTTTAAGATCCACCCCGAGGTGCCGGAGTCTATGTCGGAGGAAGCCAGGTCCTTCATCCTGAAGTGCTTCGAGGCGGACCCCGATAAAAGAGAGAGTGCGGCTGCTTTGCTGCAGGACCCGTTCCTGAAGGCCCCTGGCCGGAAGAAAGCCAAGAACCAGGCAGCACAGGGGGAGGATGGAGAAGCCTCTCCAGGTACTGGCAGCAGTGGCAGGGCTGGCAGAGTGGGGAATGTGGCTTGCGTGGTGCAGCCGCAGAACAGGCCAGTCCTCGCGGCTTCAGCCTGGGTGCCCTCCTGCTCGCAGCGCCAGACGGAAGAGTCACCAGATGACCAGAGTCGGGAAATGTTCCAATCTGTAATTCCAAGCGTTTGCAGGGATCCCAATCACTTTGAGGGCAATATTGAAAGGGATGAAGCAGAGAGACCCTCCCCCCAGGCAATATTTTATTTCAGATGGGAGGGAACTCAGGCCAAGATCGGCCTCCTTCTAAATAAGAGTTACTTGGGCCAGTTAGCACTGATTTTCATCACGGACCGGCTAGGTGTAGTCGAGGGGACTCTGCCTCTATACAAATTTTTGACCGGCTGGATTTAGGAACATTTTCAGCTGAAAACCGAGCCAGCTAGGCTCCGCTGAAAATTCATCTATAGATAACTGACTGGTTTTAGCCGGTTATCTTAGCCCTTGGCGGGTTTTTGATTTTCTGCCTCTTTGCGTGCGCATCCTCCCCTGCGGTAGAGGCAGCGAGATGCAGAGGACTGACCCAGCCGCTGCGGGACGTACGCCAGTGACTGGTGGCGGCACGGTGCACCATGGCTCCGGGCTCTTTCCTCCCCGCTTCCCCTCCGTACCAGCTCTCGCGTGCCGGGGTCCCTCTGAGAGCCATGGGCCCTGCAGGAAAGGGCTTTGTCGCTGTGCTTACAGGGGAGGGCATTCAGCCAGGTCGTGGGGCAGTTACGGGGGTGATAGAGCCCCCTGCTCATGGCACGACCGGCTTCCAAACTGTAGCTGTCAATAGTTCAAGCCTTCTGTTGTTTTTCCCCCTCCATCTTTCCAGCTCTAGTTTGGGCTCTGACTGTTCAGTAGGCCCCCTCACAGCTGATGCACACAAACCCAAAATCAAATCACAATTTTATTTATTTAGTTAAATTTTATGCTTCTCTTCTCTAAACAAATGCTTCAGGCACGTTCCAACTGTAAGTAAATGCATATCCTCGACAATTAAAATGCAAACTGTAAAATCTATAATAGCATTTTTACAGCTCTGTGCAAATGTGCACGTTTTGTTTCGTGGCCCCTGGGATGGGTTTCCAATACACTGACCGTGCCTTTCTGCTTGTAGGGGATTACCAGCGGAGTCTGTCGGTCCCGCTTTGCATAAGCACAGAGAGCAGCAGCGTCACTGAGAGGCAGAAGGAGACCTCATCCCTGAAAGCCAACCGCAGCAGTTCTGCCCTTGCCCAGGACGCTGAGAGCTCCTGCCCGCCCTTCGCCGACCTGAGAGACAGCCTGCTGAGGTAGGGGTGCAGGGGGG